>NC_042615.1:93085380-94285380 GCF_901001135.1 Rhinatrema bivittatum
CGCACATTTTCGACGCGCTATTACCCCTTACTGAATAGGGGAAAGCTAGCATGTCAAAAACGCGCATCCTGTATCGGCCTGTAAGGAAACAAAGCTTAGCTAATTCAAAAGGAATCTGCACAAATTTAGGGGGTTATTTTCTAAGGGCTTATCGCACGTGATAATAGCATGCAAATTAGATTGGGGCAGGAGGAGCGGAGTAGTGGTGGGAGTGGTGGGGAGGGGCAGAGTCGGCGGTGGCTTCGCTGCTGGCAATAATGTTACTAACATTATCGTTGGCAGTAGCGTGCTGAATAGCACCACCTTTCACGGTGGCACTATTCGGTGCGAAAGCTGGCAGCGGCGCACCGCAGCCGCCGAAATCGCACCACTATGGTGTGAAGGCTGCGGGCTTTCGCAAGCCTGCCCCCCCCCCTCCCCGTCCCCCATCTTCGCAGGATTCATCATTCTGCAAAGAATGATGAATCCAGTCCTTAGTTCTGGACTTCTGCTTAGCGTTCAATCTGGTGGCCCATTATATCCTACTTGTGAGATTATCAGAGTTGAGACTTGGTGGTTCAGTGTTAAATCTCATTTTGTTGGAACAGATCCAGCAAATAGTGATGGAAGATGGCATCCTTTACATTGTGGAGTAGCCCAAGGGTGGTAGTTATACCCTTTTTTATTTAACATCTATTTGAGACCCCTGAAAGAGGTAATTAGGAAATATAGCCTATAGTTTTACATCTATGCAGTTGATATACTACAGCTACATAGATCAATTCTTGCTTGGCAAACATTTGGACGTGGGCAAACATGAACAAACTTATACTAAATATAGAAAAGACTGAGATCTTACAAGTGAGTGTTCAGCGGCAACATTTGACTGACATTTTGTTGGTTTTTTAATGGTATTGCATTGCCAGTTCAATCTCACATTCTCAATTTGAGCCTTTTTAGACTGTGATTTGGGTGCGTGTGCACACATTGCCAAAGTTTCAAGAAGTGCTTTCTGTCAACGACACTTGATGAAACATCTAAAGCCATACTTATTATATCAGAACTGGCAACATTTATCCACATATTTTTTTACTTCTCATTTAGACTACTGTAATGCCTTGTATGTGTCTTTGCAAATGTTTCAGATTGCAATGGTTTGCATGTTGTCAGTTTGTGGCTCCCGGGAACACATTTCCCCATTAGTGAAAGATCTTCAGTGGCTCCCAGTTTATTACAGGGCACAGTTTAAGGACTTGTGTTTGACATTCAAGTTCTTATATGGCTCTACATATTCCTAGATGTAAGATCGATTATGCCAGTATGTCCCTAGTTGTTTATTGAGCTTGGATGAAAATGTTCTGCTGATAGTTTCTTTCATTAAAACAATAAGGCTGGCGAGGACCTGCAACAAGGCCTTCTCCTGTTATATCCCACTTTTGTTTAACTGACTTTTCATCACCAATTGAAGGCATAATTGTTCTTTTAAACATATCGGTGCAGATTTTCAAAGGCTACGCGCTTAACCTGAATAAATATGCCCCTGAGCATTCTGAGCCTATTTTGCGCGTAAGTCCCAGGGCTTTTAAAAGTGGGCGGTCCAGGGGCGGGTCCGGGACATGACGGCAGTCCGGGGGCATGTCAGGGGTCAAGGGGCGGTCCGGGGGCATGACGGCAGTCTGGGGGTGTGTTCCGAGCCCTTCTCCTTTCTGGCTGTGTCAGGGGTTCGTGCGCCAACAGCCTGCCAACGTGCGCAAGGTACGCCTGCCTCTGGCAGGCATAAGAAATAAAATAAGGTGGGGGGGATTTAGGTAGGGCTGGATGTTTGGTTAGATAGGGGAAGGGAGGGGAAGGTGGGGGGGGGGGGGTGGTGGCCGGAAAAGAAGTTCCCTCCAAGGCCGCTCCAATTTTGGAGCGGCCTTGGAGTGAACAGGGACAGCCATCGGGGCTCCCCTCGGGCTCGGCTCGCGCAAGGTGCACCCCCTTGCGCGCACTGAACCCGGGTTACGTGAACATATCTACGCCCGAACATAAGTTTTAAAATCTGCCCCATCATGGTTAGTCTGTTGTGAGCATGGCTGACTGCACTTATGAGTGTTTTATAACAACTTATTTTTTGAGGGATTAATCTTTCTTTCTGGTATTTTATTTGTACTTAGTTGTATTTTTAATTATAACTGGAATAATGGGGTACCCAGCTGCTATTTGATTTTGATTTTTTATTTATGATTTGTGATGGATTGATTCATGTATTTATTAATGTATTATACTGGTATGCTATGCACCATATTATGTTTTTAAATGTATATTAATTCATGCTTTCCACTGAATAATATTTATATATATTTTGCAAACTTGTGTTTAGGAAATCTGGAAATATGTCTGTTGCTGCTCACCTTGAATGTATATAGTAGGAAGGCAAATCATAAATGTACAAATATATAAAGCAGTTGTATGGTTTTAGCCAAGTATTTACAGTTGAATGCAACCAAAATACACTGGGGGTGGATGAATGGCCTAGTGGTTAGTGCAGTGGACTGAAAACTAGGGAAGCCAAGCTCAAATTCTGCTTCTCCCACTGATGATCCTTGTGACCTTGAGCAAGTTGTTTTGCTCTTCATTGTCCCAGATACAAACTCTGGGACAGGAACCTATCTAGTATACCTGAATTACAAATTATCTTGAGCAAGGGTTTGAAAAGACAAACAGGCCGATACAGTACAGTGCGCTCCGACGGAGCGCACTGTTAGCCTGCTCTTGGACGCACGTTTTCCCTTACCCCTTATTCAGTAAGGGGAGGAAAACACACATCCAACCCATGGCACCTAATAGCGCCCTCAACATGCAAATGCATGGTGATGGCCCTATTAGGTATGCGTGCGAGATTCAGGAAGAAAAATGTGCAGCCAAGCCGCGCATTTTACTTTCAGAAATTAGCGCCGACCCAAAGGTCAGCGCTAATTTCTTCCGGCACCGGGAAAGTGCACAGAATAGCAGTAAAAACTGCTTTTCTGTGCACCCTCCGACTTAATAGCATAGCGCTATTAAGTCGGAGGTCCCAAAAGTTTAAAAAAGTAAAAAATTAAATTAAAAAAAAATTAAAATGGGCCCGTGGATGTCGGTCGAAAACCGGATGCTCAATTTTGCCGGCGTCCGGTTTCCGAGCCCGTGGCTGTTAGCGGGCTTGAGAACCGACCGGCAAAATTGAGCGTCAGCTGTCAAACCCGCTGACAGCCGCCGCTCCTGTCCAAAAAGAGGCGCTAGGGACGCGCTAGTGTCCCTAGCTCCTCTTTTTACCGCCGGGCCTAATTTAAATAAATTAACTTACTGTATCGCGCGCACAGGAGAGTGTCCTGTGCGCGCGCCTGCGTTTTTTACTGTATCGGCCCGAAAGTAATTAAATCCAAAATGCTGAGTAACAAGTTACATAAGGTATCCTGTTGATCCCCCTCTCCCTTTAAAGTGGGGCTATCCCCTCACTGTTTATTTCTTTGGAGGCTAACCTGCAAATACCCTCCCTACCAATGGGTTTGGCCTTTGTGTCCTTACAGACTTTCCTTTACTCTGAAGTGGATGCCTTTTTTTTTAGTGAAGGCCCATTCCCCGAGCTGGAATCCAGGACCCTGAAGCTATGGTAATCTGCCTAGGGGCAAGGCAGACCTGCAGTAAAAGTGCTTTTGTTCCCTAAATGAGGCTTCAATTTTGTTAAAGTATTTTCTGGGTGGGAGGTTTTTACCACCACTCCCCACTCTGGGACGTAGGGCTGCGGGATCCAGAATTTTGTCATCAGATCATCCCATCTGGAAGGTCACCTCAAACAAAAGGAGCAAGGAGAATGGAAGCAATAATTTCTGAAAACCCTCCATCAGGATCTTCACCCTAAGGGACAAGGACACAGGCTGGTTTCGTGAGACAGAGATGTTTGGACTACGGTAGGATTTTTTTCGGTGTCTAAGGGACATCCATAGGATTTCCCTAAACTTCTGGGACTGTTTATTTACTAAGGAAAGAAGTGGTAAGCTCTATCCTAGGGATTTGAGAGACAATACAGATACCTAGAGAAAGAGAAATTTCTGCAAGCAAAACAGCTGTAATCTTATCCTTTTGATTGATTGGACATTGATTTAACTTTAAGAGAATCAATACATTTTATTTTGAACACTCAGCAAGTTGTCCAGCCTATTTTGTCCCAGCATTTCACCCCTTGAGATCAGCGCACAGGAGAAAGCATTCCATCACCTGGGCCACAAAGGGCTAACCTTTACGCCACAATAAGAATTCACCCCTTGGGAGCTGGGGAAAAGGGGAAAATGAGTCTTAAGCTGAACATACTTTATTGCATCGGCCTATGAGAATTTAGGGACCTGTGCAACTGTTTCCTGCTAGAAATAAATACATTCTCTGTTTCCCTGATGTACTTGGATGAAATCACTAGAAAATCTAGTACAACTGGCAAGCAACATTTCAATATGGTGGGATTGTCAACCTTTGATACTACACACCACCAAATGATATATTTTATTCTACACATTTTAGAGGACCCAAGTGTTATGAAGATGGGTTAACCTCAAACAGCAAAACAAGAAAAGGTGCCTTATGTGGTTGATCTGTACAAGTAACACTTAAAAATGTTTAAGTTTTTTTTAATATAATAGCAAGATTTACATACAGAATTACTCACCAAGCTATTTTATTTTACAGCCCAGAGAGATAATCAATACTTTCTGTATCATTTTTCTCTATAGCATCCTCTAATAAAAAAGCATTAGAACTGTAACTGCTATTTTTTCTCTAATCCGCAAACATCTATAAATTTTGCATGTTACTGAAATAAAATGTATCTTTCCCCAGACCTGGGAGGTATACTGAATCTCAAATGTTCTAAAAATAATCCTGCTCCTCAAGTTAACTCAAAGCCATGTGCTCAAAAATTGCAAAGGTCTTTCCTGCACTTAACAATCTATGAAATATGCAGCTGTAGCTTTTATGATCAGGAATACAAAAAGAGTGTAAGAAACCTGCAAGTAAGTTTGCCTGCATAATTTTGATAAAGCACATCTTTTGCCTGCACATTTAATTTCCTGCAACCTTTGGAAGGGAAAAGAAATTACCAAACCACTTAGGCAAGCAAAGACTTGTTCAAAAAGTGTTCTGGGACTTTTGCCTCATCTTTAAATGTAGCCTTCTAAAGTCCTATTGTACTTATTACACAGGCTTTTCCATATGTAATGCTATCTGGAATATTTTCCCTTCCAGAAACTGAAAGCAATAAGTTTAGTTTAGTTTAGTACTTTTTTCCCTACTTTTCCCAATACTCAATGCTCATGCTGAGAAAAAGAAAAGACTTTCTCTTCTGAATGATTGTTTTCACTAGAAGCCATAATCATTTTCATAAGAGGAACCGAGGAAAGATTTCACGAGTGCTTTCTCTTGAAAGCAACAAGAGCAGCAAGCATGGTCAGTTTGGTTCATGTCCCTTATTCTTTGTTCGCTGTCGGTTCTTGAATAATTCTCTGACCTTTCTATACTTACTTTTAGTTTATAAGCTTTATAGAATGTGACTGTAACATACATAATTATGGATAATACTGTTATTATTATTATTATTATTATTATTATTATGAACATTATTATTCATTCTAAAAAGCAAGTTAGAGACTGGCACACCCCCAACATGTTCCAAACCAAACAGCTATTATTCCGTGTTTCGCCTCAGTGCAAAATAGCAGTGAGAATTATAGAATGGAACTAATCATACTTCAGTGCATTAATGTGTGCTTGACTTAAAAGAGAAAGATAGGTTAATTTTCAGTATCTTTTTCTTCTCCCATCCATCCATTATTTGATTTATAGACTGTTATCCCAATCAAGAGGACAAGAGGGACATTTTTCACAAGAGTCAATCAGGGATTTACATAAAACAAAGGAGTAACCCAGCTTTTATCAATAGATTAACTGTTGTCTCCCTGCAGGTCATTGCCAAACTAACATTAAATACATTAGATTAAGTATCCCTACTCCCTTCTTGACCTTAATTAACTAACACAACAATATTAAGATGCAGACATCAGTCCAGCAGTGACATGGGAGCCTTTCAGTCATTTTCACTGAGTGCCACATGTATCATTATCTAATATCTACCATATGGTGAGAGGTTGCAGGAGTGAGCAAGGAGCTCCCGGATCTCTGATCTCTGGAGACTGGAGTGGCAGACCTGGAGCAGCTGAGGCAAGCAGAGAGGTATAGAGAGGACTTTCAGGGACATAGAACACGTCTACCTTCAGTCAGGCAGCCCCTGTGCTGCCTTTGAGGAAGAAGGCCACCAGGAAGGAGAGATAATCTTCACTGCAATTCAGCATCTACTACATGAGATAGACTTAAAGATCTAAACATGTATACCCTAATGGAAAGGCGAGATGGGGAGATATGATAGAGACATTCAAATATCTCAAAGGAGATGAGCCTTCTTCAATGGAAAGAAGGCTCTAGAAAGAGGGGCCATGAGAAGAGGTTGAAAGGGGGTAGACTCAGGAGTAATCTTAGGAAATATTTCTTTACAGAGAGGGTGGTGGATGTGTGAAGCAGCTTTCCAGTGGAAGTGATAAGAGACAAAAGCTATATCTGAATTCAAGGAAGCATGGGATAATTACAGGGGATCTCTAAGGGAGAGATGAGAAATATAATGCTAAATTAATTGGATGGATGGGCAGACTGGATAGGCCATATGGTCTTTTTTGCTGTCATGTTTCTATGAGATAATGGTGATGGGGCTGCTTTGGAATAATGATTATAACCTAATCAGATTTAGCATAATCACTGAAAGAAGGGCATAGGGAAACTACTGTACTAGCATTTAACTTTAAACAAGGAAACTGTGATAAAATGAGGAAATTAAGAAAAAAAACGAAAATGAGCAGTTGCAAAGGTTAAAAGTTGGCATGAGGCATGGATTCTGTTTAAAAATACCTTCTTGGAAGCCCAGACATGGGCCTTGCCTTAAAAAAGGCAAAAAGAAGACTGAATGACTGCCAGCATGGTTAAACAGTGAGGTGAAAGAGTTTATTAAGCCAAAAGGACACCTTTCAATAGCTGGAAAGTGGATCCAAATGAAGAACATAGGAAAGATCATAAGTACTGACAAGTACAGCATTAATTCGGTAGGCCAAGAAAGCTTGCCAGAGAGGCAAAACACCAAAATAAAAACTTTTTCAAGTATATTCAAAGTAAGAAGACTGTGAGAGAGTCAGCTGGACCACAAGGTGACTGTGGAATAAAAGGGATGCTCAGGGAAGACAAGGACATGGCAAAAAACCTAAATGAGTTCTTTGCTTCGGTCTTTACTGAGGAGGGTTTCATGCTAACATGGCAAGCACGCTACTTTATCCAAATCTCAGTTGAAAACTCTTCTTCCGACCCTTGTGTTTTATTCTTCTCCTTCACCCTAATTTAAATATTTGCCATCTATTTTCAAGCAATCCCTGAGCTTTTTCTCATCCTTTTCACCCTTTCTTTGTCATTCATTATATGATTTTGTTGTATTTTCCACAGTGCCTTGGAGTAAGTTTTCAGGAAATATGTAGAGAAAATATATGCTATTATAACATACTTTGACTATTAGCATATAAACTCCTCTGTTAAGAAATCATAATACATCTTCCTATTTACTTTACAAAGATAAGCTGCAAATATATATATACAGTCTACACAGCACCTTGAACAGAAACCATTAATGGAAGACATGACAGTGGAATATGATTTGAGAAAAGAAATGAAAATGAGCAGGTTCACTGCTGCTTCAATGCACTGCTGTGTGCAGCCGCTGGAATGTGTGTGCACAGTCTGTTCTTGTGGCACTGTATGTATGTGGCACTGGAGCATGCTTAATCAATAGCCAGCATTAGCCTTGCTCAGAATACTGACTATGTCTGCAGCTCCAATCACTGTGGTGTGTGAGTGCACTATGACAGCATGTAGGTATTCTTGTGACACACTGCAACATATTTAGTCAATAGTTAGCACATGCTGTCTGCAGTCACTGTAGTATATGGGCACTGTGACACAATAAAATCCTCTAGCTGTACTGGATCTGGACCCTTAGTCCGGAGTGAGTGAAGGATGAAAGTCACCGAGGATCAGCCCTGATGAACTCGTCTCTGGAAGGTGGTATGAGCGACAGCTCAACGGGAGAGAAAGTCCCACAGTACAGTCAGGAGGCCCTCCGAGGAGCGGATAGCCTGGAAGCGTCAGGAAGCCCCCGAGGAGCGGGTACAACAGACATTCCAATGATGTCGGATACCACAAAGGAGCAGACCAGTCCGAGGGTCTAAGAAGTGGGGAAAGACAAAGACGGGGCCAACCGGAGCTCCGAGGCAGGTAGCAAGGTGCGGAGTCGGAGTCCAAACAGAAGATCCGGGGCGGCAGCAAGATGCGGTCAGAGTCCAGGCAGAAGATCCGGGGTCGGCAGCAAGGTGCGTAGTCGGAGTCCAGGCAGAAGATCCAGGGCTGGCAGCAAGATGCAAAGTCGGAGTCCAGGCCAAGGTCAGGGCGGGCAGCGGACAGAAGAGGAACCAAAAACCAGTCGGAAGTCAAGCCAGAAGAAACACAGCACAAGGCACAGGCAGGAAACACCACAGGGACCTAGTTGCAAGCCGTCTTCTGGGTCCCAGGGAGAGGTTTAAATCTCCCTGGTCGCTGACGTCATCTTCCGGGGCCGGCCAGGTCTGCGCGCAGCCCTTTAAGGGGCAGAGCCTGCCGCGCTTCCCCCGATGCTGCCTGCAGGAATGCCGGGGCAGTCGCGCCGCAGCCCGCGCATCGTTCGCCGCGTCGGAGGGGGTCCCTGCTCCGGAAAACCACCGAAGGTAGGGGTCCTGGCCAGGGGCTACCACGGCCAGGAAGTGCAACACTAGCCACTCTTCCTTTCAAGAAAGGTCATCATGCCAATAGCATTAAGAGGCAGACGTGGAAATAGGAGAGGAAAGAAGTCTGCTGTGCTTGTGAGAATTGTAGCCAGTAGTAGTGGTGACAGGTGCAGTCCAGCCGAGATTAAGCGTGAATTTTTTAAGGGGGGGGGAGGATACCTGCCAGGGACAGAGAAGCAGGGTTGAGTCACAGACATGAACAGCAACAGCAGCAGCAGCAGCAGCCACTGCCTGTTTCAACATTCACCGTTTTGTATGGTTCAGGGAAAGAAGTAGGCAGAATCAATAAATGGTGACATCACAGGGAGAGGCACTAGAAGGGCACCAGCTGAAGCCAGTGCAGAACTCCCTGTTTCACTCTGACCAGTGTTTTGAGAAGATCTAACTGGGTTACTAGTGTAATATCTGGTAAGCAGCCGCAGATGGATTGCTTAGCAATACAGGCAGTGACTGGTACTGCTGGGACCGAGAGCACCCCCATTCCCCCACCCCCAGAAATAGCAGCTAGTTGAGAGCATGAGAGAATCCCCTGGCCTTTTACCTCCTCATCTGCCCCCAACCCCAGCAGCAGTACCTAAGGATCCAGAGAGGATCATGCAAGAAACTGTGCAGGTACTTTAGTGCTATGGAGAATCAATGCTCTGCTGAATGTCTTCACTGCTGGAAGGCCATCAGTAAAGGAAAGATACTGGGCCAAGCAGTATCATTTGATAGGTAGAGGCTGGTACTAGTCAAGGATCACATCACATTATCCACTGAAAGCAGCAACAGAATGACCGCAGGAAAGGGGAAGTCCATCTCTAAAGCTGACCTCCCAGGCCCCTCCTCCAGTGAGGTCACAGGTCAGGAGTCCCTTTACCTCTCATTCGCAGGAAGCCATCATGGACCAGATTTGGGGGGGGTGGGGGGGGGCGGCATTCCACATCACTGGCTCAGAGAAATTGGCAGGCAGCATCGAAGGGGGCAAAACCAGTGCATCGGGAAATGATTGCCCTGAATGATCAGCCCCTGCAGGTGATTGAGACTTGCGGATTTAAGCAGCTGCACTCTCTCTCTCTCTCTCTCTCTTAGCCCCTAATTACAAAGTGCCCTCTAGCTATTAGTCTGTGTGAGATCCCAACCCTGTGTACACTTTATTGTAATTTAATTTTCAATTTACTGAAGTTCAGCCCATTGCTTGACCTCACAAACAGGCCGAACAGTACAGTGCGCTCGGACGGAGCGCACTGTTAACCTGCACTTGGACGCGTGTTTTCCCTTACCCTTATTCAGTAAGGGGCGGGAAATCGTGCGTCCCAACCCGCAGCACCTAATAGCGCCCCTCAAAATGCAAATGCATGTTGATGGCCCTATTAGGTATTCCTGCGCGATACAGAAAGTAAACTGTGCAGCCAAGCCGCCACATTTACTTTAAGAAATTAGCGCCTACCCAAAGGTAGGCGCTAGTTTCTGCCGGCACCGGGAAAGTGCACAGAAAGCAGTAAAAACTGCTTTTCTGTGCCACCTCCGACTTAATATCATGGCGATATTAAGTCGGAGGTCCCGAAGAGTTAAAAAAAGTAAAAAAAAAAAGAGAAAAAAAAATGTAAAATGGCTGTTGGGCTGAAAACCGGATTGCTCAATTTGCCGGCGTCCAGTTTCCGAACCCGTGGCTGTCAGCGGGTTCGAGAACCGACGCGGCAAAATTTAGCGTCGGCTGTCAAACCCGCTGACAGCCACCGCTCCGGGTCAAAAGGAGGCGCTAGGACGTGCTAGTGTCCCCTAGCGCCTCCTTTTGCCCGTTTCTACCGCACCACCTAATTTAAATACAGAATCGCGCGCATAAGTGAGTGGCCTGTGCGCGCGCCGGGAGAGCAGGCGTTCATCCGCTCTTCCGTGGGCTTTACTGAATAGGACTGACAGGCCAGTTATTTAGTCTTTATATTGCCTCCTCACAGTGTTTCCCTACTGCCACAGTAAATCTGTATGTCAATCTGCTTAAATATGTCTTACAGAAACCTAAGGCAGTGATCACATTTGCAAGGGGTGGCTTAGAAATTTCAAATAATAGAGGTGACAATATTGACCCCCCCTTGGCCATGCCATGCACCAGAGAGCGAGATCACTTCCCCAATGAACCCACTGATTTATATTTTAGAGAAAAGATTTAACCAAGCATGGGCTACACCTTGCTAACACAAACTTCCAAACAATTTAATAGTATAGTATTTATTTATTCATTCATTTATTTATTTATTTATTCGAAGCTTACATTTCGCTCCCTCCAGTTCACAAAGTGTTCAGTGTGGATTACAACAATATCATTTAACACAGCATCTCTCATATATAACATCTTAAAATCACCAAAAACATAAAAGCATGGCCGACACTCAATGCGTCCCTGAATGATACTGACTTTAACTCATCTAAGGTCATCAGGAAGCGAATGGCACATGAACAATTGTGACATATGAAAAAACCCTGACCTTGATTCTTTGGTGATGATAGGTGTTGTTGGCTGGTACCTTCAATGATGCTTTCTTAACCGATCATATAATTACAGTGTCAAATACAATCCAAATTCCAGGGAAACCAGGGAATAGTCCTGGCCTGTGTCCATGTTTCTCAAAGATGATCCAGCAGTTCCAACAAGGTAGTCTTACTATCATCAGTGTGAAAGCTAGATGGTCTAGCTGCTAAAATATTGGAATCTTCCAAATAATAATAATAAGCTGACATTCCACTGTTCTTTGGATCAATTAGAAGAGGTGGTCCTACAGAATTATTCACAGTATTCCAAATGAGGTCTCGTTTGGGCACCTATACAGTGACAATGTCATTCTCCTTTTTTCTGCTGACCATTCCTCTTCCCATGACCCCAAGCAACCTTCTATATTTTAAAGTCACCTTATCTACCTGTTTGGCCACCTTAACATCACCAGATTCGATCACCCCCAGATCTGATCCTCTTTTGTTCACAGAAGGACTCCGCATCCTATACTGTACTGCTCCCTTGGGTTTTGCAAATCATTATATTCATGTCCCTGCATTTTTTAGCTATTAAATCTTAGCTGCTTGAATCCAAACCATTCCTCAAGCTGTACAAATCCCTCCTCAGTTTTCCACACCTTTCTGGGTGTCTCCGCTGCTGCAGTTTGGTATTCTGTGCAAAAAGACAAACTTTCCCTGATCGTCCTTCCAGAATATGGTTTACAAAATGTAGGAAAGAAGCGGTCTGTGTCTGCCTTCGTGTGTTTATGTTTATGTTTATCTGCCCGTGCCTTGTGTGTATGTGTGTCTGCCTGTGCCTGTATGTGTGTGTGAACTCCTGTGTGTACATGTACCTGCCTGTGCATGTACCTGTGTCTGTGTGCCTATGTGTGTTTGGTGCCTGTGCCTGTGTGTATGGTCACTGCCTCTGTCAGTGTGTGTGTGTGCATGTGTGTCTGTGTCTGACTGCCTGCATGCATATGTACCTGTCGTGTGGTTCATATGTGTGGGGGGGGGGGTCCCTGTGCTTTTTGAGTGTCTGTGTGTGTGTGTTCCTGTGTGTCTCTGTTTGCCTGTCTAATGTTTTCCTATGTATGTGTCTGTGTGTGTTTGCCTAGGAGTTTGTGTGTGTGTGTGTGTGTGTGTGTGTGTGTGTGTGAGTGTGTGTGTGAGTGTGTGTGTGTGCAAACACATGCATGTGTGTGTGTATCTGCCTGTGCCTGTATGTGTCTCTCCCTCTACTGGTGTGTGTCTGCCTGTGCCTCTGTGTATATGTGTGTGTGTGCGTACCTGTCCTTGCCTGCATGTGAATGTGCCTACCTGTGCAAGTACCTATGTGTATGTATATGTGTGTGTCTCACTGTGTATCTGTGGAAGCCTGACAGACAGGACTTTGCAAATGAAGCAGATTGTCAGTGCACTTTCCAATGTTCTGGACACCACCTGGTAGCCAAACACAGACATGACAGTGTGATTGACAGACCGAAGTGACACAAACTTTTTATATTTGTAGATTATTATAATAATGCTTGTTTATTTAGGAAACACTAAAGGTTACAGTAGAAGCAGTAGGCATAGGCACAAGGATTCAGTATCTTTTATTATCATAGGCAGTTTTTGTTTTTTGAGCATGCATATGGCACTGAAATAATCTACATTAGAGTCAGGAGCACCGGTAATGTGCAGCAGAATCAGTGGGCCGGATTTTAAAAGGGTTACGTACATAAGGTACGCGCATAACCCTTGTAAAACGGCCCTGCACGCACTGAGCCTATATTGCATAGGCTTCCGGTGAATGCAAAGCCCCGGGACGCGCATAAGTCTCGGGGCTTTCTTGGGGTGGGCGTGTCAAGGGGTGTGACACGGTCGGGGCGTCATCGGGGGGAGTGTCAGGGGTGTGACGCGGTCGCGCGTCATCTGGGGCGGTGCCGCGGGCATTGTTTCGGCCCGGGGGCGTTCCGGGGGCATGGCCGCGGCCTCCGGACCTGCCCCTGGATTGGAACATGGCGCGCGGCAGCCGGCCCGGCGCGCGCAAAGTTACGCCTGCTTGAAGCAGGCGTAACTTCTGCGACAAAGGTAGGGGGGGGGTTAGATAGGGCCAGGGGGCTGGGTTAGGTAGGGGAAGGGAGGGGAAGGGAGGGGAAGGTGGAAGCAAAGTTCCCTCCGAGGCCACTCCAATTTCGGAGTGGCCTCGGAGGGAACGGACAGCGCGTGCAGGGCTCGGCGCATGCAAGTTGCACAAATGTGCACCCCCTTGCGCGCGCCGACCCCGGATTTAATAAGATACGCGCGGCTACGTGCGTATCTTATAAAATCCAGCATGCTTTTGTTCGCGCCTGGTGCACGAACAAAAGTACACGCGCGCGCTATATTTTAAAATGTAGCCCAGTGAGTTATATCATAGCAGACTGTATCACTGCCCCACCAATAGCAACAGTGTTGGCACCATCAGAGGCAGGCTGCATCAGGTGAACCATAGTGGGCAGTGGTGTGGTTTTAATTATTTTCTTAATAAATGAATTCCCAAAGTCTTATTTATCTGGCTAGTTTAAAGTTAAACAGAGAAGGAACTGTCTCCAGAGAATATTTCTACAAGTCTGTGTATGTCTATAGTAATAGCGCTATAGAAATGACAAGTAGTAGTAGGAGTAGAGGTGGATGACTTGGTGCCATGTCAGCCAGGAAGTATGAGATATAATGACAGTGGCATTGATGGCTGCAGTGAGGCTTGTGGCATTTGTGGTTATGTCATATATGTGTTTTCTCTTTTTCGCTCATGTTATTTTCATTATTGTGATTATTGCTGATTATTATTTGCTATTTTGTATCTGCTGTTTGATTATGCTCTATTGTTTAATTTAGTGATAGTCATGCCACAATTGTATTATGTTATATGATTTATATTATATGACTTGTTATATGGCCAACTCTATGTGTTTTATTATTTGTTGCTTTTTTTTTTTCATTATGAATTATAATCCACCTTGAAAAGGCTTTTAACCTGAAAGGCAGAATAAATAATTCTGTAGGCAGCAGTGTGGGGCTACAGACAATGTGCCGTAGGAGTCTTGGTAGGTTCCCTGGGAGATGGATAGGATATGTGTGCTGAGCAGCAGGAAGAGGCATTCAAGGGGGTGAGAAAGGGGATTGGCAGAATTGAGGGAGTGAGAGAGAAGGAATCAGCTGGGGGAAGAGGGTGTGAGAGAATCAACTCAGTATATATGTGTGTGTTTCTTTATGAAAGAGAGAGGGGTTTGTATTCATGACAGAGAGAGAATTGGCATTAGGAGTGGATGTGTATTTGAGAGGAAAACAGGGATGAGGGTTGGAAGGGAAAGAGAACTGAGGAAAGGGAGGAGGAGCAGGACTGGAATGGAATCTCCCTCCCGCAATCCTGATTCTCTTTTCCTTTTCAATTTGGATCCTGCCCTAAAGTTTTGATTCTGTTAAATTCTTCCATGAGAGAATAACTAAAATTTTGCATTTACAGACATACTGTGGAAATAAAGATATTAATTTTGGGTTTCTGCTTGTTTCAAATGAATTCCATAATCCTAGGATTACCCTAAAGTATCAATCTCCTTACTAAATTAAATGGATTTTTCTCATATTTACATTCTTCCCAAGCATGATATTGCCACTTTCAACAGTGTTTGTCAACCTTTTTCTGGATATTCATAATGAATATGCATGAGAGAGATTTATTTATTTAGATTTATATTCCACTTTTTTTTTTTCAGTACTTCAAAGTGGATTACATTCAAGTACTGAAGGTATTTCCCTATCCCCAGAGGGTTTACAATCTAAGGGCCTCATTTTCTAAAGTATCGCAGGCCTGCAATACTTTAGAAGATGAGGGGCGGGGGGCCGAAATGGGGGGACGGGCCTGCGCTAGCCGGCAGCAATCGCACCGTCGTGGTGCGATCGCTGCCGGTTTCGCACCCAATAGCGCCACCATAGGAGGTGTAGCTATTGGGAGCGAAATAGGCAGCGAAAAGGCACTTACCTTTTCGTTGTGCATGCCGTCGTCGCGAAGTCGGCCCCGGTGGATGCCCTGACTCCTCCTCTTCCGGGGCCAACTCCACCCCCATTTTGGTATCGCACGCGAAAAGGGGACATTTCGCATGCGAAACGTCCCTTACAGCGTGCGATACGTTTGGAAAATAAGGCCCTAAGTTTGTACCTGAGGCAATGGAGGGTAAAGTGACTTGTCCAAGGTCACAAGGAGCAACAGCAGGACTCAAAGCCTGGTCTCCTGGTTTATAGCCCACTGCTTAAACCACTAGGCTACTCCTCCATGAGTATGCAAATCCATCTCATGCATATTCATTGTGGCAATCCTGAAAACCTGACTTGCTAGGTGTGCTTCCAGGAGATAGATGGGAAACACTGACCTACAAATGGTGAAGATAACTTATTTCTAATGGATTTCAATTGCTATAGTTGGAAGCAACTTCTGTTCTCATATTGCAGCATCTTCTGGTGCTTGAGATTATCCACTGTTCTGAAATTGCATTACAGGCTGACTCTAGTATATGAGGTCCTGCAATATGGGAACACTGATGCTCAGTTAAAGACTTTCTGGAAGCCTGACCTTCCATTTCCTAAATGCAATTAGCTTCTGCAAAATTTCTGGATTTTCAGTTTATTTGAATTAACTATGCTTTTAGAGTATATCTATATTAGAATCACATAGCGACAGAATGTATGACGATAGCACATCTAGTGGCCAGGTCACAATTAAAATTGCATTCCCCTGTCAGCAGCAATAATTTACATATTAAATGACTACCAATGGAATTAGCAGTATTACTATTTTGTTTCCCACAAGCAGCACAGTAGAATCCTCCACTCCACTTCTAATCAACCGTAATCTGTGACTGCACAAGCTCTGAAAGTACAGCAAAAGGGATAATAACGTTATATTAAGCATTATTACACTACTCTGCCAGAAGCATTAAGGTTTTCTAAATGTGAGAATTGTTGCTTAGTAACAAGCATACAGCAAAAGGAGATGACTATGAAATCAATAGCTGATGCTTTTTGCCACTCACTTCTTTTTCTTGCTACCCTGCCTACTATTTTCCATTTCCGGAACTGAGAAAGTGGAGATGTGATTTTGGATAGCATACTTGACTTTTCTATAAATCTTTAATGGTATTTACATGTGTGTGCCTTAAAGCTCTCATAAAACCAAAAATAGCAGTATAAGAGCCTAGTTTACTGCAGGAAAGCTGGCCTTATAAGATCATCACATCTGTAGGTCTGTTCATCATGCCCATAAGGGTTCCTCCCTCTAATAACGTTTGAACACTTCATCAAATTTCATTCGAGTGTCGGCCTCAGATGGTAGATTACCCCATGTGGTGTCCTTGATACACACAACACTTAGAATCCTATTTATTTTTCTTTCCTGTAGAGAAACTGCCCAGTTCAGTTTACTTAAAGTCTTGGGAGATCAGAGCACATTGTGATGTCTTTGAGCGCTTGGAAAGCCATTCCGCCCTTGCTCAGTGCCTAGTTTCCTAGGGGGAAAACGCACCTTAATCCAGCTCCATGAGTACTTTTGTATAAGCTCCATACATCATGGGCAGCTCTGCAAAGGGAAACCGCTCACATGGTTTCTTTTTGAAAATTAGCTACAAGGTCCAGACTTTCCAGCTAGGTGCGCTGCCTGAAGATTGCCTCCTTCGTATACTACATTTGCCGTAATTACATGATGGCAATTAAAAGTTTTGTTAAGCTTTGCTGACTTGTGCTTGCTGTTCAGAAGGGCATGTGAATCATATGTAGCCTGATTCAGGTTTTGCTTCTGATCTTGCAAGTCCCAATCAGTTGACTATAAATAAACCTTATTGGACTAGAAAAGGGGAAAGAAGTCAGTGGTCATTATTAAAGTGGAAAGAAGCAGAACAAAGCCACTCTGTGTTACAAAGCAGCTTCCAGTGTTTGCGTTATGTCAAGAAGACGCAACAGAATCTTTAATTCAAATATGTCCATTATAGACATTAATAGAATTTATCTGAATTTTAGATACCTTAAATATGTAATTTGCCTCTCCCTTTGTCTTCTTCTAGCTTGTTCAAACATTGATACATTTACTCTTCCAGTGATTCAAACAGCAGCTAAGAGCGTATGCACCACTATTAGGAATCTGTACATCATGCAAGAAGAACAGTGCCTTTTTACGTCTGTCAGCATGAAATTAATCAAAACCACTTACAAGGAAAAAAGCTCTTAATGCTTCTTTGGAACTAAATGGGAGAGATTCCTGTTTATACCAATGCACAGTGTATGCTTATCATATAAAGCTACCAAGCCTGAAATGTCGCATCTTTTCTGTGCTCTTCCTTTACTTATTTATTTCCAAAACATTTGACCTGTTACAGAGAAGTTACTCCTGTGGTAAGAACTGTCATTAATGTGTTTTCTGCGTGCTAATGGGTACACTTTTATGTGCAGGCTATATTCATCTGTATTCAGTCA
This sequence comes from Rhinatrema bivittatum, assembly GCF_901001135.1. Taxonomy (NCBI): domain Eukaryota; kingdom Metazoa; phylum Chordata; class Amphibia; order Gymnophiona; family Rhinatrematidae; genus Rhinatrema; species Rhinatrema bivittatum. Next base: position 93,103,230 of record NC_042615.1, read on the forward strand.
ATAAGTCTATCTCGGTACTGCTCATGAGGAGAGTAGATGATAATGCTCTTGTATGACAAACGTCAAGACTTCATTTATATATGAGCTCAATGTCCATAGAGATAGCAACTCTTTTTCCATTCCTGTTCCATGAACCCTAAGTCACGAACCCACTTGTGGAACCGGTGTCCATTAAACAGTCCACTGATGTGATCGCATGTTAGAAGAGTAGTGCCCTACAGGTTGTTGGCAGAGAATATGAAAGAAGAAACATGTATGTTTTTCTGTTGATCTTGTTCCCCCCCTTTGAATTGATGGCAGATAACATCTAGTGTGAACTAGGTGGAAACATTTCCTTCGGTGAATGATATGGTGGATGATATAACTGATTGTAAATATCAGAATTGATATCGGAATGAACATATTATTCTTTGTTTTTTCACTCATAATTCCCTTCTTTTTCCCCATTGTTTCCTAAGGCAGGGCTGTCCTGGTGAGCCTACAGCCAGCTGAGTTTTCAGAATAACCATTTTCCAAAATGAATACACATGAGTTAAATGTGCATACATTTGGAGACTTTGTATATAAAATGTACATCATGTTTGCTTTTATACAGTCACTGTAAGCTCGCCCCAGTGTTGCTGTATTGGGCAGGTAATAAACTGAATTGAGTAAATGAAATACATATAAACTGTGGATATCCTGAAATCCCAACTGGCTGTGGAATCACCAGGACTGGTTTGGGAACACTGTGGAGGAGCAGTGATGCATTCGTTTTTCAGAAAATATTTAAATGGGGCAGTGAAGTAATTGAAGTGTAGGCAAGCATTTTTCACTTCTTGCCTCTCTTTTGTGTCATCACAGGCATGTTCACAACCTCTTTCTCAGATTCTTTTCTCACTTTCCTCTGTCACAGCACAGTAAGATGAATGCTGACCATGGCAGAATAGTGATTTTCAGCATCAGAACACACATTTTGGGTCCCATGTTAGAAACCATTTTTATGTAACCCCCTCTTTCATATCTTCTTTGAGCAGAGGGGCTTGGTGAGGATGCAGTGGGTCTGTTCTTGGGCAAATATGAGAGGGTAGGTATTTATAAGAAATGTACAATGATTATTTAACTACAATTTCTTGTATTAAAGAAATTGCATGAAATATGATTTAAAATTAGATGACAAATATTTTGCCAACCACAAGATGGCAGCAAAAAGTTGAACATTTAAAGGAGCAGCCTTTATTTAAAACCGGATTTTATGTATATAAGATTATGGGCTGGATGTTACATGAACCATTAACAATCACAATAACAATTTCCTTTTTGTAATTTCTGTTATGAAGAGGAACACTTAGTACTATTTAAATACTGTCAAATTTCATTTGGAATCTTTAGGGAAAATATGCTTCCAAGGGTAATGTTTTTCCTTTTATGATAAATTATATCTAAGTCTATAATACTAATAGTAGAAATTATTTGGTGTTATGGCTTTGTAAGAGTCTTCTATTGAATCTTCTTTCTTCATCTGGTGCATGTACATATAATTGCTGGCATTTGGTTTCTTTGCTGGGATAATCTGTAATGGTCTGTGCTTGCATGGATCTTGCTGTGTGAATAGATCTTCAGTGTGTATCTTTATGTGTCTTCTGTGATAGTGTGTATCTTGGCTGTGTGTATATATCTCTCAGCAGGTCTCCTAGTCTTGTAAAATTGCAGCGACATAGGTCATATGTTGTGTAGTGGCCCAATAATATAATAGGAAGAGGTGAGACCAGCTTCCTCTGGTTCATAACATAGAGGCAAAGGTAAAGAGGCAGCACTAGTGTTTAGACTAGCTCACATTGGTTATGGGTTTCCTTGCAGTTAAGGTCATCGTTTGCTTGCTGTGTCATGTGACATACCCAGAAACTTCCAGATGATACATCAGAGATCATCAGTATTTAACCCTTAGTTGTAGGCTATTGTCAGGAAAAATGTATGGCACAGCACAGAAATTAGACTATCCTGCTAAATGCCTAGGTCCTTTTGCTTTAGGTAAATAATTTATTTTTTATCTTGCTTGGATATTTTGTTGATGGGTCTGGTGCCCTTCCCAGAGACTATGCTTTGCATGGAGAAAGGTTACAGTATCACATAATTCTTACTATATACATTTATTCAGCCATTTCTTCATGTAATATTCCTGTATCAGTGTAATTAATAATTCAGCTCAAAATATATTACTGTCTAATTATATAGCGGTAGGAATGGTGGCCATGTTGTGTCACTGTTTCTTTAAGAAGCAAATGATGATTTCAACATGTAGTGAAATGATGAGTTCAGCACTGGAACTCTCATTTTCAAGTCAAAAAAACTTATGCTCCTTGTTGGGCACTATTTTTTATGTAGCTCCAACCCCCTCCCCCTTCCCTGCCTTATATATCATCCCTGAGCAGAGGGGCTTGCTGAAGATACAGTGGGCTTTTGAACATAAATCCTTTTGAAATTTATACCTTTAACTTTATGTAATAACCAATTTCTTCACTAGTGATAACCTGACAGAAACTGCATTTACATGGGATGAATATGTCTCCTCATTTACAATCACAAGTCACACATTGAAAGCCTAAATTAAAGCTGAGGCAAATATATCATTCTTTAAGTTGAAGCAACTTTCCAGATTGAAGCTGCTTTTGTCCTATCTTGCCTGAGAATGCTACATCTGCAAATGACTCCCAGCAGCCGTAGCAGAGGACTCCAAAGACAATGCAAGTCATTAAAGCTTTAGCTTCTACAGCCCCTACTCTCTTTCCAACAGCAGAGGACTAGAAGGCATGTGCAACAACACTACTTCCTATAAATTTGCAACAATAGATGTAACTTTCAAAACAAGAATCAATAAGGCGTGTAAGCGGGTTGTTGTAAGTGGAATAATTGTAATGTCTTGAGAATTACTGGCACACAAACATAAAATAAACCAATAAACTAAAGGTTGTTTTGAATAATTTGAACATACCTACTCTTAGAAATTTTACATCATCAATAACTCAACCAAACTAAGATGCAGATAGTAGGGATGTGAATCGTGTCCTCGATCGTCTTAACGATCGATTTCGGCTGGGAGGGGGAGGGAATCGTATTGTTGCCGTTTGGGGGGGTAAAATATCGTGAAAAATCGTGAAAAATCGTTAAAAAAATCGAAAAAAATCGAAAAATCGAAAAACCGGCACATTAAAACCCCCTAAAACCCACCCCCAACCCTTTAAATTAAATCCCCCACCCCCAAATAACTTAAATAACCTGCGGGTCCAGCGGCGGTCCGGAACGGCAGCGGTCCGGAACGGGCTCCTGCTCCTGCATCTTGTCGTCTTCGGCCGGCGCCATTTTCCAAAATGGCGCCGAAAAATGGCGGCGGCCATAGACGAAAAAGATTGGACGGCAGGAGGTCCTTCCGGACCCCCGCTGGACTTTTGGCAAGTCTCGTGGGGGTCAGGAGGCCCCCCACAAGCTGGCCAAAAGTTCCTGGAGGTCCAGCGGGGGTCAGGGAGCGATTTCCCGCCGCGAATCGTTTTCGTACGGAAAATGGCGCCGGCAGGAGATCGACTGCAGGAGGTCGTTCAGCGAGGCGCCGGAACCCTCGCTGAACGACCTCCTGCAGTCGATCTCCTGCCGGCGCCATTTTCCGTACGGAAAATGGCGCCGGCCATATGCGTATGGCCGGCGCCATTTTCCGTACGAAACGATTCGCGGCGGGAAATCGCTCCCTGACCCCCGCTGGACCTCCAGGAACTTTTGGCCAGCTTGTGGGGGGCCTCCTGACCCCCACGAGACTTGCCAAAAGTCCAGCGGGGGTCCGGAAGGACCTCCTGCCGTCCAATCTTTTTCGTCTATGGCCGCCGCCATTTTTCGGCGCCATTTTGGAAAATGGCGGCGGCCATAGACGAAGACGACAAGATGCAGGAGCAGGAGCCCGTTCCGGACCGCTGCCGTTCCGGACCGCCGCTGGACCCGCAGGTTATTTAAGTTATTTGGGGGGGGTTCGGGAGGGTGGGGGATTTAATTTAAAGGGTCGGGGGTGGGTTTTAGGGGGTTTTAGTGTGCCGGCTCACGATTCTAACGATTTATAACGATAAATCGTTAGAATCTGTATTGTATTGTGTTCCATAACGGTTTAAGACGATATTAAAATTATCGGACGATAATTTTAATCGTCCTAAAACGATTCACATCCCTAGCAGATAGTAGTCCAGCAATGAGGGGGGGACTATCTAGTCTTTTTGCACATGACTATCTACCAGTTGGTGGGAGGTTGTATATGTGCATTCAGTGTAAAGAGCTCCTAGCCCAGAGAGAATGAGTCCAATCTCTGGATGCTAGATTAGCAGACCTGGAGGAGCTAAGGGAGATAGAGAGGTACAGTATATAGAGGAGACCTTCAGGGACATAGAAGAGCAGTCACACCCCCACTCTAGTAGCCCCTGTGCTGCTTTGGAGGGGAAAGGAGAGCATCACCTTAGTGGTGGCAGGAAGCAATCCCGTAGCTAAGATCTGCCATCAAGTTGATGCAGTATCCTCTCGTACTGAAGATATTTCTCCAGGAGCACATGCTCAGGAGGGAAGGATTAAAGTGGCCACTGATGATTTGATCATTAGGAATATAGATAGCTGGGTGACTGGTGGACATGAGAATTGCTTGGGAAAGTTGCTTGCCTGGTGCAAAGGTGGCAGACCTCAGGCATCATCTAGACAGGATTTTGGACAGTTCAGTGGAGTAGCCAACTGTTTAGATACATGTGGATACTAATGACATAGGAAGGTACAGGAGAGAGGTTCGAGAAGCCAAATTTAGGGTTTTAGATAAAATGTTGAAATCCAGAACATCCAGTGTATCATTCTCTGAAATGCTCCCTGTTCTATGCGCAGGACCCCAGAGGCAAGCAGAGCTCTAGAGACTCAGTGATTTGATGAGATAATGAGGAGGGAAAAGGGGTTTAGTTTAGTTAGGAAATGGGCAACATTTTGGGGAAGTGGGTGGCCTTTTCCGAAAGGATGGGATCCAGGCTGGAACCAAGCTGCTGGTACTAACCTTTGATAAGCTAGATAATTGGGGAAAGTCAACAGTCACTCAGAAGTGCATGATTCAGAATGATGTATCTTTAAAGGATACTAACAAAACAGGGACATTATCCCGATAGAGAGGTTTACAATAAATGCTAAAGAGCAGACAGAGCAGAAAGATTCCAAATTACTACTGTCAACTGATAAACAGGTTATTAATACAAACAAAATCATCCTTTGAAATATCTGTATGCAAAAATGCAAGAAGTCTAAAAAATAAGATGGGAGAGTTAGACTGTATAGTACTGAATGAAGAAGTAAATATAATTGGCTTCTTAGAGTCCTAGTGGAAGGAGTTTAAACAATGGGATGCTGTGATACCAGGGTACAAATTATATCACAATAATAGGAGGATTAAATTGGTGAAGGGGTGGCACTATATATTAAAGAGGGCATAGAGTCAAACAGGATTTATTTATTAAAAATATTTATGGTCCACTTATCCACAATTCTAAGCAGATAAAAGTTCTGCAGGAAATAAAATGGATAGAAACTACATATGACAAGAGGAACAGATTAGCATGTACTACCATCCACATAGCCAGAATGAACAGACAGATGATAAAATGCGAACAGAAATTAGGGAAGCTAACAAAATTAGCAAACACAGTAATACTGGGTGGTTTCAATTACCCCAGTATTACTGGGTTAAATGTGGCATCAAGACATGCTAAGGAAGTAAAGTTTCTAGATGAAAGCAATGACTGATACAGTACCTGAAGATTGGAGATGGCCAACATAACACCAGTTTTTAAAATGGGTTCCAGGGGTGATCCAGGAAACTAGAGACCAATGAGTCTGACATCAGTGCTGGGAAAAATGGTAGAAACTATTATAATGAACTAAATTTCTGAACACATATATAGTCATAGTTTCGCCAAGGCAAATCTTGCCTCTCCAATCTGCTACATTATTTTTAAAGGCATGAATAAACCTGTGGATAAAGGTGAGCCAATTGACAGAAAACAGAGAGTAGGGCTAAATGATCAATTTTCTCAATGAAGAAAAGTGAATAGTGGAATGCCCCATGTCATGGAGTGGGGAATCATCTGGATGGGGAAAAGCAGGGCAAAGCCAGACAGGATCTTCTGACTGACCTGCACCTCTCACTTGAGTTGAACTCATAGGTTCTAGTGGCTAGCAGGTTTTGGCTGGAACTGGAAACAAGCTGGGACTAGAGATAGGGCAGGCACTAGAGACAAAGCAGACATAGCCGATGAGACAGGAACTGGAGACAAAGCTGGAACTAGAGGCAGGGACTGGAGCTTGTGCACAGACTGGAACGAGAGACACAGGCTGGTACTGAATGCAGGCAGGACTTGGAGACAGGCAGGGACTAGAAATAGGGCTGGAACAGGAGGCAAGGCCTAGCCTGAAGACAGGGTTGGAAATGGAGGTAAGGTCTTGAGAGAGAGACACAGAAGGGTCACTAGGAACTGAGGTCACAGGGAGGACTAGAGGGAACAAGACAAGGACTGGATGGGACTAAACAAGGACAGGACAGAACTATACAAGACAAGAGAATACAGAAGACTAAAACAAAGCCAGAGGGCATAGAAGGCCTGAAGACCAAGGTAGGGCAAAGAAATACTATAAGGCCCAGAGGCCAAGGGCAGAACTGAGCAGAAGAAGGCTCAAAAGCCACAGGGAAGGGAGAGGAGGCCAGAAAGGCCACAGGCAAGACAGAAGTCCAAGATGGCCACAGGAGTTTCTTTTTGAAACTCCTGAGATTTAAAAAGAAAAGAAAAGGGACAAAGTCTAGCAGCCCCTACCTTTGGGCTGGCTGCTCATGCACTGCATACATCAGCCCCAGTGCAGTCTGTATGCCTCCAGCAGCTCACTGAAGGTGAGAGAGAAAAGTTTCTCCCTTTCTTCACAATACTTCTTATTTACTTTCTAGAACATTCTAGGGGTCTCAATACTGTTCTCAGAACATTCTATTCTGGCAACCTCCCAAAGGAATGCTCTTATAAATGGATCATACCATCCACTACATCTCATGAATATGTCCTTAGTTAAAAGGACATACATTAGACAAATAAAGAATACTAGGGGTCCTTACACTCTTGTACAATTATCTGAACACATTCAGTAACCATACATATCTGCATCCCCCTCACAAACATTCATACATCATTGGGGAAATTTCGCTGGTGTCTCTGTAAAGACCATAGGCACTTTTTTCCTAGGGATCATGAAGTTAATTTTCAAAGGGCAACTTAGCAGGTATTTTTCATATTGAAAATTGCCTTCAGGACTCATGGGTATTTGCACCTGTAATTTGTTTGGACAAAATAATGACTGCCAAACAACATAAAAGTATTTTCAAAGGAGTTACATCTGTAAAAGTAGCATACTGTATATTGTAGCAATTTTCAAAAGCTCATTTATGCACATAAAACCTTTAAACAATTCAGCCCCATGGAGGTAATTTTCAAAGAAGTTACATGCTTAAAAGTAGCATATATTGTAGCAATTTTCAAAAGTGCATTTACATGCATAAAACCTTTTGATAATTCAGCCCTATTGTCATGGTTACTGGGATCTGGGATCTGGGTAAAGCACCCCTGAAGCAAGGCAGGACACTGGGTTGAACAAGGGCCAATGTTTCGCCTAGCCAGTCCCTTCCCCCCACAGGTTGAGCCCTTGGATTCTAGGGGCCAGTAGGTCTTCATGGTGAGTCTAGGCAAGCTGAAGCAAGGCTGGTTAAGGCAAGGCTTGGCCAGGCTGGATGAGGCAAGGCTTGGAACAGTAGGTACAGTTAGGCTGCAGCAGAGTTGGACTGGATACTGGGGCTGGATACACACACTAGACTTGGCCAAGTAGAGATGTGAATCGTGTCCTCGATCGTCTTAAACGATCGGATTTCGGCTGGGAGGGGGAGGGAATCGTATTGTTGCCGTTGTGTGTGTAAAGTATCGTCATAATCGTTAAAATCATGAGCCGGCACACTAAAACCCCCTAAAACCCAACCCCGACCCTTTAAATTAAATCCCCCCCCCCCGAACCCCCCCCCCCCCCAAATGCCTTAAATTACCTGGTGGTCCAGCGGCACACTAAACCCCCTAAAATCCACCCCCGACCCTTTAAATTAAATCCCCCACCCTCCCGAACCCCCCCCCCAAATGCATTAAATTACCTGGGAGTCCTCCGTAGCGGCGGTCTGTGGCTAAATCGGGGGAAGGGGAGAGCACGAAAACCGGCAACACTAGATCGTGAGGTTCTTCAGCCGGCGCCATTTTTCAAAATGGCCGCCACAAAATGGCGGCGGCCATAAGACGAAAACGATTCAACGCAAGAGGTCGTTCTGGACCCCCGCTGGACTTTTGGCAAGTCTTGTGGGGGTCAGGAGGCCCCCCCAAGCTGGCCAAAAGTTCCTGGGGGTCCAGCGGGGGGTCGTTCAGCGAGGTCCGGAAATCTCGCGAGGGTTCCGGACCTCGCTGAACGACCTCCTGCAGTCGATCTCCTGCCGGCGCCATTTTCCGTACGGAAAATGATTCGCGGGCAGGAAATCGCTCCTTGACCCCCCGCTGGACCCCCAGGAACTTTTGGCCAGCTTGGGGGGGCCTCCTGACCCCCACAAGACTTGCCAAAAGTCCAGCGGGGGGTCCGGAACGACCTGTTGCGTCGAATCGTTTTCGTCTATGGCCGCCGCCATTTTGCGGCGGCCATTTTGAAAAAATGGCGCCGGCTGAAGACCTCACGATCTAGTGTGCCGGTTTTCGTGCTCTCCCCCTTCCCCCGATTTAGCCACGGACCGCCGCTACGGAGGACTCCCAGGTAATTTAATGCATTGGGGGGGGGTTTCGGGAGGGTGGGGGATTTAATTTAAAGGGTCTGGGTGGGTTTTAGGGGGTTTTAGTGTGCCGGTTTTCCTGCCCTCCCCCTTCCCCCGATTTACGATTTTTTGACGATAAATCGGGGGAATTGGTATTGTATCGTGGCCCTAATGATTTTTGACGATTTAAAATATATCGGACGATATTTTAAATCGTCAAAAAACGATTCACATCCCTATTGGCAATTTGGCAAGGATATACTCGGTGGAGCAGGGCAAGACAAGAGAAAACCAAGACATGGCAGACAGGACAAGACTGACAAGGACTAGGCAAGGCAACACAGAATAAAGAATATAAAAGCTTGAAGGCAGCAAAGGCTGGAGGCCCAAAGGCCAATAGGCTATAGGGTAAAGGTCCCTAGGTACAGAGAGGTCAGAAGGCCACAAGGCAGGATACAAGACAAGAATGGCCAGGTCAGAGAGCCATCGATGAAGAGGCAAGGTGATTCTGGCAAGGCTGGGTTACAAAGGGCTGGCACTTGGGCATGGCGAGAGCAGTGAGGAGAAGCTTAGCAAGGCTGGTGGTGAGGCTTGCTGAGGGCCCTGCTGATGGAGAGGTGTCATAACAGGTCAAATCAGAGCACAGTGAGGCTGCATAGCAGGCAAACCCATGACACTATGGAGTGAATTTTCAAAAAAGTTACGCATGTTAAAAGTAGCAATTTTCAAAAGCCCATTTATTCATGCGTACAGTGCATTTGCACAACTGAAGCCTTTTGAAACTTACCTCCTATGCATAGATTTGAATATCAAAACTACTTGCATTGCTTCTTTACCTACCTTCTCCCCACCCTCAGGGATTCCTCTCTTCAGTGCGGCTAAAAGTATATGTAACCCTTTGTCAGAGAGTTTGCTCTTTCCCCTAAGACCATAAAAGTATTTGTTAGTCAAGGCCACTCTCACCACCCCTTTGCACCTCTCAGGGAGTGTGCTCTTTCTGTGGGGCAAAAAGAAATCCCTTATGACTCAGGTGATGGAGTGTCTCTCCAGATGTGTGTGGTTCTTTCTGGTAAAGTAGTTTCTTCAGGGACAAACAGGTTGGACTCAGATAGGGTGTTCATTTTCAGTTTACTGATTAATTCCAAAACTTCAATCACTGTACCACAAACATTCCACAGATAAAACTGTACATTTGAACTATTTACATTGCACCTCTGCTGGGGTGCTTGTGCTCTTCTCTCTAGCTTCTGGGAGGGAGCTTGCAATTGTCTCCTCATCTGTGCAAACAGCACAGTAGATTGGGGAATTCTAGAGGGGAGCCCCACACCACAAAAAGATCCTGAGTCCACAGCCCACAGCCTGCGTCCTGATCCCTTTGGAATGGAGATTCGGTTGAGAATCTCCAAACTTGATGTTACAACCTCGCTTCCTCCTTCCTCTCTCAGTGACCTCTCTGGAAGAGAAGCCGGATGTTCCAGTACTCCTCACAGTTCTCTGTCTCCTTCACTAGTTTATGAAGAGGCGTGTGAAAAACCTCCACACTAACAAAAAGGGGAAAAATCCAATTATCTCTGTACAAATATCTCATATTGGGTGGTGCTGTCATTGGTCTTGCTTCCTCTAGGGAGGGGAGGGGTTGCTTACAGGTCTCCAGCCCCTGCTCATGGGAATTGGGGAGCTGCCACTCTCCAAAGTACAGGGTATTCCCCAGAACAAGAAAAATGAATCCAAAACTCAACCAAAATCTACAAAAACCTCTCTACAAACACGGAGAGTGAGTATACTGATTAGGAATCTCCTCTTAACACAAGAAAAAACACCAAGCTGGGTTAATGGACCCAACTCAGCAGAGAGAAAGTAAAATAGCTCCTCATTCCTCAAAACCACTCAAAAGTATCACATTTTCTCTACCTCTAGCTTCACCTTATGCATCTCGGATAACCAATCGCAGTCAGCTCAGTGGACAGACTGAAAGAGAATGGAAAATTCCAATGCTGTTACTAATCCTGATGGTAAGGGACCTAGTGGCTAACCGAAGGGTCAGTCACATACACATGATGTGAAAGACTTCATATACATGAGGCTGCATTAAGATGATCAACTTTCAAAAAGGCCAATTTACCCAAGAAAATATTTATTAACTTTGAAAATTGTCCTCCCCCTCATATTCCTTTTTGCACACCTCCATGTGCATGCCGTACACATGAACTCACACTTCAACATTCAGACCCATCATTTATACTCACTCATTACTAAACCTATTCTGAAAGTCATAAAAAATAAACACGATTTGCATTTCTGCAAGAAATTACTTTCTTGCATTCATTTTGTCTCCATCCCTGACTGCTTTTTTCCAGATGTGGACCTGCAATAGGTTAGGGTAGGGCTGAAAGAGAGAGAAAAAAAAGAGCATTTGGTTAGGATGGTGCAGCGGCAACACAGGAGGCAGCAGGCGCACCACAGGAACAAAGCAGACTGAACATCTACACATTGCTAACACACATACAAGTACCAGTGCTAGATAATGAGGGACAAATACTTGCAGGTTTAATATCCTCCGCTAGGCATTGCTGATGCTCTGATCTCCTTACTCCTGTAATTTCCACGTTAGCCCGCAGAGCTCCCTTGTCCTCTCCATTTCTTCCGCCCAGGTTTGGGCAAAGCAAGGCGGCTGCCTCAGCCGGAAAAATTCTAGGGTGGGAAAAAAGTGCCCCCCCAAACCCTCCTGCCACATTTGCCACACCCTGCATTCAGGTCTAACATCAGTGGCATGGCTTTAATAATGTTCCCGCAGGGTTCCCACCCCTTCATCGGCAGAGAAAGTAAACCACAGCATCCCAGCATCAATCCCGTGGGATTCCCCCCCCCCCCCCCCCACACACACACCCCTTGCAGGCAGAAGAAAGAAAAATTGCATGGGCAGTGATGTGCAGCGGCAGCACAGCTGGAGTAATGCGTGAGGAAGTGGCAGCAAGGGAAGGGAAGGTGGTGAAAGGGAAGGGGAGGGGAAGAACTGAGGAAAAAAAAAAAAGAGAACCTCCCCTCCCCTTCCATTTCATTTCCACCCCTCCTCAGTGAGAAGAGGGGGAAGGAAAGGGAGGGGGAGCTGGACTGAGTGAGGGAAGAGGAGGGGGGTGAGCGACAAGGGCAGGTGACTGAGGGTGAGAAACAAAGGGAGGGAAGTAGGGTTACCAACTTTTTCATAGACCATGACTGGTCACCCGAGGACTGGGAGGAGGGGGTTCCCCATTCCTTTCCAATATTAACTTAAATTTGTATATATTTGTCCCCTGTTCTTGTCTCCTCTTTTCCCTCGATCTCTGTACCTCACCTGTCTCTCTTTCCCTTCCCGCTGCCCCTTATCTCTCTCCCTCCTGTGTCCTGTGCCCTCCCTTGTCTTTTTTCCTGTATTCTCCAGGCCCTGTGGCCCTCTCTTTCCCCTCTTCTTCTGTGTCCTCCTGTCTTTTCAACCTTAGCCCCAGTACCCCACTCTCTCTTCCTCCAACCTCTCCTGTGCTCTACTGACTCGCTCCCTTCTCCATCCCCTGTGCCATTCTTCGTGTCTGCCCCTCTAGCCCCTTTGCCCTCCTCTGCCTCTCTCCCTGCTTCATTCCCTGTGCCCCCTCTCCCCATCCTTCCTTCCATGTGGCACCTCTGGCTCTCTCATCCAGCCTGTGCAGCTCCCTCTCTATCCCCCTCCTCCAGCCAGTACCTCCCCCTCCATCTCCTTTCTCTGCAACCTCTTATTTTTCTCTACCATCCCATCTTTTTTTTGCCTCCTCTGTGCCTCTTTCTCTCCTCTGAGGCATTCCTGAGATATGTAGGAACTGTTGCTAAAGCAGCCGAGAAGAGGGAGAGATTGAGTTGTGTTCCCATCCCCTCTCCCCACAGCTTCCAATCACAGTAGAGAGAGGAGGTGGGGGAAGAGCCACCGAGCAGCTGCTAAGGAGAGTGTGCTCAGGTGAGGTCCCACCCCCATTCCCCACAGCTACCAATCATAGCACGGGGAGAGGAGACAGGGCCTTAGTCCCCTCCCCCACCTGTAAACAGGAAATGGTGCAGAGCTGTAGGGAAAGGAGCTGCCTGCCGCCGGAGACAGATTTTTAGTGTCCGGTCCATACTTCCGACCGGACACTACAGGTGAACAGAAAACGGGACTGTCCGGTTCAAAACCAGGCAGTTGGCAACCCTAGAGGGAAGAGAATGGGAAGTGAGAGAGGAGAGGAGCACTGTGAGAGGGAGAGAAGCAAGTGAGGGAAAGAAAAAGAAAGAGGTGTGAATGAGAGGGAAGGGAAGGGGTGAGTGAGAAATGGGAGGAAAAATGGGAAGGCAGTTGGGTGAGAAAAAAGGAAGAGGGCAGGAGATGGGAAAGGGGGGAGACATGAAGTGGGTGAGTGAAGGGAAGGAAAGGAAAGTAAATGGCGGGAGAAGTGAGTGAGAGAGAAGGTAGAGTAAGTGGGAAAAGGGCTGAGTTAGAGGGGAGAATATGGGAGGGGAGGGGAGTGAGAATGGAAGAAGAATGAAAGGAAAGAGAATGGGTATGTGATGGGAAGGGGAGGGAAGTGGGATGTGTGAGGAGGAAAATTAGAAAAGGGTAGGAAATAGAGGAAGCAGAAATGTATGGGCGGGTGTGAATGGAAGACAGTATAGGGCTTGTAGAAGAACTAGGCAGACTATGGGGTTGCCTAGAGTGCCACAGGTTTGGGGATGGCACAGAAGTGGCAGGACTGCAACAATTGCATCTCCTTCTTCTTCCTGCCTGTGTGGGCTCAGGAGAGGAAGTTGTATTTTGTGGGCCTAAGTGGATAGGAAGGAGCAGGCACAATCACTGTAGCCAGAAGAAGCAGAAGCAGTGTCGGCCTATGTGGCCAGGAGCAGGAACAGCATCAGCCATGTCCCAAGAGGATAGAGTGGTCCCATTGGCTTATGGTCTGAAGGTGGAGCCTGCAGCTTGTGTGTTCCAGAAGGTTAGAAGTGTGCGTGTGGGTGTGTGTATGTGTGTGAGCATGTGAGAGTGTGAATGAGCATCTGTGTGTGAGAATAAATGTATCAGTGTTAATGTACAAATATGAGAGAGACGTCAAAGTTTGTGTGCAGCCCCCCACTAATCCATGACTGGAAATCAAAATTTCCCTGTTATAGAAAATAATTATTTTACTCTTATTAGTTTTAATTATTGCATTAATTTCATATGTCTGCTCTTTTGAAATATTTTAATGATTTTTGGGAACTTTAAAAACAATTGAAATGAGTTTAATTATTGAATGCTCTATTTCTCAGTTGTTTTGATATTAATTTCCTTAATGTTTTTATTATGATTGATGTTTTATATTTCTTGATTTTATTATTTGATGTCTTCTGAAGAATGATGATGTTTGTTTTTCTATAGAGTGTCTAGCTTGTTGTGGTTTCCAGCTTCTGTCTGCATGTTTCTTTATATTTGTACTTTATGGTCTCTTTATTCTGTATTTGGTGAAGGTCTGTCTGTGTTCTGCTTGTGTGACTGAGATGAGGTATTCTGCCACCCTCCCGAAGAGAGTGTGTCACATGCAGACCCACACCATTCACCCATTTCCCACTTTTTCAAGGAGCAAAAGGAAGGGTAGGAAGCAGGCAGTAGGGTTTGTGGGAGTGCGATAGGGTTGCCAGCTTCCTAAAAACATCACTAGCACTATGCCAGCTTCTGTAAAACCTGACACTGCCAAACTCTTCCCCAGCAATTCAAAACTCCAAAAGGGCTAGACTCTAAGAGGGAACCTCCACCCTTTGCTCTCTCACTGATTTGACCTGCACCAGTGCCATTTCTTTCCTCACCTCAGGCAGCAGATTGACTTGAGCCATCCTGCTTTCTCCTGGTATCCTCAAGGCCAGGTGTCCACTCAGTTCCCCTGACTGGGAGCATCATCATGTAGGGTTGCCAACTTTCAACCTTTAAATTTCCAAACGCTTGGAGATGCTGCTTAATGTCTTTGCTGAAATTTACACACATGTCTTTTATTGCAGCTCTTCACCATTAAAAAAAAACACAGAGAATATAATAGCAGATAAGGATCTGCCCAGTTTACTGATGCTATAGTGCCATAGACCCTTACTCTCTTACTTTCTCTTCATGTCAATGCCAGTAATGTTCCTCTGTACTTATCCAGTGCTTTCTTGAATTACAATTGTTTTTGCCTCTGCTGAGAGGTTTTTCCCATGCATCCACCACCCTTTCAGTGAAGAAATATTTTCTGACGTACCTCCTTTTGGAGCATCATATCGTGACCACTAGTTCTAAAACTTCTTTAGTCCAGCCCAGGGGCCACTCTACTGTTTTGTATAATTTTTAAGTCCTCTGCTTAAATCATGGACTGAAGTCTACAAAAGTGAATCAGACTACATTTTTAGCCACACAGACTGAATATATAATCGCTACCAATGTGCAAACTGTATTGGACACTCATGGGGGAGGCAAAGATGATAAAGTGCAGCTGGAGGGCTAAAATCAGGACATTTCTGAACATTTTAGCCCTCCCTATTTTTTTTTTTTTATTAAAAATCTGTGCAGTTTGGAAAATATCAGGACAGTTGACATGTTCCAAGTCAGGCTAAAAAGGAAGACACTCATTAGTACACTGAGAAAAAGTGCAAAGCCAAATATTAGTCTAGAGAAAAGAGACTTTGGTAGCTTTGGTTGGACACATCAGACGTTTGGATCATTTTTATGCAGAAAGATAAGATGCAAGACATTCTAGACTCACCATTGTTAGGAGAAAGACCAGCAGGTCATTGATGACACCTAATGAGAGTGCTGATGGGATTAGCTTGCTCAGGGGAACTGTCACTGCTTACACTGCTAGAGTCTTTCATCTCTAGTAGATCACAAATTCTAATCTGACTCAGATTGATAGGGACTTAAAAAAAGGTGTTGATAATCTCAGTCCAGTTCCAGGGGCCATAGGACAAGCATTTACATTGTGGTGCCACTCAGATGCCTACAAATCTGTTAATTTTGCTGCACATGTCACTGATTTCTAATGAGGACATGAAGTAACCTGAAACCGCCTAGGCATTTTGACTAGATTGAAAGATATGCAGGCTGTTCACCAACAGCATTTTAGATTTCCACTTTCTGAAAATTATTTCCTAAAGATAAGAATACTTCTTAATTCTGATTCATGGAATTTTCCAGCTTCCTAAATGAAAAATTAGCTGAAACCACGATGTACATGGTTCCTAATTTTCTTCAATAAGACAAGACACCTGTTTGTGGCATTTACTTAAACCAATGATTTATTGCTTTTCAAAATATAAATGGTGAAAATCTAGTATAAATAGGAGTCAATATTTGTATATTATATATGTGTGTGTGTGTGTGTGTGCATTTGTTGTTTAAAAACTCTTGTAAAACCAGATACACAAGAGAAATGTTCTTCTATCAGGTATCACTGGTATGGGGTAGAATATAATTAAATTTAGAAATGATATTCTTTTAAGTGAAAGGATCTTAATGCAGACATTCTTCTTCCATATAGTGTGCCCCATAATATCAAAATGTGCTTAAAATTTCAGCTACAATGCAAAATTAATTGTATATTGCTCAGAAGAAATAGATGGGAAGGATACATTTAACATTTTATCTTTTTTGGGCTTTGTTACTATTTTATTTTCATATGACCATAGCAATTCAAGCTATCCTTAAAAAGATAAAATCAGATGCAATATTATTTCTGTCGAGAGATCGTAATCTAACTTATGCATGTGTCTTGCTGGGTACAACTCCATGTAAATGGGAAAAGTATAAGAGAGCTTATGAAAAGGAAATCAGGTAAATATCCTTTAGATCATTGCAAAAGATACCTGAAGTAGGTATGAATCCATCATCATTTTGTCCTTCATATCAATTTAGATCAATGATGACCGTAAGTGGAAACAGGCTTATGGTGAGCAGCAGAGCTTAAATCATTAGCTGCTGAGTCCAGCTTTTCTGACAGATATCTCTGGAGCAGGAAAGGAATCTTGTGCTCTTCACCTCAAATACAGTTCAAATTCTGGGCCTCATCAGGATAGTCCCACTTCCGGAGGTTTGCAGCAGGCAACAGATGTACGAAGGCTGATTATCACCGGATTGCCTATAATTCATCTGACTAGGGTGAAAGGGTCTCTGTATTCTCATCTTATGAGTTGCTAACATTGCTTGTACTTGAGCCATCCTTTGAGCCACGTGCTTTCTGGAGCATCTCTGAAGAGGACATGACAGGTTCCATGGCAGTAATGAAAATCTTAAGCAACCAAAAAAACAAAGTATAGAACACTTTTTTGTGAGGTGCTAATATGCTAATATGCTAATATGCACACCAATTTTACAACTGATTCTAATAGAATTATATTTATCAGGAATGTTGTATATACAACATTCCTGATAAATATAATTCTATTAGAATCAGTTGTAAAATTGGTGTGCATATTAGCACCTCACAAAAAAGTGTTCTATACTTTGTTTTTTTGGTTGCTTAAGAGTTTGTCATACAAAACAAGTGCTTCGGTTCTTTGTGTTTTATTTAGTAATGAAAATCTTACATGATCTGAGTTCAATGGTAGCAGGTATGTATGGGTGAAACAAGTATCTTGTGTCTGTGGTCTGATTTGACCATTCTGAATGGCTGGCCACTGTTCCTATGAATTTCAAGTATACAATGCAAGCCAAGCTATAAAGGTTATCTACATTAGTTAGTTTAAGACAACCAGTAGCATTTGTTTAACACTGGGTCAATATTTTTTGCACACCGGTGAACTTTCAAAGGAGTTATGCATATAAATGTAACATAACTATCATTGCAATTTTCAAAAGCCATTTAACTGTGTTAAATGCAGTTAAAGTGGGTAAATGGCATATAGTAAAGCAATTTTTAAAAGCCCAGTTTAAATGTGTAAATGTTTTTGAAAAACAGGCCCTTGGTGCATATACTCTGCTTTTGGGTAACAAGGAGCCAATAAAATTGACCTATAATAAATATGGATGCATTTGCTCCCCATTTACTGATATTACATTGTAATCTCATCTTCTCCCTGATTTTCTCAACATATATCTTGTATGTCAAAGATCACTTAATTCTTACACCAAGGTAGACAGATTTTAAGCAATGAACCAGTTTTAAGCAATTCTGCAGTGTATGATTATGAGTTCCTACTTTGCATCCCTGTTCCTTATATGGAAACAAGCCGTTAAGCCCGTAACAACGGGCTACATTTAAAAAATATTTTTGGTCCATTTCCTTCCCACTCCCTCCCCCTTATTCTTCCTCCCCCCTCTATTCTCCCTCCCTTTCACCTTCCCCCCTCTCCTTCCTCTCCCCCTCTATTCTCCCACCCTCCCTCTCACCTCCCCCCTCTAGTCTCCCTCCCTCTCACCTTCCCCCTCCCCTCAGCTCACTCTCTCCTCCCTCCCCCTCCCCTTACCCCACCCTCTCCACCCTTCCCCCTCTCCTCACCTCACTCTCTCCTCCCTCCCCCCTCCCCCCTCTCTCAATCCCCTCCCCTTTCAGCTCATCCACAACCGGCAGACGGAAGATCTCCGGGGGGGGGGGGTGTCCCTCCCTCCCTCGCGCTCGCCGCCGCTGCTCCTGCTCCTCGCTGCCACCGCCGCTGCTCCTGCTCCTCGCCACCGCCGCTCCTGCTCCTCCCAGCGCCATTTTTTTTTTCAGGCACGCTTCGCTCTGACTGACGTGTTCGCCTGCGCATGCGCGGTAGAGCTGCTCTCTACTGCGCATTTGCAGGCCGTCGGTCAAAACCCATTTATAAGATAGATTGCACATTTAGGTCTTTGCTAAGTAGGTATGCATTGTTTACTGTCTTTAATATGAAAAACATGTAACTGGAAAACCCTTTATCAAAGAACCCCTTAAGAAATCAAATATACACTCAGAAATTCACAGATCTGGTATTGCATGGCTTTTAAAATTAAAGCTCATAATCCTCAAGCCTCTCTGGTTTAGCTGAGCAGTAAAACTTTGGAACCTTATTGATTCCATGTAAGATGGCTGGAATTCTCTGGGATAGGGGGTTAATTGCCACCATGGGATAAATTCCTGCCTCTGTGCTTTAGGCACTGATTTGTGGAAATGTCAGCTGGATTTTCCAGCAGAACATTAGTCTGACAGCTTTGCCTCACTAGTAGATATTAATGTACCATGGGAAAATGCATAGTGAGAGCAGTAATATACTATCTGTGAGGAAAACCAATGTGATCGCTCATAGAGATTGAGCCAGAATAATTCAGATTAAAAATATTTGCTTTAGTTAATCCATTTCATATTTTTTCAAACAAACTTCCTGGTTTTATTCATTTAAATGTACTGTTCTGGCTACTTAAACATAAAGAAGTTTATAATAAACCTTCCCACATTTGGGCAAACCCCATGGGTAGTTTTCACTTTCAGGGTCTACCAAATAATAAAAGTAAAATGTTGCAGGTAGTTTTACTTTGATTATTGCCTATGGAAAAATACCACCACAAACTTACACCTGCTTTTTATGCCAGTACTTTTTCTAGGGCACATATGCATAGGCAATTTTGAATAATCTACCTCAACATATATCTTGTATGTCAAAGATCACTTAATTCTCACACCAGGGTAAAGACTCAGAACCAATGTCAGGAAGTATTTCTTAACGGAGAGGGTGGTGGATGCCTGGAACGCAATTCCGGAGGAAGTTGTGAAGGCCAAAACTGTGAAGGATTTCAAAAAGGCGTGGATCCATAAAGAATAGAGGATGTGAATGAATTGAAGAGGTATGGGGGCGGCTTGCGGGAATGACGGCTACTACCTGGTGATTAATATCCTAATTAAATAAACATACACACGGTTAATGCGACTCCAACATTGCTCTATGCTTCAACGGCAAGAGGAAATGGAAAAAAAAGGATTTGCATCCACAAAAAAGCAGGGAAGTAGCTTGCTTGATACGGCGGTTACTACCCCAAACCAAATTAGCCGGATACTTCACTTTCAATGATATCCAGCACAGTTCTCTGCTTCAACGGCAGGGGGAATGATGAAAAGATCTCTGCTTCAACGTCAGGAGGAATGATGAAAAGATGATTTATATTCGGACAAAAACCAACAAGGACTGAGTTGCACAGGCTAGGTAAACATGCATGGGAATAGCTTGCTATGACGGTGGTTACTACCCCTAAACAATTAGCTAGATACTTCACTTAGATGTAGCTCCAGCACTGCTAACTACATTGATGGCGGGGGTGGAAGGGAAATAGAACAAAAAGTCACTTACAAGGGTCAAGAAAAAAAGATAAATATGGGGAAAAAAAAAAGTGAAAGCTTGCTGGGCAGACCGGATGTACCGTTTGGTCTTCTGCTGTCATTTCTATAAGTATCTCCAACAACCACTCCCCACCCCAGCAATGCCTCCAAATATACACAGGTAACAGTACCCATATTGCTGACATCTATAGATAATTTTACGTGATGTAGCATGGGCAATAATCAAAAAGCTCATTTCCATGGGTAAAACAGTGCTTTACCCATGGAAAGGGATTTGATTATTGTCCTCAAATTGTACGCCAGAAAAACCCAATCTTACATGAGGCAACATGTTGTTTTTTCATGATACTCCAGTCACTTCTGTAATTGTATGCAGCTTTGAAAGCATGAAGGCAGCATAAATGCAATCAATCTTTTATCTGATTCCTTAGAAATTGGCTCCTAACCAATTCAAACCCAGCTTCTTGGATCTATCATAACAATTAGACCTTAACCGATCATTCTGAGACCGATTTTCAAAAGATTTAGAAGTCCAAATGTAAGAATTAGGCTCCTAAATTGGACATTTTGAAAATTTACAAGGGCTGAGTACCTAAATTTAGCATTCTAGTTTCACTAGATTTCTAAGTTTAGAAGCCTAAAAGTGGATGGCTACAGGAATGGAGTTAGGGCAGGGAAAAATGCTAGGAACATAGCAATCATTTTCAGCACTAAACACCCAACTTAGGAACTTAATTCTAGGCAAATGAATAGTGGCCCTAAATTTAGACATCTAAGTTTTAGCATCCTAAATTTAAGTAAATTTTCAGCTAAAACAAAGACCTAAATTAGGGACCTAACTCAGGTCTTGTTTACTAAGGTATAAATATTCAGCCGCTAAGCAGCTAGCTAAGTTAACCGGATACCCATATCCAGCAAATTTTATCCAGGATATTCAGTGGCTAACTCCGAACTTCGGAGATAGCCAGCTAACTCAGCTCCTCCCCAGAACGCCTACCGTTATACGTCTAAATGGCTTTTGAATATGTACCCCTAAGCATTTTACCCATAGACAAAGAATGGGAGAAGACCTTTAATAAACAGGCCCCTTAGTTCCTAAACTTGAGGGCTTAAATTCTTTTGAATATAGGCCTCTCTCTTCGTAAGACATGACTTGCCCTGTCTATTGGTAGTGTAATCTCATCTGTGGGTGATGATTAAACGCTAATGGGACCATACAAAAATGTATACATATTGCGGCTGATTCTAACTCCAAACTCTCTCACTCTCAAGTGTCTAGCCCCAGATCTGAATTCATTTACTGGTGGGAGAAGGAATGTTTTCTCCAAGACCCTGAGTGGCAGAGGTGAAATTGTTTCTTCTACTTTTTCTTTCCTCTCTGTGGATGTAAGTGCCAATAAACAATGCAGGAGATTCTGATGGAGTGTTCAAAAATAAACTTGACTAGAAGTGTTCATTGATAAGCAGATGGCACCATTCACATCAATTGTTATCACGATAGCTGGCATGTACAGTTTTCAGTCTTTATCTGTGTAAGGGTCTCTTTCTCCACCAAAGCAAGAAAAACACTCACCCTCCAGGATGAGGCTAAGAAAGGTTCCCAAGTGGCCAGAAAAACCCTCTCCAAATGGTGAGAAAAATGGTAAAGATGAGTCAGTGAACAAAACCCTAACTTACCTCTTGCCCAGGGTGAAGATTCCAAGTGGGGTTCCTCAAAAGATCTCAAAATGGTCTTACTCACAGTTCTTCAGTAGGTTTCTCTTTCTCTTTCTTTCTTTCTAGATCCCTTGATGGGTAGAGAATCTAAGCAGGAAGAGTACAACTTTCTCAATGTTCTTCCTTCAGGGCAGGAAAGGGGCAGCAAAACCTTCCTCCCAGGTCTTCTAACCAAAACTCTTCCCCACAATTGAGTTCAAACATCAGAAGTCACTTGCAGCCCATTTACCACCATTCCTCTGTACTTAAGGAGGAAGCAAAGGGGCAGGTCTTCTTTTCCCTGTAATTTTTCTCCAGGCCAAAATCCAGGGATCTCGCAAGGCTTTTTATAACAAAAAAAAAGACTGAAAAAATCTCAAAAAACAACCCAGAAGACAGACCGAACCAGCCAAGGAGTGGACTGGAAAGGTTCCTTTTCCCAGGGACAACAGGCTGGAGTACCTGAGCCCCAAAGGTGAGCCCAAAATCCAAACCAGACAAAACTTCCTTGTTACAGCTTGTGAGTCCTTGGGCTGTGGCATGGTTGGTGCTACCCAATACGAGGGGATGAGTTAGGTCCATACCGACAGCAGACAGTCATGCTACGGGATGGGACAGAGAGACCTTCACTTATATGAGCCCCTTTCCCCGCAGGTTGAGCCTTTGGGTTCTGAGGCCAGCAGGATTTAGATGAATATATGGAGCAGGAGAATGATCCAAGGGTCAGGGCAGGCAGCAGTCAGACGATATCCAGGCAGGAGGAGTTCAGGCTTCATCAGTAACCAGGCAAAGTGTTGAGGCAGGCAGAGATCAGGCAGCGTCAGCATCCAGTCAAAAAGTAGATAACAAGAGATCAGACAGAGAAGGACAAGGAGACAGAAGGCAAGGAAGAAGAGGCAAACAGGACCTGGAAGGCTAGGCAGGATCAAGGAGGCAAGGCAGGAGCAGGACAGGAACTGGAGCAAGATTGGAACAATAGGAACGAAGGCAAGGTGGGTTTCAAGTAATGACACCAGCTAGATGCAGGAAGACCTGTTGCTGAGGTAAAGACTTGCTATCTGGATGAGGTTTAAATGGTCTGGCAGGCCTGATGTCATCAGGGAGTGCCGCTGCTGGTTTCCTACCATGGTGCCTTCAATATGCAGCAGTGCGTGTGCGCACATCTAGGAGCAGCAGGGATGGTGGCATCAAGATGGTGGCATCGAGGTCCTGTCCTAGCTGAAGGTACAGTGCGCCAAACACAGAATGGACACCAAAATTAAGCTGCATTGCCCCACAGTCTCAGGGAGAGAGCTGTTCTTATAACCACAAGAGGAATGACCATCCCAGTACCCTCAATGGGAGGGGCTGTACCAAATGGTGCCTCCCCTAATTTACTAACCTGTCTGTCCAAGCTCAAGGAAGTAACTAGGGCCTTACTGGTAATGAACCCAAAGGGTCATTACACCAGCATTGTACAATGGATATAAGCATGAGGTAATATACTCTTTCCCACAGCAAATACCAGGGCAAATGGTTTACAGCATGTAGTAAACATTTTTTTTCAAATACAACAGAATGATTTGATTAAAATACTGAAGAAAATGAATGCACATATAATAACATAAACTGAACACTAAATTTAATATACTACACTTCAGAACATAAGAAAAGACTAGCCATACTGGGTCTGATCAAAGGTCCACCAAGCCCAGTTTCCTGTTTCCAACAGTGGCCAATCCAGGTCCAAGTACCTGGCAGTATCCCAAAGGGGTAGATAGAATCAAAGCTGCTTATTCCAAGAATAAGCAGTAGATTTCTGCAACTCCACCTTAATAAAGGTTTCTGGACTTTCCTCCAGGAACTCGACTAAAACTTTTTAAAATGTAGTTACACTAATAGCTTTCACCACATCCTGTGGCAACAAATTCCTGAACTTAATTATGCATTGAGTATAAAAATATTTTCTCATGAATCACCTAGTAACTTCATTGTGTGTCTCCTAGTCATAGTGCTGTTTGAAAGAGTAAACAACAGATTAATGTTGTTAATCCACCACTCATTTTATAGACCTCTAACATATCTCCCTTAGTTGTCTCTTCTCCAAACTGAAGAGTCCTAACCTGTTTAGCTTTTCCTCATAGGGGAATCATTCCATCCCCTTTATCATTTTAGTCACCCTTCTCTGTACCTTTTCTAATTCTGCTATATCTTTTTTGAGACCTGGTGACCAGAACTACACACAAGATTCAAGATGAGGTTGCACCATGGAGCGATACAGAGGCATTATGATAGTCTCTGTTTTATTCTCCATTCCTTTCCTAATAGTTCCTATTTGCTTTCTTGGCTGCTGCTTCACACTTTCCATAAGATTTCAACCTATTATCAAGGATAACACCTAGATACTTTTCCTGAATGGTGACTCCTAATGAGGAATCTTTCATAGTATAGCTATAATTTGGGTTACTCTTCCCTAATGCATTACTTTGCACTTGTCCACATTAAATTTCATTTTCCATTTGCATGCCCAGTCTCCCAGTTTTGTAATGTCCTCTTGCAATTTCTCACAATCCTCTTGAGATTTAACAACTTTGAATAATTTTGAATCATCAGCAGATTTGACCACCTCACTCGTTTCCATTTCCAGGTGATTTAGAAATATATTAAAAAGCATCGGTCCCAGAACGGATCCCTGGGGCACTCCACTATTCAATTTCTCCTTTGGGAAAATTTACCATTTAGCCCTACTCTCTATTTTCTAGGGGTGTGCATTCGTTTTGAACTTAAATGTAAAATGCAACTTTTTTTTTTTTTTAACTTAAAAAAGTGATGAGGCGAAAACGATCGGATTTCCAACTTATTCAACATAGCTATGTTGAATACGTTGGAAATCGCGATTGTTGATCCTAAATAAAAATTTAAACCCCTCACCCTCCTTAATCCCCCCCCCAAGACTTACCAAAATTCCCTGGTGGTTGAGCGGGGAGTCAGGACGCCATTTCTGAACTCCTTTGCGAGGAGCACGTGATGTCGGCGTCACGTCGGAGTGACGCGGCGTCACGTGATTCCCCCTGCGTTCGCTCCGGGACCCTCGTTTGACCCAAAAGGAACTTTTGGCCAGCTTGGGGGGGTCAGGAGGCCCCCCCAAGCTGGCCAAAAGTTCCTTTTGGGTGCAACAAGGGTCCCGGAGCGAACGCGGGGGGAATCACGTGACGCCGCGTCACTCCGACGTGACGCCGACGTGACGTGCTCCTCGCAAAGGAGTTCAGAAATGGCGTCCTGACTCCCTGCTTGACCACCAGGGAGTTTTGGTAAGTCTTGGGGGGGGGGGCGGATTAAGGAGGGTGAGGGGTTTAAATTTTTATTTGCACATATGGACATAGACTCAACTTATGGAATTCTCCATATGTCCATATTGACCACAAATGACCCCCCCTTTCGACTTATGGACTTATGAACTTAAACTTTTGGTCTGCACATCCCTACTATTTTCTATCTTTTAACCTGATGACAATCCACAATAGGACACTGCCCCCTATCCTATGACTTTTTAATTTCATAAGAATTCTCCCATGAGGGAAAATTAAAGAATTCTGTTTCCAAGGAATGACCAACAAAATAATATATTATTATTACTATGGCTCTTACTTCCAAAAATATTGCTGGCAATGAGATTAAAGACATGGTTTATCACTATAAGGGAAGTTCACTGTCTTCTCTGAATAATGTTCATCATTATGCCATGGGATAACTGAAAAATGGGGTACAAATCTTTCAATATTAATCTTGTGCTGTTTGCAAAAATCCTGTACCAAATGCTAAACGTTTAGGGCATATAATTTATAGTACACTCCTAAAATCCCAACAAGGAACTAGCCAATCCTGTATATTTCTAGCTTGAAATAATTTACTAGATTGTTAATGGTCTGTAGATCTTAAGTAAAGAACCTAAGTGCTGGGGAGCTTCATTGCTTAATGCTTTGTGGAAAAGTGATAATACCTTGAAGTTAATTCTGAATTGAACTGGCAGCCAATGCAAAACATACAGAAAAGTCATGATATGGTCATAGAAATGAGTGCCGATCAAAATACATGCTGATGAATTTTGTATCATAGGAATAACCTGAACTATATTTGAGGCAGAACTAAGTAGATTAAATTACAATAATCAAGAGATGTTGAGATTAAGGTTTGCAAAATAGAATTCAAATCATATGCATTTAGAAATGGTTTGATTCTATACTGCACCTGGAACTTGAAAAATAAACTTTTCAAGACTTGTTTGGAGATCAAAATCTGTGTTCCCTTGAATGTCAAATATGTGGGAAAATCAGGGCTACGTATTTTACTGCTTCTCATAATTTCTGTTTTCTCCAAATTTAATGTGAATTCATTACTACATCGCCAGTAATGGATCGCTTTAAGATAGATAGTAATAAGCCTCATGGTAGTTTCCAGATCAGATTTGATTGAAAAAAAATTGGATGTCATCCGCTTAGATTCTGTATTGTTACATCAAGGCTGGCAAACAGCTTACAAATATGATATAAATATATATTAAGCAATATGTCTGATAACACCAAGCCCTGTGGGGCAGCATTATCAAGTGGAAACCAGTTACAGTAGATGTCTGCATATTGTATCTGACGTGTTGCATCCTGCCTGTCACGTAAGATTGGAACCAGACTAATACTCTGCCTGAGATACCAATCTCAGCAAATCAATTTAATAGAATATTGTGATCTAGACTGTTGAATGCCGCTGACACATCTAGTGACACCAGCAAGCACATCTAGTAACACTAGTAAACCACTGGTTAGACCAGTTTAATTGCCATGATCCCCTTAAAAGCAATTACATTATAAAATGTAAGTTACCATCAAACAGGTTATTTAAGGAAATAACTAGGCCTGTAGGTGATCAGGGATATCTGTATTAAGTATTAAATTGTGGTTGTTCAAATGATCTATGTACAAAATTTACTGTTTTAAGACTGAGGAATCTAAGACTTCATTTCTTTAGTTTTGCGGTACTTGACAAAACTGACAAGCAGTAGATATTCCTTTGCCCATTAGTCAAGTAGACTGAGGATACAAATGCCTGTCTCTTCCTTTTGTTTTTTCTTCTGACAGCCTTTTAAAAGGCATGCATTTCATTCTCAACTCATTTTCCCTTTGTGCCTTTTCTGTTGCTCCCTACCTGTGCTATTTTTAATACAATTAGCTAGTACACAGGAGATGGGGACCTGGTCAATAAATTTTGGGGAGAGTACACCTGGCCTCTAATTTTGGGGTTGAGTGAAATATCATTTTGGCAGAGGTTTAGTAAGGGGATGGCATTTCTCTTTAAGTGGTGTTGTGAGGAAGAACCTCTGGAGAAAGTGCATATAGATACAATATTAAGGTGGAATACAGGGCAGGAATGAGTCTTTTCCTGGACACTGTTGTTCAAGCTGGAGCAAAACCGGGGAGAGAAAGTCTACTCTTTCCTTGCAACCACTGTCCAATATCCTGAAGGTCTATGGCTTCAGGAGATGCAGAATGGACTCCTGGGCATTGCTACTAGCTACCTGGAAGGAATAATGGAGTTTGAGGGTAGAGGATTCCAACCTGTAATCAGGAAAGATTTCTAAGTTATGAATACTATCTCTTTTGAAAAGGATGGACTAAGGGTTTTTCCATATTCTAAAGGGGAAGAAAAAAAAAAGAGCTGATCTTATTCTGAAAGGGATTCTTAGAGAAAGTATATTTTGTTGTTGTTGCTACTATTAATGCTGCAAGAAACCTGTGTACCCTGTGTCAGGGGCAGCAGAGCTTGAATCCTTGGCCTCAGGTGCTCAAGGGCAGGGGATCTTGCAGTGGAGCCATAGGGATGCTAATTCAGTAAGAATACTGTAGAAAATACCAGACGAAGCAAAGATGGGGAGACCCATCTCTGAAGACTCCCTATTGGACCAGCATTAGGTGTGTCCCAAATTGAGGGCCATATATATATATATAAGGAGCTCTCGCCTGCCGCACCTTAGCTGGTCCAACTGCCCACCCAGAGTCTGCTCTGTGATTTCCTCTTGCCTAGCTCACTTCTGGTTTCTGTCCTGGTCTTTGGCTACTTTCCTGATTCCTCCTGGTGCTTGGCTACTCTTCATCCTCAGTGGAGCAGACTGTGACACCCTGAGAAATTAATGAGTTTTTTCTGACTGCTAGTAACCTCAAATTTTGGAAAAAATACAAGTTTTGTTTGAAGATATCTTCTAGAGTGAGATCCTCCTTTTTTCTAAGGTGTGGTTTGAAAGAAGTCATTATCAGTTTTGTAAAACGTTGGGAAGCAGTCAGAGGGGATCAGAGAAAGGAAAGATGTGTTTGATAGAGCTTTCCCCATCCAGCATGGTCAAAACAGTCATTGCCTCTGAGCCAGATCCAGTACACAATGGGGCCGATTTTAATTCCTACACGCATGGGGTACATTTGTGTGCACTACTCGGCGCGCACAAATTTACACCCGATTTTATAACATGCGCACGCTGCCGCGCGCATGTTGTAAAATCCGGGTCGGCGCGCGCAAGGGGGTGCACACATGTGCACCTTGCGCGCGCCGAGCCCAAGGGGAGCCCCGATGGCTTTCCCCATTCCCTCCAAGGAATCGAAATCAGAGCGGCCTCGGAGGGAACTTTTTTTTTGATCCCCCCCCCCACCTTTCCCTCCCTTCCCCTATCTAACCCACCCTCCCCGGCCCTACCTAAATCCCCCCCCCTACCTTGTTCGATGGAGTTACTTACGCCTGCCTCTCGCAGGCGTAACATGCACGTGCCGGCTGGCCAGATCCCAACACAGGCTGCTGTGTCGGGGCACTCGGCCACGTCCCCAGACCGCCCCGGACCGCAGACACACCCCTGGCTCGGCGCGTGCAGGGGCAGATTTTCAAAGGCTACTCGTGTAACATGTGTTTGATAGAGCTTTCCCCATCCAGCATGGTCAAAACAGTCATTGCCTCTGAGCCAGCTCCAGTACACAATGGAGCCGATTTTAATTCCTACGCGCGCGGTGTACATTTGTGCGCTCTACCCGGATGTACACATGTGTGCACCCCCCTTGTGCATGCCGACCCCATATTTTATGCATGTTACGCGCGTAGCCTTTGAAAATCTGCCCCCATCTGCTCAATCAGTTTGTTTTTGAACTCACATAGAGACTGTCACTCAGCTCACAAATAGGCATGGGATGCAATCCCCATGTATACAACAGAAGCAGGCTTAGCAAAGGCTAGAGAAGGTTTTGTTTGTGCGAGTATGAATTAAAAATTACACCACTTATTTTATTTTAATGAAAGAATGCAACAATACTATTGCCTCCAGCAAATATATGGTCAGATGGGGAGAGAGTACAGGGAAGAGAGAGGAAGTTTTTTTCCACCATTTACCCTCCATCACTATTACTAAATGGTCAGTAATTTATCATCTCACATTTTAAGCATTAAAGATATCTTTAACATATGAGACTTTTCTTTGAGATGAAACTGATTATATGTATCCTGCTGTTCATAATAAATGAATATGTATGCTGTGGTATGTTTCCAGATATATACCATAGCACAGTTTATAGCCTGTAGAAGTTCTGCACTAGTAATAAGACAGATTTCCTGTCCCACGGTGAAACCTTGACAGATGAAACAGATAGTCCAGGAACACAGAGTTCACAGGGCCTCTTAGTGTGGAGGAAACACTGGCATTGATGGACGACATTAGGTATCTTGTTGCTGACTTTGTCGTTCTCAGTCTCTTCTGCAGAATTTGGTTTTACTAGACAAAAGGCAGCAATGAGGTTATTTGACAAACCAATCTGAAAACCTCAGAGGGACTCCTATTCAAGTGAAAGCAAATCAAAATGAATATTTGGAGCCTAGAGCGTTGACATTTTGGGGTCAAGTTAAGCTTTGCCATAAAAACTTTGTGCCGGGTTGGCATGTTCCGTATACAGGAGTGTGACAAACAGAAAGCAGGGTTTCATTATATAAGATCTTCATTTAGTGCCATACAATCTAACACTCCAATCTTTTGCTTTTTTCATTAAGTTAAATATGGTTTTTTTTTTACCCTATTTACATCCTATTTATTATTAGAAATTATTGCATAAGGGGATTAATTAGCACCTCTACAACCCGTGTCCAACTGCGGGTTATACAGTGCGCTCAGCTGAGCACGCTGTATTGCATCAGCCCCCTTGCTGTTTTGTTTTCTAGTGCCAGTAAAATTTGGAGACACCTTGTCTGTGCCACCCAACTCACTAAGGAATGTCATGTTTCTTTATACAAGTGCAGTTTCAGATAGCGATTCCCTTGTCTTGCGCTTTAGGTCCTCGTTGGGATGGTTGAAATCCAGTGATTCCGTTATAGTTCCTGAAGCTAGCAGAGGTTGTGGTTTGCTTTGCTGAGGTACTTTTGTCAGATATCTTTTAACCCTTGCCATGGTGTAGTGGGTTTTTTCCAAGCTCTCAGATGCTTTTGTGATGGCTTTGGGTAGGAGTACTATATGGTTTCTGTTGTATTGTCACGTTAGCAAAAATATACAGTTGATGTTTAAAATGCCAGTTTGTGCCATTTGTATGCTTTTAGTTTTCCTTTTTGGGGAGAGAGGCAGAATAATTGGGAAAATTTAAGCAGTCAATAGGGGAAATATTTCTCTTTTTTATATCTGCTGCACAGATTGAAGTTAAGTAGAGTCAAGCTATCAAGCTAGGTAGAGAGTATATTGTGCAAATCACCTCCTCTTTGAACTTTCATTACTCCAAATGACAGAAAATCTTCAGTGATGTCAACTTTACTGTCTGTTAGAGATGTGAATCGTGTCCTCGATCGTCTTAACGATCGATTTCGGCTGGGAGGGGAAGGGAATCGTATTGTTGCCGTTTGGGTGTTTAAAATATCGTGAAAATCGTTAAAATCGTGAGCCGGCACACTAAAACCCCCTAAAACCCACCCCCGACCCTTTAAATTAAATCCCCCACCCCAAATGCCTTAATACCTCATCAACTTTGGGAGGGAAGTACTTACTTGCCCTAAACCAATGGCAGGAAAACCGGCACACTAAAACCCCCTAAAACCCTCCCCCGACCCTTTAAATTAAATCCCCCACCCTCCCGAACCCCCCCCCCCCCCCAAATGCCTTAAATTACCTGGGGGTCCAGCGGCGGTCCGGAACGGGCTCCTGCAATTGAATTGTGTTGTCTTCAGCCGGCGCCATTTTGCAAAATGGCGGCCGCAAAATGGCGGCGGCCATAGACCAACACGATTCGACTGCAGGAGGTCGTTCCGGACCCCCGCTGGACTTTTGGCAAGTCTTGTGGGGGTCAGGAGGCCCCCCCAAGCTGGCCAAAAGTCCCTGGGGGTCCAGCGGGGGTCCAGGAGCGATCTCCTGCCGCGAATCGTTTTCCGTACGGAAAATGGCGCCGGCAGGAGATCAACTGCAGGAGGTCGTTCAGCGGGGGTTCCGGACCACCGCTGAACGACCTCCTGCAGTCGATCTCCTGCCGGCACCATTTTCCGTACGGAAAACGATTTGCGGCAGGAGATCGCTCCCGGACCCCCGCTGGACCCCCAGGGACTTTTGGCCAGCTTGGGGGGGCCTCCTGACCCCCACAAGACTTGCCAAAAGTCCAGCGGGGGTCCGGAACGACCTCCTGCAGTCGAATCGTGTTGGTCTACGGCCGCCGCCATTTTGCGGCCGCCATTTTGAAAAATGGCGCCGGCTGAAGACAACACAATTCAATTGCAGGAGCCCGTTCCGGACCGCCGCTGGACCCCCAGGTAATTTAAGGCATTTGGGGGGGGGGGGGTTCGGGAGGGTGGGGGATTTAATTTAAAGGGTCGGGGGTGGGTTTTAGGGGGTTTTAGTGTGCCGGTTTTCCTGCCATTGGTTTAGGGCAAGTAAGTAAGCTCCTGCCCTCCCCCTTCCCCCGATTTACGATTTTTTAACGATAAATCGGGGGAATTGGTATTTTATCGTGGCCCTAACGATTTTTGACGATTTAAAATATATCGGACGATATTTTAAATCGTCAAAAAACGATTCACATCCCTACTGTCTGTACCTCTGACTGTATATATAAAACTGCCCTTCAAACCTACCCCCCCCCCCCTCACCCTGAGCTAAAAGTGGTATAAATACTAAACTTACATATTGGTCTCTACAGAGGCTTTCTCCCCAATTCATTACCAGGCCCTAATGATAAATGACCCACTTAGTTTGCATACTCTTTCTCTAAAGCTCCCACCTCTGCAGTCAGGAGCATGAATCCCATATCCAAAAAAGAATGTCCTGAAACGTAGGGTTGCCAACTGGCTTCACATTTTCAGATCAGGGTCTTATTCTGATTTACCTATTGCATTCCCTAAGAAAATCAATGCAATAGGTAAATACAGAATTTTGATAAATATATTTTTATAAATAATGCATGCTCCAGAAATTATGGCCATATTTCTCATCATCAGATTTTCACACAGTACTGCCTTAGATTGTTGCAATTCAGTCAACTAGAATGTTGCAGATGGTGCAAAATACCACTGCACATATGATTACAGAGATTTGTCTCTGAAATCACATTATCCCAGTTTTAAAAATTTTACATTGGCTCCCATTCATTTGGCATATTAAATCTAAAATAATCATGACCTTATCAAGCACAAGCAGACACCTCTATGTATTTGCTTGGCTCTAAAATGATACTATCCACAACAGTAACTCACTTCAAACTATGATGAGACTGAAAAAGAAATAAATATGTATTATTATTATTATTATTATTATTATTATTGTTTAATACATTTTCAAAGGGGTTTCATGCGTAAAAAATAGCATATACATGAGTATATAGCATGTACTTTTCATTTTGCACATATATTGTATTGATAGGAAACAAGGGTGGACTAGGGATATTCCATGCCAGGATTCAGTAGTACAAATGGCAGTTTATGCTTTGTAACAGATATATACATATACATTACCAAACTTCTTTGGATACTTACACCCCTGCTGATTGAATCACACAAGTGAAATTAGACTTGTCTGTTATCTGCATTTTTTGGGTGCGTGGTCTGGGTGAAATGGTGGGGCTTCAGGGTGAACTGCTAGGCAGTCTAGGTAAACTGGAAATGGACTGAGGAATTGGTGGAGGTATTGACAAACTGGTGATCCCAAGTATATAAAATAACTGCCTCCACATTTAATTGTCAATGAGCAGGTACAAAAGTATATGAATAAGTAACCCTACAGACCCTCAGAAACAGTGCATTGACCAACTTCAGCAGATGTCCTCCTGCCCTCTACACTCCCTACCTCAGACCTGACTAATCATGCTACCTCCTTAGAAAAGTACCTCACCAGTACCAGGAAGAGAACCTCTTCAGGAGCTGTCTTAACCCTCTAGAACTCTCTACCACCTTGTATCAGACTAGTTACAGATCTTCTATCCTTCAGAAAAGTGAAAACCTGGCTCTATAAAACAGCATTCTGTCTGCACCCTTAACATGAACTTTAACCATGAACTAAGATTCCTTCTCAGAACTTCTGAAATCAGAAAATTGCCAACCCAAACAAACCAAATTGGCCCAACTATGACCAATACCTCACTATTTTTTAAGCCCTGCCTATGCAGGTTTTGTATGTATCTCTCTGGCATATTCACCTACCTATTGGGTCTCCTGGGCTGCACTATTTAGAAACTATTATAGCACCATCCTTTATAGTATGCAACATAACATAGTATTAGTTTACTGTACGTCTTAGAATTTATTTTTGTAGTTCCCCCTAGAACAAAATGTAACCCACTGTAAGATAAGGGCCACTATATATTGCCTAATTTTTATATATTCCTTTTTTATATACACATTAATGGTTAATATTTTTTTAGGTAGATAATATAATCTTGTTTTCTCCTATTTCTTTCTTTGAATTCTGCTGAATTCTAGCAGAAGTCCTGATTTCCTCTGTCCAGCTGACCTTTCACTTTTATTGTCAATTATCAAGTTTCCTGCTACTTTTCTGTTCTGTGAGATAAGAAAGGGGGAAAGACCAGTTTCTTAAGGCAGATGGTGGTTTAGATAGCAATCAAAGCTGAACTGTTAATTAGCCAAAGGCTAGGAAACTATCAGAAGTATACGTCAGTGTTCAATAACTCATCAGAGATGAACATTTGAAACTTTAAAAACTACAGATATAACTGTTGGGCTTACAAAGATCTGAATGTGTGACTTTTGTAAGTAGATACTGTTTCAACCCTGGATATTGGAAACACCAGCTATCATATGGCAAGTATCCTCTACTGAATTGAGAAAAGTTTTCAATAACTTGCATGAACAATGCTGGTATATCATGGCAAGATTTCTGCTGATTGATTTGGAAAAGTATAAGCAACTAGGAGACAGTTGCTGGCAGAACTCCTTTGAACACTTACTCATACTTGAAATATTCACTTGTACATAATCAACTATGCATAATTGCAGTAATAACTTCCTGTAATAGTAGTATAATACATCCAGCTATAAGATAGATTCACAGCACTAGTGAAAGACTAACAACAATTTTATTTATTTATTTATTTATTTATTTATTTATTTATTGGTTTTTGTATACCGTCACTCGGGTTCCATCGTAATGGTTCACAACAATAAATAATAATGCACAATAAATATACTAAAATCAACTTCCTAGGACTAAAAAATAAAACAAATTACAACCATTCAAATAAAAACAACTCATAAAACAATTAAATAAACTTATCACGCACTGGAACAACTGCCTAAAATCGATCACCATCCTTCTCAACAGTCTTAATCTAGTTCTGAACGCATCTAAGACCGAACTTCTCCTCATCTCCTCCAATCAAGACAACCATCCTTCTCAGACCATCCTCAATACCCAGCTCACGCACACCCATGTAAGAGACCTCGGGGTCCTACTCGACAACCGCCTAAACTTAAAGAAAACGATCAACAACACAACCAAAGACTGTTTCCATAGACTCCAGGTTCTAAAAAGACTCAAACCTCTACTATTCTTCCACGACTTCAGGACAGTCTTGCAAGCCTTACTATTCGCTAAAATAGACTACTGCAACGCTCTCCTCCTGGGTCTCCCCAGCTCATCCACTAAACCCCTACAATTAATACAGAACGCTGCGGCAAGAATTCTGACTAACACCAACCGTGGAGATCACATATCACCTATTCTCCGTAATTTACACTGGCTCCCGGTGAAATACAGAATCCTTCACAAATCACTCACTCTAATTCACAAAGCCATCTACAATCATCTGCATCTGGACCTCAAATTCCCTCTCAATCTCCATAGCACCAACAGACCGACCAGAGAGGCTTATAAAGGAAACCTGCAGGCCCCACCTACAAAAGCTACACGTCTCACCTCGACCAAAGACCGAGCCTTTTCTACAGCAGGTCCAGCTATCTGGAACAACATCCCATCCGACCTCAGACTGGAACCCTGCCTCTTAACATTTAGAAAAAAACTCAAGACCTGGCTTTTCCGCCAGGCCTTCTCAGATCTGCCAGACACTCATTAGACGACAAAAAAGCCATCATGAACAATGGATCCCCTTACTATCCCCAAGCTCGATATAAGAGCCTACCCTGACTCTTAAAACAGCTGTTATCATTATCCTAAGCACTTCGTTCCTTAGTCTTTTTCTTTCCAGCAATCTTTGCTTCCAAGTTTTACCTCCCTTGTTGAATGTAACTTTGTTCTTCCTGTTACCTACGGTTTCGTTACAGTTCCCCCTTTTTGATGTAAACCGACCTGATATGGTCCCTACCATGAAGGTCGGTATAGAAAAGTGTTAAATAAATAAATAAATAAAATCATACGACTATCCCTCCCTCCTCCTATCTTTTGACGAATGTATGGTGGAAACAATAACACCCAGACCATCTTCTATAAAACAAGGTAAAAATAATTAAAACTGTAAAATCATGACATAAGAACATAATTTAAGATGGGTTGGGGTAGGCCTCCTTATAAAGCCAAATTTTTAGAGCTCTCTTAAATTGTTTGAAATTCATCTCCATTCAAATCTCTATGGGGAGCATGTTCCTTATTTTAGGGCCTGCCAGGGACTGAGCCCTGTCCTTCACTTCATCCAGCCATGCTGATTGTTCTGCTGGAATAGTAAGTTAGCCTTTTTTGGCAGAATGTACATTTCTCTGGGGAACATGTAATTTGATGGCAGCATTTAGCCAGTCCACCTGGTCATCATAAATTAATTTGGGCAAAATGCAAATTGATTTAAATTTAACTCTAGATGCAATAGGCAACCAGTGTAAGTTGATCAAAGTTGGGGTGAAATGATTGGATTTCTTTTTTCTGGTCAGAATGTGAGCTACTACATTCTGTAAAACTTGTAAAGGTCGAGTAGTGGATGCAGGTAATCCTAAAAACAAAGAATTACAGTAGTCTAAACTACCAAACAGTAGGGACTGCAATACAGTTTGGAAATCACCCTGATTAAGTAAAGGCTTCAGGCATTGCAATACTAGGAGCTTTGCGTACCCTTCCTTTACTTTTGTGGCAATATGTTTTTTTAAACTAAATTTGGGATCTAAAATAATACCAAGGTCTTTAATACTCACAGCTAACTGAAGAATGGTATTGTTCTGCAACTCTAACTTCTTGTTACTTCATGGAGAAATTTTCCTTTCAAGGAAGATAATTTCAGTCTTCTCGACATTCAGAACTAATCTCAACTGGGTTAATACCTGTTTTATGGCGTTCAAATATAAGGACATGAATTTACTAGTTTTTTCCAGCGACTCATCGATTGGGACCAAAAACTGTATGTCATCTGTGTATAAAAAATGTCAGACCCAGACGTGACAGCAGATGGCATACCGGCAACATATGTATATTGAATAATGAGGCGGAGAGAGAGGAACCCTGCAGAACACCAGTATTTAACACACAAGTGGTGGAACATGTACTATTAATTTGAACTTGAAAGAAATGATTCGTTAAAGATTTGAACCACTTAAACACTGTCTCAGTGATACCGATTTCTATTAGTCTCTGGAGTAGAATTTGATGATTTATGGTGTCAAATGCTGCCAATAAGTCCAGGAGAACTAGGAGATATGACTTCCCATGGTCCATCCCTCATTAAACTGTATCCAAAAGTGATAAAAGTAGTGTCTCAGTACTAAAATGACGTCTAAAATCAAATTGCGAGGGGTATAAAATATCATTAATATCCAAAAATAAAGATAATTATTTACAAACTGATTTTTTAATTAGCTTTGCTAAAAACAAAAGATTTGACACCAGTCGATAATTGTTCAACGTCGTGGGATCTAAATTGTTTTTCTTAAGGATGGGTCATACTACTGCACCTTTAAGGATGTCAGGTAAGGTTCCTTCTACTAGGGACTTATTTATGATGTTAGTAATAACTGGGACAATAGATTCAGAGATCAGTTTCAGATCTGTTGTTCTAATGGCATCTAACAGATGATTAGCTGGATTTAATGATCTCAATAGTTGTTCAACTTCTGTACTAGAGATCTCATCAAAATTAGTCTATTTTTGATGGCCTCTTGCTTTCAAAGTGATGTTCTGTTGAATAGACTTATCAAAACTCATTAGAATTTTCTCAATTTTTTCTTTGAAAAATCTAGCAGTTTCGTCACATCGTGACTCTTCTAAATATGGGTTGGGCTGGGTTACTTCAGAAGTTAGTTTCTCTACTATATTGAAAAGTGCCTTATTATTGTTAGAAAATTTATGAATTTTCTTACCATAGTATTCTTTTTTCGCTGAATCAATGGTCTTTTTATAATGTACTAAGAATATCTATGTTGAGAACGGGGTATTTTAGTGTGCCCTTGGGCCTCAGCCCGGGCCCAGACCTTCAGGGCCGAGCCGAGGGTTGACGGTGGCTCTGCATGGCTGACGGGCTGACCCTCTGCCAGGCCTGCAAGCTCCCAAGGCCAACATCCAAGGATGTTGGAAGTTGAATGGTCCCCCGACCATTCCAAGCCCTTTCGGACCTGCTGCGAACAGCTTGTGGCAGCAGGCCTGGCCTGAGGTTCACGGCAGACGGAGGCCTTGACACGTAGTTGATTAGTGGCAGCCGACGGCCCGGGAGCGGGAGGATGGCCCGGAGAGGGAGATTGCTCCCGGGACCCCCACTGGACCACCAGGTACCTGTACAAAGTTTTTTGGGGGGTCGGGAGGGTGGGGGAAGCTAAGGGGTTAGTTTTAAAGGGTTGGGGTGGGTTTTTTGTTTATTGGCTCGGGCACAGCCGATAAACAAAACCGCGATCGGGCCCGATGTAAAAAAAGCCACATGTGAATCGGAATTGGCCCGATTCACATCTCTACTAATAATCAGTAAGAAAGAACTTAAACTAATACCTTATAAAGTAGAGATTAACCCCCCCCCCCCCCCCCCCAATGTAGCAATACTAAAATCACCTCAACTAAACATAGGAATGATCTATTATTCACCTGGATTACTTCAAAAAGACTGCTCACCTATAATCAAATTATTCACTAATGTCTTTCCATCACCTGAATCTACTCTAATTGTAGGAGATTTTAACTTACATGTAGATAGAACACCTAACACTGCAGCATATGAAATGTTCTTAGAGACAATGGAAGCAATGTGATGGTCTCAGTTTGTAACTAACACTACTCATAAAGTAGGACACATCTAGACCTAATATTTGCCAATTACAATAATTGTCTTATCAATACATCACACAATATACTGCCCTGGTACAATCACCAACTAATAAAGGGGGAAATAACCATCCTCAACACAACAAAAAACTATATACATAACTATCAACCATTCACCTTTAGAAAAAACATAGAAACAGAGATACTGACAGAATCAATAAAAAAACAAGCTACTTGATTTTAATCATGCTAATGCCTCCTCTGCATTTGACTCCTGGGATAAGTTCGTTAATGAAATAGTTGAAACCCTGAGACCAGTACAGACAAAAACTATTCTAAAAGAAAGGGATACCTCTAAACATAAGAAGCCATGGTACAATGATGAGTGAAGATGCACTAAACAGATCCTGAGAAATTTGATTAACAATGGCAGAAACACCCAAGTCCCTAGGAAATTGTAGATCTCTCCTAACAAAATACTGTGAACTAATCAGTAAAGCAAGAAAAAAAACTACTATGCAAAACAGATTCATAGGGCAATATTTAATTCCAAATTGTTCTTTGAAGTTGTTAAAAACTTAATAAAAGACCCATCATCCTCCATCTCAAGTAATGCGACCGTCGCTGCCTGACGTCTCCACTACGCCCACCTTACCTCTTTGGCAACTCCCTCTTTGCCTGTTGGAAGTTTGGCTGCCGCAGTGTCCTCTTGCCGCTCCCCTCCGGCATCCCCGGACCAGCTGGATGCTACACACTGCCTTGATTCCCAGCAGCCTAAGGGCACGCATGCGGCGCATCACAGCCCCGACTCAAGTACCAGCAATGGCGCAAACCTCAGGGGCATCCCCCTGAGGTGACGTCATCCGCTCCGGATATTTAAGGTCTCAGAAATCGCTAACAAATCGAGTTAGCATGGAGTTGGAAGTTACTAAGGACTTGGTCTAGGTTACTCTCCTAGCTACTCTGCCTCCTCGGACTTACCGGGGGTACCCGCTCCTCTGGGGCCTCGCTTTCTCTTGCTTTTCAGATTGCAGTCTGGAACCGGTACTCGCTCCTCGAGGGCCTATGCTCCTTGACTTGCTACTGAATACCACTTCTGCCTGGAAGTCTTCGCTGCCTACAACACCAGTGAGTTTACCATCGCTCTCTCAGAGCGTTCCCTGGAACTAGGTACTCGCTCCTCGAGGGCCTACTTCATTCCAGCTCCTGGGCTGCTTTTAAGAGATTATTGTGTGACTGTTACCACCAAGGTTCTGTTCCTGAACTCTGCATACTCTGCCTACTCACTATATTCAATTTCTCTACAGCTCAGTTATCCAGGATCGCTGTTCCAGTATCTGAGGGACTACAGCCCAGCCGGGCACTTCCAGCTCACTACTGCTACCTCTGGTGCAGTGGCATAGCCAGAATTGATTTTTTGGGTGGGCACAAGGTTAACATGGGTGGGCTGTAGGCATGCAGGTCTACTAGTTGTTTTTTTTACTGATAAATAATGCCAAATTATGCAGCATAGCATTCACATCTACACCTAAATATGAGGTTTACTTAATGATACAAACATAATTCACGGTGATTTGTGGTACTTTAGCCTTCTTATTATTACGATTTTATACACGGCTCCTACCTGTCCATAAATTTTGAGAGAGCGGTTGTGTTGCTTATATTTAAATTGCTAACATCTCAAAATATAGATATATATTTTTACCTTTGTTGACTGATCTTTGTATTTTTCTAATCAGTTGGTCCTGGTCTCTTTTTCCCTTATAGCTCATTTCCTAATTCCTTTTCAGTGTCTTTCTTCTATTACTGTCTTCTTCCCTTCCACACACACACACACACACACACGCTTTCTCTCACAGACTCCCTCTCACACACTCAAGCTGTCACTCTCATATGCTCTCCCCCCCCCCCCCCCAAGCTCACATTCAAGTTCTCACTTTCTCACCCCTCCCCAGGCTTATATTCTTATGCACACACAGACGCACATCCAGGCACCCATTCTCACCCACACACATAAACCCAGACTCCCATTCTCATCCACAAACCCATGCTCCCAGTCTCACCCACACATATTCAAGCTCCCATTCTCATCCATACATATACACATTTAAGGTACTATTCTCACCCACACATACACACATTCAAGCACCCATTCTTATCCACATATTCAAGCTTCCATTCTCACCCACCCACACAAACCCAGGCTCTCATTCTCACCCATATATATACACACATTCAAGCTCCCATTCTCACCCACCCACAAACCCAGGCTCCCATTCTCAACCACACATACACACATTCAAGCTCCCATTCACCCACATATTCAAGCTTCCATTCTCACCCACATACACACCCAGGCTCCAGTTTTCACCCACACACACTCCCATTCTCATCCACACATACACATTCAAGCACGTGCACAGCTTCCGCTTTCTCCCCCAGAGCAGGAAGATCAGCTGCCTCTCCTGCTGCCACCGGACTCCTGCTATCTTCGGGCGTCAGGCCGTACTGCCCGCCGAACTTCCTGTCGGGGGGGGAAGCGCAGCGCACAACGTCCGCTTCCTCCCCCCCCCCCCCCCAAGCAGGAAGATCGGCGGGCAGTACGGCCCGACGCCCGAAGATAGCAGGAGGCCGGTGGCAGCAGGAAAGGCAGCTGATCTTCCTGCTTTGGGGGAGAAAGCGGAAGCTGTGCGCGGCGCTTCCGCTCCCCTAAACAGGAAGTTCGGCGGGCCGTTTGGTCCGAAGATAGCAGGAGAACGGGTGGCAGCAGGAGAGGCAGCTGATCTTCCTGCATTGGGGGGAGGAAGCGGAAGCTGCGCGCGGCGCTTCCGCTCCCCCCCGAAAAGGAAGACCGGTTGGCCATACGGCCGCAGCAGCGCTTCCCCACGTGTGCCGTGATGGCGCGCGAGGCGTGGGTTCTCTTGTTCGCTGTCGTGGGGATGGGATCCCGCGACAGCCTTGCAGTTCCGGTGCCAGTTGGGTGGGCCTGGGTCTAAGTTGGGTGGGCACCTGCCCACCCAGGCCCACCCGTGGCTACGCCACTGCTCTGGTGGTTCCATATACTGTTTAATAAAAGAACTAGTGTGTGTCTGTCTCCATCCACTGAGCCTAACCAGTGGTCCCTCTCGGGATCTTCCCCCAGGGGCGTGGTCATCTGCCACCCGGCCCAAGGATCCACCCACAACTACCTCAAACACCAACAGTAACTATCACTTCTCAAAGAACGCCTGCAATTAATATGCAACCTCCTTTTTAGATAATATCAGTAGGATAAAAATGCAATTCCCCACCTGCTCTTCAATAGAAGAACCTGAAGAAACACATGATCAGACTAAATGGACCACATTCGACAGAGTAACTAAACTTGAAATTAGACAAATTATTACTAAAATTAATCCTGCTATTTGCCCACGGGACTCAATTCCAGATAGTTCCTTGAAGCAAGTAGACAGTGTAATCACTCTGACAATCACAACCTTAATTAGATATTCGCTCTCTGAAGGATGGGTTCCAGATGGGGCAAAATAAGCTGTGATAAAACCAATCTTAAAAAATAAAACTGGCAGACCTGATGATTGGGATAGCTATCGTCCAATATCCAACTTGTCTTTTCTCTCTAAAGTTCTTGAAAAAGCAGTGCTATCTCAACTAGTAAACCACTTGGAATTCCATGATATTCTAACCCAAACCAATTTGGATTTAGGAAAACTCACTCATGGACTCTCTCCAAAGTAGGTTTGATGAAGATAAATCGTATTTTTTGGTGCTAATTGATTTAACAGTCACCTTTGACACTGAGGGCCATACCCTGCTATGCTACCTGCTGAAAAAATAGATGGTAATGGTATAAAATGGTTCACATCATTTCTCTCTGATAGGACATTCCAAGTCAAACTGGGCAAGCACACATCTGATACCTTCCATATTGATACAGGTGTCCTTCAAAGCGCAGCACTCTCAGCAATACTATTCAATTTCTGTATGCTCCCTCTGTGTAAATTACCAACAGACTTAGGAATCACCTTCTTCTTATACGCTGATGACATACAGTTCTACATTCCACTTGCCAAATCATATGAAAATATAGCATTGACACTCGACATACATGAAAGCAAGACAGCAAGAACTATCTCACCTTAAACTAACAGTAAACACTAAAAAAACTGAAATCATTTGGTTAAAGAGAAATTATTATATAGATAAACCACTGCCTCTAGACCTGGGTAATTTTATCTCCTCAGATCAAGTATGGGACTTAGGGATCCAGATAGATGAAAACCTTACAATGAAAAAGCACATAAATAAATTAAGCTGCGCATGCTACAGCAAGACTTCGATTAGGTACAAGGAAATTTGATCACATTACACCCTCGCTAATATCACTACACTGGCTGCTAGAACAATCCCGAAACCATTATAAAGTACTAACATTAATATTTAATATCTTCCACACCAATAACCCTGGTCTGATAGGTGTGTCATTACAACCATACACACCGCAGCGAACACTGAGATCTCAAAATAAAGAACTATTGACTGTGCCAACAACAAGGAGCACACATTTGACACAAATAAGAGATTGAATGTTTTCCATAGCGGGCCCAAACAATGGAATTCACTACCTGAGACCGCTTGATACCGAAAGAAAGAGATTCAAACGCAAACTGAAAACTTGGTTATTCAAGAATGCATATAACTTAACATAAAAACAATTGCATGCAGAAACTATAATAACAGGGACAAAGATAATGATGTAATGAGAGATTACAAGAATCTTAAGACAACGTATGTGAAAAGTATTGAAATAGAACCTCTGTACTTCCAGCCTAATTCCCAGGGCCTTAGCCAGTATGTCCCAGATTACACCAGCGTAGAATAAGATATATACCTATGGTGCTGGTGTATAGTATGAATGTAACTTTTGTAAACCATTGTGATCTTCATTTGGAACGGTGGTATATAAAATGTCTAAATAAATAAATAAATAATTCATTCATCCATGCCCTAGCAGTCACACTTGCCACTCACCACACATGCACCCACTTCCAAGGCAGGTCTTACACTACTCTGGAAGGTTTCCTGTTTTAAGAAAAAGGTTAAACGTTTAACCTTTGTTAAAAAAAACAAAAAAAAACACACTATACACATCTCATATAGAAAATCTGCCCCCTATCTCGTCCTGCTAGCTATCCTCCCCTAAATAAACTTTAGATAACCTCTTTTAACCAGAATTATCTCATTTTCAGGTATAGGCTGGTCTTTTGAACTCCATTTACCATTCACAGTGGGGTAGATTTTATAAACTTACACGCGCGCGTACTTTTGTTCGCACACCAGGCGCGAACAAAAGTACGCCGGATTTTATACCCCACCACGTATCTTTATACCCCCCACGTATCTTTTAAAATCCGGGGTTGGCGCGCGCAAGGGGGTGCACATTTCTGCACCTTGCGCATGCTGAGCCCTACGTGCGCTGCCCGTTCCCTCCACCCCCCCGCCCCGCAACTTCCCCTCCCTTCCCCTACCTAACCTACCCCTCCGGCCCTATCTAACCCCCCCCCTACCGTTGTCGGCATAGTTACGCCTGCCCGAAGCAGGTGTAACTCTGCGCGTGCCAGCGGGCTGCTGGCACACCATCACCCGACCCGGGGGCTGGTCCGGAGGCCTCGACCACGCCCCAGGGCCAGTGTCACACCCCTCTGACACGCCCCAACACGCCCCCTTTGCGAAGCCCCG
The DNA here is from genome assembly GCF_901001135.1 of Rhinatrema bivittatum. NCBI lineage: Eukaryota > Metazoa > Chordata > Amphibia > Gymnophiona > Rhinatrematidae > Rhinatrema > Rhinatrema bivittatum. The sequence continues at coordinate 93,147,430 of NC_042615.1, forward strand.
GGACTTATGCGCATCCCGGGGCTTGCGCGCGCCGCCGAGCCTATGCAAAATAGGCTCGGCGCGCACAAGGGGCTTTTTTAAGGGTTACGTGCATAACTTATGCGCGTAACCCTTTTAAAATCCGGCCCAGTAAGTACATAGCCCCATATATCTGAGCTTCAATGCCATCTAGTTACTCCAAAAGGTTACACGTATAAATAACTTCTCCACCCAGACTTCTCCACCTAGAACCCCTCTTGCTAGTCTGGGGAAAAGTACATACAAAATCATGTTCAACACAGATAATTTTTAAAAACAGATTTACTCTTATAAACAAGAATTTATGCCTGCAAATCATTTTGAAAATTACTCCTATAACATATTAAATGATTCAGATCAGGGCTTGTGCAAAAAGCTAAATACTATATAGGGGATTAATATTCAGCCATTGGCCAGCTTGCCATGTTAGACGTATAAACTTATCGGGCTAACTTTGGCAAGATATTCAGCAGTGCCGTCATACCACTGAATATCATAAAATTATCCAGATAAGTTTATGACTCGATGGCATGACCAAAGTTAGCCGGATAAGTTATCCATTATTCAATTAACTCTGAATATAAGTTAGCTGGATAACTTATCTAGCTAACTTAACTGTGCCCCAGAATGCCCCCTATATTATTTGGTAAAATTTTAACTTGATAATGAGTTATCTGGTTAAATTGTAGCCAGATAATAAGTTATATGGCTAAACTTTATTCAGATAACTGGAAGAAATATTCAAAATTTGGTATTTAGCTGGATAACTCAATGAATATCGACCCCCCACAGTGCTTATGTGATGTTCTAGGAAGCACACACACACACTCTGAGTTGTGTTTTATTGAAAGATGCAACATTTTTATTTACTGGAGCTGTCAGACATTTTCTAAGTGATAATGTTAGAAGAATCAAACCCTATACATGTTTAATGATTAGTGACAACATTCTGATTTATTGATTTAAAATATTTGCATTACGCTTGTGTGACAGGGTCATTCCGAGCAGATCATAGCAGAGGCTTAACCCCCCCCCCCCCCAATAAAACAATGCAAATTACATACACTAATTAAAACATATTTATACTACAAACATTCTTATACTACAAACATTTGACACAATATACTGCATTCCAGATTATGCTTAAAATATGTTTTTAGTGATTATGTTCTGGAACATCAATAGCATGGAATACTTTTTCTGCAAATCTCACTTCAACAGAAGTCTGAAAGAAAAGTCTAACTCTTGCAGAAAGTCTAGTCCGTCAGAAGCATTTGTCGAGTAGAGTTTAATAACACACAATATTTTCTTGAGTGCTCAGAAACTTATTTTAGGCAGCTTAATATATTCATAGATAAGTCTCTTACTGTTTCTTCTCAGTGCATAGCAAAAAAGGAAGTGTATTAGCTTTGCTTGGGTTGATTCTTATAGCAAGCACTGGATTATGTAGATTTTGAGGTTTTATAAGGTCACTGTTACAACACATTGCATTTTCTCTTGTTCTGCCAACTTCCCATCACTTCTAATTAAATGACAATTAATTTGCTTGAATATATTCTGTGACATCGTATCCTATTTGTAAGAGCTTTACAGGTGATTTCCTACTTGAATAGGCTTCTTTCAGGGTTCGATACTGAATTGTCATTCATTGCTGCATTTAAATTAGCCAACCAAACCTGTTTAAGGTATAAAATGTGTAAATGTGAAAATGGGTACTGCATTTTCAGAAAATTGACCTACTAATATATTTGAAGAGGATTTTCTTGTGTGTTGTATATTTATCATTTGATACATAATACACCTTTTGTATGAGACTGAGTTCATTCCTCTATATAAGATACTTTACATATTTTTTTGTTTGTATTGTTCTGCTAAGCAGCCACATCTTAACGCTGCCAACAAGGTGGGCAAAGTGCCATGAACCTTCATTCACAACTACCCAGGGCTTTATTTTCCCTTATTCTAATCTCTCTCCACCCAGCTACATTTATTTTGAGACTATTGAGGAGGGATGTAAATCTCTTCAAGGAGTACAATGTATTTTTGAACAAGTGCTCCAATTACGTCAACAATATTGTACATTCTTCACCCAGACTACGCTTCTTTTTTCATTGTCCTGCTTGGTAGTGCCAGGTTCCTTCCGAGCCTGACGTGATTAATGGCAATGTAATCCTTGCCCAATGTTATACAGCACCAGCCTCACAGTTTATTCTTACCCCTTATTTTATCACCGCTTCATTGTATTCTTCTGGGCATATGAGCTATGTATAACCTCTGGGTAAGAGAGTGAGTAAACACAGCTTGGCTGACTATATAAATCAAAACAAATATGTACCGGTAATATAGTTATTGATGATTTATCTGCATGAGATTTCCTCAAGTCTCCATAGAAACTGGGCTTCGAAGAACTACACAAAAGATAAAAATAACTGCAAAAACACTTCTCAGTTACAAAGCACGTAATACTCACAGCTCCTGCAGAATCACTGCTCCAGATAATCGTAAATATCAAGTGTAAATAAAGTTCAAGAATGGGTCATTGAGAGTAGACTATGGGCTGCAGAAAGATGCTGCTAAGGAATACTAAGCAGTTTTCCCATTGACCAGGGCTTCCCAAACATGTCCTTGGGATGCCACAACAGGTCAGGTTTTCATAATATCTGCAATGAATATGAATGATATATAATTTTGCCTAAACTGGAGACCTAGCATATACAAACTGATCTTATGCATTCTCATGGTGGATATTCTGAAAACCTGGCTCAATGAGTTGTCACCAAGACAGATTTGGGAAGCCCTTCCATAGACACAAAAAGAGAAACTCATATCAAACCCCAACCCTGACTCATTTCTAAAGTTTTTTTTCCTATATTTCTTCCCCCATCCGGCAGAGCCTGTTTAGCTAAAATCATGTTCCCATGCTGACTTCCGATATTATAAGTTTAGATCTACTATTGTACTGACCTAGAAAGCCTATTATATCCATTCTGAGACACCTATGCTGCCAACTACACTGTTTCTTTGCCATATCCAATTCCCTCCTCAAGTTGTCTGCTTCTCTCACTACTGCCCCCTACTTTTCACTTTCTGCTCAGACAATGATTTCTTAGATGACAAGGTTCACAAGTATAAACCTTGAGATCTCTACCAGCACATCTCCACTTTCTCCATTCATTTTTCCTACCCTCAACTCCTACTACACTTTCTTCCTTTTCTGAAATCACAGAGGAAGAAATTTCCCATCTTGTGTTCTCCTCCAAACTCACTATTTGCCCCTTTGACTCCTTGCCCACCCAGCTTTTCAGTTCTATCTCCTAGTCATCATACTCTCCATATGTTGCCTCCTTTCTCTATTGCATTCCACTGCAAATATTCTTGCCACCATCACACATGTTGTGATTACACCACTCTTCACAAAACCTTCATTGGACCTTACCTGCTCTGTTAAATATTATTCCATCTCCCTCCTCCCTTTCACAACCAAACTGCTAAGGCATACCATTTACCTCCATTGGCTTGACTTTCTTGTATGTTAAGTAGGGATGTGAATCGGATCCGATATCGGATCCGATTCTGGTTCCGATTCACATCTCTATAGATGTGAATCGGATCCGATATCGGATGTGAATCGGATCCGATATCGGATCCGATTCACATCCCTAATGTTAAGTAAAACTTAATCCACTCCAGTCTGGTTTCTACACTCTACTACATTCCAGAGAAGCAACCTTAGCCAAAGTCTCCAGTGATCTTCTCAAAACCAAGGTCAGGAACCTTTATTTAATTCTCATCTTTCATCTATCCACTGCTTTTGACACTATTGATCACTGTCTACTCTTTGATTGGAATTATGCAGTTTATCTACAAAAATACACTAAAATCAGTAGGAAATGTAAGTTAACTGACAATTTTAATGTGTTCAGAAAACCACAAGTTAATGCTGTATCCACAACAGTAGTAAGATGAAAATGGCAGCTATGTTAAACTTAACACACTCATTTTAAAGTGGTTGCAATCTATGGGCCTCATTTTCCATGCCGCTCGCACGCAATACCAGGATGGGGGCGGAGTCGGCCCCAGAAGAGGAGGAGTCGGGGCGTCACCGGGGCGGACTCTGCGCCGACGCCGCGGACAGCGAAACGGCACGGCATGGCACGGCAGCTTTCGCTCCTAATAGCTACACCTCCTATGGTGGCACTATTGGGTGCGAAACTGGCAGCGATCGCCCCATGATGGTGCGATCACTGCCGGCTAGCGCAGGCCCTCCCTCCGTTTTGGCACCCCGCCCCTCATCTTCTAAAGTATCGCAGGCCTGCGATTCTTTAGAAAATGAGGCCCTATGTGGTCCCATGAAGCTTGTGCTAACCAACATGGAGATGTGGGTTCAGGTATCATGGGCTGCAGAGGATGTGGCATGAGCATAAGGGGGAACATCAACATGGGAGCTCTTGTCCCACCCCATCCCCATCCCTGGAGTTCTCTGATCCCTGAAATCAAAGAAGTTTCCCCATCCAAAAAAAGCCCCTCCTGACACTCAAGATCCTTCACCCTTCCCCTTAAATCAAGTCCCTCCATCATTCATGTGTAACTGACTCTGGGGGAGTGTCCCTGTTGCAGGGGCTACATTAAAGTCCCAGGGCTGCCTTTACTCTCCTTGACCTCTAACACTCTTGTGCACCAAATTTCAGCCCTGGAGGCTGGGGTTCTCAGATGGGCAAGAGGCCTGAGCCTCTGGGGCCCTGTGGTGGGGTAACCAGGCTGCACAGGCTCTCTCACTATTTGCTAAATATTCTCAGTAGGGGGTTGGTTGATCCAACAGAACACACATGAATGAAGTTTACTTTAACTTAAAAAGTAGTATCCATGCTAGGATTCAAAAAATCATAAATAGGATGAGAAAAATACAAATCAAAATTACACATTTCTATGTCCACAGTGCCTATTTTGATGACCCTCCATCTCTTAGCTGTCCAAAACTTCCTCTCCAATAAAGGTAGGCAAGTTCTCACCCATGACCAACATACACCAGGGGGGAAGGCAAAAGCTTCATAAATAGTTGGATTTTCTAAAACACTTCTAAAAACTCTCAAAAAATCCAAAGTCTTCCACCGTGCTGTTAACTGAGCTCAAGGTGCAAAAACAGGGATGTGGCCCTTCCTTTTAGAGAGTCCTCCCTCTTAGTCATGAACTGGTCCAGAAAAGAAAAATCCTCTCAATCTCAAAAAATTCTTAATCTCAAAAAACTTCTTCAAATAAATTAGGCCTTGAAGACCTACTTAAAACTCTCCTCCTCACAATGCTTCTCTACACTGTGAGATCATGGATTGCTCTTCTTCTCCAACCCTCTCAATGTCTCCTAAACATCTGTTTCTCTGATGTGGTCAGTGGCAATTTATACTCCTGAGACCCATCCCAAAAAGAGGATGTCCCAAAAAATAGGGAGGCTCAAGATATGCAAAAAGCCCACATCACTAATACTAGACTGATCCTTGGGAAAAATATTTGTGTGAGTTCTAATCTCTGTTACACATGATGCCCTCACACCCCCAAGTTAAGCATCCCCCAGTCCTATTGATACTAGCTCCCTGTTGATCATGATGTCCCCTTACCTCCAACCTCCTTCCCGACACTCAAGATCCTCACACCCAATGCCCACTCACCTCTAAAATCCAGGAGCCTTCACATATTCCCTCCTTTCCCCCCCCCCCCCCCCCCGGCCAAGACACAAAAAGCATCAGGAACAGGAAAAGACACCTGCCTTTTTCCTGATCCTCATCTGAATGGAAACTTTGTCTCCTTGTAGTTTGACCTGTACATTGCATGCATCTCCCAAGTTGTAGTCAAATTTTCCTCAGCAATGTAGCAGCAGTAATTTTCTTAACACATCTTTGCAAAGCACAATATTGAGTAATAAGCTCATTACCAGAGTTATGCATAATTAAATTGGCAGCCATATTAAAATGTTACAGAACCATATTACGTATTTTAATGCAGTATGTTAGGGGTTGTAAAATTGTATTAATAAGGTTGTACTTTTATTTGAAAATAACACAGAAACAACATTGACATTTGTTGTTTTGTGTCATTTTCAACATGAAATGAAAGAAAAACAAAATGTTTTGTTTTTTTTGTTTTCCATTGCAGTGCATATTAAGGGCTGGATTTTAAAAGCCCTGCGCATGTAAATCCAGCCGGATTTACGCGCGCCTATTTTGCATAGGCCGCCGGCGCGCGCACAGCCCCGGGACGAGTGTAAGTCCCGGGGCTTCGTAAAAGGGGTGAGGAGGGGGCGTGTCCGGGGTGTGTCCGGGGTCAGGGGGCGGTTCGGGGCGGGACCGGGGTGTGGCACCGGCCCGGGGGCATGGTCGAGTCCTCCGGACCAGCCCCCGGGTCGGGTGATGGCGCACCAGCAGCCCGCTGGCGCGCACAGATTTACGCCTGCTGAAAGCAGGCGTAAATCTGCCAACAGGGGGGGTTTAGATAGGGCTTGGGGGGTGGGTTAGGTAGGGGAAGGGAGGGGAAGGTGCGGGGGGGTGGAAAGAAAGTTTCCTCCGAGGCCGCTCCGATTTCGGAGCGGCCTCGGAGGGAACAGGCAGCGCGCGCTGTCCTCAGCGCACGCAAGTTGCACAAATGTGCACCCCCTTGCGCGCGCCGACCCCGGATTTTATAAGATATTATAAAATCCAGCGTACTTTTGTTCGCACCTGGTGCGCGAACAAAAGTACGTGTGCGCGCAAATTTATAAAATCTACCCCTAAGAACCTTATTTTAAAAACCATTTACATGCATAAAACTGGATTTTGCTCAAGTAAATGCACTTTACTTTTTGTAAGTGGGCTTTTGAAAATTGCTGCAATATATATGCCATAAGATTTGCTTGCGTAAGTGCACTTATCATGTGTGCATAGCTTTTGAAAATTGCTATGATAGCAGTTACATTTACACATGTAAATCTTTTTGAAAATTCACCTGATAATGCACAATTGTGTGCATTAAAATCATTTAGCATATACTAAAACAAGAAAACAAAATGAAAGAAAACAAAAAAAACCCATCATTGAAATGTAAGAAAAGCAGATACAAGAAAATCCTGTACTACCTTGCGCATCAGGGGGTGGATTTTAAGAGCCCTGCTCTCCTAAATCCGCCCAAATCCGGGCGGATTTAGGCGAGCAGGGCCCTGCGCGCCGGTGCGCCTATGTTCAATAGGCCTACCGGCGCACGCAGACCCCGGGACTCGCGTAAGTCCCGGGGTTTGGCAAGGGGGGCGTGTCGGGGGCGGGCCCGAGCCGCGCGGCGTTTAGGGGGCGTATCGGCAGCGTTTTGGGGGCGGGCCCTGGGGCGTGGTTACGGCCTGGGGCGGTCTGGGGGCGTGGCCGCGCCCTCCGGGACCCGCCCCCAGGTCGCGTCCCGGCGCGCTAGCGGCCCGCTGGCGCGCGGGGATTTACGCCTCCCTCCGGGAGGCGTAAATCCCCCGACAAAGGTAAGGAGGGGGTTTAGACAGGGCCGGGCGGGTGGGTTAGATAGAGGAAGGGAGGGGAAGGTGAGGGGAGAGCGTTAGAGGATTCCCTCCGAGGCCGCTCCGATTTCGGGGCGGCCTCGGAGGGAACGGGGGTAGGCTGCGCGGCTCGGCGCGCGCCGGCTATACAGAATCGATAGCCTTGCGCGCGCCGATCCAGGATTTTAGCGGATACGCGTGGCTACGCGCGTATCTACTAAAATCCCGCGTACTTTTGCTGGCGCCTATTTGCGCGGTCTGAAAATCTACCCCTAGTAGCATTAGTGGATTCATCTTCAGAACAAATATATTAAATATATTTTAACACAGTATGGATAGATCAACCTGTTCTCCTCTTACCTCTCCCATCACACTTTTAGTGTAACCTCTGGTGATTCCTTCTCCATCATTAACTCGTAATCAGTCAGCATGCCACAGGGCTCTGTTCTAGGTCTTTTTGGGGGCCATCCATAAATGATGTCACACTATTTTGACATGAAATGAACCCCCACCCTCCCTCTTGTCACACTTCTCCACAAATCTACAAACCCCCTTTCAATTATAACATCACGAACTTAGAGCCCCCCTTACATTAAGCTGCAATACTAAACTGCAAACAGTTATCAGTCCGTGTTTTACTCAAGCAAAATAGCACACGGTTTAGGCATTCATCACATAGGGATGTGAATCGTTTTAGGACGATTAAAATTATCGTCCGATAATTTTAATATCGTCTTAAACCGTTATGGAACACAATACAATACAGATTCTAACGATTTATCGTTATAAATCGTTAGAATCGTGAGCCGGCACACTAAAACCCCCTAAAACCAACCCCCGACCCTTTAAATTAAATCCCCCACCCTCCCGAACCCCCCCCAAATAACTTAAATAACCTGCGGGTCCAGCGGCGGTCCGGAACGGCAGCGGTCCGGAACGGGCTCCTGCTCTGAATCTTGTCGTCTTCAGCCGGCGCCATTTTCCAAAATGGCGCCGAAAAATGGCGGCGGCCATAGACGAAAAAGATTGGACGGCAGGAGGTCCTTCCGGACCCCCGCTGGACTTTTGGCAAGTCTCGTGGGGGTCAGGAGGCCCCCCACAAGCTGGCCAAAAGTTCCTGGAGGTCCAGCGGGGGTCAGGGAGCGATTTCCCGCCGCGAATCGTTTTCGTACGGAAAATGGCGCCGGCAGGAGATCGACTGCAGGAGGTCGTTCAGCGAGGGTTCCGGCGCCTCGCTGAACGACCTCCTGCAGTCGATCTCCTGCCGGCGCCATTTTCCGTACGAAAACGATTCGCGGCGGGAAATCGCTCCCTGACCCCCGCTGGACCTCCAGGAACTTTTGGCCAGCTTGTGGGGGGCCTCCTGACCCCCACGAGACTTGCCAAAAGTCCAGCGGGGGTCCGGAAGGACCTCCTGCCGTCCAATCTTTTTCGTCTATGGCCGCCGCCATTTTTCGGCACCATTTTGGAAAATGGCGCTGGCTGAAGACGACAAGATTCAGAGCAGGAGCCCGTTCCGGACCGCTGCCGTTCCGGACCGCCGCTGGACCCGCAGGTTATTTAAGTTATTTGGGGGGGGTTCGGGAGGGTGGGGGATTTAATTTAAAGGGTCGGGGGTGGGTTTTAGGGGGTTTTAATGTGCCGGTTTTTCGATTTTTCGATTTTTCGATTTTTAACGATTTTTCACGATTTTTCACGATATTTTACCCCCCCAAACGGCAACAATACGATTCCCTCCCCCTCCCAGCCGAAATCGATCGTTAAGACGATCGAGGACACGATTCACATCCCTATCATCACATACTGCAGTCAGTTTCTTTTATTATAATTAAAGCTGTTCAATGTTGAAAAATCAAATAATTAAGACACTTGGTTGGTTTACTGCAAGAACTATTCATCTAGCCATGGCGACAAAAAGTGATCTGCCATTGTGAAAACAGGGATGCTGCTGACAGAAACATCGTTTTCTGGAACACATAATGCACGTAAATCTAGATCGTCTTCATCTTTCCACTCCACACTCTCTACATTCTCTGCATGTGCAATGATCACCATCCACTCATGTTGTCAGTGGTCTGACAGTTTTGGTTGGAACTGCTTGATCTTTGTGCGTTGCTGTGTGACTTTGCAGCATCACCATAGAAGCAAAATATTGCTAGCATATAGTTTCTGTACAAGGATCTATAACACCTTGGCTTTTCCTGTTTTCCTCATATGACATAATTTGTGTCCTGGGGCCTGGTGTAATATTTGCAGTTTTATGTTTTCATAGGTAGGGTTCTCACTGTTTAGGTGCTGGCAGTTGGTGCGGTTTTGGTATGGGTGGTTTACTATATTGTAATGGTAATTCCAATTATTCTTGGCTTTCTGAGGGTCAAGCCCACTCCCAATCATACTTTATAATTTGCCTAAGGCGATATGGGTCCCAAGTGTCTTTTTGGGCTAGAGTAGGGATGACTAAACTTTTTGAGTCGCGGTACCCCCCTTCTATTTGTGCACTTGGTTGGGAGCCCCCCAAAATTGGTGGGGAGAACAGGGAAGGTACACACATACATTGGCACCCAGGCACCGGAGACCCTTGCTTCACCACTGCTACCATGATATCAAAATAATCTTGCAACTTTGACTTAGTGATGTTGCAATATGTTCAATCTCCAGTCCACTACATCCTGCAACCTGTCAGAGTGTGATGCAATTTATCGATAGCCCCTTTTCTCTCTCCACTCATTCCCTTGGTGCGCTGATCTCTTCCCATGTTTATCTACCTCTCTGCACCAAAACTTTCATCCAGAATTCAGTTCCAAAGCTTAGCCTGCTTGTCTGAGATCACCACCTGGCTGACTCGCCGTCACCCTAAACTTAACATGGACAGGACAGGTTCCTTATCTTTCCTCCCGAACCCACTTTTCCCTTTTCTCCCCTTTCTATTTCCATTCTTCTAGTCTCCTCAGCCAGAAACATTGGGGTCTTATTTGAGCCCATTTTCTCCTTCTCTGCACACATCCAAAATATTGCTAAAACATCCAGTTTCTTTATTATATGACCAAAATCCAATCCTGCCTTCCTGAACACCTTACCAAGACTCTTATCCACTCTTTCATCATCTCCTGCTTATACTACAACTTGCTCCTGACAGGAATCCTACTGAACTCTAGCTTTCCAATGCAGACTGCTCAAAATGTATCTGTTACAGCCTTGTAATCCTCTTCTCAGCTCCCTGCACTGGATCCTCATCTGCTTCCACATACAATTTAGCTTTTCTTACTCACATTAAGTGCCTTCGCTCTTCAGCTGCTCATTAAGAGGCCGATGCAATATCTGGCACTGAGCTCAGCACACTACTAAATGCGCAGTTGAACATGCATTTTGGACGTGCTAAACATGCACTCAATACAATACCAGGATTAGCACATCCATACTGGCACTTAGCTAATAGCGCTCATTACATGCTTGATAAGGCTATTAGCTAGTACCCCCGATCTAAAAACAAATGTGGCCAGAGACGTTGACCTGGTAGGTCGGTGTTCTTCTGTGGCGCTAAAGATGAGGTCATGTCATATTTACTTGGGATCCACATGAATTCACAGATGTATTGGAGTTGCAGACTAAATGCTATACAGCTATTTCAGATCTGAGCACGAAGTGCAGCAGGACAAAATCACCACTCTAAATAGAGCCCCTGATGCAGCCAGATTGGCGAAACTCTGCCAGAGTTGGGCATTTTTAACCATTTGTAAGTAAAGTATCACTATCTGGTCTATGGATGTGCAAGGGACATGCAAATTATTCATTGCGCGTCACTTTTAGTATGCCAGCTTATTAGAATATTAGATTGAGCGTCAAAGAGAGGGGATGTGCGTGCGTTCAAAAAACTTGCATCCAAGTTGGATGCACATTTTTCCGCGCATAATATTGCATCGGCCCCTAACTCTCCTCTCATCATGTCCCCTCATTCTAGCCATATTCAAGTCCCTTCCTAAAAATATCCCTTTTTGAGAATGCTTTTAAATCGTAAACCCTGGCCCTTCCTTCCAGAGAGGGCAGTGAGTGAACAATTAACAACACACATGCATACAAACACAGCAAAACAACACCATTATACAACAGATCCATTATATAAGGACACAGGGTGGAAACAGAAGGGAGAAAGGCTCTAAGGATCTGAAAAGACAGTTGGGGGTGGGGAGAGCTTGTTCCAGGAAGGATGGGGAACTCACATGTAGCACAGATGTGAAGTTGATATATACTAAAGAAGGATAATGTAGGCAGCCAGGACAACCTTTTCTCTCTGCCATCGCCCTTTACAAAATTTAACCACTCAAACATTACAGGACAACATTTGGAATCAACAAGGCCGCAGCTTTATTAACAATCAGTCATGCCCGAGCCAAAATGTACATCATTCCCCCCCTTACCCCAATGCTTTGATAGTGACCATCCGCCTCGCCCCAGCAAGATGATCTATTGCTAGGTCACCTGCCTATCCAATCCATTGGTGAAATCATTTGACCACCGCCCAGCAAGAAGCCGAAACTTTGGCTCCAGCCACTGTCCAGCAAGGAGTCCCACAGGGACAGCTGCACCCAGCTGTGCTCCTATCCAGATGGAACTTGGCACTGCCAAGTCGAATGATCAATCAGCACAAGCTGCCCCCCCCCCCCCCCCAAGTAGGCTCGGGCCATCTGCCCCCAAGCTGCGACAAAACTTCCCCATGAACAAATAACAGTAATAAATGGGGCGGGTGGGAGGAAACGAAGAGCAGCAAAAAAGGCAGACTGAGGAGAGAGGAGGAGGGGGAGCCAACCGCTCAAACCTGACTCCTCCCACGTCTGCTGACGTAACCCTTCCCGCAGCCCAATGAGGGCTGCGACCGTGGCACATTCAAAAGACGCGTGTGGTTCCTATGGGAACCTGGGCCATGAACGCGCACGACACAGCGCACCGTTCATGACCTCCCCCCTGCCCCCATCACGCCGTGGCGCTTGCTCCAGAGAGGGCCTGGCACCACATTACCTCGAGCAAGCGTGCACGGAGCACGCCTGCTCTTTCACTCAGCAGCCTCAAAAGAGGATTCTTCTCAGTATGGAGATTAGGAAGGCAGAGGACACTGGGAGTTTGAAATAGAATAGGACATACAGTGGGGAAATAATATATAGGGAGAACAAGGGTCGTCTTCTTGTTCCCTGCTTACCTAGCAACCCTTTCAAGTTCATATCTGACTAAAAGGGATATTTGCCTTTGTTTTATATCTTTGATACCTGAGAGTAGCTCCATATCGTGATATTCTGGTTCGGTCTTTGTTTTCTAACCCAGTCCTGGAGGCACACCTAACCAATCATGTTTGCCAGATAAAAGCAATGAAAATGAATGAGATAGATTTGCATAAATGAGATTTCCAATGTATGAAAATCTACCTGATGCATATTCATTATGGATAGCCTGAAACACAGACTGGTTAGGGGTGCCTAGGACTAGGGTGGAAAAAGCTCTTCCAGCATGCTGATTAGGAAAACCAGGACTGAGAATAAATGTATAAAATTTGGCAAGGGGGTATTTATTAGCTAAATGAGCTTACTTTCTGTGTAAATTGCTAATAATGTATGCCAGTGTGAATGGCTAACTGCTATCCACCATTCTAAATATGTATCATGACTTCCTTCGTCAAGATTTCTTCTCCTTGACACAGTGAAGTAAATTAGAATAATTTGCAAGAATCTATTGATGAAGTGTAATAATGGCTATCTTCCATTCTTATCTAGGAAAAATAAATAGTACATCAGGTTTGATATGCTAACACATCATGGTAAATGTTAACATACATTCATTTTCACTAAAATAAGTATAATACAGATGGGGCAGGGTCCTGGCCTGCCATCATTAACATGGTGGGGAGTCAGGACCCCACACCCCCATTCTTTTCAGACCCATACCAAACTGAGTTGACCCTACCATGTGACTGCCTTGAAGGAAATAGTGTTCACTTCCTTTTAAATTTGTTTGTGAGGGAATCTTTAAGTCAAGCAGAGGGGGCTGGATTCCTAAGAGACCCCCCTGGCAGATCTCCCCGACCCTTCTTGTATTTAAAGGGCTATATTCCTCCCCCTTCCCTCTTTACCCTTTCTCTCCGGGTTCCTAACCATCCCTCCCTCTCTTTGTTATTCTTGTGTTAATTTTTGCTCTTGTCGCAGTGGCAGGGGGAACCGAGCTCAGGTATATCTTTATGCATAATAATTTGCTGCTCATTTATTGAGCTGGAGATCTATTCTTGCACTAAGGGTGGGTGAGGGGGAATTTTTACCTTGGGGCAGCAACAGCGAAGGTGTAGTCACCAACTGTGCTGCCTGATCAGACCAGTTGAGACATCACAGGGTGTTATGGGGGCATGGGCATTGGTCTATTGGTGCAACTTTGGAAGCCAGGTTGGCTGTTGATAAGTTTTTCTCGTATGTGGCATAACCACCCCAAAGCTGTGGGGTTACTCATTCTGTTTAAATGTTCAAGACCTACCAAATGTCATATCAAAACAGAGAGAAGAAAGGATGGCCTAGCAGGCTCAGCAGAATTACTATACAATGCCATGCTAAGGCTCCTGGGTTTGATTTGTTTGAGTCCCTGGTCAATTGAGGATGGGGAGGCTGCAGAAGCAGCATTCAGTCTATGGGGGGGGGGGGGGGGAGGATTGTGTGCAATGACTGCACCTAGTGGCTAGATTTAGGGAGCCCTGATGCATGCCCCCAGCCTCAGTGTTGCTGCCATGACTGGCCTAAAGTAAATTGGTATGAGATATAAAATAGAGGACAATAAAATCAGGTAATTGCAAATGAAGGCTTATGGTGCCGGTTCCCAGTCCTGATTCCAACAGAGCTAAAGCCTAAAGGAGAAGGAGGACACTGATAAATAACAGCAATAAATAAGTGCTTCTGAAGAAAAGCAACATATCAGGTTGAAGTCTCTAGAATTCTTCCTTGAAACAGGCTCCAGTATCTCTTCTTGAGCATTACAATAATGAATTTGGGGATGAACCCTATGCTACTCCTTCATCTTTCCTTTGTTCTTTCTTGTTCCCTGCAGTACTAATACACAGGAATTATTATCAGCACAACAATGAAATTTGGAGGGCTACAGAACAGAGGAAATCTAATCATTCTAATAAGGTTTGCAACTATAGTCAATCTACTTGCACACAAAGGTAACCTCCCCATAACACATGGATTAAGAAAAAGAGAATTCACTTGCCAAACCATTTTATGATTCCCCAGCAGCTTTACAAAATGAGGTTAGGGTTATGTTCATTTGAGAAACTGATACCTAGAAGAATATCCAAGTGCAATATTCCTCCAACAGGAATGTTTGACTGGTAGAAGAAAACATATTGGATTTTAAATTCTCTCTGCAGTTGTATTCTCTAATGAGCAGCACCTGCAAATTTAGAGACCAAGACAAATCAGTGATAACTCATCACAAAAAACCAAAAAGTGTGGATGGACAGTTTTACTACAGCAGAAAATAAAAGATTTTTTTTCAAGCCTGGCATTGTTTTTCTTTGATTTCTCCAACAGCACCATTCTGAAAATATACAATAAAACATCAGAGCATTAAACCACGGACAAATGTAGAATTATTATTTGATTAATAGCTCAAATTGTCATTTGGTGATGTCAAATTAATTATGCATCATTCATCTTGATATATAGAGAACCAATACCATGTTGAATTAGCCTGTGAGTCAAGAGAAAAATACTCTTTGACAGCTATTTCTCATGTGCTCTCTTCCTCCCTCCTGTCATGCAGAGCATTGAACCTCAGCAACCTTAATGCAACCTCAGATTACAATCTAGGACACACACTGTGTGCTCTGTGTTGCACAAATGACTACAGCTAGCTTGCTACCATTTGTTTCAAACTTAGCACTTTCATTGTCACAACCAGAGCAGGAGTTTACAGCAATAATAATAACTACAGTTATACCAGTTATACATTATTCCTTTCCTGCAACATTAATATTTTAGATGTCAAGACTTCTATACATGCTTCTATCAGCTGGTCCCACTGATTTCACTAGAGTGACAGAATTATATACTTTATCCACAATACTATTGGAAAGCATTTACAGAAATCATGCTTTTTAAATTATGGTATAATTATTAAAAATATACATAAAAAACATATACATTTACATAAAGTCAGTTTATAAAACACTGAGATGGAAGATTTCATTGGGAAAATAAATCCTTGAGAGCCAGTAGGTTATTGCTTTCATGTTTTGTATCTTATGTATTTAATTACAGTTCTATATGGCCCTTTACCCAGGGTACCTTACAACAATATCTGAGTGGCAATTCATATAAAAAATGAGGCTGGAAAATATTTTTGAAACAAGTGTGTGTATTGCATTCACATATGTGATATGGTAGTATTGAAAGGTAGATTTGTGAACACTTCCATTCTGGTCGAGAAAGCCAAAATGGTTACCAATTCCAATATGACTGCCTGCCACTACCATTCTGGGGGTGGGGTGCCGGACATTATCTGTGATAAAAAATATGTCAGTTAGTTGAATTTAGAGTGTTTTAAAATGAAATTTCCTTTGAAACAAGTCTGTCATCCTCATAACAATTCATTCTGAAGTTATAGTTTTCTAAACCCTAAGTCACACTTCTGTTTGTGTAGTATGCAACTCTGGATCCTTTTGCATGGCAAATGTGCCATTTTGCACTCTTAAATGAGCTTAGTATGAGCACCAAGCAGTGTTCAGAAAGCATGCATTGTTTGCTTGTTACGCTTGCCGCCCGCAGGAGGCCCGCAGCGCGGCCCTCTCACCTTCCCAGATGGACCTCAGTGCTCAGTTCTCAGTCGCTGGTGGCTGTCGGCCACTGGCTCCGACTTCAGGCCCCCGCCAGTGTCCCTGGTCCTGCTGTGCTGCCCGGGACCTCCAGCCAGGATTCCTCCTCTAAGAAGGCCTCTCCGCTTGCTTCGCGGAGAGTCGCTGCTGATGGCGCTGTGCCCCCTCCTAGGTGCGCGCACGTGCGCAACTGTGATGCTTTTAAAGGGCCCTCGGTGGGAACCTGGCCGCGGACCCGGATGCTGACGTTATCACTCTCAGCGTACTTAAGCTGAGGCAGCATTCCTAAGCATTGCCTTTGCAATAGGTCTCCTCGGTTCCCTGTTGATTGAGTGCTCGTTGCTTCTAGAGATTCGTCTCAGCCCTGCTTTCCTGATTCCTTGTTGTTCCTGGTTCCTGTCTCTTCGTTCCTTCCCTGCTCCTTGCTTCGGATTCACTTCACGGACTTTGGCATTGCTTTGCCTGACTCTGTCTTGTGATTATCTCCAAGCCCGACCTCTGCTACGTCTGACCTCACCTGCCTTCTCCAAGCCTGACCTCTGCTACGCCTGCCCATGCCTGCCTTCTCCGTGCCTTGACCATTGCTATTCCTGACCATGACTGCCTTCTCTGGGCCCTGACCATTGCTACGGATAACCTTTCTATAGATTCTTTCTTGTCCAGAGTTCTGCGTTGCTCGCCACAGCTTCCATTGGCCACGAGCTTCCATCCGAGCTTGACAGTGATGCCTCTGCCTCTATCCTCTGGATATGGACTTTCAAGGTTTCGGCCTTTCTTTGCTCAAGCACCTTCAGTCGCTCCTAGTTCCTTGGTGCTTGGGTTCCAGTTCCGCAACCCGTCTTGGATAGACATGCCACCTGCTGGCTGCTGTGTCTGGGCTGAACCATCTACCTTCATTATCCTATCTCGAGGCCCCAGCACCCAAAGGCTCAACCCGAGGGGAATGTGGGCTGGTATAAGTGAAGCTCCAGTGGCCTCTAGCTTCAGCCCACTCCACCTGTTGATGCTTGGGACCCGTGGGCCCTTGCCTACGGGTTGTGTCAACCCCACCTCAGCCCAATAATCCACCTCCAGCGCAACATTGCTTTTGGACTGCACGGGCTGAACACTGCTCATACTTGGGGCCCCTGGTCTCCTGCGATTTCACAGCTGCAGAAGAAGGTACACAATCCAGCTCTTGCTATGGAATTATCCAGCTCTTGGAACAATTACAAGGTCTCAGCTGGACTGGGGAGACAATAATAGTGGAGCAGCATAATTAAGTCCCTCCCCCTCAGTCAGCTGATGCCCTGCAGATCAGGTAACAGGAGGAGGAGGAGAGCAGTAGCAGCATGCAGGGCCATGTCTTTTTCCTCTGCCTTCCGGAGTCCAACTACTGTTTGAACCATAAGGAAACACAGCCTTGCGGTTCATAGCCACAGACACCCAGGTGGAAAAGAAGAAGATGTAGCACAATTTGCTGCCAATGTTCTCTTCCTCATGGGCATTAAAATGGGGTGTACCACTGAGGCTCATCACTATCAGTGCCCCGCTCCACTTCTTCCAGGCTGCAGTACTAGCAGGATGCAGATCCATTGCTGTTTCAATGCCTGTTCTAATTCTGTTACTGCTGAGAGATAGAGAGGTGGGGAGGGAGAGCAAGCTAGAGGGGGTGTGGTAGCAGGGGAGAGAAAGAGAGAGAGAGAGAGACCATAGAGGGGACAAGGGGGAATAGGGAGCATATATGCAATTTTAGAAAAGTCAAAATACATGTGTAAGTAAAGGTCTATGAGTAAATTTGCATGTGTAAAAAAGAGGCAGGCCAGAGGCATTCTGGGATAGGGCTACCATTTATGTATCTACGTTGATATTTTATAAGCAATTTACATGTTTAGATTTGGCAGCTTATTTGCATATATTTACACCTGCTCTATTTCTGGAGTAAGTGATGTTAAGCATCTTAAAAGTGAAATATTGACTTGGTTGGGGGGGGGGGGTTTTGGATGAAATGAAAGGAGATGAGGCTGAAAAGCCAGTAGAGTCTCAATGATCTGCACTTGGACTTGACAAACTGGTAAACTAATTGCTAAAACTTGTAATTTCATTGCCATGTGCATTTTGGAAAATCTGTCAACTTGCACGCATAAAACCCAACTTATGGGGGGTAAACATGTATAAATTACGCAGGTAAAATCTCCATGCATATATTTTTAAAATTAGATATAAAATTATGCAAGTATAGCAGTTGTACGTTACTATTCCAGATAAATTCCAATTTATCCAACTAAGGGGGTTATTTATCAAAATGTGCTAAGGCGTTTTCGCATGCGTTAAGGGCATCTACGTTGATATTTTATAAGCAATTTACATGTTTAGATTTGGCAGCATGCGAAAAGCCCCGTTAATGCATGCGATAAGCCCTTACCGCATGCAAAAAAGCCTTTAACCATACAATATTGTGATAGCACAATATTGTATGGTGTGATGCAAATCTGAAAATGAGGAGGAGTGGGCTGGGTTTACCAAGTCCTATTGCATGGACTTAATGCCAATTTTAGCTACACCTTTGTCAGTAGTGTTAAGTTGTGTGTTAGCTTGAGTTATGGGGTGGTAAGGTGTTAGTGCATTTCATGATGTCTCCTGAAAGGCTTGTTTTAGTAGGTGTGAAGCTCCCAGAACACTAGCCATGTGTGTGAGAGAGAGAGAGAGAGAGAACACCTAGCCATCATATCCTCTCCCTAGATAGGTATTTGTATCCCTATGGGAGGCCCACCTAGTAACTCAAGGTGAGGTTTACATATTAGTGTAGGGGGTTAGGGTCCACTTTGACATTGTGTGTGAGACGTACGAACAGAACAGTACTCTCTTGTGAAGATTTGATGACCTTCGGAGAGAGGAAACTCACCCAGAGATGAGATTGGTGCAATATTCTCTCCACCTAGCTTGATGTTACCCAGGTAGAGAGTCCATCAAGCTAAGTGGAGAGAACATTGCACAAATCTCATCTTTGGGTGTGTTTCCTCTCTCTCTCTAGGTCATCAAATCTTCACAAGAGACCACTGGGAGAGTTTGTACAATTAAAATCACCATGGGCTCTACCCAGAAGTCTGGCAAAAGGACATCCACCTTCTTCGAATGATATCTGTACCATCAGTCAGATGTAAATTCACACTTCTGGATAACGGACTTTAATTTATGAGTATTAATCAGTAAACTTTTATTTAACACCCAGATCTGGTAGTTCTGTCTGCATTATTAAAGCCTCTCACCTCATGGGAAGCATCAAATGGGTACACACACACTGGCAACCTTTTCTCATCGTCTGGGCATAAGTGAGAGCTTCCCCCCATAAAATGAGTCCTCTCCAGGGATTAAGAGTCAGCGTGAGAAGGAATGGTTAGCTGGAGCAGCCACTGAAGAAATACATTTATGTGCCCTTAGGAGGAACAATCCTCCATAAAGGGGTTACATATTGATATCCTGTCCACTTAAAGGAGAGTTGTCTCATAGTCTCACAGCCTCTAGTGACCTCATCATGATTGTATCTTCTATCAAAGAGTTCAGGCCATCCATATCCCTCCAAATTCCCAACTTGATTCCCTTCAGAATCTTTCCTAGGCATCAATGGAATATCTCTAGCAATGAGAGCCAGAGGCACTCTATTATATGCAACCAACATACAAGGTCATTCATCAAAGTGTGTTTTGGCGTTAATGCCCACGATATTCATCGCAGCGCATGGCGTAAATGCAAATTTGTTCAAAGAGGCAGGATTAATGAAAATGAGGGGAATTATTACATGCCTTTAATGCCAGAAATAACTACATCTTTTTTGCAGGCATTAAGCTATGTGATATGTCTGAAATGGGAATAACGCAATATGCAATAAATATTACAAATTCTGTTTTGAGAGTAAAAGTGAGAGAGAGCCTCTAGGGTGGCACACATAGTAGCCAACTATTTCTATCACTATAGGAGGGCCAGCTAGTAACTTGAGGTGAGTTTTTCATGGTGGTGTAGGTTTTTTGGGTTAGTTTTACATGCAGAGCGAGATGTATGAACAGCACAGTACACCTCAGAAAAGATGTGATGTCATTTGGAGTGAGGAAAGTCACACAAAGATGAGATTTCTACAATGTTTTCTTGCCCTAGGTTGATGGACTCTCTACATGTGGCAAAACACGGTCTGTGTTGAGGGACTGAAACCTTTGGCTAAGAATTTATGAATAAAAGGTGAAAACGCTTGATCCAAGGCTTCATTTTTCTTGATCAATTCACCATAAGGATCTGTGAACTCTTTAGCACAATACTATAGGGATGTGAATCGTTTTTTGACGATTTAAAAAAATTGTCAGATATTTTTTAAATCGTCAAAAATCGTTAGAGTCGCGATACAATAGAAATTTCCCCGATTTATCGTGAAAAATCGTAAATCGGGGGAGGGCAGGAAAACCAGCACACAAAACAACCCTAAAACCCACCCTGACCCTTTAAAACAAATCCCCCACCCTCCCGAACCCCCCCAAAATGTTTTAAATTACCTGGTGGTCCAGTGGGGGGGGGTCCCGGTGCGATCTCCCGCTCTTGGGCCATCGGCTGCGTTAATAAAAATGGCGCCGATGGCCCTTTTCCCTTACCATGTGACAGGGCAAAGGTAGCGCCGGCGCCATTTTGAATACTGGCAATATGGCCCGAGTGCAGGAGGTTGCTCCCGGACCCCCGCTGGACTTTTGGCAAGTCTTGTGGGGGTCAGGAGGCCCCCCAAGCTGGCCAAAAGTCCCTGGGGGTCCAGCGGGGGTCCGGGAGCGATCTCCTGCACTTGGGCCGTATTGCCAATATTCAAAATGGCGCCGGCGCTACCTTTGCCCTCACTATGTCACAGGGGCCGACCGTCGGCTGACCGTCGGCCCCTATGACTTAGTGAGGGCAAAGGTAGCGCCGGCGCCATTTTGAATGCTGGCAATACGGCCCGAGTGCAGGAGGTCACTTCCGGACCCCCGCTGGATTTTGGCAATTAACTTTGCCAGGAATTTCTTGAAACTGAACAGATAAACTCTGCAACTGTGCAGTCATAGACTGGAGGGCATCTATGGCTTCCCAGAACCCCTCCAAATTAATAACATGAATTCTTACCAGACCAAAGGTCTTCCCAGGAGCCTTCCCAGTAATTAGTAACATGATTATTCTTGTACAACTTCCATATGTTCTTCTCTTGTCTTCCCTTCTGGCACAGAACTCCCTCCTCCTGTTGCTTGTGAGTGTGGTGCAATGTTATCTGCAATTGTCTCAGTGGCTTCCATCCCCTCTGTTCCACTGCATCTGACATCATCCAAAGGCACTGACAGGCTCGGGTTGCCAAGATATCCTCCACATAAAGGCCAAGGTGGGGGAGTCCAGACCTCCAGGCTAAAGGAGTGGTCTCATTCCAGAGAAGCCATTACATCTGGCTTAACTATTGGTGACCCAAGGAAGCTGCACTGGTGGTACTTGATAAAAGAGCCTTTACCACATGAGCATCCATCAAACTAGAGGCTCTCCCCTTTCCCTGGACCAAAGGGGAAGACCCAGGGCTTGCCTTTCTCCTTGACCATAGGCCTGACAGCACTCATGGAATTCAAAGCCACAAACTCGCCATCTTTGACTCACCCTGCAAAGTATATGTTTAGACATATTTTATTCATTTTCCATCCTTATTCGCCAAATCATTCAGACTTACAAAATTAAAAACACTCCTTAATAACACAGACATATTATCTACCATCATCTTTTAAATGCATAGTTCATAAAATGCAATGCAAATTTATTTATTTATTTATTTATTAGCTTTTATATATCGACATTCGTGGGTACATCATGCCTGTTTACAGTATAACTGAAGGAGGAAATTACAAAAATCCAGGGTGGGGGGAGAGGGAGCAGATAGGAAGAGAGAAGGGGCGAGAGAAGAGAGGGAAAAACAGGAAGAGGAGAAAAGGAACAGTACCTGATGGAAAACAACAGAAGAACATAATAAGTAGCATTGCAAATTATACACTCAGTAAGGGACTGTGTATAACCTTATGCACTGTGGATAACCTTATATAAATTATACACTCCAAAAAGCATTATATACAATAATAACAAAAAGTATTATATACAATAATATACATTATCATTAACTAGTACATACAAAGGAGGTGCAGAGAAATGGGAGACAAAAAAGAGTATAATTAAAGGAATAAAGGAGAAGGCTATGATAAAATGTACCAAATGTACCAAACAGTAGTGATGCCATACACAAATGTTAATAAATCCTCTAATACCACTCAACATTTGCTGCTTTATAGTAAATAGTGCCATGAGCAGTGAATATTTTGTCATTGTGTGTCCACGATAGAGTTGCTGACTGGCTCAAGATTTTAAGGACAGGTTGATCCAGTCCTGATTTTACCCCATTGCGTAGGGAAGACAAAACTGGTAGTTTTGTCTTCCCTACTGCATTTCTTTAGCAAAGCAAGACTATACATCCCTGCATGCAATGGGGTAAAACCAGAACCATATCAACCTGTCCTGAAAATCTGGAGCCAGTGGGCAACCCTAATCAATCAGTCATAAACCAGGTGAATTGCTGTATAATAAAAGCATAAAAAAAAAATAAAATGGTGTAAATGTAATGGTCATTTCCTGTTTAAATGTATACAATTATCATTGTTGTTCTCATCTGTGCGATGCTACTAAGTATACAGAGCCCTTTACAGAGACAATTCCTGCTCCCGGGAGTTTACAATCTAGTCAAGTCAGGCAGGTACAATGCCCAGACAAAATAAGAGGCACTGAATTAAAACAGTGAGGCCATAATTGGGAAGAACTAAACCTGGTGGGTTATAGGTAGGATTAACTGAGAATGGAGCAACTAGATTAGGTGCTAGCTTGTTCTCTTCTGCGGTATAAGAGATATTAGCTCACACTATCTAAGAGGAACTTCTATAATGCAAGCGAGTATCTCAGAGCAGAGATTAACTACTTATAAGGCATCTACTAATTGTAAAGTTGAAAGTGTTTTATAATTATTTCTTGTGTTTTTGTTATAGCTCCCAGATAAAAATTGCTATACCTGACTCTACGGGACGATACAGTACGGTGCGCTCCGGTGAAGCGCACTGTTAGCCAGGGGTTGGCCTCGCGTTTTCGATGCACTAGCTTTACCACTTATACAGTAAGGGGTAATAGCGCGTCGAAAACACCGCGGCCAACCCCCCCAAAAAAACTAATAGCGCCCGCAACATGCAAATGCATGTTGATGGCCCTATTAGTTATTCCCGTGCAATCCAAAAAGCAAAATGTGCAGCAAAGCCGCATATTTTACTTTCAAAAATTAACCACTGCCGGCGCCGGGGAAGTGTTCAGAAAAGCAGAAAAAACTGCTTTTCTGTACCCCCTCCGACTTAATATCATAGCGATATTAAGTCGGAGGCGCCAAAAGTTTAAAAAAATTTAAAATTTAAAATAAAAATTTAAAATCGGCCCGCGGGTCGGAAGACGGACGCTCAATTATGCTGGCGTCTGTTTTCCGAACCCGTGGCTGTCAGCGGGTTTGAGAACCGACACCGTCAAAATTGAGCGTCGTCAAACCCGCTGACAGCCACCACTCATGTCAAAAAAGAGGCACTAGGGACGCGCTATTGTCCCTAGCACCTCTTTTTACCGCGGGCCCTCATTTGCATACTAAATCACGCGCAGAGCAGAGTGGCCTGTGCGCGTGTCGGGAGAGCGGGTGCTTGCCTTGGAAAGCCGGCTCTCCCGCGAGTTTTACTGTATCGGCCTGTATGAGAGCACAAAATGCACATTATAACTTTTAACACTCTGTGCTTTGTGCATTTTGGTGGGTCTGCCAATCCCGGGATCTGGCTGACCACTATACTGAGTCAGTTAATCAAGGGATTAGGTTGACTTTTGTTTTTGTGGTGCTTAATAACCAATAATATTCACTGGCATGACAGAAGTTCATTTTGTAAGGTGTATTATCAAAAGGAAACATTGCACAGGGCAGTAGGATAATGCCTTGATGAAGTCGCAAGTAACAGCATTTTGTCCAACTCTTGCATAAGTCAGTCGACTGTATGCATGCATATTTTACAGAGGGAAGAGAAATATTTAAAAACCAAATTGAGCTGAGGGTATGTAAACTCAAATCTTATTCTGTTCAGGTTAAATCAGGCAGTAGAGAGGTGTTCAACATTCACAGATCTTTAATTGCTAGGGCACTACTATTGTCTCTTGACTCATGCCCTTCCGAGGGGAAAATAAAACATCTCCAAGCTTTAAATGAAGACATAGAGTACCTCATAAAAGAATTACAGTGAAGAATTTGTTTGTGGCCTATCGGTGGGGAAGATATAATACTGCCGTTTATCAATCATTTGTCAGGCTAGTGACAGCATATGAAACTCCTGCTCCTCCATGGCTCTTTATTTATCACATTCTGGGCCAACTCCTGCCCTGGCAGAGGCCTGGCATGTATCAGGCACATGATTTATTACCTCATTTAATCAACGTTGTGGAGGAAACAATGATATATTTTCTTTGTAAATTACCGATTTTGTTGCTTCTGCCTATCTTTACTGACAGGAGTGCTGACTTTTTTTTATATCCAAGCTACTGCTCTGAGAAGAATTTAAAAACTGACTTCTCCCTCAGGTCTGCCCTGAAAGGGAAATTTATGTAATATCACAGCATATAAATGAAGCTATACTAGTTCAGTATTTTAATGTCACAAGGAAACTGGCCTGAGTGAATTCCACTGGTAATAAACGGCTTGAGTGTGTTGTCTTCTGAAGATTTAAAGGCCATTTCATTTCATTTTACTGGCTAGTTTGTACACCATATTATAATTTTCTTTTGAGAATTTGTCAAAATTACACTTTTTTATATGATAGCAAATGATAAGCATTAGGAATGTGCTTTCACTTTTAATGACATTGCCTTTGTCTTTTCATATTGTTTCAAAATTGAAATGATAGTTTTTTTTCACATTTTAGTGTGCACTATATCCATTTAGTGCACATTATTGCAACTCAAATAATGTGCACTAAATGAAAATAGTGTGCACTAAGGGGCAGATTTTAAAAGGGTTACGCGCGTAATATACGTGCGTAACCCTTTTAAAAGCCTCCTGCGCATGCCGAGCCTATTATGCATATTCTCCGCGACTCGTGCAAGCCCCGGGACATGCGTATGTCCCTGGGCTTGAAATAGTGGGCGGGCTGGGGGTGGGGTGAGGCGGGGCTGGAGCCTCCAGGCATAGTGGCCATTTGCCGCTGTGCCTGGGATCGCAGGCCAGCCGGCACCGGCGCAAGCAACCTATGCCTGTCCGGAGGCAGGTGCAAATTAAAAATTAAAGGTAAGGGGGGGGTTTAGGTAGGGCTGGGGGGCGGGTTAAGTTGGGAAGGGAGGGGAAGGTGGGGGGATGGAAGTGACCTCGGAGGGAACTGAGTAAGGCTGCGCGGCTCGGCGCGCACAAGTTGCACAATTGTGCACCACCTTGCGCGCGCCGACCCTGGATTTTATAACATGCGCGCGGCTGCGCACGCATGTTATAAAATCGGGGATAGCTTTGTGTGCGCGGGTTGTATGCACAAATGTACGCCCGCACGTAGTTTTTAAAATCTAGCCCTAAGTAAGCAAAGTGCTCACTAAAACAAAAAAGAAAAAAATACAAAACTCTTTAAGAATCAAAATAATAATGAAAACGGGAACCTAACAAAATGAATCAAACCCCAAACAATTTTTTGTTGAGGCACATCCCTAATAAGCATACATTGATTCTAAGCTGACCTGTTTTTTTAGCAAACAAGGTATTCTGTGTGTTTATGAAGATGAATATGCATAAGGTATCCTCAGAGATGGATCTGTCCCTAGAGGTTTGGGCTTCTATTTGTGAATAGTTACCAATAGTTGCCAAATATTGGATTGTCATTATTCTAAATATTTTCTGTCATAAAAGGGGATATTCAAGATGTGGCATATTTCAGAAAAAGGGGATATTTAGGTTGGCCAGAAATAAGATATTTAGAATGTGCTGAAAGTCTCTCCCTTACTGCCCTGCCTCCTATCTAGCTCTGGCCCAGTTCACCCACTGAGTTGAAATGGCTTTATTTGCCTCCATGAAGTCTCTACCCCATTTATTAACTGTCAACCAACAGCTAGTTGGTTGGTCGTCTTTGTAGACCCTTAGCCCTTGTTAATTTTTATGAGAAAAAAATGTATCATTTTCATTGTAATTCTTTTCCCATGGAAAATCATGGGAGTCAAACTGTGCCATGTTTTTACCTTTTATTATTTTTTATTCTATGGAAATGGATTGGGAAAGAAGTGACATAGAGTTTTGAAATGGTTCTATTTCAGAATTAATTCTTGCCACTTTTAAAGAGGTACTACCACAATTGCCACAGTACATCATGTCTTTATTTATTTATTTATTTAGGTGTTTTATATACCATCATTACAAAAGAAGATCACAGTGGTTTACAAAGTCAGCTTTAGAATTCTTGGACAGCATTCACATCTTTGTTGCTTTGATATTCTAGGTCATCACAACAGCAAAATCATATTCTTGTTCATATTCATACATATTCTAGGTCAACGCATCAGCACATATATAATCTAGTACATATTCATACATTTTCTAGGTTGACACCACAGTAACTACAGATTCTGATTCTAATAACAATACATTCTACGTCATTTGGTCTTTATTGCTCACTCCGCAAACAATCTCTGGTACTGACATTGCAGTTATCAGCATTTTGGGATTTTACATTAAATCGTATACCTTTCTAAAAAGACATGATTTAGCTCACGCTTGAAACTCTTTATTTCTGTTATTTGACCTAATGACTCTGGAATGTTTTCCATAACTTGGAGCCTGCCATGGAAAACATTCATTCTCTGATTTGCGTTTGGTGTGTGTTCCAAATTGTCAGCACCTTTAGAAGTCCTTTGTTTTGTGATCTTAAGGTTCTCTGTGGTGTGTAATATTGAAGTGTCACTCCTAATAAGCATGGGTTATTATTATTGATGATACTGAAAATTAGAGTTAATACTTTGTAATGAATTCTGGATTGTATAGGAAGCCAGTGCTGTGCTATCAGCAAGGGGGTAATGTGGTCAAATTTCCTTGTCCCTAGTAAGAGTCTAGCAGAGGCATTTTGAAGTAATTGTAGTGGTTTAGACCTAGTAATAGTGAGTTGCAGTAGTCTAAGTTAGAAAATATTAGAGTTTGTAAGGCAGTACAGAAGTCCTGTATTGTTAGTAGAGTTTTCAGCCGATATATTTTCAGCTCAGAGTATCCTGTTTTGATTAATTTGCTTATATGCTTTTTCATTGTGAAGTTCTTATCGATCTGTATTCTTAGGGTCCCGTACTTGATCTGAGGGCATAATGTTGATGACTCCTAAGACTAAGGTTGGAGGTTTGATTTTTGTGTTATCTGTCAGAGCAAAGTGTATGAGATGAAAAGTCCTACATGAAGGAAAACTGTACATTGATGGGAATGTTTGAAGACTGGTTGATTTAAGTGATCACGAGCCATGATTACTGTGAATTGAATTGAATTAGATCACAGTAGTAGTATTTTAATACAACACTAAAAAAATCATAAAATAGTTCACTGCAAATGATAGAGCTGTCCAGGCGGCCCATTATTAAGAGGGCATGCCATCAGACTTGCTGATGTGTTTGTTTATCATCATTCTCAAGATGTACATGCTAATTAGATATGTATTTATTTATTATTTATTTATTTATTTATTTATTTAAGGTTTTTATATACCGGCATTCATGATACAATCACATCATGCTGGTTTACAGTTGAATAAGGGGGTGCAAAATACATTAAAACTGGAACCTGTGCAGAGGAAATTGCAGTTACAATGAACAAGGATGATCGAACTGGGAGAAGAGAGAAATACAGTAGTAATTTAACATCATATAGAGTTATTTACAAAGAACTGGTGTGGCTGCATTATAGATGTTGATGAGGTGGAATTTAGGTGGAGTCTGGTAAAGCTTATTTAAACAGCCAAGTCTTAAGTCTTTTTCGGAAGGTTGGGAGGCAAGGCTCCTGTCAGAGATCCGGTGGGATGGAATTTCAGAGTGATGGTCCAGCTGTCGAGAAGGCCCGTTCTCTTAAAGTTATATGCCGAGTGGATTTGGTATGAGGTACCTGGAGAGATCCTCTGAATGCTTCTCTGGTGGGTCTTGAGGAGTTATGTTGGCTGAGCGGGAATAGTAGGTCAAGTGTGTAAGGTGGTGGATGGTTTTATATATAATGATGATGGACTTGAAGATGATTCTGAAGTGAATAGGGAGCCAATGTAGGTTTTTTCAGGATAGGGGATATGTGGTCTCTTCTCCTGGTGTTAGTAAGAATTCTTGCTGCTGCATTTTGGACCATCTGTAGATATTGATTTTAGATTTCCTTCCTTTGTTTCACTATTGGTATTGTTGGAAATTTCTGACTTTTTTTTGTGTTGATCTGTTTTCTCCTTAACCACACAATTTCAGTTTTTTGGGAGTTTAGAGTTAGTTTCAGTTGAGAGAGTTTTTGCTGTATTGCCTTTGTGTGTTGATAGAGATGATTTAGTTTTTTCAAATGTTTTGTCGAAATGGATGTAGAATTGAATGTTGTCTGCATATAGGAAGAATTTGATTCCTAGATTTGCTAGTAGTATGTATATAGGCAGCAAATAGATGTTGAACAGAGATGCCGAGAGCGCTGATCCTTGGAGGATACCTGTATCAATTGGAATGGTGTCAGAAATTTGATTGCCCAGTTTGACTTGGAATGTTCTATCTTTTAGGAAGGAGGAAAACCAATTCATAACCTTTCCATCTATTCTGATTTCTTCTCTCCCAAAGCTGCTTCCCGACGATGAAGACCTACAGGGCCCATCCCCTGCAGGTAGCGTTAATCTCATCTCGCGGGCGGCAAGTGTAACATTTTGTATTTCACAAGGGATGGGCTCCATCTTAACCAGGGTTTAACCAGACTGCTGGTGCTAACCTTTAAAAAGGAGATAGAGCAGCTTTTAAACTAGAACAAAGGGGAAAGCCGACAGTCACTCAGCAGTGCATGGTTCGGAGAGAGGTATCTTCAAAGGATACTAATGATGCATTAGAATTAGGGCATCCCGACAGTGAGGTTCCAATAATAAGAAAAGTAGTCCAAGTGCCTGTAACTAAAAACTCACCAGAGCTAAAAAATTCTAACTTATCCCTATCAATTAAAAAGCAGAATGAAAATACAAACAAAAAACAAACTTTGAAATGTTTGTATGCTAATGCCAGAAGTCTAAGAAGTAAGATGGGAGAATTAAAATGTATAGCAGTAAATGATGACTTAGACTTAATTGGCATCTCAGAGACATGGTGGAAAGAGGACAACCAATGGGACAGTGCTCTACCGGGGTACAAATTATATCGCAATGACAGAGTGGAGCATCCGGAAGGTCCGGGATGGCATAGAGTCCAACAGGATAAACATCTTGCATGAGACTAAATGCACAATCGAATCTTTATGGGTAGAAATCCCTTGTGTGTTGGGGAAGACTATAGTGATAGGAGTATACTACTCTCCACCTGGTCAAGATGGTGAGACAGACAGTGAAATCCTAAGAGAAATTAGGGAAGCTAATCAAATTGGTACTGTGGTAATAATGGGAGATTTCAATTACCCCAATATTGACTGGGTAAATGTATCATCGGGACATGCTAGAGAGATAAAGTTCCTGGATGGAATAAATGACAGTTTTATGGAGCAATTGTTCAGGAA
Organism: Rhinatrema bivittatum; assembly: GCF_901001135.1. Classification (NCBI taxonomy): domain Eukaryota; kingdom Metazoa; phylum Chordata; class Amphibia; order Gymnophiona; family Rhinatrematidae; genus Rhinatrema; species Rhinatrema bivittatum. The sequence continues at coordinate 93,177,577 of NC_042615.1, forward strand.
CCGACAAGAGAGGGAGCAATTTTAAATCTAATTCTCAGTGGAGCACAGGATATGGTGAGAGAGGTAACAGTGGTGGGGCGCTTGTTAATAGTGATCATAATATGATCAAATTTGAATTAATGATGAAGGGGGACAGTAAGCAAATCCATGGCTCTTGTGCTAATCTTTCAAAGGGAAACTGATAAAATGAGAAAAATAGTAAGAAAAAAACTGAAAGGAGCAGCTACAAAGGTAAAAAGGTGCAAGAGGTATTTGTTAAAAAATACCATCCTAGAAGCACAGTCCAAATATATTCCACACATTAAGAAAGGTGGAAAGAAGGCAATATGATTACTGGTGTGGTTAAAAAGTGAGGTGAAAGAAGCTATTTTAGCCAAAAGATCTTCATTCAAAAACTGGAAGAAGGTCCAACAGAAGAAAATAGGATAATGGATAAGCATTGGCAAGTTAAATGTAAGACATTGATAAGACAGGCTAAGAGAGAATTTGAAAAGAAGTTGGCCGTAGAAGCAAAAACTCACAGTAAAAACTTTTAACTATATATCCGAAGCAGAAAGCCTGTGAGGGCTTTCTTTCATATTAGAGAAGATAAGGCCATCGCAGAAAGATTAAATGATTTCTTTGCTTCAGTGTTTACTGAAGAGGATATTGGGGAGGTACCCATGCCAGAGAAGGTTTTCATGGGTAATGATTTAGATGGACTGAACCAAATCACGGTGAACCTAGAAGATGTGATAGGCCTGATTGACAAACTGAAGAGTAGTAAATCACCTGGACTGGATGGTATACACCCCAGGGATCTGAAGGAACTCAAAAATTGAAATTTCAGACCTATTAGTAAAAATTTGTAACCTATCACTATAATCATCCATTGTACCTGAAGACTGGAGGATGGCTAATGTAATCCCAATATTTAAAAAGGGCTCCAGGGGCCATCCGGGAAACTACAGACCAATTAGCCTGACTTCAGAGCCAGGAAAAATAGTGGAAAGTGTTCTAAATATCAAAATCACAGAACATATAGAAAGACATGGTTTAATGGAACAAAGTCAGCAAGGCTTTACCCAAGGCAAGTCTTGCCTCAGAAATCTGCTTCACTTTCTGAAGGAGTTAATAAACATGTAGATAAAGGTGAACCAGTAGATGTAGTATATTTGGATTTTCAGAAGGTGTTTGACAAAGTTCCTCATGAGAGGCTTCTAGGAAAAGTAAAAAGTCATGGGATAGGTGGTGATGTCCTTTCATGGATTACAAACTGGCTAAAAGACAGAAAACAGAAAGTAAGATTAAATGGACAATTTTCTCAGTGGAAGGGAGTGGGCAGTAGATGCCTCAGGGATCTGTATTGGGACCTGTACTTTTCAATATATTTATAAATGATCTGGAAAGAAATACAATGAGTGAGGTAATCAGATTTGCAGATGATACAAAATTGTTCAGCATAGATAAATATGAATTTACACTGTACAGGCCATCATATATTTGTCCCTGCTCAGTAAGTTGGGGCAGTGGTGGTATATGTTTTTAAGGGTATGTATGAATGAGGTAAAAGCATGTATGAGTGATGTGTATGAGGTAGTTTGGTGTGAATGAGGAATGGGGATGCTGTGTTGAAGAAGAAAAATAATATATATCTCTATTTGGAAGTTTTATAGGATAATATTTATATATGGGATTGTGATTTAATAAAGTATTCTTTTCACTCAAAACAGTGATTCATTTGTTTTGATATAAATTAGTGAGCAGGGACAAATATATGATGCCTGAACAGTGTAGATTCATATTTGATATATCACAGGCACAGTGCGGTTTTTCATGGTGTTGATTGACAGCGTAGTTAAATCACAAGCAAATTGTGACAAATTGCAGGAAGACCTTGTGAGACTGGAAAATTGGGCATTGAAATGGCAGATGAAATTTAATGTGCATAAGTGCAAGGTGATGCATATAGGGAAAAATAACCCATGCTATAGTTACACCATATTAGGAGCTACCACCCAAGAAAGAGATCTAGGCGTCATAGTGAATAACACATTGAAATCATTAGTTCAGTGTGCTGCGGCAGTCAAAAAAGCAAACAGAATGTTAGGAATTATTAGAAAGGGAATGGTGAATAAAACGGAAAATGTCATAATGCCTCTATATCGCTCCATGGTGAGACTGCACCTTGAATACCTTGTGTACAATTCTGGTCGCTGCATCTCAAAAAAGATATATTTGCGATGAAGAAGGTACAGAGAAGGGTGACCTAAATGATAAGGGGAATGGAACAGCTCCCCTATGAGGAGACTAAAGAGGTTAGGTCTTTTCAGCTTGGAGAAGAGACGGCTGAGGGGGGATATGATAGAGGTGTTTAAAATCATGAGAGGTCTAGAACAGGTAAATGTGAATCCGTTATTTACTCTTTCGAATAATAAAAGGACTAGGGGGCACTCCATGACGTTAGCATGTGGCACATTTAAAACTAATCGGAGAAAGTTCTTTTTCACTCAATGCACAATTAAACTCTGGAATTTGTTGCTAGAGGATGTGGTTAGTGCAGTTAGTGTATCTGTGTTTAAAAAAGGATTAGATAAGTTCTTGGAGGAGAAGTCCATTACCTGCTATTAATTAATTTGATTTAGAAAATAGCCACTGCTATTACTAGCAACAGTAACATGGAACAGACTTAGTTTTGCATACTTGCCAGGTTCTTATGGCTTGGATTGGCCACTGTTGGAAACAGGATGCTGGGCTTGATGGACCCTTGATCTGACCCAGTATGGCATGTTCTTATGTATTATTTTTTTGAATTTTTGACTCATTAATTGGGTTTATATATAGGCTTGCACATTGGGAGTCACGTGCAATTTCAACCACATTAATTTGATTTGCCCAGTAGATGATGTCAGGAGTGTGGGGGGGAGGGGGGTGGGGGGGGGAACAAGTCCCACTGGGCTAAGGGAGGGAGAGCTATTCTAGCAGAAAACTTCAGCAGGGAAGCTTCCAAGCAAGAACTGGGGAAGTCTTAGGAGGCAGTGTTCAGATGGAGATAGTAGGGATTGGAGTCCTTCGGCATCCATGCCCTCCTCTTAGCCTGGTGCCTATTAGATGACATTAGGAGTAGGCAGGAACAATAGTCCCTAAAGTAGCTTTCTTCACCTGAGTAGTAGAACCTTTGCTGAATGTGCACAGATCGCTTGACTGGATATCAAATTCTACTTCTTCAGTTCTCTTTCTTTTTCCTTCCCCTTTGCCCCTGAATATCTACCTCATGTAAGCCACCTGAGTGGGGTGTCATTTGGAGTTCTGGACTTCCATCTCAAAAGAATTCTTCCCCGGTGACCCTTTTTTACCTCTTTAGTAAGACTTTCCTCATTTCTTCTGCTTTCTCTACATTTCTCTCTTCTGTGTGATAGAATACTTCCTGCAATGATTTTTGTCCTTTTTGTGCATATTCCTTTGTTTTCTGTTATGCTTCTTGTGGATGATGTACCATATCGTAACTGATAAGAAAAGAGAAGACTCAGCCAGTAGATCAATACTAGTATTGTAAGTTGTTTTTTTCAAAATAAAGCATGTAATATAATCCATATTTTACAGAAGTGCAATACACAAATTGTACTTCTAATTTACATATTTATTTATTTTATTTATTTAACAGTTTTTTATACCGACCTTCATAGTAATAACCATATCGGATCGGTTTACATTTAACAGGGAATAACTGGAGTAACAATTCAAGTAAACGAGAGCTAAACAATAAGAGGGAATAAGTCAAAGTTACAATCAACAGGGAAAGAGAACTTGGAAGCTTGCGACAAGCTGGAAGGAAGATAAGGCAGGAGAAATATAAAGTGTTACCGTAGAGTGTACGGTTAAATGCTTAATAGGTGCTTTAACCTGGAAGAGTCAGAGTCATATTTAATTACACTCAGCTTATATTGCTTTAGTACTATATAAACATTTCAAACAGCAGAATATTAATGTGTTTACTATGTTGATAACATTCAGTAGTTTTATTTTAAATATACCAATAAAATATGCAGACTTTATTGTATATATTTTAATGGGTGGTATCTGCACTAAGTTTACTTCTCAAACAAAAATATAGCTAAGAGTATGTTCTCAGTACTAGGATAGCACCTCAACAAAAAAGATATATGATGTGCAAATCTGATATGAGTTACAGTAATCTGGTATCTTATCACGTTCTGTAATGCCTTTCAAAGACCTAAATATGTTGACTTGGGTGTTAATGGCCTGGGTGTTCAGTTAATGAAGTCTCCCTTCTAAAGACAAACTTACTATCCTATGGAAATTGAATTTGGTAGTTTCACTCTATTTCCCAATGGCCAGACTCTACAATCACATTGAGCATCACATAATGTGGGAAATGTTAGCAAAATTAGCAGCAGCTATTTCAGCAACAAGCTTTACTGAGCCATTATGAAAATTGAAGTTTCTCTCAGCTCAACATCTCTGCCATGTTAGGGTTTAATTAACTAAACACCATGAAGAAATATATAGTGCATGTGTGTGTGTGTGTGTGTGTGTGTGTGTGTATATATATACTAAACTGCACTATATCTGTAGTATATGAATGCCCTAGCACTTATAAAAGTATTACATGAGTGGGGCCTAATGCATAATTATATACACAAAAGCAAAAAGTACCCCAGTCCCTATCTTCTAAATGTCTCCATTATTTATTCAAATTCTATTTCAATAGATCTGTATTATAATTTAAATTGCATACAATCTCTGATTGCAAAGATCTTCACCATTCATACACAACATTCACTCATAAACCATCCTCATCCACATATAAAACCACTTATTTAGTGCTTTATCTTCTCATACAGGCAGCAAATTCTTAACAATTCAGGTGCACATGCAAACCAGTGTACAACTTCAGCATTTCTTAACAATTAGAGAAAACATTAGAGAAAACATTTTTTAAGTATCTCTACATGTAGCAATAAACTCTGCTGGGGATGTTATTAAGCTAAATCAAAAATGTTTCCAGATTGATGATGATATTATAGAAACCTTGTGATGCACATTAGTCCTCTGTAAGTTTCAGTGTTATCCCTAAACATAGAGCTCTTAAATCCTGATCTCTTGAGGTAAAAAGCGGGTGCAATGTTCAGAGTTCACAAACTATTCAAGCCCCAAAAAGGACCTTGTTTAACCTGGCAACCCGGGCTTCTTCAGGGGGATTTTTATTTACAGTTCCACAATGCTTATACAATGCACCTCGTTATTTATATTAAATACAGCCCAGGTGAAAAGGATAATCTACTCTGTCATTAGGTGTTATCTTTAGGTCTTGCACTGTAATATATAAATATATATATATATATATATATATATATATATATATATATATATAAACAAAATCCTTTAAGTTTTCAATATTGTCAGTTCCCTACTTGCCACAAACACAAATATTATTTTAAAAATGAAATAGGAAAAAGTGATAATGAGAGACATTAGTTTGTTGTGCTGAGTTCTTATGTTACAGTAGGGATTAGATCAGTATTAAGCCTTGTAGATAAGTCCTTTGAAGTCTGTCTGCCATTGCTAATCATCACACATTTAGGTGGATGAAAGAAATCTCCCATCATCTCCAGTTAACATGCCTTGCAGTAAAGTCACAATGTGGCAATTGCAAAACCACAATAACTTCCCTGACAGCAGCCCCTGATGTGCTATAAATATAAAATTGTACTTTCAATTCAAGTTGAAGCACAAAGAGAAGCTGATTTATGCAACACACGCGTCTTACTAAAATTCAAATAGCAGCAATCAGAGTAAAGTCAACACAGAAAATTACAAGCAACATATATTTGTTATGTTAAAAAAAATGTACTATCTCTTAAATTAATCCCACTTTGAAAGTTCATCCTTAATACAAATGCCAACTTGATTGCTTTGCACTTCTGGGTGAATCCAAGCTTTTTAGTGTTAATTCCCATGATTACTTCTGCTTCCATATGTTGCCCATCTCCTTTTTTCTGGTTATGTCAGCAACTGCACTTATCCCACCAATTTTAACTAACACTTACTCAGCAGAAATGCCTTCTCTAACACACATTAAAACCTCTAGGACAGTCTAGCTCTGGGAAACTGTGCTTTAACATGAGATAAGACAGGTAGGGTGTTCTCTCATCAAAGAAATCTGGGTCAGATACCAATCAAAACTAAATCTCACTTCAATAACAGAGAGATTTCCTAATTCCCTTTAACAACGTTGGAAGGGTCAAATAGTTAGATATTTAATGAATATTCACAAAATCCAAATATAATCAGAGGATTTTGTGGACATGTATTGGAGGAGATTCATTGTTTAAACTGAAATATTGGGGGGGGGGGGGTGTTTGAGTGAGGTTTAGAGTTGCTTTGAAATATAGTAGAGATGTGAATCGTGTCCTCGATCGTCTTAACGATCGATTTCGGCTGGGAGGGGGAGGGAATCGTATTGTTGCCGTTTGGGTGTTTGAAGTATCGTGAAAATCGTGAAAATCGTGAGCCGGCACACTAAAACCCCCTAAAACCCACCCTGACCCTTTAAATTAAATCCCCCACCCTCCCGAACCCCCCCCAAATGCCTTAAATTACCTGGGGGTCCAGCGGCGGTCCGGAACGGAAGCGGTCCGGAACGGCCTCCTGCAATTGAATTGTGTTGTCTTCAGCCGGCACCATTTTTCAAAATGGCGGTGCAAAATGGCGGCGGCCATAGACCAACACGATTCGACTGCAGGAGGTCGTTCCGGACCCCTGCTGGACTTTTTCCGTATGGAAAATGTGTCTGAACATAGGAAAATCTCCTCACTACCTGTCTCTGTGGGAGAGCTGCTTAAAAAATCTTTCCAAGGGAAAAGGCCCTCAAAGGAAGGGGCTGAATTTGAATGGTATCTCCCCCCCCCCCCTGCCAATTTAGAAACTACACTCTTATAACTAGAATAAGGCATCACCCAGAGCTTACTAGTAACATGACCGAAGGGTCTGTTACAGCTATATTTATTTATGATTACTCAGCTGCATTCTAAAGGAAAAAAGAAAGCAATGACTGGGGTGATCAAATCTGCAGATGACAAACAATTCAGAGCACAGACTGAGAAGCTGATCCATTCCCATATAGGGTTGGGAAGGCCACAACTGAGTGGAAACTCTGCCTTCAGATCCCAGGATTACATCTTGGGGAGAAAGGGTAGAAGCTGGGAGCATGGACTGGTACCTGCAAATATAAATGCGGGCCAGTCTACCTATCAGCCTCTTCTTTTGGTGGTATTTCTTTGAAAAACTCTACCTCCTAATCCTTACTTTTTGTGTTTTAGCTCATGTACATGCTTATTGGGTTTTGTGCATGCTCCTGTTTTGATGCCAAACAAAGCAGGAGTGGCAGGAAGGCATCCAAGTGAGGCAATGTGTTCAATCTCCAGCTCTGATTTTTGCAGTTTTTTCTGGTAGGTCCCTCATCAAGAAGAACAGAAGGTCCCCTTTTATATGGGCAGCCACCGGGGGTATCTGTTTGATATTAGGGATATGTCATTATGTTCTGTTAAAGCTGATATTTAGAATAGTAGTGGGTGGATCCTTGGACCAGTGGCAGGTGACCATGCCCTCAGGGGAAATCCCGAGAGGGACCACTGGTCAGGCTTAGTATAGGAGACAGACACACACTAGTTCTTTTATTAGACAATGTAGTAAACCACTAGAGGTGGCAGTGGTAAGCTGGAAGCACCCGGCTGGGCTGTAGTTCCTTAGGTATTGGAACAGTGATCCCAGGGTGACTGAGCTGTAGAGAAACTAAGAAAGTGAGTAGGCAGTATATGCAGAGTTCTGGAACAAGTCCTTGATGGTAACACTCACACAATAGTCTCTTGAGGCAGCCCAGGAGATGGTATACATTAGGCCCTCGAGGAGCGAGTACCTGGACCCAGGGAAAGCACTGAGAGATAGATGGAAACTCAATGAATGTTGTAAGCAGCGGGAAACTACAGACCGGTTAGCGTGACTTCAGTGCCAGGAAAAATAGTGGAAAGTGTTCTAAACATCAAAATCACAGAACATATAGAAAGACATGGTTTAATGGAACAAAGTCAGCATGGCTTTACCCAGGGCAAGTCTTGCCTCACAAATCTGCTTCACTTTTTTGAAGGAGTTAATAAACATGTGGATAAAGGTGAACCGGTAGATATAGTATACTTGGATTTTCAGAAGGCGTTTGACAAGTTCCTCATGAGAGGCTTCTAGGAAAAGTAAAAAGTCATGGGATAGGTGGCGATGTCCTTTCATGGATTGCAAACTGGCTAAAAGACAGGAAACAGAGAGTAGGATTAAATGGGCAATTTTCTCAGTGGAAGGGAGTGGACAGTGGAGTGCCTCAGGGATCTGTATTGGGACCCTTACTGTTCAATATATTTATAAATGATCTGGAAAGAAATACGACGCGTGAGATAATCAAATTTGCAGATGACACAAAATTGTGCAGAGCAGTTAAATCACAAGCAGATTGTGATAAATTGCAGGAAGACCTTGTGAGACTGGAAAATTGGGCATCCAAATGGCAGATGAAATTTAATGTGGATAAGTGCAAGGTGATGCATATAGGGAAAAATAACCCATGCTATAATTACACGATGTTGGGTTCCATATTAGGTGCTACAACCCAAGAAAGAGATCTAGGTGTCATAGTGGATAACACATTGAAATCGTCGGTTCAGTGTGCTGTGGCAGTCAAAAAAGCAAACAGAATGTTGGGAATTATTAGAAAAGGAATGATGAATAAAACGGAAAATGTCATAATGCCTCTGTATCGCTCCATGGTGAGACCGCACCTGAATACTGTGTACAATTCTGGTCGCCGCATCTCAAAAAAGATATAATTGCGATGGAGAAGGTACAGAGAAGGGCTACCAAAATGATAAGGGGAATGGAACAACTCCCCTATGAGGAAAGACTAAAGAGGTTAGGACTTTTCAGCTTGGAGCAGAGACGACTGAGGGGGGATATGATAGAGGTGTTTAAAATCATGAGAGGTCTAGAACGGGTAGATGTGAATCGGCTATTTACTCTTTCGGATAGTAGAAGGACTAGGGGACACTCCATGAAGTTAGCATGGGGCACATTTAAAACTAATCGGAGAAAGTTCTTTTTTACTCAACGCACAATTAAACTCTGGAATTTGTTGCCAGAGAATGTGGTTCGTGCAGTTAGTATAGCTGTGTTTAAAAAAGGATTGGATAAGTTCTTGGAGGAGAAGTCCATTACCTGCTATTAAGTTCACTTAGAGAATAGCCACTGCCATTAGCAATGGTTACATGGAATAGACTTAGTTTTTGGGTACTTGCCAGGTTCTTATGGCCTGGATTGGCCACTGTTGGAAACAGGATGCTGGGCTTGATGGACCCTTGGTCTGACCCAGTATGGCATTTTCTTATGTTCTTATGTTCTTAAAGCACTGAGAGATAGATGGAAACTCACTGAATGTTGTAAGCAGCGATGACTTAGCAGAAGTGCCACCTCTGTGTGTTCCTCTCCCTCTTGTTTCACAGCAGAGACAAAAAGATGAGAGATATACAAGGCTGGCATTAGTAGGGCAGGGGCAGCAGACATGCAATGTCCAACACCAGCAATGCACTCCTCTATAGTTTCTGCTTCTGAGGAAATAAAGCCAGTATTTTGACCAGCTGTTTCTGAGTAAGAATCTTGTCTGGATTCTCAGAATCAGACCTTGAAGAGCAGAAGAAAATTTGGGTGGATTAGTCAGAAGCATCCTAGGCTCCAGTACAGTTATGAGAGAGCTAGATGATGCTGATGATATTGACAGCAACCCCTAGGAAGAACAGAAAGTGCTGGTAGAGAGCATGAGTGATGCGCATGGAATTTTGCCTCAGGTTCTACCCTCAACATCCACTCCAGAGACAGCATCAATCCCCAAGATGTAAAGAAGGGATCGCAGAAGGCTTCCCTGGTCTGGAGGCACTTAAAAGTGAGGGAGAACCTGCATTTTCCTCAGTGAATTCACTGTAGTAAGAATATCAGTCACAGGGAGCAAGATTGGCATCTGACAAATGCTGATAAGCAATATGACCTGCAGAAGCAGCAACCACTAACATAGGTGCCAGAGGAGGGTGGCACTACTGCCACCCTAAGTAAAAGCTAGATGAAAGGGGTTGAAAAGGAGAAGTCTTTTTCCCAACCTGTTCCCTCAGCCCTTTTCACCAGGCAGGTGGCAGACCAGCAGCCCACTGCCATGCATCCAAAGCAGCAAATACAGAGGAACTGGGGAGATGTTCTGGGGCAAGAAGTAGGCAGCATCTAAAGTAGTAATGAGGACTATGAGCAAAATAATTACCCTGGATGATAAGGTTCTACAGAGAATGGAGAACATGGGCTTTAAGCATCTGCTGGATGTGTTAGCCCTCAATTACAAAGTGTACTCCAGGCAGATCATTTCCATTTTGTAGAATCAGTATCATAGTCTCATACAGGCACAATTGGCTAAGGCAGAAGGGAATAGCGTGCATTTCACCAGCAATACTTGGACCACCACAAATGCTACACATGCTTACCTCACTTTGATTGCACACTAATGGGATCTGGCCAGGCAGGGACAGGCAGCAGCTTAAGTGAGGATCGCGCATCAGGGTTTAGGTGGGCTGTGTTGCATACTCAGATGATGGATAGCCACCATATCTTGTGCTCGAAGATTGGCAGCTAAACAAGAGACACAGGAGTCGTCAGGCAGATATCTTTGTAATAGTTAATGAGAAAAATATTATAAAGACAACAGACAAGGAAATACTAAAATATAAATATGAGAAATTACCTTCTGTATGTAAATTGTTATTTCTGCCTGTTTCTGCCAAAGTGAGATGTTCTCAAAGGCAATCTGAGGTGTTAGAGAATTTAACACAATTTTTGGAAAACTCTTCTACGGAGGTGTATGACCGTGTTACTCTCTTGGTTACATTTTCGACTGAGCAAAAATGTAGTGAAGCAATGTGGAAATATTTCAAGAATATCTCTGCTTGCTTTCACTCACAGGAAGTCCCTATGTATCTGGACTTTGTGTGTGTAACTCAGGAGAGCAGACGGGAAATTCTTTTGTTAAAATCTCAAATTATATCTCTTGGTTTCTCCTTTTGTTGAAGATACCCGTGCAAATGTGTGATTCGCTCACAGAATGATTCCTTTATTTTCTTTTTACCAGCAGAGTTGAAGTCATTCATTACTTCTAGGAACATAACTACCCTGTCTCTAGTATACATCTAGGTTGTGAAGATTTTTAAGTAAAAGAAGCAGTGATCACGTTAAATGCCTGTTTCTTGCTATGAATATTTCTTTTATCTCCCTGTAATCCGTCCCCCCTTTTGGATTATTACTTAAGTTGATGAAAATGTGCATTTTGTAATTTGTCCTGGATAATATTTTGTTTGTATATTATATATGCCATTTTCATTTCTTTCTAGAAGTAAGCGTTTTCTTACGTGTATATTTGCTGAAAATAGTAAAAATAAAATTAAAAAACAAAACAAAATAAAACCAGGGGAAGTTGGAGGACCTAATTGTTAACTGGGTGAAATGGTGGGTGAACTGGTAAACTGGGATTGGCAATGGCATGCGCCCCTTTTAAAATCCTCCGACTTACGCAGTAGTGAAATTAGTTCACCCATGCATGCATTCACTTAAAATTTGTCAGACGGCCATGTAAGTTATAAGATAACTGCATCCCTGGGTGCAGGCCAGCGCACACACGCAAATGTGCGCCCACATGCCAGTTTGAAAGTTACTGTCCCTGGGATTGAGTCAGCCCTACTTCAAACACTCTGTTTTGATAAACTTTAATAACTCATTCACACAGATTGCGGAAATGATACTATTTGAACAAATTCTATTTTTTAGTGCTAAAAATGTTAATAAGAAGCATAATTGGGTCACTCTAGCAAAAACGCATTTATCATCACAGACAAAAATAATCATACCTTAATTTATTCAACATGTTGTCAAGCGGCCCATTTCATGTCAGAAACCCGGCATAAACACTCTTTACATGGAGTTTTAGGCCTGTCATTGCTTTCTTACATATTATATTATCAATGTATTTCAATATGTAAAAATGTATTATCAGTGGACATGCAAAGTCACTCTATTGACATCAGCAATATCTTAAATTGGGTTAAAGAAGTGAATGGAACATGATCACAGCATGAAGTCAGCAGGATCTAAGGGCATGAAGCTAAACATGTTTGCCTACATATACATATCATCTGACTGCCTCATTTAAATATTCTGTCAAATACATATGTAGTCTGGCTGCATAGTAACAGTAGGAGGAAAAATAAGGCAAGACAAGCATGAGAAACATTTTACTTTGCATTAGAGAAATAGCAAAACATAGGTAGCTATAAAGTACAATGAACAGTTTTCATAGAGGGTCATCATGCAGCAAACAACCTTTTCCTATATATGCAATCCAGTTTCTCATTTGCTGAATAACAGATGTCCTGCAAGGATGAATAAAGTATTAATTTAAGCATTTTTACAGTGCCTTAAACCAAAATACCACAAAACAAATGATGAATGAGTCCCTGCCCCAAATAGTTTACAATCTAAATAGGTATACAGTTGAGACATTGGGAGATAAAGAGGTAGATATTCAGAGCTTCTTAGCTGGATAAGTTCTGACTTATCTAGCTAAGTGGCAGCATTTGAATATGTACCTGCATTCAGCAGCCATCACTTAGCCAGATAACTATCCAACTAAGTAGTTAGCCGGCTAAGTGGATGGCAGGACAGGGACATAACTGGGAGGAGCTACTTATCTGGCTAACTTACAGAGTCATTCATCAAATCGTGTTAGGGCGTTATTGCAGGCATTGGGGCCTTATTGTGGGCGTTAGGACCTAACGCCCGTGACAACGCCTTAAAGCCTGTGATAAAAAAACACAACGAGATGCCTATGCAAATTTTTTTAATTTATTCAAAAGGGAGGAATTTGGGTGGAGTTTATTAAAATGAGGGGTGTTTAACCTTGCATGCGATAGTGTAATGCATGTTTTCATTCCAGAAATAACCTTTTTCCTGGCATTGTGCTGTGTGATATGCCTGAAACGAAATTTGCAATAAATATGTATATAAGCATGATTGATGAGTATGAATGCAAGAGTATAGCTGCATGTCCGGAATGTGTGTTTGAATGAAAGAGATATGAAAATTAGATAACGTATCAAGGCAGAGGCCTATGCAGAAAGTGAAAATGTTAGGTTGCTTTGTAGGTTTTAGCAAAGTGGCAAAAAGAAGAGCCACAATCTTCTGCCGAAAGCAGTACTGTCTCTTTAAAAGTGACTTTTTTACATTATATTACAAAGTGCAGCCAGTGATTTTTCACGATATGTTTTGCTACCTTTTTTCCCACATGGCATGTTACAGAATAAATTGTCAGATCTTGTTTCAGCTAGGTTTCCTATTTTTCATATGAAAAGAAAGGAGACAAAATTGATTATAATAGACTATGTAGATAATTTTCAATCAACTCCGCACAGACCAGTTCACCCAGATCTCCCAGTCAGTCAATAGTACACAATAAACAAGTTGGATATTAATTATGCAAGCAAATTAGCAAGTGTAAAATTACATGAATAAATTGCCAAAAGTGCATGCATAAGTGTCTTATAAAATAGCAACTTACATATGACACTGATGGCCCCTCCCATGAATGCCCCTTTTTTGCCCATTTATGTGTATGTGAAATGTAAAGTACGCGCACATTTTTTATATTTGTAAAATAATGATTATGCAAGTACAAGCTACTTATGGACATATATGCTAATGTTATGCACATAAGTGCTTTGAAAATTCAGCCCTAGAATAGGAGCTGCACAATTGCAGCAAGGAAAATGCTGTGAGATGCCCCTTGAGTTCAGTGTACGTGGGAGGGTTGATGATGCCTTGAAAGGTCAGTGCATGGTGGAGTGAAGAATTTAAATGACATATTTTTGGTGGCTCTGAATCCCATATACCCCAAATTTGAATGTTTGAATCATGCTGAATAATTTGCCAGCCTTACATATCTCCTGAATAGAGCTGTAACAATAGCTGTTTGGCAAAACCCTAATTTCTTGAGATATTCACCCCTTTGTATCTAAAAAAACATAAGTTAATCAACCACAACAAGAGTGGGAAAAATAATTAAATGTCTTGATTTATTCATTCATTGCATTTTAGGTAGTTATACTCTGACTTTTTATCACATGACTGTTCTGAGATGGAGTGAAAGGGTTAGGTGAGTAATGGACCGAGTACCATGATCACCTAGATATTTTCTCATAATATTTCAGGATCCCAAAACAAGTCCAGGAGCATGGTTACAAAATACGCACAATCTCTGAACTGGCTCTTGTGAATTGTGATTTTTTTTTTTTAAGTTTAATCATAAAATTGCAGAAATCTAAATAAAGGCAATAAATATATCTAAATTATAAATAGCTTTGTCTCCTCACAACTGAATTTAACACAATACTGTGTTTTATATGTAGACCGTTCTCACTGCAAAAGGATTGAGAAGCTAGATTTATACAGCAATATTTTTGCTATTATAAGAAAATGTTAAACTTAATGTTTCATGACTAATTGTAATTACCCTAAATGATTATATGAATAGTATGGAAGCTATCAGCCATCTCACTGAAGTTATAGCATGATTTTATTAACAAGTCATCATTAATTTCCTTCAAGCTGGTAGCCAATTTGTGTCAGTTTGCCCTTTAGAAGAATTTCCTCTGAAACAATTTATTCATGTTGATTTAATAGTTAATTACGCACTGATGTTTGTGTCTTTCCTTGCATAATTAATAGCTACCAAATGGAGAGGAACAGGAAGTCCATTCAGAAATGATATTGTTTGTCTAGCCATATGGCAAAATGTTCATCTGGCTTTAGGCTGTAGAGGTACGAGAGAGCTGATAAACGTTCTTCAGTTTTTGACTGTGGCAGTACATAGATGACAACTTGCCTATAGCAACTGTCTAATGGAAGGTCTAGAATGTCAGCGACTTCCTTCTGTGTTAAAAGAAAGAAGAGCTGCAGGGGTTTCCAGTAGCAGGAAGGACCCTGTAATGAGGAATCACAATCTTTTTTTTTTTATACTGAGACTAAAAGAGTGTTTCCCAACCTCTCCTGGAGGTGCACCTATTTAGTTGAGTTTTAAGGATTGCCACAATCAGTATGAATGAGAGATTTGCATTCACTGGATCTTCAATGTATGCTGATCTATTTCATACATATTCATTATGGATATCCTGAAAAGTCGACTGGATGAGTGCCTCCAGGAGAGGGTTGGGAAGCACTGTCTAAAATATATAGATTACTAATTATTTCCTCATCTTATACTCTTTCATTTGATCCTGGGTAACTGCATCATTACATTGGACACATGTTTGTCTTATCTTTTCCAGAACACCTGAAGGAAAAACTGGAAGAATACATGGCTCGTTTTTCTAAAATAAGGATTATGCGCACTAAGAAACGAGAAGGGCTCATCAGGACCCGACTCCTGGGAGCATCTGTGGCGAAAGGAGAAGTGCTGACCTTCCTAGACTCACACTGTGAGGTCAATGGGAACTGGCTACCTCCCTTACTTAGTAAGTAGAAGAGATGTATACATCACAATAAGATTGTAACTTTCAAATGGGCGCAGGTGCACATGAACATGTGTGCATTGACACATGCCCAGAGATGCAGCAATTTTATAACATACGCGCACATACGCAGTTATGTTATAAAATAGCACATCTCATTCAGAATCTAAAAGGGGCAGGGCATGGGCATTTCAGAGGTGATGAAGAGATGTGCGTGCAAATACACATCTGGGTGCGTACCCAAGTCTATTGCCTCGTAACTTTATTCTGCTATGGAGGACATGTAAGTGTAAAAAACAGAAACAAAATCTATTCCTGAGGGGTTTAAAGGGTCTGGGGCAACTGAGGCGACTGAAGACTATTAAACCAGGAGGGTTTGGAGGATCTACTCCACAGTTGGCGAACTGGTGGAAGAACTGGTGAATCTGGTCCTGGAGTAGAGGTGCGCTGAAACCCAATTTGTATGGTTGGGGGTACCTGCATAAAAAATTAGGTGCACACGTACGTGCTAAGGCTATTTTATAATGTGTGCATGCATGTTATAAAATTGCTGCATCCCTAGGCGAGCCGACGCACACGTATCAATGTGAGCCCGCGAGCCCCTTTCAATCTTACCATCCCTGTGTTTAACTGCTAACAAAAGAGAAACCTGCAGCAACATTTGTTGGAGACCAAGCAGTTCTGAAAAGACTATTCTGTATCAGATGAGGGTTTTTACCTTCATAGGAATAGCAACATGATCATTTACAAAATGAGTTTGAAGGTTGGGGTGCCTAGCACTTTTCAAGTGATGTTCTACAATTTGTCATCTCATAAGTGACTGCATTTTTGCACTACTGTAATCATACAGTCATATCAGTGAATTGCTCTGACATTTCTGCTCACGTAAGGTTGGCCTACTGCAACATAAGGTACTTTAAGGAAAATTTCATTTCCATTATGCAAACCACCTTCGATCCAGTTACTCCCTAAGAGATGGTAAACCTAGGTACTTCAGGAAATTCTGCCATGGAAGTCAATATGCACATCATGCCATTAGTACTAGAGACGTTTAGTTTATTTTGATAATTGGAAAATCATTAGAAAATAAAAACCACAGATCATGATCCAAAGCATCATCCCAAATATGGAAATTTTCTCACAAGTGAACTTTAACATTAAATTGCAAGCAGGTACTCATAGTCCTTGGAACATGAGATGGGAGCAAGGTAGTGGCAACATCTCATTCCATTTCTCTCTAGGTAGAAATGCAAAAATGAAAGCAGCGTTGGGTTCAGAGTCAGAGACTCAGAGTTTAGCTTCTGGAAGGTAGAGAGACTCAAGGCTAGGCATCCTAGGCACTTGACTCCAAAATAAAAGAACCAACTTCATCTGGTTCCAGGCTACTCTACACTCCAGAGTGTTCTAAAGCCAGTCTTACAATATGTGGGCTTCTAGCTGGAAAACCTATACTGCAGAATACCAGACTTGCTTCCTGTTAAACCCAGTTTGCGAGAAAATTTCCGAATTGCAGCAGAGATCTGAATTGTGATTTATTTTATTTTATGTCTTATTATTCCATTATAATTCTTTGACCTGGGAACTAGATTATAAAAGTCAGATGATGTGCTGTATAAGCCTAGATGATTGAAGAAGCTTTCAATATTCAGGCTTTATACCCCCTCATGTTTTTCTGTGCACATCAGTAAACATAGAAACATAGACATGATGGCAGAAAAGGACCCAGTCTGCCCAGCAAGCTTATGCTTATGCCAGTATCTGCTGCACTGTGCAGGTTACGTTTATGTTTATTAAGTTTTGTATACCGTTGTCTTAGTCAGTACCATCACAACGGTTATCGGTTTTCCAGACTGTAAAAGTCAGGGACCTCGGATGCTGTTTTAATCCAGTTTCCCTTAATCCTTGCCATGGAAGCAGAGAGCTATGTTGGAGCTGCATCAAAAGTATCAGGCTTAGTAATTAAGGGTAGTAAAACCTGCATCAGCAAGTTACCTCCATGTTTATTTGTACCCCAAACTGTAAAAGTTGCGGCCCTCGGTTGCTGTCTGAATCCAATTCCCCTTTTCCCACTGCCATTGAAGCAGAGAGCAAAGATGGAGTTGCATTAACAGTATCAAGGCTTATTTATTAAGGGTAGCAACTGCCACACCAGCAAGGTACCCCCAGTTACCCCCATGCACTCTTTTCTTTATTTTCAACCTCTAGCCTTCATGGATCAACAGTGTTTATCCCATGCCCCTTTGAATTCCTTCATGGCTTTCATCTTCACCAACCTCCTCTGTAAGGACATTCCAGGTATTCACCACCCTCTCCATGAAGAAATATTTCCTGACGTTGGTTCTGAGTCGTCCTCCCTGGAGTTTCATTTCATGACCCCTGGTTCTATTGATTTCTTTCCAATGGAAAAGATTTGATGCTTGTGCATCATTAAAATCTTTCAGGTTTCTGAAGGTCTGTATCATATCTCCCCTGCACCTCCTCTCTTCCAGGGTGTACATATTCAGATCCTTCAGCCTCTCCTCATAAGTCTTCCAGTGCTGACCCATCACCATTTTGGTTGCTCTTCTTTGGACTCTCTATCATGTCTTTAAGCTTTTTTGAGATATGGGCACTAGTTCCGTCAAGCCTATCCCCTTTCCCCTCCCCCCCCCCCTTAAAAATACCTAGCAACAACCGAGTAGAAACTGAATATTTGACCTGTTACCGACTCAAGCGATTATGATCAAGAATGCATCAATGAACGTCGACCTCTCGTATATTGTATTTTCGTGTAATATAGTTGTCTTACTTTAGATATGCATCGTAGCATTACTTATAGTTACTGTTAATGTATTTACATACCATATCATATTTATTTATTGAGTCCCTAGTCCCATTACATTTCATTTTGTTAACTCACTCTTCCCTATTCTTTTCATTTGTTGCTTGTTATGCGATTGTTATTTGTAAGAGCCCTGCCCTAATGTTATTGTTTTAATGTGAACCGATACGATGTGCAAACGGCTATCGGTATAAAAGAGATTTTAAATAAATAAATAAATAAATAAATAAATAAATAGTACTGAACACAGTACTCCAAGTGAGGCCTCACCAAGGACCTGTACAAGGGCACTATTACCTCTTTTTTCTTACTAGTTATTCCTCTCTCTATGCAGCCCAGCATTTTCTGGCTTTAGCTAATGCCTTGTCACATTTCTTCGCTGCCTTCAGATCATCAGACACTATCACACCAAAGTCCCTCTCCCAGTCCGTGCACATTAGTCTTTCACCGCCCATCACATACAGCTCTTTTGGATTGCTGTACCCAAGATGCATGACTCTGCACTTCTTGGCATTGAATCCCAGCTGCTAAATCTTTGACCACTTTTCAAGCTTTCTTAAATCACTTTTCATTCTATCTACTCCTTCAGGCATGTCCACTCTGTTGCAGATCTTAGTATCATCCACAAATAGACAAACTTTACCTTCTATCCCTTCCACTAGGTCGCTTTCAAAGATATTGAATAGAACCAGTCCCAAAATTAGCTTTTGTTGTAAATGTAGCCAAACCTTGGACTACAACAGGTCTTCAAATAGGTGTCTTGGAAAGAATGATGTCCTATACACTACTGAGTTCAAATCTACTACAAACCAGCAATCTCCATTAGGCAAAGAAATGGAATCAATCAATTGTGTTGTAAGGAGGCAACATTTATTTCCCTATTGTACAAACATATAGTTTTGCTCATAACTTTACATACCCCTGGCAGAATTTTTAAGATGTGTAACATTTTAAGAAAACATGAGTGATCAGATAAAACATGTCTGTTATTTTTAATGTGTTTCAAATTAAACAATTATGCATTACAAAATGGTCCTGTTCAAAGGTTTGCATACCCCTTTGTTCTTAATATCATGTATTGCCCCCTTTTGCTTCAATGATGGCTTGCAGTCTTTTGTGATAGTTGTGAATGAGGTTCTTTATTTTCTCATGTGGGAAAGCTGCCCATTCCTCTTGGCAAAAGGCCTCCAGATCCTGTAAATTCTTTGGTTGTCTAGCATGAACCGCATGTTTTGAGTTCTCCCCAAAGTGGCTCAATGATGTTGAGGAGAGGAGACTGTGATGGCCACTCCAGAACCTTCACTTTCTTCTGCTTCAGCAACTGAAGGGTCGATTTGGTCTTATGTTTCAGGTCATTGTCATTTTGGAAAGTCCAAGTGTACCTCATGTGCAGCTTCCAGGCTGATGAATGCACATTCTCCCCCAATATTTTATGATACAATACTGCATTCATCCTGCCGGCAATGTTTTCTAAATTTCCTGTGCCACTGTAGTTCACACCCCCCAAAACAGCTGAAATCCACCTCCATGCTTCATGGTAGGGATGGTGTGCTTCTCTTCATAGGCCTTGTTGACTCCTCTCCAAACATAGCTTTTATGGTTGTGACCATAAAGTTCAATTTTGGTCTCATATCTCCAAATTATTTTGTTCCAGCAATGACTTATTTTTTGGCAACTTTACTGTGAGCCCATTTTTGTTCAAGTATCTCCTTATTGCGCATGCTCAAAAGCCCACACCACTTTGTTTCAGAGAAACCTGTATTTAAGTAGAAGTTGCTTGTGCGTTTTTCTTTGCATCCCAACAAATTTTCCTGGCAGTTGTGTCTGAAATCTTTTTTGGCTTGGTATAAACTGTTGCAACTGACCCTTCCCGACGGCTTCACTCTGCCTACCTTTCTTTCCTTGCACCTCCTCTTGCTGTGGATGGACGCCTGGCTGCCGCGGCGTCTGCTTGCCGTCCTCTCTGGTGTCCCCGGACCGGCTTGGGCGCTGCCTCCTGCCATGCTCCACTGCCTCCTTAGGGCGCGCGCTTCACTCTTATTTCCTACTTGGCACGAATCGCAGGGGCGTCCCCTTGTGATGATGTCACGCTGCCTGGATATTTAAAGGCTACAATGTTTGCTAGCCTTTGAGTTAGCAAGGGATATCTTACGGATGGGATTCGCTCTCCGTACCCAGCTATTCTGCCTCCAATCTTCCATTGGACTCTTAACGCTAACGGGGTACCTGCTCCTCGGGGACCTCACTTGCTTTTCAGGTCGCTATCAGAAAACCGGTACTCGCTCCTTGAGGGCCCATGTTCCCTGACTCACTGCCTCCTCTTACCTTCTCTTCTGCCTGGAAGGATTCGCTATCTTCAACACCAGCGAGTACTACTATCTTCACTTCAGAGCTGTTCCCTGGAACCAGGTACTCGCTCCTTGAGGGCCTGCCTCCATTCCAGCCCTAGTGCCATCTCCTACGTGGAATCACTGTGTGGGTACAATACCTTCAAGTCTCTCAGCTCTCAGGGATCAGGTACTCGCTCCTCGAGGGCCTGCTCTCCCTATACTGGGATTCTCCATACTGGGGCATTGTGCATATTCCACTGTACACATTATTCTCAGTTCTTTCCACTACAGCACTGCTTCCAGAGGAGTCGCTGTTCCAGTGCCTGAGGGATACTAGCCCAGCTGGGCTACTTCTACTGCTCATCACTGCCACCTCTGGTGGCTTCATCACATTGTCTAATAAAAGATCAATCTCTGTGTTTGTGTGTCCTAAGCTGAGCCTGACCTATGGCCCCTCACGGGACTTCCCCCCATGGGCGTGGTCAGCTGCCACAGTGTCCAAGGGTCCACCCAAACCTCACTAATTATAACATAAACGGAACCCATAATTTTCCACTTCTTGATCAGAGTTTGACAGTACTGATTGTATTTTTAAATCTTGGGATATCTTTTTATATCATTTTCCAGATTTTTAAAGTTGAACTACTTTTGCTCACAGATTTCTTTGACAGTTCTTTTGCTTTCCCCATGCTTCAGTAACTACCAAACAGTGTTGCCAGATGCTAAACAGTTTTAGAGCTCAACCAGTCAGAAAATCTAGCCCAAGACTCAAAAGTTACAATTTTTATTTTGCAAGATTGTATACAAATTCCTGCATTGCATGCAAACAAATTGACAAAATTAATAATGCATATAAAATAGTTTAAAAATAATGCTCAAAAATTGAGGTTGTCATGTTTAGTGTTGCCATAACATAAGGTTCATCTGAGAGCTGTGCAAAGCTGCGCCATTCAAAAAATATTAGAAGCAAGTCCAGGTTGGGGACCCAATCCCCCAGGGCGGTTGCATGACTGAAGGTTCCCCTAGGGCACAAAATATTCTTGCATTGTTCCTGCTGATCCCTGCACATTCAGTGCATTTTTTAAAAAGCAAATGCAAGACATAGTAAAAAAAAAAAAAAAAAAAAAAAAAAAGTATGTGTTGTGCAGATGGGGAAGTCTAGTGCACAATATGGATTTGAAAAGTGTACGGGCAAATATGGAGCATGTATGGGACATGGGCGAGACCCTTGAGCAGCAGCAGTCAGTTCTCAATGCTTCCACACAGCTTTTCTAACTGTTCTGCTCAGGTTCATAGATGTAGATTTTCTTCTCTCTTTCTTCTCTCTTTCATTTCTCCCTCCCCTCCTCTCTCCTTTATTTCTGCCTTAGTCTTTTCTCCCTTCTCGCTTGTTCTAAAGGTTTCTCTCTTACCCTCTGCCACTCCACCCTGCTTAGAGCTCCCTCCTTCCTGCCGATATGAGGCTCTTGCATTCTGTGAGCCAAGTGGTGCCGGCAGAAGATGGGACAAGAATTCGGTGGCAGTTGCAGGAAAAAGGGGTTGCTTAAATTGTAGAGCTGGTGAGTGTGTAAGTTGATTAGAATTGTATTTTTCATTGGCCAGGGGAAATATGAGAATCTTAAGAGGTGACCTGAATTATGCTTGGGCTGTTTAGTTGAAATGATTGCTCTGACATGCCGGGAGGGAAGGTAAGAGCCTCCCTTGCATAACGAATGCAAGGACTGCATGGCACCATCACTGCCTCTTCTCGGCTTTGCAAAGCTTTTCCAAAGGCAGTTATTGTTCGGGAGAAAATCTATAGTGCAAAAAAAAAAAGGCTCAGCATTAAAACTTTTTTTTATGTTGTTGCTATGTCTTGCGTGCCTTGTTTTTAAAGAAAAGGAGGGAGAGGCCTACTGGAAAGTCTCCTGTACTTGACTGGAAAGGGAAGCAGGAAGGTAAATTGCCATAGCCCCGCCCACTCTTCATCCCTTCCTGCAAGATACCCCAAAAGGCGCACACACCAAAAAAATGAGTGCAAAATCCTGCAACCAAAAAAAGCTAAAACTTTTCTGCAGCCATTCATAAAATGAAGCCCAATTGAATGTGAAAACCACCCATCTGGCAATACTGCCACCAAAGTCTGTGCAGCCCTGGACAAAATGCACAAGGGTTTTTCAAGAGCTAAGAAACTCATTCAGGACGATGCAATATTAGTGCATGTTAAACGGGCGCTCATAATTGAGCGCCCGCTTTCTTAAAACATGCCCATCTATTTCTAACAGGTGCCCGATTTATTATTTAAACTGGATGCCGCAGTAAAAAGGAGGCGCTAGGGGAAATTGCTCACCCCTAGCGCCTCCTTGGCAGCGCATACCCAGGAGAGGTGGCTGTCAGCCTGTTAGGAAAACGGACGCTCAATTTTAGAGCATCCGTTTTCCTAACCTATGCATAGCCACAGGTTAGGAAAATGGACGCTCGTTAATTGAAAGTCTCTTTTCCTAACCTGACTGCTGACTCCCTTTTTAAAAGTTATTTTTGGGGGGACATTTCTAATATTTTAGTTCCTCCAACTTAATATTGCCATGAAGTACAGAAAAGCAGTATTTTCAGGTTTTCTGTACACTTTTTGGGCTCCTCCAAAATTAGCACCTGTCAAGGCATGCATTAATTTTGGCGAGTAAAAATGTGTGTGTCGGGTGCACATGTTTTGTTTTGCAAAGGGGGAATAGACAATAGACTTATCAACATGTATTTACATGTGATGAGCACTATCTACGTGCGCGATTGGATGCATGTTTTGGACGCACTAAACCCCATTTGCATTGGGGGTTATGGATATGCATCCAAAACACATGTCCAATCACACATTGAGCACTCGGTATTGCATTGGCCTGATTGACTATATATATTAGGGATGTGAATCGTTTTAGGACGATTAAAATTATCGTCCGATAATTTTAATATCGTCTTAAACCGTTATGGAACACAATACAATACAGATTCTAACGATTTATCGTTATAAATCGTTAGAATCGTGAGCCGGCACACTAAAACCCCCTAAAACCCACCCCCGACCCTTTAAATTAAATCCCCCACCCTCCCGAACCCCCCCCCAAATAACTTAAATAACCTGCGGGTCCAGCGGCGGTCCGGAACGGCAGCAGTCCGGAACGGGCTCCTGCTCTGAATCTTGTCGTCTTCAGCCGGCGCCATTTTCCAAAATGGCGCCGAAAAATGGCGGCGGCCATAGACGAAAAAGATTGGACGGCAGGAGGTCCTTCCGGACCCCCGCTGGACTTTTGGCAAGTCTCGTGGGGGTCAGGAGGCCCCCACAAGCTGGCCAAAAGTTCCTGGAGGTCCAGCGGGGGTCAGGGAGAAATTTCCCGCCGCGAATCGTTTTCATACGGAAAATGGCGCCGGCAGGAGATCGACTGCAGTAGGTCGTTCAGCTAGGGTTCCGGCGCCTCGCTGAACGACCTCCTGCAGTCGATCTCCTGCCGGCGCCATTTTCCGTACGAAAACGATTCGCGGCGGGAAATCGCTCCCTGACCCCCGCTGGACCTCCAGGAACTTTTGGCCAGCTTGTGGGGGGCCTCCTGACCCCCACAAGACTTGCCAAAAGTCCAGCGGGGGTCCGGAAGGACCTCCTGCCATCCAATCTTTTTCGTCTATGGCCGCCGCCATTTTTCGGCGCCATTTTGGAAAATGGCGCCGGCTGAAGACGACAAGATTCAGAGCAGGAGCCCGTTCCGGACCGCTGCCGATCCGGACCGCCGCTGGACCCGCAGGTTATTTAAGTTATTTGGGGGGGGTTCGGGAGGGTGGGGGATTTAATTTAAAGGGTCGGGGGTGGGTTTTAGGGGGTTTTAATGTGCCGGTTTTTCGATTTTTCGATTTTTCACGATTTTTAACGATTTTTCACGATATTTTACCCCCCCAAACGGCAACAATACGATTCCCTCCCCCTCCCAGCCGAAATCGATCGTTAAGACGATCGAGGACACGATTCACATCCCTAATATATATACTAACACTAATTTCAATCAAAGGCACAGGTGTGAATACCTTTCCTTCATTGCCATCTCAAACTGTGTGTGTGTGTGTTCTGATCCTGCTCGCGGACCCCATCCTGCGAGAGGCCCTTTACCTTACCTTCACTATTGCTGCGGCCCGGCCACCATCGTTGCCCCTGACTGCTGCTGAGATTTCATCTTTGCGGCTCCATGCCGCCGTCGACTTTCTCTTTACAGCCCTATGCTGCCATCGGACCTCCTAAGCGGCAGGAAGCCGCCACCGCTGCATTTTTCACTTTTGCGGCCTTGCGCCGCCGCCAGGACCCTGAAGTCGCCGCCATTTCTTTCATCTTCGCGGCGGGCTGAGCCTCCGCCACTGAGTCTCCACGTGGCAGGTATGCGGCCATTGCCGTCCACCGCCGCTGCTCCTTGCAGCATGGAGAGCTGCCAGGGGTCCTCTTCAAGGCCTAGTACCGCCTCGGGGCCTGCTACTTCGCCTGCCTGCTTCTGTTCTTCATGTAGCAGAAGACACTGATGTCCGAGGTCCTGTTTCTTCCTGGGCTCTCTAGGCGCTGGCACACACCTCGTCAAGCTATTTAAAGGGCCAGCGGCGGGAAAAGCCCGCAGCCCCACCGGAAGTCCTCATTAGCCAACTTCCTGCTTCAGCCCTATAAAAGGGCTCATTTTCAGGTCCTCAGAGCTTTGGATCAGTCTCCATGGTTGTCCATGTTCTTCTGTGCTGGTCCAGGTCCTCCTTGATCTTCACTTGCCTTAATGGCTCTTTGTTCCATGTCCCTTTTCTCCTCGTCCTGATGTTCCTGGTCTTGTCCTCTATTGGAGCTCCTTCGTCACCTGTTCCAAGTCCTGATGTTCCATGTTCTGATGTCCCTTTGTCCTGATGTCTAGATGTTCATGGTTCCGTTCCTGAAAGTCCTTTTGTTCAAGATGTCCTGATGTTCCATTGTTCTGTTCCAGATGTTCCATGTTCCTGATGTCTTGGTCCTGATGCCTTTGTCTTTGCCTCTGCAACCTGTTCCCAGTTTCCTGCATCCACCTTTCTGGGCGTACCACCATCGTGATCCGTGACCAGCCCATGGGGGGCTGTGTAGGGCGCTTCATGGTATAAGGCCTTCTTTTCATCTACAGTGCAAGTCTCCAGAAGACACTTGTTTTTAATGTTCTGAGTTCCGATTTCCAAGTCTTTAATCCTGAGTCTTGAATCCTGTCCCATCTTCGGAGTTCCTTGCCTGTTTCCGTGCATGCCCAAGACTCTTCCAGAACCTGCTGCGCTCCAGCATGGTCCACAACCAGCCACAGGAGGTTTTGTAGGGCGTGCCCCGGTGCAGGCCTCTACTGAATCTTCGACATGATCCAGTCTCAAGTTCCACTACTTCTCCTGG
Organism: Rhinatrema bivittatum; assembly: GCF_901001135.1. Classification (NCBI taxonomy): domain Eukaryota; kingdom Metazoa; phylum Chordata; class Amphibia; order Gymnophiona; family Rhinatrematidae; genus Rhinatrema; species Rhinatrema bivittatum. Next base: position 93,203,752 of record NC_042615.1, read on the forward strand.
AGTCTGCTTTGCACTCAGCATGGTCCGCAACCAGCCATGGGCGGCTGTGTAGGGCATGCTGCGATGCAGTTCTCACCCAGTACTTTCACCTGAAACCTTGCCTGAGATCTTTTGAGTAACTGAATCCTTGTCTGAGTCTTCTGAGTAACCTGAATCCTTGTCAGACTCCTTCCAAGTTCCAAGTCTTCGTCTTGTTCCTGCCCTCAGCCTCCGTCTGGCCTCATGTACTCGTCATTCCCAAGCGGCGGGTCCAAAAGGGCTACTGAGTGGCCGGAGAGCTACTCTCGTGACCAGCATTGCATTGCTGGGTCACACTGGTGCGTGTAGGTCCAGCGGAGGGCTGATCCTGCCTGGTTCCTGTTCCGAGTTTCTTGCCTTAGTTCCCAGTCCTGCTTTTTTCCTGCTCTGCCTGTGCTTGCATGCTCTCACCTTCCTCAGTGTGCCTTGGGGCTCCTCCCTGAGCTGTGCCATGGTCCAGGGGCTCATGCTCTCCCATGTGCTAATGACCACGCCCGTACCAGGACCCGTTGGTCGCAGTCGCAATAGGATCTGAAGGCCTTGAAGTCCTCTGTCACAACAGGCACATATATACATCTTTGGATAATGTATGTTAATACTATCTATAGGAAGTGCCATTAAGGTCAGGTAACATAGTTTAATAATAAAGACTATTTGCAAATAGTTAAAGATCTTGTCCTTTTTCTATATTTCACAGTTTTAATTTCATATATAACTCTATAGGGATGTATGATTTGTTTTAATAAAACATGCTTATTGAGCAGAAAGGTGCTGCGTTCTAATGTTCTGCTGCCAGATTTCATATTCCACTATTCACTGCTTTCTTTCTAAAATGCTTGCTTGAAAAGCCAGGTTTTTAAACTCTTTTTTGAATAGTTTAAAATCTCTCTGTAGTCTAATTTCTAAAGGCATGGTATTCCACAGTATTGGTCCGGCTAAGGATAGAACCCATTCTCTAACTTTGGTCAGTCTTGCTGTTTTAACCGAAGGGATGGTTAGGAGTGCTTTGATAGCAGATCTGAGGTTTCTATGTGGGACATGAACACATAGTGCTGTGTTCAGCCATTCTGCTTTTTCATCGTGTATTAATTTATGTATTGTGCAAAGTGTTTTGTATTGAACTCTGTATTCGATGGGTAGCCAGTGTAGTTCTGCTAGAGTTTCCGTAATGTGATCATTTTTTCGTTTACCAGTAAGTACTCTTGCGGCAGAGTTCTGCAATATTTGGAGTGGTCTTATTGTTGTGTATGTTAATCCTAGGAGAAGGACATTACAGTAGTCGGTGCTAGCAAATATTAGTGCTTGTAAGACTGTTCTGAAGTTTGTCAATGTTAGTAAAGGTTTTAATTTCCTGAGAACCATAAGTTTGGTGTATCCTTCTTTGACTTTTAGTGATATGTGTTGTTTGAGACTGTTCTGTGTCAATTATTATACCGAGGTTTTGTACTTTTTTAGTTAATTCTATTTTCTGATTATTTTTGAGCAGTATTGGGGTTTGAGTGATCGTCAGATTTTTTCATTCTAAATGTAGGAATTCTGTTTTCTCGATGTTAATAACTAGCTCCATTTGGTTTAGTAGCTGTTTGATGATGTCTAGATACATGTTTGCTAGATTTAGTGTTTTTTCCAATGTGTCTTCAATGGGTAGTAGTAGTTGAATGTCATCAGCATAAATGTAGTGTATGACTCCCAGGCCTGCTAGGAGGTGGCACAGTGGCAGCAGGTAAATATTAAACAGTGTAGCCGATAGTGCTGATCCCTATGGGATTCCTGTTTGTAGATTTAGTTTTTTGGAAAATACGTTATTTATACAGACTTGGTAAAATCTGTTACTTAGGTATGATCTATATATTTACAGTAACTTTCAAACAACTGTGCACAATGGCATATACACGGACATATAGTTGCATGTAATTTTACTATAGTATTTTTTAACTGATGCATAGCTTTACCCTGCAACATAGGCATGTAGGTATGCTTACATGCAAATACAATGCATTAAAAGCATGTACGTTTCCTACCTATTTTAAAAATATATGTGCATACATTTTACTCATGAAAATAAAGTGGGACTTGCGTAAATCAGGATTTACACACTAAGAAGTGAATTTTTAAAACTTATGTGCTTAAAAAATTGCATATACACACATAAGTAGCTCCTATTCACATATTCCATATTTATGAAAGTGAAAAATATGTGCAGCTTTTCATTTTTACATACACATATATGCAGGGGCGGTTATATAATGAGGCAGGGTGAAGTGGCCGTTTCACCCTGAAGGGGCCGCTGAAGGGGCAAAGTCAATTAGACTCCATTTCTTTCTTATTCCCAATCAATTTGGTTAGATAGTAAGCTCCTTTTCAAATGACAAGGAATCATTGTTTAGTCAAATTGATGATAATAATAACAACATCCTCTACCCTTCACAGCATGGCTTCCGTAAGCACTATAGCACTGAAACACTCCTTCTCGCACTAACAGATAATATTCTAAGAGGCTTCGACAGCGGAAAACAGTATATTCTGATATTACTAGATTTATCAGCAGCATTTGACACCGTTAACCACAAAATACTAATTAAAAGGCTCAAAGAAATAGGACTACAAGACAAAACAATCACATGGTTCAGATCATTTCTAAAGAACAGAACTTTTCAGGTTCAAATTAAAAACACTCTATCCAAAAAGATCACCCTAAAAACAGGAGTCCCACAAGGATCAGCACTATCTGCTCTGCTGTTTAATATATATCTACTTCCACTATGCCATCTCCTCGCCGGACTTGGAATCATACACTACATCTATGCTGATGGCATCCAATTAATCCTACCTATAGATGAAACTATTGAAAAAACAATAGGTCTAGCCATGATGTATCTGGACATAATAAAGCAACTACTAAACCAAATGGAGCTGATAATCAACATAGACAAAACCGAATTCATACACTTAGAAAGGAAAAGCACGAAGATCACACAAACTCCAATAATGCTCAAAAACAACCAACAAATTGATTTAACCGAGAAAGTTCACAATCTAGGAGTAATAATTGACATTGAATTAAACCTAAAACAACACATATCAATAAAGGTAAAAGAAGGGTATGCTAAACTCATGATACTCAGAAAACTTAAACCATTACTAACTCTGCCAAACTTCCGTACTGTACTTCAATCGCTGATATTTGCAAGCACAGACTATTGTAATGCCTTACTACTTGGCCTACCCTACACTATAGTCAGACCACTGCAAATTTTACAAAATGCTGCAGCTCGAATTCTCACTGGAAAAAGCAAAAGAGATGACATAACAGATTCACTTGCCTCCCTACATTGGCTACCCATAGAACAAAGAATACAGTTCAAAGCACTGTGCTTAATACACAAACTTATCCATGACGAAAAAGCAGAGTGGCTGAACACAGCACTTAGAGTACACGTCCCACACAGAAATTTAAGATCAGCAAACAGAGCGCTTTTAACCATTTCATCTGTGAAAACAGCAAGACTTACCCAAGTTAGAGAACGTGCACTATCTCTAGCCGGCCCCGCATTATGGAACTCCATGCCCCTTGACATAAGACTTCAGAGTAATCATAAACTTTTCAAAACACAACTGAAAACCTGGCTTTTCAATCAAGCTTTCAAGAAAGAGAATGACACAGGCAATTAAACAAGGATAAGCGGCATAGAGCACACAGCGCTTAATTACCTAATTTTAACTGTAACCAACCATTAGGATGAATTGCTTCCAAACTCAATTCCCCATGTGAATTTCTTTAAATGTAAATGCCTTATCATATACCATATTATTCATAATATTATTTATTACCAAATATTAATGGCACCATCTATGTAAATTATGATCCACTATTTTCTTTGATACAGGTGCCCTATTGTAAACCGTTATGATGGTACATAACTTAATGACGGTATATAAAACCTCTTAAATAAAATAAAATAAATGATCTCATCGACATAGTCCAAATAATTCCTACCTCTCCTAAAGTTCTTTTCTTACTCTTCGTTAATACCTCCTTGGTACCAGGCTTACTCCTCTTCTCCCATCATCTCCAGTAGATACCAGTGAACCTAGGAATAGGTCCAAACACCTCACTCTTTCCTCCTGATTTATCTAGAATGGATGAGAACCCACTTCTCTAGAACTACTCACAGTCACCTGTGTTCTCTGGATGAGAAACACCACTACTTTAATTTACATACACTAAGCTTCTGGTTGAGTACTCTGACATGTTATAAAATTAAAGATTCAAAAAGAGAAATCAAAATATGAGAGGATGAAGTTGGAAGAAATTTCCATCTCAAAGAACAAAAAGGGCTCCAAAACATGATCATTAACCTAGCAAAGTTTTTCTATCTCCTCTGTTAACTTAGGTCTCACTCCTAGAGACCCCAGAGGCCTTCTTCCTTAAAAAAATAAGAAAAATCAGGGAACATCCATGGACATGCTGTCTCTGGAAGGGTAAACTAAAAATTCTACACCCTAAGATGATGGTAGGGCTTTACATCCTTCAAGAGCACACCATTCTATTCTCCTATATAAGAAGCTACAAACTTACTTTTCTATTTCCCCCACAACAACAGAATATTCTTTATAATGTCTCATAGAAATCTGGTAGGATCTTTACACATAATTTTGTTATTGTGAAATGGAATACAGCAATCAGTTTAGGACAGAAATTCTCCCAGGTCTGCTGTTTTCTTTAAAATGCCTCTTTCCTGGCCTCCTTCCCATATAAGATGTTCTGGACCTTCATGACCCCCTTGATAAGAAGGTCCATCTTCAAGGCTGGAAGTTAGGCTTCCTAAGTAAGTATCCCCTTCCTCCAGACATGGTGCAATTAGGAAGATAGGCTATGACACCTACCCTTAAATAATTTTAAGACATCTGGGTATTTGTTTATAGATAGTGTCTCCTTTTCTGTACTACCCTACATTCACCATATAGTATAATATATGTCTGGAGGGGAAGCAGCTGAGGGAACTGACAGTTCTGACCCAGCTTCAGGTGATTTCACACTAACTCTGAAGGGTTACATTTTGTGGGTCCTTGCCCTTCTCAATTATAAGGGTTGCAGGTACATGAGAGGGAAGAGGTAATGGTTGAATCTTGTAGTCCCTGATAGATCACAGCTGGGAGCTTATGTGAAAGCCTTCAAATACTCCTTTCATTACTTGAAGAAGACAGAGGCCCAAGGGAAAACTCTACACTGATAGGTTGCCTTACATTGGCATGTGGGGTTTCCAAAGATATAAATGTTGGCAAAGCAATTGCTACGATTCCGTTCACAGGAAGACCCCATGAGCAGCTTCACTCACCTTCCGAATCCACTTGTGCCTCTAATGCCACCTCATTCTTGCCACTGTGCTCCGCGATGGGAGAGACTTCGCCAATCTGCCATGTGACTGTGTGCCACCGCCACTGCCATCTTCTTCCCGGCCTGTGTACCACTGACTCTGCTGGGCCACCTCACTCCTGTGCGACCTGAAAACACTACCTCTGCTTTTCTGTGTGGTCCCAACGCCACTTGTTTTAGGTGGTAGAGTTATTGCCGACTCCGCCGGACCACCATTAGCTTCCGATCCTACCCTGCACGTCTCCTTAGGCATGCGCACACACTTCTGTTTAGAATTTAAAGGAACTGTGGTGGGAAAGCCCCTTGGCCCTTCCTGATGGTGTTTTTCCTGCAGCCGTATAAAAAGGCTCTTCAGTCAGTTCTTTGTTGCCTTTGCAAAGATCTGCTAGCTCTTTCAAGGTCCTACATAGTTCTTGTTTCATGTTCCTGGTCTCCTGTTTCCTGTGGTCTCTTCGCCTTGTTCCTGAATCCAAGTCTTCGCCTTATTCCTGAATCCAAGTCTTCGCCTTGTTCCTGAATCCAAGTCTTTGCCTTGTTCCTGAATCCAAGTCTTCGCCTTGTTCCTGAATCCAAGTCCTTGCCTTGTTCCTGGTTCCAAGCCTTTGTCTTGTCTAGAGTCTTCAGTGTATTCATTGCTGGTTCAAGTCTTCAGAAGTTTTTCCTTGGTTTTGAAGTCTGATCCTGAGTCCTGTCCCTGGTCTTTGGAATTATTTGTTTATTTGTTTGTCAGATTTTTATACTGTTGTTCAGAGATGCCATCACAGCAGTTTACAATATTATATAAAAGACATCTATAAATAAAATAAAAGCATACATGGAAATAAGAAATCATAGTCATACAATAAAATTTCTAAAAAGATATAAAAGGTGATAAATAGTAAAAGTTTCCTTATCATTAAAATAGTAATAAACTGAAACGATAAAATGAAGTCTAAAACAAATTACTATAAAACTATGGAGAGATAAGAGAAAGTTGGATATTAAAGCTATCCTCCAATTCCTATCGCATAAGCCTATTCAAACAGCCAGGTTTTAAGATCCTTTTTAAACTTCTTGAAATCTGCTTGTAACTTTAAGTCTGTTAGTAATGCGTTCTATAATTTAGGTCCTACCAGTGAGATCGCTCTGACGGGTGAGGCGAGCAGAGTTTTACCGAGGGAATTGAGAGAAGGCATTTTTTGCAGCCCTTAAATTTCTTTGTGGAGTGTGTAGCTGAATTACTGCATTCATCCAATCTACTTCCTCGCCATAAATTGATTTGTGTATTGTACAAAGTGATTTAAATTTAGTCTGATATTCAATCGGCAGCCAATGCAAGGATATCAAAATAGGAGTAATATGATCTTTTTTTCTGCTACCTGATAGAACCCTCGCTGCCGCATTCTGCAGTACCTGTAGTGGATGAATAGTAGAGGATGGAAGGCCAAGTAATACTGAATTACAATAATCTATACTGGCAAAAATCAAAGATTGCAAAACTGTTCTAAAATCATTTTGTGTCAATAACAGTTTTAATCACCTAAGCATAATCAGTTTACTGTAACCCTCTTTTACTTTATTTGTAATGTGTTTTTTAAAGTTAAGTTCAGGGTCAATGGAGACTCCTAGGTCTCGTACATTATCTGCTAATTTAATCGTAAAGTTATCTTGCAGTACTGTTGATTTTTTATCTAAGTTTAAAGTTTTCCTTTCTGAAAGGATACATTCCATTTTATCAACATTTAAAATCAATTTCATCTGTGTAAGTTCCACCTTTGTCTTGTTCCAAGTCTTTGGGTCCAGTGCCTGCACTACTATTGGCAAGGTTCACGGCCAGCCCTGGGATTGTGTAGGGCGTGCAGCAGTGCCGGATTTTCTTGGACCATTTGTCATATTTCTAAGTCCTGAGGCTTCGTCATGGTCCATGTCTTGAGCTTTTGTCTTGTTCCAAGTCTTCAGTGTCTTTTCCACATCTCCAGAGTCTTATTCTGAGTCCTCAGCCTCTGTCTGCCTCAAATCACTTCCAAGCGGCAGTCCAAAAGGGCTTTCAAGTGGCCACAGGGCTACCCCAGAGACCAGCAGGAGTTGCTGGTTCTCAATTCTTGCAGTGTGTTCAATGTCCAAGGGTTCCTGTTTCCAAGTCTAGACAGTTTCCTCTTTCAGCCAGCCCATGCCTTGATGCACTTGCCTGCCAGCAACATGGATCACAGCTAGCCCCAGGCTTGTGTTGGTCGCTTTACAGCACAGGAGCTCATGTTCTTGAGCACCCTACAAAGTAGTGGTCCTCTGGCAAGGACTTCCTCCATTTCTCTGGAGGAGATAGATCTGAGAGGAGACCATCAAAAGCATCGTCAGAGAGATCACGAATGAGTCATCCCACCAGGAGTCATAGGTGTCCTCATCCCCACTGTCATCAACAGGAGATGGGGCCCTAGGCACTCGGCCTCCACTGAGCGGTGCAGGCACTGGTGGAACTGGATGTGGAGCCTTAGGCCCTGCCTTCTCCAGCCTTGTGGGGAGCTTCCTCCTCTGAGGAACCAGCAATGATGACCAGATCAGCAGGTAGCAGCAGCGGTCCCTCCACAGAGCATCGATGCATCACCAGGAACTGACACCAGCTGGATCAGTAAGATGCCAATAAGCATATGCAGGAATTCCAGCAGTGACTCATGGAGTGATGGTGCCAGTGTCAGTACCATCAGTGCTGTGATGCCAAAGCCACACATTGCCATCTCAACAGCCATCTACATACATATTTCCAAATCCTCCTCGACAATCACCAATGTAAAAGCAGGCTGTGATGCAGGAGGTGTAACCAGATCCTCTTTGGAACTAAGAAGAGGATCGATGGCTGGCTTTGGGACTGATAGAGTCCATGGCATACCCTCGGCATTGATGAAGAACTGGTGCTCCTTGCCATGGTGTCACTTTGGAGGTATCAAAATATGAGCTGGTGTAACCTGTACCTGGTACCATGCATTGATGGAGACTGATGCCAATGCTTTTTTGACTTCCCTCAATGCTCAGAATGGTTCTTCCCCAATGCTGAGACCAAGCTCGACACCCTTGACCTGGAGAAACCCGACAATAGCTAGTCTCCAGCCTCCCTTTCAGCCAACTGATGGCTTCACCAATGTCAAAGGCTCGGAGTCCATCAGAGCAGTTCTGAGGTCCCTTGATATCAATGCCTCCAACGCCAGCCCGAAAAGGCACTCCATCTTATTTAGCCAGACCATACGTCCCTTTGGGGTCATCTTGATGCACTTGCTGCAACCTCTGACATCATGTGTTGCCCCAAGGCAGAGGAAACATCTATTATGTGGGTCTGTGATAGACATGTTCCTCGCACACATGGGGCTCTACATAAAACCCAACGTGAACATGTCATCATATAATAATAGAGATTGGCTGGCAGTCACCAAGCACAATTCCGCCCCAGGGTATCAACAATGAAAATAAACTTACCAATAAACATCATAAAACTTATCTAGGATGCTAAAGGGAGAATTGGGAGGACCCCACATTGACCACGCGAGGCAGTGAAAAAGAATCGCAAACAAATTAGAAATTGAAAAAGTAGGCCAAAACGTTTGCAAAGCAAGGCTCTCACCCAACTGCGAGATGACAGGCTCCACGGAAAAGAAGAGACTGAAGGGGACCCCGTGTGGACACATGGTATAATAATGCATGCCTGAGCATTTTCAGTCACAGTTCTAGAAACTTTGACATTGCTGAAAAAATATCACCTCCCCCTTTTTTTTTTCAATTTTTTATTTATGAATTTTCAATTTATACAGTCATAATTACCAAGACAGTAATAGCAGAACAAGAAAGAAACATTTAAATAAGAAATATACATAATATTGCTTGAAATACAATAAAAATAATTCTTGTTCCTCCTAACTACAGGAAAAATTAAGGATATCCTCTGTGAAACTTTTTATGAGCGAAAATCTAATTGAAATCTTAACCCAACCAGAAAATGTTATGGGATTTCCATCAATCTATATTAACCGGCTGTATTCCCCCCCAGAAAATTTCTAAGTTGTTCTGGTTCTAGGAATGAGTAATTTTTCCTCTCACTCTTGATGATACATCTACAAAGGTATTTTAATAAAAAGAATCCTCCTTTATCCACTACCTCTTTTCTAAGTAGTAGAAAACTCTTTCTATGGAGCTGAGTAGCCCTTACCAAATCCGGAAAGATCCATATTTTTTGTCCATAAAAACTTTTTGATCTATTGCAAAAAAAAAAGATTTAAGTATAACATCCTTATCAGTAATAAAGGTAAACTGTAACAACAATGTGCCTCAATTTTTTATTTCTATCTTTCCTTGCGATGTTTGCAACAGATCAGAAATATCTATGGATTCCTGATGTTCTTGAGAATTTTGTATTTGATCTAATTTTGTTGGAACTTTTTTCCTTATACCTATATAAAAAGCCCTTACTATAACTGGATGGTTAACCTCTGGAATATTTAGAATTTGCATGATATATTCTTTAAACAGTTCCCTTGGTCCCAATTGATCTATGATGGGAAAATGTATTACCTTTAGATTTAAGGCCCTTATATTATTCTCCAAAAACTCAAATTTCCTTTGGAATTCTTCTTCCGTTTTAATTTGATGTTGTTGAATTTTCTCTATCTGCACACATCTCTTATCTAAATCTTTAATTTCTTTTTGTTGTTCCTCTACTTTCTCCAAATTGATCTTTAGGGAATTCTTTATTTCCTTAACTTCTTCCATAATTTTTCCTATTGAACCATCTAACTTTGCTATAAAATTCCATAGATTTTCTAAAGTAATGGTAGGAGGCTTTAATATCACTGATCTAACAGTGTCCCATTCCCTAGTTCCAATTAATTTCCCAATAGGAGTACTTTCCTTTTTTAAAGATGATAAAGAGATATCAATATCGGATTCTTCCAATGTTTTGGCTAGGGCTGGTGCCATTTGTACTTCAGTCTCTAGGGATTTTACATCTTTCATTTCCTCATTTCTTCCCGGTACAACCGGAGGGGACCTCCCTTCTCTACCGGGTGGGGGCGGTGTCTCCAGTGCCCCCGGACTCAATGATGTTTCTAAGACCATGGATGTAGGGATTCACTCCACTCCCTCCTCCAACACCTCCCCCTTTTTGAGATAACACAGAAGGTGGCACTACATTTCTTCAGGCTGTAGTAATTCAAAGTACGCATGTCACAGAACATGAGTGGTCTATGGCTGGCTGAAGGACAGATTGCAGACTGGACTCCAGTTTTCTGTTGCACATCTTTATTCCACACAACCAAAATGTTTACAGAAGTTGCTTACCTCAGCAATACTCCTTACCAATCACATTACCAAGCAGTATTTAAAAAGAGCTGCTGTCTCCTCATCTTCTCCAAGGCCTCTCTTGCTCTCATCTGAGCCCATTCTTTATTCCTGCTCAGAGAAGACACCCTGCACCTAGAATGCCCTGTGTTAAGGTGGGCCAGTCCCAGACTGCTAGGACTGGTCTATTAAGGTGTTTTAAGAGTTCTATAGGGCACTCTACCACACTGCAATAGACTGCCCCATAAGCTGGAGTGGAGGGAGGCTCTGGCTCGGCGAAGCCACAGAACTAAGTGAGGCTTCTACACACGAGCCCACAGAGGGCTGCTGTGTCAATAGCTGCACTTGATTATCCATTGATCCATGCGCCACTGAGGAGGTTGGAGACGAAGTCCACACCTTACCCTTCCTTTTCATTCCCATGCAAACAGAAGTTACAAACAAAGGGGGATTTCATAAGGGGTGTGCCCCTTTGGTGCAACGTGCCACAGGGATGCTGCTTTTATGCATCCCAGTCACTGTGATGACAACAGCAGGGAGGTCCGGGCAAGTAGGCAGGAAGATGATCTCCCGCAAATCTGGCAGTCTCTCAGGGTCTTCCCACAGCAGCGGCTCATCTTTCTCTCTCTCTCTCTCTCTCACCCCATCTGGACACCAGGTTGGGACACTGCTTTTCTGCGTCCTGGTTGCTGTGATGGTGTCAGCAGGAAGGCCTAGGCAGGTAGGCAGGGAGATGGTCTCCCACAAATCTGGCAGGTTCTCAGAGTCTCCCCACGACAGTGGCTCATCTCTCTCTTACTCTCTCTTGTTAGCAGGATGAATTAGCCATGAAATTCCCACCCACCTCCTTGAAAAGTCAACTATATAGCTAGATTTAGCTCGGATATAGACTGAGGACACTCATGAGGCAACATTCGCACGGAAACTCCTGCACATGCTCAGTAGACCTCAACCCACTACTAGCTTGGAGATATGAGTCTGTTCAGTGTCACTGGATTACATCATCCACATGTAATGACTAAGTCATCCTGATATCTACAGAAAAGACCATTTACGGTAAGCAAACTTGCTTTGTTCACATAGATCCATTTTGAAAATACAGGCTAAAATGTTTCAAGTGAATTTTCAAAAGAAGTTACGTGTGTAAATGTAATTACTATTGTAGCAATTTTCAAAAGCCATTTACTCACGTAAAGTGCACTTATGCGGGTAAATCCCATGGACAATTCAATGGCATATGCTGTAGTAATTTTCAAAAGGCCACTTACATGGGTAAAGTACATTTACACGAGTAAAACCCAAGGGTCTGATTTTAAAAAGCATTTACATGCGTAAAACTGGGTTTTACACGTGTAAATGCACTCTACTCGAGTAAGTAGGCTTTTGAAAATTGCTACAATATATGCCATTGAATCGTCCATAGGATTTATTCGCATAAGTGCACTTTACGTGAGTAAATGGCTTTTGAAAATTGCTACAATAGTAGTTACATTTATGCATGTAACTCCTTTGAAAATTACCCCCTATTTGTAAGCATGTGAATGCTTTTGAAAATAAGGCCTTAGGGTAAAAAGTACCTGCAGACTTTAGCCTACGTGGACTGTTTGAAAATTACCATCAAAATGGAGAGCAGATGAATTAAATGTAAAAAAAAGATTACCAGTTGCAATAGCATTATAAATAATAGATACCATAAAGGATGTCCTGGGAGTTGAGATGTGCAAAGAATGTGAGGTCGAATCGGCTTGTTTTGAGTTTGATATAAAATCTTTGGATTTTCCAGATTCACCAGGAATATTTCATTGAGGTTTTCCCAGTAAATCTGAGGAAAATTCAAGCACAATCACTAAAATTTAATGAGGTTCAATGATTCCAAAAAAATTCATATTGCATCCACCTATCGGGAATTTCCACAAATCAGTGAAATCAATCCAAATCTGATGTGGAATTGCTAAATTGCAGAAATCCACATTTTATTTTTACAAAAAAGTTGAACCAGCTAACCTGCAAATATCTTTACAAATTAATCAATTTAATTTGTAAACTTTTCTTGTAATCTTCAACACATCTCTTTTCAGCAGTATAAAAAGGAAGAACCAAGACTACTGAGAAAAAATGGGGTAGATTAAAAATATGGACAATGCATAGAGGTAAATATACAATGAAAAAGCAAGAGCACGAGCTGGGAGGAAGGACATCCCTTAAAAAAATGCAAATATTTATGTATACAAATAAATTCAAAACTGAATTTATTTGTATACTGGTGAAAATAAAGCAGTCTGATATAACTAGTGCATCATTTAAGAAAACATATTTGGAGCTTGAACAGTTACAACCCGTTATTTTGCTTAAAAAGTGCACATTTTTTAGCTCTGTTCCTCAGATATGCTTCTTATCTAGTTCCTTACAGGAGATCCAGTTGTGCCTGCATTTTCTTTCTGATGACCCTCACCAAACTTGTCAATTAAACATTAATAAATAATGTGCATTTCTATAACACTTTCTATCTTAATAGGATCCTAAGAGGTTTTTCAGACTAGTACTTCAGAAGCATATCTGTCTATGCCATTGGGGCTAGATTAACAGGCTGCACATTTCTGGCACAATGACTGCATAGAGGGTTATGAACAGGAGAACAGATAAGGAGCGAGATTGTTGTTATTAGCATGGTACAGTTGGGTAAAAACTAAGGCAAAAGCAGATGATGTGACTTTCCTAAGAACACACATGTTTTTCAGAGGAAGATTTAAATGTGCCTCCTACAGCTTCTGCTCGCTCATAGCTCATTGCTTTAGCCAAGAACCTACAGCCATTGGCATCATCACCTCTGCATGTGCTTTCATTGTTGGGCATATAAATTTTATGTGCCCCATTATTTTTCATATCCTGTCAACAACAATAAAATAATCACATTCACTGATGAACACAGGCCAACTTGTGTTTCTTATTTGAGCCATAATGGCATGTACCTGATTTATGAGAGCTTTTTTCCTATGGCACTGATGTGTGCTACCATGCAGGAAGAACAGAAATTTAGCCACTTACTCATCAAATGATCAAAATTTAAAGTCACATAAATATGAGATTTCTCTTCTGGCTCAGTAAGCCAGACTCAGAACTGATTTTATTTCCTGCTCTTTGCCAACTATGCCTCCAGCTGACAGATTGGGGACAGCTTGCATCAACTGAGTGACAAAGATATAGATGACAGGGCCTTTGCAGGTCTTGCTAGGCTGTGGCTTACTTACAGAAAGCTATAAATGTTTCTAATCACTGCCCAGCTACATGAAGTTCAGTTTTAGATAGTGGCTTGATGCCGATACAGACAGCAAAAAGCTTTGGAGATTAAAGTCTTCATGCTCTTTGGAGACCAGCAAGATTCACTTTTCTGTAATATGATGGATGGCCTGACTAAACATGCCTTCTCCTATTTTGTGCTTTCATTTTTCAGACCAGATTGCACTAAACCACAAAACAATTGTATGTCCCATGATCGATGTCATTGACCACAATCACTTTGGGTACGAGGCACAAGCAGGAGATGCCATGCGGGGAGCCTTTGACTGGGAAATGTACTACAAACGAATTCCAATTCCTCCTGAGCTCCAGAGGGCCGATCCCAGTGACCCATTTGCGTAAGTAGCAGTGAAAACAAGGGAGAGAGTGAGAGCAAGAAAGGAAGAATGAATGTGCAGAGAACGGTGATAGAAATGGCAGCACTCCAGAGAAAAATTAGCTGTAATTAAAGGCAATAAAAACAAATTGCAAAGCAATGAAAGGTCAAGACAAGAAGTTGTGGCATGCCATAAGCTGTGTTAGATACAAACTGCAATACCTGCTGCTCCCAGATTTATTAAGGGAGAGAAGGAGAGAAATACTTTAGCTATCAGAAAAAGAAAAATATAATGAAAAAGCAAAACACTAGCTACTTGCTTTATTATTTCCCACAGCATACTTTGAGCTTCAGGTAATGATTTCTGCACTGAACACAGTGCAACCATAATAAATGCACCCTTAGCTGAGTCTATACATTACATTATCAAATGCTTGGGTTATGATTGATGGTGTTGCTGTATACATAGCTATAATTTAAGCACAGGGGTATCCATCCAGAACAGTATCAAGCTGGCTTGTAAATAATCTCTGCTAAACCTGTTCCTGATCCAGGTTTTGCAGGGATAAGATAATTCACAGTAACGATCTGCGACTCTCATAAAGCTCTACTTCTGTTTTATTTTATTCTTCTTGTCATGTAAGGGCACAACAGGATTCATCCTCGTCAGCGGGCAGAGAGGTCTGGTTTTGTTCAGTATATTCTGCCAATCATGCATGCAGCTCACATCTCTGCATTGCTGGTCGTGGGATTTGTTCTGATTCTCTCTTGATCCAGCACTAACATTTCCACACCATGCCTGCACTTTCTGCTCAGGCTCTGCAATTTAAAATCTAAGGAACCCCCAATCCTTAAAGCTATATTGCTATCTGAAACAGTGGGTCAGACTCGTATAAACAAGTAACACTAGGTTTCTGTAGGGTGGCTGGTAATATTTTTATTGCAAAATATAGGCAGGTTTTCCCTCTCTTACTGTGTAAAATTGGCAGGTTTTCAGCTCAGCTAAGTCCCAGTGCAGTTAGAGAGTTTGGGTTTTTGATTTTTTTTTTACAGCAGCATGCCCAGGAATTTGCACTGAATAAAAGATAAAACCTCTGGACATGCTCTCAGCTCAGAAGTACACAATAAATCTTGCATCTAATATGCTGACGTGAATTGTGTGCTTAGTGAAACATCACGTTTAAAAAAATAATATTGATATTTCAGCTTGCCATTAGGCAAGCATGATCATACTGAGCCAGATTTAAGGATCAAGCAATAGTCTGGCAAAACCATCTAGTACACTACAAATAGGCCACAATTCAGTTTGCTTGTACAATTTCAAAATAGCACATCTTTTACCCAGTCGTTTAATTTGCTATAACTTGGAAGGGGGAGAAATCCACAGAAAAAATGATGCAAGCACCAATTGTGCAAACTCCATTGTGTGACTTTGGCCCAATTCTAAGTTTATCTTTTGGGGTAGACTTCAACCTTTTTTATTATTATTACTTAATTCCTGAGATAAAATAAGTGTTTGCAATTTTAAGAAGCTCCTCCTATTTAGCTACTGCTATCATATGTTAGGAAGCTATTAGGGATGTGCAGAGCAAAAGTTTATGTTCATAAGTCCATAAGTCGAAAGGGGGTCCCATTTGCGGTCAATATGGACATATGGAGAATTCCATAAGTTGAGTCTATGTCCATACGTGCAAATAAAAATTTAAACCCCTCACCCTCCTTAATCCCCCACCCAAGACTTACCAAAACTCCCTGGTGGTACAGCAGGGAGTCAGGACGCCATTTCTGACCTCCTTTGCGAGGAGCACGTGACGTTGGCGTCACATCGGAGTGACGCGGCGTCACGTGATTCCCCGCGCGATCGCTCCGGGACCCTCGTTGCACCCAAAAGGGGGGTCAGGAGGCCTCCTGACCCCCCCAAGCTGGCCAAAAGTTCCTTTTGGGTGCAACGAGGGTCCCGGAGCGATCGCGCGGGGAATCACGTGACGCCGCGTCACTCCGACATGACGCCGACGTCACGTGCTCCTCGCAAAGGAGTTCAGAAATGGCGTCCTGACTCCCTGCTGTACCACCAGGGAGTTTTGGTAAGTCTTGGGCGGGGGATTAAGGAGGGTGAGGGGTTTAAATTTTTATTTAGGATCAACAATCGCGATTTCCAACTTATTCAACATAGCTATGTTGAATAAGTTGGAAATCCGATCGTTTTCGCCTCATCACTTTTTTAAGTTTAAAAAAAAAAAAAGTTGCATTTTACATTTAAGTTCAAAACAAATGCACACCCCTAGTAGCTATAGCTACTGGTTAGAGCCCTAGATTACAAAGCAGAGCAATTAGGGTTCAAATCCCCCTAACACTCCTTGTGATGTTGAGCAAGTCACTTTGCCCTCTATTACCTCAGGTACAAACTTAAGGGCTTTCTCACTAAACCATAGTATTTTATCATGAGCGAAAAATACTGTGGGAGTCACAAAGCCTCAGTAATTGGCCCTGCTGCGTTGTTATTCCTGTGGTAATTTTCCTTGTGGTTAAATACCATGGGGAAAAATACTGCTGTGGTAAATGCCCCCAGAGAACGCACAATGGGGGCCCCAGGACTATGCTTAAAAGGAAAAAAGGATCTGAATAAGCCCTACCAAAAAGTAGTAAAAAACCCTGGGAGTCTGCATAGACCCCCCCCCCCATCCCCAATACTTCCCCCTCAAAGCTGCCCATTGTAAAAATATTTTTAAAATAATGTTTTTAAATCAGTGCCAGGCCCTGCCCCCAATCCACTACTCCTCCCCTTCATGACCAAAATCTGATCCCTGAAGGCCGGAACACCCCATCATCCCCCTTTTATTCACTAAATTATCCCTGGTGGTCCAGTAGGGCCCAGAGAACTCCTAGGCTCTCTGCCCCCTACTGGAGAAATTAAAGGGGCACTTAGGGAAAATAAGGCCATTGCGGAAAGACTTAACAAATTCTTTGCTTCGGCGTTTACTGAAGAAGATGTTGGGGAGAAACTCATTCCCGAAATAGAAACATAGAAATGACGGCAGAAGAAGACCAAACAGCCCATCCAGTCTGCCCAGCAAGCTTCGCACTTTTTTTTTCTCATACACTTGGAAAGGATGATGATTCAGATGGAATGAACCAAATTATGGTGAACCTGGAAGATGAAGTAGGTCAAACTGAAGAGTAGTAAATCGCCTGGACAGGATGGTATACACCCAGGATTCTGAAAGAACTAAAAAATGAAATGTCAGACCTATTAGTAAAAATTTGTAACCTATCACTAAACTTGTCCATTGTACTCAAAGAATGGAAGGTAGCCAATGTAACCCTGATATTTAAAAAGGGCTCCAAGGGAGATCCGGGAAACTATAGAGGGTGAGCCTGATTTCAGTGCCGGGAAAAATTGCGGAAACTGTTATAAAGAATAAAATCACAGAAAATGTAGATAGACATGGCTTAATGGGACATAGCCAGCATGGATTTACCCAAGGGAAGTCTTGACTAACAAATCTCCTACATTTTTATGAAGGGGTGATTAAACATGTGAACAAAGGTGAACCAGTAGATGTGATGTATTTGGATTTTCAGAAGGCGTTCGACAAAGTCCTGCATGATATGCTTCTAAGAAAACTAAAAAAGTCATGGGATAGGAGGATTGCAAGCTGGTTAAAAAACAGGAAACAGAGAGTAGGATTAAATGGTCAGTTTTCACGGTGGAAAAAGATAAACAGTGGAGTGCCACAGGGATCTATACTTGGACTGGTGCTTTTTAATATATTTAAAAATGATCTGGAAGGGGTATGACGAGTGAGGTGATGAAATTTGCGGGTGACACAAAATTATGAAGATTGTGATAAATTGTAGGAGGACCTTGGGCATCCAAATAGCAGATGAAATTTAATGTGGACAAGTGCAAGGTGATGCATATAGGGAAAAATAACCCTTGCTGTGGTTACATGATGATAGGTTCCACATTAGGAGTTACCAATCAGGAAAGGATCGAGGCATCATACATTGAAATTGTCAGCTCAGTGTGCTATGGCGGTCAAAAAAGCAAACAGAATGCTAGGAATTACTAGGAAAGGAATGGCAAATAAAATGGAGGATATCATGATGCCTCTGTATCGCTCCATGGTGAGACCACACTTTGAATACTGTGCGCAGTTCTGGTCGCCTCATCTCAAAAAGATATAGTTGCACTGGAGAAAGTACAGAGAAGGGTGACAAAAATGATAAAAGGGATGGAATGACTGCCCTATGACAAAAGGCTAAAGTGGTTAGGGCTGTTCAGCTTGGAGAAGAGACGGCTGAGGGGGGATATGATAGAGGTCTACAAAATCATGAATGAACTTGAATGGGTAATGTGAATCAGTTATTTACTCTTTCATATAAATCAAGGATTGGGGGCACTCCATGAGTTACCAGGTAGCTCATTTAAAACAAATTGGAGAAAATTCTTTTTCACTCAATGCATAATTAAGTGCTGAAGCCAGAGCATGTGGTTATGGCAGTTAGTGTAACTGGGTTAAAAAAGGTTTGGATAAATTCCTAGAGGAGAAGTCCATAAACTGCTATTAATCAATAAGGATTAGTAGCATTGGATCTATTCATTTAAAAGTACATTTTAAAAGCCCTACGCACATGAATTACAGAGGTTACATGCATGGTCGGGCCTTACGCACCACGTGCATTTTTGGAAGGGTCCGGCCACCCCCATGAAAAGGGGTCGACCGGGGGAGCAGGGTCTGGGTGGGGGGGGGGGGGGGGCAGGGGGGGCCAGACCGTGCACACATGGACACGCATGCATAGGTCTTAAAATCGACCCCTTAATGTTTGGGTACTTGCCAGGTACTTGTGATTTTGTTGGCCACTGTTGGACACAGAATACTGAGCTTGATGGACCCTTGGTCTGACACAGTATGGCATATCTTATGTTCTTATGTTCACCTGGCCTTTGCACCTATCTTTGTCAAAAGTTGTAGGTAATTTCAGGTCAAATAATGTGACTTGTAATTTATTAAGCAAGCTGTATTATTTTATTTGCATTGTTTAGGGTATTGATGAGCTGTTTTCCATGCATATGCATAGTGCCAGGGCTGAAATAATGTGAGTTATTTAAAATACCTCACGGTATCCCCATGTTAGGCTGTGTATTGCATGGTAATTCCCTCAATACTGCTTAGTGAATGAGCCCTTTAGATTGTAAGCCCTCTTGAGATAGGGAAATACCTTCAGTACCTCTATGTAATAGAAATATAGAAATGACGGCAGAAGAAAACCAAACGGCCCATCCAGTCTGCCCAGCAAGCTTCGCACTTTTTTTTTCTCATACTTATCTGTTTCTCTTGGCTCTTAGTAACCTTTTGGTTCTATTTCCCTTCCACCCCCACCATTAATGTAGAGAGCAGTGTTGAAACTGCATCTAAGTGAAATATCTAGCTTAATTAGTTAGGGGTAGTAACCGCCACAATAAGCAAGCTACACCCATGCTTATTTGTGTACCCAGACTATGTAATTCAATCCTTGTTGGTTGTTGTCTGTATATAGATCCACTTTTCTTCATTCCCCCTGCCATTGAAGCAGAGAGCTATGCTGGATATGCGTGAAGTATCAGTCTTTCTTCCCTGCCGTTGAAGCTGAGAGCTATGCTGGTTATGCTTTGAAAGGGAAGTATCAGGCTTATTTGGTTTGGGGTAGTAACCACCTTAACAAGCAAGCTACTCCCCGCTTTTTTGTGAATGCAAATCCTTTTTTCCTCATTTCCTCTTGCCGTTGAAGCTTAGAGCAATGTTGGAGTTGCATTAACTGTGTGTATGTTTATTGAATAAGGTTATTATCTCCAGGTAGTAGCCGTCATTCCCGCGAGCCACCCACTCTTCATTCACGTCCTCTAGACTTTATGGATCCACATTGTTTATCCCATGCCCCTTTGAAGTCCTTCATAGTTCTGGTCTTCACCACTTCCTCCGGAAGGGCATTCCAGGCATCCACCACCCTCTCCGTGAAGAAATACTTCCTGACATTGGTTCTGAGTCTTCCTCCCTGGAACTTCAAATCGTGACCTCTGGTTCTGTTGATTTTTTTCCGACGGAAAAGGTTTGTAGTTGTCTTTGGATCATTAAAACCTTTCAAGTATCTGAAAGTCTGTATCATATCACCTTTGCTCCTCCTTTCCTCCAGGGTGTACATGTTTAGATTCTTCAATCTCTCCTCATAAGATTTGATGAAGACCATCCACCTTTTTGGCCGCCCTTCTCTGGACCGCCTCCATCTTGTCTCTGTCTCTTTGGAGATACGGTTTCACCAAGGATGGCCTCACCAAGGACCTGTACAAGGGGATAATCACTTCCCTTTTCTTACTCGATATTCCTCTCTCTATGTAGCCCAGCATTCTTCTGGCTTTAGCTATCGCCTTGTCACATTGTTTCGCCGACTTCAGATCATTAAACACTATCACCCCAAGGACTCTCTCCTGCTCCATGCACAGCAGCCTTTCTCTCCCCATCAAATACAGTTCATTCGGATTTCCACTCCCCATATGCATGACTCTGCACTTCTTGGCATTGAATCTCAGCTGCCATATCTTCAACCACTCTTCCAGCTTCCTTAAATCCCGTCTCATTCTCTCCACTCCTTCCGGTGTTTCCACTCTGTTGCAGAGCTTAGTGTCATCTGCAAACAGACAAACCTTGCCTTCTATCTCGTCCGCTATGTCGCTCACAAAGATATTGAATAGGACCGGTCCCAACACCGATCCTTGCGGTACACCACTTAAAACCGCTCTCTCTTCAGAGAGAGTTCCATTTACCATCACACATTGTCTTCTGTCTGTCAACCAGTTTGCAATCCATGCCACCACCTCCGCACTCACTCCTAAGCTTCTCATTTTATTCACCAGTCTCCTATGCGAGACTGTATCAAAAGCTTTGCTGAAATCCAAGTAGATGACATTGAGTGTTCTTCCTTGATCCAATTCCTTGGTTACCCAGTCAAAAAAGTCAATCAGATTTGTCTGACAGGATCTTCCCCTGGTGAATCCATGCTGCCTCTGGTCCAGCAATTCTCCCAACTGTAGATAGTTCACTATTCTCTCTCGGGCGGATTTTAAAAGCCCTGCTCACGTAAATCCGCCTGGATTTACGCGAGCAGGGCCTTGCGCACCGGCGCGCCTATTTTCTATAGGCCGCCGGCACGCGCAGAGCCCCAGGATGCGCGTAGGTCCTGGGGTTTTTGGAATGGGGCGTGTCGGGGGCGTGACCCGATGACGCGGCATTTCGGGGGCGGGGCGCGGCGTTTCAGGGGCAGGGCTGGGGGCGTGGTTTCGGCCCAGGGCGTTTCGGGGGCGTGGCCGCACCCTCCGGAACCTCCCCTGGTCGAGTCTTGGCGCACCAGCAGCCCGCTGGCGCGCGTGGATTTACATCTCCCGGAGGATAAAGGTAGGGGGGTTTAGATAGGGCCAGGGGGGTGGGTTAGGTAGGGGAAGGGAGGGGAAGGTGAGGGGAGGGTGAAAGAAAGTTCCCTCCGAGGCCGCTCCGATTTTGGAGCGGCCTCGGAGGGAACGGAGACAGGCTGCGCGGCTCGGCGCGCGCCGGCTGCCCAAAATCGGCAGCTCTGCGTGCGCCGATCCAGGATTTTAGAAGATACGCGCGGCTACACGCGTATCTTCTAAAATCCAGCATACTTTTGTTTGCGCCTGCTGCGCAAACAAAAGTACGCGATCGCGCTGTTTTTAAAAATCTACCCCTCTTTCAACAGTGACTCCTACTTTTCCCACTACCTAAGTGAGGCTATCTGGTCTATAGTTACCAGCCTCTTCTCTGTTCCCACTCTTGTGAAGCGGGACCACCACCGCTCTTCTCCAATCACTCGGCACCACTCCTGTTTCTAGGGATTTATTGAACAGGTCACACAGCAGACCCGCCTGCACATCTCTGAGCTCCCTCAGTATCCTGGGATGAAACTCATCAGGCCCCATGGCTTTGTCCACTTTCAGTTTCCCCAGCTCTTCCCATACATTCTCTACTGTAAATTGAATTACATCTACTCCACTCCCCTCCAGTTTCTTGTTAACTAGTGAGAGTCCTTCTCCAGGGTCCTCTTTAGTGAGCATAGAAGTGAAGTATTCTGCCATTAATATTTCTGCCATTTCTTTTGGATGTCTTCAACCAGATCTCTGTCCAGCTCTTCCTTTTGGTTTGGAGGCCTGTAAACCATTCCAATAAAAATGGATGCCCCATCTTTTTTTAGGTCGGCCCATAGTGCTTCTTCATTGCCCCATGTTCCTTGTGGCTCAGATGCTTGGATATTGTTTCTGATATAAAGAGCCACTCCTCCCCCTTTCCTATCCTCTCTGTCCTTCCTTAACAAGTTATAGCCTGGTATTGCCGTATCCCAGTCATGAGATTCTGTAAACCATGTTTCTGTGACAGCAACAACGTCCAAGTAGGCCTCCACCATTAGGGCTTGCAGATCTAGGATTTTATTGCCCAAACTACGAGCATTTGTGCTCCTAGCTTTCCAGCTTTCTTCGTTCAGTTTACTGCTGTTCCTGGACTCCTTTTGTGACCTCTTTAGTTGAGTTTTGTTATCCACTTTTCCCTTTGCATTTGTGCAAGGGAAAAGATTAGTGTCTCTGATGACAGAGTCATCCATCACAGAGCTTTTTTCTTTGGTTTCTGATCTGGAATTTCTGTATGCATTGGGTTTCTTCTCTCTTTTCAGATAACACTTCAATCTTTTTCTCAAGAACTTATTCAGTATTTAGTACAGAGAAGGCATTTTGTACTTGTTGCACTTGATACAATGTGTGTCTCCGGATCACAGTTCTAATTCTTTCAGAGTCCACTGTAATACTGTTTTTTTTAGTTCCTTAATGCCCTGTGTGAGTGGGGGGAGGGGGTAGAGTTGTGGGCTGCACAGCTGTCAATAACAGCTGTCTGTGGGTCACAGGTCTTATCCTTCTTGAGCCCATAGTAAATCTCTTTTTCCTTGACTTTTGGTTATTCTGTGGTAATGGGAAATTAATTCCTGAATAATGTAAAGTGGCTAGGACTTTATTGAAGCTAATTCAGCTTTAACTTCAGCCAGTTCTTTTTCCAAGGTAGAGAGTTCTGAACAAATGGGACAAGCCTTAAGTTTCCATATGATTACCCTCAGTATAAAGGCTCCACAGCAGTTGCATTGGATAGTCCTCATTTTTGCAAAATTGATGGATAACACTTAAGGAATTACCAAATTACCAGCCTATAAAGGTGACAAATTATGTATGCAGGCAGATTATATCATAAACAAAACCCCAGGGGTGGGTGGGAGTTAAACAGTTACCCTTGGTCAAGGTTGCTCTCAGGACCCTGTATCTGCTATTGCGTTTGACAATAGCCTCCCCCAGATTGGCTTACTATGTTAAACTTTTCTATTTAGCTGGGCACAAGAAGCTTTAGTATTTCCTGTGTTCTGGCTGAGCACAGCCCTCAAATGATCTAATTGCCCCCTGCTGGTTCTCTGAGTCTGCTGCCCAAGCTGGTTACAGCAAGGCTGTTTCAGTAATGCTTTCAGTTTTGCTTTAAAATTCACTCCACATCAATTTTTGGCCCCAATGTTTATATCTAGACAAACAGTGATTTTTTATAACAGCTATATGTAGTTAAAGATAGATATTAAAGTGTAGAGTGAATATAGAGACAGGAGTATCTCAAGAGGAATTTTTTTGGGGTTTTTTTTTGTCTTGAAACAATTAACCCACAGAAAATCAATATACAATCTCAATATCTAAAAGCAGAGAGAGAGAGAGAGAGAGAGAAATATGAGTACAGATAGCAATATATTCTATCACAAAAGCACTCTGAAATTAGAAATTAAAAAATATTCCTTATCTGTTAGCTGGATGCTTGAACAGTCTATTCTGCTTACAGCCCTCCAATGTGCTGTCTCCTATCTATGCACATCCACTGTCTATGTAATCCACTGTGAAGTATCCCAAAAGGTGGAATATAAATAAATAAATAAACTATATAGCACTGATTACCCTCAGAAATCTTTTTAGTATGCAACTCTGAGCATCCGAAATATAAATACAGAAAAAAGAACTTAATAGGAACAATATATATTTAAAAACAAGGGACATGTTTTTTTATTGTACTCAGATGGTTGAAAGTTACATTTATAGAGAGCATCTACCAGAGAGCCAGCAAAGAGACATATGTGAATCTCTGGAGTACCAATTGTATTGAAATTGTTTGGAAATCAGTGCTGAACTAGACTTTATTTGTTTGATATTTTGATATACTAACTGCCAGTCTTCGAAGGGGTTTACAAAAATTTAAAAATGAAAAAAATTGTGTACAAGAAAACAATAGTAGGCATATTGTGTCTCTGAAAGAGTTGATCGTACAATAGAATACTGTAGAATGCAATAGAAGAGAGCATATTTAATCTAGGACTTGGTTCAATTCTTTACCTGGAATACAATGCTACAAGCTTTTCTTTAATAAAACTCTTTAGAGACCCTGGAAATGAATAATTAATTTTTCCATATTTTGCCTTATGGAAAAATTGAATTATAGTAGTTCTTAGAAATGAAAAAAAATGGCAATTCAAGCTTTGGGAGACAAGTTTGTAGATATTTCCTTAGAAGTGAGGAATGCATACATTTCTTCTCTTTGATTCCTTCATGTTTAAGTAATGTCACATTGCAAAGTTAGATTAGGAAAAAGATGACCTATAATGATGACTGCATTATTTTCATTTTTCTTATTTTGTCTGGGACATTTCTTTCATTTTCATTAGCAACCATGAATGTTATATCACTGGGTGAATGGATTACTGCTGGATTGTGAAATAACTGTAAAAAAATGTAATTTCCCTCATACTATATTATGTAGTTTTGTACATATGCCTTACATCTATTATGTGCAAAATAAAAAATATGATTTTTGACTAACAATCTGGCTGTAATGAGATAGGCTACTGTGATTGCATAGGCTGCTAGTTTCCCCCTATTGATATGTAATAATAATAATTTCTAGGGTAACACCTCACCCAGGTAAGCATCAGCAGGTTCATCAATGATGCAAGAAAAACTAGTTGGGCTAACAACCTTGTCAATAGAATATGACATTATGTAAAACATTGATCTGAAGAAACTTGTTTTTACGTTTGCTAAATTGAATACCTGTAAAGTGAAATTCTAGGCAGAGGTTTATCAGTTCCTTACTCCTTTCTGTGTTTTTTGCTTGCCTATGGTATGGGAAGGGAATAATACAGTAAGGATTGATGTAGGTGATATGAAAGATTGTGTTCTTTAGTTGATGTTTAGAGGGGGGGTTTGGGTTTGGGAGGTTTTAATGTATTTTTAGGTTTTTATTTGCTGTAAGAAAAATAAATCCCAAATTAGTCCTGTCTACAGAAATATCAAGCACAACAGATAAAACAGGAGCAAAGACAATACATGTAAAAATCGGGGACATGCTTTGTCTAGTTTCAGAATAATTTCAGTGAAAATAAGGCCGTCAGCATGCCGGGAAACAAGGGTAAGACCTCCTCAAAGGAGGCATCCCAGACCTCTCGATCATTCACCCACAAGAAGTCTAAAGACCTCTATCATATCCCCCCTCAGCCTCTCTTCCCAAGCTGAAGAACCTTAACTTCCTTAGCCTTTCTTCCTAGGGAAATCGTTTATTTCTCGTTTTCATTTTGGTTGCCCTTCTCTGAACGTTTTCCAGTTCAGCTGTATTTAACACCATCACTTTCCCTTCCCTCTCAACCTTCCCTTCCTTTTCCTCTCCCCGTATTCCCATGGCAGAATAGCCTTCCCTTCCCTTCCCTCTCCTCTCAACCTCTTCACTTTCCTCCCATGCCTCTCCTCCTGAAATAATTCCCTTCCCTTCCTTTTCCTCTCCCTGGCACAATCACCTTTCCTTCCTTCCTTTCCCTCTCCCCAACTTCCCTGGCATAATCACTTTCCATTCCTTCTCTCTCCATCCTCATCCTCCTTTACTCCCTGTGCCTTCCCCCCAGCCCTATGAGGTTTTCATCTGTCCCTTCTGTTGCACCCGTCGGTCGCAGACGGCTGCGACCTCTGTTGCTCACCTCCTTTTTTCCTGCATCAGTAATTCTCAGACAATTGGAGACCTCTGCCTCTGCTTGCCGCTCTCTTCAGCGTTCCTGGGACGGCGTGGGCAATCCCGTCCACCATCTTGAGTCGGGGATTACCTAAGGCATGTGCACGCGCGACAGGCCCCATCTTATACAGGTCATGGCGGGAACCTCGGGGGTGTCCCCTCCGCATGACATCATCTGCCTGCGTATATTTAAGCCAGCCAGTCTGAGCTAGCTACGAGTTAGCAAGGACTTCCTTCCTGCTGAATTCCACTCCTTCAGAGACGCTTACTTTGCTATGCTGAACTCGTTCCTGACCCAGAGACTCGAATGCTTTAGGTAGCCGCTCCTTGGGGGCCTTGTCACGTTCTGGCTATCTGCTCCTCGGAGGGCCTTCCTGCCTGGGCTTTGTCTGGTTCAGCCTTGTGACTTTGCTAGCTTCAGCTGATGGAACCTCCGGTGTACCCCATGCCTCGGGCCACTACCGTGTTCGCCTCAGCAACCTTCCTTGCACACTTCAGAGTGAGCACCATCTGCTATTCGGCTCTGCTGACCTCCTGCTCTACTCTTAACATTCTCCTGTGATTCTCGGCATACCCCACGCTGTGGGCCACTACCGGATCAATACAGAGAAGTTCCATCGAAGGAGGGATTTCCCGGCATACCCCGCTCCGTGGACCACTACCAGGGATACCATCATTGAGCTACCCATTCCTCTGGACTGTGTCTCTCTCTTCCCACTTGGTAGGTTTTTCTACATTCCAGTACAATAAAGTCTCTTTGCTGTTGTGTCCATCTCAGCTGAGGCCACGCCTATTGTGGTGAGTCTCCACAGGGCTCCTCTCTGTGGGTGGAGACAGCTCTCACCCCGATCCAGGGTCCACAAACATACCAGATTATAACACCTTCTAATGCACCCTCTCTTCCTGGCAGGTGTTTACAAGCAGGGCTTACCTGCTGCTGTAGCTGGACACCCCGCCAAACTTCAGAACTAGATGGGGGGGGGGGGGAGGGAAAAGGAAAGGGAAGGAGGAGATCTGATGTTACACTGATGTTGGAATGTTAAATGAAACATAACCAGTAATAATTTTCTACCTTCCACTTTTTCCTGAGGAGAAGGAAGCAAATTTAAAAAAAGGTTCCATGTCAGTGCCCTGGCATAAAATCACCACTGAATATTAGGGATGTGAATCATTTTTTGATGATTTAAAACAATCGTCAGATATATTTTAAATCGTTAAAAATCGTTAGAGCCGCGATACAATAACAATTCCCCCGATTTATCGTCAAAAAATCGTAAATCGGGGGAGGGGGGAGGGCGGGAAAAACGGCACACCAAAACAACCCTAAAACCCTCCCCTACCCTCCCAAACCCCCCCCCAAAATGTTTTAAATTACCTGGGGTTCAGTGGGGGGGGGGGTCCCGGCGCGATCTCCCGTAATCTCCCGCTCTCGGGCCATGGCTGCGTTAATAGAAATGGCGCCGGTGGCCCTTTGCCCTTACCATATGACAGGGCAAAGGTAGCGCCGGCGCCATTTTTGTTCCTGTCACCCGACGTCATGAGTGCAGGAGATCGCTCCCAGACCCCCGCTGGACCCCCAGGGACTTTTGGCCAGCTTGGGGGGGCCTCCTGACCCCCACAAGACTTGCCAAAAGTCCAGCGGGGGTCCGGGAGTGACCTCCTGCACTCGCGCCGTATTGCCAATATTCAAAATGGCGCCGGCGCTACTTTTGCCCTCACTATTTCATACGGGTCTGCAATATGGCACGAGTGCAGGAGGTCGCTCCCAGACCCCTGCTGGACTTTTGGCAAGTCTTGTGGGGGTCAGGAGGCCCTCCCAAGCTGGCCAAAAGTCCCTGGGGGTCCAGCGGGGGTCTGGGAGCGATCTCCTGCACTCGTGACGTCGGGTGACAGGAACCAAAATGGTGCCGGCGCTACCTTTTTTTTAAATTTGCTTTCTTCTCCTCAGGAAAAAGTGGAAGGTAGAAAATTATTACTGGTTATGTTTCATTTAACATTCCAACATCAGTGTAACATCAGATCTCCTCCTTCCCTTTCCTTTCCCCTCCCCCCCCCCCCCCCATCTAGTTCTGAAGTTTGGCGGGGTGTCCAGCTACAGTCCATAGAAAAGCTGGTTACTCTGTGTGTCTGAAGGAACTGGTGTCCACTTTGCTTATCTGTTACAGATGTAAGAGGGCCAAAAAAACTGTCCCTTATTAATATGCTTCAGAATCTCAACAGACCCTAAGTATGAGATCAGAAGAATAAGAAGTTGCCATACTGGTCAGACCGAGGGTCCATCAGGCGCAGCATCCTATTTCCAACAGTGGCCAATCCAGGCTACAAGTACCTGGCAAGTACCCAAACATTGAATAGATCTCATGCTACTAATTCCGGTAATAGGCAGTAGCTATTCCTTAAGTCAATCTGAACAATAGTAGTTTATGGCCTTCTCCAGGAGCTTGTCCAAACCTTTTTTAGAACCAAATAAGCTAACTGCCTTAACATCATCTTCTTGTAATGAATTCCAGAGCTTAATTATGTGTTGAGTGAAAAAAAATGTTCTTAGATTTGCTAAATTCATGGCAAGTCCCCTTGTCCTTGTGTTAACTGAAAGCATAAACAACTATGGTAATTTACATTAACCCATTCTAGTCCTCATGATTTTATATATACTTCAGCCATCTCCAAGCTGAACAGCCCTAATCTCTTTAGATTAGGGCTTTAGTGTTTCCTCATAGGGGAGCCAATCCATCCCCTTTATCATTTTGGTCTCCCTTCTCTGTACCTTCTCCAGTGCATCCATATCTTTTTTGAGATGCAGCTACCTGAAATGAACACAGTTCTCAATGTCTCATCATGAAATGATACAGCAGCATTATGACAGTCTCTGTTTTATTCACCATTCCTTTCCTATTAACTCCTAATATTCTGTTTGCTTTTTTAACCACTGGAGTAATTGACATTGCCCAGTAGGAGGTGTCAGTAATTAAAAAAAAAAAACTTCTCTGACCTTGTTGCTCATGGTTCTTCGGGGTTCCCCTCTCTCTGACAGAGAGGTCTTTGGGGTGGTCTCTCCAAGGGAAAATACTGCCTGCCTTCTGCATTAGGAGGGTGGCTGGGGTCCAAGTTCAGAGTTCCCAGGCTTTCAGGATTAGGGAGACTGTGCCTAATCCTGAAATTGGTGAAGAATCAAAGAAGAGAGTTATAGTTTTATAATTCAGAATTGTCCAAGAAGATTGTGGTGATGGAGTAAAGACTAAAGTTTCCTAGCTGGAGCCATACGGAGACTTGCCAACCTTGATGTAAGGCCACCTTAGAGTTTCTGTCTGGGGGGAGCATCAGCAGAGACTAAGCTTGCCTTTGTCTAAAGAGGAGCATCACATTCCTTCACAGGACTCCAGGTCCTGCATCCAGATCTGCAGGTACTTCCAGGCAGAGTGCCCAGGGAAAGCTTTCCTTATCCAGACACAGGGCAGTGTCAGGTGTGCAGTTGTACCATCGACTGAGACTGTGATTTCCTTGGACTTTATTTTCTGTACTGAATGTATACAAGCATTCCAACTGTGATTTTCACCTGCAATCAAGTTTTACCAGTAAATGATTTAGTTTTGATCAACACCTGCTGTGCTGTATTTTTCCTACTGGACTGCAGCAGAGGACCTCCAGAAAACCCTAGGGGGCAGATTTTCAAAGTGTTACGTGAGTAACCCTTGAAAGCTGCCCCTGCGCGCGCAAGCCCCGGGACGCGCATATGTCCTGGGGCTTCGAAAAAGGGGCGGTCTGGGGGCGGGTCCGAGTGCTCTGACACAGCGGCCTGTGCTGGAGCATGGCGCGCTAGCAACTGGCTGGCGCGTGCAAGTTACGCCTGCCTCGGGCAGGCATAACTTTTGGAACAAAGGTAAGGGGGGGGTTTAGGTAGGGCGGGGGGGTTAGGAAGGGGAAGGGAGGGGAAGGTGGAAGGAAAGTTAAGGCCGCTTCGATTTTGGAGCGGCCTCGGAGGGAACAGAGGAAGGCTGCATGGCTCAGCGCGCGCAAGTTGCACAATTGTGCACTCCCTTGCGTGCACCGACCCTGGATTTTATAACATACACGCCGCTGCGCGAGCATGTTATAAAATCTATGCCCTCGTGCAGGTTTTAAGATCTGCCCCTAAGAGCCCCAAAAGACTTGTCTTTCCCCGTCTTCCCCCTTGTGTGGGAAGAACCAGGAAACATGGGAGCTGCAATGGTCCATGACCTCCCACGTAATGCACTGTTGTCTAGGACAAGCTGGACAGGAGCTACATGGACTACATTCTTGGCCTGTTTCCTAAAGGCTTTGTGCCTTTCTGTGTCAGGAGCTTCTCTGGTGTGGATAGAGTTTCTTTAATTTTGCACACTTTCCCTTGCCTTTGATCAATTGACTTTCTCTGGTTCACTTCCTCCCTAGCAATGCTGTCCTTATCTGTCAACAGCAACTGCCCTGGCCTTTCTTCTTCTCCTGCTTGCTTGCCTTGTTAGCAAGGTTCTCCCTCATTCTCTTTCTAGCCACTGGCCTCGTCTTTCAGATTTTCTGTTAGAAGCTTTTCTTTTTCGCTTTGCCTGTCTGGGAGCACAGCTGCTTCTCCAGCTTCTCTGTTTTTGTCGTGGCGATGGCTCGTGTTTCTGTATCTCTTGGACCTGCCTGGTCACTATGTTTTTATGCTGCCAGTACCTGTGGCCCATCTAACTAACCATCAGCCTTACTTCTCTGGTGTGTATTTCACTGCTTTGCTGAACAGGGTGCATGTGTGTGTGTGAGAGAGGGAGGGAGCCTCTATATACGAGTGCGTATATAAGTGAGAGAGAGAAGGAGTTTGTATTGGGGGGAGTGTTAATGAGTGAGATTGTTTATGTATGAGGGAGTGAAGGTGTGTGTGTGTGAGAGAGAATGAATGTATGTGTGTATATATATAGGTGAGAGAAAGGAGAAAGTTTGTGTGCAACAACCCCTGCTCCCTACCCCATCAACTAATCCAGAACAATCTCAGGGCATCTGAAAATTAAAAGTTCCTAGGTATGGATAGTGGCTGATTTTATATCCTTACTAGTTTTAATCATTGGGTGTTATTTGATATATCTGCTGTTTTTCAATAATTTTTTTTTTAGTTTGATATATCTGCTGTTTTTCAATATTTTTTTTTTTTAGCTGTAACTTTTTTTATTTTTATGAGTTTTTAATTATTGGATGTCATTCTATTTGTCAGCTATTTTGAAATTTTCTTTTTAATAGTGTGGTTTTACTATTATTGATATTTTATATTTCTTGATTTTATTGTTTAATATTTTATGAAGAATGGCAGTGTTTCTATTTTCTCATTGTTGCACTGCATAAAGATTACAGATTCTAGTGTTGTGGTTTCGTTCCAGTCTTGCCTACACATTTTTATTTTATAGACTCTTTATTCTGTATTTGGTGAGGGTTTGTCTGTTTATGCATGCATGATTGAACTTGAGGTATTCTGCTAGCATGGTAGTTTCTGCCTAGGGTTCTACAGCAGCTAGGCTTGTTCTGTTTTCTAATAGGAGGTGTATTGGTGTTTTAGAGCCCAGTATAATATTTACAGGTTGCCTTTCCATAGGTGGGGTTGTTACTATTTGAATGTTGACAGTGCTATTTTGATATGGGAGGTTTACTATATTGTAATTGTAATTCACTTTACATATGGCTTTGCATACTGATCCAACACTCAGCACATGTTGCAATAGGCCTAATACCATATAGGTTCCAAGTGTCTTTTTGCCTTTTAGCAGGGATTTCTGGCTGACTTGCAATATGTATATTACATTTATATGCACTGCTGTAAGTTCTATTTTTATCTTAGAAAACTGTTCTTTGTATGTTCTTTTTCATGTAAAATCTATTATAAATGCAAAACTTTTACTTGTGTAGGTAGGCCGGGGGTGGGTTGGGGGGTGGGGACCAGGGGTGCACAAGGAAGAAGCTTCACGTAGGACACCTAATACCTTTGCACCAGACCTGCTGATATCCCACACTGGACCAACATCCAGAGACTCCACAATTTTCCCCTAATAATCTCTCTTGCCTAAGTCTGATTTCTCACTGCATCACAAACAGGGCAGTCGCTGGTTACAACACCTTGGGCAAGGATTGGGTTTTTTGGGGCCCTTCCCTTTCCCTTTCAGGCTCACGTGCTGGCAGACTTGCAGAGTGATTCAGCTTGGTGCTCACGGCAGACGCCTTCCTTGCTTGCCCCTTGCAACAGCCTTGATCATTGGCCTGCCTAGTCCCTTCAATCACTGGAAAGCAATAATGCGCATACATGAACAGTACTGAATAAGCAGTATTAGAACTCATTGAAATGATCAGGTGCCTTAGATGAAGGAAATAGGTTTTATTACTGACCTGTGCATTTTCTGGCCATGATTAATATTTACTCAGTTACGTACATTAGCTAATCAGATTACTTTTTGTGTTCTGCAGTCTGGATCATTTCTTGGTTAGTCAGTAAATTGGTAGGTTGGTTTATTTTTAAAAAATCACACTTGACATTCACTTGGGTGAATTCTCCTGTATATGTTATTGACTGCATTATATCAACTTCAAAAATGTATTTGAATAATTAAAAAGAAAGCACTTCTTTTACCATATCAATTGCTATGGTTCTTATAACATCTGTTCTCTTAATTGTATTATGCCAATGAAAAGTATCTTTCATGATACAGAGGTAGGAAGAGAGTCCAAATTACTGAAGAAAAATAGGGAGACTGAAAGCAGTTAGTCAAGTAAAGGCCCCTATGGAAGAATATATTGTCCAGTCAGGAAAGGCAGGGGATAAAACTTTGGATAAAGAAGTGAATACTGTAAGGCTGAAAAGGACATAGTAAGATTGAAAGGAGAGCTAAGGTTAATAAAGAGATCAG
Organism: Rhinatrema bivittatum; assembly: GCF_901001135.1. Lineage (NCBI taxonomy): Eukaryota > Metazoa > Chordata > Amphibia > Gymnophiona > Rhinatrematidae > Rhinatrema > Rhinatrema bivittatum. Next base: position 93,237,055 of record NC_042615.1, read on the forward strand.
AATATTGCAAATAAAGATAATAAGATATGTGCTTGATATTTATGTTAAAAGGAGAGGATTATAAGTCTAAGCAGGCAACATGGATCTATGAGTCTCTAAGGTGAACACACGTCTTTCTGTAGTATTTATGTGGGCTAATTTTTAAAAACCTAATGAGCAGAAAAGATAACCAGTTTATTATTCATAAACATTTTCAGATGAACCTAAACGATAAGGGATGAATTTTCAAAGGAGTTACACGCATAAAATTTGCATATATGTACATAAGTAGCCAGCCTGCACTTGTGCACTTGCTATTATATAAACATAAAAATTGCAGGTGTATTTTTACTTTCACAGGCACATCTGCATGTGTAAAAAAGGGAGATCTTGGGGCGTTCCGGGAAAGGGCCAAGAATTACACACGTACGTTCCTATTTTAAAAGAGACTTACGCGAGTACATGTGGCGACTTATTCACACAGTTTTATACCTACTGATTATCTCATGCAATTGATATCAGACGGGTCTGTTGTCAATTTTTGGCTGGATGGAAGATATGGGTGAACTGGGGGAGTTCAGGTTGAAGAACTAGAATGGTCTCAATGACCTGGAAAAGGATTGGGTGAACTGGTGGAAGAATTACGTATGCAAGTTTTTAAATATGCCAATTTATGCTTGTAATCAGAGTTTTACGTGAGCAAGCTGTATTTTATTTATTTTTATTTATTGGTTTTTATATACCGAAATTCATCAAAGATATCACATCGGTTTACATTATAACAGTAACTTGCACAAAAGATGCGTTTGACATAGAAAAATACTCGCGTATGTTTCTAAAGTAGGGAGGAAATGTATGCATGTTCAGTGTATTGCAATATGCTCTTTCAATGCTTTTCAGGTATTCCCACGCAACCATACATATGGACATATGTTTGGGGGATAGACAAACATGTATTTTATAATCTGTGCATACATGATCCGTGCAGGTTATAGAATACTGTAGGAGATCTCCTCATGGCCTTATACGTGCATATATGTGGCAGCGTGGAATTGTTTGAAAGTTATCCCTTAAGTTTTCAGTTGAAAATTTTACCTGAATCTAGCTGGTCAAAACTTGACCAGCTAGATTTATACCTGTCATTTGAGAGATTGGAGTTACCCAGCTAAATTTAGCTGGTTGGTTCTTAAAATCAGTGCTACCTGGCCAAGCCAAAAGTCTGTCCTGGGAACGCCTCTATTTTGACTGACTAAATTTGCCCCCTTTGGGAAGGTTAATGTAGCTGATCAGCAAAGAAAATGTTTAAAGGCAAAGATTTGAAAAATGGAATGAAGTGTAATCCATAGTGGATTGAGAGAGGGGGGAGGGAGGGCGAGCAAAGAAATGATGTTTTGTGCTCATTTTAACTGGCTGATCATTAGAAGTGTAAAAATGAAAATAATGCTGTGTGGTTTAAAACAAATGTTAATAAAAGCTTAAATTATTTTAAACAAGTAAAGCTCTAGCTGGCTAATTCCTAAAGTTAGCTGATTCAACCTTTTGAAAATTGATCCATGGTTTATAAACTGTAACCCAGGATACTGACGGAACTCAAGAAGGTACTGTCTGCAACCCTTATAGGTCTGTTCAGTTTAGGACTGGAAGCAGGAGATATTCTAAGAGCTCATGGAATGCTGCTCCACAATGATGGGAAAAGAGTTACAGAATTCAAGCATGCTTTGATCAGATACAGAAAGATCTTAGTAGCAGGGAAAGAAGAACTTAATTAAGTTGACTTAGAAATTAGACACTGCTATTACTAGCAATGGTAACATGGAATAGACTTAGTTTTTGGGTACTTGCCAGGTTCTTATGGCCTGGATTGGCCACTGTTGGAGACAGGATGTTGGGCTTGATGGACCCTTGGTCTGACCCAGTATGGCATGTTCTTATGTTCTTAAGATACCAGAGACTGACTAGGGCCTACGGCAGCACCGTATGCAGGTGCAAATGTTCTTTGTGATCCATGTTGTCTCTACCTGCCAATATTGTTTGGGCTTATATATTGGGTGGCAAAAATGGGATACCTCTCTCTCTCTCCCTCTCTCTTCTCTGAAAGATAATGCCAGACATTTCTAAAGTTAAAATCAACTGTCATGGTCGAAAGAAAATCACATTGTACAGGGTATGATTAACTTTTAAACTATTCTGACAGAAAATTCAGGAGTGGACTGATTATAAATATCACTGATTTTACAACACATCTCAGTTGGAGTATTAGAGAATGTATGTTAGTTGTGAAAGTCTGTACTAGGTACTAACTAACGTTAATATTTATGCTTGGGGGTAAAAATCCACAGCAACATGTAAAACTGTAGGCATTTTGCATGCAAAGTAAATTTTTCATCTGAAAAATGTAAAACTGGGCACAAAGAACACGTCTTCAAATTTACTGTGCACTAGAAAATTCCACAAAGATTTGGTAAATAATATGCCATCAATTATTTAGGTCGTACAATTTTGAAAGACCAAGTTTTGTATAAGGCATACATTTGGTGATAAGTAATAACAACTTCAAACACTCCCCAGAATCCTTGTCCATATTCAAAAAAATTAAAATGCATCCATACTGCTGCAAGATATTTGGCAAATCCTTAATCTTGCCCTAATTCATTAGCAAAACAATTATGGAAACTAAAAGACAACCAGTAATGTATTCAAGGGCAAATGCAACAGACAGCAAATTTTGTACAATAAGATGAAAAAATAATCTGGCAGCAAAAAAACAAGATATCAAATAAAAATATAACAAATAATAATATAATTTGAGTTTCAATCATGAAAACGGTGATCAGAATACTACAGACCTCTCACTTTACTGACAAACTTTAATGGGATCCTTCTCTGCTATAATGAAATAGCAGATAATACAAGGTCAACTGCTTTTCAATTGCTATTTTTAAATTATTTACAAATAGGTATCAAGGGAAAGGTTTTACACTTTTGCTGATGATGCAAAGTTGAGAGGAATACCTATGTGCTCATACAGGCCAAATGATATAGACAACTGTAGAAAATGAAATTATTCATAGACAGATTAGGTTTAACACAGATAAATATATGTTGACATGTCTAGGGGACAAGGATGAATAAGTAAATTATGTACTGTATTGATCAATGCTTGTCCAAACAAAACGTTAATAGAGCCTGGATGGAGCAATAGACTTGTCTTTCACTTTTAGATCATATTAAATGTTGCTTATTTTAGAAATAAATGCCCTTGTACTCTGGCTGCTATGTCTGTGGACCCTTGGGCAGAGATGAGATTGGCTCTACCTTCAGGAAGGAGCCCTGCAGGTTCTCGCAGTCAGCAGGTGGACTCAGGCAAAGCAGAGTCAGGACAGGACCTTCACCTATACCAGCCCATGTTCCCCTCGGGTTTAGCTTTTTGGTGCCAGGGCTGGCAGGTGAGGGTCTCTGCTGATTACTGGAGACTTGGTCCAAAGCTAGGTGAAGGTCGTAGGCAGGTGGCAAGTAGATATGTCGAGGTCCAGGAGGTCAGTCATATCCAGAGTCCAGGCAGAGGTCAAAAACAGGTATCTGTCCAAGGAAGAGGAAGGAAACAGATAGGACTGAAGTAGGCAAGGCGGGAGCAGGTTGGGCAGACAAGGAATAGGGCAGGCTGGAGATGAAGACTGAAATAGGCTGAAAACAAAGACTTGAATAGGTTTGGGAAACAACACACACTACTCATGGTAACTGCATCAGTTGCTTCTGGGGACTTGCTCTTATATAGGGCAGTACTGATGATGTCATCCCTAGGGGTCATGGGGACTTTTCTGCTGCAGTCCCTTTAAATGCCGGGAAGTGGTGTGCGCATGTGCCGAAGAGGAGGTGCGATGTGTTGCTTTTGGCAGCATCCTGCTGGCAGCGTCTCTCCGCATCAGGGAGTGGGCGTCCTGCCACGTGGCAAGCTGGTGGTGTTCCGCTGCATTGAGAGGAGCGAGACCGGCCTGGCCAGAGAAGGTGAGTGTGGTGGTTCATGAGGGCAGCCTGTGGATTGCCAAACACAACATTGACCAAACACATCGTTAGATATGTGCTATACAAGATCAATTTTATTCTTCGCATTGATACTTTTACTGTTTTGAAATTTGTATATATTGTTATGATATTATTTTATGTTTTCTTTGTAATCTCGCAAGGGCAATGCATTTGGATTGGCGGGATATAAACATGGCCAGCACAATGCACTCTGAAACTGTTCATTTGCACGTGACAGAAGCTCAGGCAGAGGTATGGGGACACAGGTAGATGCTAACCTGCCAACAGCCACGTTCAGGAAGAGCAGTAGGACTGCGGGCAGACTCCAACCCACTGGCAGTCAGCGTTGAGAACAGGCAGTGGGGTTACCAGTGGCCGAACTCTTGAGGATGCTGCAGGGCCACCAGTGCAATCCTATCCGCTAGCAGCTGAAATGAAAAAGAGACCAATCAGCTCTCTTCTCCTCTCCTTCTCTTCTCCTTCCCCTCTTCACCCCAATCTCTGTTCTCTATGGCAAGAAGCAGCCCCAGGTCACAGTGGATCTACCCAACCCAGACCCACCATAAGCAGCAGCTGCTATCTCACAGCCTGAGCAGCCACAGGCAGCAGCAGCAGCAGCAGCAGCAGTTATGTTCCAGCCTGGACCCACTGCAGGCAGCAGCTAAGCTCTTCTGGTCCAGGTTGCCACATGCAGCAGCTGTTCACTTGCAGCCTGGGCTCGCTGCAGCTCTCTTCCAGCTAATTCCTCTCTTTTGGGTCAGGCTCCTGGCTTACAGAGGGTATAATACTCCATAGAAGTGATGACTTTTCTGGTGCCAGCTGCCAATTTTTAGCCTCCAAGGTGATCTGACACCCAGGAATTTTCTTTCACTGGTATTAATATGAAAAACTGTTTTGCTTTTTAATCTCTGCAAATTGTAGAGTTTTAGAATTCTTTGCACAATATATTCCAAGTATTTGATTACATACTGTAAATTCTTTTTTCCTCATGATCTACTTATATATTAGGTTTAACCTTAGAGGACATACATTGTCCCATATTAAAAATCATCATTCTCAACAAACCAAATAATTAAAAAACAACAACAACATGAATAAGAGTATCACCTAAATTTAAACACAATATTTCAATGGGATTATACTGACTGGTCTCATTGTTTGCAATATAGGCCATTACTAATAAATTCAATCTGGCCACATCTTGGGTAATACAGGCTAATATGAAATCTTTATAAATGAAAAATTGTTTTAATTTGAACACAGAATAATCTTATTTTATACCACCGAATAATGAGAGCAAAAACAAATACGATACGTTATTTTTTTATTGTAGTTATGGTAGTGGGTCAAATAAAGTATAAAAATCCTAAAAGTCAATTTCCTTGTACAGTTTTAAAGGTGCATATTTTTTTACCCAAGGATTTCATTTCTTGAAACTTAACAAAAGGTTAAACAATCTATGGAAAAATAATTGCACAAGCCATGACATCTTTGAAAAAATGCTGTGCGACTTTTGCTAAAAGATATAAAATTTAAGAATCTGTTAAAAGTTCTACAGTGCTTTTTCCACAAGTTTTGGTTTGCAAAAATGTTTCTGATGATTTTTTTTTTCCTTCCCAAAGTTGCAGATAAATTAATCCTTCAGCACATTATATACTGTTTTGAATTTTTTTTTTTTTTTTTTTTTGCATTATTTGACCAAAATGTGGCTCAAATGTTTCCTGCACCTGGCTTACATTTTCAATGTAAGCTTCCTCAGCATTGGGCAGTTCATCAGGCTGATGGCAGAAAGGAAGATGTCTTGTCCTCTGGCTCTTTCAATCGACCTGGGCCTTTCAGCTGTCATCTTACAGCGCTTCGGCATCGTGGGAGTATCCAAATCAGATCAGCTCTTTGCTTCCTTTACTAAACAATGCCACCAGTATGTCCAGTCTGTTTACATCTGTACAACAGGAACTATTGCCCTTGCTTCATTTTTTACTGTCACATTTACAGCACTGTGATCGCTGGGTGAGGGTTAGATAGAGAGATAAGGTGACTGATGAGTCCAAACCTCAGAAAGTGCTCTCATTTGTCTGACTTAATGATTATTTCAAACTCAGCACAGTAGTTAAATTAGACATACAACGGAAAGAATAAGCTAAACTGGATGGAATTAGTTTCCACACACATTTACAGACTTATATCTCCACCTACTGGTGATCAGGTAATTTTAAAAGAAGATGAAGGCAAACATTACCGTAATATGGTTAAGTACACCTTGCACTAGAGTTGGGAGAGTCAGTTCAGATGTGATTTGATTGCAATTATTCAAGTTGTCAATTCTGAAATGAACTTTCAGAACTCAAGCTGCAAAAATTGAAGGAGATTGTGGCTCACTTAGCTCTGTCGTTTTTTGGGGTTTTTTTTATATAAAACAGGTTCACCAGGAAAGGAGATAATTAATCAAATTTGGAATCTCGCATGATATCAAATTTCTGTAAGATGACTACAAATATCCCTGGTTTTGTAAGAGAGTCAAGGAGCTCACAAAAAATATTCCTTTCCACCTCCTCCTATCTGATGAGCTTAGAAAGCTAAAACAACTAGCATTGACAATTGAAACAGAGCCCAATTATTATTAGAGCAGAAAAATAATTTGGATTAGATCAAACCCAAAAACTTTAAACTGGCCCTGCATTCGATCCACAATATCGCTGCCCTAAGTCTACCTCAAAATATAATGCAAAGTAGAGCATGGATAACGCCCATGCTAAGAAAAAGGTGCATGTTTATGGAAATTTTAGAATTATTGCATTATACAAAACTTTTTATACACTGCAATGAGAGAGAGAGAACCTATCTATAGAAGCTTCAGAGTAGTCAAGTATTTATATCTCTATAGGAGGGGCATCTAATAGCTCAAGTTGAGGTGTTGGTGGTGGTTTATGGTTTAGAGGCCAGTTTTTCATGCAGAGTGAGGCATACAAACAGCACAGTACACCTTGGTGAAGATTTGATGTCATTTGGAGTGAGAAAAGTCTCACAAAGATGACATTTCTACTATGTTCTCTCACCCTAGCTTGATGGACTCTATAACTGCGAACTATCAAGCTAAGACAAGATAACATAGTACAAAATTTCATCTTTGTGAGACTTTCCTCACTCCAAATGATGTCAAATCTTCACCGGGGTGTACTATGCTGTTTGTACATTTCACTCTGCATGAAAAACTGGCCCCTAAACCACCAGCAACACCTCACCTGAAGCTTTTAGATGCCTCTCCTCTAGGCAAATAAATAGTTGCACACTGTGAGGACTTCTCCAGAATCTCTCTCACTCACTCTCATACTCTGGCTGAAATGCCAGAGAGTGAGAGTAAGTGAAATGAAAAACATTTACTTGTTTCAGGCATATCGCACAGCTTAACGCCAGAAAAAAAGGTGTAGTTAAAACCATGTGATATTATGGTATTGCCCCTCATTTTCATAACACCGCCCTAATCCTGCCCCTTCCCAAAATTTGCATTTGTTCCGTGCGCCAGCGTTATTATCGCATGTGATAACGCCATAACGCATTTTGATGAATGACCCAGTTAATCAGGTAAGTCTGAAAAGCACTACTTAGACCAGTGGTTCTCAACCCTGTCCTGGGGACCCCCCCAGCCAGTCGGGTTTTCAGGATATCCACAATGAATATGCATGAGAGTGTATGCAAATTTTCTCTCATGCATATTCATTGTGGATATCCTGAAAACCCGACTGGCTGGGGGGGTCCCCAGGACAGGGTTGAGAACCACTGACTTAGACAGACAAGTAAAGTTTTTCAGTCTTATCCCACTAAGTAGCAGATAAATTGGAACTTATCCTGATAACTGCCACTGCATCGCTGGAGGATGTCTAGACTTGCATGATGCTCAGTTTTTACATACACGAGTGTGTTTGTGTGCATATATACTGGTATTTTATGTGTGCAAGTTATAAAATACAGCAGCAACTTTGCATGTGCCCATATAAATGTGCATATTAGCACATGCATGGAGCTTTGAAAGCTATCCTCCATGTAAGTGCTGAGACTACTGCCTGGTTTTTGCAGTATTTCTGCCCCTGATGCAGGCAGGGCTTCTGCTGAAACACTTTCAGTACTAGAATTTGTGACAGCACTTGGATGTTCTGTACGCATGTGCGGAGGCAACATTTTTGTTTCGGTTTACTAATTGTTTTCGTAGGTCACCTCCATTCATTTGGTTTCTTTCAAACAAAAAATATGTATTAATTTTATTAATTCACTTGTTTACCATTAAAAACTATGAGTGTTCCTCATAGTCTGCAGCTTATTTTGGGCTCCAAAATTGGGGTTTTCTCATCAATTCTAATGAAAGTTTTGGGACGACATCATCAGAAGGTGAAAGACCTCCAAGGCACCTAGACTGTGGCAAAGTAGCACCAAAAGTGGCATCGTAAATGGATACCAGCAAGTTGCAGGAGTTCTCCAAGGAACTGTCAGAGGAGCAAAGAAGCAGCAAGGGTGGGAAGAACACCACTCCCAAGGTTTCAAAAGAGGGCACCAACAACAATGGCATGAACCACTGAAGGCAGCATGAGAGGCAAAGTGGCACCAAGAGTGGCATCAACATCCTAAGGCATCATGAAGGGGGAACAAAGCAAAAATGGTGGCAGGAAAAGCCCCAAGGCACCAATAAAGAGGCAAAGCAGCACAAAGAGTGGCGTCAACAAACCAAGGCACCATACGAGAGGCAAAGCAGCCCCCACAGTGGCAAGAACACCTCAAGGCGTAGAGTCTGGGGTATGACAGCAAGGCAGAGTGGCAGCAAGACCCTCATAGTGCAAAATCTGGAAATGGCAGCAGTGCTGAGTGGCAGAAAGGCTCTTAAGGTGTAGTATCAGGGGTATAGTAGCAAGGCAGAGTGGCATGGGAGCTGTCTGTCTTCCTGTTAAAGCATTGGCCATTTGTCAGATTTAATACAAGAGAATGGTAATAATACATTATAAGTACAAATTTTGTACAATCATACAATCCAGGTAAGCACTTGTTTTTTAAAGGACAGGTTAGATCAGACACCAATTTAGTTAACGGCCCAATTACTTCCCATATAACTCGCTCCCTTTTGTACTCATATACAATGAACTGATTCCAATCCATTTCCTGGTAAAAGTACAAACAATACTATTTCCTGTTCACTATGGTAGGATCCAATGGGATATGAAATCAACATTCAAGATGAATTTTCAACCATGACTGAGCTGGAGAGTTTGGCTTCTCTTATTCCACGGGGAATTCAATAGGTTTGAACTGCTACCTGGGGCTAATGCATGTCTGCAAAAATGTTCACAAATTAAGACGAGTAGTTCTTTAATTCTAAGAAATGTCAGTAAGGCAGAATCAAGGGAATGTCACAACTAACACAGAGCATATTCTATCAAAAATTGTTTTTTGTTACAGTTGTCACTGCTCTTGGTATGGAGTCACAGAGACAAAGTATTAATCTCTAGGGAAATATCTAGTCTCATTTTTTTGTTTTGTCTAGGGAAACACATTCACTATCTCAGTTGCTCATTGGCAAGCATAATGTCATCCAGCCAATGAAAGGATCACACTTTAGAAATAAGTGAATATTGAATATTTAAAGGTCTTGTCAAAAGAATCCTTTTCACTTGATCCTTAATTTAGTCTGTATTGCCTTTCTGCCTCAGATAAGAGATTAAATCCTGTCACTGAAATGGCAGGCACCATCACAAATGCGTTTCTTTAATTATACCAGAAAAAACATTTTCCAATTTTTTTCTTTTCAATTATACTTCCCAAATCAATGGAGAATTTAATATACTGCTGAAGCATGTCATTATGTAGCTACCATCCTGCTCAGTCCGGGGCACATGGGGAGCGCCACGGACCGCGCAAGGCCCCATTACCTCCTGGGGGAATGGGGGAACCAGTCCAATCACACAAAAACCACTTGGCACTCCCAGGCTGTTTTTCAAAAAATAAAAGTCTTTACTGCAAAACTAGTAGCAGACATTACAAAGTCACAAAATAGTATACAATTGATAGTGCACTAATAGGAATAAAGTCCAAAAATAAGGCACAACATACACACAGTCTCTTTTCCATACTCCTTTCCACAACAGTAAGCTCTTATGCATAGACACCCATCCACCTGAGGTTCTCCCAGTACCTTTTGGGTGACAGATTCTTCTCAAGGGTTCCTCTTTCTTTCTTTCTCATTGAATTTGTTAGACCAGCCTTTGACTATAGATTTTCCTAAGCAGGCTGTCTCTTCTCTGACACCTTTCTGGCACCCTCATCTTGAAATTCTTTCTCCTTGGTATTCCCCCTGATCATAAAGATGCAAGGCTTTTATATATCTACTCTACCCTTCCTAATGGGGAGTGATGTACCCCCCTAACATACTGATATATTCTGGCATCAAACATATGCCAAGGTCTAGTGAGACCTTTGTCAATCTGAGGGCACTCAGACCATCTGAAGCCACAAGGGGCAAAGCTAATTCTAAGGGCAGGACAAAGGACACCCCCTTATTTCTATAATATGATCATAGCATTTCTTAAGAACTTTTACACTGAAAGGAAACCAATTCACTAAAGCCATTTTAGAAACAGTAAAGTATTTTTTAATGTAATAATACATGTATGAACTGCACCATTTACAATGGGCTCAGAAAAATTATCCTAGTGGTTAGGGCAGAGGGCTACAACCGAAAGAAACCAGCGTTCAAATCCCACTGTTCCTCCTTGTGACCTTGGGCAAGTTACTTTACATTCTGTTGTCTCAGGTACAAAATTAGATCGCAAGCCTTGTAGGGATAGCATTATGAGAGTGGATCCTTGGGCTGGCAGAGTAGGGAACCAATGGGGAGGAGCCTCACAGGGCCCTTATGATGGCAGGTGAGGCTTTAGGAGACCCAAGACCCCTCAGGACCTTCACCACTACCAGCCCTCATTCCCCACAGGTTAAGCCCTTGGGTACTGGAGCCAGCTGGACTTACGTGGAGTCTCAGGCCAAAGGTGAACTAGAGTCTGCAGGCAAGGATGTAGGCGGATGGTGTACATCATAGCGAAGCTGGCGGGGTCTTGGCAGGCAGCAAATCTCATAGTCAGGCAGGCAAGGGTCTTGGCAGGCAGCGTATCTCGTAGTCAGGCAGACAAGGGTCTTGGCACGGAGAAGCAGAAGACAAGAAACAAGTAACAGATGACGGCGGAACCAAACAGGAACTGAAGCCAGGAGTAGCCAAGACAAGGCCTGAGAAGCAGGCCCTGCCTTAAATACCTGCAGGTTTGGGAGGAGGAGTCCGGGCCCCTCCCACGGTAGAGAGAGGTATCGTCAAAGGATACTAGTGATGCATTAGAATTAGGGCATCCCGACAGTGAGGTTCCAATAATAAGAAAAGTAGTCCAAGTGCCTGTAACTAAAAACTCACCTGAGCTAAAAAATTCTAACTTATCCCTATCAATTAAAAAGCAGAATGAAAATACAAACAAAAAACAAACTTTGAAATGTTTGTATGCTAATGCCAGAAGTCTAAGAAGATGGGAGAATTAGAATGTATAGCAGTGAATGATGACATAGACTTAATTGGCATCTCAGAGACATGGTGGAAGGAGGACAACCAATGGGACAGTGCTATACCGGGGTACAAATTATATCGCAATACAGAGAGGAGCACCCGGGAGGCGGAGTGGTGCTTTATGTCTGGGATGGCATAGAGTCCAACAGGATAAACATCCTGCATGAGACTTAGGGCCGGATTTTATAAATTAGCGCGATCGCTTACTTTTGTTCGCGCACCAGGCGCGAACAAGAGTACGCGGGATTTTAATAGATACACGCGTAGTTGCACGTATCCATTAAAATCCGGGGTCGGCGCGCGCAAGGCTGCCCAAAATCGGCAGCCTGCGCGCGCCGAGCCACGCAGCCTGCCTCCGTTCCCTCTGAGGCCGCTCCAAAATCGGAGCGGCCTCGGAGGGAACTTTCCTTCCACCCCCCCGCACCTTCCCTTCCCTTCCCCTACCTAACCCACCCCCCCCCCCGGCCCTATCTAAACCCCCTCCCCGAACTTTGCGTGTGCCAGCCGGCTGCCCCGCTCCGAGTTCCGGTCCCGGGGGCTGGTCCGGAGGCCACGGCCACGCCCCCGGAATGCCCCCAGGTCGAAACCACGCCCGCGGCGCCGCCCCCGAAATGCCGCATCATGCGCGACACGCCCCCAAAAAGCCGCATCACTGCCAACACGCCCCCCAACATGCCCCCCGACACGCCCCTCCATGCAAGCCCTGGGGTTTATGCACATCCCGGGGCTTGCGCCCGCCACCGAGCCCATGCACGTATTCTACACTCGTACCCCTTTGAAAATCTACCCGTAAATGCACAATTGAATCTTTATGGGTAGAAATCCCTTGTGTGTCGGGGAAGACTGTAGTGATAGGAGTATACTACCGTCCACCTGGTCAAGATGGTGAGACTAACAGTGAAATGCTATGAGAATTTAGGGAAGCTAACCAAATTGGTAGTGCAGTAATAATGGGAGACTTCAATTTCCCCAATATGACTGGGTAAATGTATCATTGGGACACTCTAGAGAGATAAAGTTCCTGGATGGAATAAATGATAGCTTTATGGAGCAATTGGTTCAGGAACCGATGAGAGAGGGAACAATTTTTGATCTAATTCTCAGTGGAGAACAGGATTTGGTGGGAGAGGTAACGGTGGTGGGGCCGCTTGGCAATAGTGATCATAATATGATCAAATTTTATTTAATGACTGGAAAGGGGGACAGTAAGCAAATCCACGGCTCTCGTGTTAAACTTTTCAAAAGGGAAACTTTGATAAAATGAGAAAAATAGAAAAAAACTGAAAGGAGCAGCTACAAAAGTAAAAAGTGTGCAAGAGGCGTGGTCATTGTTAAAAAATACCATCCTAGAAGCACAATCCGGATGTATTCTACACATTAAGAAAGGTGGAAAGAAGGCAAAACGATTACCGGCATGGTTAAAAGGGGAGGTGAAAGAACCTATTTTAGCCAAAAGATCTTCATTCAAAAATTGGAAGAAGGATCCAACAGAAGAAAATAGGATAATGCATAAATGTTGGCAAGTTAAATGTAAGACATTGATAAGACAGGCTAAGAGAGAATTTGAAAAGAAGTTGGCCGTAAAGGCAAAAACTCACAGTAAAAACTTTTTAAAATATATCCGAAGCAGAAATCCTGTGAGGGAGTCAGTTGGACCGTTAGATGATCGAGGGATTAAAGGGACACTTAGAGAAAATTTATTTATTTTATTTATTTAACTGTTTTCTATACCGACATTCATGATCATTACCATATCACATCGGTTTACACAGAACAAGGGGTTATAACTTTAACAAACCATTTAAACAAGAAGCAAAGTTACAATCAACAAGGGGGAATAAACTTGGGGGCTAAGATAGCCGGAAAAACATAGGACAGAGGAAGACAGTTAAAGTAAAATTAAAAAATTAAACATATTAAAAATACTTAGTAGATGGGGTTCCTAGCTGCATATATATAGCGAAGTATGGCTAAAGGACTATTTGCATGTTTCGGAAAGTTTACGGGAAGGCTTGAAGGAATAGCCAGGTCTTGAGTTTTTTCGGAAATGTTAGATGGCAGGGCTCCACTCTGAGGTCTGTGGGCATATTATTCCAAATAGCAGGGCCCGCTGTCGAGAATGCCCGGTCTTGAGTCGCTGTATGGCGTGTGGCTTTTGTTGGGGGGGCTTGCAGAGTTCCTTTGTACGCTTCTCTGATGGGTTTAATAGAGGTGTGGAGTCTGAATGGGATTTCAAGGTCGAGCTGTAGTTGTTTGTGGATGGTTTTGTGTATTATGGTGAGGGACTTGTGTAGGATTCTATAATTTAATGGAAGTCAGTGTGAGTTCCGGAGGATGGGTGTGATGTGTTCTCCTTGGTTGGTGTTAGTCAAGATTCTAGTCACGACATTCTGGAGCATCTGTAGCGGTTTGGTGGTAGAGAAGGGGAGTCCAAGGAGGAGAGCATTGCAGTAGTCTATTTTGGCAAAGAGCATGGTTTGAAGGACTGTCCTAAAATCATGGAAATGAAGGAGGGGTTTGAGCCTTTTCAAAACTTGTAGTTTATAAAAACAATCTTTGGTTGTGTTGTTAATAGATTTCTTTAGGTTTAGACGGTTGTCAAGTAGTACTCCGAGGTCTCTTACATGTGTGACCTCAGTATTGGGGTGGGTCTGTGGGGGTAGGTTATCGTAGTTGGGGGAGATGAGGAGGAGTTCGGTCTTGGCAGCATTAAGGACCAGGTTCAAACTGGTGAGAAGGCGGGTGATGGATTGGAGGCAGTTTTCCCAGAAAATGAGTGTTTTTGAGAGGGATTCAGTTATGGGGATCAAAATCTGCACGTCATCGGCGTAGAGGTAGTGTATTAATTTTAGATCTGTTAGCAACTGGCAAAGGGGGAGGAGGTAAATATTGAAAAGGGTAGGTGACAGAGAGGAGCCTTGGGGTACACCCAGTGATGATTTTATGCTGGGTGATTCAATGTTGTTGATTTCAACTTTGAAGCTTCTGTTGCTGAGGAAGGAGTCGAACCATCTGTGGACCGATCCTGATAGGCCAATGTCTGAGAGGTGACTTAGAAGGATGGTGTAGATAAGGCCATCGCGGAAAGATTAAATGATTTCTTTTCTTCGGTATTTACTGAAGAGGATGTTGGGGTGGTACCCGTACTGGAGAAGGTTTTCATGGGTAATGATTCAGAAGGACTGAACCAAATCACGGTGAACCTAGAACATGTGGTAGACCTGATTGACACCTGAAGAGCAGTAAATCAGCTGGACCGGATGGTATATACCCCAGAGTTCTGAAGGAACTAAAAAATGAAATTTCAGACCTATTAGTAAAAATTTGTAACCTATCATTAAAATCATCCATTGTACCTGAAGACTGGAGGAGAGCTAATGCAACCCACATATTTAAAAATGGCTCCAGGGACGATCCGGGAAACTACAGACCAGTTAGCTTGACTTCAGTGCCAGGAAAAATAGTTGAAATTATTCTAAACATCAAAATCACAGAACATATAGAAAGACATAGTTTAATGGAACAAAGTCAGCATGGCTTTACCCAAGGCAAGTATTGTCTCACAAATCTGCTTCACTTTTTATGAAGGAGTTAATAAACATGTGGATAAAGGTGAACCTGTAGATGTAGGGTACTTGGATTTTCAGAAGGCATTTGACAAAGTTCCTCATGAGAGGCTTCTAGGAAAAATAAAAAGTCATGGGATAGGTGGCGATGTCCTTTCGTGGATTACAAACTGGCTAAAAGACAGGAAACAGAGAGTAGGATTAAATGGACAATTTTCTCAGTGGAAGGGTGTGGGCAGTGGAGTGCCTCAGGGATCTGTATTGGGACCCTTACTTTTCAATATATTTATAAATGATCTGGAAAGAAATACGACAAGTGAGGTAATCAAATTTGCAGATGATACACAATTGTTCAGAGTAGTTAAATCACAAGCAGATTGTGATAAATTGCAGGAAGACCTTGTGAGGCTGGAAAATTGGGCATCAAAATGGCAGATGAAATTTAATGTGGATAAGTGCAAGGTGATGCATATAGGGAAAAATAACCCATGCTATAGTTATTTATTTATTTATTTATTTATTTATTTGCTTGTTTGTTTATTTATTTAAAGAGTCTTCTATACCGATGTTAGTCGAAACATCACCTCGGTTTACATGGAACAAAAGCAATGGAAATTACAAGTAACAGGGGAAGGGTAGGGGTTACAAAAAACCAATAGGAGAGCAGAGAAGCATAGGAACAATTAACAAGTGAACTATAATGTCATAAGAACAAGTTCATAGTCAAATTCAGGTCATGATCCATCACAATTCAATATTCATCAAGGGTGTTGGGGAAAGGCTTGTTTGAATAGCCAGGTTTTGAGCTGGGCTCTGAATTTGGTGATGCAAGGTTCAAGTCTGAGGTGGGTTGGGAGTGAGTTCCAGTGCATAGGTCCAGCAATGGAGAGCTACTATCCAAGAAAGAGATCTAGGCGTCATAGTGGATAACACATTGAAACTGTCAGTTCAGTGTGCTGCGGCAGTCAAAAAAGCAAACAGAATGTTGGGAATTATTAGAAAGGGAATGGTGAATAAAACAGAAAATGTCATAATGCCTCTGTATCGCTCCATGGTGAGACCCCACCTTGAATACTGTGTACAATTCTGGTCACCGCATCTCAAAAAAGATATAATTGCAATGGAGAAGGTACAGAGAAGGGCGACCAAAATGATAGAATGGAACAGCTCCCCTATGAGGAAAGACAAGAATTAGGACTTTTCAGCTTGGAGAAGACGGCTGAGGGGGGATATGATAAAGGTGTTTAAAATCATGAGAGGTCTAGAACGGGTAGATGTGAATTGGTTTTTTACTCTTATTTATTTATTTATTTATTAGTTTTTATATACCGCCGCTCATCAAAGATATCACGTCGGTGCACATAGAACAAAAATACGCAGTTGCGTGTACATATAACAATATAATAATAGCTGAATTCCATAATACATTAATACAGTAACATATGGTATCAAGAACAACTTATTTAGCTAATAATAGATGATAAAATAGAGTAAAAAATAACTGTGAATGCACAACTTTATCTAGTATCAGGGCAAAACGGGGTGGGGAACAAAGTGGAACGGGAATGAAGGAGAAAGGTCGTTCAGCGGGGGCGGAACCCCCGCTGAACGACCTCCTGCAGTCGATCTCCTGCCGGCGCCATTTTCCGTACGGAAAACGATTTGCGGCAGGAGATCGTTTTCCGGACCCCCGCTGGACCCCCAGGGACTTTTGGCCAGCTTGGGGGGGCCTCCTGACCCCCACAAGACTTGCCAAAAGTCCAGCGGGGGTCCGGAACGACCTCCTGCAGTCGAATCGTGTTGGTCTATGGCCGCCGCCATTTTGCGCCGCCATTTTGCAAAATGGCGCCGGCTGAAGACAACACGATTCAATTGCAGGAGGCCGTTCCGGACCGCTACCGTTCCGGACCGCCGCTGGACCCCCAGGTAATTTAAGGCATTTGGGGGGGGGATTCGGGAGCGTGGGGGATTTAATTTAAAGGGTCGGGGGTGGGTTTTAGGGGGTTTTAGTGTGCCGGTTTTCCTGCCCTCCCCTTCCCCCGATTTACGATTTTTTGACGATAAATCGGGGGAATTGGTATTGTATCGTGGCCCTAACGATTTTTGATGATTTAAAATATATCGGACAATATTTTAAATCGTCAAAAAACGTTTCACATCCCTAGTGGTTAGTGCAGTTAGTATAGCTGTGTTTAAAAAAGGATTGGATAAGTTCTTGGAGGAGAAGTCCATTACCTGCTATTAATTAAGTTGACTTAGATAATAACCACCCTTATTACTAGCAACGGTAACATGGAATAGGCTTAGTTTTTGGATACTTGCCAGGTTCTTATGACCTGGATTGGCCACTGTTGGAAACAGGATGCTGGGCTTGATGGACCCTTGGTCTGACCCAGTATGGCATGTTCTTATGTTCTTATGTTCTTAAAAATTTCTCTCCCTTCTCAATTCAGAGGGCCTTGAGGGACTGCTTGAGGATATGAGCATAGCAGTAGATATGCCTAAGGAGACAGCAGGTAAGATATCTTAAAATCAGAATCAAATGACAGCTCTTTCAAGAGGAAGGCTCCCGCACTCTCAGAATACTTTTCTCACTAACCTGGACTTTGTGAAGATGGAAATCTTCAGATCTGAGGCTGCGTGGAGAGAATATAAGGGGATGATAGTCATTGGTTTGACATTCCCAGAAGGGCTGCAGTATGTGTTGCTGAGGGGTTATGACCCAACTTATACACCAAGTTAAAGGAAAGACAAGTGCAGTGTACATCTCTGGTAGGGATACTGCTAGTCTATTGTTATCACTTAACTGATCCTTCTCTTGCTTCCTCAGGCCTGAGATCTGGTATAATAGCACCTTTGGGGCCATACCTCCAATTATAGTGAATGGTGAAAAGAAGGAGAAACCATATGAGGTACTTGATAAAAGCCAGGAGCAGCTCTATAGCAACACAGATGTGAAGCATCAGACACAAGAAGGCTGAGCAGCAATAAAGCAATAGCAGATAAAGACAATGGGCAACCCTATTCATGCTGCTTTGCCACCACTCTTCTATCAAGGTCAGCCAGATCTCTGCATCCCATTGTCTGAACACCCAGCAATCAGATGACACAATCCAAGAAGTCCTGAAGGTTACTAGAAGGAGATACAGCTCATCTGTGAAACATCCAGAATCTAGAGAAGTGTTGAAAAAAACCATCAAAGTAGACACAGATCCCAAATGTACATCAATTAATTGTGATTGCCACACTTACCAAACTGGTATATATAGAATGTATGAAGAAGAAGTAGCTCAAAGCCCTAAGGCATCTTAATCCATCACCATCACAGAGTGCTGTGCCATATCCTAAACAATATTGCCCCTGAGGTGCAGAGTAGTAAGGGAAAAAAATCTGTGTAGGGCAAGAAGGAACTCTAGAATGTAGAGCAAGATGACTAAGCTAGAGATCTGAAATGTAAAGCATGATTCAAGTTAGCTGTTATATGTTGGAAAATCTTTCTTCCCTTAGATTCCTTTGCAAGTTAGGGAACAGAGTGATCATGTACTATGTTTATTTCTCGTCTGTCTATTTTCATTGCTGTTTTGTTAAAGGATTTTCGTTATTTGGAATGCCATGTGCAATCTGGACCTTTTTGAATAGACTGCTGCTCTCCTGCTGCTATCTTCAAGAGCCAGAAGACAACATATTGAGACCAAACTCCTTGAGGACACTTTTTTCCTTGTGTCTGTGTTCCTATTGTTACATTTGTGGACCCTTAGGCTGAGGCAGAGTTGTTGCAACCTGCAGGGAGGAGCCCTATAGAACCTCATTGTTGGCAAGTGAACATGTATGAAGCAGGGGCCCACCTGCTTCATACATGTACCAGCCCATGGTCCCCTCGGGTAGAGCCTTTGGGTGTTGGGGCTGGCAGATCTTGGGTGTGGGCCTCTAAAGATGGCAGAGAGATCTGTCAAGGTTAGAGCAGGCAAGGTGTATCCATTGGCAGGCAATGGTCAGTAGCAGGCGGTGATCAAGAATATCCAAAAGTAGGCAGTAATCAGTGGCAGGTGGCGATTAATAGAGATGTGCTTTGGCCAAATCTTTCGGTTCGGCCTTCGTTATCAGCCCACCGCAGAAAATTTCAGTTTGCCGCGGTGTGGGCCTTTTTTATTCAGCCGCCCCGAATTTCGGGTTAGTACTCTCTAACATTTCAGTGTTAGTGCGTACTAATGGGAGTTAATGCACACTAACCCTGAAAAATGAATTTTCCTGAAGTTTCGGGAAAATTTGCTTCATTTGTCGGGGTTGCCAAAACAGGATGAATTAGACAATTTTGTTGAAATTCTCTAATTCGTCCCAGACGAATGCACATCTCTATCAATTAAGAATATTCAGAAGTTGGGCCAAGGTGAATATCAAGTATCTGTCTGAAGGGAAAGGTGGGACAGATAGACAGGGCAGGAAGATGAGCAGCAAAAGAGGTAGGCAGGCAAGGAAGATGAACTGAAAAAGAGAAGATAAGGAACACTGGAACTGGAAAACTGAAGATGAGGAACACAGGAGCTGAAGAACTGAAGATGAGGAACACAGGAACTGGAGAACTGAAGACAAGAAATGCTGGCGCAACACTCACTACTGACAAGTGGAGAGACCTGATGCCAAGAAAAGGAATTGAAGGTCAGGAGGCCTTTTTTAGACCTAGCTGCATGAGGTCATCATCCCGCGCCATGGGGTTTTTAACAACTTGGGCCCTTTAAATCTGCTAGCACTGGTCATACGCACACCTAGGAGAAGTATGGTGGCAGGAAGTCAGGGGCGTCCAGCCGTGAAGGAAGCCAGTGATGCATTGCCACTAAGAGGAGCGGGATCCAGAGAGGATGAGAACGGTGTCCTGCCATCAGAGCATCTTGTCTAACCGGGTCCCAGACTGAGAGGTGAGGGCAGCAGTTCATGGGGTTAGCCCATGGACCGCTGAATTCAATATCTGTATGTCCAGAAAATGATACCAGAAGGGGGAGAAAGTACACTTCCCCAGATAGCATGATCTCTGAAAGTGGTGCAAAAAAATCTGTTATCACATCACATAAAAGTGCACATTATATAATGCAGCATAGTGAATACCATGCTAATTGCAGCAGAAACTAAAAACTTGTGGGGCGGATTTTAAAAGGCCCGCGCGCGTAAATCCTTCCGGATTTACGGGCGCAGGACCCTTGCGCGCCGGTGCGCCTATTTTGCATAGGCCACCGGCTCACGTAAAGCCCCGGGACGCGCGTAAGTCCTGGGGCTTTCGAAAAGGGGCGGGAGGGGGCATGTCCAGGGACATTCCCGAAACGACGCAGCATTTTGGGGGTGTGCCGTGGCGTTTCGGGGGCAGGCCCGGGGGCGTGGCGCCGGCCCGGGGGCATGGTCGAGGCCTCCAGACCAGCCCCTGGGACCGGAGGACGGAGCGGGGCTGCCGGCGTAACTTTGCAGGTGTAACTTTGCCGACAAAGGTGGGGGGGGGGGTTAGATAGGGCCGGGGGGGTGGGTTAGGTAGGGGAAGGGAGGGGAAGGTGGGGGAGGGCGAAGGAAAGTTCCCTCCGAGGCCGCTCCGAAATCGGAGCGGCCTCGGAGGGAACAGGCAGCGCGCGCTGGGCTCGGCGCGCGCAGGTTGCACAAATGTGCACCCCGTTGCGCGCGCCGACCCCGGATTTTATAAGATACGCACGGCTACGCGCATATCTTATAAAATCTAGCGTACTTTTGTTCGCGCCTGGTGCGCGAACAAAAGTACGCGATCGCGCAAGTATTTAAAATCTACCCCTGTATGAATAAGCACATTTATCATTATAACACATGGGTGTGAATAATTTTGCCCCACCTGTACTTAGGACATTGTTGTTAACATAGTCACCATGTGTACTTTATGATTACTATGTTTCTTAAATGTGTATTAATTGCCTTTAATATGCATGTTAAGCCCCACCTTGTTTAGTGAACTGGCCTGTAAGTGTCCGGTATAGTTCTATTTTTTTAGTGCTGTTCATAATATATTATTATATATATGTACTATATGCAGCTTAGTATAGTTTAAGTGCATCTTGTGATGATTGAAGGCAATTCACATTGCAGTTTAATATCAGTTTGAGATCACTTTCAAGCTCAATAGGCAAGAAAGATAAATGAGAAGTATGAGAACTGTACTTTAGTACAACCACTTAAAATATACAACCAAGAAAGAATCCTCATCCACACCTATGATCTGACAATGAGACCCTGTGGTGCCATGAAAATCTCAAATTTCATAAAAGCAGTGAACACCTCATAAATTTATGGCCAGAAATAAAATTGTCAAAATTCTGAAGTATATTAAAGTAATATAAAAACACTCAAGAGAGTTGAAAAGCATAGCTTTATTGTACACTCTTAAAGGGGTAGAGAATACAAACTAATGGAGCTCATCCAAAATATGACACAATGCACTACAGTCAAGATAAAGTGATAATGTAAATCTGGGAATGGTATTTTATTTATTTGTTTAGTTATATCTTAAAATATGATGTTTTGCTTCTCATCACAAAACATCAAAATGAGGTGCAATAAATTGTAAATATAAAACAGCAATAAGACAAATACATCAGCATAAGTAATCTCACCATTTCCATTTGATCCTTGCAGACCTTAGGTAACTGCTCAAGAAGCATACACCATAACCCTAAAGCAAAACAGTATAAATAATCCCACTATTTTTCACTTGTTCAGTATTGGAATCCAGATAACTGCTCAAAAAGCCAGGTATTCACCTCCTGAACTGAATTTAATTGGCCTCTGACCTGTGGCCCACTGGCATAGTATTCCAAAGTTTAAGCCCAAAATAAAGAAAAGCCATACAGTGAGTGGAACACAATCTAGTCTCCTCAGATGTCGGTACAGTTAGAAAAAGATGCTGAGAGTAGTGGAAACTTATAGCCAGTGTCTAGACCCCTCAACCACACTGCTAGGTACTATGGATAACCATGACAAAAGACATTTAAACACTAATAAGTCAACCTTATATTGTGTTTACAATGCACCTTGGAACCAAAGAAGCTCAGATATTAAAAATAAAACATGGCCAAATTTACTTGCCATCTTTAGCACACAAGTTGCTGTGTTCTGGATTAGCTGCAAATGTTAAGTGTAACCTACGCTTATATCCAGGGATACAAGAACACTTAGATTTTGTAGAAAGCATAATTTTTTTATTGATCAGTATAAGTATTCTTGGGAGATGCTGGATGCCCTTTCTCTGACAAATTGACCAGCATCTCCTTGTATACAGGAAGTGATCCTTCTTTTATAGATAACATACAATATTGTACTGGGTTAGAAGATTCTAGAGGTGTGTGACTGCCTAGAGAATAACATTACATTGGTTGTCATGTCAAAAGCATAATGTGATTATCCCTAAACTGCCCTGATTACTTCTCCCAGGTGGGGCCCATTTACCATCACATTCTAGATAGTCCTTTGGTCTGTTAAAATCTTGTTGGTCAGGGCAATTAACACATCTGAGGTTGTGTTTACAGATACTCCTGAAACTAGTGACTTTTACTGTGACAGTATGCATAGCCTGAAGTTTCCAACCATTGCCTTTTCCTTTTATGACCCTATAATTAGGCATCATATCATGGCGCCAGCTTCAAATGCTGTCCAGGTATCCCTGGAATTTCTGCAAGTCAGGCTCAATAAGTCACTTAGCATTCATATAGCCAAGACAGGCTAAGAAAGCAGAGGATTCTGGGTCAGTTGCTGTCTCCGTGTTGGTCTCCAGCTCAGGCACACACATCACAACTGACTTAGGCTAGTCCTTGCTAAACCAGTAGTTAAGACTACTGGTTACAAGATGGTGGATAACTGATGCTAAATCTGCCTGTGCCAGAATGGGATGTAACCATTTAATCTTCTTTAATTTATAGAAGGCAACACAAACAACAAATGAAACTTGTGCTTTTAATGATAAAACTATGCACAGTCTTACCCCTAAACTCCTCACTACCTTAGCAGAATAAAGAATCCTACAGTACCACTTAGCATGGGTAAATTCAGAGAAGACTCTCTTGTTATGGCTAATCCAAAGAAAGTCAGATTTCTGGAGGTTCACAAGTAAATTATGTTGTTTGAACCACCCACTAATCTCATTTACACAAAGATTTGTCTTCATCAGATCTAATGTCTGATCTTCTTCAATATCTAAAAATAATGCAAAAAAACTACTCAAATCACCAAATCTAAACCAGTGTACAAGAGTGATTTGAACTGAAATGTCTTGAAAAAATCATTCAAAGCACCATTTTTGCCACATACATTATTATACTGTTTTTTGTAGAAAAGGTTATTAGAGACACTGCAGCTCACTTACCCCAAAGCTACTTACTATTTTTGTTTTACACAAACAAAAATAGTAAAAGTAATACATCACATTCATGCTTAGTTGTGATATTATTCTTGTTCTTCAAGCATCAGGATTAAAAATCCCCAGGAATCACAGTCGAAAAATTTCAGTATCTCGCTCTTAAAATTGAATCTGTTTCCAAATCCATAATACAGTTCCAATGCGAGCCACTTTTTTTGGCAATGCACCTGTCTCAAGGGAATCAAATCAAGAAGTTTCTTGATGGGGAATGTACTTTGGGTCTAAAGGAAAGCAGGAGCAATACGCACTGCTGTGGTATTTTAAAATGGCACCAGGTGACCTGAGGCCAGTAGCATATTGAAGTAAAGACCATACTGGGAATTGCTCCAAGCCCCTTTTTAGACCCATATTTTTGAAGGTAAGCTGGGGAAGAGGAGGGGGAAGGAGAAGGGGAAGGAGAGCTCTTGTGAAGGGGGAGGAAACCTGGGAGGGCTTATGCATAGTCGAATGGCTCAAGTTGTGATTTTAGTTTGTTTGTTATTATAAAATAGCATGCACTAAAACAACAAGAAGCATAACCCCATCCCCAAAAAAACAGAATGAAAACTGCCTCATCAATGACATGACATGACATGAAATGAAATAAAAAAATGGAGTATACTCCTAGAAAGCACAACCGAGTTACAATTTCTAAATATAATAGCAAAAAAAAAATAATTACAACAAAGGCTAATCTTAAGACACTCCACATCCACAAAACCCCAAATCTTCAGGATGCCCCACCTCACAATACTATGTCCATCATGGGACAACATGGAGGCCCAAATGTCCCCAGTTGCTCCCTTAGGAGCCCCCAAGTGGTGACCACTTTGAAGCATCCCTTTGGAGATGTCCTGCTTCAGTGACAAGCCACCCTGTAAGTTTGGTTTATGATGAAATAAGCAGAATAACCTTCTCACCTGGAATGTACTAGCTTTCCCACTTTTTCCCTCTGCACTGACAAAAATTCCCCATGTGCTAGGCTTAATTGTATATTACTTGGAAGTCAGTAGGCGAAGCCAAGAAGTTGCTTAGTTTAACATACTCATGCTATTTGGTTTCCCCTTGATAGGTAGCATGCTCCTGCTATTTTATCAATGCATATGCCAATTTACATGCATGAGAATAGTGTGGCCAAACTGGGCATGCTATTTCTGTCATTTTGAACTTCAGGCGTGCTAAAGCCCAAATTTTCAAAGTGCTGTGTGCGCAAAATTGCTGGCTTTCGCACATTTGTCATGCCGGCATGCACATGTAAATTTGTGTAGCTATTAGTTGTGCATGTATGTCTACTCGTGCCCACAAACATGCACGCATCAAAAAGGGGCATGTTGGGACATGTCAGGGGTATGTCAGGGCAGACAATAGACCTGTGCACTTTGCTCGGGTGTTTTCTGTTGGTTTGGCTCCTCGCTCTGGGTCACTGGATGAAGGAGCAAGGCAGAAGGTGGGAGGGAGTGTTCCTGGGACTTACTGTTGCTAACTGGGAAAGCGTCAGCTAATAGCACATGGCTAACAGGCTTACAATGTGGGTTTGAAAGGACCAAGGCCTCGAAAAAAATGTTCATGTATGCAGTGATGATTTTAGTATAATATAGGGAAGAGACAGAACATAAGAAATTGCCATACTGGGACAGACCAGGAGTCAATCAAGCCCAGCATGCTGTTTCTAACAGTGGCCAAACCAGGCTACAAGAACCTGGCAAGTACTCAAACACTAAAAAGATCCTATGCTATTGATGCCAGTATTAGCAGAGACCATTCTCTAAGTCAACCTGATTAATAGCAGTTAAATGGACTTCTCCTCCAAGAACTTATCCAAATCATTTTTAAACCCATTTACACTAACTGCACTAACCACATCCTCTGGCAACAAATTCCAGAGTTTAATTGTGTGTTGAGTGAAAAAGAATTTTCTCTGATTAGTTTTAAATGTGCTACATACTAACTTCATGGAGTACCCCCTAGTCCTTCTATTTTCTGACAGAGTAAATAACCGATTCACATCTACTCATTCAAGACCTCTCATGATCGTAAAGACCTCTATCATATTCCCCCTCAGCCGTCTCTTCTCCAAGCTGAACAGCCCTAACCTCTTTAGTCTTTCCTCATAGGGGAGCTGTTTCATCCCCTTGATCATTCTGATCGCCCTTCTCTGTACCTTCTCCATCTCAGCTATATCTTTTTCGAGATGCGGTGACCAGAATTGTATACAGCATTCAAGGTGTGGTCTCATCATGGAGCAATACAAAGGCATTATGACATTTTCCATTTTGTAAACCATTCCCTTCTTAATAATTCCTAAAATTCTGTTTGCTTTTTTGACTACTGTAGCACACTGAGCCAACAATTTCAAAGTATTATCCACTATGATGCCTAGATATTTTCCTGGATGGTAGCTCCTAATATGGAACCTAACATCGAGTAACTACAGCAAGGATTATTTTTCCCTATATGCAAAACCTTGCCATTTTCCACAATAAATTTAATCTGCCATTTGGATGCCCAATCTTCCAGTCTGCGCGCACATGTTATAAAATCAGATGTAGATTTGTGCACGCCGGGTTGCGCGCACAAATCTACGCCCTTGCCTAAATCTTAAAATCCGGCCCATTGTATGCATAGTCAACACCAAAAATAAAACCTTTAAAGAAAATGTTGTATTATTTTTATAATTAAGCATTAGCAAAAATAACCATGCTAAAAACAGAGGATGAACAGCGTTCTGATATAGCTAATGTAACTCACCAAAACTAGCAGCATGTATAAGTATATCTCCCGCTAGGGTGTTTACAAACCACAATAAAAAGCTCACATGACTAAGTGCTATCAATCAAACTGCAACAAGTTAAAAAGTAAGGCATTAGGAGGCAAGATGGCCGCATAGGGGAAACGCGGATCAAACGCTGTGTCTATTTCATCTAATTTTTTGCCTGAATTTGGATTAATGCCGCCGAAAAGAAAAGGGAAGGTGAGGGTTTTTCACTCTGTGCCATTACCTTCTCTTACACAACTGGAGATTCTGCAGTTTCATTCCCAAACAGTAAACTTGGAGGGAGTTCGGGAGCCCGATGGAGGCTCGAGTTTGGGAGAGCTGGAGCCCCCCCCCCAGGAGGAGACGTCCCTCAGCCCGGATCATCGACAGCCCCCAGTGCAGCATGACCCTAGCAGTGAGACGCCTCAGTCGCTCTCTGCTGATGTGGGAGGGGCGACTGAGAATGAGGGAGCAACAAGCTACAGGCTGCAGGAAGAGTTTAACCCTACCAACGCCGGAGGAAACTCGAATGCCAGGAAAGAAGAGGAACTGGTTGTTCGCCTGAAAGTGTACCTGGAGAGTGAGAAAGCTGCAAACTTTCGGGAAGAAACCCAGGAATCAACACCTACCTGCACCCAGGGTGAGTTCATGCTGCAATCCCCCAGACCAGAGGCAATCACCCTAGAAACTATTTGGGAGTTAATGGTTGGCTTCGGTTCCTCCTTGAAACGACTAGAAAGTAAAGTAGTCTCAATGGCTTATAATAACCAACAAAAAATAGTAGAGATCCAGCAAACAACAAATACTCTGATTGATAAAGTTGCAGAAATTGAAAATAAAGTAATGGAGAACTCTAAAGTAAATTCTGCTTTAATTAAAGATCACTTAACTGTGGCAAGAAGAATGGAAATGATGGAAAATAATCAGCGGCAGTTGAACTTACGGATTTTAAATTTTCCTCAAATAGTTGGAGAAATTTCGTTTATTACCTTAAAACATTTCCTTATACAAGCTCTTGCTTTTCCTGAGGATAAATTACCGTCTATTAATGCTTGTCGTTTTTTGTATAAAAGGGTTTCTAATGTGAGTAATACTTCACCATTACCTATTACTCATAACCTTACAAACTTCCTAGAAAATTCAAATTTAGAAGTAATTGATAGGAAAACTTTACTGGTGTCCTTTATTACTGCAAAAGATATAAACACTGTTATCAAAAAAAATTTCAGGAAATTTCCAGTTAATTTTTACGATCAACAAATAAGAATTTATCCTGATTTATCTCCTATAACTCAAATTAAAATCTTCGTTTTAGATCAGAAATGATCTCTATGTGTTTCATTTTTACCTTAAGGAATCCTTGCAGATGCCTTTTAAAAAGAGGTGATGAGTCCTTTGCTTTCTCACAAGTAGAGCAACTACAGCAATTTATTCAGGCTCATAAGCCATCTACATCTACACCCTTAGTTATATAGGAAAAGGGTAAAGATAGAAAGAAACTGATAGTAACACTATGCATTGCAATGCCACTAATCTTTGTAAATTTTCCTGTATTTTTTTTCTCCTTACAATTTTCTTTCTTGCCTCCAATTAAGATTTAATTTTTCTAAATTTAAAATAACTAACACAAATTGGATAAAGATTATAATAATGTTGGACAATTTCTTTGTTATGTTATATGGTGGTGGTATATCTGATTGTGAAAATTGATAAATAAAGAATAAAAAAGTAAAAAGTAAGGCATACAATGTTCAGGTCTACAAAATAAGTTAAAAATTTAGTTCTGATGCAAATACAAAACAGATCACAAATAGGCATCATTTTACAGAAACTCAGAAAAATCAATAGCTTGATTTAATCCAGAGAAGCATACTGTATTCAATCTATATATCCTTCTTTGCTCAAGATGAAGAAGGAAATATTAGAAATTGTCATAACGTAAAGATGAATTGCAGCGTTAAATGATCAAAAATTGGAGATCAGTAATGACATGTTTTGCCATTGTTCAGTGCTCAACTCAGTAAGGCATTTTCATGTGTCTGAAGTAAGCAGGGCAGTGTTCACTATAGATGAGCACTGGGCAACGGCACAACATGCTGATACTAATCTCTGTTTTTTTCATCACTGAACACTGCATTTACTGCTTTTGTTATTTTTGCAGTTTGATTGATAGTGCTTAGTCATGTGATCTTTTTGGAGTGTTTCATAAACTCTAGTGGGAGACATACCTACACATGCTGCTAGCCTGCTTAGAAGTTTCTAAATTCATCTAAGTCTTGGTAAATTATATTTGCTCTTTCAGAACATCTTATATTTCAGCATGATTATGGGGGTCATTTATCAAAGTGCTATATGGCATATT
The DNA here is from genome assembly GCF_901001135.1 of Rhinatrema bivittatum. Taxonomy (NCBI): domain Eukaryota; kingdom Metazoa; phylum Chordata; class Amphibia; order Gymnophiona; family Rhinatrematidae; genus Rhinatrema; species Rhinatrema bivittatum. The sequence goes on from NC_042615.1 coordinate 93,265,720, forward strand.
TGCATGCAAAAAGCATTTTTAACGAATGTGAAAACACCATAACACATGGTGCGATGCAAATTAGGAAAAGGGGAGGAGTTTGGGGTGGCATTTCTGGCCAAGTGAACTGGCTTCGCAAATTGTGAAGCCATATTGCTCAGTTTTAACATGGATTTTAACAACACCTTTTTCATTTGCATTAAGCCGTGCGATATGGCTTTATCGCACTTTGTGAAGTTTTCCCAAATAGTGTTTTCAGTATTTTAAGGCGAGAGAGAGAAAGAGTGCCTAGCTATAAGGCCATCATACTAGGTAGGTATTTATACCTCTATAGGAGGTCCACCTAGCAACTCAAGGTGAGGTTAAGTATTAGTGTAGGGGTTAGGGGCCACTTTGACATTCAGAGTGTGACGTACGAACATAACAGTGCACTCTTGTGAAGATTTGATTACCCAGAGTAACATCAAGCTAGGTTGAGAGAACATTGCACAAATCTCATCTTTGTGTGAGTTTCCTCACTCCGAAGGTCATCAAATCTTCACAAGAGTGCACTTTTCTGTTCGTATGTCGTACTCTGAATGTCAGTGGCCCCTAAACCCCACACTAATACCTAAACCTCACCTCAAGTAGTGAGTTGGAACACCTATAGAGGTATAAATACTTACCTAGTATGAGGACCTTATAGCTAATCTCTCTAGTAAGCAGAACTGAGTGTTTGTATTTAAAAAAAAAAAAAAGTAACCAGAAGCTAGAAATAAGCTAGGAGCAGTGTATTAGGGATGTGAATCGTTTTCCATATCGTCTTAACGATAGAAATCGTGTGGCAGGGCAAGAAAATCGTCTTAGGCACGATTTTTTAGTTAAAAAATCGTTAAAAATCGTTTTTTCCAATTAGTGCGCACTAACTCGAGTTAGTGCGCACTAACGGGAGTTAGTGCGCACTAACTGAAAATGATACAATTTGACACTTTTCAGGTCAGTTAAGGTCAGTTTAGGAATGAATATGTATTCCTATTGGCTGCCCTCTTATTTATTCATGTTACCAAGTTTCCTACTGACAGTATATGGGGGATGGGAAATGGAAACAGTTGGTAGCTTGACAAAACAAGTAATGTGATCAGTCAATGTGACTAGAACTTGTGCCCTAACCCTGATACAAGGGGTATTGTGATCTTCCTGCACACAGTGCCCTATCCCTATTAATACCAGGAGTGTTGTGATCTTCCTGCACACAGTGCCCTATCCCTAATACCAGGGGTGTTGTGATCTTCCTGCACACAGTGCCCTATTCCTGATACTGGGGGTGTTGTGATCTTCCTGCACACAGTGCCCTATTCCTGATACCGGGGGTGTTGTGATCTTCTTGCACACATCCCGGTATCAGGGATAGGGCACTGCATGCAGGAAGATCACAACACTCCTGGTATTAATAGGGATAGGGCACTGCATGCAGGAAGACCACAACACTCCTGGTATTAATAGGGATAGGGCACTGCATGCAGGAAGATCACAACACCCCTGGTATCAGGGATAGGGCACTGTGTGCAGGAAGATCACAATACCCCGGAGGAGTGAGGGTCAGGCAGCTCCCCCCTGTCTGTGAAGCCAGCCTCTCACTAGTAATGCAGGGAGGGAGCTGTCTCAGACTTCACCATCCTCCCCCCCCCCCCTCACCCACACACCATTCACTAGCTGGGACATGGGGGAAGTCAGGAGTGAGGGTCAGGCAGCTCCCCCCTGTCTGTGAAGCCAGCCTCTCACTAGTAATGCAGGGAGGGAGCTGTCTCAGACTTCACCATCCTCCCCCCCCCCCCCTCACCCACACACCATTCACTAGCTGGGACATGGGGGAAGTCAGGAGTGAGGGTCAGGCAGCTCCCCCCTGTCTGTGAAGCCAGCCTCTCACTAGTAATGCAGGGAGGGAGCTGTCTCAGACTTCACCATCCTCCCCCCCCCCCCCTCACCCACACACCATTCACTAGCTGGGACATGGGGGAAGTCAGGAGTGAGGGTCAGGCAGCTCCCCCCTGTCTGTGAAGCCAGCCTCTCACTAGTAATGCAGGGAGGGAGCTGTCTCAGACTTCACCATCCTCCCCCCCCCCCTCACCCACACACCATTCACTAGCTGGGACATGGGGGAAGTCAGGAGTGAGGGTCAGGCAGCTCCCCCCTGTCTGTGAAGCCAGCCTCTCACTAGTAATGCAGGGAGGGAGCTGTCTCAGACTTCACCATCCTCCCCCCCCCCTCACCCACACACCATTCACTAGCTGGGACATGGGGGAAGTCAGGAGTGAGGGTCAGGCAGCTCCCCACTGTCTGTGAAGCCAGCCTCTCACTAGTAATGCAGGGAGGGAGCTGTCTCAGACTTCACCATCCTCCCCCCCCCTCACCCACACACCATTCACTAGCTGGGACATGGGGGAAGTCAGGAGTGAGGGTCAGGCAGCTCCCCCCTGTCTGTGAAGCCAGCCTCTCACTAGTAATGCAGGGAGGGAGCTGTCTCAGACTTCACCATCCTCCCCCCCCCCTCACCCACACACCATTCACTAGCTGGGACATGGGGGAAGTCAGGAGTGAGGGTCAGGCAGCTCCCCCCTGTCTGTGAAGCCAGCCTCTCACTAGTAATGCAGGGAGGGAGCTGTCTCAGACTTCACCATCCTCCCCCCCCCCCTCACCCACACACCATTCACTAGCTGGGACATGGGGGAAGTCAGGAGTGAGGGTCAGGCAGCTCCCCCCTGTCTGTGAAGCCAGCCTCTCACTAGTAATGCAGGGAGGGAGCTGTCTCAGACTTCACCATCCTCCCCCCCCCCCTCACCCACACACCATTCACTAGCTGGGACATGGGGGAAGTCAGGAGTGAGGGTCAGGCAGCTCCCCCCTGTCTGTGAAGCCAGCCTCTCACTAGTAATGCAGGGAGGGAGCTGTCTCAGACTTCACCATCCACCCCCCCCCCCTCACCCACACACCATTCACTAGCTGGGACATGGGGGAAGTCAGGAGTGAGGGTCAGGCAGCTCCCCCCTGTCTGTGAAGCCAGCCTCTCACTAGTAATGCAGGGAGGGAGCTGTCTCAGACTTCACCATCCTCCCCCCCCTCCTCACCCACACACCATTCACTAGCTGGGACATGGGGGAAGTCAGGAGTGAGGGTCAGGCAGCTCCCCCCTGTCTGTGAAGCCAGCCTCTCACTAGTAATGCAGGGAGGGAGCTGTCTCAGACTTCACCATCCTCCCCCCCCCCCCCCTCACCCACACACCATTCACTAGCTGGGACATGGGGGAAGTCAGGAGTGAGGGTCAGGCAGCTCCCCCCTGTCTGTGAAGCCAGCCTCTCACTAGTAATGCAGGGAGGGAGCTGTCTCAGACTTCACCATCCTCCCCCCCCCCTCACCCACACACCATTCACTAGCTGGGACATGGGGGAAGTCAGGAGTGAGGGTCAGGCAGCTCCCCCCTGTCTGTGAAGCCAGCCTCTCACTAGTAATGCAGGGAGGGAGCTGTCTCAGACTGGTATCAGGGTTAGGGCACTGTGTGCAGGAAGATCACAACACTCCTGGTATTAATAGGGATAGGGCACTGTAAGAGATGACTGTAGTAGATTGAATAAAGATCTGATGTTTCTGCTCTCCTCACACCAAACAAAAACAACACACAAGCAGAGAAGCCCTTCTTACAAAGCTGAGCTAGTGAGTTAAGTAGGAGGAAAAGTAAACATACTGGTGCCAGTGTGGCTACTTAAAAAATACACTTACCAACAATCAATTACATATATTTGAACTGTGTACAGTTCCAGCCAGGACCACCTTTCTAAAATGCACAGTGATTGGCAAATTCAACATGCACTAGCATTTCAGGTGCCTGCTAACAAAAATAATAAACAAACAAGTTCTAGTCAGGTGAGTGCTGATCATTACATTACTTTTTTTGTCAAGCTTCCAACTGTTTCCATTTCACATCCCCCCAACCATATTGGTAACATCAATAGATAAGAGCACAGCCAGCCAATAGGAATACATACATACATATTCATTCCTAAGTGACCTTTACTGACCTGGGAAGTGTGAACACTTTGTTTCATTTTCTGTTGGTGTTCGTTAGTTTCCAGTTCCATTTCCCATCCCCCCAACCATCACCTCAGTGGTAACCTTGGTAACATCAATAGATAAGAGGGCAGCCAGCCAATAGGAACACATATTCATTCCTAACTGACCTTCAGTGACCTGGAAAGTGTTTATTTGTATCATTTTCAGTTAGTGCGCACTAAATCGAGTTAGTGCGCACTAACGGGGAGTTAGTGCGCACTAACACGATTTAACGATTTTTAACGATAAATCGTTAGAATTTCTATTGTATCGTGTTCTATAACGATTTAAGACGATATAAACATTATCGGACGATAATTTTAATCGTTAAAAAACGATTCACATCCCTACAGTGTATACCTAAGTAAAAAGGTTGAAAAGTTCAGTTCAGTTACTCACCTTGGAAAGGTGTTGAGGTAGTGTGATTTGGTTTGATTAGGTACCAACATTTGATAATCAAGAGAGCAGTGAGTCACTCTGGCTGACTAACTGAAATTAGACTGTTTGGATTTCTCAACCCTCCCACCTCTAGCTCATCCTTTAATTTATAGGCAGGTGCCACTTTCACAAAAAAAAAAAAAACTTTATTGAGAGTTTGATCAGTCCCTTGTAGGCCACTACCAGACATATAGTGAATTCACGAATACATTTAAAGGACGTTAATTAGACACATTCCTACTCCAATAGCAACCTAAAACTTAACTAGAAATTGAACAAAATTGAGATGAAGGCAGCAGCCCAGCAGCGAGAGGGGGACTTCCCAGTCTTTTGCTTCGAGTGTCACATGTATGATTTTTTACCCGCCAGTGAGAAGTTGTACATGTGCATGCGATGCAAAGAGCTCCTGGCTCTCAGAGAATGAGTCCAATCTCTGGAGGCTAGAGTAGCAGACCTGCAGGAGTTGAGGCAGACAGAGAGGTATATAGATGAGACCTTCAGGGACATAGTAGCCAAGTCCCAACTTTAGACTGGCAGCCCTGGTGCTGCCTTGGAGGAAGAAGATCTCATGGTTGGAGGGCATCAACCGGGTGCAGCAGGAAAGGATCCTGTAGCAAGGACCTGCTCTCTAGGTGATGCATTGCCCTTTCGCACCGAGGATATCTCCCCAAGGCCTACTTCCCAGGAGGGAAGGGTTAGGTCGAGCGTCATAGTTGGTGATTCGATTATTAGGAATGTAGATAGCTGGGTGGCTGGTGGGCGTGAGGATCGCCGGGTAACATGCCTACCTGGTGCAAAGGTGGTGGACCTCACGTATCACCTAGATAGGATTTTAGACAGTGCTGGGGAGGAGCCGGCTGTCATGGTACATGTGGGCACCAATGATATAGGAAAATGTGGGAGGGAGGTTCTGGAAGCCAAATTTAGGCTCTTAGGTAGAAAGCTTAAATCCAGAACCTCCAGGGTAGCATTCTTTGAAATGCTCCCTGTTCCACACGCAGGTCACCAGAGGCAGGTAGAGCTCCGGAGTCTCAATGCATGGATGAGACAATGGTGCAAGGAAGAGGGATTCAGTTTTGTTAGGAACTGGGAAACTTTTGGGGAACGGGGAGTCTCTTCCGAAGGGATGGGCTCCACCTTAACCAGGGTGGAATCAGACTGTTGGTGCTAAACTTTAAAAAGGAGATAGAGCAGCTTTTAAACTAGAACAAAGGGGAAAGCCGACAGTCGCTCAGCAGCGCATGGTTCAGCGAGAGTTATCTTCAAAGGATACTAATGATGCATTAGAATTAGGGCATCCCGACAGTGAGGTTCCAATAATTAGAAAAATAGTCCAAGTGCCTGTAACTAAAAACTCACCTGAGCTAAAAAATTCTAACTTATCCCTATCAATTAAAAAGGAAAATGAAAATACAAACAAAAAACAAACTTTGAAATGTTTGTATGCTAATGCCAGAAGTCTAAGAAGTAAGATGGGAGAATTAGAATGTATAGCAGTGAATGATGAAATAGGCTTAATTGGCTTCTCAGAGACATGGTGGAAATTATATCGCAATGACAGAAAGGAGCACCTGGGAAGCGGTGTGGCACTTTATGTTCGAGATGGCATAGAGTCCAACAGGATAAACATCCTGCATGAGACTAAATGCAAAATTGAATCTTTATGGGTAGAAATCCCTTGTGGTCGGGGAAGACTATAGTGGATGGTAGTATACTCCTATCACTATAGTGATAGGAGTATACTACCATCCACCTGGTCAAGATGGTGAGATGGACAGTGAACTGCTAAGAGAAATTAGGGAAGCTAACCAAATTGGGAGTGTGGTAATAATGGGAAACTTCAATTACCCCAGTATTGACTGGGTAAATGTATCATCGGGACACGCTAGAGAGATAACATTCCTGGATGAAATAAATGTTAGCTTTATGGAGCAATTGGTTCAGGAACCGACAAGAGAGGAAGCAATTTTAGATCTAATTCTCAGTGGAGCACAGAATTTGGTGAGAGAGGTAACAGTGGTGGGGCCACTTGGCAATAGTGATCATAATATGATCAAATTTGAAATAATTTGAATTAATGACTGGAAGAGGAACAGTATGCATATCCATGGCTCTTGTGCTAAACTTTCACAAGGGAAACTTCGATAAAATGAGAAAAATTGTTAGAAAAAACTGAAAAGAGTAGCTACAAAAGTAAAAAGTGTGCAAGAGGCGTGCTCATTGTTAAAAAATACCATTCGAGAAGCACAGTCCAGATGTATTCCACATTAAGAAAGGTGGAAAGAAGGCAAAACAATTACCGGCATGATTAAAAGGGGAGGTGAAAGAAGCTATTTTAGCCAAAAGATCTTCATTCAAAAATTGGAAGAAGGATCCAACAGAAGAAATAGGATAATGCATAAACACTGGCAAGTTAAATGTAAGACATCGATAAGACAGGCTGAAAGAGAATTTGAAAGAAGTTGGCCGTAGAGGCAAAAACACAGTAAAAACTTTTTAAAATATATCCGAAGCAGAAAGCCTGTGAGGGAGTCAGTTGGACCATTAGATGATCAAGGGGTTAAAGGGGCACTTAGAGAAGATAAGGCCATTGTGGAAAGATGAAATGATTTCTTTGCTTCGGTGTTTACTGAAGAGGATGTTGGGAAGGTACCCATACTGGAGAAGATTTTCATGGATAATGATTCAGATGGACTGAATCAAATCACGGTGAACTTAGAAGATGTGGTAGACCTGATTGACAAACTGAAGAGTAGTAAATCACCTGGACCGGATGGTATATACCCCAGAGTTCTGAAGGAACTAAAAAATGAAATTTGAGACCTATTAGTAAAAATTTGTAACCTATCATTAAAATCATCCATTGTACCTGAAGACTAGAGGATAGCTAATGTAACCCACATATATAAAAAGGGCTCCAGGGGCAATCCAGGAAAACTACAGGCCAATTAGCCTGACTTCAGTGCCAGGAAAAATAGAGGAAAGTGTTCTAAACATCAAAATAACAGAAAATATAGAAAGACATGGTTTAGTGGACCAAAGTCAGCATGGCTTTACCCAAGGCAAGTCTTGCCTCACAAATCTGCTTCACTTTTTTGAAGGAGTTATAGAAACATAGAAACATAGAAATGATGGCAGAAGAAGACCAAACGGCCCATCCAGTCTGCCCAGCAAGCTTCACACATTTTTTTTCTCATACTTATCTGTTTCTCTTAGCTCTTTGGTTCTATTTCCCTTCCACCCCACCATTAATGTAGAGAGCAGTGATGGAGCTGCATCCAAGTGAAATATCAAGCTTGATTAGTTAGGGGTAGTAAGGGTAGTAACCGCCGCAATAAGCAAGCTACACCCATGCGTATTTGTTTTACCCAGACTATGTTATTCAGCCCTAAAGGTAAACCAGTAGATGTAGTATACTTGGATTTTCAGAAGGTACTTGACAAAGTTCCTCATGAGAGGCTTCTAGGAAAAGTAAAAAGTCGGGATAGGTGGCGATGTCCTTTCGTGAATTGCAAACTGGCTAAAAGACGGGAAATAGAGAGTAGGATTAAATGGACAATTTTCTCAGTGGAAGGGAGTGGGCAGTGGAGTGCCTCAGGGATCTGTATTGTGATCCTTACTTTTCAATATGGGGCGGATTTTAAGAGTCCTGCTCGCCTAAATCCGCCCAAATCCGGGCGGATTTAGGCGAGCAGGGCCCTGTGCGCCGGTGAGCCTATTTTACATAGGCCTACCGGCACGCGCAGAGCCCCGGGACTCGCGTAAGTCCCGGGGGTTTCTGAGGGGGGAGTGTCGGGGGTGTGTCGGGGGCGGGCCCGAACCGCGCGGCGTTTTCGGGGCATGTCGGAAGCGTTCCGGGGGCAGGCCCGTGGGCGTGGCCGCGCCCTCTGGACCCGCCCCCAGGTTGCGTCCCGGCGCACCAGCGGCCCGCTGGCGCGCGGGGATTTACATCTCCCTCCGGGAGGTGTAAATCCCCTGACAAAGGTAAGGGGGGGTTTAGACAGGGCCGGGCGGGTGGGTTAGGTAGGGGAAGGGAGGGGAAGGTGAGGGGAGGGCAAAAGTAAGTTCCCTCCGAGGCCGCTCCGATTTCAGAGCGGCCTCGGAGGGAACGGGGGTAGGCTGCGCGGCTCGGCGCGCGCCGGCTATACGGAATTGATAGCCTTGCGCGCCGATCCAGGATTTTAGCGGATATGCGCGGCTACGCACGTATCTACTAAAATCCCGCGTACTTTTGCTTGCGCCTGATGCGCCAGCAAAAGTACGCCAAATTGCGTGGTTTGAAAATCTACCCCTATATTTATAAATGATCTGGAAAGAAATACGATGAGTGAGATAATCAAATTTGCAGATGATACAAAATTGTTCAGAGTAGTTAAATCACAAGCAGATTGTAATAAATTGCAGGAAAACCTTTTGAGACTAGAAAATTGGGCATCAAAATGGCAGATAAAATTTAATGTGGATAAGTGCAAGGTGATGCATATAGGGAAAAATAACCCATGCTATAGTTACACAATGTTAGGTTCCATATTAAGTGCTGCAACCCAAGAAAGAGATCTAGGCATCATAGTGGATAACACATTGAAATTGTCGGTTCAGTGTGCTGCGGCAGTCAAAAAAGCAAACAATGTTGGGAATTATTAGAAAGGGAATGGTGAATAAAATGGAAAATGTCATAATGCCTCTGTATCGCTCCATGGTGAGACCGCACCTTGAATACTGTGTACAATTCTGGTCGCCGCATCTCAAAAAAGATATATTTGTGATGGAGAAGGTACAGAGAAGGGCTACCAAAATCATAAGGGGAATGGAACAGCTCCCCTATGAGGAAAGACTAAAGAGGTTAGGACTTTTCAGCTTGGAAAAGAGACGGCTGAGGGGGGATATGATAGAGGTGTTTAAAATCATGAGAGGTCTAGAATGGGTAGATGTGAATCAGTTATTTACTCTTTTGGATAATAGAAAGATTAGGGGGCACTCCATGAAGTTAGCATGTGGCACATTTAAAACTAATCGGAGAAAGTTCTTTTTTTACTCAACGCAACGGAATTATTTGCCAGAGGATGTGGTTAGTGCAGTTAGTATAGCTTTGTTTAAAAAAGCATTAGATAAGTTCTTGGAGAAGTCCATTTCCTGCTATTAATTAAGTTGACTTAGAAAATAGCCACTGCTATTACTAGCAACGGTAACATGGAATAGACTTAGTTTTTGGGTACTTGCCAGGTTCTTATGGCCTGGATTGGCCACTGTTGGAAACAGGATACTGGGCTTGATGGACCCTTGGTCTGACCCAGTATGGCATGTTCTTATGTTCTTACTCAAAGCATACTTTAAAAAATTAGCACACACTAAAAATGTTAGTGTGTGCTAAGAAAGAAAATGAAAGCAGATCCCTAATATTTTCTGTATTATCCTCACTTAAGCATACTTTAATATGCCATCCCTCAGACTCCCTCTTTCTTTCACATATTTCAAACAAGGACAAATACACTGTATATTTTATTCTATATACAGGCAAACCATTCTATGAGGCAGATTTTAAATGGGCAAAATCAGGAGATACGCGCATGACTCGCATGAGAGTGTGCCACACGGATTTTAAAAGGCCCTCGGCCACACACAAATCTCCCGGTTCCTGGATAAAAAAAGGTTTGTTGAAAAAGGGGCGGGGCATGGTGTGGTTGGGGTGGGGCATGTGCGGCCCTGGACTGCACCTTGCAGTCAGTTACGTGCACAAGCGCATGCAGGGATACCACAACCGAGTAACTTGCTTCTGCTATGGGCTGTGTGTAAGTAGATAAATTTAAAGAAAAGGGTAGTTAGCGGGGTTTTAAGGGTCAGGGTTAGTAGGGTAAAAGAGAGGCTAGTTAGGTAGGAGTTTAGGAAGTCCTCTCTTTTACTGGGGTGAACTGGGAGGGAACTGGGAAATAGGCCTACTGCATTGCTGCGCGCAACTACTAAAATCGCTCCCACTTACACACTCGAGGCTTGCACATGTGCGAGTTGATATAAAATTGTGCGCGCATGTATGCGTGGGTAGCCAATTTTATAACATGCACACATAAACACACATGTTATAAAATCGGTGCGTCCATGTGCGTGCATTGGCAAACATGTGCACATGCGCACATGTGTCACTTTGAAAGTTAATGCTTTTATATTTTAGTAGCCGTTAAGCCCGTAACAACGGGCTACATTTAAAAAAAAAAAATTCGGTCCATTTCCTTCCCATTCCCTCCCCCTCATTCTCCCTCTAGTCTCCCTCCCTCTCCCTCTTCCCCCTCCCCCTCTATTCTCCCTCCCTCTCCCCCTCCCCTCTTCCTCCCTCTCCCCCTCCCCTTCCTTCCCCCTCCTCCCTCTCCCCTTCCTCCCCCCTTCCTCCCCACTTCCTTCCTCTCCCCCCCCCACTCTCTCCTCCCCCCCTTCCCCTCACTCTCTCCTCCCCTCACTCTCTCCTCCCTCTCCTCAGTCACTCCCCCTCTCTCAATCCCCTCCCCTTTCAGATCATCCACAACCGGCAGACGGAAGATCTCCGGGGGGGTCCCTCCCACGCGCGCGGCGCCGCTACTGCTCGTCGTCGCTGCCGCCGCTACTGCTCCTCCCACTCCTGCTTCTCACCGCCGCCGCTCCTGCGGCCCCAGCGCCATTTTTTTTTTCGGGCACGCTCGGCTCTGACCGACGTGCTCGCCCGCGCATGCGCGGTAGAGCTGCTCTCTACTGCGCATTTGCGGGCCGTCGGTCAGAGCCCATTTATAAGGTAGATTCTCTTCTCTACTCAAATCACAGTTCACATCTATAGCACCATATTTTCTCAGCACTGGATAGAGATTTCCATATACAAACAGAACTAGCATACAGCTATGCTATTTATTTATTTACTTGGATTATTAGTTTGCTCATTTCATCCTCTCAATTCCCTCAACCCATAATGTTGGGGTCATCTTCAACTGCTCTCTCTCCTTCTTTACATATATCTAAAACATTGCTAAGATCACCAAAATGTTGCTTCCTTTCTGAACTCAATACCAGAACCTTTATGCACTCTCTCATTACCTCCCACTCAGACTACTGCAACCTGCTCCTTACGTGTCTTCCAGTGAACCATACAATCTTTAAAAACAATTCAGCAGCCTGAATCAACTTTCACCAAAGACCCTACACCCATATAACTGCTCTTCTCAATTCACTGCATTGGCTACCTATATGTCAAACTCCTCTTCCTCACCTACAATTCTTATTATTTTTTATATACCGACATTCGATCTGAGATATCGGTTTACATTCAGGTACAAGAGCCTACCTCTGGCAGGCGTAACTTGCGCGCACCAGCCGGCTGCTGTGCAGGAGGCCTCGGTGCCGCCCCTTTCACAAAGCCCCATGACACACGCGCATCGCTGGGCTTTGCGCGTGTCGCCGGGCCTATGCAAAATAGGCTCGGCGCACACAGGAGCGATTACGCACGTAAATCCTTTAAAATCCGCCCCTATATTTGGAATTGATTTCCTGAGTTGGTATGTCATTTTCCTTCTCATGTCTTATGCAAATCCAGGTAAAAGCCCCACCTTTTTGAAGCTGCTATTAAATCTTAACCCCTGATTATCCAGCTTTCAGCCTTATTGATTTGAACCATTTTCTTCATAAATGAAATTACCAAAATCTCCTTTGTCCTGTATGTTTGTCTTGATTAGATTGTAAGCTTTACAACATTGCAAACATTAAGTAATGCTATAGAAGAGATAAATAGTAGTAGTTGTTGTAGCTCATTTTATCCAGGCTCAGTGCAGCATACAACCTCATATCATTCAAACATTGTACAATATACATTCATGCTTTCTTCTTATAGCACTGCCTAGGACTGCTACATGTAGGTATAATTTAATTTCATTACACTCTCACATACCACATACACACCTCTGGTTAAAGCTTGTTACTCAGATCTCATCTGCCATACAGAGCACTGCATGTCACAGCACATACTGTATGTTAATTTACAACAGATGCAAGTAAATGCAATCATTGATTATTCACAAAAAAGATAGTAAATTAAAACAAATACAGCTTCATAGTTGTTGGTTGAAGTATCATGTAATGAACTACGGTGTGTGTTCCCACCTCTAACCTCCTTCCAAACTTCTTTCCTTCCTGTGTCTCCCGCTTCTCCTTCAGCTGCCAGAGAATAGGTTCAGTATTTGTTAATTTTGCATTTGGTCTAATCTCTATGTGTGCAGTGTTGTACCCCGTCTGGAACAATGTGATCAGTGCTGATTATTCATTTTTAAATAAATGAGTAAAAGGGACATCAAACATTACAACAACATTCACATGCAAGTACTCACCCATCGACTCATGAAGCCTCCACTCCCCACAACAGAAGCACAAAGAAAGCTCTACCAGTCAACTCAAAACTACCACTACATGCATCTAGATTTATGGCATTTTGACAGACAATCCCTGGAGGTATGGCAAAAATCAATTACTCTGACATTCGGCAAGTGCTCACATGTGTCCTGCTGCCACCGCACTGATCCTCGCATTCACACAACACTTAATTTCACCCTTGCAAACAGACAGAGTGTTGCAAGCAGACACACACTCAGTGCAGCAGAAGCAAGTGTACTCACCCCAAGCAGTTGAAAAGGACACACCGCACTCCTGCAGCCAGTGAGCTGCATCTTTGCCCCCAAATTTCCAGGGTCAGTAGGTTGTGTTCCTTGTACATTGTTATGCAGCAAGCAGAGGCTCCTGACCTCACTCTTTTGGTCTGCAAAATCAAAGCTTGTGTGGGTTCGGATGGCCTGATCCCTGGCCCGTTTGATGTGATGGGCAGATGTTACACTAATGTGGATGTAGTGAAGTGCAGAAATAAGCTGAGACTTTTCATTTGAAAATGACTTGCTGTAAGATATAAAACCATTATAGAACTAGTATAAAACATGTGTCCCAAGTCTATTATATTACAGTTGATTTTTGAATCAACATATTATTCCTACTGCTCTTGTTTTTTCCATTATTTTCTACACATTCAAATAGAGTAATATGATAACCACAGCACCATGTCTCCAACACATGAATAGAGGAATGTTCCATGTCTTTCAGTAGCTTGTCCTACAGTGACTAATAACTTGGTACTTTACCACACATTCTGATGCCCACATTCCATCATGAAGTCAGGTTCTGATATTATTAAGTTCTCACAATGAAATAGTGCAATGCATATTAGGATTTCTGCTCTCTTCCTTTTCCTCTCCTATTATTGGCAAGATTCATTGCCATTTAGTATTAAAATAGGGTTACGTGAATGAGTCGGTGTGGAGATGTGTCAATAGACATGGCTTTCATCTTATTTTCATTGCCAAAGGAGATTTTTAGCTTTGATTTAGTAGGAATAGGAAAACAATTTGCTCTTTTGTAGGGTGATAAAACAGGAAAGTTCATTTCCTTTGCTTTTCCACAGCGCTGCCTACCCATCTTTACATCAAATTAAAAGCAGTTATTACTGTGGGACAATAAAGTGCTACACCTCAACGACTTTCCGCTCCTACATCCTTTATTGGGAAGTGGATTCCAGTGTTCCTCTGTCAGTTTCATTTTTAGAAGCTGATGAGTGTTGATAGAGAGATTTCACCACTTTACAAGAAAATAAAGACAAGAGGAAGCTTAATTTCATTAATACCTGCCTAGCTATTGCCCCACATAATAGTGCAAAACATGTATTATAGAAGCTTAGAAAGCAGGAAACATGAGGCTTGGAATGCAATTCCTAGTCTTATAATTAGTTATTTTCCCTCCAGCTTGTATAAGAGTAACATGTAAATATAGGAGAAAATGAGGATTTTTGACAGTACTTCTAATCGTCTGATCAAAAGCACCGTATACAATGTTATCTCCAGTTCTGTGGCAGCACAGAAGTGTGTCTCATCTTTTTACATAATAGTGTAGTAACATAGTAATGATGGCAAAAAAAGACCAGATGGTCCATTCAGTCTGCCCAGCAAGTCTTCTTTCATTGTATCAACTGCTGCTCTATGCTGGTTACCCCCAAGCCTTATTTTTAGGGTAGCAATATTTACAATCTTTCCCAGTTTCTCTTAGCTTTTCCAGATATTGTTGCCTGTCTTCTACCTTCTGTGATCTCTTGTAGTTTATTAACGCTAACTTTTTCTCCCTTACGTTTTCAGTTACCTCTTTAGAAAACCATAATTGATTCATTTTCTTCTTTCCTTGATTTACTTTCCTAAGAAAAAGGATTGTTTCCCTCATAATATCACTGTTTAGTTTTACCCACTGCTCTTCTACTTCTCCTAGATTTTCCCAATCAGCTAACAACTCCTTGAAGTATTCCTCCATTTTAACCAAATTAGCTTTCCTGAAGTCTCGGACCCTTGTCTTTGAATGAACCATCATCTCTTGTGCTCTAATACTGAACCACACCATGCGGCGATCACTGGATCCCAGACGATCATCAACTACAACATCAGACATAGTGTCCCTGTTGGTAAGCACCAGGTCCAGTAATGCCCTTCCCTGTGTGGGTTCCATTACCAGCTGAGAGAACAATTCTCTTGCAGAGAATCCAGAATTTTACTGCTTCTAGAAGTACTGTAACTGGGATATTCTAATCAACATCCAGCAGATTGAAATCCCCTCCCCTATCATAGCAATTTTGTGAATAGCCCCCACTAAAACTCTCTCCATCTCCTCTGTCTGTGAACTAAAGATTCTCTGTGAGAAAAAAGGAAAACCTGCAGAAAGGATTTATTCCGAAAGGGAATGGATAATGGACAATGGGGTAGGTGGGTGGGGAATGGGTGAAAAGAATGGAAAACATGTAACCTCCTCTAAGAATTGTTTGGATAATGAGCTGAATTAGTAATGTGGATTCAGTACTGTAAATGCTTTGCTTCTATTGCTCAAAAAGGTTCAATAAAAGTTAAGTGGGGTAAAAAATAAAAAAAAAGAGAGGATTTATTTGACATTTGACTTCGCCAACAGGGGAGCCCATCTTCTTTAGGCAAAAGGAGGACAGTTCTTTCTGGTCTTGTACTGACTGTGGTGCCCTTAACACTGTGGGCTGGATGTTAATATCTAAGCGTGGGCGTAGATTTGTGCGCGCAACCCGGCACATCCTTGGAGGGCACTTTCCTTCCGCCCCCCCCTCCCCACCTACCCCTCCCTTCCCCTACCTAACCCGCCCCCCCCCCAGCCCTACCTAACCTCCCCCCCAACCTTTTTTTAGCAAATTTCTCCAGCCTCCGGGCAGGCGTAGGTTGCACTCATTGGCCGAGTGCCGGCGCACAATCCCTCAGCCTAGCTGCACTAGGGAGGCCTCTGGCCATGCCCCCTCCTGGACTGCCCATGCCCCGCCCCTTTTTTCAAGCCCCGGGATATACACGCGTCCCAGGGCTTGCGCTCGTCACCGGGCCTATGCAAAATAGGCTCGGCGCGCGTAGGGCTTTTAGAATTTGCCCCTATATATTTAGTAACTGTTACTCTCTGCCCCTTATTAAAGAGCTCCTAGAAGGTCTCCAAGCAACTCAAATATTTTCTAAGCTTGATTTGAGGGACACATATAATCTTATCTGTATCAGGAAAAGAGATGAGTGGAGGACAGAGTTTTGAACGCACTATGATCATCTCTTTCCCTGATACATTTTACAATGGGCCGGCCAAGCGTGTAAAACCCAGTACGTGCCGAAGTGCTGGGCCTCTCCAAAGGGGCGGGCGGGGGGGGGGGGGGGGGTATGGGATAGTGCCATTTGACATTGTCCCAGGAAAGCATGCGCCAGGAACAGAGCAAGCCACACAGACCTAACAGAGACATCCCTGTGCCACCTCATCAGGTGGCTGAAGCAACCTCCCCAAACCCCTCACATTTAGTTTAAAAAAAAAAACCTGGAGCTTGCTAAACCCCTTCCCCCTCCAAACCCCAGGTCCTTAACCAATACATCCCTGTTGGTTAAGTAAGGATCAAAATGATGCCAGCCGAGGTCCTACCTTTGCCCCATCACATGATCTCAGCCAGCCAGTGCCATTTAAAAACTGGCAAAGCCAGTTCTGGAGCTGTAGGGAGCACTACAGTTTCCCACTGGGCCATCAGTGATGCATTAATAAAGACTGAGGGGTTGGGGATAAGCTAGGGTGAGATGAGCACCAGGGGCCTTTAATTAAGCTCTGGAATTTTTTCCCAGAGGTTGTGGTGTACATTTTAGTGTAACTGGGTTTAAAAAAGGTTTGGATAAGTTCCTGGCGTTAAAGTCCATAAATCATTATTAAGATGGACTTGAGGAATTCCACTGCTTATCCCTAGAACAAGCAGCATGGAATCTTTTTACCTTTTAGGATCTTGCCAGGTACTTGTGACCTGGATTGGAAACAGGATACTAGGCTTGATAGACCTTTGGTCTGACTCAGTATGGCAAATCTTATGTTTTTATGTTCTAAATAAGAAAGAGTTTGGGGAGTTGGTGGGGCCTGCACCCAAACGCTTAAATTTGTTTTAATCTCTTTTGAAAACTTCAGCTGCCTCATGGGGCAGTGGAGGGGAGAGAGTACAAGGACTCTTGAGAGAGCCCCAGGGGAGAACAATTCGGATAACTTTGGCTGACCCAGACACATCAGGACATACTTTAGTGTCCTAATGCTTTCAATGAAAGTGAGCTACAACTCCAGTGTTGTAGCCAATTTTCCAGAAAATAACATGGCTTGCAATTTTTCAGGTAAGCGACATTTTTTATTTATAGAAATCACCCAGTAGTAAGCAGCTTTGCATCTGGTAAATGCCTCACACAGCTTAATAAATGACCCACTAAGGGGGTCATTTTCCAAGGAGTTACCGCGGGTGATAATTCTGCAAATTTTGTATTCAGGGGGTGGAGCAAATGTAAAGTAGGGAGGATGTATCATGAAACAGCTACAGGGTTAGCATGGCTCCTAACATGGCCAATAACTACACCTCTTTCAGTATGGAGAGAGAGAGAGAGAGAGAGAGAGAGAGAGAGAGAGAGAGAGAGAGAGAGAGAGAGACTTGCTATAGTGCCTCCTCCCTAGACAGGTATTTGTATCCCTATGGGAGGCCCACCTAGTAACTTGAGGTGAGGGTTAAGTATTAATGTAGGGGGTTAGGGGCCACTTTGACATTCAACGTGAGATGTACGAACAGAACAGTGGTCTCTTGTGAAGATTTGCTGGCCTTCGGCATGAGGAAACTCACTCCAAGATGAGATTTGGGCAATGTTCTCTCCACCTAGCTTGATGGACACTCTACCTGGGCAACAACAAGCTAGGTGGAGAGAACATTGCTCAAATCTCATCTTGGAGTGAGTTTCCTCACTCCGAAGGCCAGCAAATCTTCACAAGAGACCACTGTTCTGTTCGTACATCTCACGTTGAATGTCAAAGTGGCCCCTAACCCCCTACACTAATACTTAACCCTCACCTCGAGTTACTAGGTGGGCCTCCCATAGGGATACAAATACCTGTCTAGGGAGGAGGCACTATAGCGTCTCTCTCTCTCTCTCTCTCTCTCTCTCTCTCTCTCTCTCTCTCTTTCTCTTTCTTTCTTTCTTTCTCTCTCTCTCTCTCTCTCAGCATACTGAAACAGGCCTGTCTGGAAACATCATGAACCACAATATATACTGGCAATGTAGCCCAAATTGGGCTAATAGTGCAATACACATGCTTATTAGCATAAGGTACACCCCTTTTTGGTATCGCATGCGATATTGGAAAATGAGGCCCAAAGTTTGCACCTGAGGCAATGGTGGGTGAAGTGGCTTGCCCAAGGTTAGAAGAAGTATCAACAGGATACTTCAGCCAACTGCTTTTTGTAGCTCTCAAGGTTCAGAGGTGAGAATTCCTTCTCTAGGCCATGTGTTTAGAAGTGGCATTTCAGCTATAAATGAAAATCTCTGACTGAAGACATTTGGAGGATAACTTTAAAGCATGTGCATGTGCACCCATATACTTGTGTATATAAGTGTGCGTAAATCTACTTCTGTATTTTATAATCTGCACGTATATGATCAGCGCAGGTTATAAAATACACACAAATATGATCTTTAACGTGAGGCACAAGTCAAAAATATTTGTGTATACAAGCTCCGATTTATCTGGGTAAGTTGTGGCTTTGCTGCTACTTATCCAGATAAATTTTGAGTTATCCAGCTAAGTAGCAGCTTTGACACAACTTAGCTGGATAAGTTTGAAAAGCACTACTTGTCTGTCTAAATAGCGCTTTTTAGACTTATACGGTTAAGCAAGATATTTTATTATATTTGATTTATTTGATTTATATTCCACTTTTTAGGCACTTTCAAAGCGGATTACATTGAGGTGATGTAGGTATTTCCCTAATCCACAGAGGGCTTACAATCTCATTTTAACCAAATAAGTCTGATAATCGCCACCTCCCAGCAAGTTGTTACATCCTATCATTCCAATATAATTTGTATCTTGGTATGGCATTGCAATGAAAAAGTTTACCAAGGACAGGACAACAGAGACAGTGTATTTCTCATGATCAAAAACCTTTATTTCTTATGCGCATAAGGAAGTCAGCTCCTAAGTTTGAGAGACTGACTTTATCAGATATTCAATTGACTGGACTTAAATACAATTTTGCCCTAGTGATTAGTACAACCCTCCTTTTATTTAAGATCACAAGGTGAAAAACATTTGCTGACATTTCTAAACATCCTGAGAACTCTAACTAACCTTGATTTTATAACTCTTCATTGTGTCTTCAAAGAGATACATTTGTCTTTCGTTTTATCTAAGTGTGAGACAGTTTCAAGACAGAGCAGTGCCTCCTGGAACCCTTCTGGTAAATTTACACTAAACAGAAGCCCCTAATAAATTTTATTATCACAGCATTGACCCATTGGTTATCCTCTTTCCACCAGGTCTCTGAAATGACAATTATGTCTACTTCATTCAGTGCTATACATTCTAGCTCGCTCATCCTACTCTTTAGACTTCTGGCATTAGCATACAGACATTTCAAGGTATGTTTTTTGTTGGTATTAACAATCTGCTTATCACTTGACAGGGGTATTTTGGAATCTGTTAATTCAAGAAGTTCTTTACTTATAGTGAACTACTATTGCTTTTATGGAACTTCTCTATTGGGATGCCCTAATCTGTTATTTTAATATCCTTTGAAGATACCTTCCTCTGAACCATTCACTACTGAGTGACTGGTGGCTTTACCCCATGATCAAGTTTAAAAGCTGCTTTATCTCCTTTCTGAAGGTTAGTGCCAGGAGCCAAGTTCCATCCTATTTGAGGTAAAGCCCATCCTTTTGGAATAGGCTTCTCCTTTCCCAAAATGTTACCCAGTTCCAGAATCTCCCTCCCACACCTTCCTATATTGTTGGTGCCCATGTGTACCAGGACAGCCGTATCCTTCCCAACACTGTCTAAAATCTTATTTAAGTAACACACATCAGGCAGGTAAGTTACCAATTAACCCTTACATCAACCAGCCACCTAGTTATTTTCATTCCTAATAAATGAATTGCCCTACTGGACATGACCATGGAGACTCATCCTCAGTGTGAGAGAACAATGCATCACCAGGAGAGCAGGTCCTTGCTACAGTATCACTTCCTGCTACATCAGGGTAATGCTTTCCATCCAGGGGACCTTGCCTCTTCAAAACAGCACAGATGCTGCCTGACTGGAGTTGAGACTTGACTACTATGTCCCTGAAGGTCTCTATATATCTCTCTTTATTCCTTACTTCTTTTTCATATCTAAATCTGTGGCACAGGTAGGGCACCAGGATTTTCACTCTCCCAAATGACTCTCACTTGCATCTGTAAGTACTTACATCATATTTTTCCAGGTCTTCCTATGTGGCACCTAAGAGGCACCTTATCATGCCATGCTTCTCTGATGTTTATCCCCGAGTTTACAGAGAATTTTTACATTATACCTCAACTTCTCCCTGGAAATGGATATGTCCATTCTTCTTTGATGAAATCTCTTCTTCTTGCCGGTCCTTTCAAGAGGAAAGGTACTGTATTCTCAACACAGTAGTAGCTGTGTCCCTGGACTCTAGGGTGCTCAATTACATAAAAGACAAAAAAAAAAAACAAGAAGTAGGAAGAGTGGAAAAATGTCCTCCTCTAGCAACTAAAACAGTAATCAAAACATGGACAAAACACTACAGTCTCCTTTCTTTCCCCAAGTCTCTATGCAGACATACCCCAGAGGCCTGACCCAGAATATAATCAAAATGGTACAGCATGAGATATGCTGTCCTTAAAAGGTTAAATTAGAAGTTCAACTAATAGCCACAAACAAATTCCAGCTCAAGAATCCAACTAAACTTCCATGCCCTGAGATATTGTCAGGGGTTTATAAAGGCTCTGAGCACAGACATCTGCTTCTCTCACAAAGGGGAGCAACATCCAAACCTCTGCTTCTTTGCTTTCTCTGTACCTCCCCAGTAATTTGGTTTAATTCTTCTGGTAAGGAAACCAGATGTTCCTTCCATAAATAATATTAACTGGACATTTTGGGAAGTCAATGTAAAAGAATTCATTCAAAAAAAAAACAAAAACACAATGCAAAACACCCTGAAGTGTCAGAAACTGCCCACTACATGAGGATAGCTGCTACTATTACTATGTGTATAATATTACAAGATGTCAAGTATATACAGTAACACAAACTCCAAAGAATACAACTGTAAGTAAAGTTGATATGATGGTACCCTGTAATTATCAAGCAGATGGTAATGATCCATTGAGGCAGGCACTAAAGATCACATATCATGGACTGACAAAACAGAGGTCCAGTCTTCAACTGAAGAAGCCAATAAGCTGAACAAAGGGGAGCTTCTTAAGAGGAAGATTGGACCACTTTCTTTTTGATCCAGGATATCTGATCTTTCCTTGACAGATCATTATGATATGTTTGATAAATATTGAGTGCTATATTATTGATTTGTAGTTTAGGGTTTGTGTTATAGGTTGGCTATCCTTACAGAACAGACTGTTTTTGCTAACAGTGCTGTTGTTTTGGGGTTTTGAAATTATTTTAACATCAGATCTAGAGGGCAGTGGTTCCTCCTAACATCCAATAAGCTCCCACTCTAATTCTTTTCTGGTCCCAGTTGAAACCCACTTCTTTAGGTTAACCTATCCAGATGCCTAAGTTCTTTAGTCCTTGTTCTTCCTCCCAGAAGCCTCTTCCTATCCCTCACTAACCCATGCCCCCGCCCCACTACACACACACACACACACACACACACACACATCCTTATCTTCTATTTCTCTCTCTGTACCATCCTTGTTACACATTGCTGAAGGAATGGAGGGAAGTCGGATACATAGGGCAAGGGATGAATAAAGGGTGTAAGGAAGGTGAGAACCAGGGAGGGAATAAAGGAATTAGGACCTAGTTCATGCACCATCTGAAAGGGAATAATGGAGGAAAGTAGGATAACATAGAAGGAAGGGGTAAAAAGTATTGCAGTAATTGGGTAAGGATGCAAAGAGAGGAAATAGTGAGCAGATAGATAGAATGACAAACTGGAAGCACAGCCTGTGTGATCAACCAAAAGACACACAGTTACATTTTCAGCAGCACTCTCCAGCACTGTTAAACCTGCCAGAGAACTGAGCTATCCCATGCTGACTTCCTGATAGGTTTAAATTTGCACTGCTTGCAGGTTTGGACATAAGCACTTCAAGGCAAGCAGAATTAGGTGAGACATTCAAGCGAGCAAAACCTGTACACATTGACAGCAAAGGGCGCTGACAACAACACCTGCTATCGTAATTCAAAACACCTGTGAGTTATATTTTTATAAGAACTTTATAATGATTTGTTTGGAATTTTCTGTTTGAAAATGTGTCATAAGGAAATGTTTCCTTACAGCCCACAGTGGAACTGTTCAACTGGTATTCCACCATGGGCATTGAAGAAAAGAAATGCAGAGCAATTTGTAGCAGCACTTTTCTCCACATATATTTTTTTTTTCAATTTTGGGCTAGATCCATAAGCTTTTTGGGACAATATAATTTTGGTTTCTAGCTTTCGTATAGATATACCTGTACTGAAAATTTAGTTGGTGTAGGTTGAATGTTTCAGGGGAAAAAATGCTAAATATTTTTTATTGCTTAGCAATTTGTTTTAGTGTTACAGTATATATCTGCTGGTAACTTTTTTACACTGGCCAACATCTAAATCAGTTTTTTATTTTATTTAGATTTATATTCCACTTTTCACACTTTTTTCAGTGCTTCAAAGTGGATTACATTCAGGTACAGTAGGTATTTCCCTATCCCCAGAGGGCTTACAATCTAAGGCCTGGATTTATCAAAATGTGATAAGATTGCATGTGATAGCAAAAGGGGCCTGTTTTATGCTAATATACAGTTTATTGCAATTTGTGCTAATTACCTATGTGAAGAGCTAAGTTAGTGCAAATTGTGATAATATTTTCAGGCTTTGTGATAAGTGCCAGACCTGTTGTATTTCCTGCATTTAACCACTGGGGACCATTGTTAACGGTTTGTGAGAGTGAGAGAGTGCCTAGCCATGATGTCCTCTCCCTAGATAGGTATTTGTATCCCTATGGGAGGCCCACCTAGTAACTCGAGGTGAGGTTTAGGTATTAGTGTAGGGGGTTAGGGGCTACTTTGACATTCAACGTGAGACGTACGAACAGAACAGTGGTCTCTTGTGAAGATTTGATGACCTTCAGAGGGAGGAAACTCACCCAAAGATGAGATTTGTGCAAGGTTCTCTCCACCTAGCTTGATGTTACCCAGGAAGAGTGTCCATCAAGCTAGGTTGAGAGAATCTTGCACAAATCTCATCTCTGGGTGAGTTTCCTCCCTCTGTAGGTCATCAAATCTTCACAAGAGACCTGTTCGTACGTCTCACGTTGAATGTCAACGTGGCCCCTAACCCCTTACACTAATACCTAAACCTCACCTCGAGTTACTAGGTGGGCATCCCATAGGGATACAAATACCTATCTATGGAGCAGACATCATGGCCAGGTTCTCTCTCTCTCCCTCTCCCAGATGGCTAGGCTGGTGCTCTGGGAACTTCAATCTACTAAAACAAGCTTTTCAGGAGACATCCCAAAATGCAATACCACCTTAACACTACTGAAAAACATGTAGTTAAAATTGGCATTAAATCTGCACAATAGCACTTCACAGATTGGAAAACCCCTCCACTAACTCCTCCTCTTTTTCAAATTTGCATCACACCATATAATATGGTGCTATCACATGCATTAAAGACATTTTCACGTGCAGTAAGCCCTTAGGGGTAGATTTTCAAAAACCGCAAATAGGCGTACTTTTGTTGGCACTCCAGGCGCCAACAAAAGTACGCTGGATTTCAGTAGATACGCACGTAGCCGCGTGTATCCGCTGAAATCCGGGATCGGCGCGTGCAAGGCTATCGATTTCGTATAGCCGGCGCACGCCGAGCCGCGCAGCCTACCCCCGTTCCCTCCGAGGCCGCTCCGAAATCGGAGCGGCCTCGGAGGGAACTTTCTTTTGCCCTCCCCTCACCTTCCCCTCCCTTCCCCTACCTAACCCACCCGCCCGGCCCTGTCTAAACCCTCCCCTTACCTTTGTTGGGGGATTTAAGCCTCCCGGAGGGAGAAGTAAATCCCCGCGCGCCAGCGGGCCGCTAGCGCGCCGGGACACGATCTGGGGGCGGGTCCGGAGGGTGTGGCCACGCCCCCGGGCCGCCCCGGGCCATAGCCACACCCCCGTACCCACCCCCAAAACGCTGCCGACACGCCCCCCTAAACTCCACGACGACCGGGCCCGCCCCCGACACGCCCCCCTCGGAGAACCCCGGGACTTACGCGAGTCCCGGGGCTCTGCGCGTGCCGGTAGGCCTATGTAAAATAGGCTCACCGGCGCGCAGGGCCCTGCTCGCCTAAATCCGCCCGGTTTTGGGCGGATTTAGGCGAGCAGGGCTCTGAAAATCCGCCCCTTAATGCATGCAAAAACACCTTAGCACATTTTGATAAATGACCCCCTAAGTTTGGTTGAGGCACCTCTTTAAGGGACCTAATTATTAACATATGTTAGAAGCTGCAAGGCAAAGTATTGCATGAGATCATTGGGTACCATTACGATGGCACCAGCAGGACAGCATAGAGGTGCACTCCCTCCTGCCTCTAACATCTTTTTGGAAGAAGACATCCAAAGAGGTAGGCAGGGGACTGTAGAGGTAGGGGGAGAGGTGCACTGGTCTAGAGATATGGAGGCATTTTTTCCTTTGTTTGGGATCATTCATTTGTAGCCATTTTCTGACCCAATTTAATTTTCAGGGGCAGGGTTTCATATTTGTTTTATAATTTAAACTATTAAATTTCTATAAATCATTGCAAAAACTCAAAGGAAAATATTAGAGTATAGGGGTTTCAGATTCTTGGGTTTATTTGTTTATGAAAATAGTGTGCACTACTCACAAATAGCTCGCACCATTTGCTAGAAGAAATAATCCAAATATTTTCAGAATGAGATGATTTTCATTTCAGAGGTCCCAAACCAAACCACATATTTGTTTTTTCAGGTCAATTTACCCATTTAGGTTATCTGAATACATGCGCCCACTCAAGTCAGGTGTAGGGGATCTCAGCCCAAAAGGTTATTCCTGCACTTGGAGCAAGGTGTGAAATCATGGCTCAAATGGTCCATTTCTACACTGGAGAGTTTATGCAAAACTGCGAGCCACTGGAGGCTAGGCAAAAAACTGCACAAGATGGCGCCGGCCGTCCATTGCTCCTACCATGTGACAGGGGCGACCAATGGCATCAGTACCCCCTGTGACATAGTAAGGGCAAAGGCTATCGGCGCCATTTTGAATACTGGCAGCCGACAGCCCGAGTGCAGGGAATGCTCCAGGACCCCCGCTGGACCCACCAGGGACTTGGCAAGTCTTGGGGGTTCAGGAGGGTGGGGGGTTGTAGTTAATTAAGTTTAAAGGATTGGGATGTTTTTTTTTTAACTTTAATGGGAAATGAATCCAATATGTAACTAATGGATGAATCGGGGTCCCTCGAAAACGGATGTAACAGATTTGGGTCCCGATGAATACGAATACCGAATTGAACGTATCCGTCCCTGCTGCACATCCCTAGCACTTGCTAACCTTTTGAGAAACATGGGGGTAACCTGCACAGTGCAGTAGATACTACCATAAGAAGCTTGCTGGGTATACTGGATGGACCATTTGGTCCTTTTCTGCTGTCATTTCTATGTTACTATGATTTTGCCATCATATTTCTATGTTTTTATGTATTTTACCCCAATTGGCTGCCCGCAAAAATAACAGGTACAAAGTGTGCTTGCTCTTAGTAAGCGAGTACTTTAACCAGCTAATTTATAAAAATAAAGTATCCTTTGAAAACTAATGATCTTGTATATGCATTAAAATGTGCATATGTACTTTGCAACTAGGCAAGCTATTAAAAATTGCCTCCTTAATATTAGTTTCATAGAAGGCTCTTGAAGATATTATAAAAGACCAAGGGATCAGCATCTATAAAGACAAAGGCTGATTAAAGGTAATCAGCATAAATTCAAAGAAAAAAGGTAGGTCATGTCTTATGAGTGCTTCATTTATTAGATTGTAATTTTTTTCACCTGGAGATTTTCAAGTGCTTTACAAATACTATAGAAATGAGTTGAGTTGGAATCACTGAAGCATTGCGACCTCTCAAAAGGAACACTGCTGCCAATTGGAAAGGCACACCACCTGATAGCTTTCTAACTTGCACAAGGAATGGACCACATTCTGGAAATGTGCATTACAGCTTAAGCAGAAGGAAGAAGGAGACACAATGAACATCAGTATTGATGAACATTATCGTAAATCACTTTGGAATCAATGGATTAAAGTTCCTGCATAACATGCAGTATAAGTATTAATGCAACTGGCGGCATCTTTAGGTCAGACAACACAGGGCCCAGGGCCTAAGAGGTGCTCTGGGCCCTCTAGGCCACCAGGGATGCTATGGGCATGACTGGGAAGAAACGGGGTGCCTGACAGGTCTGAGGAGGAATCAGAATGCCTAAGGACGGGTCTTTTGCTATTTTTAGTGTACAAGAGAGCATGTTATTCTAATCGTGACCATTTATTATTCTATAGCAATGAGGCTGGCCAACGCCATTTTGAATCAGATGGCACAGGGCCTGGATCCTATGGAGTGCTCTGGGTCCCACTAGACCATTAAGGATACTAAAGGTATGACCAGAAGGGATCCAGTTGCCTGGGGGGGGGGGGGGGGTCGGGGGTCTGGGTGCTGAAGGAGGGCAAATTATTCAAAAGGGCAGGGTTGGAAAGGAGGGAGAAAGGCCTTTGCCATACAAAGTTTTATATATATGTTTTTTTTTATTTTTGTGCCTAGACGAGGTAGGGAGATGGGGGTGTCTCACAAGACCTCCCTGGGGGGGTCTTGCACACATTTCAGGGGCTGCCTTTGGGTTGCTATGGCCTTGTAATGAGATGCCAGCCCTAGGTGAAAAGGCTGCCATGAAGAGGCATTTGGGGCCTACTAACCTGTGGTAGTTTGCTGCAGCTTAGTAAATCCCTGTGGTATTTTCCTCTCTAGGAGTAAAATACTGTGGCTTAGTAAATGAGACCCTAATTTTGTTCCTGAGACAATAGAAAGAGAAAAGACTTCCTTGAGGTCACAAGGAACAACATTGTATTTCATCGCTGGTTTCCCTGGTTCCCAGCCCATTGCTCTAAGCACTAGACTACTCCTCCACTCATCTGGATAACTGAATATCAGAGATGAGTGGAGGAGTAGTCTAAGTTTGGCCTGCCCTGAAACACCCCCAGAACACTCCTGATCAAGTTACCCAGATAATTCAGACCTGGTCAACATGGTGACCAGATTGTTTTGGCTAAGTTGCTAATTTAGCTGGACAAACCATATTAATACTGACCTCATAAATAACATTATTCAGTCAATACCCATATAAGGCAATACCCATATAAGGCAACTAAGAAGAACAACTGTACTAATGTTCTATATGTTCTGAATTTATTGCTGCTTAGTTTGGGAATAAATAACCTATAAAGTACTAGAATTAAATAATATCAGTGAATAAGACTGCCTAGACAGACTGCTAATAGCATAAAAAGTAAAATAGATATGCCAAAGTATGTTGAAACAGTAAAATTTCACCCTTTTTCTAAAAATCAGAGTGGCAATGTGAAGGGGTATATTAGAGGCAGCATGGGGAGAGTTAGTAAAGCGGCTGCTCTCTGCCACAAAGCTCCAACTGGATCTGTAGGAGCAGGAATTCCCTTCCTGCAAGTGTTTTGGGGATGACAGGGAGATCCAGCATTTGGATAACAAGGATTTGTTCCTAGCAAGCTATTCATCAGTGAGTAATTTTCGGTAGTAGAAGAGAATTCTCTAGCGTTCTTGTAGAAATCTGAAGAGTCATGGACCTAACAGAATAATAAGGCTTTGTGGTTTGGAAAGTAACATAAGAAGTATAATGAACTGTATTCCTTTTTTGGGTATTATGAAACATAAGAAGCTGTTATCCTGTCTTGATTTGGTATTTTAGACAGTCTCCATATTCGTTGTATTCGTGGGGAAGCGAAACGTATCGCGAATCCCCACAAATACGATGAATCTTCGCCAAATTATTCAGCCGTCTAAAGGAGCCAATTTAAACAAACTCCAAAGCCTCCTGACCCCCCCAAGACTTACCAAAACTCCCTGGTGGTCCAGTAGGGGATCTGGGAGCCATCTCCTGCACTCACACCCTCGGCTGCCGGTATTCAAAATGGCGCCGATAGCCTACTATGTCACAGGGGCTACCGGTGCCATTGGTCAGCCCCTGTCAGATGGTAGGAGCAATGGATAGCCAGTACCATCTTGCGCTGGACCACCAGGGACTTTTGGCAAGTCTTGGGGGACCCTCCTGACCCCCACAAGACTTACCAAAAGTCCCTGGTGGTCCAGCGGGGGGTTCGGGAGCGATCTCCTGCACTCAGGCCAGTAATCAAAATGGCACCAATAGCCTTTGCACTCACTATGTCCAGGGGCTACCGGTGCCATTGGTCAGCCCCTGTCACATGGTAGGAGCACAAGATGGCACTGGACCCCCCACTGGACCACCAGGGAGTTTTGGTAAGTCTTGGGGGGTCAGGAGGGTGGGGGGTTGTACTTAATTCAGTTTTAGCCAGGAAACGAATAAGAATTAACACATGTACGCATCTGGGGCCTCCCTTGCCGAATGCAACATATCTGTCTCCCAACGAATATGAATCCTGAATGCAACGTATGGCGTTCCTCTGCACATCCCTAGCTATTACTAGCATCAGTAGCTTGGGATCTACTAGCTGTTTGAGTACTTGCCAAGTACTTGTAGCCTGGATTGGCCACTGTTGGAAACAGGATGCTGGGCTTGATGGCACTTGGTCTGACCCAGTATGGCAATTTCTTATGTTCTTATTACCACCTTGTTAAGGGGAAGGAGGGGTTTACATAAAGAAAGTTACCTATAAGGACAGGGACATACCTTGCCAGTCTATCTCTAATATAAAAAGGACCAATATTATAGAGAGTTCTAGAAAGTAAATACATTCTCTTAAATTGTCAATAAAAGGCTACTGGTAACCAATACAAGTTCTTCAATGTCAAAGTAATATAATTCATAATTATCAGGCCAACCTTGTAAAAACAGCACTATTCTGGACAATCTGGAGTCTTTTCTTGGTAATCCTAGGTATGAAGTGTTGCACTACTTAATTCTTGCAATAATCAAAGACTGAACAACTGTTTTTAAATAATTCATAATTAATATATGATGGAGATGTTTTACTATACATAATTAATAAAAGGAAGATTTGACTATAGCATATGTATGGCTATCAGTTTTCAGACTGGAATCAACAAGTATGCTAAATATACTACACAGTCACTGTGGGAAATTTGTGTATCAAGAAGCTTGGTTTTTCTTACCCATATAATACATGGGGTGAATTTTCAAAACATTTAGAAGCGTAAAATTGGCATATGTGAGCATAAGTAGCTTCTACTTGTGTACACGCTATTTTAGAAAAATCAGACGTACATGTGTATTTTTGGTCTCACACGCAAAACAAAGGGGCGATCTAGGTGCATTCTGAGGCAGGGCCAAGAGATACATGCATATTGCTATTTTATAAGAAACGTACACACATACATTTGGCAACTTATTCATGTAATTATCTTGTGGAATTGATATCAGATTTGTCTATTGTCTGCTACTGATTGGATGGGAGGTCTGGGTAAACTGGGGAAGTTACGAGTGAAGAGCTAGGAGGGTCTTGATGATCTAGAGAAGGACTGGGTAAACTGGTGGAAGTTTTGGCAAATGGTAATTTCAATTACATGTGCATCTTTTAAAATATGCCAACATGCATGCATAAAGCAGGGTTTTACGCAAGCAAGCCACAATTGTTTTGTATGTAAAATATAAGCACATATATTTTTAAAATAGGTAAGGAAAGTACATGCTTTCAATGTATTGCAGATATTTGCATGTAAATAAATATATGCTTGTATGTTAGGGGTACACATGCACGTATTTTATAATCTGCACATACCTGATACGCACAGGTTATAAAATACTGTAGTAGAGCTCCTCGTGGCCATATACACATGTACATGAGGCCGTGCGAAGTTGTTTGAAAGGGAGCTATGGAGTCATGAGAACTCATGTACAAAAACATGTTTGGATAATTCTTTTGGTGGCCCAATTAAAGATTGTCATAACCTGCAAAGAATCGAGCCTACATTATAAAACTAGCAAGTCCTCATGGATTTTCCTCTAGTGAAGAATGCCAATCCTTGATTGTCATCTTCATTGAGGCTTTGAAATATGAGTCCAAAGTTTCACTTTCGACAACTGTCTCTGTGTCACTCCCAGTGCATGCTAGCCATAGGAGAGAATTCCAGGCTGGAAGACTTATGCATTTCCCTCATTTCTGTGCACCAATCAGTTTCAATTTGCAGGGCCAAATGGACGCATTAGTGGCATAGTCGAAAAGCCATGTCGCACCATGTCAGCGCTCATCCAACTGCTCTTGTATGCAGAGCCTTAAGTTTCTGAATTTCTGGACTGAGAGCATTAGTTTTAAGAATTGCATCCCACCTTCATAAAAGCTTGTTGCCATGGAAATCAAGACAGGAATAAACAGCTCTTTCAGGCTTCACCAGAATTCAAGGAGACAGTCCCTGAGTTTTACATTTAACCTGCAAATAATTACATAGGGCTAAAAAATAGAAGTGAAAGTTATAGACATCAGCCTCTTGTTGTAATTCTGCATCCTTGCCAATCTTCCTGCTATATTTGTCAGTTTGGTGCTGTTCCCTGTCAATTTTATGCTGAGGGATGCAGTAACACTGACAGCGCGAGGCACAGAGATCAGCAGGAGCACCGATATGCATCCAAAAATATAATACCAGGTATTGTTTCATCTACAGCTTCAGAGAAACTTTTTTTTTTTTTTTTTTAAATATTAGTCCCAGCGGTAAGTGGATTTTATCATTGGGAATCTTAATTCCAATGATGTAGACTGGGGTCGCTTTTGAAGAGTTATTGAAATATGGTTGCTTGTGATAAGTTTGATGTACCTAGGTTCCATCAGATTCATTGAATCTGATTTCAACCCCCTTCCTTATTAATAACATTTCGCTGTAACACTCATATTATTTGGCTCCTAAGAGCAAATTTATGCTGGAAAGATGATTTGAGGTATTTCTTTCATGCATGACTATTACCCATGTAACCATCAGTGAAAGTGTAGTCACCGCTCACTGTCTTACTCATGGGATGATATTTGATGAAGAAGATGGTTCAGACAGACATAGGGGATGAAAACATTTGTAGCTTAGCATGCATCATCCATCAAATATCTTTGCAAAACCAACTTATAGAAGTTTTTTCTTGCTGTGTTCTAGCTTCAGACTTTTCCAAATGTTAAATTCATAATCGGATTTTAATGAAATATGTCATTAACTGACTAACATTTCAGAGAAACAGTGAAAATGTTTACTTAAGATTGAATCTTGGAACACTAGAACAGTGTTTTCACTCAAGGCACCCCTGACAGATGATGCTCACATGCATGACACACTGAATATGACCATCACAGGGCTAAATTTAAATATATACTCTGCATCCACAGGAATCCCCTGCCCCTTAACAACGGATGCAGAGTATAACTAAGACACTTCCCCATACAACTCACCTTACAAAACAAAGATATTCTGATTTTGGTGCCATCTCAATAACAGCAACACAAAATTCCTCTACATTGTAAAATAATAAAAAACATTAATAATAAAACACTCTGGACATGTGTAGAAAACCTACCATACCATAGCAGCACTAAGTCCAAGGACTCAAACAGCAATAGCCCTAACCTTGTAATGGTAGCAGGGCACCACAAATGCATGGCCTATTGAGAAAACACAACAAATAAGACTGATACAAATGCCTACACCAGTGATGGTGATGAACCCCAGTACTTGAGTGCCATAAACAGGCCAGATTTTCAGGATGTCCACAATGAATATGCATGAGACAGAAATACAGGCATGCATATTCATTGTAGATATCCTGAAAACCTGGCCTGCTGTGGCACTCGAGGACTGGAGTTTGCCATCACTGGCCTACACGCCAGTAAAATACCTCACTCAGTCACATACATAGAACCAATTTTCACCAAATTCAGAATAAAAGATCACAAATTACATAAATGGAGAAAAAAACTGGAATGGAAACCTCAAAAAGCCACTCTGCATGCAGTACAAAATGGAGAACTAGAAACAGAAATGCATTTCCTTCTACATTAAGCAAAGTTAAAAAAAATATACATTCCCAAAACTGACACCTTGTCACTCCCCTGCCATGCCACCATCACTCCTCGCTTCTCCCAATTATTCCCTTTCAATCATCCCCCTCATACCCCCATCCCTGCCCAGCATTCCCAATGCCCCCTCACATCCTCTTTCCTGTGCTTCTTCTCTCCCCTGCTCAACTCTGCCTGTCCCCCTCTCCTCCTCCTCCCTGCCCAGCTACCCGTGACCCCCTTTTTCCCATCTCTTTCCACACAGCAGCCCTCACATTCCCTCTCTCTTTCACCTCTTCCTATCCAACATCCTCACCCTCCTTTCCCCCAACCCCTACAGGGTGAAGAAAGCATCCGCAGCATCACTTCCAGGCCCAGCAGAGGAAGATAAAGTTGGAGTCTTGTCAGGCCCAGCATGAGTTGGCAATGAGCTGGTGATGACTCGCTCTGATCTGGGTGAAGGAGGAAACAGCCTCCCACTGGGCCAGGAAGAGGAGAAGGAGATGAGAGCAGCATCCTGTCAGGCCCAATAAAGGATTCAACCAAATCCCACCTGGGCTGATGAGGCGAAAGCAGCCTCCTGCTGGCCCTGCCACACACTTCCCAGGACCTCACGACATACCTGTTAAGAACCCCTACACTGGAAAACTGGAGGTACAACAACATTATACATTTTTTTAATGTTTAGTGTTTCCCTAAGTTCCTTGCTTTATTTATTTTTCTTTCCTTAAGTTATTCCCATTAAATGTTTGCACTATTACATCCCTGTTAGATTGCATCTGATGAAGTGGACGCTGTCCTTGAAAGATCATGCTTCAATAAATTGGTTAGTCTCTAAGGTGCCACCTGACTCCTGTCATTTTTTTGTTAGATTAAAGAAGACCATAGGTTAGGTTCATCATATCTAGTCTTCTTTTGCCTGCCTTATAGATATATCTGGTTAGTAGTCTAGAAAGCACAGTATATCTGTAGCCAATTTAGCTGCATGGTTAAAGTCCAAGAATCTGCATGTTTCCCTGGAGTCCAGTTATATCCTCCTATCCACTAACCTCTTTTCCTTCTAATAACAACTTCACTAAAGCTTTGAAGGTATTTATTAAAGGTTTATTAAAGGATTACTAGGTAGGTCCACAGTATGCTAACAGCTGTGAGCAAATCCAAAGGGGTCAACAGCAGTTGATGATGTTAAGTGTATTAGAAGACAAAAACATTTATGAAATGGAATATGAATGGAAGAATATGATGAGCCTCACTTGTAAAGAAGAGTGATGATAAATTGAACAAACATTTTTGCTGAAAAATTAGCTCAAAAAAGATCAGCTGATTTAACATGTCCTGTATCATTTTACAGCAATTATCCACTGTAGATGGTAATATGATAAACCCACATTGAATCTTCAGTTCAATATTTAAAAAAATTAAATTTAGTTTCATTTTGTTCATCTGGAATGCAGCTAATTAGCACAAAAGTGCATTGACCTGCAGGAGACAAAAATAAAAGAGTGCCACTTGTCTTTGGATTGTTGCTGTCCTTGAGATATTGCTAACATTCGTTCCTGGGCTGGTGACCGGGGTGTTGCTGGGGCTGATGTTTGCTTTCAGCTTGAGCCTTTTCTCTGGACTGCTGCTGGTGTTATTGTCTGAGTTTGTTGCTGGGACTGGTTCCTAGATTATTTTTGGTGATAGTCCCTTGGCCAATGGCCAAAGATGGTCTCTGGGCTGCTGCCGCTGCTGAAATATACCCCTTGACTGATGCTGGAGATGGTTCCCAGACTGTTCTTTGAGCTTGTTCTGGGATTTTGCTGAGGCTGTTCCCTGCTGATCGCTGGGCTGTTGCTGAGCCGCTGCTGGAGCGAGTCTCTGAGCTGCTGCTCCCTGAACAGCTGATGAAGACAATAAGGTACCTGATCCCTGGACAGAGATGAGTGTGAAGAAAGAGGCTGGTTGGGGGGTTTTCCTCTTCCTGTTCTATTACCATGCTCTCATGAATTCTGGATGTATCACCTTCCTCTTCAACAGGCCGATACAGTAAAGTCGCGGGAGAGCGCACAGGACACTCTCCTATGCATGCGATTCTGTATTCAAATGAGGTCTCGCGGCAAAAAGAGGCACTAGGGACACTAGCACATCCCTAGCGCCTCTTTTTGGACAGGAGCGGCGACTGTCAGTGGGTTTGACAGCTGACGCTCAATTTTGCCGGCGTCGGTTCTCAAACCCGCAAACAACCATGGGTTCAGAAACCGTACGCCGGCAAAATTAAGCATCCAGTTTTCAACCTGCGAGCCGCGGGCCGATTTCAAATGTTATTTTTTAAACTTTTTTAAACTTTCGGGACCTCCAACTTAATATCGCCATGATATTAAGTCAGAGGGTGCACAGAAAAGCAGTTTTTACTGCTTTTCTGTGCATTTTCCCGGTGCCCGGAGAAATTAATGCCTACCTTTGGGTAGGCGCTAATTTCTGAAAGTAAAATGTGTGGCTTGGCTGCACATTTTGCTTTCTGAATCGCGCGGGAATACCTAATAGGGCCATCAACATGCATTTGCATGTTGCGGGCGCTATTAGGTTCGGGGGGGTTGTACGCGCGTTTTTGACGCGCTATTACCCCTTACTGAATAAGGGGTAAAGCTAGCGCATCTAAAACGCGCGTCCAATCGCGGGTTAACAGTGCGCTCCGCTGGAGCGCACTGTACCGTATCGGCCTGCAAATGACTTAGGATCTGATGGTTGTGTCCTCAAATAATTTCATAGTAGTGGTGCCTATATTTTAAGCTATATAGAAGAGAATGAGAGCATTAGAGATAATCAGGTAATTATATCAACTATGGGGTGTTATATTTGTTAGTAATTATAGTTGAATTATACAATCTAATCTATACCCTCATTTACAAAATATTTGTTCTCATATATAGTCTGTTATCAAGTGTTCAGTTCTGGTATTTACTCCCCATTCTCAGTCTTCCATCCTCCCTCTCTTGTTTCCTGTCTCACATTCAGCCCTTAATTTTCCCTATCCTGACTCTCCTCCTTATTGCTCCCCCTTTTCTTAGCATTCCCTCATCTCTTCCCCGTAAATACTGGTCATCCCTCTCAATAATTTCATACTTCAGCAAGGAAACTTGAGTCTGAGTTCTATAAGCACCAATACTCCCAAATTTGGCAAACAAGCAACCATCACAGGCCACGGGAATTCTGAAAAACAGTTACTTGTTCATCGTACTTTGTTGTGACCCTTCCCACTGATCCTCCTCTCCCTGTGGTGACTACAGAGGATTTTATCTGGACCTGAAGCAGGGAGAGGAGGAGTTGGATGGTTTTGCCATAGAGAGAGAGAGAGATAATATATGATTTGTTTTGCATTCCCCCCATGCTTGTTTCTTGTCATTGCAGCTCCATAGGTACTGCTGATCGGAAATCACTGACAGTAGATCTGGGAGGTAGGATGGGTGGGTGTTGGAGGTGTCTACTTATTTTAACAAGGTAATCTGAAGTCTCAAAGAAAATTCAATACTCTTGACCTGTCTGCTGAAGTCTGTAGTTTATCTTGTTAAAATAAATAGACACCTCCAACACCCACCCAGGCTCAACTCTAATGCCTCAAAATTCCTTTCCCTAACCTTCAGATATTCAGTTATTCCTCCCATCTCCAGATCTTAAATCTTACTCTTTAATCATTTGTCTAATTTATTCTCTCCCCCTTGAACCCTTTGCTAATTATTCGCAATGTAAATATGCTATTCTTACTTATATAAACTGTATATATATATATTTATTATCTTCCTGGTTTAAATGCTGAATCAAAGTTAACATTTGATGTTTTATTTTTATTTTTTGTTTATCTGTGTTTATTCTGTTTATCACTATTTATTTTATCACAGTTCTATGTTTTATGTAAAGGATACCATTTGTGGTAAACCGTTATGATGTGTAAACTGCTGTCAGTATATAAAAAATGTTAAATAAATAAATAAATAAATAAATAAATTAGTATATAATTTATATATAAGCAAAATGTATATAACATGAATATCTATATCATTTTAATATGCATACATTTTAGATTGAAAGCAATGTTTAAATTGTTTTTTTAGTATATCTTTTAAAAAGTTCAAACATATACACAGAGAGCATTTTAACTAGCACTCATTACTTGCAAAGTATGTAGACACTTTTGACCTATATTCATTGCAGTCAATTTTCAAAAGAATGTTTCCCTTTAAAAAAAATAGCAGCTGTAAAGCTTGCAAACAAAAGAAGCTGGCTTACTTTACATCTTCTATTTGTGCATAAGGTTGATCAGGGGGTAAGAACATAAGAACATAAGAAAATGCCATACTGGGTCAGACCAAGGGTCCATCAAGCCCAGCATCCTGTTTCCAACAGTGCCCAATCCAGGCCATAAGAACCTGGGAAGTACCCAAAAACTAAGTCTATTCCATGTAACCATTGCTAATGGCAGTGGCTATTCTCTAAGTGAACTTAATAGCAGGTAATGGACTTCTCCTCCAAGAACTTATCCAATCCCTTTTTAAACACAGCTATACTAACTGCACGAACCACATTCTCTGGCAACAAATTCCAGACTTTAATTGTGCATTGAGTGAAAAAGAACTTTCTCCGATTAGTTTTAAATGTGCCCCATGCTAACTTCATGGAGTGCCCCCTAGTCTTTCTACTATCCGAAAGAGTAAATAACCGATTCACATCTACCCGTTCTAGACCTCTCATGATTTTAAACACCTCTATCATATCCCCCCTCACTCGTCTCTTCTCCAAGCTGAAAAGTCCTAACCTCTTTAGTCTTTCCTCATAGGGGAGTTGTTCCATTCCCTTTATCATTTTGGTAGCCCTTCTCTGTACCTTCTCCATCGCAATTATATCTTTTTTGAGATGCGGCGACCAGAATTGTACACAGTATTCAAGGTGCGGTCTCACCATGGAGCAATACAGAGGCATTATGACATTTTCCGTTTTATTCATCATTCCTTTTCTAATAATTCCCAACATTCTGTTTGCTTTTTTGACTGCCGCAGCACACTGCACCGACGATTTCAATGTGTTATCCACTATGACACCTAGATCTCTTTCTTGGGTTGTAGCACCTAATATGGAACCCAACATTGTGTAATTATAGCATGGGTTATTTTTCCCTATATGCATCACCTTGCACTTATCCACATTAAATTTCATCTGCCATTTGGATGCCCAATTTTCCAGTCTCACAAGGTCTTCCTGCA
This sequence comes from Rhinatrema bivittatum, assembly GCF_901001135.1. Lineage (NCBI taxonomy): Eukaryota > Metazoa > Chordata > Amphibia > Gymnophiona > Rhinatrematidae > Rhinatrema > Rhinatrema bivittatum. The sequence continues at coordinate 93,303,309 of NC_042615.1, forward strand.
ATTTATCACAATCTGCTTGTGATTTAACTACTCTGAACAATTTTGTGTCATCTGCAAATTTGATTATCTCACTCGTCGTATTTCTTTCCAGATCATTTATAAATATATTGAACAGTAAGGGTCCCAATACAGATCCCTGAGGCACACCACTGTCCACTCCCTTCCACTGAGAAAATTGCCCATTCAATCCTACTCTCTGTTTCCTGTCTTTTAGCCAGTTTGCAATCCACGAAAGGACATCGCCACCTATCCCATGACTTTTTACTTTTCCTAGAAGCCTCTCATGAGGAACTTTGTCAAACGCCTTCTGAAAATCCAAGTATACTAAATCTACCGGTTCACCTTTATCCACATGTTTATTAACTCCTTCAAAAAAGTGAAGCAGATTTGTGAGGCAAGACTTGCCCTGAGTAAAGCCATGCTGACTTTGTTCCATTAAACCATGTCTTTCTATATGTTCTGTGATTTTGATGTTTAGAACACTTTCCACTATTTTTCCTGGCACTGAAGTCAGGCTAACCGGTCTGTAGTTTCCCGGATCGCCCCTGGAGCCCTTTTTAAATATTGGGGTTACATTTGCTATCCTCCAGTCTTCAGGTACAATGGATGATTTTAATGATAAGTTACAAATTTTTACTAATAGGTCTGAAATTTCATTTTTTAGTTCCTTCAGAACTCTGGGGTGTATACCATCCGGTCCAGGTGATTTACTACTCTTCAGTTTGTCAATCAGGCCTACCACATCTTCTAGGTTCACCGTGATTTGATTCAGTCCATTAACCATGAAAACCTTCTCCATTATGGGTACCTCCCCAACATCCTCTTCAGTAAACACCGAAGCAAAGAAATCATTTAATCTTTCCGCGATGGCCTTATCTTCTCTAAGTGCCCCTTTAACCCCTCGATCATCTAATGGTCCAACTGACACCCTCACAGGCTTTCTGCTTCGGATATATTTTTAAAAGTTTTTACTGTGAGTTTTTGCCTCTACAGCCAACTTCTTTTCAAATTTTCTCTTAGCCTGTCTTATCAATGTCTTACATTTAACTTGCCAATGTTTATGCTTTATCCTATTTTCTTCTGTTGGATCCTTCTTCCAATTTTTGAATGAAGATCTTTTGGCTAAAATAGCTTCTTTCACCTCCCCTTTTAACCATGCCGGTAATCATTTTGCTTTCTTTCCACCTTTCTTAATGTGTGGAATACATCTGGACTGTGCTTCTAGAATGGTATTTTTAACAATGACCACGCCTCTTGGACATTTTTTACTTTTGTAGCTGCTCCTTTCAGTTTTTTTCTAACAATTTTTCTCATTTTATCAAAGTTTCCCTTTTGAAAGTTTAGCACAAGAGCTTTGGATTTGCACACTGTTCCTTTTCCAGTCATTAAATCAAATTTGGTCATATTATGATCACTATTGCCAAGCGGCCCCACCACCGTTACCTCTCTCACCAAGTCCTGTGCTCCACTGAGAATTAGATCTAAAATTGCTCCCTCTCTCGTCGGTTCCTGAATCAATTGCTCCATAAATCATTTATTCCATCCAGGAACGTTATCTCTCTAGCGTGACCCGATGATACATTTACCCAGTCTATATTGGGGTAATTGAAGTCTCAAAGTACAAATAGTGCAGGAGGATGTGTAATCCTGACAGAACTGATTCAAAAAATCAGTTCTGTCAGGATTACACATCCTCCTGCACTATTTGTACTTTGCGATTTCGTTTGAAGTGCAGTCCTTGCTCATCATTTATTTTGTGGTAATTGAAGTCTCCCATTATTACTGCACTACCAATTTGGTTAGCTTCCCTAATTTCTCTTAGCATTTCACTGTCCATCTCACCATCTTGACCAGGTGGACGGTAGTATACCCCTATCACTGTAGTCTTCCCTGACACACAAGGGATTTCTACCCATAAAGATTCAATTTTGTATTTAGTCTCATGCAGGATGTTTATCCTGTTGGACTCTATGCCATCCCGGACATAAAGCGCCACACCTCCTCCCGACTGTTCCTCTCTGTCATTGCGATATAATTTGTACCTCGGTATAGCACTGTCCCATTGGTTATCCTCTTTCCACCATGTCTCTGAGATGCCAATTAAGTCTATGTCATCATTTACTGCTATACATTCTAATTCTCCCATCTTACTTCTTAGACTTCTGGCATTAGCATACAAACATTTCAAAGTTTGTTTTTTATTTGTATTTTTATTCTGCTTTTTAATTGATAGGGATAAGTTAGAATTTTTTAGGTCAGATGAGTTTTTAGTTACAGGCACTTGGACTACTTTTCTAATTATTGGAACCTCACTGTTGGGATGCCCTAATTCTAATGCATCATTAGTATCCTTTAAAGATACCTCTCTCCGAACCATGCGCTGCTGAGCGACTGTCGGCTTTCCCCTTTGTTCTAGTTTAAAAGCTGCTCTATCTCCTTTTTAAAGGTTAGCGCCAGCAGTCTGGTTCCACCCTGGTTAAGGTGGAGCCCATCCCTTCGGAAGAGACTCCCCCTTCCCCAAAAGGTTCCCCAGTTCCTAACAAAACTGAATCCCTCTTCCTTGCACCATCGTCTCATCCACGCATTGAGACTCCGGAGCTCTGCCTGCCTCTGGTGACCTGCGCGTGGAACAGGGAACATTTCAGAGAATGCTACCCTGGAGGTTCTGGATTTAATCTTTCTACCTAAGAGCCTAAATTTGGCTTTCAGAACCTCCCTCCCACTTTTTCCTATGTCGTTGGTGCCCACGTGTACCACGACAGCCGGCTCCTCCCCAGCACTGTCTAAAATCCTATCTAGGTGACGCGTGAGGTCCGCCACCTTCGCACCAGGAAGGCATGTTACCAGGCGATCCTCACGCCCACCAGCCACCCAGCTATCTATATTCCTAATAATCTAATCACCAACTATGACGGCCGACCTAACCCTTCCCTCCTGGGCAGTAGGCCTTGGGGAGATATCCTCAGTGCGAAAGGACAATGCATCACCTAGAGAGCAGGTCCTTGCTACAGGATCCTTTCCTGCTACACCTGGTTGGTGCTCTCCCATTATGAGACCTTCTTCCTCCAAGGCAGCACCAGGGCTGCCAGTCTGAAGTTGGGACTTGACTACTATGTCCCTGAAGGTCTCATCTATATACCTCTCTGTCTGCCTCAGCTCCTCCAGGTCTGCCACTCTAGCCTCCAGAGATCGGACTCGTTCTCTGAGAGCCAGGAGCTCTTTGCATTGCATGCACATGTACAACTTCTCACCGGTGGGTAAAAAATCATACATGTGACACTCGATGCAAAAGACTGGGAAGCCCCCCTCTTGCTGCTGGACTGCTGCCTTCATCTCAATTTTGATCGGTTCCTAGTTAAGTTTTAGGTTGCTATGGGAGTAGGAATGTGTCTAACTTCCTTTAAATGTATTAGTGAATTCACTATGTGTCTGGTAGTGGCCTACCGGGGTCTGATCGAATTCTCAATAAAGTTTTTGTTGATGTTTTTTTTTTTGTTTGTTTTGTGAAAGTGGCACTTGCCTATAAATTAAGGGATGAGCTAGGGGTGGGTGGGCGAGGGGTGGGAGGGTTGGGAAATACAAACAGTCTAACTTCAGTTAGTCAGCCTGAGTGACTCACTGCTCCCTTGATTAACAAATGTTGGTCCCTATTCAAACCCAATCACACTACCTCAACACCTTTCCAAGATGAGTAACTGAGCTGAACTATTCAACTTTTTTACTTTGGTATATACTGCTCCTAGCTTATTTCTAGCTTCTGGCTACTTTTTTGTGGGTTTTTGTTTTTTTTTTCAATACAATGCACTCAGTTAGTATTAAAAACAAACAGTCAGCTCTTTAAAAGTCTGGAGAACACTCAGTTCTGCAGACTTTTAAAAATAAACACACTATCTACTGCTACCTTATTGACTGACTAAAAATACAAACAGTCTAACTTGTTTATTCACTGCCTACCTACTGCTACCTTATTGACTGACTATTTAAGAATGCAAACAGTCTAACTTGTTTATTCACTGCCTTTCGGACTATTAACTTGTTTATTCACTGCCTTTCAGACTATTAAAGGCACAAACACACAAACACACTAAATAATATTCCGAAATAGTTAACTTTGCCCCAATACTTTTAAAAAAGTCAATGTCCCAAGCAAAAACTTACTGATTCCTTTCAGCCACCAGCAAGGTGATCCTCTCCTCTCAGTGTGTGTGCTTTGGAAAATGTTAGCTGCACATGTTCTTTTACTCCTCTGACCCAAATATGCCCACCAGAATGACTCTTTTTATCCCAGCTAAAAGTAAGAGCGCTATGGAGGAGGAGGGAAATTTTTAGACAGGACATTGTGTAAGCTGCTTTGAAAATTGTCCTTTTAGAGGGTCATTTTATGACTCCCCAAGTAATGGTAAAGTTTGCATGTACATTGTGCTCGCATACTTTACTAAGGATATTCAATGTAAACTTACATGCATAAGTTTGCTTTGAAGATTTGCACGTAAAAATAAAAAAATATGCACCTATGTGCCTACTCCGCCCCCAACTCCTCCCCTGGAATGCTTCTGCTCAGTTCATGTAAAAGTACATGTGAAACCGGGTTACACACATACTCTTATACAAACAAAGCCCGAGGCAATTTTGAAATAGCTATCTATGTGCAATAAACTAGGTTTTGTGGACATAAATGGCTTTGAAAATGACACTTTAATGGTATACTTTTAAAATAGTGTTTGTTTGTTTGTTTATCTGCAGCTACAGGATGGTCTATTATCAAATCTACCCTATAAACCCTCAGTCTGCACCTGAAGAGACTTGTTTCAACCTTCTTTCTTATCTTTGTTGAGGCCAGAAAGGTCCTTTTACCGTCTTCCTGTCTTCCATCTTATTTCAGATGTGTTAGCTCATATCTTTCAGACACCTCCTGAAATTGTCATCTGATTGTGAAGACAGATTTAGAGGACAAGCCTTCTCCTTCATAGCAGCTGATAAATGGTGCTTGTTGTCCACAACACTCCATAGACTTCGTCCCTGAGAAACCATGTGTTCATTTTTTTGTTCATTTTTTAATGCAAAAACATCCAATTTCTTGACAGAAATGCAGTTTTCCCCATGGCTTCACTCCAAGAGCAGTATTTGATGAGTTTTGCTGTGGCATGCTTCTTTCAAAGCATTTGCATCAATATTAAATCATTGATATACATGCCTAGCTAAAGAAAGCAATAGTTAGACCAATGTTTAAAAAACCCAACCTTGACCCTAATGATCTGAGTATCTACCACTAAGTATCTAATTTATCATACCTAGGAAAGATCATTGAAAAAGCAGGTGCTAACACAGCTGTCTGACTTTCTTTCATCTGCAAATTCACTTGACCCATTCCAGTTCAGGTTCAGGCTTGATTTCAGGACTGAAACAATACTAGTAAGCCTGGCTGACAAATTATGCCTATGCATGGATCATGGTCCGCACCAGTATTTGTACTACTACTACTACTATTACTAATCACTTGGAAAGTGCTACTCAACATACGCAGCACTATACAAAAACACATAAGGGACAGTCCCTTCTCAGTAGAGCTTACAATCTAACAGGATGAAAGAGATTTGGGGAATTTGAGTGCACCTCAATCTTTCTGTGGCATTTGACACTGTGGATTATGACATCATAATCTCCTCCTAAGGACTTTGGATATGGGTAGCCTTGGTTTGAACTGGTTCCTTCCTCCACAATTGCACTCCGACTGTCCTGGTAGGAATTGTCATCATATCTCCATTCTCTCTCCTATGGAATACCACAGGGCTCTGTTTTATCATTTCCTTTATTCAACATATTCTTGCCCACCCCCCTCCTCAGCCCTGGCAAGCTCACTAGAGCATTCAATCACATACTATATATTCAGCTCCTGGTCCCTCATGGCTTGGATCCTGCCAGAGCTCTATCTCTATCAAACTTAAATGAATGTCTAGTAAAGATTTATAGCTGGCTATGCCACAATAACTAATGTTTAACCCTCAAAAGACAGAATTACTGTAGATAGGAAAAAATACTCAGACCTTTCATGGTCTCAGGTGATTCTCAAAGGGACAACCATTCCCTTTAGGTACCAGCTCCGAAGCCTGGACTCTAAGCTTACCTTTGAGTTTCAGGTCTTAGATGTAGCAAAAAACACATTTATTTCAACTATGCTATCCTTTCTTGGATGGCCCCATCTTTTCCACACTCATTCAGGCCTCTGTGATCTCCCATATCGATGTGCTTTACATCAAGAGCCCAAAAACACTCACCCAGCATCTGCCACTCAAGCAAAACACTGTGGCTTCAATGCTGTTGAGTACTAAAACATCGGAGAGGATCACATCTCATCTTAAAATCTCTATGCTGGTTACTGATAGTTCACCAAAGTTTAAAATTTGGGTTCTGGCCTTTAAAACCTAAATGGCTGCACCCTTTTGTACCTGAATTACCTCCTGAGTTCATACATGCCTTCCCACTCTCTGGGTTCACTACAATCAGTGTTTCTAATGGTGCCCACCACTAAAGGACCAGCACCTCACCTGTACCAGAGAGAGAACATTCAACATCAGAGTAGCATTGAACATGCTAACCTTCAGAAACTACTGAAAACGTGGCTTTTTGAACTGTCTTCCCAACTCAAAGCTCAACTTAACATTTGCATCTCTATCAAATGAGACTCTCTGAAACTCAAACATGCATAATTAAGATTGTAAAATAACATTTCTCTTAGTTCTGTGCTCCTAACACTTATACTTCACTGTCAACCCAATTTTAAACAGGCCACGCATATAAAATCGGGGGGGGGGGGGGGGTTACATGAGTGCCTGGGCCTTACGCATGCTGCATGCATTTTCGGAAGGGCCCGGCCACGCGCATAAACCCCATGATGCGCCGAAGTGCCAGGCCTCTCCAAAGGGGCGGGCATGGCAGGGAGAGGTGGGGCAGGGCGGGCCGGGACAGCGCAATTAGCTGCTGTCCCAGGGAAGCGCACCCGCAACCGGCTGGCATGTGGAGGTAAAAAATAAAAAAAAATTCTAATAGATAGGGGTCGGGGAGGAGAGGAGAAAAGGTAGGAAGGTTAAATAGGGGAATAGAGAACTGGGGAAGCCCTACTCGCTTCGCCATATGTTGCTTTGTAAAATTCTCCCTCCCCCCCCCAAAAAAAAAGCGAGTCATGGGCCAACCGCACATGCGCATGCTGTCATCGGATTTTATAACATGCACATGTTGACGCACGCATGTTATAAAATCAGTGCGTCCATGTCCGTGTGGCAGGAACTGCACGCACATCTTAAAATCGACACCTGTATATCTCCAATGGTCTCTCTATGGGCCTGATTTTCAAAAGGATTTACATGCTTAAACCTGGGCTTTACTTGTGTAAATGCACTTTACCTGTGTAAGTGGGTTTTTGAAAATTGCTACAATATGTTTCATTGCATTGTTTTACCTGTGTTAAGGGCACCTTAACAATTGCTACGATAGTATGTTGCATTTACATGTGTAACTTCTTTGAAAATTCACTTGTATTTTATTTGTATACGTCCAACCTCCAGAAACCCTCAAGTTTTACCGACCCTAATTGCACTACAACTGCCCACTCTAATTGCACTAGAAATGTACACGTCTGCATATGTTAGTTTATTACATTTGATTAACTTGAAGCAAGCCCTACTGATGCAAATATCCCATACTGTGTTTTGTATTTTTTATTCTGTTGTAATTTGCTCTGAGCTCTCTTGATGGGAAAGTGTGAAATAAATAAAAGATGATGACGATCATATCACCAAAATAGTCCACGTACTGCTGCAAAGCATGAGACTCCCCTTTTAAAAATAACAGCGCAGAAGCTGCAACCACAAAATAACTCGAAGCAGCACTAATGAGGGCAACCTAGCGGTAACTGGAACAATACAGTTCAGGCAGCCCAAACTGCATAATAAGCAGAAACTTCATTAACTAGAGAAGTTCACACCCGGGATGAGATAATTCACAGCCAAAGTTCACACACAGAGTGAGATAATTGTACATTGGCAGTTTCTGAGTTCTCGCAAATGGTCTTGTGAAAAGCAGCAGAATTTTCCTATAACTGTTTGGGAAGCATGTTCTATAAATTTCCATTGACCCTAGGTCATAACCTTCTAGATAAGTGAAAAATGCAATTAGGATGTCTGAGTTTAATGAGGATATCAAGGTGAACCCAGGGACCTCTAAAGTTTCCTTGTCTATTTATAAAGAGTAAGACCTAGTTATATAGTGCATGTTCTTAAGACAAGACCGTTTGTCTAAGTGATAATATGCTGTAGCTAGAATTGCTGCTGCTAAGAATGAAAAGGTATTAGAAAAGTACATTCCAAATCCCCAAAGGAACATTTCTAATAAAGTTCAAGTGAATGTATTCATATGTGGGAAGGAAATCAATATTTTAAGTAGCAAATGTCAATACTAGTGAAAATTCAGTTGGTGTTTATGGTTGTGGCTGAACCACTGCATTCTTGTTATAGCTAAAAGAACTACTGTATATATTTTGCTTTGTACTGTAGAGGAATTTAGAAAATGGCATTTTGAAATTAAAGTCTTCAGTTACATGGACTTCCTTGGAATTTTTCCAGGATTTGTCACCCCTCCTTATGGTAAAGGGACATACAATAAACTTTAGCATGCACTAAGACCCTCTAGTGTATGTTAAAAATACCAAGCTAAGCAGAAAAACCTTACTGTACATGTTTAAAGGGTCCTAGAAGTCGTTAATGTGTGCATTTAAAATTTTGCAATCCCACTCATCCAAATGAAGGTGCTACAAATGTAAATGATTAATTAGCAAGCTCATGTTAAATAGCATAGAATGCTTACCCTCTTCATTATTTAGCAAGAACTCACTAACTGGATGCTAAGTATTTAATACTTGCTAGGATCTCCTGTTAACTTATTAACATGAGCAAGAACTCACTAACTGGATGCTATTTAATACTTGCTAGGATCTCCTGTTAACTTATTAACATGAGCATATTACTTAGACAAATTGAAGCTATTGAAGCTAAACAGTGTGATCATTCGAACTGAACATGGTTTTGAAAGGACTCAGCTAACTGGAAACAAAAGGTGTGACAAATAAAGGCCATGGACAGGAGATGATCGTGTACAAATTTACAATGAAAAAAGAACCCCAAGCGTGGAAAGCAATAATAAATACAAAATAATCCCACTCTATAGGCTGCTGAAAAAGAAATAATTTATTTTAAAGGGTGACCATCATATCACGATTAAAGGTACAAAAACGTCAATTTATTGCTATTTAATTAATTGTCAATTTCTTACCTTTTATTTTTTGTGACCACTCTTCTTGTTTTCCTATTTTTTTTGTGTGGTTCACCCACCTTTCTGTCTTTCAATGGAAAGTGTCTATCAGAAGAAAAAAGAAGACTTGATAATGTAAAACAACATTCTTAAGACAGTAAGAAGTTTTTAAGGAGTATTATAAGGAGAATTATAGCTAAAGAAAAGGCTATTGAGTGCACGCATCTCAGTGACAGGATATAGAAGTGAAACATGGACTCAGGGCAAATGCTGGACAAAACAGCACCTTGGATGAGGGTTGATTTCAGTGTCCCTTTTCCTTTCCGGCTTGTAGACTCATTCAGAAGGATGGTACAGTGCTTCTCCTGGCCTGGCATCCAGGGTGGTCTCCATTCTTGTCCACCCTTTGTAATAGTGCATGAATGAAGAAAGTGCATGCATTTTAAATGTAGTATTATATAAGAATTCTAGAAATTAGCTGGAAGAACATGATCTCAAATAAGAGTGCATGAGATGATGCAAGAATCCTAGTAGAAGGCACAGCCAATAGGAAAGTGAGATTATCTAGTATAGGAGTGCATGATAGATGGAAAAAGTGATAGAGAAAAGTAATGACACTATAAAATGGTCAAGATCTAGAAAGACGAAACAAAGAGGAAAGCTGAGAAAAGAAAGAACCAATGTACCATGGTTGTCAACCTGTATATTGAAGATGGCACTTAATGATAATATTATAGATGAGCTTTCCAGATTGCATTGTTCATGTCATCAATTCTAGCTTTAGCTCACATACAGTAACATCTGGATTATGTTGATCCAATTAAAGTTATAGCAACCTACACATATGTATCAGTGATTAAGTTCTGACAAGAAAGTATTTTTAGCTGAGAGCTCCTATTTTTCTCTAAAACTGAAATAGGATGAGATACAATAAAGAATAGAGATTGCATGCATGCATAAAGGTGTGATTTAACAAAATACCCAGTCCTAGCTTATCAAGATATTTACAAAGCACAATTAGAGAAAATAATACAACATCATGCTAATTTATTGGTATGTTTGTAGTGCTTTATTGATAAATAAAGTCTAGGAAAATTAGAACTCGAGCAAACATACAGTACAGGGCATTGCAAATCACAACAGACCACTTCTTGGTTGAGCAACAGGATTCAGGAGAGTGAATAAACACAGGGCCAGAAAAACCATACACACTGTGAGAAGTACCTGTAATTGCACATCTTGTTAAAGAATAAAGGATTAAGACATGATCAAGGTAGAAAGTGTAAAGTCCCCTATGGCACATTAGCAGTAGATATACCAGAACTATAAAAAGAATAGGTGGAGGTCAATGATCTAACTTGCTTTGGAGCTGTGGGAACATCTGGCTAGAGTTTAGTATCCTATGTCCCTGCTGCTTCTGCCATAAGGAATTCCACCAGGACTTGCTTGCCAGTGAGGAACAGATGGTTAGCTGCCAGCCACTCACACCTCTGCTCTCCTTAAATGGCAAGTGCAAAACTGACACATTTTTGTTGCCTTCATATTAATTAAGGTTTCAAAATCATGCTTCTCTGTATGAGAAAACACAGACTGCTTGAGATATTTTGCAATGTTTCCAGAACCCCCCTGCCTCTGACTTTTAAGACTCTGAATCTTTCCTTACTTTTGAATCAGTGACTGGAAAACTTACATAAGTATCGACTGTGTTGAAAGAGAAAAAGTCAGTGATGAATGTCGGAAAGGTGGTGCCTTCCCACCGTCCTGCCTGTTGTATATTATATAAGCTCTACATCCCACTAGCTCCCGCTCTGCAAGCTTCATTAAGCCTGTGATTCACAGTATATTTTGTTCTGCAGGTCTGAAATAGGAAAAATGGCTAGGCTGAGCCCAGGTCAGGGGTTCGTACAATATGTGCTCTACAGAAAATATCTGGCCATTTTCCTGGTCATACCAAAACTCTATAACAAAAAAAGAACAAAATCAGACAACTGATAAGATCTTTTCATAAGTTCTAGTGTGATTACAGTGCACACGTGCATGGATTCTTCACTTCTTGCTTTCTGGACAGAAAAAAACAAAAAGCAATCTTTTCAGATTTTCCTTGTGGATGTCATGATGACCTTATTTCAATTATTCCTCAGGTCCCCTGTTATGGCCGGAGGCCTGTTTGCTGTTGATCGAAAATGGTTTTGGGAACTAGGGGGCTATGACACTGGCCTGGAAATATGGGGAGGAGAACAGTACGAAATCTCATTTAAGGTAAGCAGTGAAGCAATGTACCTACAAAACACATTACATCTTGTACCGAGTGCAGTTCTACAGGGTTTAGTTTAAAAGGTAAGACTGTTATATGAATTTTAATGGAAAAATGTTTCGTTCAAAACTACTTGAATAAGCTCTTGAGATGCTAGCTTCTTTCATCGTATTAAAACCTCTGATATTCATAATTCTAAAGCCATGTAAATAACTGAAAACCAAAAAATAGACAGTCCTCTGCATTTTTTCATTACTAGTTCTGCAGCTACCACTACATCATGGGGCAAGAAAGATATTTGACAAGTTGAGGAAAAGTTTGGTTGTGTCCCACAGGACCTCTGCACCACTCCAGATGTCACAGAACGGAAGCCTAAATGACCAACACATTTCTCATAGAGCAGCGTACTATCCATTTTGCTGAAATTCTCCCTTCTTCATTCTTTACTTTCCTTTTTTTTAGACATATTCCTAAATCTCCTTTCTTTTTTGGCCTTCTACATTTTACCCTTTGAACATTTGAAGTTTTGCATCTAAGGAGTGCACCACAGCTTTAGTTTTGGTCCTAAGACCGTGCTCCAGATGCTTTTGCTGAATTCAAACATTATACATCAGCCTGGTGCCTGAACAAGGATCTGAAGAGGATCCACAGATTCCACACAGCCATGGCCAGCTCTAGGGCAAATGGCACCTCCCCCCCCCCCCCCCCCCCCGCACACACACACACACAGCCATTCTCCCTCCCTCTCCATTCCTTCTCCTGGCATTAGCTCCCTTCTCCTTCCCTCCCTCCATCCATTCTCTCTACTCCATCCCTCCCACCATCCTCTCCCCCTTCCCACTTCCTCCATCCATTCTCTCCCCTCTCTCCCTCCCCTGATTTAAGTATTCTCTCTCCCTTTCACTCCATACATTCTCCCCCTTCTCCCTCCTTCCATCCATTCTTTCTTCTCCCTCCCTCCCTCCCTCCAGACATTCTCCCACTCTTCGTCCTCTCAACTGCAGGACTTTTTTCCTTCCTTCCTTCCTCCTCCTCCTCTCTCTCTCTCTCCCTCCTGGAATTCTCTACCTCTCCATCCTGCCCTCCCACACTGCTCCTCCTTATTTGCTTTGGGCTGCTTTGACCACTTATGGGGTCTTAGAAAAACTTTCCTGGATGACCCCTTTTATTTATTTATTTTTTTACAGCTTGACCCTTCCCCAGCAACCCCATTCATATCTAGCCAATCTCCAACTCTCCATCCAATCACTGAGTCATCGCCCCCCCCCCCCCCCCATTCCTTGTTCATTCTCCAGCTCTCCCCACCTATCTCCAAGTCTTAGCTCTACCTCCAATCTATGAATCTCCAAACTCTTTCCTTACCCCATATTCCAAGTGTTGTTCTCCCTTTCGCCCAGTCTCCCAGGCCCTACTGCCCCCCTCCACTCTTCCATTCTCTCCCCCCACACCTGCCAGCAAGAGTGTCGAGGAAGCCTCTTTCTGTGCTTCTTACAAGTAAAAAAAAATCTCACCAAATAAATCCCCACAACAGCCGTTTATTTTAACAGGTTTTTCATTTTCATGTGGAGATTTCTTTTACAGAATTTATCTCACTGGGAAAATCTGAATGACTTTGAGGTCAATATACAAATGCTTTGTCTACATAACTTTAGTTAGCCAACAAGTCCCTAGATTTTCATTTTTTTCTCATGTTGCCTGGCTACATTTTGTCAAAATCTACCCACACAAAAGAAGGTAGCAGCATTGGGGGTGTTCCCAGGGAATGGTTGCACTTTGACCAGGCAGCGCTGCCCAGACAAAGTTTACTCAAATAACTCTGTCCGGGTAACTAGCGGTCTTTAAGGTATCCTAGTCAGCTTTGTCCAGAAAGCATTCGGCCCGATATTCAGCCAGTGCAGCCCTGGGCTGCATATCCAGGTAAAGACACCCAGACCCAGCTAGTTGAATCTTAGCCTCTATTAAACTGTACATATACACACACAGACACAACAGAGCACCCCAAAAAATCTGTACAGCTAACTTGGATGCAGCAGCTCATCAAGCATATGTAGAGCAACAGGTGACAGCAAGTTATAACAATGTGCTCCACAGTTCCTGCAAGTGGTCAGATGCCAACAAACTGGAACACATTTACTTAAAAAAACATATATTCTGCCTTCTCAACAATAATTGTCCAAGGCAAATTACATCAAATGCATAAAACATCTGTTCCTATAATACATGTTACATTGACAAGACATACACACAGCAGCACTCAACTCTTTTCTTCCAACTGCCCCTCTTCCTTACCTTAGCCTATTGCTTCTCTCCCAAAGACTTCCCTGAACCTCTGCACCTTTAACAGCTTTTGAAACTTCATCAGGTATTTCTCTAGTCTAAGTTGAACTGTTAAATATTTTTCCAAAATCTCGGTCTGGAAATCAAGAAAGCCTTTGTACTTGTGCATTTTAGTCCGTAACTTTTTCTGGTGGAATAATAAGAAGCCCTTGAGCCTTAGATCTTAGAACAGGAGAAGGCTTGTAGAGAATTAATAGTTGACGTCGATATTCTGGTCCTTCCCCTTTCACAGGCCGAGGCAATAAGGTGTCCCCAGCCTAGTGCATGGGTTTACTCGCACATTTCGGATGCGCAATAATAGCATCCGATGTAGCAAGGACATTAGTGCATCAAGGGGCAGATTTTAAAACTTATGCTCGGGCGTAGATTTGCTCGCGCAACCCGGCACGAACAAATCTACGCCCGACTTTATAACATGCGCGCGCTGCAGCGCGCATGTTATAAAATCTGGGCTTGGCGTGAGCAAAGGGGTGCCCACATGTGCACCTTGCGTGCGCCGAGCCCGAGGGGAGCCCCGATGGCTGTCCCCGTACCCTCCAAGGCCGCTCTGAAATTGGAGCGGCCTTGGAGGGAACTTTTTTTTCGGCCCCCCCCCCACCTTCCCCCCACCTTCCCCTCCCTTCCCCTATCTAACTCACCTCCCAGCCCTACCTTAACCAAAGCATTTTGGACAGCATCCATCACATTTAAATTGCATGCAAATGAAGACATTAGCTATTACCACCCAATACAGGAAAGTGAGCCCAAAGGTTGGGTGCCCAACGCACATGTTTTTATGCCAGAAAATTGACAATAGCTCTGGAGGTAGAGTGAGTTTACTCGTAGCCAAGGGCTCATGAGAATCATACAAAATTTGATCCTCTGTGTTGTGATAAATGTGCCCCTTGTAGGGTAGGGTTGATTAGAGAGATTAGTGTAAGATTTAGTTATTTGGGGTTAGAACAAAAAAGAAAAAGAATGTATATAGAGATTAGTGGCTCGGAGCATGATGATCAGCTAAAAGACACCTTAAAACATCCTGGGTGATTACTATAACTTTATGTAATTAAATTACTTTTGCTAGAAATGCACAATTTGCATGTCTGTGCACCCAATGCAATATACTTTTGAATGCCAGAAACACACATTTATCCCTCCTGTGCCCTTTTTCTATGCGGCTTCGATTTCTTTCTCACTAGAATATTACATTGGGTGCACAGAGGATGTGGATGTGTGCACATTAGGAAAATGGTTGCTCATTTTTTGAGCACATCTTAATGCATCAGCCTGTTTGTGCCTTAAACGCTAACATAATGATTTTAAATTTGGCTCTAGTAGAGACAAGCAGCCAGTGCAACACCTTTTTCTAGACTGGGATTATGTGCTCTCTCTTTACCAGGCCAGCAATCAGCCTGGAGGCTGCATTCTGGATCATCTGTAATGCATGCAAATCTTTAATTGAAAGTCCTGAATACATTGCACTACAGTACTCAGTAGTGGACAAGGATGATAATAGTGTTCCTTGGAGTACTCTGGTCATGAATGATTTATTGTCTGAAACTATCCTTTTCACTATTACTTGAAAGGACCATGATGTTAGGAAAGACATAAACCAATTAAACGCTATGCCAGCTATTCTAATGGCAGATAACAAAATTCTGTGTGATAACGTATCAAAAACTGTTGAAGCATCAAGAACACCACAACTCCTGACCTCTCTCTATCTAATTCTCTTAGTAATGTGTTGTTTACAGATGTTAGCAGAATCTCTGTCCTGTGGCTGATACAAAATCCGCATTGATCAGGATTTAATATTCTGTTATTCTTTAAATAAACACCAAATTGTTTTAACACACATTTTTCTATGATTTTTGCCTGACTTGGTAAATTAAATATTGGTCTAAAATTTTCCAGATGTTTTGTGTCTGACAGCAGAGTCTTATTTTGTAAAGGCCTCACCATGGCCTGTTTTGAGGATTCTGGGGGAAGACCTTCACTAAAAGATGAGTTGATACCATAGAGGAGTTTAGCAGATAGTTGTTTTAGCACTCAAAGAAGCCAGAATGGACATGGATCCAAAACACAGCCTTTTGGTTTTATGGAAGAAATTAGAGAACATACCTCATCTTCTGACACTGGACTAAAACCGACCTACCCATGAGATCCTGCTACTTTTATCAATGACTTAAAATGGTCTTCTGGCCAGTGCTCTCATTCACTCTTTTCAGATTACAGGGAGCTAATTCTCCCCACAAAGTAATTAGGCCACAATACTAGCTTTTAATACAAAGAAGGATTCTTACTTTGGCCAGGATTTTCCATTCTCGCCATCCCGACTCCTACCAACTCCTACTGACGCCACCCCCGGCAAGCTATCTCACGTGAAAAGGGACTTTTTTTAGAAAATAACTCCCTTTATTTGTTACTCAAAAATTTCCATTCTCACAGAGAATGGTGAATCCCGGTGGTAACGGGGGTGTGGGGGGGGAGGGGCAGGCCTGCGAAAGCTGGCAGCGATCGCACCACCGCGATCGCACCACCGCGATCGCACCACCGCTGCTGGCTTTTGCACCCAATAGCGCCACCGAGAAAGGTGGCGCTATTGGGCGCGCTACTGGCGGCGATAACATGTCTTACCTTATCGCCGCCAGTGAAGATAGCGCCGCGTCCGCCTCCTCGCCGCCCCCAACTCCTACCGACTCCGCCCCCGGCAAACTATTTCACGTGAAAAGGGACTTTTTTTTTAGAAAATGTATTTGTTACTCAAAAGTTCTAGTGGCCATTTAAACGAGATGGAAAGCTATTTTGTAAAATAGTATTTTTGAGCTTCAATGACATTGGGACAGATATTCAAAAAAACGTAAGTTACCTAAGTTTTCAGCTGAAAAGTCACATAAATTTAAACCTACAATTCATTTGCCTAGATATAGGCTCCTAAGGGCCTAATTCACTAAGGGGTAGATTTTTAAAAACTACGCACGTGCATCCATGTGCACACGCTACCTGGCGCGCACCATGGACGCGCAATTTTATAACCATGCTCGTGCCGGTGCACGCATGTTATAAAATTGGTGGCGACACACGCAAGGGGGGATCATTTTTGTACACATTTGTGCAGTGACGCATCAGAGCCTTCCCCAGTTCCCTCCCAGTCCACTTCAATTTAGAAGCCGTCTGGGAGGGAACTTTCCTACTCCCTACCATAACCTCCTTTCCCATTCCCATTCCCCTTTCCTCTCTACCCTCTAAAAAGCAAATTTAATTTTTTTTACCATTCTTTTCCATGTTACTTCAGGGGAATAGTTAGCGCCTATACAACCTGCAGCCAACTGAGCGCACTGTATTGCATCGACCCCTTAGTGTGATAAGAGCCTACATCCTACTCTGGTGAAAAAATGTAAGAACTTCCTTTGCTTATTCAGCTATTTCCCCCTTCACTTTTCTTTCCTCTTCTCAATTCATTTTTCAGTTACCAAGATTTTAAACCCAGAGTAAAGGAAATATTTCCTCACATTTCTCCTTCCAGCCTTATACTGCTCTCATTGAATAATATACATCCACATGTTTTTTAAGGCAGCACTACTAGATATTCAAAATATAGATTTGCCTGTTTTTTTAATTTTACTGCATCAATATTTTTCTTCTTTTCTCATGATTTCTTTTCTTTGCTTTGTTTCTCTATTCCACTAAGAAATAAAATGTGTGCTCCTCTTATTATGGTTACATCCCATATTTTGTAATCTTGTTCTCTGATTACACTCTTTAGTTGGCTCATGCTATATTCATGCTTTGCTTGTATCTGTCCAATGCCTTCATGAGGTTTTAATAAGGAATAGCACAGCAGTAACCTAATTTCTGTAGATTTATAATGGTATAAGTTGCAAAGGAGAAGGATCTGCAAATATTTAAACAATAAAATGTTTTCTTCCGGAATGAAATATAAATCAAGACCAGAAGTAAAATCATAATTCTTTTGTTTAACTGCTAATTGAAATGCCTACAAAATGCCTTTATGTTCATAGCTGTTTTAATTGCAGATTTGGAATTGAGCATATGCTTAGGATAGATACTGAAGTTAGTAGCAAGGAGAGGGAAAGGGCAACTGCCAGACTGGGTGGGTCAAGGAGTCCCTTTTCTACTAAGTCCATATTATTGTGTTAAACAGAACATAATTACATAAGAAATTGTCATAATGGGTCAGACCAAGGGTCTATCAAGTCCAGCATCCTGTTTCCAACAATAGCCAAACTAGGCTACAAGTACCTGGCAAGTACCCAAACACTAAGTAGATCCCATGTTTCTGATGCCAGTAATAGCAGTGGCTATATTCCCTAAGTCAACTTGACTAATAGCAGTTAATGGACTTCTCCTTCAAGAACTTATCCAAACCTTTGTTAAACCCAGCTACGCTAACTACACTAACCACATCCTCTGGCAACAAATTCCAGAGCTTAATTGTGCGTTGAGTGAAAAAGAATTTTCTCCAATCAGTTTTAAATATGCTACTTGCTAACTTCATAGAGTGCCCCCTAGTCCTTCTATTATCTGATTGATGCTCCAACACGTTCATAAGAACATAAGAAATTGCCATGGTGGGTCAGACCAAGGGTCCATCAGGCCCAGCATTCTGTTTCCAACAGAGGCCAAACCAGGCCACAAAAACCTGGCAAATACCCAAAGACTAAGAAGATCCCATGCCACTGATGCAATTAATAGCAGTGGCTATCCCCTAAGTAAATGTGATTAATAGCTGTTAATGGACTTCTCCTACAAGAACTTATCCAAACCTTTTTTGAACCCAGCTACAATAACTGCACTAACCACATCCTCTGGCAACAAATTCCAGAGCTTTATTGTCCGTTGAGTGAAAAAGAATTTTCTCCAATTAGTCTTAAATGTGCTACTTGCTAACTTCATGGATGCCCCCTAGTCCTTCTATTATTCAAAAGTGTAAATAACCGATTCACATCTACTCGTTCAAGACCTCTCATGATCTTAAATACCTCTATCATATCCCCCCTCAGCCGTCTCTTCTCCAAGCTGAACAGCCCTAACCTCTTCAGCCTTTCCCCATAAGGGAGCTGTTCCATCCCCCTTATCATTTTGGTTGCCCTTCTCTGCATCTACTCCATCGTAACTATATCTTTTTTAGATGCGGCGACCAGAATTGTACACAGTATTCCAGGTGCGGTCTCACTATGGAGCGATATAGAGGCATAATGCATTTTCCATTTTATTAACCATTCCCTTCCTAATAATTCCTAACATTCTGTTTGCTTTTTTGACTGTTGCAGCACACTGAGCCGACGATTTTAAAGTATTAACCACTATAATACCTAGTACTTTTTCCTGGGTGGTACTCCTAATATGGAACCTAACATCGTGTAACTACAGCAAGCGTTATTTTTCCCTATATGCAACAGCTTGTACTTGTCCACATTAAATTTCATCCATTTGGATGTCCAATCTTCCAGTCTTGCAAGGTCTTCCTGTAATGTATCACAATCTGCTTGTGATTTAACTACTCTGAATAATTTTGTATCATCCGCAAATTTGATAACCTCACTTATCGTATTCCTTTCCAGATCATTTATATATATATAGAAAAGCACTGGTCCAAGTACCGATCCCTGAGGCACTCCACTGTTTACCCTTTTCCACTGAGAAAATTGACCATTGAATCCTACTCTCTGTTTCCTGTCTTTTAACCAGTTTGTAATCCACGAAAGGACATCACCTCCTATCCCATGAATTTTTAGTTTTCTTAGAAGCCTCTCATGAGGGACACAGACTATCATTCAGTTACCCCAATATTAACTGGGTAAATGTATGATTGGGACATGCTAGAGAGATAAAGTTCCTGGATGGAATAAATGACACCTTTATGGAGCAATTGGTTCAGGAACTGACAAGAGAGTGAGCAATTTTAGATCTAATTCTCAGTGGAGCACAGGATTTGGTGAGAGTGGTAACAGTGGTGGGGCCGCTTGGCAATAGTGATCATAATTTGATCAAAGTGTTATGAATCCTTCTTCCCGTGGGTCTCGCCATGAGCAGGCACTCACACATGCTGCTTCTTCACCCTACGTGGCATGGACGCCACCGTCAGGCCTGCCCACGTGGTCAGAGCCGCAGACTTGCTTGCTCCCATGCGGCCCGGAGGTCACCCGTGTTGTCCCTCTTCACTGCGGCAGGAGCCGTGGACCTTACAGCTTCAATGCGGCACGGAGCCGCCTCCGACTTCTGCCCTTCTTCGTGGCTGGGAGCTGCCACCGGCATCACTTGATCTTCTTGGCGCAAAGGCCACATCCCCGGGCTCGAGTGGCAGCTGGAGCCGCCCCCCGGGGCCTCCTGCAGTGGCTGGAGCCGCTGCCGTCATCAGGGCCTGCTCTCCAGGCCCAGCCCTGCCTTCTGACACTGTACCTCGGTGCAGGCCGCTGTCCGCGGTCCTGCACAAACTTCTGCTGCTTCCTTAGGTGCCGGCGCGCACCTCTCTGCTACATTTAAAGGGCCAGACACAGGAAGTGTGCTGGCCCCACCTTTAATGGGACTTCTTGCTTCAGCCCTATAAAAGGGCTGCTCCGTCAGTCAGTCTTCGCCTTGCATCGGAGTTACTTCACTCTGGAGGCTCCTGTCTGCCAGAGCTCCGTCAGGCCTTCCTCGTCTTCTCCATGGAGTTCTTCGTCTCTTCTCGTCATGTCAAGTCATGCCATGTCTTCGTTGCCTGAGGTCCCTGTCCAGGTGTCCTGGTGTCTCGCTTTGATCCTCCATTTCCTGATGTTCCAGGTTCGGTGATGTCCTGCTCCTAT
Source organism: Rhinatrema bivittatum (assembly GCF_901001135.1). Classification (NCBI taxonomy): domain Eukaryota; kingdom Metazoa; phylum Chordata; class Amphibia; order Gymnophiona; family Rhinatrematidae; genus Rhinatrema; species Rhinatrema bivittatum. The sequence goes on from NC_042615.1 coordinate 93,323,991, forward strand.
GTCTTCGTCTTCAGCACTCTTGAGCCTTCTGGTCCTGTAGGCCGGGAGTCCCTCGGATGATGTTGTGCCCGAGTATGGACTAGCCTGCAGGTGGACTGGTGTCCTGTGCTCCTGAGCCGTCATGTCCTGCCAGCTGTGGGTTGAGCTTCGGACGACACCGGCTCGTTGGAGTTCTGCTTCGACTGGATCCTTCCCTGCGCTCGTCCCGTTCTCAGCGTGGTCCGCGACCAGCCTCCTCGGGCTGTGTAGGGCGCACAGTGGGACAGGGTGGTCTGCGACTCAGTCCCGCGGGTGGGCTGAGTAGGGCGCCCTGAGAGACAGTGCCAATGTCCTTCCGCCTAGCTTCTCGTCTCATCTGGACTTCATCAGTTCCTCGTCTCGTCCTAGATGCCGTTGCATCACTCTTGGTGTCATGTCTTGTTCCTGATGTCGTCGCATTGACCCTGGTCCGGGATGCTGTCGCATCGACCATTGGTCCGTGATGTCTTCTCATCAGCCTTGGTGTCATATCTTCGTCCGCGATGCTGTTGCATCGATCCTGCTATCATGTCTTTGTGTCAAGGCACGTCTGCCCTCGACCCCAGGCCAGGCCTGCTGCTCCATGCTGTTCTACGCAGCAGGTCCAAAAGGGCTCGGAATGGTCGGAGGACCATTCCCATTCCAACATCATCCTGTTGTTGGCCTTGGGAGCTTGCAGGCCTGGCTGAGGGTAAGACCGTCAGCCATGGTGGAACACGCCGTCAGCCCTAGGTCCGGTCCTGGATCCGTCTGGGGTCAGGCTGAGGCCCAAGGGCACACTAAAACACCCCTTCTCAACACAGTGGAAGGGGTGTTTTAGTGTGGAAGGGTGACAGTAAGCAAATCCATGGCTCTCGTGCTAAACTTTCAAAAGGGAAACTTTGATAAAATGAGAAAAATAGTTAGAAAAAAATTGAAAGGAGCAGCTACAAAGGTAAAAAGAGTGCAAGAGGGGTGGTCATTGTTAAAAAATACCGTCCTAGAAGCACAGTCCAGATGTATTCCACACATTAAGAAAGGTGGAAAGAAGGCAAAACGATCACCGGCATGGTTAAAAGGGGAGATGAAAGAAGCTGTTTTAGCCAAAAGATCTTCATTCAAAAATTGGAAGAAGGATCCAACAGATGAAAAGAGGATAATGCATAAGCATTGGCAAGTTAAATGGAAGACATTGATAAGACAGGAAAGAATTTGAAAAGAAGTTGGCCGTAGAGGCAAAAACTCTCAGTAAAAACTTTTTAAAATATATCCGAAGCAGAAAGCCTGTGAGGAAGTCAGATGGACCGTTAGATGATCAAGGGGTTAAAGGGGCAATTAGAGAAGATAAGGCCATTGCAAAAAGATTAAATGATTTTTTTGCTTCAGTGTTTACTGAAGAGGATGTTGGGGAGATACCCATATCAGAGAAGGTTTTCATGGGTAATTATTCAGATGGACTGAACCAAATCACGGTGAACCTAGAAGATGTGGTAGGCCTGATTGGCAATCTGAATAGTAGTAAATCACATGGACCGGATGGCATACACCCCAGGGTTCTGAAGGAACTCAAAAATGACATTTCAGACCTATTAGTAAAAATTTGTAACCTATTGTTAAAATCATCCATTGTACCTGAAGACTGGAGGATAGTAAATGTAACCCCAATATTTAAAAAGGTCTCCAGGGGCGATCCGGGAAACTACAGACCGGTTAGCCTGACTTCAGTGCCAGGAAAAATAGTGGAAAGTGTTCTAAACATCAAAATCACAGAATATATAGAAAGACATGGTTTAATGGAACAAAGTCAGCATGGCTTTACCCTGGGCAAATCTTGCCTCAGAAATCTGCTTCACTTTTTTGAAGGAGTTAATAAACATGTGGATAAAGGTGAACCAGTAGATGTAGTATACTTGAATTTTCAGAAGGTGTTTGACAAAGTTCCTCATGAGAGGCTTCTAGGAAAAGTAAAAAGTCATGGCATAGGTGGCGATGTCCTTTCGTGGATTGCAAACTGGCTAAAATACAGGAAACAGAGAGTAGGATAAAATGGACAATTTTCTCAGTGGAAGGGCATAGACAGTGGAGTGCCTCAGGGATCTGTATTGGGACCCTTACTTTTCAATATATTTATAAATGATCTGGAAAGAAATACGAGTGAGATAATCAAATTTGCAGATGTCACAAAATTGTTCAGAGTAGTTAAATCACAAGCAGATTGTGATAAATTGCAGGAAGACCTTGTGAGACTGAAAAATTGGGCATCCAAATGGCAGATGAAATTTAATGTGGATAAGTGCAAGGTGATGCATATAGCGAAAAATAACCCATGCTATAACACCCAATATTGGGTTCCATATTAGGTGCTACAACCCAAGAAAGAGATCTAGGCGTCATAGTGGATAACACATTGAAATTGTCGGTTCAGTGTGCTGTGGCAGTCAAAAAAGCAAACAGAATGTTGGGAATTATTAGAAAGGGAATGGTGAATAAAACGGAAAATGTCATAATGCCTCTGTTTCGCTCCATGGTAAGACCACACCTTGAATACTGTGTACAATTCTGGTCGCCGCATCTCAAAAAAGATATAGTTGCGATGGGGAAGGTACAGAGAAGGCTGACCAATATGATAAAGGGAATGGAACAGCTCCCCTATGAGGAAAGACGTTAGGACTTTTCAGCTCAGAGAAGAGACGGCTGAGGGAGGATTTGATAGAAGTGTTTAAATCATGAGAGGTCTAGAATGGGTTAATGTGAATCAGTTATTTACTCTTTCAGATAATAGAAAGACTAGGGGCATTCCATGAAATTAGCATGTGGCACATTTAAAACTAATCGGAGAAAGTTCTTTTTCAATCAACGCATAATTAAACTATGGAATTTGTTGCCAGAGGATGTGGTTAGTGCAGTTGGTGTAGCTGTGTTTAAAAAAGGATTGGATAAGTTCTTGGAAGATAAGTCCTTTATCTGCTATTAATTAGATGACTTAGAAAATAGCCACTGCTATTACTTGCAACAGTAGCGTGGAATAGACTTGGTGTTTGGGTACTTGCCAGGTTCTTATGGCCTGGATTGGCCACTGTTGGAAACAGGATGCTGGGCTTGATGGACCCTTGGTCTGACCCAGTATGGCATGTTCTTATGTTCTAAAACAAACAGATCCAATCAATCCTGTAATAAAACAAAAGTTAATATATTCTTTCATGAATCCTCATGCAGAAAGCTAGAAATCATCATAACTACAATAAAATAGCATTAGTCATCAGAACAGATGCAGAGCAGAGCTAGGACAATTCATATTATAACCTCAACAAAAAATATCCCTCCACTGCTAAACATTAGAGATGTGAATTGGAACCGGAATCGGTTCGGATTCCGGTTCCGATTCACATGTGGGGGGTTTTTTCGTCGGGCCCGATCGCAGTTTTGTTTATCGGCTGCGCCCGAGCCGATAAACAAAAAACCCACCCCAACTCTTTAAAACTAATAGCTTAGCTTCTCCCACCCTCTCAACCCCCCCCAAAAACTTTGTACGGGTACCTGGTGGTCCAGTGGGGGTCCCTGGAGCGATCTCCCACTCTCAGGCCGTCAGCTGCCACTAATCAAAATGGCGCCGATGGCCCTTTGCCCTTACCATGTGACAGGGTATCCGTGCCATTGGCCGGACCCTGTCACATGGTAGGAGCACTGGATAGCCTGCGCCATCTTGTGCTCCTACTATGTGACAGGGGCTGACCAATGGCACAGGTAGCCCCTATGACATAGTAAGGGCAATGGCTATCGGCGCCATTTTGATTACTGGCAGCCGATGGCCCGAGTGCAGGAGATCGCTCCCGGACCCCTGCTGGACCACCAGGGGCTTTTGACAAGTCTTGGGGGCCCTCCTGATCCCCACAAGACTTGCCAAAAGTCCAGCGGGGGTCCGGGAGTGACCTCCTGCCCTCGGACTGTCGGCTGCCAGTATTCAAAATGGTGCTGATAGCCTTTGCCCTTACTATGTCACAGGGGCTACCAGTGCCATTGGTCAGCCCCTGTCACATGGTAGGAGCACAAAATGGCGCCGGCCATCCAGTGCTCCTACCATGTGACAGGGTCTGGCCAATGGCACGGTTACCCTGTCACATGGTAAGGGCAAAGGGCCATCGGCACCATTTTGATTAGTGGCAGCTGACGGCCCGGGAGTGGGAGATCACTCCAGGGACCCCCACTGGACCACCAGGTACCTGTAAAAAGTTTTTTGGGGGGTTGGGAGGGTGGGGGAAGCTAAGGGATTTGTTTTAAAGGGTCGGGGTGGGTTTAGGGGTATTTTTGTGTGCCGTTTTTCCCGCCGTCCTCCAAAATGATAAGAGAAACCCCACGATCAATATCGTGGGGTTTTCCTATCGTTTTGGGGGAGCCCCCGATTTCTGACGATTTTGAAAATATCGTCCGATATTTTCAATCGTCCTAAGCCCGATTCACATCCCTACTAAACATATTGTGAAGTAACACAAACGAACGCCTGCAAAAAAAGAAGTGTCTAGAACCTTGCCATACCATGCAGTCACAGCACTGATTCTCAGGACTCAAATAACAATAACCTTATGAAAAAGCAGCAATGCAAATACTACACCAGGCCCTAGAACATTAATATATCATCTACTGGAATAACAGAAGAAGCTGGACTGCTACAGGGAAACTACACACTAGCAGAAATACTGCACTTCAGTCACACAAAAACAGGGAAAACAGAGACTGACTCTTACCTAATGTAGAAATAAGAGACTACAAATTAGAAACAGAAACACACAAACAAAACCGAAATAGAAAGCCTGAGAAACAAGACTCTGAACAGTGGAATACTGAAGAAAGAGCAAAATTCAAAAATTTAAGAAATGCACATTTCCAAAGATGGCATATTCCAATTGCTAAAATCTCAAAATATTTTTTTTTACGTTTGTTGTCTGATCTTTGTATTTTTCTAATCAGTCAGTCACAGTCTCTTTTTTCCTATTTTTCCCTTGTCGCTCATTTCCTAATTTCTTTTCAGTGTCTCTCTTCTACTGTTTTCTTCCTTTCTTCTCTCTCATACACATATGCATTTTCTCACAGACTCCCTCACACACACAAGCTCTCACTCTCATATGCTCTCCCCCCTCATACACACACAGGCTTACATTCTCTCTGCACACACAAGCTCTCACTCTACAAGCTCTATCATACACACACCCACAAGCTCTCACTCTCTCAACCCCCCCTCCCAGGCTCTCATTCTTATGCATGCAGATGTACACCCAGGCTCCCATTCTTATACACACATACACACACACACACACACACACATGGACACCCAGGCTCCCATTCTCACCCATATACACACATTCAAGCTCCCATTCTCCTCCATATACACATATTCAAGCTCCCATTTTCACCCACATACATACAGTCAAGCTCCCAGTCTAACCCCCCCACACACACACACCCAGGCTTCCATTCTCACCCATATATACACATTCAAGCTCCCATTCTCACTCACACACAAGCAAGGCCTTTTCATTAGGCACAGCCAAAGTCCTACTTCCACTGACGTGGGGATGGGAAGGGATCCCATGGCAGCATTGCAGCTCCAGCCCTCTTCCTTGCCATCGCAGGGATGGGATTCTTTGATGGCATTGCAGCTCCGGCCCTCCTCTTGGCCATCATGGAGATGGGATCCCATGGTGGCCTTGCTTCTTCCTAGGCCTTCTTCTTCATCAACGTGAGGAAGAGATCCCACGGTAGCCTTGATTCTTCTCAGGGCTCATGTTCACCATCGCAGGGATGGGATCCCACGATGGCCTTGCTTCTTCTGAGGGCTCCTCTTCACTGTCACAGGGATGGGATCCTGCAATGGCATTGCTCCAACAGGCCTCTTCCGGTTGGGCGGGCCTGAGTCCAAAGTGAGTGGGCCATGTCCCACCCAGGCCCACCCATGGCTAGACCACTGGTCCACAGAAGTGATGGGAGTAAAACCAGGACTGACTTAGCCTGGCCTTTGTGACATGGCGCTATGTGGTCACCTTTCAGAACAGTGCTTCCAAATAGTTTACATCACTGAATGCTACATCTCACTTTCCTGTATTCTAAACTGCCAGGATGGTTTTTGAGGGTCCTGTAAACAAAGGAAAAAAAATCCATACAAATAAATTACCTTCTATGGGAGTACTGAACATAGCCCTGTCATTCTTCCTGTTTCTTCTCAATTGAACACCTACAGCCTGAAAAGACCCAGGTTTATTCAGGACTTTGGAAAACCAGCATCTAAGGGATTCATTTCATTCTGCTGTTGGCAGTGATGTTTCAGTTTGCCTGCAGAGATGTCTCTATCAAGAAATAGGGACACTGCCAAATCAAAAGCCTGCTGCAGAAGAAGAAACCTGTCAGGAGAAAGTGCGCTATGTTCCTTGCTGTGGGCAAAGGTTCCTCCAGTCTGACTTGGACTTGGAGAAGAGAAGAGACGGGAGGGAAGGAGAGAGCAGGAGACTGAAGGAGCAGAATTCTCTGTCTGAGCTCCAACTGAGAGGAGAGAGAAGATCTGCAGTGCAGATAGCAGGGAAAGACAGCCTCCTCTCATCACTTTCTAGACGGCAAAAGCCCTCACTATGACACTAAACAAAGGAGAGGAAAGGCAAGGTCCCAGTCATATTCGGGGGGGGGGGGGGGGGGGGGGGGGGGGGGGGGGAACCTTGCAGGGGTGAACAGGAGGTGTGAATGTGAGTAAATTGTGTCAGTCTGACACAGAACTGGTTCAGAGCAATTTAGATCAGAGACATAGCCAAGGGTGGGCATGGGATGGGGGGAGCTCTGCCCCCCATTTTTGTCCCAGGACCCCACATCTAGCAGAAGGGTCAGGTTTTCATCTAGGTCAGTCCCATAAAGGTGCAGGAGTCAGAGGGTCTGGAGGTATCAGAATCAATGTCTTTTGATGGCCCCCCTGCACTTTTAAGAGGGATAACTGGAATGGGAAAACATCACTGCCCTTGGGCTCGTCATGTAAATGTTTGATGCCATCAAAGTCTTTCTGTTTACTTTTGGCAGACAATTATCCCCCTCCCTTCCCAGAGGTTAAAGGTTCAGGAATGCCTGGGCTGGGTGAAAGGCTGGCAACCTCTTTACACAATTGCTGTTCTGCATTTGGAGAGATTAACCTTTGTATAAAATAGCTGCATTAACAACAGTGGCTGAATGTTATCCAGGTCAGGTGTCTGAAAGCCAGAATATAAATCAAATAGATTAATTCAATTACAATAAAAAGCAGGAAGAGTGAGAAACAGCAAAGACAGGGGAGAGCGGTTTGAAAGAGTGGAGATTCACAGAAATTAAAAGGGTTTTGTAGCCATTTCCCTGGAGACCCACAGAGGATGGGGGCAAGGGGGTGAAGGCATGGAGCTTAGCCACAATGCCCATCCATGCTAACTTTGTGTTTTGGCCCTTGATTTAGTTACTGTTTCAGAAGAAGCGGTGAGTGTTTCAAGTTTGCGCTGATAGCAGTAGAAAAAAAAAACAAACCCTATTGTGAGCGGATGCATGTTGACTGGGTTAATTCTTCTGTTGCTCAGCTCCAAAGCAAAGAAACAAATCCGCAGAATCTAACCGAAAAAAAACCTGATTCAGCCAGCCTGCATGTCCACAAGGTGACTAACCTTACCAACAGGTCGATACGGTAAGAATCGCGGGAGAGCTGGCGCTCCGTGTTGAGCGCCCGCTCTCCCCACGCACGCCCAGCCACCGCTCCTGGGCGTGCGCAATTCAGTATTTAAATGAGGGGGGTCGCGCCAATAAGGGGGCGCTACAGACAATAGCGCATTCCTAGTGCCTCCATATTAGCATAGAGTTGGCTGTCACTGGGGTCCGACAACCGATGCTCAATTTTACTGGCATCAGTTTTTCCTGCATACAAGCCGCGATCTCCCTGCTGATACCGCAGCCATCAACATCCAGCAGATGGAAATTTTCTAGCAATAGCACTTCTCCTTTCATAGCAATATTGTGAATGCCTTCAATTAAATATCTATCCATTTTTTTCTGCCTGCATAGGAGGCCAGTACGTTCCATTCCCTTTTTCTTCTTTTCCCTTTTATATTGTATGCACTCTTTAATTTGACTCTTGCATACAACTTCAGGCACACCAGTTGGGCGAGTTAATTAAATCGGGGAGGTGGGTTATACATTTGTTAAATAAAATACATAAAATATTGTTGGTGCGGGGAGGCTGCATAGAAAAATCTTCTGAATAAATTAATTAATAAAATTCCAGTGCCTTTTCCTTACATTGTAAGTCTTGCAGTTCTGTTGCTTTAATATTTTTTTATACGTAGCTCCTCTGCTCCTCTCTTTCTTGTCTTTCCTAAATAGATTATAGCCTGGTAGAGCTATATTTCAGTCATGGCTCTCCATGTACCACATGTCTATCACAACCTGTAAATCCAAGTCAGCCTTTTCTCAGACTGCCTCTAGGTGTGGGATTTTTTTTGTCCCATGATATGACCACCATTAGTGTACCTAGCTTTTAAGGTACTGCCCTATTCTCCCATTTATCTGTGTTTCATTATTTACTTATCCGAGTACTTTTACATACCTTAGGCAGGGGCAGCACATGCTCCTCTCTCCCCCCCCCTCCCCCCCCCCCCCCCAAGGTCATGGCACAAGTCAAATCATCGAGAGGGCCAAGGATGGGTCCCACTTGTAGATCGGCCCTTTCAGTGATAGGAAATGCTGCAGAAGGGAGCAGCAGAGTGTGGTGATAATATTTCTAGGAAAATGCAACCCTGCCATTCTCCCAGGAACCCTATGACCTGCCACCCTGGAGAAATGGGAGATGGGTGAATAGTGGGATCTGTGTGTGGTGAACTTTACAGCCTTGCATGACCCCCCCCCCCCCCCCCCCCCCCCAACACCAGCCGTTAACACATACAAATACAAATTTGTAATTTGTAATTCCAGATTTCACATGAGAATGGACATTCAAAGCATACTCTTCTGCGGTAAAATTATCACAACATATATATTATTTTTTACATGCACAGTTGTTGTGCCAACCAGAAAATTCAGCAAAAAAGACATTTGGAGCCCATATGGTATTAGGCCTGTAAAGTGTGTTGGGTGTGGGCTTGACACTCAGAAAACAATGAGTAAACTGAATTACAATTATATAAACCTCCCATACCAAAACAACACTTCCTGCCAACATAGAAACAGTAACAACCCTACCTTGAAAAGACAATACTGCAAACAAAACAAACTAAACTGCTATAGATACCTACACAGAAACTACATGCACCTGCAGAACTTCACATTGGTCACACATGCAGAATACAGGCAGACCCTCACCAAATACAGAATAAAATGTGCAGACAAAATTGAACTGGAAACCACAAGAAGCCAGGCCCTATCTACAGTGCAACAATGGAAAAACAGAGCCATCACCATTCTTCAAAAAACAAAAATAAACTCAAGAAATATAACACATCAACCATAATTGTAAAACTATACTAATAAAAAGAATACATATTTTGAAACATCATTCAATAATTAAGGATTACATTTTTTAAAAAGTTCTCAAAAATCAATAAAATATTTCAAACAGCAGACACTCATGCAGTCACTCATCTCTCCCTCTGGAACATACAAGCAGCAACAGCTGCTTCACCTTCAGCTCCACACAGCTGACAGGATCTTTCTTTTTCAGATGCTGCTTCTGCTCCTTTCTTCTGACCACGCAGCTCAGCACTGCTCCTACTCCTTCTGGCCCTAACGATCGTGCCTCCTTCTTCCCATCTGGGCAGGGCCACATGACCCAACTTCCTCTTTCGGGCCTACAAAGATGGGAAGAAAAGGAGGCACAATCATTGCAATCCTGCCACTGCAATGCCACATCCAAAACTGTAGCGCCCTAGGAAGCCTTGCTCTCTCTCCCACTTATACCCCCCTCATACATTCTTACTTCCTCTCTACTTCCCACCCTTTCTCCTTTTTTTCCTCCCCTTTCACCTCATTCACACCCCCATCTTCCCTCTTTTCTCACTCAGCCTCCTTCCTTTCATGCTCTTCTCACGCACCTCTTCCCTCCCCTTTGCCTCCCCTCCTTTCCTCCCCTCTCACTTCCTCATTCCAATCAACTCCTTCCCTATTCCTCTCACTCACCCCTTTTCCCTCCCCTCTTACTCGTTTACTAATCCCCTCCACCATCTCTCCTCTCTTACTCAATTATCCCCTCCCCTTGCCTCTCATTCACTCATTCCTTTCATTCCCTCATTCTCACATATCCCCTTCCCTTCTTACTCACCTTCCCCTTCCATTTCCTTCACACCCCCTACCATTCTCTTTGCCTTGCCTCCTTTCTCATTTAGCACCTTCTTCTGCCCACATGGTGTGGGAACCCCACGGGTATGTCATCTGTCAGCACCATCACAGGGCTATTGTTCTGACCTGTGGAATGCGAGAACCCCATGGGAACTGTTATGAAAGTGGACCCTTGTTTCGAGGTAGTTGCTACCGTCGAAGGGCGAGGCCTTTTGGACCATAGAGACTTGCTAGAAGACTTCACCCTGGAAGCACGCGAGCCCCCCAGGAGGAGCCCGTAGGGGTCCGGCCGCTGGGACTTAGGCGACTCCTCTGAAGACTGTAAGAGGTCTGGATGCAGGCGCCTACTGCAGGTCGTGGGTTCCAGATGGCTGGCACCTCCAGCAGGTCGTGACAGTCTGAGAATGGAGTCGAGGAAGAGTCCAAAGCCAGTCCAGAAATCAATATACCAGTGGGGTCCGAATCCAGTCCAGGGTCGAAGCAGAAGAAGGTTCCAAAGCCGTACCGGGGTCAAGACAGGAGAAGGGTCCGAAGCCGTACCGGGATCAAGCCAGAGAAGAGTCCAGAGCCGTACCAGGATCAAGCCAGGAAAAGACACGTCCACCAGTCCAGAAGTCAGCAGCCAAGAATCAATCCATGGAGCAGGGGAGAAGAGCGGGACGAAGAAGCAAGAACCAAGAGCCAGGAACACACTCAAGGCAGGAACCTTAATACCAAGGCAAGGACTGAATGCTCTGCCCTTGCCTTAAGTACAGGAAGCCGGAGGAGGAACTTCAGGGGGAGCCATGACACTTCCTGTCATGGCTCCTTTAAGAGTTTCCTACAGCCGCGCGCGGCCCTAAGAGGCAGAGGGGGAGGAGCCGGATCGCCGCAGAGCCACGCTGCCAACTCAGCAATGGCAGTGGCCACGGGAGAGAGAGAGGAAGGGCTGCCTGCCCCCGCAGGCACCTACAAACCAACCCAGCGATCCGGGTGAGTTAATTTTGTTGTGCCTGGTCTTGCCTCAGTCGTGGCTGACCACGGCTGGCGGCCATGACACCTGGTCCCGGTCGCGGCCTGCCGCAGCCGCTAACAGGAACATCATCCATTGGAATCTCCGTATGGCTTTTCTTCTGGCCCATGGGGTGTGGAAATCCCAAGGGCATATCATTAAATATCTGTCTCGCAGCAAGGTGAGGCAGCTGTCGATGGAGCATTTGAGGTGAGAACATTTTTGCTGCTCCAAAATGTTCCCACCTGAGGTAGTCACCTCACCATGTCTAATGATAGAACTGCCCCAAACTTAGGGTTTTCTTTGTGTTTCTATTTTGAAACATGCTGCATCCCTTCTTTGACAAGAAGACACCATCTCTGCTCTGCAGTCCCTGAAGCATCTCATGGTCCAGGAAGTCGAAATGCTCTCGTAGACACCATCTATGCAGCCATTCATTCATCTCCAGATTAAGACTTTCCTTGCCTGAGTCTTTATCTTTGACTGGGAGGACTGAGGAGAATATTACCTGTGTTCTATCCTCTCTCCCAGAGCCATGATGTTGCTTTTAATATGCTATATGTGGTGGCTAGCAGTATCATCCATGCCAACATGGATGAGCAGCATCATATTCTGGGCAATCTCTCCTTAATGTCTCATATCTTGGCACCTAGCAAACAGCACACTTTCTGGGATCACATGTCTGATTGTCGGTTTGATGCCTCTATGCCCCTCATTAGTGAGTCACCAACCAATACTATCCTCTGCCTCTAAGGTACAGTGGTAGCTGGCTTGCATCTTTTGGGTTTACAAGTTTCAATTCCTCCTCTTCCTGCAATGGTTTCTTCTCCTTCCAGGGCTGCATACTGGTTCTTTAACTTGAAAGAAATTGGGCCCAGGGCATAGGATCTGGTGGCTGTAGTAATCTAGGACTAGTTTCATCTTCCCCTCTGCTTGATTGACACCTCAATAAGCATTTTGTTGATTTAGTCCTCATTCTCCTAGATTCTTTTCAGCCTTACCATCTCCTCTCCAATATTGTCTGAGGGAGGAAACCTGCAGATATCTTTCCCACTGAACTGGTTCCTCATTGTGGATCAGGATATCCATCTGGATAGCAATAGAAGTAGTAACAACGGCCATAACTTTGGTAAAATAATGTTTCTCAGCCATCCTTTATCTGTTAGGAGCATCTGGTATCTACTGAAAGAAATGAGAAAGACCAACCAACATCCCATCCTTTTCCTCAGTTGTTCTGCAAGTAAAATCAGCTAATCTGTGGAATCTAACTTCCATTTCCACACTCAGAATCCCTGTTTGTAGTCCAGTTTGCTTGCTCAGTTGTTGCATTGAAGAAATGAGAGGTTTCATATTCTTTCAGACTTTTATATATATTTACGTATTGTATCTATGAGACATGTAGTTTTATGCAGATCATTTATTTAGAATCTTGTTAATTAGGGTAAACCAGACCACTAGAAATAATTACCACAGAATCTAATAAGATGCTACCAATTAAGTTCCTTCTGAAATTTACTTAATTTTCGTTTCTGCTTGCAGATGACAACAATTTGATCTAAATCGCTTACTTATTCTCCCCTTCCTGGTGCAAAACCGTATTTTCCCCAACCAATGACAAATAATTCTTCCTAATCTGTTTTCCTATAATCTATAATGGACCAAATATTTTTTTTTTCATTTTAGACAAGGTTAAATTTGCACTTATTTGTACAAATGGCCACTATACTGGCCACCTCCAGCTCTCCCCCCCACCCCCCGCCCCCTGGACCACCCCTCCCCACCCCCGGACCACCCCTTTTGTGAGGATAATGGGCAATCATATTTATTAATTTTACTTGATCTTTCAGCAGCTTTCGACACTGTAAACCATGTGATTTTACTTCAAAGACTATCAGAGATAGGACTTACTGAGAACACATTAAAATGATTCACATCTTATTTGAATAACCAGTTTTATCAAGTGCAAATTAATAACACTACATCTGATAAAATAAAACTTAATACTGGTGTCCCCCAGGGATCAGCTTTATCAGCCTCACTATTCAACATCTACATGTTGCCATTATGCCATCTACTATCTGGACTCGGGTTAAACTACTACCTATACACAGACGATATCCAAATTCTGTTACCAATCCAGGATACAATAGAAAAGACATATGAAACTATGGCAATGTTTGTGTGAGTAATTAAGCAATTACTCACACAAATGAAGCTAGTACTGAACATTGATAAAACTGAAATCATTCTTTTAGAAAGGAAAATGGCCCCCAGAGGTTCAAGTTCAATAACAACTCGAGATAATACCACTTTCACATTGGCAGAACATATTAGAGACTTAGGAGTAATAATTGATCCATAACTTTGCTTTAAAAAATGCATAGCAACAAAAGTAAGAGAAGGTTATGCTAAACTAATGCTACTGAAATGACTCAAACCCTTACTCTCACAAAATGATTTTCTCACAGTCCTACAAACATTAATTTTCACAAGTATGGACTACTGTAACGCCCTCCTCTTAGGCCTTCCAGCATCTTCCATATGACCTTTACAAGTCCTGCAAAATGCTGCGGCAAGAATCTTAACTGGCAGCAGAAAGAGGGATCACATTACCCCTATCCTAATTGAACTACATTGGCTACCCATTGAATCATGACTTAAATTTAAAACATTATGCATTCTTCACAAGCTTATATATGGGGAGCAAGTAGACTGGCTAAACACAGCCATCAGGCTTCATGTTCTGCAAAGAAACTTGCGGTCTGCCAATAAAGGCCTCCTTTCTTTACTTTCGGTCCAGTCAGCACGTTTGAATCAAGTTAGGGAGAGAGCGGTATCTCTAGCAGGACCAAAGCTCTGGAATACATTACCAAAGGAACTGAAGCTTGAAGCAGATTTTAAAAGGTTTAAACATGATCTTAAAACCTTTTATTACCTATTTTATGACCTTTGTTTTACCAATTGTATGCTTTTAAGGCCTTTTGTGCATTATTAGTGTCTATTTTAGTATTTAAGTTACTGATATTTTTTAGCAATTTTATTTGAATATAATGATATATTTTAGGGCCTAGTGTTTGTTTTACATTTTAGCTGTTTTAAAATGTTATTTATTTAAAAATTGTCTGGATTATATTTGCTGTTATTTACTCTTATGTCTTGTAAACCATTATTTATTTATTTATTTATTTATTTAAAGTTCTTTTAATATACCGATGCTCAAGACAAGGTCTTATCGTACCGGTTTACAATAAACAAGGTGGGGAAACCAGTTAACACAGGAAGCGAAAGTTACATTAAAACAGGGAAGTCGAACATGGCTGCTTGAAGAAAAAGGGATAGATTAACAATTTCTATTCTAAAAAGGTATGCAATGGCCACACAGGAGGAAAAGAAGGCAATAGTGTCAACGTTCAGGTGACAACATGGAAAAAAATATATAGGAGGGAAGATGAAAATTACAATGGCTGTAGATGATAAAAAGTGTGTGTGTGGGGGTTAATATATGAAGATATGATTCAGTGATGTAGAGAAAGGCTCCCAGGAGCTCTTCATTAAATGCTGGGAAAGCAGAGAGTCGCAGCAAATAGAAAAGAGCCCCCTTCAAATAAATGAACAGCCCGAGTGAAAGTATAGGTGTAAAAGGCAGACAAGTTACATAAGGAGGAAGCCAAAAAATAAAGGCTGGGAACTATAAAAAGCATCCCCAAAATTGGAACCACTCGCCCCCAATCCCTCCACCAAAGGACCTAAAGAGGTTAAAGAAAAGGAATAACTTACAACAACTGACATTACAATGGTATGTCTGAGTGACGGTATAGAAAACAATAAATAATTAAAAATAAAATAAATAAATATATTTCCCCTCAGCCATCTCTTCTCCAAGCTGAACAGCCCTAACCTCTTTAGCTTTTCCTCATAGAGGAGCATTTTCTGTCTCTCTTTTTTTTTTTTGTTTTGCCATTAAATGTTTACTAAAAATCCATCCATTAGGGCAATTATTTTGGAGATTTTTTATTGAAGTCAAATTCTCCCATAAGAGATCCTCTTTATGAAGTACTGGCACCCAGCCCAGTCCTCTCAAAGAGTTTACATCATATCAGAGAAGGAAAAAGTTGAATGACAGGGAAGATGCACTACCAGATAAAAGATTGGGCAGGAAGGATGGGACTCAGCTGTCTGCATTCTTAATGCTTTAGGCATATTATAGAAAACCTATACTGCCACTTGTACCTATCACATCTCTGCCAGGTCACCTAAGATTTTATTACCCCATTTCCTATTTCCCTGTTATATGTCATTGTGAAGGATATAATTGGAATGCAGTTCTTTCTTTGTCTAGAAACCATGGCAACGGCACTGAAGTTCAGCTACAAAATTGCCCCAGCCTGTTTTGTTCTAGTGACAGATTTTTTGGGAGACAGATATGTCGCACTCGGTCCCACATCAGTCATCTCCTCGCTCATTTCATTACCATGAGCTGACCTCAGAGTCCCCGTCCTTTCTTATTAGCACTGAAAAAACAGTGCCTTCATTTCGAGAAAGCAGGTAGAAATAAGAAGCCAGGGATAAGATCTTACCAGTTCTTGCTCTGTACCTATTCCAGTATGTGTGCGAGTCAGTGTCATACTTTTGATATAATGATTATGAATTGAAGTTCACTTGTAATTCCTGACGATCATCTTAAACAGTAAAAAGACTTTATAAATCCTGCCATGTGTAGCAATGTATAGGTTTGTTTTCAGGAATGTTCACATTTAGTGGCTCTTTTACCGACGCGTTAACACATTCAACCAACATAAAGTGACTGCATTAATGGTAATCCCTATTCTTCTATAATCATTATTACAAATGAAAATCCATAATGCACAGAAATATACAAATGAGTTGCACCACATGTGAATGCATGAAAAAAACAGCATCCAATGGCAAAGAAAGGCTTTTCAGGCAGAAGAGATTCCCAGTCCTTCTTGCCTTGATGCTCTCTTTTTACCTTACATGTGCAACAGCTTGGAGCCCCTATGCAGCACTGAGTGAGGGGGGAGGGGGGAGGGGGGAGGGCAGGGAAGGACTAGCGTAGGAGGAAATCACAGCTTGAAGCCTCTTCACAATTCTTCAGCGGAGGTTCAGCAAATCAAAGTAGGCCTTTTTTTTCACCAGAGTGGGGAAATTTCTCTGGCACTGCATTACTGCATTACTGGTAGCAAAAGTGCAAATGTGTTACCACTGACAGCAAAATCCATGCATTGCTGGCCATGATAAAGCAACGTTCAATGCAGTACTGCTCCTTTGGATATTTCAGCTCAGTTAGAACCAGGGCTGGAAACCTGTCACATGACCCTTCATTCACAACTACCCAGGGGGTTTTCTCCTCTTATATCCTCCCTTCCCAATGAACCTAGTCTGGTGATTCCAGCAACAGCCCAGAGCCAGGACCATGCACCAAGCCTCTTTCTGGAACCCTGCAACCATGTGTCCTGGATCTAGCAACTAGGTACCACTCTACTCTTACCTCACCCTGCCCTTCACCCCCAACCGAGGAGCTGTGAGCACTCCCTCCACAGCATCACTAGCTGCCAATCCAGGGAGCAGTGCTAATGAGCCACCAAGCCGGCCATACTTTGTCCTTTTGTGGATATTGTGTTAAACACACTACAATATCCTGCATTAAGTTCAGGTTTTAACACGTTTTAATACACATCAGTAAATAAGCCCCTTGATCATTATTCCATCCAAATGATCAAATGTTCAGAATATCACAAATGGATGCCCATCTTTGGCTTACTGTTTTTGGCTATCATATTAGGAAATCCTTCTAAGTGGCTTGTCAATTGTTTCCACAGTGGTAAAGCCCACCAAGAGGCTGCATAGAGGATGATTCTGTTCTCTGTCTGATCTGAATGTCTGGTGACTAAGTAACAGGGATTTATTTTTTTATTTGACAACATAAAGATAAGGTAAAATTCTATTTTCAGTAAAAATCGGCTAAATATGTAGGGCTAGATATTAAAATAGAAACGTCTAATTAAGTTAGCCAGATAAGATTTAACTTACAAGGGATATTCAACAGCACCGCTATGCCGCTATGCCTCTGAATATCCCCAATGAAATCGCTAGCTGGCTGGATAAGTCTTATCCAGCTGTCTCTTCAGCAGGTCTAACTTTTCCAGCTAACATAACCAGATAAGTTTGAATGCTGCTACTTATTCGGCTATGTTAGCTGGATAAGTACCTCCTCCTCGAAACACCCATATCCCGCCCACCACTTATCCGGCTATCTACTTTGCCAGATAAGTAGCAGCCACTGAGTGGCGCTGGATAAATGCCTACTTCTCTGGCTATGTAAAGCTGAATATCAGCCTCTCACCTTTTAAATATATAACTAGGCCAAAGCCATTAATTAAGCATATTATTTCTGTTGGCTAGATTCACAACTCAAATCCTGAAACAGTGGTGGCAGGTTTGACTTGGCATTATCAACAGTGTAGGGCACATTTGTCACCAAGTCCTTAGAAGAGATAACATGAATTATGTTACTAATTTGGATGTGTAAGAAAAATTGCACAGCTAATACTCATTATTTAAGGTTCTACTAAAGACTAAGTCTTCAATGTTTTAAAACAAATAGTCTTTGATCAAGAAAAAATGATTTATTTAAAAGGCACTATAATATAATCAGCAGTGCCTCTTGCCAACCGAAAGCTCAGATAAGGAAGAAGGAAGGCTGAATATTTTTAAAAAATGATTCGCAGACTTCCATACCGGTAAAGCAAAGTCATAAAGGCAGTAGTCTCTTGGGAATCTCGTGTTCTGATTCCCACATAAAATATAATCTGTTCATGACATGTATCTATGAAGAAACACACACATAGAGGACACCTTGGCTTGTTCACCTCTCATTTCCATTCCTTTGAGCCTTGAGATTCTGTTTTCAAAACTGCCTCTCCCATTCTTTGCCTGTCATAGAACTAAAGGTCACCAAATGGCTGTAGGGCAGTGACACTTTTCCAGTGAACTACCTTGCATTTGTGATTGGCTTCATCACATCAATCAGTTCAAAACTTTACTGGAAGTAGCATTTACAGCTTCTCCTTCCAGAATATAGCATAGAAACACAATTTCTGCAAGTGACAAAGCAATAATACAAATGAGTATGTACAGGATGCTGCTTAAAACTAAATGATATTGTGTCCCCAGCAGAAAGAATATCTAGTGCTTGAGTTACTAATGGTCAACTGCTGTATGCACAAGCCATATATGGTTACATAATCCTTTTCTGTTTATCCTCATCAGGTTTGCAAGGTCCTTTGCTAAATCCATTGCTAATCTATTAACTTTGGGGATCATTTTCAAAGTGTTTAGGCTTCTAACTTTGGGAGTTAAGGTTCCTAAATTAGCTCTTTTGACAATTTACTAGGGCTGAGTGCCTACATTTAGGCTCCTTGTTTTATTAGGCTCCTAAATTTAGGGTCCTAAAAAGTAGGTGGCTGCGGAAGCAGAGTTAGGGTAGAGAAACAAAGTTAGGAGGTTTAGGAGTTTTCAAACCATGCACTTAATTTAGGGTCCTAAATTTAGGGTCCTAAGGTTTAGGGATACATTTAAGCTGAAAGGCATCTAAATTCAGCTGAAAATATCCTAAGAGGCCTAAATTTAGGGGATCATGTTTTTTTTTAAATAATATTGGCCCCTTTATTTCTAAAGTATTAGCTTTTTACCATAATAGGATGGTATCTGAATGAAAGAAGGTTTTTTTTATTTCTAGAAATACAGCAAATGATGGCAAATAAGGATTGTGAAGCCCATCCAATCTGCCAAATATTTAATTTCTGTTGTTTGTTATGTATTTATTTATTGATTTATTTATGTAATATTCTTATATTCTGCAGCATCCACATACAATTGATCAGCATAGATAATAAAAAACAATCATAAACACGTAAAACAACAAATACACAATAAAATATAAACCAGGTAAAAAACAAAATCACTATAAATAACATACAAATCAAATAGCATATACATTCCTAGAAAAGAAAAAGCTTTCAGTTGTTTTGTAAATAGCTTATAATCCTCATACAGTTTTAATTCTGGTGACAATTCGTTCCATAACACTGGACCAACCTGGGAAAAAGCTCTAGACCTAATCTGCTGTGTCTTGCAACTCCTAACTCGAGGTACCTGAAAGCAATTATGCCCTTCAGAATGTGAGAGCCTTGCTAGGGCATAATGCTCAACACTAGTAGCCACAGGGTGGTCCTCAAAATGTAATGCTTTGAGAACTAAAGACACCATTTTAAATTGTATACCTTCTTCAAGTGAGTGCCAATGTAACACTTTTAAAATTGGCTTAATATGATCACCATATTTGACTCCCAATTTTGCACCAAATGTAAAACCTGAGTTAAACACTTTTGGTAACCCAGTAAATAAAGAATTGCAGTAATCTATTTTAGTGAGTACCTCTGCTTGGACTACTGAATGAAAGTCAAAAGGTGATAAGAGCTGTTTCAATGGGTGAATTATCTGAAATGTGGCAAATGCTAGCTTCGCCACTGCTTTAATATGTGGCTCTAGCGTCATCCTGGTATCAAATCGAATCTCTACATTTCTGGCTTCTGCTGCTGTAGGAAGCACCACATGTTGACATTTAATCTCTAAATTTGTATCTACCTGTTTAGAACTTATTTGAAATATTACTATCTTTTAAACATTCTGAAAATAACTTATAACTGGCTTAACCAATCTTGAACTGCGGTGATGCAATTTGCAAATTTTTATTAGGCAATGTGTCATTAGCATCCAAAAGTAGTATAAATTGCAGATCCTTAGCATAAATAGTGTAGGACCCGAGACAGTTTCCCCAATTGGTTGTAAGTATACATTAAGGAGTACTGAGGATAATAAGGAGCCCTGCAGAACCCCTAACTCCATTGCCTTGACAGAGGACTCTGCCTTGGTTGCTGTTCTCTCCCATATAACTTGCACATTAGGCTGTGATGGTGGTGTTGGACTGCTGCTCTCCTCCTCCTGTAGGTTTGAGCCCCTTATTTCATTTCAATCCCACTCATTGTCTGCCTTTAAGGCGCACTCCAGCTGCCTATTCACCCCAATACCTCTCCAGGTAGCTGTCATTTTATCAACATTCTGATAAATCCTCCTCTCCTTTCTCACCAACTTTGATTCCTGGCTTTCCTTATTCCTTGACCCATCTTTCCCTTCCATTATTGACATAATCAGACATGCTGGATATGGATATTCCCCCAACAGGAGTGGTACACGGCTCTATGGCAGAGCAGGATTGGGCCTGCAAGTTCTGATGGCCAGCAAGACTTCTCTAGTATGGTACATGGTGGGCTGGGGTTAGGGCTGGAGGTGGTCAGGCAAGGTCAGAGTCCAGACAGAGGTTGGGGCAGGCAGAGATCAAACAGAGGCAAGATCCAGAGACAATACAAACCAGGGCAAGGGAGACACCCACTCTTCTTGGATTAAGTGGAGCTTCCAGATGGACAAAACCCCTTTCAGGCTGATAAAAACAGCAAAGTCTATAGCACAGAGAGTAAATCCTCTCTTTCTCTCCCCAGTGTGGTGAACACCGGATGGGTGTCCCCAGTGATGTTTTTACCTTTACTCCCGGTTAAGATCTTCAGGATCTCCTTCATCTTACACAGTCTCTTTAGTACTCTCTCTCTCTCTCTCTCTCTGAATCCTCGATGTACGGGACCCTCTTTGAAACAAGCAGTTCTCTTCTTTCTAGCAGGAAGGAAGGGGCAGCCAAAAGCCTTCCTCCTGGATCTTCTAACAAAAGTATTCTTCCCCAAAAAAGGAACAGAAATAGCGGAGTCCCTTCCTTACAGCAGCTCACCACCACTTCAGGAGTGTATCTTCCCTATCCCTGGGCAGTACACATGCAGGGTTCCCCAATCCCTACATGTAAAACAAGCCCAGGTGTCCAGTGAGGATCCTAAATAAAATCTCAAAAATCCCTAAACTTAGACCCAGAGGGAACTCAACCAGACAGGTTGAGTACTGGAAGAGGAAATCTCTCATGACCCTGGTCATGATCAACAGCCTGAGTTAGCCTGCCTTTACTGACTGGGCAGTTAACTCCTGACACCTCTGCACTCTGTGCTAACCTAAATGGACTGCCTCCCAAGCTGGAGCAAGGGCAGGGTTATATATTGTTTCAAGTGGGCTGGCCATTCCAGACCCCGCAGAAGGAGGGACTGTATTTCAATGGATCCTCCCTTCTATCAAACCTATTCTCTCTCTCTCTCTCTCTCTCTCTCTCTTTCTCTTTCTAGCTGAACAAAGGGCTCAACCAGGTCATAATGGTGGTGTGACTGTAGGGTCCATCACACATGATAAAACACACAGGCAGGAACAAGGTAAAACACACAGGCAGGAATAGGGTAAAACACAAGCTAAACTGTAGAAGGGTGTAAGGCAAGGTTTAGACAAGCATGATAGGCCTCTGGTAGGTTTGGGCAAGATAGGCCACAGGAAGACCTAGTCAGAACACAGGAGAGTCACTGGGAGGCTCACAGGGAACCAGACAAACTAATAGACAGGCAAGGAACAGAGGAACAAAACAGAAAAAAAGAAGAAGGTCTAAACATGCCACACTGGAACATGGGCAAAGCAAAGATATACAGACAGGCTAGGCCACAGGGAGATCTAGATCCATAGGCAAAATGAGTCATCAGAAGACCCAAAGGAAGCAAAAGGGCCACAGGGAGACCCAGAAAGGACAAGACAAGGGCAGGAACACACAGATACAGGCAGAAAAGACAAGGTAAATACAAGAGAAGACAGACACACAAGGAGGAACTAGGGAATGTACAGTAGTGGTGTGCAGTCATTTGCAATGAAATAGACAATAAAGATATTTCCTATTTTGTTGCATTTTGGGAAGCAAAAAAAATGAAAGGAAACCCCACAAAATTTTGTTTGGTTTTCCTATCGTTTTGGGGTTTTTTTGGGAGGGGGGAAGGGCACATCTACTAAAAAAAAACCAAACCTGCCCCAACCCTTCAAGTTTAATTAAATACAACCCCCCCCACCCCACCCTCTCGACCCCTCAAGACTTGCTGAAAGTCCCTAGTGGTCCAGCAGGGGTCCCAGGAGCTATCTCCTGCTTTCAGGCCATCGGCTGCCAGTAATCAAAATGGCACCGGTGGCCCTTTGCCCTTACCACGTCACAGGGGCTACCATGTGCAGTTGTTTGCAATGAAATAGGAAATAGGGCTATCAGTGCCATTGGCCTGCCCCTGTGACGTGGTAAGGGCAGAGGGCCACCAGCATCATTTTGATTTCTGGCAGCTGACGGCCCAAGCGGGAGATCGCTCCCAGGATCCCTGCTGGACCACCAGGGACCTTCAGCGAGTCTTGGGTGGGGGTGTTGGGAGGATGGGAGGGTTGTATTTAATTAAATTTGACAGGTTGGGGCATTTTTGTTTTCTTTTTTTTTTTTTTACAAAATTGGCCATGAAAAATGTTTTCCAATCCGGGGGTGGACCGAAATGGCCCACCCCGGACCCGAAAACGAAACGGCAACGAAAAAAAAATGTATGCACACCACTAATGTACAGGGAATGAATAGATCCAGACAATAAAGCCAAAACAAGCCAAGGCAAAAAGGCCATTAAGACCACACAGAAACAAGGCAAGGCAAGGTTGGCCAAAGCAAGGAACTGATGTGACTCGATGTTGAGGCCCTGAGAAAAGTGTGAGGGAGGCTCATAGGAATGGCCTTGCTACATCATGCAGCCTTCAAGGCAGTGGCTAGAGCAGGACAAAGCATGGCCTAGTGGTGGCCCCTGCCTAGCAGCCAAAATCGTGACACTTATTCTTGGAGATTTTAACCTCCATATTGATGACCCCTCTGACTCTAATGCATAAAAATTCCTTTCCTTAACTTCCTCATTTGATCTCCAACTAGGCTCTACTGATCCTACTCACAAGCATGGCCACTGCTTGACCTAGTCCTTTCCTCCAACTGCGTCTCTCAGTCTTTTCCATCCTCTTTCAGACCATCATTTGTGATAGCTGTCACAATAAACCACCCTCTTCCACAGCCGCATCCATCACTACCTACACCTTCAGGAATCTCTAGGCTGTTGATCTTTGTATCTTCTCTGCTATTGCATCATCTTTCCTTTCCACCTCTAATTGTCTGAGTCAGTTGATGAAGCAGTTTCTTTTTGCAACACTACTTTCCTCTGCTTTAAATAATCTTTCCTCTTCTCTTACCTCTCCTGGAAGGCTCTCCAAACCCCAGCCTTGGCTTACTCCTAGAATTGCTGCTCACATTCTTGTGCTCACTCTGCAGAACATCTCTAACTAAAATCCTTTGCCCATGCCTTCATACATTTCCAATCCATGTTGACCTCCTTCCCATCTCTATTGCACTTGCACTTGACTACTACATCCATCTGATAAACTCTCTTGCATTCAACCCTCGCTATCTCACATGTGCACAACGATATAAAATTGTGTGTGCAGGTAGCCGATTCAATACATTTGTGCATGCGTAATGGCTATTAAAATTCACCTCTCTTTTAGCAACAGCTCTTTCTCGCATTCACTTTGCTTGTGCAGGTTGTACCAGCATTCTTTGGTGTAGCCTGTCACAATACTGGCTGTTAGGCAGCCTCCCTGCCAGCAAAGGTCCTCATGGAGCCACTCTCTCTCCTGTAATAGACCCTCCTTGATATTCCCATGATGCAGCAAGGCTAATCCTATTTAGTCCTGCCTCTTCCACAACTAAATGCCTCTTCATCAAGTTACTTTTGCTCTTTGCATTGGCCCATCTTGTCTTGCTTTGCTTCTGCATGGGCCCTGTGGCCTTTTTGTTTATCTTGTCCTATGGCATCTTTGGCCTTCCTGCTTTGCCTAGTGGGCCTCCTTAGCCTTCCTGCCTTGTTCTATGACCTCCTTGCCCTGCCCTTTGGCCTTCACACCTACTAGTCTTGCTCTGCCTTCCCTTGTGGCCTGGTCAGGCCTCATTGATTCACTCTTGTCTGATCTTATATGCACCTTGCTTTGCTTTAGCCCCCTGTTAGCCTGCATCTGTATGTTCCTGGTCCTGTTCTTGTGGCCGTGTCCAATCCCAGTCTTGCTCTGCTGTCTGTCATCTTATCTTGTCCTCCCTGGTTCTCGCTGTGGCCTCTGCTCCCTCTGGGCCTTCTATTTCAGCCATTGCCACCACATCTGCCTTACCTCCAGTTCCAGTACCTGTCTCCAGACCCAAGCCTTTTCTCCTCTTCCAGCCCTTGTCTCCTATGCCAGTCCTCTGCTCCTACCTTGTTCTGCCTTGCTTTGCCTTCCCTGTCAGCATCCTTTGGACTGATCTTGTTGCTGACTTGGACTATCTCTAGCCTTGACTTCACCTGTTCACTGCCTTCCCAAATCCCAGCCTACTATGTACCACTCCCAGAAAGCCCTACTGGCCATCAGAACCTGCGGGCTTATCCCAAGGGGGAGGTGGTTGGTTAGGCGGAAGATCCTGTCCAGCTTTGCCCTAAAGTCTGGCCCTGTTTCTGCTGAGGAAATCCCTCATCCAGATGATTTCCCACTCCATGACATTGCCATTTGTGTTTTCTTGATTTAAGTGTTTGTACCTATTGATGATGGGTCTCCCTCATCTCAACTAGTTAATCCATCATTTTCCCATATGTACAAAATGGGAGAACTTATTAAACTTGGCCCTACCTTTGAATTTAGAAAGATAAGACTGCCTTTACATGAAACTTTTTTGTTTTACCCAGAGATTTGCAATTACATAGTAGATAGCCATTTCGTATTTCAGACAGGCTTCAGCACCAAGGTTTTGTCTCATGGGAGCTACTCAGAATTTATATGCTTTGTTTGTTCAGAAAAACAAAACATTCCGATGCTCATTCTTCAAAACAAAGCATCTAAAGTCATCTTGGAACTATTATGACCCAATAAACCATATGCTCGCAGATCTGAACTGTAGCGCGTTTTCTCCAGAGGGCTTCAATTTCAGCTCCCAGCTTTCATGAGCTGGTGTAACAAATACTTCCTATGCACCAGCCCAGTAACGAGCCCAGCAAACTCTCAGGCTTAAATGCTAAAATATCAATTTCCTTTGTGCACAATATGAGCAACATTAAAAAAAAAAAACTTTCAAAGTGCACACTCCACAGATTTAAAATGTAAGTTTGAAGAATTTGCCCAATAATTAGTAACCCTTTCCTTTCACTGCTTTGGCAGGCCAAATACAGTAAACTACCAAATGCACACATTGAAATCTACCAAGCGCATGAACAAGCTGTCACCGGGGATTGTGTGGTAGAAACAGGCCAAGTAGATTAGGGCAGTGAAGCGTATCAAAGTAAGGCCTTGATTTACTAAGCCTTTTTTCCCTATAGACAGAATGGGGAAAAATCCTTATTAATCAGGCCCAAAGAAAGACATTTAACAAAGCAAACTCATTAATGGTGAATTTTAAAAGCCCAGCGCACACCAAAACCGGAAGATACGCAGATGTCAAGCCAGCACACACCGAACGGATTTTAAAAGGCATCTGTGTACGCGCGTATCTCCTGCTACACGCACAAATAAAGATTCAAAACAGGGCAAGTTCTGGGCATTCCTGGATTTCACAATGAAACCAGCATTTAAGTACTTAACTCACATAAGCTCACTCCGGGGACTTCTGCTGTGGATGGTGTGCAAGTAATAAAATAAAATCTAGGCATGTCAGCAGGCTTTTAAGGGTCAGGGCTAACGGGAAAAGGGAGGCTAGTAAACTGAGGGGGGGGGGGGGGGGGAGGGTGGCAGTGCTATCTCTTACCTGGCCGAACTGGGAACGAACTGGTGAAACAGGCAATGGCGTGGACGCACACCCCTTTTAAAATCCCCCCCATTTACGCAGTAGGAACAGGATTTGGGTGCACATACGAACGCCTACTTAAAATTACATGCACATGTGCGCACACTCAGCTTATTTTATAATGTTCGCACATATGCACGTGTATGTTGTAAAATAGCCGCGTCCATGAGAACGAGCCGGCAAACATGCCCATACGTATGTGCACCCGTGCGCCTGTTTAAAAGTTACTGGCAAAATGCTTATTTCTCACCCTTATAAACGTTTGTATTTGATAAATTGAAAAATGAATATTATGGCTTTATTTTCTTTAAAATAAAGAAAAATTGAGTTTGCTTGACTACTCTTGATTTAAAAAAAAATTTCAGCAGATCAGTTATTGTGCTGACCTGGCACTTCCAAGCCAAATGCTTTTCCCAAGGTAATTCATGTATTCCATGTATATTATAGTAATCTAGGTGGATAACTAATACTAGATTTTATCACGCTTAATATTATTGTAATTTGGATTTACAATGTGCCTTTTATCCAAAGCTGGTACCAGTACATTTTGCAAATGTAGTAGTTTAGGAATAATCAGAAAACCACCTTTGGTGCAAAAATTCTGGTCTCATACAAAAGATAGGTTGGCCTAGCAGAGAGTTTTCATTTAAAAAAAGACAGATGAAATTATTTGTTCCCCTTGAAACAAAGCATCATTGATCAAAGCATACCTGTGTTACTGATAATTAAAACAGATAAGTTATGACTTTAATTTAGATGAATTTAGGTTAGAAATCATTTTAAACTATTGGAATTGTAATAAAGATTAAACTGAGTTTGTGATTGCAGCTAATTTTGTTGGTGCACATATCAGCTTCTTAGTTTTGTTTTTTTTGTTGGGTTTTTTTTTTTATTTATTTGGTGTCATGAAAGAAAATGTAGGGTTAAGGTCATTGTGAGTAGTACTACCATTTTTCAAAGTTTAGCACTGGATATATCTGAGTAATGTCTTCCCCCATGGTTCTCTACTTATAAAATTCTGGCCATAAACTTTTTTGCTTGAACTGTATTACACAACTTCAAAGGGAAAGACATAATGGAAAGACTGTTATTTGTTTATTCATACATACAGTATTTTTAAGTCGCCTTTGGAAAAGCCACCCAAAGCGAGGTACAATCTTTAAGGACAA
Organism: Rhinatrema bivittatum; assembly: GCF_901001135.1. Classification (NCBI taxonomy): domain Eukaryota; kingdom Metazoa; phylum Chordata; class Amphibia; order Gymnophiona; family Rhinatrematidae; genus Rhinatrema; species Rhinatrema bivittatum. The sequence continues at coordinate 93,351,319 of NC_042615.1, forward strand.
TAACTAGAAGGATTATAATAAATATCATCGCTAGGTTTGTAAGACAATTGCAGAAGGCTTTCATGGTGCAGGAATATTCCAGGTTTTCTCTTCCAACCTATTTAGAGCAGAACTTCTCAAGAATTTCTCTTCTTCAAAGCTGCATGTCATCCCTTCCATCTGTCACCTGCCTGCTGGGAGTCCTGTACCTCTGAATGAATGATTGATTCGCTCTCAGTGAGGACAGCTAGCCAGGAGACTGATCTAATATAGATGGCATGAAGTGTAAAACTTGAAAACTGAAACAAAATAAATTAATGACCAAGTAAAATCTGCAAGGTGGGAAGGGGGAAGCAAATATGCAATAAAATGTGGACAAGTTAAAATATTATCAAAAAAAACTGGAATCTTTCCTATAATTGTACCAATTCTTTGGAATACACTGATGTCAGGAACTTAATTACACTGTTATAGAAGTAATATAAAAACTTGTTTTATGCAATAATAATGGCAGTTCTGGTTTATGTTGCGCTCGGAGATGGACCCTTGTCCTGGAGCAGGGGAAGACGGCCTCCTGGTAGGGACCAGGAAGCACCTACCCCCAGGGGGCGGAGCACTAGAGAAGACGGAGGCTGGGATGAGCTTTACCACTGGAAGCCCGAGGTCCCCCCAGGTGGAGACCGTAGGGACCTGGGCAGCTTGGACTTAGGTGGGCCTCACAGGGTCTCCTGAAGAGATGGTAGACTGGCATGCCCATGGGCAGTGAAGGAGCGTGGTCAGGTTCAGAGCTGGAGGTCAGGTGTAGCAAGAAAGACCAGAACAGCGTAGGCGATGACAAGGCAAGGGACAGAGCCAGAATCAGAAGACGTAGTCATTCAGGCTAAGGTCAATACCAGGAATCAGTCCGAGGGTGGTCAACATAGTAAGGTCGGGTTCCAGAGGTCAGGCGAGGTCACGGGCAGGTTGAGGTCAGAAGGCAGGCAGCAGGCAGAGTGGTCAAGTAGTAGGCTGAGGTCAGTACCAGACAGACAGTCTGAAGGTACTACCTGGGGAGATGGACAGACGAACAGGAACAGAAGGACGCTGGAACAGGAGGATGCAGGAACAAGGCTGGAACAGAAATATACTGGAACAAGGCTGGAATGAAACTGGAACAAAATGGAATGAGACTAGAGCAAGGCTTAGCACGCAGTGACAATCTAGCAGAACAAACCCGATTGCCAAGGCAAGGAAGTGCAGACAGGAACTTCCTTAAGTAGTTCTTTCAATCAGGGTACGCCGCGGAGTTAGGACCCACCCCTGGCCTTATAAGAGACTGAGCGGTTCGCACGCGTAGGGGCGTGGCCAATGCCACTGATGACGCCGGACTCTGGCGTGGGGCCTGGTGCGCAGTGGAAGGCCCAGCAATTTTTGTATTTATTCAAAAGTAGATTTTCTATCTTTGTTTTTGTTGTACGGTTTGTAGTCTAAGCATTCAACCACTATTTGTAGTATTAAATGTTCGGACTTTTTATTGCCATGTAATTTAAATTTAAAAACTATATATATTCTGCTTTTCTGTGATGCAACTCAAGGCAGATAACATTTTATAATATATAATAACAAAATAATAATAAAAATGAATACAACAAATCAAACATGGAGAGGGTGATTTTCCAAACCCTCATGCAGAGAAACAGCTGTTTACCTGCATAAAAAGTCTCATAAAAAATTGTCCCCGTCCCCTGCTCTGGTTAAAAGTACTTTTACTCTCCTACACAATGGGGCATAGATGGGGAGGAGGGAGATTGGGGAAGGAAAAGTATGTGCAGGTCTTTCCTATTGAAAGCCCCTGGGGGTTTTTGTTGCCTACATTTGCATGAGGCAGAAAATTGTGTATTTCCAACTTTTTTATGACTGCATTTTTCCAGTAGGTGGAAGAAATGTAGAATAGGCCAGTCACCTTAGATTAGAAGAACTTTATTCGCACAATCATAGGAAGTAAAAAAGCCCAACTCTGGCCGAGTTTCGCTTACACAACTGCATCAGGAGTGATTTATCATTAACTCCCAATTTATACAGAATAGGACAGAAATCCTGCACTTCCAGTTCTGCAAATAAATATTCTGTATACATAGAAACACCCGCAAAAGTGTGCAAAGCAGAAAGAGGAAGTTTCCCCTTACTATTCACCATACGAAAAAGAATATTCAAATTTTGTCATCATTTCAGTAACAATGACACAAACTCCATCCTGTACCAGGCATTTTATGAAGTAACACTAAACCCTAGAAAAAGCACACTGTGCACCTGTGTAGCAAACCTGCCATCTCCAAACAGCACTAATGTCCAGAACACAAACAGCAATAACCCTACATATGAAAAGGTGGCACTACAAATAGTACAGTTAGCCATAGAGCACCAGTATACCTCCTATTGGGAAAACAGAAGAAAGCAGACCACTATTAATCCCTATATAAAAACTACATACTGGCAGTATACCTCATCGCAGCTACATATACTGAACACAGTCAGACCCTCTCCAAATACAGATTAAGGATCTTATTTTCTAAGGCTATTGCAGGCCTGCGCTACCTACATCGGGGCGGAGTCGGCCCTGAAAGAGGAGGAGTCAGGGCGTCACCGGGGCCGACTCTGTGAGGACGGCGCGGACAGCGTAAAGGTAAGGGCCTTTTCGCTGCCTATTTTGCGCTCAATAACTACACCTTCTATGGTGTAGCCAGCAGCGATCGCACCGCAGAGGTGCGATCACTGCCGGCTAGCGCAGGACCGCCCCCCCCCCCCCATTTTGGCCCCCTGCCCCTCATTACCGCATTTTTCTAAAGTACCGCAGGCCTGCGATACTTTAGAAAATGAAGCCCTAAGTGACCAGAAATTTTAAACATTGAAATAAAAACTGAAATTGAGATCCTGAGAAGCCAGACTCCACATGCAGTGTAACATTGGAAAACGCGAAACAGAAATGCATTTTCTCCTCATCTGAGCAAAATGAAAGGCTAAGAGATGTACATTTCCAAAACAGACATAGTACAATCAATAAACTATAAATAAAAAATGCTTTCTTCTACTTCTTTTGTCAAGAGATTTTATTTTCCAAATTGTGCTGATCCCAGTTTCTCTTTTCTGCTTTTCCTATTTTGTTTTTAATTTCTTCTCTCTTTTTCACTTCCTTCTCTACATTTGTCTCTGAGATTGATCGTTTGTGTTTATCTCCTTCCTTCTGCCTCTAGCGATGCTTAGCTAGATTTCACGTCTCCTTCTTTCTCTTCATCTTTCATTCCTCAATCTCTTTTTAATTCTCTCCTCACCAGCTTTCCATCTCCCACTCCTACCACCTTCTGAAGGAGCAAGGCCGTGTCCCAATCTACCGCCTCACTTTCTCATTCTTTCCCAATCTTTTATTCCCCTATCTCCTAGCTCCTACTTCTACATTTCCTCTGCCTCTAATCCTCTCATCAGCACTCTCTCGGCCTCTGCTTTTCATGTCCTCCTCTGCCTCCTGCCCCTTTTTTTGTCTTTAACCTCCTACCCAGCATCCAAGTATCCAAGATTAAGGATGAAGTACCTCTTCAACCTTAATCCTGCTCTCTCTCCTAGCCAATCACACACATGCTCTCTCTCTCCCCTACCACATACACACACAGGCTCACGCTATCCCACCACACACACACACACAAGGCGCTCTCTCTCTCTCCTATCCCATACATACACACATACACACACACATCCTCTCTCCTACTCCATACACACATGAACTCTCTCTTTCCCACCGTATACACACACACATGCACTCTCTCTTCCCACCCCCCACACAAACATGCTCTCTCCCCCACCTTATCACACTCACATGCTCTCTTTCTCCCACCTCATATACACACACACACACACACACACACATACATGCTCTCTCTCTCCCACCACATACATACACATACACTCTCTCTTTCTCTCACCCCAAATACCTCAGGGCATACTCTCTCTCTCTCACTCCATACATACACATGCATGCATGCATTCTCTCTCTTACTCCATATATGCATATACATATTCTCTTGCCCCATATATATATATGCTCTCTCTTTCTCCTTCCCCTCCCATACATACTTGCTTTCTCCTCCCTCCGTCCCACACACTCATTCACTATCTTCCCCAGAGCATGCAAATAGAGCAGCTGCAGTTTCCTCCATCAGCCCATGTGGCATTGGAATTCCTCCATTTGTGAGGATGACACCACTCCTCTCTTTGGTCATGTAGGCTCAAAACCACTGATGCTCCACCTCCTTTTCAATCAGGAGAGCCCAGCCACCACTGCCCCAGCTTCTCTTTTCTGTCGGGAGGGCCAGGATCCCAATTCTGTGCCTCTTTTCATCATTTGGAAGGACCCAGCCACCACTTTGCTATCTCTACTCTTCGGCCCAGAAGGCCCTGCTACTGCTTCCCTGCCTCCTCTGTTTGGTCCTGAGGGCCTGGCCACACCGCTCTGGCTTCTCTCTTCTGCCGAGAGGGCCTGGCCACTGCTTCTATGACTCTTGTCTTTGGCTGGGTGGCCCCAGGCCTGACTCCCGGCCCCAGCTTCACTGCTTTCTCTCTTTGGCCCGGAGGGCACAGCAACCACTGCCCCCACACTCTGGTTCCTCTTGTGGGCAGCTGATATTACCATGCAGGCTTTGGAGCCCTGCACAGTTCAAACCGCTGATGTTTGATCTGTACACTGCAATAGAGAATATGCGACTAGGGAAGCATTTAATTGAGACACTGCAGTGCTGGGCCGGAAAAGCATCGTAGATGATATACCGGAGAGTACCATAGCCGGGCCTGGGGGGCTGAAATCCAGACATTTTCTGGACATTTTAGCCATCCTCCTGGCTTCCGAGCAATCCATCCAATATCTGTACTGTCTGAAGAAAATCTGGACAGTTGGCAACTCTATTTGTGACAGAAGCCCCAACTGATTCACTGTCTTTAGCAAATTTACAAGAGGAAAGGATATAAAAAAAAAAAAAAAAAATCAACATTTATATTCCCTCTAGTTCTTACGATCAGAGGTGCTATCTTAACTGAAACCATAGTCTTATAACTATCAACCAAGGAACTAATTAAATAATAATCAGAGCAATCTACTGGCAAATATTTCAATTTATGAATAGCTCCCCCTACCTCTTTAATATTACATGCCAACAGAATGTCTAGAGAATGAGCTGCTTTATGTGCTGTAACAATTCAAGGCTGACTTTGGCAGGCAAATCTGAGCTGTCTTCAAAATGTCTATTAAAATCACTCAGAATCAAAGAGAGTGGGTACTCTGAAACCAGCTTCCTGATCCAATTGATTAATTCCTTATCTTGTGCATGATGAGATTTTAGGGAGCAGTAGATTTAAAAAAAAAAAAAGTCAAATAAAGCCCACCTTCTAACCTAGCTAAACGACATTCTGAATTGCAAGAGCTACTGACAGATCATTTCTGCAGATCTAAGACATCTCCACCTCCCTGTTTATCCGCTCTAGGTTGATGCAAGAGGGAGAAACTAGAAGGGAGCCTTAGAGACAACGGTGGGCATTCACAATCAGTCAGACAATGCTCCATTCCAGAACGAGCCCTCTCCACTATCTCACAGCCCACTGTCTGTCGCCCCCATGGAAACATGGGAATGTGCATAAGGGGATGTGGTGAGGTGGAGGTAAGGTGTGCAGGAGGAGTGCGGGGGACAGACATCTTGAGAGGTTGTGGGGTGTGTGTGTGAGAGAGAGAGAGGTAGATTGGGTATGGGTTATGTTTGTAAGGGATAAAATGGGATATGGAGGGCTTATGGGGCATATGTTTGCCAGTCGAGGGTTGTCTGGTGTTTATTTTTGGGGGTATGTAGTGACGTTTGTAGGAGGACATGGGAGGGATTTTTTTGTATGACTTGCGTATAGGGTGTGAGGTATGTACAGGGAGGAGTGTAGGAATGTAGGGGCTGTATGAAGGAGTGTGGGCAGAGGAGTTTGGAGGATGGGAGTGGGAGGTTGGAGTATGTCTGTTGTGTGCACGAGGGATATGTGGATATGAATGTGTGGGAGCATGGGGATCTGTGGGGCGAGGTACTGCAGCCTAGGGGGGTATTTAGTTGTTTTGAGGGGATGTGGCAGTGCGAAGAAAGGGGTAGGAGATCTGTGTTGGGGGGGGAGGGGTGCTCCTGGCTTCTTTCCACGCACTCTTCAGTCTCTCTCCTCCACCCATCCCAGGCCGTCTCCCATCAATTTTCTTTCCTCCCAGCACATCTCCACCAGTCTCTCGACCCACCCGGTCTCTTTCCCCTTCTCTCTTTTTTCTCCCTCCAACCTATCCCATCTATTCTCTCTCTCTCTACCACCCCCATATGCTCTCTTTTTCTCTCCCTTCTCCCATCCAGTCTTTCCTTACCTCTGTATACCAGAAAAACGAAGAACAGTGGTTTGAAGGAGATTTTTGACTCCTCAGTTTCTTCCTTCTCCTTGGTATTTTCAGCTCATTTAGATCCACGGCTGACACCTAGCACCAGGAAACTTCATTTGCAACTACCCAGGGACTTTTCCCCTATTTCATATCTTCCCCCTCCCCTGCCGCAACGTAGTGACAGTCCTTGGCCAGGGACAATGCACCAGGGCTCCTTTCAAAAGGGGCTGTGAACTCTGCATCTGCAGCTCCTCCAGCCCTGGCCCCAGCTGACCCAGGGAGCCAAAGACCTGACTCAGGGACCGACCGGAGTGCTTTTCATATGGCAGTGCATAGCACTTGCCACTTAAGCCACTAGACTGGCCCAAGAGAGGGATTCTTAGCTTATTTGGTGGGGGTGGTGCCTCTCTAAGAGCCAATGGCGGCCATGGTTGAGGACCTATTCAGCCTGGGGCCATAGACAAGGAGAGGCCCTGGGATAGTCTTTAAAAGAAAGGGGAAAAAAAACCCTTGACAGCAAACCCGCTCCTGATCAGCCGCTCCCCTGTTGGAAGCAGAACCACTGTTTTCCGCTGGTGAGAGAGGCAGAGCCAGAGAAGTGTGAGGCTTACAGGAGCACCAGGACAGGCAGAGAGCAGCGTTGGGTGAAGCGGTGGCAGGGAACAGTGAGGGCCTCCACTCCAATCAACTGGTCAGCAAAGGAGAGCACCGCCCTGGCGAGGCACAGCAGCAGGTCCAGGAAGCCCAGAAGAAGTCGTGAGCAGAACTGCTGCCACCATTGGGAGCAGCTGTTTGGAGGGGTGTGGTGGGGGGGGGGGGGGGGTGTTCTAACAGGCAGGCAGCCAAAAAGGTTCCCAGTGCGTGACCCAGCATGACCCAGTTAATATAATCATCGCTGTATGGGAGAGTGTATGCGCCTCTGACTGCCTTTCTTGCACTGGACCAAACTGCCAGGGAGGAGGTGGGGGGTTGAAATGGAGCAAGCACCACCATTGTGCAGCCTCTAACTGCTTCCCAGTGTAAAGCAATGCAATGTGGATTTTTTTTGTGGGAGGGTTCATTTTCTGAATCTACCGACCTGGTATTTCATTTTTTAATTCCCTAGATATTCCTATTTTCTTACAGTGAGTCAAATTTCCTTATTTGGAAAATCTTTTGATGACACGCCCCCCTCCCCCCCCCCCCCCACACCGGAAAAATAGAGAGCTAGACGACAGAAACCCATTTTATGTCATTCTTTCCAACATTTCATATGGTGGAAAGCATAACAAATGTATTGTTGTTTATTTATTTAAAAGTTTTTAGATACCAGTATTCGTGGGAACATCATATCGGTTTACAAGGAACTTAACTCAATACATTGCACATGGGTGAGGTAACTTGGGTGAGGCAAACGTAATAGGATAATAAGGGATAAAACAGAATTAATATATATATATATACAATGGAGATAATAGAGAAGATACAAATTGGAGGGAAGGGTAAAAATGGGGAAAGCATGCAGAGACATGACTTCAGAAATTCTCTTCAGTTAGATTTGTAGAAGGGGATGATGGGGTTCTTACCTTAGGGTTGTGCAATCATTTGATTCAGTTTCAGTTCTTTAGTTTAAAAAAAATTAGTGTGCACTAAATGGAAATGAAAATTGAGAAAAAATTAAAAAAATTAAAAAACAACATGAAAATAATGAGAATTTTCGAGCTGCACATGCCTATCTTCCATACTGAGTACCTGCTAAGCTTCGGTATGGTTTTTCCACTTGCTGCACCTGATCCACTTCTTGTAACCATGGGGTAAAGGGAAAAAGAATGGGAGAGCACCTTGGAAAGTGCATTTGTGTATGAGGGAGTATCTGTGTGTGTGACCTTTAACAGGATTTAGATGCTTATGGTAGGTAGTTACATACTGTGAAATGCTCCAGTCCAGAAGCACCTCCTTTCCAGTGCTCCCCCCACCCACCACACACACGCTTTCCCTCTCACTGACTCCCTCACATACACACACACACACACACCCCAGGCAAGCTCCCAGTCATTCTCTCTCTCTCTCTCTCTCTCTCTCACACACACACACGCACACACATATACATCCCAGGCAGAGTCCCATTCATACACATGCACACACTGAAGGCAGACCCCTCTCTTTCTTTTGCCAGCAATATCAGATCCTCTCTCATTTCTCTGTTGCTGCTGCTGCTGCTGTCACTGCTGCTGCGAGGCTATTGGGGAGGTGCCAATCACTGTTACTGGCACTGAAGCCCGTTCTGCTGCTTCCTCTGTTCAGGCCCCAGGCTATTAAAAATTTGCGGGACTTCCAGTTCCTCCATGCTGATCTCATACATCATGAGATTTGCATAGAGAAAGTGCGACTCTTGTACATTCCCAAAAATAACATATCCAAATCAGTAAAAATTCAAAAATAATTTATTTTTTTTTACTTTTGCTGTCTGATCTTAGTTTTCTAATCAGTTGGTCACAGGCTTTTTTTTCTTGGTCTTTTTCCAATTCCTTTTACAGGGTCTCTTTTTTTTGTTTGTTTCTTCTCTCTCCACCTGTCTTCTTCCCTTCTTCTCTCAGACACACACTCAGGTTCTCATTCTCACATGCTGTCTCTCCCTCACATACACACTCAGGCTCTCACACTCACACACTGTCTCACACACAGACACACACAGCTCTCACTCTCACTTACATCTGTCTCCTACCTCTCTCCCCTTTTGCAACATCTAACCCTTACCTCTCCCCTCTTTCCCAGTATCTTTCCCCTTCCTCTTCCCCTTGCCTCATCCTTCTTCCACATGTGGCTTCTATGTACCACAGAGGGTGCAAGTTTTAATATTCTAAGGATATGTAATGTTAAATTAGAGATTTTCCTCCTAAGGGAAATCTGTAAAGGTTGCAGTGAAGTGATGTGAGATGGTTCTAGTGCAAGAGGTTCATCTGTGTGCCAGAGGGTGCTACAGACTGACTGACTGACATGTTGGCACAGCCCCAAAGGGTTTGGTTTCAAGAGAAGATTATAAAAACCCTGACTATCTGTGGGCTGGGGCTTCTCCAGAATGAGCCGGCAAGTATGAGGACGTAGCTGCGACCCTCCCCCAGGGTTAGAGGGGGTGGAGAATCAGGAGGTCAGGCAGAGATTCTGTCCCAGAGCGATGCTGTTTTGAAGAGTGAATAAAAAGTGTACTTCTACTGTGGCATGAACTTGTATGGACCAGGAGGCAAACTGTGCCAGGGCGAACTTGCTGCTGGGCTTGGAGGATTCCTGACTACAGAACAGAGGGATTTCTTCCTTGAGTTGACCAAGACATTGTACGTAACTAAATCTGGGAAGGGAAAGAAAAAAAAGAGGGCTAAAGTAGGCAGAAGAAAAGACTGTTTTAAGAGAAAAAAGTATTTCTGTTTTGTGAGGAGAAAAAAAAAAACCAAATAGAGACTGTGATTTTCTTTTATTGCTGTTTTTTCTCGTCTCTTTCAATTTCTTTCAGCCAAGTAAACTATTCTTATGATGGAGCACACATATTCAGGTGGATGCAATAAGACGTGCTGTAAAATGCAAGCACAGCCACCACTCCTGGGGCACCCAGTGCTGTATTAAAATGAGCTGCTGCATTAAAAAGGACGCGTTGGGGAGAAATTGGGTATCCCTAGTGCTCAAAAGCATCGGGTGCCTAGGAGACGTGGCTGTGCACCCGCAACTGCAGTGGGTGCTCAATAGGAGCATCTATTTTATCCTTCCTCAGTCGATTTACAAACACAATATACACACACAATAGCAAGAGCCGAAATGGGCCTGGAGCGTATATACTGTGCAGCCAGAAATGTGTTTTTGATCAATCCATTACATTATTTTTAAATTCTTAATAATGCAGAGGAACCACAGAGAACAGTAATTTTTATTTTCGCAAGAGCCCTTGACTTGCAATATGACTTAACGCCAGCTCCGGGGCTGGGGTTAAATTTTCTGAGTTGAAAAATGTGCATTGGGTGCCTGGGGATTTTATCTGCATCAGGGGGGAATAGCTAATAACCTCTCCTAGATGGAATTTACATGAGATGAGCGCTATCAGCTATGCAGTTGTTTGGGTGTGCGCTTTGGATGCGCTAATCTCCTTATTTCATCAGGTATTAGATTGTGCATCCAAAACACGTGTCCAACCACTCATTAACCTGTGCGCTAGTCTGGGCGCACTTCATTGCATTGGCCCCATTGAGCGGATATTTGCTTATTTCATGGGCGTGTCCTTGGCCCATTTCTGACGCTGCAAATTATCCTGTCCACAGCCCAAGGCCCAGGAGATTCCCACCCACCCCCAACCCCCCTTGGGAGAGTGGCCCCAAGACTGGGAAGGTGACTCCCGGTGGAACTGGGGTTACACATAGCATCTAACCTTTGCCTCTCCCCTTCTTAACCTTGGTCTCCAGTCTCTCACCCTTTTTGCAAAACCTGCCCCCTTCATTTTCCCCCTTTCATAATATCTGCCCCCATACTCTCTCCCCTTTCTCAGATTCTACTCCCTGCTTTCCCCCCTTTCCCAGCATCTGCCCCCTACCTCTGTCACCTTTTGCAACATCTACCTCTTGCCTCTGCCTCCTTCCCCAGCATTTGTTCCCTTCCTGCCTCCTCCTTCCCTTCATCTGTAACTCCCCCTCCCTTTCACCAGTAACTGCCCCTGCCTATTCCCCCTCCCCTCATACTGTTAGCGGCGTCGGCCGCGGCAGGCCGCAACCGGGACCGGGTATCATGGCCGCCGGCCGCAGTCAGCCGCGAACGAGGCAAGACTAGGCGCAGTTAGGGCCACGAGTTAACTTACCCGGATCGCCGGGTCTGGTTGAGGGTGCCTGCGGGGGCAGGCAGCCCTTCCTCTCTGTCCCGCGGCCGCTGCCATCGCTGAGTCAGCAGCGTGGCTCCGCGGTGATCTGGCTCCTCCCCCTTTGCCTCTTAGGTCCGTGCGCGCGGCTATAGGATTCTCTTAAAGGAGCCATGACAGGAAGTGCCATGGCTCCCCCTGAAGCTCCTCCTCCGGCTTCTTGTACTTAAGGCAAGGGCTGAGCATTCAGTCCTTGCCTTGGTATTAAGGTTCCTGCCTTGAGTGGTTCCTGGCTCCTTCGTCCGTCCTTCTTCCCTGCTCCGTGGATTGATTCTTGGCTGCTGACTTCTGGACTGGTGGACGTGTCTTCCCTGGCTTGATCCTGGTACGGCTCTGGATTCTCTGGCTTGACCCCGGTACGGCTTCTGAGCCTTCTCCTGTCTCGATCCTGGTACGGCTTTGGACCATTCTCCTGCTCCGACCCTGGACTGGATTTGGACCTTGCTGAGGTATTGATTTCTGGACTGACTTTTGGACTCTTCCTGGATTCCATTCTCAGACTGTCACGACCTGCTGGAGGTGCCAGCCAACTGGAATCCACGACCTGCAGCAGGCGCCTGCATCCAGACCTCTTACAGTCTTCAGAAGAGTCGTCTAAGTCCCAGCGGCCGGACCCCTACGGACTCCTCCTGGGAGGGTCGAGTGCTTCCAGGGTGAAGTCTTCTAGCAAGTCTCTACGGTCCAAAAGGCCTCGCCTTGTCTCGACGGTAGTTACTACCTCGAGACAAGGGTCCACTTTCATAACACATACACTCTAAACAGCTGGCTCCCCACTGTCACCACAGAACATAAGAACATAAGAACATAAGAAAATGCCATACTGGGTCAGACCAAGGGTCCATCAAGCCCAGCATCCTGTTTCCAACAGTGGCCAATCCAGGCCATAAGAACCTGGCAAGTACCCAAAAACTAAGTCTATTCCATGTAACCATTGCTAATGGCAGTGGCTATTCTCTAAGTGAACTTAATAGCAGGTAATGGACTTCTCCTCCAAGAACTTATCCAATCCTTTTTTAAACACAGCTATATTAACTGCACTAACCACATCCTCTGGCAACAAATTCCAGAGTTTAATTGTGCGTTGAGTAAAAAAGAACTTTCTCCGATTAGTTTTAAATGTGCCCCAAGCTAACTTCATGGAGTACCCCCTAGTCTTTCTACTATCCGAAAGAGTAAATAACCGATTCACATCTACCCGTTCTAGACCTCTCATGATTTTAAACACCTCTATCATATCCCCCCTTAGTCGTCTCTTCTCCAAGCTGAAAAGTCCTAACCTCTTTAGTCTTTCCTCATAGGGGAGTTGTTCCATTCCCCTTATCATTTTGGTAGCCCTTCTCTGTACCTTCTCCATCGCAATTATATCTTTTTTGAGATGCGGCGACCAGAATTGTACACAGTATTCAAGGTGCGGTCTCACCATGGAGCGATACCGAGTCATTATGACATTTTCCGTTTTATTCACCATTCCCTTTCTAATAATTCCCAACATTCTGTTTGCTTTTTTGACTGCCGTAGCACACTGTACGAACGATTTCAATGTGTTATCCACTATTTATTTTATTTATTTATTTATTTATTTATTTATTTAAGGTTTTTATATACCGGCAATCATGAGCACATATCTTGCTGGTTTACATGAAACCGGAGTGCATTAAATACATCAACTAGAACTGTGGTGATCGAAGGAGCAGTTACAAATAACAAGGGTAGCAGAACTTGGATAAGAAGGAAGAGATAGGAAAGAATAAACGGTTGAACGGTATACAAATAAATTAAATGCTATGTAAAAATGGCATGATTAATGGCTGAATATTTGAAGTCCTTGGTTTGTATCTATGACGTGATATTAGATTGTGTCTGGGAAAGCTTGCTTGAATAACCAAGTCTTAAGTCCTTTCCTGAAAGTTAAGAGGCAAGGTTCCAGTCTGAGATCTGTGGGAATGGAATTCCACAGAGAAGGGCCAGCAGTGGAGGTGGCACGATCTCTTAGAGTGATGTGTTTGGTCATTTTCGCAGGAGGAACTTTGAGGGCGCCTCGGTAGACATTTCTGGTAGGTCTTGTCGAGTTGTATACTTGGAGGGGGATTTGTAGATCGAGGGAGATGCGTTGATGAATAGTTTTGAAGATGACACAATGGCTTTGTACATGATACGGAAGTGGACGGGTAGCCAATGTAACTCTTTCAGAATGGGGGATATGTGGTCTCTCTTTCTTGCGCCTGTTAGTAATCGAGCTGCTGAATTTTGAACCATCTGTAGTGGTTTGGAGTAGGAAGAGGGCAGACCTAGCAATAGGGAATTGCAGTAGTCTAATTTTGCAAAAATGACTGCTTGGATGATCGTTCTGAAGTCTTGGGCATGGAAAAGAGGTCTTATCCTCTTCAGAACCTGGAGTTTATAGAAGCAGTCTTTGGTTGTTTTGTTGATATGGGCCTTGAAGTTTAGCCGGTTGTCTATTATCACTCCTAAGTCTCGAACTTGTGTGGTAGGTAGGTTGGTGGGAAGAGTAGTGTTGGAGATGTTGGTTTCCGGAGATATGAGAAGGATTTCTGTCTTAGAAGAGTTTAAGATGAGGTGTAGGTTGTTTAGTAGTTGTTTGATTTTCAGGTGGCATGATTCCCAGTAGTCAAGAGTTTCAGAATATGTATCTTTGATGGGGATGATGATTTGGATATCGTCTGCATAAAGGAAGTACTTTAGATTGAGGTTGGTGAGAAGTTGGCAGAGAGGAAGAAGATAGATGTTAAATAGGGTCGGAGATAATGAAGAACCTTGAGGGACTCCTATGACAGAGTCACATCTAGAGGATTCCTTGTTTTGGATTTTAACTTTGTAACCTCTGTTATTGAGAAAGGTTTTGAACCAGGATAGGACGGTGCCGCTGATTCCTATAGACGAGAGTTGGTTTAGGAGGATGGCGTGGTTGACCGTGTCGAACGCTGCTGAGAGGTCTAACAAGATCAATAGGAATGAGTTTCCTTTGTCAAGGCCCATTAAGATATAATCTGTCAACGAGGAGAGGAGGGATTCTGTGCCTCGATTTTTTCTGAAGCCGTGTTGTGGGGTGAAGAGAAGATTGTTGTCTTCGATGAAATCTGAGAGTTGAGAGTTCACTAGTTTTTCCATGATCTTGGCGATGAATGGGAGGTTAGCTATGGGGCGGAAGTTGTTGGGTTCCTTCGGGTCAAGGTTAGGTTTCTTTAAGAGCGGTGAGATTGAGGCCATTTTGAGGTCATCAGGGCAGATTCCTTGGGCTAGAGAGCAGTTGATGATATTTGTCAAAAATGTGGCTATTGTGTCTGGAATAGATAGAAGTAATTTGGAGGGGATGTGGTCTGCAGGATGAGATGAAGGTTTCATTTTTCTCAGGATGGCTTGTATCTCAGTGGAGGCTACAGGTTCAAAGGTGTTTAAGCTGGCATTTTTGTGTGCAGGTTGTTGATATGTCTGGAGGGCTGCTGTGTCGGGAGGCAGTTGTGTTAGGAGATTGGAAATTTTATTTTGGAAAAACTGAGCGAGTTCTTCGGCTTTGGACTGAGCCATATTGCCGGGGATTTCTCGCGGTATGGTTTGAGTGAGGCTGGAGACATAGGCGAAGAGGGCTTTAGCGTCAAAGACCAGGTTGTGAATCTTGGATGCGTAAAAATCTTTTTTTGATTTTGAGGTGAGGGATTTGTACTGGTAAAGTGTGGATTTGTATGATGAGATGGTGGTGTCGCAAGGGGTTTTACGCCAGGTCGCTTCTTTTTTTCTTAAAGTTTGTTTAAGTTTTCTGAGTTCGTTGGTGAACCAAGGTTGTCTGTTGGCTGCATTGGTGTGAGATTTTTTTGTAATTGAAGGACAGAGCTTGTTGGCTATATTTTCTGTTATGTTGTTCCATGAACGAATGACACCTAGATCTCTTTCTTGGGTTGTAGCACCTAATATGGAACCCAACATTGTGTAATTATAGCATGGGTTATTTTTCCCTATATGCATCACCTTGCACTTATCCACATTAAATTTCATCTGCCATTTGGATGCCCAATTTTCCAGTCTCACAAGGTCTTCCTGCAATTTATCACAATCTGCTTGTGATTTAACTACTCTGAACAATTTTGTGTCATCTGCAAATTTGATTATCTCACTCGTCTTATTTCTTTCCAGATCATTTATAAATATATTGAAAAGTAAGGGTCCCAATACAGATCACTGAGGCACTCCACTGTCCACTCCCTTCCACTGAGAAAATTGCCCATTTAATCCTACTCTCTGTTTCCTGTCTTTTAGCCAGTTTGCAATCCACGAAAGGACATCACCACCTATCCCATGACTTTTTACTTTTCCTAGAAGCCTCTCATGAGGAACTTTGTCAAACGCCTTCTGAAAATACAAGTATACTATATCTACCGGTTCACCTTTATCCACATGTTTATTAACGCCTTCAAAAAAGTGAAGCAGATTTGTGAGGCAAGACTTGCACTGGGTAAAGCCATGCTGACTTTGTTCTATTAAACCATGTCTTTCTATATGTTCTGTGATTTTGATGTTTAGAACACTTTCCACTATTTTTCCTGGCACTGAAGTCAGGCTAACCGGTCTGTAGTTTCCCGGATCGCCCCTGGAGCCCTTTTTAAATATTGGGGCTACATTTGCTATCCTCCAGTCTTCAGGTACAATGGATGATTTTAATGATAAGTTACAAATTTTTACTAATAGGTCTGAAATTTCATTTTTTAGTTCCTTCAGAACTCTGGGGTGTATACCATCCGGTCCAGGTGATTTACTACTCTTCAGTTTGTCAATCAGGCCTACCACATCTTCTAAGTTCACCGTGATTTGATTCAGTCCATCTGAATCATTACCCATGAAAACCTTCTCCATTACTGGTACCTCCCCAACATCCTCTTCAGTAAACACCGAAGCAAAGAAATAATTTAATCTTTCTGCGATGGCCTTATCTTCTCTAAGTGCCCCTTTAACCCCTCCATCATCTAACGGTCCAACTGACTCCCTCACAGGCTTTCTGCTTCGGATATATTTAAAAAAGTTTATACTGTGAGTTTTTGCCTCTACAGCCAACTTCTTTTCAAATTCTCTCTTAGCCTGTCTTATCAGTGTCTTACATTTAACTTGCCAATGTTTATGCTTTATCCTATTTTCTTCTGTTGGATCCTTCTTCCAATTTTTGAATGAAGATCTTTTGGCTAAAATAGCTTCTTTCACCTCCCCTTTTAACCATGCCGGTAATTGTTTTGCCTTCTTTCCACCTTTCTTAATGTGTGGAATACATCTGGACTGTGCTTCTAGAATGGTATTTTTTAACAATGACCACGCCTCTTGGACATTTTTTACTTTTGTAGCTGCTCCTTTCAGTTTTTTTCTAACAATTTTTCTCATTTTATCAAAGTTTCCCTTTTGAAAGTTTAGCACGAGAGCCTTGGATTTGCACACTGTTCCTTTTCCAGTCATTAAATAAAATTTGATCATATTATGATCACTATTGCCAAGCGGCCCCACCACCGTTACCTCTCTCACCAAGTCCTGTGCTCCACTGAGAATTAGATCTAAAATTGCTCCCTCTCTCGTCGGTTCCTGAACCAATTGCTCCATAAAGCTATCATTTATTCCATCCAGGAACATTATCTCTCTAGCGTGACCCGATGATACATTTACCCAGTCTATATTGGGGTAATTGAAGTCTCAAAAACACAAAGTGCAGGACATAGAACTTTTAGTCCTGATCAAGAGTAAGTTCCAATCAGTTCATGAAGAAATAAATTCAAATAAATTTTTATTGCGGCAACTCCACTGCATCAGTTCAATAAAGCACACATTTTACAAGGTGCCCCAACACGGAACCGTGTTTCGCCAAAGGCTGCATCGGGGGGACCAAC
Source organism: Rhinatrema bivittatum (assembly GCF_901001135.1). Taxonomy (NCBI): domain Eukaryota; kingdom Metazoa; phylum Chordata; class Amphibia; order Gymnophiona; family Rhinatrematidae; genus Rhinatrema; species Rhinatrema bivittatum. The sequence continues at coordinate 93,368,462 of NC_042615.1, forward strand.
AGGAGTTCAGTCAAATCTGCAATGTTAGAATAGTTTAAAAATCAGGACAACAAATAATGGACTAATACCGATATATAATTAAAACAGTGAAATAGAACATACCTTGGTGCAGTATTCAAAAAATAACAGGGAGTGCATTTACCCTTAGCATAACCAGGCATTTTAAAGGCAGAATTTAGGCGCCAAAAAACAGGTGATGAAATCACCATTCTCGCGGGAACCAATCATCGGTTCCCAGGATTAATGCGCGCCGAATGAGGAAGCTGACAGACAAACCAATATAAAAGTGTATGTAATTATGAAAATAAATGCCACTCAATTTCCCGATTTAGTCAGAGCCATCCAATAACTGCATACTCCCTTTTTCTCCTCTAAGTCGGAAGGTCACCAAAATTGTTCGCACACACTGGCAGTCCTTATCTCTACATCAAATGTTTCAGGGTTCTTTGAGGTTTACCTTTCGGAGAGGGCATAATTTAAGGGATAAACTGGTGCATGCGCATCAGGAGATGGTGGACACGTCCCCTCTGGGAGATTGTGCACATCGACCTTGTGGCCACTGTATAGCTTGTCCCCATACAGAGACTCTTTCATCATTCCAACATCCAATCACTCAAAAATCTTTCCATTTCAAATCTAACTCTGATTGTACATCACAGGGTGTTATTTATGTCATCAAATGCCCGTGTCCTTTTCTTTATGTTGGAAAAACTTCAAGCAAAATTAAAACTCGTATTTTTGAACATTGTTCAAATATTCGAACGTCCCGAGGGCAAGAACCCCTGGTAGCACACTGGTTAAGCTCCTCGCACACGATTTCTGACCTGTGGTTTACCGTGATCGAAGTGGTCTCGAAACCAACTCGGGGTGGCAATTATTTAGAATTTTTGGGACGTCAAGAACAAAAGTGGATTTTTACGTTGGATACCATTTCCCCAAAAGGACTAAATCGGGAAATTGAGTGGCATTTATTTTCATAATTACATACACTTTTATATTGGTTTGTCTGTCAGCTTCCTCATTCGGCGCGCATTAATCCTGGGAACCGATGATTGGTTCCCGCGAGAATGGTGATTTCATCACCTGTTTTTTGGCGCCTAAATTCTGCCTTTAAAATGCCTGGTTATGCTAAGGGTAAATGCACTCCCTGTTATTTTTTGAATACTGCACCAAGGTATGTTCTATTTCACTGTTTTAATTATATATCGGTATTAGTCCATTATTTGTTGTCCTGATTTTTAAACTATTCTAACATTGCAGATTTGACTGAACTCCTGTTGGTCCCCCCGATGCAGCCTTTGGCGAAACACGGTTCCGTGTTGGGGCACCTTGTAAAATGTGTGCTTTATTGAACTGATGCAGTGGAGTTGCCGCAATAAAAATTTATTTGAATTTATTTCTTCATGAACTGATTGGAACTTACTCTTGATCAGGACTAAAAGTTCTATGTCCTGCACTTTGTGTTTTTGATTATTCTGTAGTGCAGCCTTTGCTTTGTTTGTTTGGGTAATTGAAGTCTCCCATTATTACTGCACTACCAATTTGGTTAGCTTCCCTAATTTCTCTTAGCATTTCACTGTCCATCTCACCATCTTGACCAAGTGGACGGTAGTATACCCGTATCACTATAGTCTTCCCTGACACACATGGGATTTCTACCCATAAAGATTCAATTTTGTATTTAGTCTGATGCAGGATGTTTATCCTGTTGGACTCTATGCCATCCCGGACATAAAGTGCCACACCTCCTCCCTAGTGCTCTTCTCTGTCATTGCGATATAATTTGTACCCTGGTATAGCACTGTCTCATTGGTTATCCTCTTTCCACCATGTCTCTGAGATGCCAATTAAGTCTATGTTATCATTTACTGCTATACATTGTAATTCTCCCATCTTACTTCTTAGACTTCTGGCATTAGCATACAAACATTTCAAAGTTTGTTTTTTGTTTGTATTTTCATTCTGCTTTTTAATTGATAGGGATAAGTTAGAATTTTTTAGCTCAGGTGAGTTTTTACTTACAGGCACTTGGACTACTTTTCTAATTATTGGAACCTCACTGTCGGGATGCCCTAATTCTAATGCATCATTAGTATCCTTTAAAGATACCTCTCTCCGAACCATGCGCTGCTGAGCGACTGTCGGCTTTCCCCTTTGTTCTAGTTTAAAAGCTGCTCTATCTCCTTTTTAAAGGTTAGCGCCAGCAGTCTGGTTCCACTCTGGTTAAGGTGGAGCCCATCCCTTCGGAAGAGACTCCCCCTTTCCCAAAAGGTTCCCCAGTTCCTAACAAAACTGAATCCCTCTTCCTTGCACCATCGTCTCATCCATGCATTGAGACTCCGGAGCTCTGCCTGCCTCTGGTGACCTGCACGTGGAACAGGGAGCATTTCAGAGAATGCTACCCTGGAGGTTCTGGATTTAAGCTTTCTACCTAAGAGCCTAAATTTGGCTTCCAGAACCTCCCTCCCACATTTTCCTATGTCGTTGGTGCCCACATGTACCACGACAGCCGGCTCCTCTCCAGCACTGTCTAAAATCCTATCTAGGTGACGCGTGAGGTCCGCCACCTTCGCACCAGGTAGGCATGTTACCAGGCGATCCTCACACCCATCAGCCACCCAGCTATCTACATTCCTAATAATCGAATCACCAACTATGACGGCCGACCTAACCATTCCCTCCTGGGCAGTAGGCCTTGGGGAGATATCCTCAGTGCGAAAGGACAATGCGTCACCTAGAGAGCAGGTCTTTGCTACAGGATCCTTTCCTGCTACACTTGGTTGGTGCTCTCCCATCATGAGACCTTCTTCCTCCAAGGCAGCACCAGGGCTGCCAGTCTGAAGTTGGGACTTGACTACTATGTCCCTGAAGGTCTCATCTATATACCTCTCTGTCTGCCTCAGCTCCTCCAGGTCTGCCACTCTAGCCTCCAGAGATCGGACTCGTTCTCTGAGAGCCAGGAGCTCTTTGCATCGCATGCACATGTACAACTTCTCACCGGTGGGTAAAAAATCATACATGTGACACTCGATGCAAAAGACTGGGAAGCCCCCCTCTTGCTGCTGGACTGCTGCCTTCATCTCAATTTTGATCAGTTCCTAGTTAAGTTTTAGGTTGCTATGGGAGTAGGAATGTGTCTAACTTCCTTTAAATGTATTAGTGAATTCACTATGTGTCTGGTAGTTATCAGGCACAGCATACAGTGAGCAGGCTCAAACCTCAGGGGGTCAGGCACTTCCTGCTTCTAATCTCGTGCACGCGAGATCAGCGGCAGGAAGCATCAGCACTCAAAGTTTGCGCTTACTTGCTGAGTCCTCATGCCAGCAGCAACTGAGATGCTTCAGTAGATAGGATCCTGCCCCTTCAAGTTTCTTGTCCTGCAGCACATCTTCCCAGGACTCCCCCTGTTGGCTGGGAGTTGCTCACTCTTGCACAGAGAAGGGGAGATAGACTTCCGAAGAGGGAGTCTCTCGCCCAATAAAGGGGACTATGCCGGTCTACGTCCTCCGCCCTCCCTTCCTTCCTAACAGCAGTTTGGGAACACAGAGAGCATGCAGCTGGACTAACCCTGCCCCCACATGCTTACTGGGATGATAAGGTTGATGATGCTGCCACTGCTCATACTACTACAGACACAGGGAAAGAGAAACATGTTCAAGGGAAGGAGAGAGCAGAAAGGAAACAGGGGAAGAAGATGGATGGGAAAAGGAAGAACCTGACTGGGGGAAAGGAGAGGGGGCAAGAGAGGAATCCCAGGGAGGGCATGAGAAGAGCTTGGGGGAAAGGGGAGGGGTAAACAGAAGAACGGAGAGAGAGGGAGGAAAAAGGAGGGAGAAGGGAAGAAGGTGCAAAAGAACAAATGGGGTAAGGGTTAGAAGGTAGAGTGAGAAAGGGAGGAGAAAGCAACATCAGAAATAAGGGAAAAGAGGGAAGGATAAAGACCTGGATCATGCTTTTTCATGGACATTCAGTTGTAATAATAATGCTCAAATACATTTGGTCATACAGAGTTGTGGCAGAGAGTGGCTCTACTTCATAAGTCCATTTGTTCTATCTGTCTTGTTATTTATATCTCACAAGTCTACTCTTTTCTTACTTTTTGTTGTGACCTCGGTAGAAATGTGGACCCTTGGCCTGTGCTGGGATTGACGTTACCTGGGAGGAAGACCTGCTGCAGGTTCCCAGCGACAGGAGGCGAGGCTGACGGAAGGCAGGGGCCGGCTGGAGCTTCACCAATACCAATCCTGTTCCCCGCGGGTTGAGCCTTTGGGTGCCAGGACCGGCTAGGCTTAGGAGGGCCCCTGTGGAGACGCAGGGAAGCAGAGGATGCAAGATCCAGTTCAGTGGTCGGTGGCAGGCGGCAATCAGGCAACATGAGGTCCAGTCCAAAGGTCAAGCCAGGGAAATCCGTCCGAAGGAAGAGGAGGAAGCTGGGGTCTGGAACAGGCGAAGGAAGGCAAAGGCAGGAACAGGAACCGGACCAAGAACAGGAACAGACGGGTGAAGACAAATGCGGGAAGCGAGAGCAGCAGGAGCACCAAGAGACCTGTTGCCAAGTCGTCTGGCACAGGTATTGCTGGGAATTAAATAGGCCAGCTCCTGACATAACCGGGAGGGGTCCGCAGCGTCTCCCAGCTATGGGCCCTTTAAATCCGTGAGGGCTGCACACGAGTGCATCTAGGGGATGGAGCCGATGAGGCCGACGTCGGCGGCGTCCCTGCCTGCAGCAGGAGCGGAGCGGGTCCCAGCGATGCAGGGAGAGCATCGGCCCTGCCAGGGGCTGCCCATGCTGCCGCCGAAGAGGCTGGAGCGGAGAGAGGAGTTGTCCGGAGGCCAGTAGGCCTAACACTTTTAGAGACCTTTGTTTTCAGTTTTTACTTTAGTTTACCCAGGAATGCATCAGTGTCTATTATAATAGGAATATAAATGAGAGAAATCAGTGGGAAATAATGACTCATCATTTTTCCAGGTAAATATTTATGTTACTGCTATAATAAAGACTGATACATTCCTAGGAAAAATAAAATAAAAACTGAAAATGAAGGTCCCTACTTACGTTTGATACTGAATGATCCATTTTTGTTTCCAAAGAAGACCGATTTGAGTTCTGGAATAGAGACAGCATGTTTGGCCATTTCCAGTGCCTGCATACTTTAGCCCAGAGTCTCAAAGAAAATTTATGCACATAAATCCACTTTGAAAATATGCAGATTGTGCATGGTGGGTGTGGGGACACGAGCACAGAAGCTGGGCCTGCTTGGGAGCAGCTGTCACTTGCCTTGCGTTCTTTCAAAAGTCGAAAACCTGATCCCACCCCAATGGAGTGCCTGTTTAGTATGCTAATAAAAGTAGATGCCAAACCATATTCCTTACATTTTTGTACGTGTTTACCCATCTAAAGAGCTACTTGTGCACATAAAACTGGTCTGGATGTGTGGGACTCCCATTGAAACTTTCCCCATTCATGTCTTACTGTCAATAGTTCCACCATTGGATAAAATGGAAAAACAAACCTCACAGTGGCCTATAACATGATAGGCTGAACATTAGTCTTCAGTGTTCATGGCCACATTAGAATACAGAAAGTAAAAGTGGAAAACATTCTTGAATAAGGCATTTTCTGATTTAAGCAAACAAAAAAAAACAAACCCTTGAAATCTTTTGGGAGTTAAAAGATAATTCAGCTTCCCTTAGAAAGAGGAACATCTGCTAAATGTCCTGGAAGCAAGCCTGAGATTCTTCTCAATTACTTTACACAAAGTACCTCATGTGCAGCATAGCGTGCTCAAGATAAGCATAATGCCTATCAAACATATTCCAACCGCAAGCAATACTTCCTTTTAGTTAGTGCCTCAGTGTGTTGCAGAGCTTTTTCCTCTTCATGATGTTGCCAAGTCTAATTGTAAGTTTGGGCAGGTGATGGTTTCAATGTAATATCGGGTCATAGTTTGACGTCTGGTGTTCCATTATTGGCAGTAAGCCAAGAGGAGGATGCCCAGGAAGCCATACACAACACTTTTGATGAATCCCAATGAGCTCATCTGCTCTCGTTCACATTTGAAATAATGCTTGTGTAGAAGTTACAGCATCATTAGGTAGCTAATTAACACATTTTGGGCTGATTCAGAGTTTTAAAGTAAAAAGAATTGCTTGGCAGCCATGGAAACCATCTTGAAAGAAACATCAAAAGGACATAGCAACGTTTGGCAAAAACCAGTAGCGAACTGGAGACTTTTACTTCATTTGTCTAATATTCTCCAAAATGAGCAATTGTCGATGTAGTTTCACTAAGCACCAGGGATTTTTTTTTCTTTGAATTTGAAAACAGAAAAGGATTCATAAATGCCATAAATCCCCTAATATTCTACTTCTAATTGGTGCAACCTTTGACTGCTACCTGTTTAGAGTGGACCTTGGATTCACAGCAGCTATTTTGCACCTTCTTCCCAGTGGCAGCCTTTTACATTTGGATTGCCATACCATTTCTCTTCCTAATTTCACTTCTGATTTGCCAAAAAGGATATTTGGATGAAAGCAATTTCCCTTTTGAACAAGACCCAAACTCTTTGCAGGATCACTTACCTTGCTGCATGTTATATGCAAGTGGAAAATCCATGCTGTCTGTCACACTTGGATTTTGTCCATGAGCAAAATGATTCGCATAGCATCTTCAATCAGACAATTAGCATTATCACATTTAACCGAAAATGGATGTGAAGACAGGTAAACACAGCTTTGATTCAGTTCTTCTAAGTCTTCATTTAAATGTCTGCCATGTAAGTACACTAAATTATTCAATGCCTTAGCTGTAGAGAATAGTTTTTTTTATTGAAGTCATCTAGTATCGATTAATGTTTTTAAATACATTGGCTGCATCTGAAATAGTCTTTTATAAATGCATTCTACGGTACTTTTTATTGGCATCTTGGCAAGTTGACCTCTTGCCTTTGTAAGTATTATAGCTGGTTGTAAATGATGACTGGAATGGAACTATTTAAACAAAAACAGTAAACACTGAAACTAATTATACATTCTAGTTGAGTAGATTAGCATTGATTTCCAGCATGTATTGACCAAATCTGCATTCATGGTCATTTGCACCAAAGGAGACTGCATGAATGCACGGGCTGTAGTTAATCTCAGCCTAAAGTTTTTTTACATCCATGTATTAAACTGGCCAAAAAAAGGTGGGAGATGGGGTTATTGACTTCTAAAACTTGTTCTTAATTTTTCTTACAAATGATGGGGTTTATTGTCATTTTAACTTCTAGAAGTGTACAAATGCTTCCATATTTGCATATAAGGAATTGTTTAACCTCCAAAGCTGCAAATTAATCCTTTTGTCTATATTTCTGAAGTGAATGTGAAATATGCTGGGATCTTTAATGGACTAATGTGCTACATAAATGTAAACTATTGTGTTATTACAGTTTAAATTGGGATTTCTACAAGTATGTGACATAAGAACATAAGATATGGCATACTGCGTCAGACCAAGGGTCCAACAAGCTCAGTATCCTGTTTCCAGCAGTGGCCAATCCAAGTACCTGACAAGAACCCAAACATTAGATAGATCACAAGCTACTACTGCTTATTAATTACCGTCATAGCAATTTATGGATTTATCCTCTAGGAACTTATCCAAACCTTTTTTAAACCCAGTTACACTAACTGCTGTAACCACATTCTCTGGCAATGAATTTCAGAGCTTAACTATGTGCTGAGTGAAAAAGAATTTTCTTTGATTTGTTTTAAATAAACTACTTGCTAACTTCATGGGGTGCCCCCTGGTCCTTCTATTATCTGAGAGAGTAAATAACTGATTTACATTAACTGGTTCAAGTTCTTTAATGGCTTTTTAGATTTCTATCATATCCCCCTCAGTCGTCTCTTCTCCAAACTGAACAGCCCTAATTTCTTTAGTCTTTCCTCATAGGGCAGCCATATCATACCCCTTATCATTTTGGTTGTCCTTCTCTGCACTTTCTCCAGTGCAGCTATATCCTTTTGTATATGTGGTGACCAGAATTGCACACAGTATTCAAGGTGTAGTCTCACCATGGAGCGATATAGAGGCATCATGACATCTGCCGTTTTATATTCTATTCCCTTCTTAATAATTTCTAACATTCTGTTTGCTTTTTTGTTTGTCACAGCACACTGAGCCAATGATTTCAATGTATTATCAACTATACACCTATATCTCTTTCCTGGGTGGTAACTGCTAAGATAGAACCTACATTGTGTAACTACAACAAGGGTTATTTTTGCCTATAGGCATCACTTTGCACTTGTCCACGTTAAATTTCATCTGCCATTTGAAAGCCAAATCTTCCAGTCTCACGAGGTCCTCCTGCAATCCATCACAATCTGTTTGAGATTTAACTACTCTGCATAATTTTGTGTCATCCACAAATCTGATTACTTCACTCATTGTACCCCTTTCCAGATCATTTATAAATATATTAAAAAGCACCAGTCCAAGTACTGATCCTCCACTGTGAAAACAGAACATTTAATCCTACTCTCTGTTTCCTGTCTTTTAACCAACTTGCAATCCACAAAAGGACATCACCATGACTTTTTAGTTTTCTTAGAAGTCTCTAATGCGGGACTTTGTCAAACGCCTTCTGAAAATCCAAAAACACCACATCTACCGGGTCACCTTTGTCCACATGTTTATTTACCCCTTCAAAAAAATGTAGGAAATTTGTGAAGCTGTAATCTTGACAGTTTTTTCACACTTTGACTTCCTTATGAGGTTTCCCTGAAGTTGGAGAGTTTATATCACTAGATAAGATTTTTAATAACATCAGATTTATATAACTAATAGGATGTGCAATCGTTTTTGCTGAATTGGAACATTTCAAAGAAGTAGTCCAATTCGGCATGGGTAGGAGGACCCGAATCCCAAGACGGATTTTCCCTGAACTTCGGGGAAAATTCGTTGTTCAGGTTAGCATGGGGAGGAGGGGCACATTTATTAAAAAAAAAAAAAAAAACCCACCCCAACCCATCAAATTTAGTTAATTACAATCCCCCCACCCTCCCAACCCCCCCAAAACTTGCCTAAAGTCTCTGGTGGTCCAGCAGGGGTCCCAGGAGCGATCTCCCGCTTTCGGGCCGTCGGTTGCCAGTAAACAAAATGGCACCAGTGGTCCTTTGCCCTTACCATGTGACAGGGGCTACCAGTGCCATTGGTTGGCCCCTGTCACATGGTAGAAGCAATGGACGGCCGGCACCATCTTAGAAAATGGTGCGGGCCATCCATTGGTTCTTTTGTTACTGGGAAACATATTGATGCCAGAGGGTTCTTATGCTGCTAGATAAGGAGTTCCTAAAACCTCAGAGGGAGAGAGGAAGGATTCAATGCACTAACCGGCCTTTTCACTTTGGACCAGATAGTAAAAGATACATGGCAACTTTTCCATGGCAATGCTGCCTTTAACACAGCCATGGGAACATAGCAACATTCTGCATCTCATTAATTAGAAAACTGGGCATTAAAACCTGATCTAATCTGCATGTTAGAATCAGCCAGTCCCCAATGTTACCATGCAACCAATAGATACTTGTCTGTCTTCAGAAAAGCAAGAAATGTCTCTGTCCTTGTGTGTTACCTTTGCAAATAAAGAAATAAGAGAGCTACTGCAGATACAAAATTGGAGAACTTTGTTTAACAGGATCTATGATAGACTGTTAAAAGCAGCTAAAACAGAGCAAGCTCTGAGATTTATTATCTGCTTCTTGTTATACTGGTTGGCCACAGTTGTTATAATCAGGACCTCCCATTCCCTGCACTACTGTGACAAGGGCTGCAAAATTCAGCCCTTGTTACAGAATTGTCTGGTCTCCATAAAATAGCAGGAAGTCAGGGGTGGTAGACAGCTGATCATGAAAGCAGGGTCCTCCCTCCCTCTCCTCTTTTCCTATAATCCCCCTCCCTCCGCAGGCTTTGTCCCATTCCACTTCAGGCCCTTCCCGAGGTCCCCAGTTGGCCAGCAGTAGGAGAAAGAGAGCGGCATTTTCTCAGGTTTCATCCTCTTCCTGTACTACCCAGAGCCAGAGCTGTATTTTGAACCATGACGCAGAGGAGGAGGATGATACGACACAAGACTTCATCAATATGCTCCTCAAGCCAACCAATTTAGTGCTAGAGGAAATTGGTAGGGAGGGGGCAGAAGCTGGTGGGGAGAGAAGTGCCGAGATCAGAGGGAATCGGTGCTAGGATCAGGGGAGGTGAGAGAGAGGAGAGAGAGGAGAGGGAGCACAGAGATAGAGTGAATGAGTGGGAGAGAGAAAGAAGGAAGATTGGCACCAGTAGGTGTGAGGGAAATGGAATTGGTACTAATTGTGTATGAGATAGAAAAAGAGAGTGACTCTGTGCCAAGTGAACAGTGTGTGTGAGAGAGAAAGAGAATGGGGATCCATGTTTTATGTTTGTAAGGAGTTAGCAAAATTAAATATGAGTGGGTTGTTGGCGTGTTTATAAATTACATTGTGATATTATCTTTATTGTATCTATTACTATTGTATTATGCTGTATTGTAAACTACTTTGGGTCTCTTTGTGGAAGGTGTTACGCGTGCCACCCGCGGCAGCCCTGTGGCGTGGCCCTCTCACCTTTTCAGATGGACTCCAGATCCTGGCTCCTCTTCACTGGCAGTGGTGGGCTGCCAGTTCCAACCTCGGGTTCCCTCCAGCGCCTCCGGCCCTGCCACGCCACCCAGTATTGCTAGCCAAGATGACCCTGTTCGTTGGGCCTCACCGTGTGGCCCACGGAGAGACGCCGCCATCAGCACCACGTCCCTTCCTAGGCACGCGCGCATCATTGATTCTTTTAAAGGCCCACAGCGGGAACCTGACTACGGACCCAGATGCTGACATCAGACTCTTCAGCGTACAAAATCCCAGGCCTACTCCATAGCGTTGCCTTTGCAACAGGTCTCCTCGTACTCCTCATACTCATTGCTGATCCTAGAGTCGTCTCATCATATGTTCCTGTTTTCCTGTGGTTCCCGGTTCCTGTTCTCCTAGTTCCTGTTTCATCTATGTGTTGGACTGACTCATTGGATTTGACCTCCACCACACCTGACTACTCTTCAGCTTCTCTCCAGCCCCGGACCTCCACTACGCCTGACTACTCTTCAGCTTCTCTCCAGCCCCGGACCTCCGCTACGCCTGACTACTCTTCAGCTTCTCTCCAACCTGGACCTCCGCTATGCCTGACTACTCTTCAGCTTCTCTCCAGTCCCGGACCTCTGCTACGCCTGACTACTCTTCAGCTTCTCTCCAGCCCTGGACCTCCGCTACGCTTGACCACGCCGCCTTCTCCATGCCCTGACCACTGCCTTGATTGACCACGCCTGCCTTCTTTGTGCCCTGACCCTTGCTTTGAATGACTGCACTACAGACTATCTAGTGTCCAGAATTCTATGTTGCTTGCCACAGTTTCTACTCATCGCCGGCTCTAACCCTAGCCTGTCAGTGACGCCTCTCCTAGCATCCTCTGGACATGGACTTTCAAGGTTTCTGCCTTCCTTTGCTTAAGCACCCTCAGTTCCTCATTGTTTCTTTGATGCCTGAGTTCCAGTACCAAATCCAGTCCAGGATAGGACTGCGCCATCTATCGACTGCAGTCTCTGGGCTGAATCACCTTTCTTCTCTAGCTAACCTCGAGGCCCACCTAAGTCCTGCCATCCCTGGCACCCAAAGGCTCAACCCGAGGGGAATGAGGGCTGGTATAGGTGAAGCTCCAGCGGCCTCTAGCTTCAGCCCACTCCACCTGCTGATGGAGGGGACCTGTAGGTCCTCACCTATGGGTTGTGTCAATCCCATCTCATTCCAAGGGTCCACCTCCATTGCAACAGAAGGTAGTGTGAAGGGTTGCATGGGTGTGAGCCCTTTGTGCTGTGGCATAGTTGACACAGTCTCGTAGGCAAACCTATAAGGCATATACCAGCAGCTGGCAAACGTGCCCTATAGCAGAACAGACTGGAGCTTCAACTACACCAACCACCTCCCCTGAAGATTAAACCCTTGGGTTCTGGCAGCCAGCAAGTCTATGGTGGGTCCCTACGGCTGTGAAGAGAACTAGAGTCCAAAGGTATGATAGGGTCAGGGCAGGCAACAGACTAATGCAGTCTGAGACAAGCCAAGTTCAGGGCAGGTGGCTAACAAGAATTGTCAGGTCCAGGTGGCAGGTAATCATGGTCAGGTCCAAGCAACAGTGCCCCCCTTCAAAGGGCCCCCTCCAAGACCTCTTCCAGGTGGTCTGGGCTTGTGTGGGTGTGCCAGATGGAATTGGCATAGCATCTCTTTGTCCGTAATATTGGCCAGTGGTTCCCAGGAGTTTTCCTCTGGGCCGTAGTTCTCCCAAGAAATGAGGTACTCCCATGTCTTGCCTCTTTTGCATACATCAAGGATGTCGTTTATGGCATATTCAAAGTCATCTTCTGTGTCCAGGCTGGTAGTCTCTGGTTCTTTTCTGGAGAACTCGGAGAGTATCACTGGCTTTAGTAGAGATGCATAGAATGCATTGTGTATCTTCATTGATGGAGGCAGTTTGAGACTGTTTGTTAAATTTCCTAATCGCCAAAGGATGGCGAAAGGTCCCACAAAGCGAGGAGCAAATCTTGCAGAAGGGAGCTTGAGTACGAGGTATTTTGTGCTTAACCAGACCTTGTCGCCTGGCTGGAACTGGGGTGCCTTTTGATGATGGGCATCATAGGTCCTCTTTGCCTTTTGTCCTGCTTTGAAAAGGAGTTCCTTCGTCTGACTCCAAAGCTGGGTTAGTTCTGCTGCAGTAGCCTGAGCAGCAGGAGAGGCTACTGTCAATGGAATAGGCAGTGAAGGTAAAGGTTGTCTCCCATAGACAAGTTGGAAAGGGGAAGACCCCGTAGAAGAAGCAGGATGTGAATTGATGGCAAATTTTGCCCACGGCAGTAGTTCAGCCCAGTCATTCTGTCTAGAGTTGACATAGGATAGCAGAAATTGTTTCAGCGTGCTATTCATCCTCTCAGTCTGACCGTTAGACTGAGGATGGTAGGCAGAGGTTAGATCTAAAGCGATGTCAAACTTCTGACATAATGCTCTCCAAAATTTTGCAGTAAATTGCACTCCTCTGTCGGATAGGATATGTTTGGGCATCCCATGAAGACGGAAGATGTGCTTAATGAAGAGTTTAGCTAATTCAGTAGCAGAGGGTAATCCTGGTAATGCTTCAAAGTGTGCCATTTTAGAGAAACGGTCGACCGTAACCCATATGGTATTGTTGCCGCTGGATGATGGCAGGTCCACTACAAAATCAGTAGCGATATGGGTCCAAGGTTCATCCGGTGATGGTAGAAGTTGTAATAGACCCCAAGGTCGCCCAGGTGGTGGTTTATGCTTGGCACAGACAGTGCAGGAACCAACGTACGCTTGCACATCTTTCTTCATGGTTGGCCACCAATAGTACCTTAGCAACATTGCTAAGGTGCGACTCTGTCCAGGATGGCCTGCCAGCTGAGAATTGTGTGCCCACTTCAACAGTCTTTTTCTTAAACTTCTGGCCACCACCGTCTTCCCAGCAGGTACCGTGTGAGTGGCTGCAAGAACCACTCTTGTGGGATTGATAATATGACGGGGTTCATCTGGCACGTCCTGAGGTGAGAATGAGCGCAATAAGGCATCAGCCCGAGTGTTCTTTTCTCCTGGACGGTATTTCAGAAGGAAATTGAACCTGTTGAAAAACAGGGACCATCTTGCCTGACGGTGGTTGAGTCATTGAGCATGTCGAAGGTACTCTAGATTCTTGTGATCGGTGTAGACTACTATTTGGTGTTGTGCGCCTTCTAGCCAGGGATGCCACTCTTCAAAAGCCAGTTTGATCATGAGGAGCTCCTTGTATCCTATACCATAGTTTCTCTCAGCAGGCAAGAAGCACCTAGAAAAGAAGGAGCAAGGATGGAGCTCATTGGATTCGCTGTACTGACTTAGAACCGCCCCCACACCAATGTCAGATGCGTCAACCTCCACGATGAAAGGATGGTGTGAGTCAGGGTGGTGGCGATACGGCTTCTTTTGAAAAGCCTCTAAGCATCATGAAGGTAGAGATGGCTTCAGGAGACCAATTGGCAGGGTTGGCTCCCTTCTTGGTCATAGCAGTTGGAGGTACTGTCAATGATGAGTAGTTTTTAATGAAGGATCGGTAGTAATTGGTAAATCCTTGAGGCCTGTGGGTTGAGGCCAGTCCCGGATACTCTCTAGTTTCTTGGGGTCCATTTGTAAACCGTTCTTTGAAACAATATATCACAGGAAGGGTACAGCTTCTTTGTGAAATTCACACTTCTCAAGTTTAGCTAAAGGTGGTACTCACGCAGACATCTTAGGACTTTAACATCCTCCTGTTGACTTGGCAGATCCTGAGAAAAAATCAGTATATCATCAAGATATACTACTACGCATTGATACAGTAAGTCCCATAAGATGTCGTTCATCATGTTTTGAAAGACTGCAGATGTGTTACTTAAACAGAAGGGCATGACGAGGTATTCAAAGTGTCCATCACGGGTATTAAAAGCAGTCTTCCATTCATCTCCTTCTCAAATACACACCAAATTGTAAGCTCCTTTTAGGTCCAATTTGGAGAATATTTTGGCCCCTTGGAGTCTATCGAATAGTTCAGATATTAAAGACCCCTGTAGTCAATGCAGGGGCATAAGGTGCCATCCTTTTTTCCTACAAAAAAAGAAGCCTGCACCAGCAGGGGATTTGGAAGGTCTGATAAATCCCTTTTGTAGATTTTCCTGTATGTAGGTGGAATAGCTTTGGTCTCAGCTACAGAAAGAGATAGACTCTTCCTTTGGGAGGTTAAGAGTTTGGCTTCAGATTTATGGAACAATCGAACTCTCTGTGTGGAGGAAGCACATCAACTGCTTGCTTAGAGAAAACATCCTGAAAGGAGGCGTATTGTGGAGGTAAGCCAGGTAATGCTGGAGTGGTAGGCATGCAGATGAGCGGTGAAACATCAGCAAGACACCGACCATGATGGTCTGGTCCCCACTGGGACAGTTCCAAGGTAGCCCAATTAAATTATGGCATATGGTCTTGAAGTCACGGCAGACCCAACATCACCGGATGCATGGCTTTTTCCAACAATAGAAAGGAAATTGATTCTGAGTGTAGGGCTCCAGTGTGCAGGCCAATGGCCTGGGTGATCAATGAAACTTATCCAGGAAGTGGTTCTCCATGGATGGAAGATAATAGCAGAGGTTTCTGTATTGGTGTGGTAGGAATCCTCAGTTGTTCAATCAAGCACTTCAGAATAAAATTAACTCCGGCACCGGAGTCAATGAGAGCGAGAGTCTGAAACTCGAGTCCTCCGCAAAGCAGAGATACAGGTAAAGATAATGGAGGAGCAGGAGAGGCAAGGCCCAGGAGAAGTCTCCTGCAGATCCCCAGACCTGTCAGTTTGGACTGCATGACCCAATTGGCCACAGTACATGCACAGGCCCATGCATTTGCGGTAACATCTTTCCTTAGAGGTCAAGTGGCTTCAGCCTAGTTGCATAGGCTCTTCCTCCTCTAGGGGTGCAGACGGTAAGCCGGAAGCAACAGGCACAGGTTTTGGATGGTTATCCCCTACTGTAGACTTTCGTGGACTCTTAGCCTCTTGAGTACGAGCGCAGATACGGCGGTCAATTCTCCATGCTAGTTCCATCAGGGACTCAAGGGATTCAGGCAAATCGTGAGCCACTAGTTCGTCCTTTATGCGAGAGTTAAGACCCTCCATGAATATGGCATGTAAGCATCCAGTGTCCCAGTGCAGTTCAGATGCTAGAGTCTTAAATTCAATAGCAAAGTCTGTAAGTGGCTTGTTACCTTGCTGAAGGTTGAACAAGGGAGATCCAGCGATGGTCTGGCAAGCCAGGTCATCAAACACAGACTTAAAAAGTTGTAGAAATCCTGATAGGTCATTCAAGATAGGATCTTCACGTTCCCATAGCGGTGAAGCCCAGGCCAGGGCTCGTCCTTCAAGAAACGACAGGATGTAAGTGGTCTTTGAAGCCTCAGTGGAAAAGAGGGTAGGCTATAAGGCAAAATGCATGCTGCATTGATTGATGAACCCTCTGCATATCTTGGCTTCACCTTTACTCAGGTAAATCTTAAGGATTACGACTGGTGATAGCAACTCCTTCACAGGAGGAGCTGAGGAGTTCAGTTGCACGTGTAACTGATTGAGCCGAGTCCATGGAGTTAGCAATCTGTTGTGTTTGAGGCATTGTGGACCTTTGGTCACAGTGGAGATGACCACGCCTACGGGGAGGAGCCCCGTGGGGAACCTACTGTGATAGGCCCACACAGTTAGCAGACACAGAATGGATAGTCTTTATTGTACTGCTGTAATAGATGGTAATGCAGAAAGGTAAGGCACTGATCCATGAGGTGCCAACACGCTCAACAGGCTCAGAAGTGTAGTCTCACCCAGATGTTCATGATAGACAGGAGCCCGCAGTGCGGGCGATGCTGTGGCTGGTGGATGGAGTTAGAGCACCGGTTTGTAGAGGTGCTTACAGAGTGAAGGCGTCTTCCTGATGGTAGAATGGTGGGTTCTAAGGTCCGTGGTGCAGGATATGAAGTATCGAGGAGCAAGTACCCAATGGTCCACTATCCTTGAATGAATAAGAGAAAATATCCCCGAGGAGTGGTTGTCTAGGTTAGTGAGGACCCCGAAGGGAAGTAGGAAGCGAGAGACCCCCGAGGAGAGGGTGTCTAGAGCTTCTGCTGGAGTGAGACCCTTAGTGAATGAGGTGTTTAAGCTAGCAGCTTAGAGCAGGCAGAGTAGTGAAGTGAAGTCTTTGCTAACTCAGTTTGGTAGCAGAAGTGGAGGCTAGTTATACCCGGAGGTACTGACGTCATACGGTGGGGCCGCCCCTAAGGTTCCCGCCATGACGTGTACTTGAGCATCAGAGCTGTGCGTGCTTGCGCCCTAGGAGGCCATGGGAGTGAGCATGGCGGATGGGGATGCCCATGATGGTCTGAGAATGCCGAGGCCCGCGGCACTTGGCACCGGAGACAGCCATCTTGCCCAAAGAGAGGGAAAGGGGAGAAAAAGAGGTAAGGCAGAGTGGTCGCAGCAGTCTGCAACCGACGGACGCAACATTATCCTCCTCCTCCCTCCTATCCCTCCATCATCAGTCCTCCCTCCCTCACCTCTTGTCCTACCAATTCTTTTTTTCCTTCTCCCTATCCTCCCCCTGTGATATTTTCCCCATTCATCTCCCTTCTCTGATCCTTCTTCCCCATCCCTGTGCAGATCCTCTTCCTACCTTCTCTACTGTAATCACTAGATCGTTTTCCCTCATTCAAAAAAAAAAGACTAAAAATAACTTTTCCTGAAACACAAGAAAAGTTGGAAATCAACTTTATTTTTATAAAGTAAAATAAAATGTATATTAGTTAATAATAGTGTTCAATCAAAAAAAACAAAACCCTGGATTTAAAAATCGACATGCTATGAATGGACCCAGTATACAAAACTGATAAGCACACAACAATAGATCATCTGAAAGAAGGAAAAAGGCTTCAGATGCCAAATTTCAAGCCAAAAAATGCTTTGAAGATGGATTTGAAATGCACCATCATGAATCAAAAAAAACTTCCTTTTTTCTTTATTTTCCTTTTTCTTTTTTGTGGTTTTTCTTTTTTTAAATATAAATAACTGAAAAATAAATTCTAAACATCCCAGCAAAATATAAAAGTGGAAGAACAACTTAATAATGAAAATTCAAATATGCGTGCTCCCAATCATTTGATTGTTCCAAATCTTTTTTTTTATTCCTAAACAAGCTGCATCAGGGAAATGACATCCTCAAAACGAGAGGAGCAAACTCCACATTTGTAGATATATGCACTATCCATCTAAATTTTTGACTGGAACAACAAAAATACATATTAACATCCTAAAATTCACTATTGTTCTAATTCAAATTGTTCACACAGCACAATCACCTATTTATTACAAAGCAAACAACAAAACATGGTTGAAATGAGGAACAACTGCTCACACAGTTGATTTAAAAAGCTTACCACTTTGCTTATTTGTTTGATGAAAAACAAAATATGACAAAAAAATGCCTATGCTATGTTAGCAAACCTCCCTGAACAGTGTAAGGATCAGCTTTAATTGAGAGACTGGCTTAGTTTGAAAAAAGACGTGTCCTATCAAAAACCAACACATGTTGAAAGCTCATTGGATGAAAAATATGTTACTGCCAATCACTTACATGGATTACAATCCCAGTGGGTATTCACAATACTGATTGATACGTTCAAATGAGTTTCTTAGAATCAAGTTCTAATAAAGAAAAGTATAAAGGGAAACATTCATGTTGTTAGCTGCCATAAATCGTAGCATATTTTATAATAAAAATATCCACAATTGATACAGTTGTTTAAACCCCCAGGGTTCCAGAAACTTTAAATGATGAATCCACCTCTTCTCCTGTTGTACCAAAGTTTTCCCTTGGTCTCCACCATGTGAATGTTTAAGAACCATATCGATTGCATTGAAATATGGCATCTGAAGTCGTTTTCCTTCCTTCAGATGATCATTACAGTTATAAATTATTATTTAATATGCAAATGTATGTAATGCCACTGAATTTAAGAAACTTCACTGAATACTTTTCTAATTCTTGCCACAAAATCTCCCACTGACCTTCCTCAGGAAACTGAGGGTATGTGGTTATAATGAAAAAGGATAGTATAAGACTTGAAGTTTCAAGAGAGAATTCTGTTCTGACAAGAAACGGGATGGTACAGATTAACATCTCGGCTGCATCATCTGAATATCCAGGGCTTGTGTTAGCCAGTTATCAAACACAAGTTTCAGCAACTGTTGTGATAATCCCACCGAGGGAAGATACTGATCCATTTTAGTTCTTATACCTTATACTGCAGTTTGACAACAAAGATAAATACATAAAGGATCAGAGTATATGCAGGATAACATTTTTGGCAAGGGATAGGGGACATTCTGCTCTCTCCCCTTGCAGATCCCATTGTTGTCACAGCTGTTTTGTGGAAGGCAGAGGGGGCGCCTATGGAAAATAACACCAGGATTATGCAGCAATTAAACTTTGATATTTGCCTGTGGTTTACTGTAAAACTGGCTTCCATTGCTCAGCTTAATTGGCAGGCTTGGCAGCAAATGCACTGTGTCTTTTCTACTAATGATTGTCTGTATGGTGGTGATAGACCTAGAAACCCCAAGACGTCCTGTTAAAAAGTAAGCAAAGTCATTTTATTGACTGAAGCAGACTTTCTAAGCCTTTTGGAGTGCGAGGCTAGGAAGTTTTTTAAAGTCATCTTTCTTCACACACAAAAAAAAAAAAGGCTTCTGTGACTCTAATGCTTTCTTCTAAGCAGAAGCTCCAGTTTAAAGAGCACCTTTGAGCAAGTCTTGGATACTAGAGCTTGTTACTGTAAAATGAACTTTCTCTGCTGCAAGGAAGTTGAATCTGACAAGACTTTCCTATGTGTCTTATCTTGCCAAGAGGCAGTGTAAAAGCTGCTAACCTTTGAATAAACTCACACACAATGAAGACACAAGGACATAACAGGGGCTTGCTGTGCCTTTTTGCCTTTGCAACTTTCCGTATTCCCCCTTGCTCCCCGCCCCACCTTTTCTTCTTCATGCACCACCAAACCAATTCAAGCAACACAACTCAGAAAGCTCAAATGCTTCTGTATTCAGTGAATGAAATGCCCACCGCTTTATTTGAACATTAACATTTAGCTGCAAAACCACAACTCAGTTTGAGGTAACCCCATTGGAAAAGGGAGGAGATGGCAACTTGCAACTGCTCAGTCATCTCGTGAGGCAGTTGCCCAGTTATCAATCAATTTCATGGAGGCTGCTGCCTTAATCGCCCTTACCCGCCATCAGAACTGTAGTAACCATTTGGATTACTTGTAAAATATGGCCTGTAAAAGTATGTCAAGGCCAGATAGAATGAAACCTCCTAATGCTCTAATGAAATCACCCATTTTCTCTATGGCCTTCTGAAACCTGGAATTCTTTCCTTAGAATCATATGGGACCAGACTAGAACTGCACTGGACAAAATTGACTTCAGAAATGCAAGAGATTTTTTTTATTCCTATGATAAGTTCTTGTTAGGGGAAGACCTTAACAGGGGTTTGAACTAGGGAGATCAGGATGGGGGTTCCAACCACTAAAGCAAGTTATGGAGAAAAAGACTGTATCAAGACCACAATCATTGGTATTGATCGGCTGGGGCTCAGTTAGAAGTGTATAGAGTCTTTGCAGTCAAGTCTCTCTACTCCAGGTAGATTTGCTACTTGCTTAATGACTCACTTCTAGACCTACAGTTATGGTTCACTTCCAGGCCCTGCTCTCAGCTTGCAATCTGCTGCTTGTTGATTCCTGTTCCAGACTTACAATTCTGGCTTACTTATTTAGGGTGTCATTTTTCAAAATGTGATAAGGCATTTTTTCATGCGTTAAGGGCTTATCACATGCGAAAAGCCCTGTTAATGCATGCGATCGCACCATATCATATGGTGCGATGCAAATAGGAGGAGTTAGGGGTGGAGAGTGGGCTGGGTTAGCCTGTCTGCAAAGAGCTATTGTACAGCTGTAATGCTGATTTTAACTTCACCTCTTTGGATTGTGTGATAGCTGCTGTGACATAAGGTTTCATTGCCATTTCTCCTGTAAGTCCTATTTCAGCTGAATTGACAGGTTCAGAGCAGAGAGAGAGAGAGAGAGAGAGAGAGAGAGAGAGAGAGAGGGAGAGCACCTGGCCATAATATCATGGCCCATAGGTAGGTATTTGTATCCCTATGGTAGGCCCACCTAGTAACTCGAGGTGAGGATTAGGAGTGTAGGGGGTTAGGGGCCACTTTGACATTCTACGTGACACCTACGAACAGAACAGTGGTCTCTTGTGAAGATTTGCTGGCCTTCGGAGTGAGGAAACTCACTCCAAGATGAGATTTGGGCAATGTTCTCTCAACCTAGCTTGATGGACTCCATCAAGCTAGGTTGAGAGAACATTGCCCCTCTCTCTCTCTCTCTCTCTCTCTCTCTCTCAGCTCTGAACCTGTCAATTCAGCTGAAATAGGACTTACAGGAGAAATGGCAATGAAACCTTATGTCACAGCAGCTATCACACAATCCAAAGAGGTGTAGTTAAAATCAGCATTACAGCTGTACAATGGACTCCATCAAGCTAGATTGAGAGAACATTGCCCAAATCTCATCTTGGAGTGAGTTTCCTCACTCCGAAGGCCAGCAAATCTTCACAAGAGACCACTGTTCTGTTCGTTGGTGTCACGTAGAATGTCAAAGTGGCCCCTAACCCCCTACACTCTTACCTAATCCCCACCTCGAGCTACTAGGTGGGCCTACCATAGGGATACATGTGGTACTTACCGCATTTTGATAAATGCACCCCATAGTTAGTTAGTTGTTTATATATATTTATTTAGAAAAATGTATTACCCACATCTATCTGACATCTTAGGCATGTAACCTATAAAACATTGATAAATACATTCCAGCTCATGTTCCAGCTGTGGAACCTGTTTCAGAGCAAGTTCTGATTCTAGCTTCTGGCCAGTTCTTCCTATTTGCAAATTCCAGATCTAAGAACATAAGAATATGCCATACCGGGTCAGATCAAGGATCTACAAGCCCAGCATCCTGTCTCCAACAGTGGCCAATCCAGGCCATAAGAACCTGGCAAGTACCCAAAAACTAAGTCTATCCGATGTTACTGTTGCTAATAATAGCAGTGACTATTTTCTAAGTCAACTTAATTAATAGCAGGTAATGGACTTCTCCTCCAAGAACTTATCCATTCCTTTTTTAAACCCAGCTACACTAACTGCACTAACCACATCCCCTGGCAACAAATTCCAGAGTTTGTGCTTTGAATGAAAACAATTTTCTCCAATTAGTTTTAAATGTGCCGCATGCTAACTTCGTGGAGTGCCCCCTAGTCCTTCTATTATCCGAAAGAGTAAATAACTGATTCACATTTACCCATTCTAGACCTCTCATGATTTTAAACAGCTCTATCATATCCCCCTCAGCCATCTCTTCTCCAAGCTGAAAAGTCCTAACCTCTTCAGCCTTTCCTCATAGGGGAGCTGTTCCATTCCCCTTATCATTTTGGTCACCCTTCTCTGAACCTTCTCCATCACAACTATATCTTT
Source organism: Rhinatrema bivittatum (assembly GCF_901001135.1). Classification (NCBI taxonomy): domain Eukaryota; kingdom Metazoa; phylum Chordata; class Amphibia; order Gymnophiona; family Rhinatrematidae; genus Rhinatrema; species Rhinatrema bivittatum. The sequence continues at coordinate 93,390,691 of NC_042615.1, forward strand.
TTTGAGATTTGGCGACCAGACTCGTACACAGTATTCAAGGTGTGGTCTTACCATGGAGCGATACAGAGACTTTATGACATTTTCTGTTTTATTCACCTCTATCTACCTAAGTGCAGCTCTTAACTTCTGGTTAACCTCCACCCTATGCAAAGAACACCCTGTGTCTGGTCCAGTCTGAGTCCCAGGGCTCAGGCCTCACTTGGAGGCCTTTAAATATTCAGAAGATGGTAACCTGACAGATCTATGTTTTTTGTGATACTGTGTCATTGCCTATGTAAATGATAAATACAGTGTATCTAGCCTTCACTGCTCTCTTGCTTGCTGTAAATGTGAAGGTAGCATCTGGTCCCACCTCATTCCCCTCCTTCCCATCCATAGATGGTCACTTTCTTACAGTATATGGTAGCCCCATCCTGTCTCCCTGCTTCTTTGTCTTTGCTCTTTTCTGAACTCAATATATGAATGACTGACCCGGGATCCAAATTCTCTTAATATTTCACATTGTTCCTTCTATATTTTAAAAAGAATAAGTGTGTAACTTAGCATCCATATTTCTCATTTCATACATAAAATCTGAATCTACTGGAAGTCCACCCCCCCCTATATCCATAATTTCCCCATCAGGAAAACCAGCTCGCTTGCCAGCAATGCTGCTCCAGTCTTGAAAGAATGGGTTCAAAAACATTCAGGATCCTCTCCTACCACTTTCAGACTCTCTGAAAAATATTTGGAAACTGAAAATGGAAAAGCACTCTTATTTAAGAATATCCCCAGCCCACACTTCGAGCCTGACTTATTTGTATTTTTAACCACCTCAACTGCTCATTCCTTCATAGACATCCATCTTTTCCCCAGAGAGCTCATTTCCTTTGTGCAGCCCTGCAGATGCTATTTGACCCCCAGCACTGTAGTTCAAGCAGAGGCTTTGGATCCTGCCTTGACTAAGAAAGTGGCTTGATTAGCATACACATCCCAGCAGCCCTGAGAAAATGAAATACCCTGCAGTGCCAGTGGCTAGAAAGCTGTTAGTATTTTGTGTATTGATTGGCCCTGCAGACAGAGAACTAGCACTGAAAGTTCTGGAATTCTCTAGTCTCAGCTGGGAGCACAGAGGAAGCAGATTTCTGTGCTGAGGCCCTGTTGAGTTCCTGTGGATAGCCTTTTTCCTGACCTCCCCAGGCACAAGTAAGTAGTGCAAAGTATTTAGTTACCATTTGCTGTTTAATCCTTGTTGTTTTACCTGTTCCTGTTTGCATATTACATCTTTTATCCATTCACTGTTCCCTCTCTTTGTTAATAAACTTTGCCTGTCTTAGACTGATTAATGATGCCGGTATTTTTTTGTATTTGGTCTGTGGATGTTTTTCTAGGAACTGGGTGACCCTTGGGTTGTGTGGGGTCTCAGTGTACCTAGAAACCACCAAGGGATATCTTAAAAGTGGAGAACTTGCCCAGAGGCAAGCAGGAGCACAGTTGTCAGGTGGGAGGTTGCCAGTGTAGGAGCATGTATGCAGGTGCAGGCAGGCCTGGGCAGTGCTTAGTAGGGCCCTCCGAGTGGCCACAGGGTTACCCTGAGTGGGTGTTGGGGTAGCACTGAGGCATTATATGACAGGCAGAATGACAAACTAAATACTGGTCCAGATGGTATACACTCCAGAGTTCTGAAAGAATTTAAAATTTAAATTGCAGATCTATCACTAGTAATTTGTATCATGTCATTATATTTGTCTATTGTCTCTGAAGATTAGAGGGTGGCTGATGTAACACTGATATTTAGAAAGGGCTTCAGGGGTGAACCAGGATACTATAGACTGGCGAGCCTGACTTCAATTCCAGAAACAACCATACAAACTATTCAAAATCACAGAGAATATAAAAAGTCATGGTTTAGTGGGACTCTGCCAACATAGGGGATCTTGACTCACCCAAACGGCTACATTTTTTGAAGGGGTTCATAAACATGTGGATAATGTTGAGCAGGTGTACATAGTGAATTTGGATCTTTAGAAGGTGTTTGACAAAGTCCTTCATGAGAGACTCCTAAGAAAATGTTTAAAAAGTCATAGGATAGGGGTCAATGTCCTGTTGTGGATTGTGACATGGTTAAAATATAGCGACTAACTGGTCAATTTTCTTAATGGAGGGTAAAGAGTTGAGTACCCTAGGGATCTGTACTGGGACTGGTGGCTTTTTAATATATTTATAAATGATATGGAAAAGGGAAAAAGTAGTAAGGTGATAAAATTTGCAGATGACACAAAATTACTTTGAGTTGTAAATTGCAGGAGACCTTGTGAGACTGGGTAAGTGGGCATTCAAATGGCAAAATGAAATTTAATGTGGAAATATACAAAGTGATGCACATAGGGAAAAGTAATCTAAACTGTAGTTGCATAATGTTGAGGTCCATACTGGGAGTTACCACTAAATAAAAAGATTTAGGCATCATCTTGGACAATACTTTGAAATCCTCTGCTCAGTGTGCAGCAGTAGTTAAAAAAAGCAAACAGGAGGTTTGGAATTATTAAAAAGGAATGGGGAATAAAATGGAGAATGTCATAATTCCTCTGTATTGCTGCATGGTAAGACTGCACCTAGAGTACTAGGCAAAATTCTAGTCACCTCACCTTAAAAAAGATAGAGCTGAATTGGAAAAAGTACAGAGAAGAGTGACCAACATTATAAAGGGCATGGAACAGCTCACCTATGAAGAAAGGGTAAAGAGCTGTTCAGCTTGGAGAAAAGAAAATTGAGGGGGGATATGATAAAGGTTTATAAAATCATGACTGCAGTAGAAAGACTAAATGTGAACCCATTGTTTACTCTTTCTAAAAATACCAGAGCCTGGAGACACTGCATGAAGTTAGTAAGTAGCACATTTAAAGCAAATTGGAAAAAATACATTTTCACTCAATGCACAAATAAGCTCTGGAATTCATTGCCAGATAATGTGATAAAGGCAGTTAGGATAGCTAGATTTAAGAAAGGTTTGGACAAGTTCTTAGAGGAAAAGTCCATAAACCATCATTAACTAGAAAGACTTGGGGAAAGCCATTACTTATCTCTGGGTGTTAGCAACATGGGATCTATCTACTATTTTGGATTCTGCCAAGTATTTGTGACCAGGATTGGCCATAGTTGGAGATAGGATGCTGAGTTTGATGGAACTGGATTGTGAGGAGGGAGGGATGGAGTGAACTGAAAATGGAGATAGGGAAGAGAGGAACAAACTGGGGATCACAGGGGGAGAGAGGGAGGGACAGAGAGAACTGGGTATTGGAGTAAAGATTGAAGTGAACCAATCATGAGGAGGGGGGTAGGAGGTAGGGAGAAGGGGCAGAGTGAACTGGGAATAGAGGCAAAAAAGGGAAAGAGTAAACTGGATTGAATTGGGAATCATAGCAGGGAGAAGGAGAGAGAGAGAGATGGGGCAGGAATGAAACAAGGTGAGTGAGAGGTTCATGGCGGGGGGGGGGGGGGAGGGAGGAGTGACCCAGGATGAATGAAGGGATCAGGTGGGGGGAAGAAGTGAAATAGGGAGAGGAAGAGATCAAATGGGATATGGAAAGGGGAATAAGGGAAAGAGGGAATGAAGGTGTGATGGTGGCTGTAACTTTCTTCCTTCTCTACCCCAACCAAATTGCTCTCCTCCTTCTCCTCCACCCTATACCTAGTCCTCCCTCTTTCTTCCTTCTCTTCTATCCCCATCTCCAATTCTCTCTTGCTTCCCGCTTACCCATCCCTGATGCGACCTCCCATCCTACTCCTGAACCCTTTTCTCCCCCTTCTTTTCCTTACATGCCCTTTCTTTATCCTCACTGAATCCCCCATCCTCTCCTCCCTCTCTCTCTCTGTCATCCTCCATCCCTTATCTATCTAAATCTCCTGCCTAACATTGCTTCTTCATTTCCCTCTTCTGTGATCTCCTCTCTTCCCATTCCCAGATCCTTTACCTTTTTCCTCCCCAGACAGTTGGGGTGGAGTTGGGGGCAGAGTTCCCCCAATCAAAAAGGCATTCTGCTGCCCCTGAGTAAGAGAGCCATATTAGTCTTGTCAAAATGCACTGAAGTGCAAATGGAACTCTTACATTGGAGAATATATTTAAATTAGCATTTGATGGCTGCATTCGCTTCATCAGTCCTGCTTGCACAGCAATGCATTAATGGAAGGCTTTTTCAAGGAATGGATAAGAAAACAAGCAACAAAGATTTGGGCAGACTAGAATGTCAGTAGTCTGAATAGCAAATGAATAAGCAGCAAGGTTGCAAGAATCGTTCCCCTGTCCTTTCTAGGAATTCGCAATAGCAAGAGGAATTTGCCTTACAGAGCAGAAAATTGCTTTTAGGAGTGCTTGTTGACATTTAGTTTGCTGAATAAATTTAAAAATTAATGGTTAGCCATGAACAAAATACAAGGACTGTAATGAAATCACTGTTAAGTATTTACTTAAGTTTATATCAGTACATGGGTTATAACCTGGGCCCCTTTTATCTAATGAGTAAAAGAGGTATTTGCCCAGGGTTCACTGCAAAATATTTTTTGATATGTGTGGAGTCCACTGTTGAAATGTTGACTATCACAATTTGCTATCTTGATAAAATTATTAGTGAATCGTTGAAGAGTATTTTTGGAAATTTGTTACACACATGTAAATCATTGGTTGATATGGTAATTAAGCTATGTTCTACTGTGCCTTAATACAAGAGTCCCCAAACTCGATCCTCAAGTGCCACAACCCAGTCAGGTCTTCAGGCTTGTCAAAATGAATATGTATGAGGTCTATTGGCGTGCAGTGCCTCCATTGGATACTAATGGATTTCATACATATTCATTATGGAAATCCTGACAACCTTACTGTTGCGGCCCTCACAAACTAATTATAGGGACCTCTGCCTTAATACTTTGATATCAATGTCAACTGAGAACTACATTTTGAAGCTGATGAACATTACCAATATCACTGATGTTTGTATTACTAACAGCTAGATAAAGTTGAAGGTATAGTAATAAATAAAAAGAATTGTATAATAAAATAACAATAAACCAGTTTTCTAAACTACATATTTTCCTTTTTTATTTCCTTGATTTTTTATTACTAAAAAATTTAGTTTACCAAATGTGTGGTATTTTCTTAAAAGTAATGGTAAGTGAGGGCTGAGGAGCACCACTTGATTATACTTCACCCCAGGCCCATCTGTGCCTTAACATAGCTCTGGCAATAGCACACATCTATATTTCAAAGTCTTTAAATAACAGTGAGGAAGGAACAGAACAATAACTCACTATTCATATTGGTTTTCCTCCCATTTAGGTGTGGATGTGTGGAGGTAGCATGTTTGATGTTCCCTGTTCTAGAGTTGGACACATCTACCGGAAGTACGTCCCATACAAAGTTCCAACTGGAACCAGCCTAGCAAGAGTGAGTATGCAGTACGATCTGTAAGATACCTCTACTTACAGTGGTTCGCTTAACAGGTACTGTTTCAAGAAATACTCAAAAATAAAGGATGCATTTTCTGTACTTCAAAGATTTCTATTAGCTGAATTTTTTACAGCAATGTTTTGAGCAGTTAATGAGCTTTACTAATTGAACTTCAATTTTCCCTCATCATCTATGCAGTGGCACATTAAATCATCTTGGCATGTCACTAGGGCAGAATATAGGGCTTAACTTTTAAGAGAAATGTAAAGGAACTCTCTAACAAAAAGAAAAGTGATATTCTTAGATGCTCCGTATCAGTGCATTTTGCAAAGACTTGTATGATATCTTAGGACAGTCATTCCTCCTGAAGTTTAAATATTGGTAGTGAGGACGTTTAAGCCATATGATGCTAGTTAGCAACCTGTTCAGATTGAAAAGCTAATGAAGTTTGTATATAGCAACCAGATAAAAGGGGGAAATTATTTGTAGCTAGTAAATTAAAACGTAAGTGGTATTATTGCTTTACATACTAATGTGATTTAAAACACTTGAATACAATAACATTTAAAACACTTGAATCCATATAACATGCTATTTATTCACCAAGTAGATAAACCATGGCAAGTGATAATATATATTTCCCCACATTATGTGCTTTCATTTATGTCTCAGAGCAGCTCCACTTGAAATGAGAGATTTTCTGATTGGTTAACCTCTAACCAGTCATTCTCTCTCAGATCCATAGTTTGTTTCATAGGATGCCATGATGGTGGCTTTATGTGAGAGAGAGGTCCGTCTTCTAGAAACCGCACTGGAGTTACCTTTCCATGTGCCACCAAGCAATTGTCAAAAATCTGTACCCACTGCTGAGTGTACACTGTTTCAGTGGGGTGTGAGGAAGGAGCAGTGGAGAAGGTGGGTGGTGTGGTGGAGGGGAGGATACTAGTGATTAAGATTAAGAAACTTTTCCTGGGTTACTTGGCATAAAAACTCTGCTTTTATCTTCCCACTGCCAGCAACAGCATACTTCAGGTTGCTTTGTGCTGTACCCAAACGTCTGGCCTTCCACTGGTTCCTTCTGGACTTGGATCTGCTGTGTTGTTCTGTGGCACCAATTTCTTCCAGGCTCATGCCTGCAAGCAAGAACAAACAAATGAAATTCTAGAGAGAATGGAGAAGTACCACAAGAAAATCATAAACAGTGGGGGAATGCTGAGTAACCAGCAAAAAAAGAAGTGTGCTAGAGAAGCAATAAGACTGTGATCTTTTCTGTCTCTTCCATTTTACCACTTCCATTGTAGCTGCTTTTATTTCCTAGACCTGCCTTCAGTTATGACTTTTGGCACCACAATTTGAATTTGAGAAGGAAGAGACAAGGGGAAGGGGAGGTTTGCTGTGCATCCTAGAGTTATTCATTTTGCAGCTAGAAAGTGGGTTTCAAATAGTAATGTCTGGGAAGCTCTGCTGCAGAGGAGATTAAGAAATTCCAACAGGTAGGGTTGCCAACAGGCTCCACTTCTGGTGTTCAAGTTGATCCTTTCTTGGTTTTGCTCCATTGCATGCATGAGCATTTCTTAGGGAAATCGGATTCTTTAATCAGGCCAACTCTACAACAACATGGGGTACTGTAATAAACAATAGAAAATTTGCAAATGTTTACAGTTCAAGAAGAAGAAATATCACATAGCAATATAGTAAAGTAGCCAACCCTTCTGTTAGCCACTGGATGGCCCTTGGTCCCTTAGCATCAGGACTAGTAACAGCGTAGTGGGATTTTCCATTTTCTTTTCAGTCTCTCCAATGAACTGACTGTGATTAGTTATCCCTAGGATATAAGGTGCAGCTAAAGGTGTAGAGATCATGGTCATTTTGAGTTGGCTCTTGAAGAATAAGGAGCTATTTTTCATTTCACCCTCCTGAGTGTGGGCCTACTATCCCCACTTAGTATTTCTTCTGGCATTACAGGAGATTCCTCATAAGAACATAAGAAATTGCCATGCTGGGTCAGACCAAGGGTCCATCAAGCCCAGCATCATGTTTCCAACAGAGGCCAAACCAGGCCACAAGAACCTGGCAATTACCCAAACACCAAGAAGATCCCATGCTACTGATGCAATTAATAGGAGTGGCTATTCCCAAAGTAAACTTGATTAATAGAAATTAATGGACTTCTCCTCCAAGAACTTATCCAAACCTTTTTTGAACCCAGCTACACTAACTGCACTAACCACATCCTCTGGCAACAAATTCCAGAGCTTTATTGTGCATTGAGTGAAAAAGAAATTTCTCCGATTAGTCTTAAATGTGCTACTTGCTAACTTCATGGAATGCCCCCTAGTCCTTCTATTATTCGAAAGTGTAAATAACCGTTTCACATCTACTCGTTCAAGACCTCTCATGATCTTAAAGACCTCATCAGTATACTCCCTGAGAGGGTCTGCTCCACTTTTGAAGAGATAAACTTTGTTCAGGATTTTTATGTTTTCCTTCTCATTCTGGAGAATACCCTGTATCTTTTGGAGAGGGGCAATTCCCCTTCCCCCCAATCCTGAGGGCAGGGGCTGGAGACCTGTGAGCTAATCCTTCTACTCCCTAGAGGATGACAGCACTACCTAGAATGGGATATTTTTGGACTTAGCAAATTTGTTAGTGTGGAGAGTTTTTTCCCACCCCTCATCACAACTTGGAGGAAGGAGATAGAGAACTTTGCTCAAGACTGGAAACTTCAGACTTTTCTCCCTGAGAAGCCACGCAGAGTGGAAGGAGAAAAGGGATTGAAACATTAAGTTCTGGAGACTCCCAATGGATGAACACCCTAAAGGGATCAGATCAGAGGCTGTGGGCAAAAGTCAGAACTTTGGGCTCAGGTAGGCTTTTTTCGTGGCATGGGGTTCCCTCCTAGGAGTTCCCATTTTACTGGGCTGATTGTGCACAGATGAGGAAATAGTGGCAAGCTCCCTCCCAGGAGCTTGCGAGATGGACACAAGCATCCCAGCAGAGAGACAATGTAAATAGTTTGGATGTACAGTTTCATTTGTGGAAGGCTTGTGGGACAGTGTTTGACATTTTGGAAAAGTCATTAAACTATTAAGGGTAGTAACTGCTGTTCTGTGCAGGTTACCTCCTTGTGGAAATGTTATACCATCCCTTTCTTCAAGCCTTTAGGGATCTGCAGTGTCTGTTCCATGCACTTTTGAATTCATTAACTGTTCTGGTCTTCACCACCCTCTCTGGGAGGGCATTCCAGGCATCTGCCACTCTCTCCATGAAGAAAAATCTCCTGATGTTGGTTCTGAATCAGCCCCCCTGGAATTTCATTTCGTGACCCCTAGTTCTACTCTTTCCTTTCCAATGGAAAAGGTTTGAAGTGTGTGCATCATTAAAACCTTTCAGGTTTCTGAAGGTCTGTATCATATCTTCTCTGCACCTCCTCTCTTCCAAGCATATATATTCAGATCCTTCAGCCTCTCCTCATAAGTCTTCTGATACACTATTTGGTCACCCTTCTCTGGACCATCACCCTTCTCTGGACCATCTCCGTCCTGTCTCTATCCTTTTTGAGATACGGTCTCCAGAACTGAACACAGTATTCCAGGTGAGACTTCACCAAGGACTTGTACAAGGGCATCTTCACCTCCTTTTTCTTACTGGTTATTCCTCTCTCTATACAGCCCAGCATTCTTCTGGCTTTAACTGTTGCCTTGTCACATTGCTTCATCGCCTTCAGATCACCAGACACCATTACCTCAAAGTCCCTTTCTTGGTCCATACACATCAGTCTTTCATTGCCCATCACATACAGCTCTTCTGGATTACCGCATGACTCTGCAAGTCTTGGCATTGAATCTCCTTTCTCTCTGACTCTTCAGTATAAAGCACAATAATATGTGCTACAGAATAGGGAAGCACATTTGTTTAAAATGAATACAGAATCTGAACTAAATCAGATGGATTCATTTCAGATATTGGAAAATGAATATGAATGGCTAGTGCCCCAAAAATAAACAAAAATGTTTATTTGCATTTTGTTTCCCATTAGTCTATAGGACAAGAAAAACTGCAAGGTTTTCTATCTTATCAAGGCAGATATCACACTAAGCACAGTGATTAGCATTGACCCTAGAATGACCAAAGCCAGGGCATTAAAGGACAGGGAACTCGCCAGGAGACAAGACTGATCAAAGTGGAACATTTTTCAACCAGTTTATCCTAGCTGGCATCTGCATAATTGACAGCGACTTCCTCTTTATTTTCAATCTGAAACTGGAAGTTAGATCAGGCAGGCACCATTTAGGTTCACTTTGTCTGGCAGCTGGGTGAGAGAAAGGGTAGGATTTTAAGCTGTGAGAACTGAAGAAGAATTCAGAAAATAAGGACTAGGAATAGTGAACATTGAGATGAGCTCTAGCTGTGCTTTCCTTTTATCATACCCAGACACACACTTTGTTACTGTGTGTCAACAGTCTGTTGTATGTTTTCTATATTTGCAGTGATACCATGAGCACATACAATGTGATAACCTGGGATGGTGTTCTTCCCAACAAGAAGATTGATGAACAAAAACTAGATATTGTGGTAAAAGAGAAGAACACAAGAATGGCATTGCTTAGAGGTGTCAGACGGGACCGGGTCTGGGTGTTAAAATAAAGTTTACTGATTGGTAATAATAAATTAAATTCCATTATCCAAAAGTGTGAGTTTACATGTGACTGATGGTACATTATCGTTTTTCCTCTGTAGGTAGGTGTCCCTAATCCAGACCTCTGTGTGGAGCCCATGGTGATTTTAAATGTGTTAAACTCTCCCAGGGACTGCATGGGAATCCTATTAGAGGCGTCCTCAACTTTACTGAAAAATCCTACCTTTAGACATCTTCTCCCCAGCATCCAACCCGTCCTGATCCTTCGGGTGGAAATCCGGATGGGATCTCCTTATCTTGTACTTCCTTCCGTTAGTTTAGTTGTTCTTTCATCCTTTATTCTCTGGAGGACTTCTCTTAAGGAAAAGTCAGTGGGATTAGGTTATTATTCTTGCACTGAAATCCCAGTAGGGAGGGGGATTCAAAAACCTTCCCACTTTCCCACTGAAGTCCAAAAAATTCCATAAAGCTAAAACTGGATATCTCTTCTGCCTTCACTGTCTCTCGCTGCATGCTCCATAAATGGTGCTTGCCTACCTAGGATTTAGAGAAGGCCCACAGGTCTTTGGTCCCCTGGTGAGAGTCCTTTTGCCTCTAAAGGATATCAGGCTTAAAATCTACCTCTCTATAAAATAAGAGCAGGACCTTTAGGTCGAGAGTACACTGGGAGGTGTCACTTCTAAAAGAAACTCCTTTGGGTGAAGTTGGGAGGCCCCATCAGAATGTGAAAAAAAAAATACATCTTGCTCTCTGACTTCTCTCTAACTGAATCCCACTGTGTAATAAAATGGCTGGGCTAAATAGTGCTGAGGCATCCAATCCAGAACCTCCAGGTGGGAGGGTCAGAGAGCTCTGGATGGCTGTTTAACAGAGGGTTATAACTCAGGGAAAATGACATCTGGTGGCCAAACCAGTAGGGTGCCACATATGTAAAACCGTGTCATTTGTGGGAGAAAACAACAGTACCTCTCCACTACTGGTATAGGCAGGCACTCATTAGAGTAGGCATAGGCACTTGCTATGCAGCACAGTGGAACTCTTTTGAACAAGAGTGTGTGTGTGTGCCTGTGTGCGTTGCATTCTTTGCCTCTGTGTGTGTTTGCCATATGACTGTTTCCACAATGGTCTGTGTGTGTCAGAGTAGTGAAAACAAGAATATTATCTAACACTAGCAGTACCAGCACTCTGCCACCTAAGCTAAAGGGAGATTTTTTTTGCCAGGGAAAACTACAGGGCCAGACACAGGAAGACACAGGAAACATCAATCAAGAAGAAGCTGAGGCTGAAACAAGATGTGCTGACTGCTGCAACTGTTAGTTGTATTCCTAAGGTGCAGGGGCAGAAGAAGGCAGAATCATAGGAGGGTGGTATTGGCACTGACAATGGAGGGGGAAGGTTACCCCATGATTGTAATGTGAACTGGCAGCCGTAATGGCACTTGTGCATAAAAGTTAAAGACGCTGTTAAGCGGAAGTGTACATTGGCCCACATATGAGGGTATACCTTATTGAATGAATTACGTGATATATGTGACTTCTCTTTTGGAATATTATCATTATTCAGTCACATCTTTTCCAGTTTTTCTATTTTGAGTACTAAGAACAGAGCATCCAAAAGCAGAACAGAGCTCCTCCATGATGGTTTCTGAGGAAAAGTACTGATTTAGAAGAATCACATCATGGAATCTCTGAATCTGAGGAGAGAAAAGAATAGTAGCCAAGGGCTACTTGGGGTACTTAGTTATTAGTGTGCTAACCTGTGTTGAGCACTGGCAGGTAGAAAGCAGGAGGAGGAGGCAGAAAGCAATACCTCTGGGGAAAAGAGCAGGAGCGGAGGTAGTGGAGGGCTTGAGTGGTGCTGCTGTTCTTTCGCCTTTCAGTCTGCGCTTAACCTCAGCCCCCAGCACAGCGGCCATTTGTTGCTGTGCTGGGGATTGCGTGCCGGCAGGCTGTCGGCGCGCGCAACCGATGCCTGCCCAGAGGTAGGCACAACAGTGTTGGGTTTCTGTCTCTCTGTAGGGTATTTGGGTTTGGGGTATCTTTGTGTCTCTGTGTCTGGGTCTATATATATATATGTAAGGGTCTATATATAATATATATGCCTATATGTATACATATACTGTACATATATAAGCCCCAAGAGGGGTTGAGATATATATATATATATGTATTAATCCATTTGGAGGGAGAACTAATTGCAATGAATGGAAGGGTGGCTGCAGCTCAAAAAGCTTGCTCACCCCTGCTGTAGAGGAATGAATTTGTATTCATTCCTGGAGAGAAGTCCAGGTAGCAACAGGAAAGAAAGTAAATGGAGTCAGAACTTTGTGCTGAACAAATGGATTAAGGAATGACAAATGGGGCTTACACTTATGTTATCTAAATTGGGAGGGTCATCCTATCCACTAAATTGTGGGAGGAAGCTTCCAAAGTACCCTACTAATTGGACAGGATCAGGAATAAGAGAAATCAATTGACTTCAGTAACAACATATATTAATTAGAAGTATAATGTCACAGATTTATTAAAAGAACCAAAGCTGTAAATCCACCTTGGAGAATAAGAACTTGTAACTGAACATTATGAATCAGTAAAAGTAGGGCAGATAACTTTAAAACACACAAGTGAGTCGTTGAACACATGTAGATGGGCGCACACTCGCAATCACACATATTATATATCTTGTGCGCAAATGTGTGCACACCTTATAAGCTATGTTTAAACATATCCAACAATATGCTCACGTATCTAAAAGATACACTGCATGTATTTTCACAGATAAGTAGTGGGTTTTGAGATTTATCTATCTACTTGACAACAAAAACCGCCATTTACCCGGAAAAGTCAAAATTTATCTGGTAACTGGTGCAAATCCAGGGGGCCCAGGAGTTACACCTGAATAAAAGTTATCTGGCTACCTTTATCTGGATAACTTTAAACCTAACTGGCTACCTTTAAACATCGCTGGTTAGGTTTAAGGTTATCCAGTTAAAGGTAGCTGGATAACATAAGGCTTAACCGGCTATATTCGAAAGAATATAGCCGGTTATTGCACTCGGAGGTGGAACCCTTGTCCTGGAACAGCGCGTAGACTGCCCCAGGGGGCGGAGCACTGAGGGAGACAGAGGCAGAGTCCAGCTTCACCACTGGAAGCCCGAGGTCCCCCCGGGAGGAACCCGTAGGGACCCGGGCCGCTTGGACTTAGGTGGGCCTCGCAGGGTCTCCAAGAGAAATGGAAGTCCAATGTGCCCACAGGAACTAGGGGAGTGCTGTAGGGTTCGAGACTGAAGACAGGTGGCAGCGGAGAGCACCAGAACAGGGATGGAGAAGACAAGGCGAGGAACAGAGCCAGGAACTAAGACATGGTCAGGCAAGCATGGTCAAGTCCAGGTATCAGTCCGAGGAGTGGTCAACAAAGCAAGGGTCAAGAGCCAGAGGTCCAACGGGTTCTGGAACAAGCTGAGGTCTTTGGCAGGCGGCAGGCAGGTCAGGAACAAGCTGAGGTCTTTGGTAAGCAGCAGGCAGGTCAGGAACAAGCTGAGGTCTTTGGCAGGTGGCAGGCAGGTCAGGAACAAGCTGAGGTCTTTACCAGAATGCAGTCCAAGGTAAGACCAGGGAGATGAACAGACGAGCAAGCAGGAACAAGCAGGACTAGGAATCAGGAACAACCGGAACAGAACTGGAATGAAGGATCCTGGAACAGATTAGGAACAAGCAAGCAGGAACACGCAGTGACAATCTCAGGAACAAACCGACCCGTTTGCCAAGGCAAGGAAGTGAAAGCAATCACTTCCTTATATCTGAGGTTCAATCAGGGGGCGCTGCGGAGCTATGCCCCGCCCTGGTTCCTACTTCAGCGTGGCTGGTCCACACGTGAGCGTCTGGGGGCATGGTTAGGCAGGCCGATGGCGCCGGCGTGCGGTGTGAAGCCTGGCGTGTCGTGCCGTGGCCTTACTGGGCTAGCTAGGGCCGCGAGGGAGGCAGCGCTGGAACTTGGCACGGGGGCCCGGAGATGAGCAGTCCTGAGTGCAGGGCGTCTGCGGGCGGGGTGTGCGCAACACAGGTTAAATGACAACAGTGATTTTTATTTTTTAAATGGCTTGCATGTGACTGGCAGCCTGATTCCCAGATCCCCACCAAATGTGTAAAAAAATCGGCCTTGCGGTTCTGAACCCTCCATTCCTCAAAACCCTCCAAGTAAAAAAAAAAAAAAAAGGCACAGAGCCGCTGGCCAGCCTCCTCCCTCCCTGCCCCCCCCTTCCCAGTTAACCAAAAGAAGAATGCAATGCCCTCATTCTCGCCCTCCCTCCCTCCTCCCCCCAATCCTAACCCTACAACCCACCCAGTAACTTTCAAAACCTCTTTCTGGCGCCTTGATCGCAGTCCATCTGTAACGCAATCCCACTGGCTTCCAGCATTGCTAGGACAGAAAAAAGTTATATAGACAGTTATGCCTTGAGTTATACAGCCACGTGCAATCCTCGAGTTACCTGGCTAACGTAGCTCACCCCAGAATGCCTCTTTTCTCCGGTGCCTGAAGAAGTTAGTGCCTACCTTTGGGTAGGCGCTAATTTCTGAAAGCAAAATGTTCGGCTTGGCTGCACATTTTGCTTTCTGAATCGCACGGGAATACCTAATAGGGCCATCAACATGCATTTGCATGTTGTGGGTGCTATTAGGTTTGGGGGGTTGGACGTGCGTTTTGGACGCGCTATTACCCCTTACTGAATAAGGGGTAAAGCTAGCGCATCCAAAACGCGCGTCCAAATGCCGGCTAACAGTGCGCTCCGTCGGAGTGCACTGTACTGTATCGGCCCGACTGTTAGTGAAGATTTTGAAAGGTTAAAGAGCAGAAACCATGAGAACTGGGTGGTTGCAGCAGTGCTCCTGCCTGGAGCAGTAGAAAATCTAGGTGCCAGGGCTCCACAGGGAGATTAGAAAGCAGCACATATCCTATTTGGGTGAATCCGAGTTTGTGGCCATGTCTGCATGTGGCCTAGAAAGGGATTAACCGAGTCTCTATGGCGAGTCCTCCTGCCTTGCACACCAAATGTTATTTTGGGGGCCCTGAGGAATCTTACATGAATATCTGCATTTATGCCAGTGATTATTCATTTTTTTCCCCCTGATATTTGCTATCCAGAGACCTAAGTTATTTCAGGTAACCATATGGATTACATATTGTGTAACGGTTGACTGACACATCTCTCTGCTTATTTATTACCTCTTATCTATGCAGTTCTACTGACCAGGGAGAGAGAGAGATGGAACTTTCCTAGAAAGTTTTCCATCCTTGTTAACCAAATGATGGCGCTTAACCCTTTTTTTTATAACCAAAACAAAATTAGGCTTAGGGAAGGTAATTTTAAATGGTGTTTCTGCAGATGAAACAGAGTTTTACCATAGAAATGGTTTGGGGGTTTTTTCAAACTTTCCCATGTGATATGTGGGTGGGCAAACTTATGTGCATGCATCCAGCTTAGCTGGCTGCACATTTACCCAGACCAAGCAGAGGCATTCCCAGAGAAAGAGCTAAGGAGAGAGTTCGACTTATGTGCAGACTTTTTTCATTTTGAAAAGCATATGCATACATTTTACTGAATGTTTTCTGCACAGATAATTGGAGGTGTAATTGTGGGTAGCTAAATTTGTTGGAATAATTTCTTTAAAAATTGGTGCAGCTTATTGTGCATGCTTCTCAATTAATTTAGGCGAGCTGGTTATCCCTACATTGTGCAAAAAGTTGCCTTGAGGGATCCTTTTATGTCATGATGTTTTTCTCCACGTAGCCTCCTACCTGATCAGCTGTACATGGGGAGGGTCACTGACCAGGCACATCCACATGACCTCCTGGGGATCTCACATGGGGGTGGGGGGGAACAGTCTTTCAAGGCCCTTAGGGGTTGTCTTAACACCTCCCAGTCACGCCAAAAAAATAAAAAATCAACGCACTGACTCTCAAATTGATATTCAAAATAACGTTTTTACTGATGATGGTGAGCAGAATGTAAGTCCAAGAGCAACACACCCAAAACTAAATCCTGTCTCCTGTGCACAAATTTCAGCATAGTTCCTAAAACTCAGCTCCCTCGGATAGGAACCCTTCCTCCCTGCAAACCTCCCAGAACAGCTACCTCCTTTCCCCTTCTAGCGGAAGATTCATTCCTGAATAGCAATCTCGCAGAATTATTTTCCCCCAGTGGCAGGGCAGGTCCTTCTGCCTTCGACAGCTCCCCGTGGCAGACCTCTCTTTCGGGTTACGCTTCTCTCAGCTCTCCCCGGAGAAGTTTGAAGTATTTCTTCTCCTCTCGAGCACCTCTGATATTGACACTGGTCACCCTCTGTGGTCCAGACCGTCACGTTTTCTTCAAAAAGGGGCAGAGGGCAGACTCCAAGGTCTGGAGACCTCCTCTGCTCTCATAAGTCTCCTCCCTCTCTCCTCCCGCACCACAGAGGTGCAGAGGTTTTATTAACTCCAGTGACCCTTCCCAAAGGGGGAGTGTCCCACCTCCCTAAACACTCCTTTCTCTCTACATCACAGGGGCAGGCTCTGGTTTGAGACCCCTGGTTCATACTGTCACTCATGCCAACTGAGGGCTAGTAAGGGACAGGACTGGGCACCCAGTTAAAGAACGTTAGAAACACCATAAAAAAGAAGAAATAAAGCTGGTGGCAGCCCCCCCCCCCCTGTGTCATATGCACCATTGAGGGGGTCTCCTTTTCCATTCACTCTTCCATGCAAAAGCGGAATTTGCAACGGGAACAGGAAAAAGGCTTCTCCATTTCTTCTCCTCCGTTTTCTTAGTGCGAAAGAATTCCTATCTGAAACCTTTGTGAGTGTTTGCAGACACTCTTGCCCTGAGATGCTGAAGAGCTCCCTGGGGGCCGTAAACAGTATATAAGAAAGAGCCATGGTTGCTGTAGAAAATCAAAAAGCGTTGTTTTGTCAGCACAAGCAATGTGAATTTTGCTGTCTCAGCACGCCACCTGATGTCACTGAAAGTCACATCCTGAGTGAAGACCCTTCAGCAAGGAATGGGCTTTCATTACTAGCACAGCAGAAATAACTTCACTTTTGTCAGCTCTCTCAGTCTCCTGACCTCCATGACATTAAGGCATAATGCGTTTGTAACTTGACAATTTCCTGTACTACAAAACTCAGAATATTAAGTTATGATTATGTCCACTGAGATAATATGGTAATGACATTATTTCATTTCAGCTCTTTTCACAAAGAGCTCTTTTATCCCAATTTTAACAATTTTGTCTGTTTCCCTCACCATCCTGCGGCACCCCCTTCTCCCGCTATTCTCTCCTGCATCAATAATCTGTTGTGTATTCATCTCTCTCGCACTGTCAAAACCTAATTCCAAAAGAGTCAACCACTATGCATGTGTCTGTTACTAGCACAATGTATTTCTTTGAATGCATGAAATTCACTAACGAAATCATGTTTCCATCATTCTATTCCATTATGCAATGTGATAGCATCATATTTTAGTTTTAATGGCTTAGAGAAAACCAAACTATATGCCCAACTGTCTGGCAAAGCTTAATCATCACTGTACCCAGGAAATATGCATATCTTAGGTTTATATTAAATACATTTCAGGTCATATAGTCAGACAAGAATAAAATCAACTTTTAATTTTGAAGATCATAAAGTTGCATCTAACCACACCTATGGTAGTTGTATTGAGAATAGCAATGGCAGATTTATTATGCATCAGTCATGGGTGATTCCCCCAGTGTGGATGCGCAAGAGCCTCTAATAATGGGCACCCAGAGCACCCAGCTGGGTGGCCACCTAAACCCCCCCCCCCCTTCCTTCCATACTTACTTGGGCGGTCCAGGGCAGTATCCATCAAGGAGCCAACATCATGCTGGCTCAGGGAACCTCCTGGGTCGGGACAGCAGGTCCTCTGTCGCAACAAGATGATGCGGCCTCACCCAATAGGCCTGGCGTGAAGCGCGATGAGCAAATCTGTTCGTGACGTCAGCTGGGGGGGGGGGGAAAGCTGATGGAAGATTTAAATCCCACCGGCTAGCAAAGGCCGGCCCTTTTCGTTCTGGCTCTAGTGAACACAGCTTTTCCTACCCAACCCACTCTAATCAGTAGTAAGTTTAATTGTTAGTCAGCTTCAATTATGATTTGTTACCCACGTCGCTCCGGCGGGGGTGACCAAGTCCAGGAAGGGTGACATAGTGATAATGGAAGATAGCAGAGGCTGGAAAGTGCCATTTAAAGGAATAGTGACTAGGGCCACACTTGTACAGGAGACAGCAAGAGAGGAGATGTCAAGCCCTAGAACTGGCCTTGATGCATTTACGGCCTTAAATGCGACAGAGGAGGGGCTCTTGGTAAGCCTGCTGCATGGCAACATACTGGGGATCCTCCAGGTCATTCTCCCCATCACACCTACTGGGGCTCATAGGAGCGAGACCCTGGAACATTCTGGTAAGGCGGATGTGCAACAAAGCTCCTCGTGGCATCTGCCCCCATGGGAACGTGTAGACAGGCATGCAGCACTTGGCACCCCAATTAGATTTCCCTGTTAGGGCATCTAATAAACGGCGGTGACCATTTGCATCCAACTAAGCCTTTAATGTGTTATTTGCATTTTGTGTAGTTATTATGGTAAATGTTCCTGCATTCTGTGTTTGGGTTATGGTTTGGTTACAGGGTGTGGGGGGGCGGAAGCCCAGAGTGTCCAGCCGGCCTCAGTTAAGTGCAGATTTATGCTCTTTACTTCGATTGATTAAGGAACTATAACAGAGTTGCACTGAATTTCTGTCTTTTCTGGTAGTCCAGGTCAGCTTTTTTTGCAAGCAGCTAAAATTTGGAAAGCTGCTTTGCAAAACCCAAGCATTGGGTAACAGCATGACCCTGATCCAGTGGAAGGATTCAAATATGTTTTATTTTGCATTTTATGGCTGTTTAAAATTTTTGTAAAGCGCATTGAGTTTTTTGTAGGCGTGATTAATAGATATAAACCAAATGGAAATAATATTAAATTAAATGACTAAGAAGAGGCTGAGGGTGCTGCTACTGCAGATCTCTGCCTTCCCTCAGCTATAACTAGATGCAATCAGCTAATTAGGAAGCAGCCTGTGTAGTTTGACAAGATTTGCTGCCGCCCAGACTGAGCAATGTTGAAGGAGCTCGCTGTTGTTCAGCTCCCTGCAGGAATATCTAAGTCTTCCAGTTCCTGAGAGTGCAGACCCTAAAGATGTCGAGAGAGATTTGCTGAATAACTCTCCACCAAAGTTCTTAAGCCTCCCAGCCAGAATCTACACCCCGGGGCTCTGATGTAAGACAGTGCGCTCGGCTGCACGTGCATGTTAGTGGGCTGTTGTGCCTTCATTTTTGTGCATTCATAGATTTACACCAGATGTAACAAGGCGTTTACTACACAAAAAATGTGCACGTTAATGCGAGTTAAACTGTGTGTACAAATCAGCACTCCTCCATGCAAATTTCATGTTAATCAAGGCATTAGCTATTACTCTCCAGTGCAGAGAGGTGAGTAGGTTGGATTCATGTTCTTTAATGCTGGAAATATAACTCCTGATCAGAGGTGGAGAAACAGCTTAGTGTCAGTCTATGAGGCTGAACCTGCAGTTTGTGGGATGGAGGTCCAGCATTTGTGCACATAAAACCCACTATGAGCACGAATCAGAGTTCCTGCTCATAAAAGTTGTGTTTATAAAACAGGAGATAGGAGCCCAACTTTATGTTCTAAGTTTTCTGCACACGACGTTTATGCACACACAAACCATGTTTTCTGCAAACAGCAATGTGCATAAAGCATTTTTTGTACATATAACACAGGTTTCAGTGCAGAAAACATGGTTTATGCATGCTAAGCAAGTATATGCACATCTTTTTTAATTTTCCAGCTGCTTTAGCATGCCATTAGCTTACTGCATCAGGAGTTAACTCTTTTAGCGCAGGAGTAAGAAAAATGTGCATTGTAGCCCTGGTGCACATTTTTTACTCACATCATTACATCAGAACCTGAGAGAGAAACTGGAGAACTGCTCAGACATGAAGCTGGACCACTGCTCCCAGAACATGATCCTTCCACTCAGGGTAAATATTTGTTCATTTTACTCCTTATGTTGTAAAGCTAGTATTTCCATTCCTGTTGTCTGCTTTCTTAAGCTGCTTTTTCCTGTTACCTGAAAAATGTATAAATACACCCCTTAATGACCCCTTCAATAGCCTGGCTAACTTGTCGTCCACCGCATTCTCCAGCAGAGAGGAAGCTGTGTAGTACGGAAGGTCTGATATCACAGTGTGAGAACAATTCCATTTCAGAAAGTAGCTGTCAGCTAGGCCAGCGCCACTAATTTTCTCTCTCTGAGACTCCACGGAAAGCATTGATTTTTCATCTGATTCAGCTGAGTATTCAGAGACTTTGTTCCAGTATATTGTCTCCATTTCATCCTCCAGTAAGATTTATGGATTCCAGTTTGTATTTTTCAAGACATTGGGGGGGGGGGTGATTTGGCATTTTGGAAATGGCCTGTATTCTGTATGAAGTTAAGCGATTGTTTAGCTGTGTGGTTGAGCAGTATTGGGCAGACTAGACGGACCATACGTTTTTTTGTTGCCATCATATTTCTCTGTTTCTATAGAAAGAACATCATGACACTCGACATTCTAAATGGAAAACAGTCTTTTCCAGGATAATAACTTTTCTTGGGAATGTATACAAACTAATTAAAATAATTTCAAATTTCTTAGTGTCCAGTCAGATGAATTCAGAACAAGTGGGTTATACACCTCAACCAGCAGATGGAGTCAGAGCAAACTGACATCACAGGTCTATACCCTTCCAGTCACATCAGCCTGCCAGTGTTCTCCATCTCCAGCAGATGGTGAACATGCATTTGAAAACAAAGAAATAAGGAAAATAAATTTGCCCTGCTCTCCTATGGTGGTACCAAAAGATCCCTCCCCCAGTTGAGAATTCCTGAGGTGATTTCTGTGGTCCCTCAGATGAGTGCCTTGGTCTGGTAGCTGGTTTTTCAGCTGGCATGGATTTAGCTTTTAAGCTGTTGAAAGGCAGTGGGTGCAGGAAGTCAAGCGCAACGGTGATGACATATTCCCCCTACCCCTGCAGCCGGAGACCGTCTCTGTACTCAGCCAGGTAAGGCTGAGCTCAGGTATGCTTAAAAAAAAATACAGAGAAGGAGGGTTTTTTGGTGTAGGGCTTCCTCCTTCCCTCAGTCTCCATGCTCGGTGCACCATTCCAATATACGTCCCACTTCATGGGAGGTCAAGGACATGGGTAGCTTGGCGAGTTGAGCAGCCTCTGTCAGCTAGGCCCCGTTCTGAGACTTTTTTGCTGCATTCCGTGTGGTAGGCCTCAACTGCGTTTTGCACGCTTTTTTAGGTTTCCCTCTACAGGATTGTTGGCTCGGTGTGTGCATCTAGCTATGCATCCAAGTTGTATGTCCAGTTTTTGGACGCTTAGGCAGGACTAGTAGTCTGTGCGTCCGTTAAGCAGCACCTTAAGTGGCTGTCCGTTTACCTGTATGCACAAGTTGAATGTTGCTGTGCACTTAAGTTTTTTACATTGCCTATCACTAGGGACAACTAATTTTTGGACATCTAGGCATTGGGACGCCTAGATGTGAGATGCCTAGATGTGAGATGCTTAGGTGTTGGATGCCTAATTTTTGAATGCGTAGGTTGGATGCCTAGAATTTTTTGGATGTCCTTAAAAAAAACCAAAACAAAGCAGCTAGACACACACCTCCGGCCACTGATCAGTGTACTGCCAGTCTAATAGCACCTATATCTAAGAAACCTAATTGCCTTTCTCTCTGCACTGCCTGTGCCCACTAACTTTTGTCAATGCTGTTTGGAGGCTCAATGAGAATTATCTTCCTATGATTTCACTAAGCCTGGTTCTTCGCAGCTGGATATAGGTCTGGGTAAAGACAATTCAGGTGGGTGCACCTGATTTTGGAACTCCCCTAACTGATTTTTCAGCAGGGGAAGGCAGCTAGTGTGCATTCTCCAAGCAGACAACTATCCCTATACAGGGAGGAGCAGCCTTGAAGGATTTACACGATAGAAGGATTGAAACCATCCTTAAGTAGGCATTTGAAGCAGTAGCAATGACTTTGCAAATAGCTTCTTGTGACTCGTCCTTGTTTACTTCTCTCTCAAGAGGTTGATGAGTCTGGGGTGAATTCCAAGGCAGTTATGGAGCCAGCAACCGCCTTCTTGGCAGATGCAGGCTGCAATTTGGTATAGAGAAGGGTGGCCAAAATGATAAAGGGGATGAAACAGCTCACCTATGAGGAAAGACTAAAGAGGTTAGGACTTTTCAGCTTGGAGAAGAGACGGCTGAGGGGGGATATGATAGAGATGTTTAAAATCATGAGAGGTCTAGAATGGGTAGATGTGAATCGGTTATTTACTCTTTCAGATAATAGAAAGACTAGGGGGCACTCCATGAAGTTAGCATGTGGCACATTTAAAACTAATTGGAGAAAGTTCTTTTTCACTCAACGCATAATTAAACTCCGGAATTTGTTGCCAGAGGATGTGGTTAGTGCAGTTAGTATAGCTGTGTTTAAAAAAGGATTGGATAAGTTCTTGGAGGAGAAGTCCATTACCTGCTATTAATTAAGTTGACATAGAAAATAGCCACTGCTATTACTAGCAACAGTATCATGGAATAGACTTAGTTTTTGGTACTTGCCAGGTTCTTATGGCCTGGATTGGCCACTGTTGGAAACAGGATGCTGGGCTTCTGACCCAGTATGGCATATTCTTATGTTCTTATGTTCTTATGCACCTCAGCCAGAGGGGTGGCTTTGGTAATAGTGGCCAGGCATCAATTATGGCTGAGGAATTGGTCAGCCAATGTGACCTCCAAGGCTAATCTCATGAAATTGCCCTTTTAAAGGCTAACTCTTGTTTGGGGGCAAGTTGGAGAAACTGATCAGTAAGTGGGGCGAATCACCGGTTCCTCAATTACTGGAGGATAGGAAGCAAATGCCATGCTCCTTTAGCATGAGAGGTTTTGCTAAGGGATCCAAGCATTTTATAGAGAAGTGACTTTTCAGAAGACTCAGCCTTTTGGTAGGTTTCATTCCTTTCATGTCTCCCAATGAAAGTTTGCCGACCCACCATCAGGAACAGGAGATAGGGGGATGACTCTCTCTCTTCTAGCAGAGGTGGATCGAGATTACATCAGATCAATGGGTCCTGGAGGTGATATGAGAAGGATATGCGCTGGATTTTCGCAGTATTTTTTGGGATGTGTTCATGGTCCCTGCATACCACTCCCTGCAGAAGAATCCTATTATGAATGGTCAATTGCAAAAGTAAGCATCTTTCACTACTGTGTTGTTGGTACTTTTGGCAATCTGTTTGATACATTAAATAAAGGCTTGAGACTTAATTCGTTAATGGTACAAGTAGCGGCTCTTGCCTATTTCAGAGGACAGGCGAATGGCGGATCCTTGTCGGCTCATCTTGATGTGGCCTGTTTCCTGAAAAGAGTGAAACATTTTCATCCTCCTTTGTGGTTTCTGCTGCCCTTATGGAGTCTTAATTTGGTATTGGATTTCTTAGCGGGTCCTAAGTTTAGACCGATGTGTAACCTAACCTTGTGGGTACTGACATTGAAAACAATGTTTCTTCTGGCAATTGGTTCTGCACTTAGAGCTTCCGAACTGTAGGCCTTGTCATTCCTCCGGGTGACTCCAGGGGCGGTATAGCTGTGTACTGTTCCTTCCTTTCTACCAAAGGTGGTCACTGACTTTCACTTGAATCAGTCCATCTCCCTGCCTTGGACAGAGAAAAAGATGTAGAGGAGTATCGTCTGTTTGGCCCTTGATTGTCAAGAGACATATTGTCCAGTATCCAGAGGTTACTAAGCCTTTATGGAAGGCAGATCGCCTGTTTGTCCTTTATGGTGGTACTAGGCAGGGAGAGCTGGCCTCACGGGCTACTATAGCTCGCTGGATTAAGGAGGTAAAAACTGCTGCATACGTTAATGCTGGGAAGCCGATACCTCATCAGGTCAGGACTCATTCCACTAGGGCTCAGGCAGTGTCATGGGCAGGTCAAATTGTTGTCTCCTGTCAACATTTGCCGAGCTGCAACGTGGTCCTCGTTACACACTTTTTCCAGGTATTATCATTTGGATGTGCAGGTCTAGGAGGACACAGTCTTTGACGTGCGGTTTTAACTGGACCGGGGGCAGCCTGCCACCCTATTGCAAGTAGCTGGGATATATCCCACTTGTTCTGGATTCATCTGACTGGAAGCTAAGAAATCAGAAATTACTACTTACCAGATAATTTCCTTTAGGACAGTCATCTGAATCCAGCTTCCCTCCCTTGGCTGCCGAATGGTTGTATTATGGTCCTCCTCCATGGCTACGTGTTACATGGTTTACTGGTAAGTATTTGTCCAATCCCTAGACTAGGGTTAATACTTTCTTGTCTGAGCTCAGTGTTGCCTGTTGGCTGAGTATTAAAATGGTTATCTGTTTAATCAAGTTTTGCTAGTCTGTCCACAGGTGCTTTTGAAGAGAATGCTGGCAAGCCGATGTCACTGCAGGGGTGTATATAACTGTGATATCAGTTTGTTCCATCTCCATCTGCAAGTAGAGGTGCATAACCCGCTTGTTCTGAATTCTTCTGACTGTCCTAAAGAAAAGGAAATTATCAGGTAAGTAGTCATTTCTCAGGACGATGTCATTAATTATTCAATAATGTCTTATAGGGATAGGTGAAACTCTTCAGACATAGTTCAAATCCAGGCTCAGATCTGCAAACAGCTGTCTTGAGTTTACTCAGATAATCAATCAGCTATGATCCATTTGCACCTGAATTTTTGAAACGGTATTTACTTTGGTTCAGATGTAAAATATGTGAATATCTGCAGATTCAAAGTATTCAGGCATAGTGGTAATCTTTGAATATTTTGAATGTAAGACTGAATCTATGAATATTTGCTTCCAAGCTAGGTCGAAGAGATCTGAGCTAGGTTTTATAGAAAGGATGTGAATGCAAGAAACAGCCTCCCAGCAATGATTAACAGAGGCATAAATGGTATTAGGATTTAAGAAAGCATTTAAAGATAGAGGAGTCATAGTAATAAGGAAGCAGGTGTAAGGTGTAACACCAAGTAGTATCAGAACTATTGCAGAAAGGGGAAATGGGAAAACTAGGTGAGCATTTGAAATCTTTATTTGTAGATGACCGTATAACTTCATATCCAGGAGGCAAAACTGAATGAGTTCTGGTTTTACCCTATTGTATTCAGAGAGGTAATCTTGCTTTTCTTAGGGCATGCAATAGGGAAATAAGAACTACATCTCCCTTCATGCAATGGGATAAATCCAGCACTGGTCCAGCTTGTCCCCTTGGTCATGGATCTATATGGTTACCTTATTTATCTGTCTTTTTATTATATGATTCTATGCTTCAATGAAGAGGATAACCAACCTGAGTCACAAATCACTCATATTAATTTGAACTGATTTATGGCCTGTCTCTGTTCCAGTCTGATTATTTGAATCCCTAGATCAGATTTAATAAAGAACTGGTTTGCCAATCCCTAATGTATTTCAGTTGTCATACCACAAGAAATATGCTATAAATATATATTTTTGGACAAGCTGCCTTCTCTCCTGCATTTAACAACAACTTATAGGAAAACAATAAAAGCTTGCCTCTGAAAACACTAAATGTAACAATATAGCTTTAAACATATAGCAAAATATAACAAACAATATCAGTCAAGTCTGTTAAACATAGCAAATGATAGTATTTGGTAACTGCAGAATAAGCCACAGGCCAAGGAGCCATGCTACATTTCTCAAGCTCACTCAGGTCACTGTTTAGTCCTATGGGAATACAATTGCTTTCAGCCTTTATTATGAAGCCACTTAGTTTTGTTTACTTTGAAGATGGCATGCTTGTTAAAGCTTATGTTGCCATAATACCCAGGGCTACTGTGACAGGCTGGTATGGTCAATTTTAGCAAATTTGCACTACATTCTAAAAGAAAGAGACTCTGTGAATTTGAGATTGTTTTATGCTACTGTTAACTGCCTTGGGCAGTTCCTCTGGAAAGGCAGTATAGAAATTGTTAAATTAAATTAAATTGAGTGGAATGAAGTGTAATAAAATAGAGACAGACTCAACCTATGATGGCTGATCTGAGTCAGATGGTTACACTAGACCGAGTCTTTTTCTCACATGTTAGGCTTTTCCTTACACATTGATTCATTTGGGATGCATTTTCAGTACGATCTAACCTCCCAATTATGGAGTTAGATTGTTAAGCCTGGGGGGAATGAGAATTTCCTCTCCTCCAGCAGCTAAATTTAGTAGGCAGCTCAGGAGGCCCTACTAGAATCAGGGGAAGATGACCTAGCCGCCAACTGCTGGTTTTCAGTGTTTAATTTCCTAACTTTCACAACCAAACTGCAGTACAGAAAAGGCAGTCAAATTCTGACTGCCTAAATTTAGGGAAAAAAAATCAGCCACAATTTTGGTGTGGCTGAAACGTAGCCTACAATTGCCAGCTATCTGTGGCTTGGATGTATCACTATACGTGCATATGCTTCCCTCAGTCCAGAAAATATAACCATCCTCCTTGTTCAGAAGGTATATTAAGGAGCCTAGGAGAACCACCTGAATTTCTTTGTCATGAGATACTTGTTTAAGGCTAACCTGGAGGCTACTGTCCCCTAGGATGGGACAGTAGCCTCCAGGTTTTTTGAACACCAGGAAGTATTTGAAATAAAATCCTCATCTTCTCCCTGGAGTTGGTACAGGTTCAACTGCTTTGACCTGCAAGACGGAGGAGATTTCTAACCTGAGCAGATCCTGGTGTTTGGCAGGAGTCCATGATCTCATGGCTAGGTGATTTGAAGGGAATTCCAATGGACATGAATATAAATAATAGAGGTAGTCTGCTCCTGTCAGGTGCTTCGGGGGGGGGGGAAAAAAACAACCTTGTTTTCCTAGCGTGTAGCAAATGGACTCAGGACCAATGGGTATAGTGTGCTCCTGATAGCAGTTGGAGATGGATCAGATTTCAATCTGACATCAGCCCTAGTACATATACCACTGCAGGACGCTATGCTCCTCAGTATTTTCTTTCTCCATAGCAATTCAGGACTCTATACACGCTTGCACAGCGTTATTCTATCCAAAGAAATCCAAAACAAGAAGAAATCTTATCTCTACAGACAAGCCCCGCTCTCCTGCGGTGATACTTATGGGTACCTCCCCAAGTTGAGAATTCCTGAGGTGATTTCTGCGATCTCTCAGAGGTAAGCCTCGGTCTGGCAGCCGGTTCTCGGCGTGGACTTAGCCTCCGATGTCGGGCGGGGCTGAGAGGCAGCGGGTGCAACTTCGAGCGCGGCGGTGAAGGTACTTTCCCTCTCCCCCCACAGCCGGAGACCGCCTGGAACGAGACCGGGAATCGCCGAGACAAGGTAAGGTAGAAAACTTCCTAAAAGTCTCCGGTCTCCGAAGCTCAAAGAGCTGCACAGATTGCCAGCCGGCGTCAGTGCCACTGGGTTGATCAGCCTTTTCCGGGCTAGACCCCGGTCCGATACGAGGGTCCTCCCATGTGGAGACCCTTCGAGGTGGTTGCCATATTGCTCGCGTGGTCACCTGCCATGACCCCTCCAAGAGGACGGCAGTGGAAACCATGCTGACCAAATTGCTTGCCTTAAAGGCCATAATGCCGGTGCCCATGCAACAACAAAATACTGGGCACTATTCCATCTATTTTATCATTCCCAAGAAAGAGGGTACGTTTCAACCCATCCTGGACCTCAAGTCTGTCAACCGTCACCTGAGGGTCCCTCGCTTCCGCATGGAAACCCTACACTCGGTCATAAGGGCGATACAACCGGGAGAATTCCTCACATCCCTAAATCTCTCAGAAGCCTACCTGCACATCCCGGTCCATCACGAGCATCAGTGTTTTCTGCACTTCTCGATCCTGGACCACCACTACCAGCTCAGGGCACTACCCTTTGGGCTAGCCACAGCACCACGAACATTCACCAAAATCATGGTGGCAGTGACACTGAGGAAAGAAGGAATCCTCGTACACCCATATCTGGACGATTGGATGATCAGGGTAAAATCCCCAGAGGAAAGTCATCAGGCAATCACCAGAGTCAAAACTCTATTGGAGAACCTCGGGTGGGTGGTCAATACGAACAAGAGCTGTATGCAGCCCTCCCAATCTCTGGAATACCTGGGAGTCCAGTTTGACACCAGATAAGACAAGGTCATCCTAACTCCTACAAGGAGAACAAAACTGATGAACCAATTGCGAAACCTGTTAAGCAGTCTTTGCCCCAAGGTGTGGGACTACCTCCAAGTCCTCAGCCCCATGTCATCCACACTGGAAGTGATCCCATGGGCAAGAGCACACATGCGGCCCCTACAGTGTTCCCTACTGTCATGATGGAATCCGATGTCCCAGCACTACTCATTCCACCTCCAGCTCCTGGAGGAAGTTCGAACCCAGCTACAATGGTGGCTACAAGAAGACCATCTGAGCAAGGAAGTAAGGCTATCCCCACCGACCTGGACCCTTCTCACCACGGATGCGAGCCTACGAGGGTGGGGTGCCCACTGCCAGGAACTGACCGCCCAGGGACAATGGGACAAGGAAGAATTGGGATGGAACTTCAACCGACTGGAAGCACGGGCAGTCAGACTAACCTGCCTGTGGTTCAGTCACAGACTCCAGGGAAAATCGGTCAGAGTCATGTCGGACAATGCCACAACAGTGGCCTACATCAACCGCCAGGGAGGATTCAGGAGCCAACAGGTGTCCCTGGAAATAGACCCCCTAATGGCATGGGCGGAATCAAACCTACGAGAGATCTCAGCTGCCCACATTATGGGAAAAGTAACGTCACTGCGGAATACCTCAGCAGAGAAAGTATAGACCCAGGGGAATGGAGGATGTTGGCCACAGCCTTCCAGTTGATAGTCAACTGCTGGGGAACACCAGCCATGGACCTCCTGGCAATCCGGTCCAACACACAAGTTCCCAAGTTCTTCAGTCGCAGACGGGAACCACAATCCCAAGAGATCGATGCCCTCATCCAGGCCTGGCCACAAGAAATCCTGCTATACGCCTTCCCTCCTTGGCTGCTAATGGGTGGGATCATCCACAAGATAGAACACCACAGGGGACCAGTACTTCTAGTGGCCCCGGACTGGCCAAGAAGGTAGTGGTTCGCAGACATGCAAAGACTACTGACAGTGAGCCCTCTCCCTCTACCTCCGCACAGGGATCTGCTCCAACAAGGCCCGATCCTCCACAAAGAGCCAACTCGATTCTTTCTTACGGTCTGGCCATTGAGAGGACTCACCTGAAGAAGAGTGGATACTCGGGGGCAGTGATTGACACCCTGCTCCGAGCACGCAAGTTTTCCACATCTCTAACATTCATAAGGATATGGAGAATATTCGAAGCTTGGTGTGAAGACCATGACATCCTCCCACGGACAGTCAAAATCCCCACGATTCTGGAATTCCTGCAGAATGGCTTACAGAAGGGGTTGTCTCTCAACTCCATCAAGGTGCAGGTAGCCGCATTGGCATGATACAGAGCCAAGATGGAGGGTGGCAGCCTAGCCTCTCACTCAGCCGTCTTCCGCTTCCTTAAAGGGGTCAAACAGATCCGACTACCCCTAAAGTGGCCGGTGCCTCTAAGGAATCTCAATCTAGTTCTAGACTTCCTAGCGGGATCCCCCTTCAGACCCATCCGCAGTCTGTCCCTCCAACTACTAACATTGAAGGCTGCATTTCTAATGGTAGTCTGTTTGGACCATCGCATCTCCGAGCTTCAAGCACTGAACAGTTGAGAACCGTTCCTCAGGTTCACACCGGGTTCCATACAGCTACGCACGGTCCCCTCTTTCCTCCCAAAAGTGGTTTCTTACTTCCATCTAAACTAAACCATCTTGCTGCCATCGCCAGACAAGCATTAGGACTCAGAAGAATCTTGCCGCCTTCACCACCTTAACATCTGATACCTGGAAAGGACAGAATCCGTACGAAAGACGGACCGCCTATTCGTCCTTCACAGCGGGAAGAAACAAGGGGAAGCAGCCTCGCAGGCAACAATAGCCCACTGGATCAAAGAAGTAATCAAGACGGCCTATGTAGAGGCAGGCAAGCCTCCACCTCTATAAGTCAAGGCCCATTCCACTAGAGCCCAGGCAGTGTCCTGGGTGGAAACCAAGTGGATGCCACCCGCCGAGATCTGTTGGGTGGAGACATGGTCCTCCATCCACACCTTCTCTAGGTTCTACCGTCTGGATGTTCAGGCTCGGCAGGACACAGTATTCACAAGGGCAGTACTAAGTAGGCCATGGGCAGCCTCCCACCTGTTTGGGAGTAGCTTTTGTACATCCCATTGGTCCTGAGTCCATCTGCTACACGCTAGGAAATGGAGAAATTACTTACCTGATAATTTCGTTTTCCTTAGTGTAGACAGATGGACTCAGCATCCCGCCCACAGCTGCCGACAATCACGGAAACCTCGGGGGCAATCCCCAAGAGCAAGACAAACACGGGTAAGCCAAGCTTCCCTCTAATTAGGACACCCATACCTACCGGGTGTCGGCGTTTCTCGGTTGAGTGCACTGGCGATCTCCAGCTATAACCACATCAACCAGTTCAAACTAATCAAGTTAACAAAGTTATGCAAGTTAATCAAAGTTAACCAAGTTAATCAAGTTATTCAGTCACACATATATCCACAGTTGCTTTTCGAAGAGAATACTGAGGAGCATGGCATCCTGCAGGGGTATATGTCCTAGAGCTGATGTCAGATTGAAATCTGATCCGTCTCCAGCTGCTATCAGGAGCACACTATACCCATTGGTCCTGTCCATCTGTCTACACCAAGGAAAAAGAAATTATCAGGTAAGTAATTTCTCCATTCCTAAAGACTACTAACAAAGCAAAGAGGTAGACCTTTCTTCATAAAGTGGGAAAAGAGAACCTCCTTTATTCCCTTTGTAGACCCTGTCCCACTGACTAACAGGGAGCTCACCGGGGAATGTTGGGGCCACATTCTGGGTTCTTCTTCAGATGGGGGGAAATGAAACATTTGTCCAAGGTTCATGTTGTTTTCTAGGGGCTCTCGGTAAAAAAAAAACCAAAAAAAAAACAATTTAATGAAAACTTGATTGCAGGAATAAAATCACAAATGGCACACTTTACTTTATTGCACAAAAATAAAGAAAATATAAAGTTACAGAACAAAAATCACAGTCAATGATAAGTCTACACAGCCTAGCCATTAGTACTTTTCAGTAGGGGGCCCTCCCTAGCCACTTCCCCAGTGGTATTTGTAAATTGGATGCAGACTTATTCCCAACAGAAAACTGGAATTCCTCAAAAATGTCTTTGCTGATACTTCCTCTTAGGCAGCAGCTCTCTGGGACCTTATCCATGCAAGAAAGTCTTCCCTCTTACTCCCCACACAGAAAATTCTCTTTATCCAGTCACTGAACAATTCTCTCTAAGATAGATAGGGAGCACAAGCTTAACTCCCATCTTCTTAGAGACCTCTTCTTTGCTTCTCTGGACTAAGGAATCCACTCCTGGATCCCAAAACAATATCTCCCTGATCCTTAGGGTCTGAGAACCCCACATTTGAGTTCTCAAGTTATATACTCAGGACGAGACAGGAAGGGCTGCCCTCTCCCTTGAAGAGATAATGCCCAAATAACCTCTCTCACAGAGAGACCTGAAAGAACCCGGAGCCAAATGGGCTAATGAATTTTCATAAACTAATCAATTCAGAAAAGACTTCCAACTGGGGAGTGTCAGACACACTTCTCCATGTTTGCTTTCTAGGACCACCTATCCCAGTGTCTGAGGAGACACCAAAGTTACTCATAAGGGACTATTTTGATAACCCCCTTAGTTCGGTAGGAATGTCCTCATTTGAATGCAAGAGAAATGCCAAAAGCAAAAATAGAAGATTCAGGAAATAAGTTTTTGCACAGTGCTAAAAAAGGCCAGACTGTACCTTTCTTACAAGGTTTCCCTGATTCAGATTTCAGCAACTTACTCAGTGGGAAGGGCTCTTACTGAGAGAGGCCATAATCATTCAGTTTCTCAGAAATGGAAATATTGCAGGTCACCGGAATCCTATTCTCTTATTCACTGGTTATCTATAAAGTCAGTCTGCAGCCCAACCTGACACCAAAGGGGATAGCAGATCTTCTAGTTGACCACATGTTGAAACTGAAGCTAAGACTCACAGGAAAATCTGATGAAGGCAAGTCCGGGGACAGAAAGACAAAAACCTTTCTGGCACCTACAATATACTCATATAAGAAAGAGTCATTGTGACTCCTGGCAAGAACAGCAGAAACAATAATGATCCTCTTAGGTAAATATTCAATACTAGTTAAAAATATACAGTATAGTACTACCAATGATTCTCAGAGACTTCATAGGAACTGAGCATGTATCTGGCACCCACATGGTGCTGTCCAAATAGGCCGAAAAACATCTAGAATATGCCTAATACAGATTTATCTTGACAATAGCACTACAGACAGAGCAATACATTTTATACACATTAAGACCACATTTAATGAAAGACACCAGCCTCCCAAATCATAAGGTCTCCCCCACTAAGAGAGGGAATATATTTGTCAGGCTTATGAAGAAAAGCAATACAAATTAGATTGCATTACGGCAAATGACACAATTGACCAGGATATGACAACTGTATTAGGCTTTTACCGGTTAATTCACCTGATTCTACCTTCTGCCACCTTCCCGATTCTTCATAATTTGGCAGCTTGCCTCCTTTATTAGTCGCTCTGCCGTTCTCACACATCCTCTTCTTGCTAATTTGCACTGGCTCCCAGTTAAATTATTCTTGTCTCTTTCAAATCCTTCTTTTGACATTTAAACGCATTCATGGGCTTGCTCCTCTCTGTCTGCCTTAATTTTGCTCTGCCCCCCCCCCCCGCCTCCCCTCTGCTCCACCAGCACCAGCGAGGCGCCTGCGTGTTCTTCTCCCCCCCTCCTTGTACTCATCTCTCTGTCTCCGGTGTGTGTCAAGATTGTTCCAGAAAGAAAGAAAGAAACTGACTGAAGACATCGCAGTTGGGATGCGAATGCCTGACGATGAATGGAGCTGCAGAATCTTAGTACTAAAGGAAAGAAAAAAAAAAAGGCAAGGGCCCATAAGACCACGTCCAGAGTAATTTTTTTTTAATAAGTAAAGAAGACTGAAAACTTTGAATATAGCCAGAGGGATGTCCTTCTACTTCATATAAAAGAAGTACACATATTCACCTTCTACTTTTTCTGGATAGTTTATTGTGTTTTCTTTCCGCTTCTGTATTTTGAAGAGATAAAGCTGGAAATATAGTGTGTATTTTGTGTAGGATCAGGAAATGAAAACTTTCAAAAGATCAGATTGCTCCCTCTGTTCAGTTGTGGGGCGGAAAAATTGCGAGGGCTCACTTTAACACCGGGACAGCCTTAATTACATGGGAAAGTAGAACCTCCTAGAATGTGGAACGGTGTATATACATCTACATCTGTACTGGCTCCCAAGGTCCCCTGATATAACTCCGGTTAAATCTATTGGTGTAAGAGATCACTGGGAATGATGCATGCGGTACTGAGTTTTAAATTAACTATGGAGAAATGCCTTCTGGGCGCGGCATTTGCTGGCAGTTATTGCTATGGCTGGGGAACATAACAGAAAATACCTAACCTGAAGACGTTAAATTAATATAAATATCTATTTCTGTACTTTGAAACTATCACATTGTATAAGATTGCATCCAAACCAGTTGATGACTGTCTTCTGTAAGTAGGGAATGAAAATTCAGATTTTATATACTTGGAGGCACATGAGAAGTAACAGCAGCATGACTGGAATTGCACTGCATAAGTAGTAACTTTTAAAGGAAATGCTGTTGGTTTTCCTAAAAAAAAAAAAAAAAAAAAAAAAAAAAGCTATTTTAAAGGTGAAACAGTAGCAGCCCATTGTAGCTACAGTAAAATCCCAAATCGATAAGCATAGAAAGCGTGTGGCCCAGGGTCAGCAGGTGTGCAGGCAGTGATTACTGGATACATAGTGGGTGTCAGAGCATGCTTCAAAGGTGACCTGCCGCAAAGAAACAGAAGTGCTTTGTACTGCTCAGACACAAAGAGAACGCTGACACGGTTATCAAATCGGCAGCAGAATGTTCGTTTTTGTGAACATTCGCCAACTGTGTCTGGAATGGAGAGTCAATTACAAAACAATATGCTCCCTGGGATAGAAATGTGAAGGGTCAGTGTATGTGGCCATCTGCTTTCAGTATTTTAAGCTAAATTGTGTCCTTGAAGGCAGGCATATTGTTACATTTTTGGTATATGAAAAGGAGATCAATAGTAACTCGGTAGGAAATTACTGGGCTATCAACGCGGGCAAAAATACTAGTTGTCTTGCTTTTTGTATTAGATGAGCTGACTGAAATTATTTAGCAGTGGAACTGGTTTAATTCTACTGAGCTCAAACCTTATATTTGAAAATGCAATTGTAACATAATTATCTTTTTTGTATAGTTGTACAAAATATAACATAATATCAAGATATACATCTCAAAACAGCATGAAAGATGATACTCTTAGCATTATGAACATAAGCTATCCATACTGGGTCAGACCAAGGCCCAGTTTCCAGTCTCCAACAGTGGCCAATCCAAGTCACAAGTACCTGGCAAGTACCCAAATATTAAATAGATCCCAAGCTACTAATGCCAGCAAAAAAGCAGTGGCTATTCCCTATTGATTAATCACATTTTATGGATTCTCCTCCAGGAACTTATCCAATCCTTTTTTACAGCTACACAAGCTGCCTTAACCACATCCTCTGGCAAAGAATTCCAGAGCTTAATTGTGCATTGAGGGAAAAATAATTTTCTCCAATTTGTTTTAAATATGGTACTTGCTAACTTCATGAAGTGCCCCCAGTCCTTATATTATACGAAAGGATAAATAACCATTTCATATTTACCCGTTCAAGTCCTTTCATGATTTTGTAGACCTCTATCATATCCCCCCTCAGCCATCTCTTCTTCAAGCTAAACATCCCTAATCTTTTTAGCCTTTTCTCATAGGGGAACTGATCCATGCCCTTTATCATTTGGTCACCTTTCTCCATACTTTCGCCAGTGCAACTGTATCTTTTTTGAGACGCAGCAACCAGAATTGCACACATTGAGAGTTACAGAGACATTATGACATCTTGCATTTTATTTGTCATTCTCTTCCTAATAGGGATGTGAATCATTTTTATGATGAATTAAAATATCGTACGATATTTCTTAATTTGTCATATATCAGTGAAAAACGAGAAACGATCGCATTCCCCCGAATTTTCGTCAAAAAATCATTTTTCAGCTTAGTGCACACTAAGGGGTAGATTTTAAAAGAAGCGCGATCAGCCTACTTTTGCTTGCGCATCAGACTCAAGCAAAAGTATGCTGGATTTTAGTAGATACGCGCGGAGCCGCGCGTATCCACTAAAATCCTGGATCGGCGCGCGCAAGGCTATCGATTTTGTATAGCCTGCGCGCGCCGAGCCGCGCTGCCTCCCCCCGTTCCCTCCAAAGCCGCTCCGAAATCGGAGCGGCCTTGGAGGGAACTTTCCTTTGCCCTCCCCTCACCTTCCCCTCCCTTCCCCTACCTAACCCACCCGCCCGGCCCTGTCTACACCCCCCCCTTACCTTTGTCGGGGGATTTACGCCTCCCGGAGGGAGACGTAAATCCCCGCGCGCCAGCGGGCCTGCTGTGCGCCGGGCCGCGACCTGGGGGCGGGTACGGAGGGCGCGGCCACGCCCCCGGGCCGTAGCCACGCCCCATACCCGCCCCCAAAACGCTGCCGACACGCCCCCGGAACGCCGCGACGACCGGGCCCGCCCCCGACACGCCCCCGACACGCCCCCCTCCAAGAACCCCGGGACTTACGCGAGTCCCGGGGCTCTGCGCGCGCCGGGAGGCCTATGTAAAATAGGCTTCCCGGCGCGCAGGGCCCTGCTCGCCTAAATCCGCCCGGTTTTGGGTGGATTTAGGCGAGCAGGGCTCTGAAAATCTACCCCTAACTCCCCATTAGTGCGCGCTAAATCCCGTTAGTGCACACTAACAAAAACCTTTAATTTTTGTTACTTTTTGTTATTTTTTGCTATTTTCGTTAGTGTGCGCTAACTCCCATTAGCACGCACTAAGCCGAAAAATTATTTTTCACAAAACAAAATGCTGATCCGTGGGAAAACGAGATTTTACCGCAGCCACATGAACCCTAAAGTGCAAACGATTGGGCACCCGATTAACATCCCTACTTCCTAATAATTCCTAACATTGTTTTCTTTTTTGATTGCCACAGCAAACTGAGCCGACGATTTCAATGTAATATCAACTACGATGCCCTTTTTCCTGGGTGATAACTCCTAAAATGGAACCTAACATAGGGTAACTATAGCATGGGTTATTTTTCCCTATATGCATCACCTTGCACTTATCCAAATTAAATTTCATCTGCCATTTGGATGCCCAATTTTCCAGTCTCATAAGGTCCTCCTTATGAGACTGGAAAATTGTGATTTAACTACTCTGAACAATTTTGTATTATCTGCAAATTTGATAACCTCACTTGTCGTATTCCTTTCCAGATCATTTATAAATATACTGAAAAGCATGAGTCCCAGTACAGATCACTGAGGCATTCCACTGTTTACCTTTTACCACTGAGAAAATTGACCATTTAATCCTGCTCTCTCTTTCCTGTCTTTTAACCAGTTTGTAATCCATGAAAGGACATCGCCACCTAATCCATGACATAGACCAGAGTAAAAAAAAAAAAAAATGAGCTCTCCACTGAAGTAATTTAATTTAGTTAAGTGTGTACTTAATGACAGAGACATCAGTGCTTTATGAGAAACAATGGACATGAAATGAAATCAAGCTTGATAGACTAACACAGTCCCTGGGAGTTTGAACCTAGATGAAGTCACTGGAGCTATATTTCTAGCCTTGTGTAACATGATCTCTTGTAGACACAGATAGCTACACACTATCTAGATTCACCATCTCGTCCATCTGGACTCAGCTTTGCTTCAAGGTCTCAGCAAGCTGTGTCAGCTGGGATGCATCTTTTCTGCATTTTCTGGTTGCTTGGTTGCTTCCCCTGAATGTAAGATATTGTGAGCCTGAGGTAGGAGGTTGATGAATGAGCTCCTTCAGCAAAATGCTGACTCATTCTGAGCTCTTCTTTCCTTTCAGGGGTGTGTTTGTGTGCCCCAGACACTCTAATTGGTCAGGTTATCATGTTAGTCAAACATTTATTTAATTCCTCCAGATTATGTATTCTTAGGAGATGGGTTTTCCTGCAGTTTTTGCTGTTTGACTGTTATTTGACCCTCTGTGTGATGCAATGACAGCTGATTCCTTCTGCTGGACAGAAAAGTCTGCTTATCTTTCTGAGCTAAATCAGCAAAGATTGTGTAGGGCCTCCTGCTGGGTCTGTCTCTATTTCTGCTTTCCTTCCCCTCTGACTCAGTCTGGCACTCCAGGTGCGCTGTAAGGGACAGAGTAACTATAGCAGTGATTATAGCAATCAAAGAACACTGAGAAAGCAACAAATTTTAATGGCAGAGAGGTTAGCAAGAGGGAGAGAAAAATGAGACTAATATGGTTCTGTAAAGAAGCAGGCAGAAACGGAACAGAAAGATTTGCATTCTGAAAATATAAAAAGTCAGAGGAGAAAAACTGGCAACACTGTCAGGAAAAACAAAGTGGGAGGGATGACTTAATTAGTAGTTGGCTGATTGATCAACAAATTGATTTTTTGCTGGAGTTATTAGAATGTAAACTTCATAATTGTTTTAGGATTGAACACATTTTACTTTCAAGAACAAGAAATTGTCATGGATACTACTTTTGCCCATTCTTATGCAGGTTTAGACATGACAAGGTGAAAGTATTTTTATATTATGGATACCATATTTTCTTTTGTGACTAATTGTGTATAAATGATGTGTTGAAGATGTGTTGTTGGTGATGAAACACATTTTAGGATACATTCATGACAATTAATGCAACTTGAGATTCATCATGAACCAGGATGTCACACATTCCTTTTTTTTAGCTGTTGTTTTAACTGTGGATAACACAATTTGAACCAAAATATGCTGTAGAGAGAATGTATTCAATGCTTTATTGCATGTCCTGAGCTATCCCTATAGATCTGTAATCCCAGTGGCTCAATTGTTAATAGCAAGACCGAATTGTCTTATGAACATGGGGATTCTCAAAAAGCTACAAATGATCTCAAGAATAGCGATGTGGACAGAGGTTATCCAGTAGGCAGAGCTAGAAGGAGAGCTGAAAGTTCATATAGATTGATTCTTTTGAAAGCGAAAGGCAAATGTAAGAAAAGGAAATGGCATGAGACTTTTTTTTTTTATTATGTACATAATAGACCACATCAACAGATGAGATCTATAATAAGAAAACATTGAAAGGGTCTCCTTTGGGATCACATTTCAAAACAGGTTATAGATGACAAGCCCTCAATTACTTTCAGAAAGCAGCATCAGGGGGGCATTCAGTCCATATTGAATATATGATGCTTGGCAAAAAATGAAAATAGGATTGCAACAAAAGTTTGGAAACCATGAATTAAAGCAGTGGTTCTCAACAGGTGTGTCAGGACACACTGGTGTGTCGCGAGGTCCTGGGAGGTTTGTCGCAGGGCCAGCAAATGGCTGCCTCCTTATCAGCCCGGGTGAGAGTTGGTTGACTTCTCTTACATTGGACCTGATGGGAGCCTACTCTCACTTCCTTCTTTCTGGACCGGTGGGAGGCTGGTTCCTTCTTCACCCAGATCAGATCGAGAAATTGCCAGCTCCTGGTGTTC
Organism: Rhinatrema bivittatum; assembly: GCF_901001135.1. Lineage (NCBI taxonomy): Eukaryota > Metazoa > Chordata > Amphibia > Gymnophiona > Rhinatrematidae > Rhinatrema > Rhinatrema bivittatum. The sequence goes on from NC_042615.1 coordinate 93,429,723, forward strand.
TGGGCCTGATGGAATGCAAACTTTACCTTCCCCTGCTGATTCTGGAAGTGATGCTGCTGATCATATCTTCACCCTGTGGAGGATGGGGGAAAGGAGGTTGGGGATGCTGGGAAGTTGAAGGTGGAATGGAGAGGGAATGTGGGGGCTGCTGAGCAGGAATGGGTGGGAAACAGGGGATCAGGGTAGCTGGGCAGGCAGGGAAATGGAATGAAGAGGATGGGAAGAGACAAGCAGGGGAGAGGGGGAGCACAGGGAAGAGAATGTGGGGGTCAGGAATACTGGACAGGGATAGGAGTGTGAGTGGATAATTGAAAGGGAGTATTTGGGAAAAGTGAAGGATGATGGAGGCATGGAAGGGGAGTGTCAGGGTGCAAGAGCCATAATATGTCAGTTTTGGGAATGTGCATTTCTTCTATTTTTGTACATTGCTTAGTGTAGGAGGATATGTCTTTCTGTTTCTAGCTCTCCAGTTTTGCACTGCATGCAGAGTGGCTTTTTGAGGTTTCCATTCCAGTTTTGTCTCCACATTTCTAATTTGTGGTCTTTTATTCTGTATTTGGTGTAGGTTGGATCTGTATGTGTGACTGAGGTGAGGTATTTTACTAGTAGGTAGGGATTTGTATCAATCTTCTTTGTTGTTTTTTCTCATGCTCAATAGGACATGCATTGGTCCTGCACAGCTGCCTTTTCATAGGAAGGGCTATTGCTGTCTGAGTTCTTGGAATTCATGTTGCAATGGTATGGAAGGTTTGCTACACATGTGCCGAGTTGTTTTTGGTTTTTTTTCTTCAGGTTTTGTATTTTACAATGCGCCTGGTAGTAAGGGAGTTTGTGTTTCTGCTACTCAGATAGCACTAGAATCAGAATATCTTTTTAATAGCGAGTTCTATTTGAAATATCCTAGTTCTTCTCTGCATCCATTGTTTGGGGGGGGGAGGGGGAGAGCAGGTGTGAGTTCCTGTGGATACAGAGTATATGTTTACATTTAGTCCCATGATGGTCAACTGCATTAGAATTAGGGCATTCCGACAGTGAGGTTCCAATAATAAGAAAAGCAGTCCAAGTGCCTGTAACTGAAAACTCATCTGAGCTAAAAAATTATAGCTTATCCCTATCAATTAAAAAGCAGAATGAAAATACAAACAAAAAACAAACTTTGAAATGTTTGTATGCTAATGCCAGAAGTCTAAGAAGTAAGATGGGAGAATTAGAATGTATAGCAGTGAATGATGACATAGACTTAATTGGCATCTCAGAGACATGTTGGAAGGAGGATAACCAATGGGACAGTGCTATACCAGGGTACAAATTATATCGCAATGACAGAGAGGATCACCCAGGAAGCGGTGTGGTGCTTTATGTCCAACCGGATAAACATCCTGCATGAGACTAAATGCACAATTGAATCTTTATGGGTAGAAGTCCCTTGTGTGTTGGGGAAGACTACAGTGATAGGATATACTACCGTCCACCTGGTCAAGATGGTGAGATGGACAGTGAAATGCTAAGAGAAATTAGGGAAGCTAACCAAATTGGTAGTGTGGTAATAATGGGAGATTTCAATTACCCCAATATTGACTGGGTAAATGTATCATTGGGACATGCTAGAAAGATAAAATTCCTGGATGGAATAAATGACAGCTTTACGGAGCAATTGGTTCAGGAACCGATGAGAGAGGGAGCAATTTTAAATCTAATTCTCAGTGGAGCACATGATTTGGTGACAGAGGTAACAGTGGTGGGGCCACTTGGCAATAGTGATCATAAAATGAAAAAAATCAGCTTTAAAATGTGAATGGAGATCGCTATGAAGAAAAACAGTGAGCATGAGACCCGCTCCCTTGTGATGTCATCCAGCCCAGTGTCGAGGTAAACAGCGCCATTCCACCAGGCATCGCGTGCCGAAGGGGAGCGACAAAGGAGCACTCCTCTTTGTGCACCCCTTCGTGCAACCCTTGGTGCTACCTATTTTCGTTTTTTTCTTTTTAACTTCTATGTTTCTTCCACTTTTGTTTACCTTTCTCTTTTTTCATAGTTGTTATCCCTTGTTAACAATTTTCATTGTTATTAATGTTAAATGTATTTGACAAAGATAACTTTTTTTCCTGCATCTCCTGTTTTAATGTAAACCGGTATGATTTGTATATTATACAAGAATGTCGATATATAAAATTATAAATAAATAAATAAATAATATGATCAAATTTGAATTAATGATTGGAAGGGAGACAGTAAGCAAATCCACGGCTCTCGTGCTAAACTTTCAAAAGGGAAACTTTGATAAAATGAGAAAAATAGTTGGAAAAAAACTGAAAGGAGCAGCTACAAAGGTAAAAAGTGTGCAAGAGGCATGGTCATTGTTAAAAAATACCATCCTGGAAGCACAGTCCAAATGTATTCCACACATTAAGAAAGGTGGAAATAAGGCAAAACGATCACCGGCATGGTTAAAAGGGAAGGTGAAAGAAGCTATTTTAGCCAAAAGATCTTCATTCAAAAATTGGAAGAAGGATCCAATAGAAGAAAATAGGATAATGCATAAGCATTGACAAGTTAAATGTAAGACCTTTTAAAATATATATGAAGCAAAAAGCCTGTGAGGGAGTCAATTGCACCGTTAGATGACTGAGGGGTTAAAGGGGCAATTAGAGAAGATAAGGCCATCGCAGAAAGATTAAATTATATTTTTGCTTCAATGTTTGCTGAACAGGATGTTGGGGAGATACCCATATCAGAGAAGGTTTTCATGGGTAATGATTCAGATGGACTGAATCAAATCACGGTGAGCCTAGAAGATGTTGTAGGCCTGATTAACAAACTGAAGTGTAGTAAATCACTTGGACCGGATGGTATACACGCCAGGGTTCTGAAGGAATTAAAAAATGAAATTTCAGACCTATTAGTAAAAATTTGTAAAATTTGTAACCTATAATTAAAATCATCCATTGTACCTGAAGACTGGAGGGTGGCTAATATAACCCCAATATTTAAAAAGGGTTCCAGGGGTGATCCAGGAAACTACAGACCTGTTAGCCTGACTTCAGTGCCAGGAAAAATAGTGAAAAGTGTTCTAAATATCAAAAGCACAGAACATATAGAAAGACATGGCTTAATGGAATAAAGTCAGCATGGCTTTACCCAAGGCAATTCTTGCCTCACAAATCTGCTTCACTTTTTTGAAGGATTTAATAAACGTGGATAAAGGTGAACTGGTAGATGTGATATATTTGGATTTTCAGAAGGCGTTTGACAAAGTTCCTCATGAGAGGCTTCTATGAAAAGTAAAAAGTCATGGGATAGGTAGTGATGCCCTTTTGTGGATTACAAATTGGCTAAAAGACAGGAAACAGAGAGTAGGATTAAATGGACAATGTTCTCAGTGGAAGGGAGTGGGCAGTGGAGTGCCTCAGGGATCTGTATTGGGACCTGTACTTTTCAATATATTTATAAATGATCTGGGAAGAAATACGACGAATGAGGTAATCAAATTTGCAGATGATACAAAATTGTTTAGAGTAGTTAAATCACAAGCAGATTGTGATAAATTGCAGGAAGACCTTTTGAGACTGGAAAATTGGGCATCCAAATGGCAGATGAAATTTAATGTGAATAAGTGCAAGGTGATACATATAGGGAAAAATAACCCATGCTATAGTTGCACAATGTTGGGTTCCATATTAGGAGCTACCACCCAAGAAAGAGATCTAGGCGTCATAGTGGATAACACATTGAAATCATCGGTTCAGTGTGCTGCGGCAGTCAAGAAAGCCAACAGAATGTTGGGAATTATTAGAAAGGGAATGGTGAATAAAATGGAAAATGTCATAATGCCTCTGTATTGCTCCATGGTGAGACCTCACCTTGAATACTGTGTAAAATTCTGGTCGCCGCATCTCAAAAAAGATATAGTTGCATGGAGAAGGTACAGAGAAGGGCGACCAAAATGATAAAGGGAATGGAACAACTCCCCTATGAGGAAAGACTAAAGAAGAAAGAAGAAAGGCAAACTTATAGACTGAAGCTACTTCTGGATTCTATAAGTTACAAATTGCATAGAAAAATAAAAATATTGCAATTACTTTAAGGGGTGTAACTGATCAGATAGGAGATAGTTTAGAAAGTTACAGCAAAATTAGACCATGACAGACTGAAGTAACTTATTGCAAAAGCTATAGCCACTTCTTCAAACTGAATGCAGCTTAAGGACTTCCCTTTAACAGTAAAGCAATAGAGTGGAAGAAAAGATACAAAGTAAGTACTTTTTAAAACATTTTTTCTTTTATGTGTCTAAACACCAAATTTATTGAATCAAATAAAACCTTTTTTTAAATATCAAAATCTATTTAGTTTGTATTCACAAACAATAAACATTTTAAACAAAGTCAATGGTTCGTATCATTATTCATGTGTTTAGACATATAAAAGAAAAAATGTTTTAAAATTAACATACACAACAATTCTTTTTTTTAACAAATAGGTAAAGTATAAGTTTACTGTATCATATTTTAATAACTATAGATGTCACCATTTTATAACTTCATTTGCAAATTCATATGTTCTTATCTATTATTTATATTATTTTAATTTTAAATTTTGTTAATTTTATGTTCTGCATGATTTATTCATAGCCCCTGAGGCAGCAGCTGTGTAAGCTGCGAAACTCGGCCTGAGTCAGGCATTATATTTTAAACACGTCTCTAAACCAATAAAGATTTGAAAAAGGCCCAGGCATCTATCCTTTTTGTTTTCCTAACGGCTTTTTTAGATTGCCTACCTTCGTATTTCTTGGGTCCAAACATAATATAGGCCCCATAGTAGAAAACACTGAGTGGCATATCCTGATGACATCAGCCCGACCGGGCTATTTAAGTAAAGTCTCTGTATTATTAGCAATGGATCACCTGCCTAGAGCAGAGCATGTTCCTGCTTTCCATGTTGTCCTGCGTTTCTATTGGTTCCTGAGATTCCAGTTGTTCCTGCGTTCCAGCTTTGCCTTGCCTTGATGTCTCATCCAGTGTCTCCTGTGTGTCTTTGTCCATCCTTGGCCTGATCTCCTAGACCTGACTTCTTGCATTGGAGTTAACTTCACTTGCCTGCCACCTGGATATGACCTCTTGCTTTGTTCCCTTTCTACCCTTATCTGCCACCTGCCTCGACCATTGGCATGCTCCCAGTCTCTCCAGTCTGCTTCCTGTCCTGACTCCGGCATACCTCTGGACTCTTGCTAACTCCACCATCCTAGGGACATACCTAAGCCCTGTCGGCTGCCAGAACCCAAAGGCTGAATCTGTGGGGAGGTGGCTGGTATTGGTGAAGCTCCAGGTTGTCCCACACCAGGGCACGTTCACCAACTGTCATAGTAGGACTCATAAATTTGCTTACGAGGTTGCATTAACTATTCCACAGCAACATGGTTTAATGCCCTTCAACACAGTTTGTAAATATACCCAGTTATGTTATGGCTTTGGAAAAATATATAATGGTGAAGAATGCATACAATTTAATCTTCTTATGCTTGCCTAAAGTGCCTTCCTCTGCAGATCCTCATTACCCTTCTTTCCTCATTTCTCCATACACTCCTTTCAACAAATTTCAATCATTGACTAAGCTGTTCTTAGCTGCACTCTTTTCCTCCATCACCAAATCTCCTCTATGCTTTCCACCTGATTTCACCAATTTCTTTGAATCATGGCCATCCCAAACACATTCACTAGGCTACCTCTCTGACAACATTCATGTCTAGCCTGAAAACTCACATCTTTCAGAGTGCTTTTAATACATGAATCCTCAACTCATGCTGCTCAAGTAACTGAGTTCTCTGATGATATTCTGGCCTCACTGTCACGAAAAGGGCCAACTATCTGTTTTTTTCCTTTTGTATGCTTTGGGTCTTGACTAAGCTGCAAGCTTCGAGGAGTAGGGATAGTCCATTGTGTCTCTATACAGTGCCTCATAAATCTGCATACTCTAAAACAGGGCGAACAGCAAACAGAATGTTGGGAATTATTAGAAAGGGAATGGTGAATAAAACGGAAAATGTCATAATGCCTCTGTATCGCTCCATGGTGAGACCGCACCTTGAATACTGTGTACAATTCTGGTTGCCGCATCTCAAAAAAGATATAATTGCGATGGAGAAGGTACAGAAAAGGGTGACCAAAATGATAAGGGGAATGGAACAGCTCCCCTATGAGGAAAGACTAAAGAGGTTAGGATTTTTCAGCTTGGAGAAGAGATGGCTGAGGTGGGATATGATAGAGGTGTTTAAAATCATGAGAGGTCTAGAACGGGTAGATGTGAATTGGTTATTTACTCTTTCAGATAATAGAAAGACTAGGGGACATTCCATGAAGTTAGCATGTGGTACATTTAAAACTAATTGGAGAAAGTTCTTTTTCACTCAATGTTATGTTCAGGCTTGTGAACCCTTGGACCGACGGGAGGATGGTATACCTTAGGAAGTGGATCCGTAGGTTCTCCCATTGGGTGGTGAGGCAGAACAGAAGAAGTGACCAGATGACCCTCAGCACTGGAGACTGAGGTGACTTGTGGAGGCAGACGAAGAGTCATGATGTCAAGAAGAGAAACTGTGTCTTCGCCACTGGAAGCCCGTGGTCCCTCCAGGAGGAGCCCGTAGGGACCCGGGCTGCTGGGACTTAGGTGAACCTTTGAGAAGTCAAGGCGTCAAGAGATCGGTGCAAGGGCTAACTGGAGCTTCATCCTTGGAAGCCCGTGGTCCCCCCGGGAGGAGCCCATAGGGTCCAGGCTGCTGGGACTTAGATGGGCCCTTGGAGACGATAGTCCAGAAGAAGTCCAAGGTCAAGTGCCAGAGGGTTGTCGCTTACCAGTCCGAGGTCTCACACGAAGGGATTGCCGCTTGCCAATCCAGTCAGGAACCAGGAACACCAAGACGAGACAGGAACCAGGAACAAGGATCCAAAGCATTAGAAGACTCACCAAAGCAAGCAGACTTAAACAGCGCTACAAGAGACATTGCCAAGACAAGGAATGAGCAGAGGAAGCCTCCCTTTATACTTCCTCTATTCTGGCTCATTGGAAACAGCTGTAAGTAGTTAAAGGGGCCAGGCCCCTTTAAATCTAGAGAGGTGGTGCGATCTTGCACCTAAAGATGGTGGTGGCCATCTTGGATTTCCTCCGTGGAGGAAAGACTGCCAGATGCCGTGAGGGAGGAGCAGGGATGGCTTCCCACCCAGCGGTCATCCCGGGGACCCGTCCCGGAGCGACGGACACAGGCTCAGGGGTTTCCTTAGAAGCTGCCGCGGCGGGTCGCCACCGTGAGCAAGGTAGGGGGCTGCAGTCGTGGCCATCCACGGCCATGGAACACAACATTCAATGCACAATTAAACTCTGGAATTTGTTGCCAGAGGATGTGGTTAGTGCAGTTAGTATAGCTGGGTTTAAAAAAGGTTTGGATAAGTTCTTGGAGGAGAAGTCCATTACCTGCTATTAATTAAGTTGACTTAGAAAATAGCCACTACTATTACTAGCAACAGTAACATGGAATAGACTTAGTTTTTGGGTACTTGCCAGGTTCTTATGGCCTGGAATGGCCACTGTTGGAAACAGGATGCTGGGCTTGATGGACCCTTGGTCTGACCCAGCATGGCATGTTCTTATGTCTTTTATCTTATTCTCCACCTATTCCATTTTGAAATCCACAATTCATGCTGTTGGTTGAGCCCATTAAATAGTATGTGAACTGAAAAGATTAGAGGGACAGTGCCTCCTTCTAGTGACTCATGGAATCAGGTATATAGATTTTAGACAGACATTTACCCTGTAGGAGATGGACCCTATCAGTTAAAAACAAATCTGCATTCATGAATTCTCCTATTGCTGGAAATGTCTACATTTTAGATTATGGTAAAGCCTAGTAGGCTTTACAGAAATTTATGTTCTTTGGTAGATAATAGAGCAAATATATGTATTGCATTTTAATGTTTTCCCCATTGTTTCTGTAGAATAGGGATAAGTATATTGGAGATTATATTTAAAATGGACTGAGCTATGCTATGAACTCTCTTTGTGCACATCCTCTATGCATTTACAGATGTTGCTGATGTCCTGAGAGTGATTCCGCTTATTCAAAAATGCATAATGAGGCTCATGCCTATTGTAATTAAACTGATGACACATTCATTATTTATTTCAAACATTTCTAAAATGCATCCTAAAAATAGTTAGGCCTAATGGCCATCAACTAAAACAAATAGGGTAGGCCGTGGGTCTTCCGACAGGCCCACCCAGAATAAATGTCTTCATCTACCATCACTCTTCTCAACCCTCACGAACACTCTTCACATAGGCGACACTTAATTTGTACATTGGTTATAGCCTCTTGTATATACTGTATATAGTCCTTTGTAATTAACCTTTCTGTTTACCTCTCAAAGTTGATGTTTCCTCTCCTTCATACTTCCTGCACTATGTATTTACTCCCTCCCCTTTCCCCGCCCTGTTAATTGTATTTTCAGTCTTTCAGTTACAATGTAAACCGGTATGATGTTTGCATACTAATACCGGTATATAAAAGTTTTTAAATAAAAATAAAATAAATAAATATACAATATTACACATGAATGAAAAAATTAATTGTAGAATCAAGATATGTACAGCAATATAAAACAAAAACACAGGTGAAAACATACATGAAATAGGTCAAATATAAAACCAAGTAGACCTATAAATATATAATAACATAAATCAGAACATGCAGGAGTCTTAAAAAATACAAAACTTGAGCCTAACCAAAAGCCTGCTGAAAAAAAAAACCTTCATTTGTTTCCTAAAAGTCAAATAATCCAACTTAAAAAGGTAGAGCATTCCAGAAAATTGGACCTGCTATCAAAAAAGCTTGGGCATGAGTTTCTATAAGTGTGCCTGGAGAATGAGGACTCAAACTATAGTTTTCACATATGGGTCAATCAAGACCCATATGTGAAAACTATAGTTTTCCATGGCACTATTAGCTGTCATTTAGCTGGATAACTAAATGGCATTTAGCTGGATAACTCACAAGTTATCAAACTAAATGGTGAGGTTTTGATATCCCTAACTTTTAATCAAATGAGTCATTATCTGGCAAAAATGTAGCCGAATAAGTAAGGAGCTTATTGGGGGCATTCTGGGGCAGGTTTAGTTAGAGTTAAGTTATCCAGCTAACTCTAAACTTCCCAGAAGCAGGTTCAAAGTTTTGCATTTAGAAAAAACTAAAGTAATAATCATTGAAAAATCTTCCACCTCCTCTGATTTTCCAAAATATTTTCAATTTGAGGGAACACACATTCAAATCACAGATGAAGTATGCAATCTAGGAATTATTTTTGATGGCTCTCTCTCATTCACTTCACTTATGAAATCTGTTGCAAAGAGTTCCTTTTTTAAATTGAGTGTTATGCAGACTGAAACCTTTTCTTGAACCTGCTGATTTCAGATCGGTATTTATTTATTTATTTATTTATTTGCCATTTTTATATACCGATATTCTTGTAAACAAGTTACAAATCACCTCGGTTTACATTTTAACAATAACCTTTGCACAGGGATGCATTACATAGAACAGGGATATCACAACTTGGAACCAACAAATGGGGATAACAAGTGGAAAATTTGGTTAGAGTATTAAAGCTGAAAAACATTTGATGGCATGTCGGTCCTTAGAGGCGGCTTGCTAGTGATGTGGTTCAGCTAACAACAAGGCCTGACATGAGCCCGAAAGGTCATCTGAGTTGGGCAAAGGCTTCGCTAAACAACCAAGTCTTTAATTTTTTCTTGAAGGTGTTTGGGCATTGTTCTAGTCTAAGCTCAGGAGGGAGGGAGTTCCATTGCAACGGTCCCGACGTGGAGAGGGCTCTCTTCCTTAAAGTGGATTTAATGGGGTGGGCCAGCAGGGTGTCTCTGTAAGCTGATCTCACTGGTCTGGATGGCATGTGAGGTCGAAATGGGAACTTAAGATCCAGGGGGGAGATATTGTGGATGGCTTTATGGATGATCGTTAGAACTTTGTAGGAGATTCTGAATTTGATTGGGAGCCAGTGAAGGTTCCGCAAGATTGGTGTTATGTGGTCTCTTTTGTTGGTCTTTGTTATGTGGTCTCTTTTGTTGGTCTTTGTATTAACAGCATTGGACCAGTGGCCCACAAAAATATCATCTATCTGGAACTTCCAGCAAATAAAATAATAGCTTTTCAGGTGATTCAAACTTCTGTTGTAAGAATTTTGGCAGGAGCTTGACAGTGTGACGTATGCTCTCCACTGGCTGCCAATCGAATTCAGAATAATCTTTAAAGCAATGACTCTTGATTCTTAAAGCCCATAATAATGAAGCTCCTTTGGCAATCAATTCTCTATTCAGAATTTATAGATCATGATTGTTGAGATCTGCAAGTAAATGTTTATTGGATATTTCTTCTATCTGGCAAGTCAGATTTAGTGAATCAAAAAAGAGATTCCTATCAGTAGATAGTGCATTAGCCTGGAATAGCCTCCCAGGCATGTATTTAAGAAAAACCTGAAGATCTTTTTATTTGGGAAGACTTTCCAAGGCTTATTTCTATTACAAGTAGCACTGCATGTTCAGGTTTGTCTTGTTTGGTTTAAACATTTTTAATTTTATACTATTTATATTTTATTTTACCTTATGATTTTAGTGTTAATTTAATTATGATCATTTTTGTAAGCTGCTTTGAATGTTATGATATTGCGGCATATAAATATTTTAAATTAATAAATACAATTCAGCCTCATGTTGCCAGGTAATTTTTACCCTTCAAAAGAACATAGCCGGTTATACAGTGCTGCAAAATGTAAAAAAATAAAATAAACCCTAATGGCATAGTAGCCTGAATCACTGCCCAACCAAACTATAAATTATGGGCTTTGTGAGGCCAAACCTCTCCAAACCCCACTGATATGAATTTCATTCCAAAATTTTAAAATCTGAATTGGCCTTCCCCTTCCCTCCCTGGTTCCACATAATTTACAAATGTTAATCCTTCCTGTCCCCCATCCCACCCAATCCTAACCCTAACCTTCCCTTCCAGTACTTTCTACAATCTGTATCTTCCTGTAGGATTGTAGTAGACTACTACCATTATCCCAGTCTGGCACTTTCAGCGTTGCATTTTCAGTGTTGCACTTTCAGTGTTGCTCATATACTAAGTGGTACCATTGAGTTTATGAAGAGACTTTAATGTATTAATATAATGCTGGTCAAACATTGCCAAGATCACATGTTTTCCTTTTCACAGCGATATTATCTTGAAAATCTGACTTTAAAAATTGATTTTTGTTTACTGTTCTCTACTGCACAGAACCTGAAACGTGTAGCAGAAACATGGATGGATGAATATGCGGAATATATCTATCAAAGACGGCCTGAATACAGACATCTCTCAACAGGAGATATTTCTGCCCAGAAGGAGCTTCGTAAGCACTTAAAGTGTAAGGACTTTCGGTGGTTCATGATGGAAGTGGCCTGGGATATACCTAAATATTATCCTCCAGTGGAACCACCAGCAGCTGCCTGGGGAGAGGTGAGTCAAGCACATGATTAAGGCCCAGTGGCCCACAACAAGCAAAACAATTGTCCTTAACTGTCGACCAGCTGGGGAAAGCCCTGCATTTCACATGAATCAATCAGCAATAACTTTGTTTCTCTGTAAAAATTATAACAAAGCTTTTATTACGTGAAAGGTAACTTGTAAGGCAGGCATTATAATTAAGGAAGCTTGTAGGGTTTAGAACAGTGGTTCTCAACCTTTTTTCTGGCGGGACACACCTGACAGATGGTTCTCACATGCGTGACACACTGACCCATGATCGTCACGGGGCTAGATGTAAAAGTACAGTTTGCATCCACGGGAACCCCCCTGACCCACAATAATGGATGTAAAGCAGAATTATGACATTCCCCATACAACTCACCCTACAAAAAAGATATTCTTGTTCTCGTGTCATCTCAGAAACAGCAACTCAAACTCCTTCTACTTCCAGGCTCAATAGCCCTACTTCTGAAAAGACAGCAGTTTACCACCAATGCATGTCTTCTTGAGAAAACACAACAAATAAGACCGATACAAACGCTTGTATGCTAGTAAAATATCTCATCTCGGTAACAGACACAGAACTGACCTAACATACTCCTAGGATCTGTAGTAATGCACATAAACTAATCCACACACAGTTACACCTGTATTATGGAATGCACTCAAACAGGAGCAACCCTATCTATGAAAAGGCAACACTACAAATATTAAATCAGGCCCTAAAAACCAATACACCTCTTATTAGGAAAACAGAACTAGCAAGCAGCTATAGATCCCCACACAGAAATAATTGTAAAACTATACTAATAAGCAGAATAAATGTTTCAAAACAGCTATGCACAGAATAACATCCAACAATTAAAAACTCATAAAAACTATTAAACATTCTCCAAACACCAATAAAATATTTCAAAAAGGCAGACATCACATAATATTAAATAATTAAAATGGCAGTCAATCAAGAAAAATAAACTTAAAAAGCTACCTTTACTTAAACCCTCCAGCAGCTCTCCTACTCCCCTTCCATGCAGGCCGTGGCACACACCAGAAGCAGCAGTAGAAGCTAATCTCTATACACATGGTCCTCTTCCTTAGTGCCCATGTCTCTCACACACACACACACACACCATACCAGTCATGCCCCCATGACCAGTTTCTGTCTCTCACACACCAATCATCTCCCAAACAGTCTTTGACACACACACACACCAGTTACCTTCCTGAACAGTTTCTCTCATGCCATACACACACATAGGCTTCCCACTCCCTTGTTCTACTTACATCTATGGGTTTCTCACTCTCATAATCACTTTCTCTGTCTCACACACACACACACACACACACACACACTCACCAGTCTCTCACTCCCATGCTTGTTCTCTCCACATGCACAGGCTTCTCATTCCCATAATCACTTTCTTTCTCTCTCTCTCATACACACACACTAGTCACCTCTCTCATGCATACACACACACACAGGCTTCCCACTCCCATGTTCTCTTTCAGATATACAGGCTTCTCACTCCCATGCTGTGTCTCATACACACCCAGGTTTCTCACTCCCATGCTCACTCTCTTCAAATGCACAGGCTTCTCATTCCCATAATCACTTTCTCCTCTCTCACACACACTTACAAACACACACCAGTCACCTGATCTCTCTCATGCATACACACACACACACACACACACACAGGCTTCCCACTCCCATGTTCTCTTTCAGATATACAGGCATCTCCCCCCCATGCTGTGTCTCACACACACCCAGGTTTCTCACTCCCATGCTCACTCTCTTCACATGCACAAGCTTCTCATTCCCATAATCACTTTCTCTCTGTTACACACACAACCTGGGTGTGCTCGCTCTCCACGTGCACAGGCTTCTCATTCCCTGAATCACATTCTTTCTCTCACATTCACACACACCAGTCTCTTTCTCTCACACACACTGTCACCTTACCAACCAGTCTCTCTCTCTCATGCATGCACACACACACACAGGCTTCCCACTCCCATGCTCTCTCTCACATAATCAGGCTTCTCACTCCCATGCTTTCTTTCCCCCCCCCCCCACACACACACACACACAACACCAGGCTTCTTATGCCCATACTCTCTCACATACCCAGATTTCTCACTTCCATGCTTTTTCTCTCTCACACACACACATTAGTCACCTCCCTGGCTAATGTCTCACACTCTCACATACACATCAGTCATCTCCCTGAGCAGTTACTTTCATTGTCTCTCACATATACACACACATCAGCTCTCTGACCAGTTTCTCTCAATCACACACATGCTCTCAATCACACACAGGCTGGCTGGCTGGCTGCTTCTCTCTCTTTCTCTCACTCACTTCTCTCCCCCCCCCCCCCCAGCACAAATGGTAGCTGCAGCAGCCTCCTCCTCCGGCCCCCGCAGGCCAAGAAAGAAGAATCCCATCGGCCGCTGGAGGCTCATGCTGCTGTCTCCTTTCCCGATTACCGGCTGCTTCGATTGCTCGGGGGCCACTGCTGCTGCCGCTGCTATTTTTCCACATGGCCTGGCTCTTTCTCCTTCCCGCGTACCGCGTATCACTTCCTGTTCTGGGTCACGGGGGGGGGGGGGCGCGGGAAGAAGAAAAGGCCAGCCACGGGTGCCACAGCTTCTTCTAGCACCGCTGCCGTTCCACTGGGCTTGAACGTACTGATAGCCAGGTGGCAACGGCAGCAGGGAAGGAAGAGCAGCGGGAGAGACCGGGAGCACGCGACACACCTGCCAGTGCTTGGCAACACACCGGTTGAGAAGCGCTGGTTTAGAAGATCTTATGAAATCTTGTTCTAATGTAAGGAAACTGACACATCTAATCTTTTACAACGCCATAATGTGTCTGCACAATTAGGAAAAGGATATCTGACAAGAGTGGGTCATATATAATTTTTATCAAATTTAGGCATAAACACGCTTGGCGAGCAAAGATATGTACAGTCAACTAAGGAACAAAGTGTACTAACAGAAAGGAACTGAATGTTCATGCATAGCAGTTTATGATAAGGTGGATAAGGGCCTTATTTACCAAGCATTTGTTCCCGTTTTCCCACAGACACAAAATGGAAGAAAAACCTTGGTAATTCGGGCCTGAAGATTAAAATAATTTTGTATTGTATATAGACCCTCTTCCTGCATCTGTCTTTGCCACTTAGTATAATTAAACTAATTATTCCAATGAATATAGATAGATTGCAGTTTTTTAATGGATTGGTCAGGAAGTAAATAATCTTCGATAACCAAATTTTGGTCCAATCAACATCATTTCACTGTGTGACTTGTATCAATAATCTCTCTTTCTCTTTTGCTGTCTGTCTTTCCTCCCTTAAAATTGTAATAGATTCCTCAATGCCACTGTAGCTTCTCGTGACTTATAAATTACTTTAGAAATAACCTTGTGTAAAAAGTACAGGAACACATTTCTGTAAGATCACACTTGGAAGGAGTTTGGTGTTTTTTTATTATTATATACTCAAAGGCCATAAAAAGCTCTGTTTTTACAGGCTACCCAATATTAAAACATTATAAATATTCTGAAACCTAGACCCATTTGCTGCCCACCATGTTTCTGTCAGAAGCACTAAATATTTCCCTCATAACATGAATTATTGTGTCATGACTGCACTGACTAATTTGAAGATACCCCCTGAGCAGGTGTATGCAGGCATCAGGAGCAGACAGGCCAAGCATGAGGTCTTCTGCAGGGGCCAGGAGCAGGCAGGACAGGCGTAGATCTTCTGCCTGACCAGCTATCTTCCCTTCGGGTTGGGCCCCCCGGTGCTGGCAACTAGCAGGTCTTATGGGGGGCAATGCGCAGGGTCAGGGACAAGACACTCACTGGAACCAGCAGGTAGCAAGAGCCAAGGGACTGGAAGGTGCCCTGGCCACACTGAACACAACAAAGGGTGAGCACCGACAAGACAGTGATGGACAAGTAAGCACAAGACAGAATAGGTCCAGAGAGCAAACAAGGACCAAGACAAAGCACAGAACAACAACAGATAGCCTAAGGGTACCACACGGACAAAGGGCCACTGGAAGGATTAACACAGGACAGGAGCAAAGCTAGGAACCCATAGGCAAAGAAGGCCACTGGGAGGCTTAGCACAGGGCCGAACATCGCTTTGAACACAGTCAAGAAAAACCGCTGAGAGCCCTAACACAGAGCAAAGAATCAGGTAAGGCATACAAGAACAAGGAATCCCAGAGCAGGGACACTAGTCAAAGAATATACAGGCAAGGGGATAAAAAAAAAAAAGAGACCCAATGCTGAGGTGGGGAGTAACCTGTGAGGGGCAGTTTTATAAACTGGCCTTGTTGTGTCATGCAGCCAACTGTGGCCCAGTGGGGGCTCCTGCTAGCAGAGGGGGCCATCTAGCAGCCAGTATCATTACATATTGGTATTTAATATATCTACTTGGCAACATTTCTAGTTCTTTTATTTCCAAAACTGTTTAATTCAACATATCACAGACTTGTTTTACAGAAGTATGGGCTCATAACAACAGCCTGCCCATTACTGACCTCATTCCCTGATATTTGAAACAATGTATTCATGTTCTCAAAAGTACTTTCCTTGCTCAATATGACATTACAGTACTGGAACAAGTTGTATCATGCACTTCTCTGACACATAGTTGTGAAGTATGGTTGTGCATTTGACTTTCAGCTGAGAAATCAAAATGGTAAAACAGCAATGAAAGAACAAAATTCTAACACAGAACATTAGTTGTTACAGAATAGAGAAATTAGTTGTTTCAGAATAGAGACATTTTTTTTTACAAATTAAATGGTGCAGCCAAAAGATGACTAGATTAAATGTATGACGTTGCACAGTACAATTATGTATGCATAATTTAATGTTTAGGGCTACTTTTAAAGTTACATAACTTGTAGCATATAGTCACTAAACATCTGACAGAAATTCAGACTTTCCTCAGGGTTTGGGCAGGTAGGTCCCAACGAGTGAGTTATGCATTTCTGCCAGCAGATGGAGACAGAGCAAAATCTGATGTCACTGCTATATGATCCCATCACAATATTATCCCACCAGTATTCTTTGTCTCCAGCCGATGGTAGACATGCATTTCCCTTCAGGGGATTGCCTGTGAATGAAAAAAAAAAGAAGAAAGGAAATATCGGAAAGATGAGACATCTATGTAGCACTGCTTGCCTCCTAAGGTGATACGGTAGGTCCCTCCCTCAGTAGAGTGCCTTCAGTCCAGTAGCCTTGACTGGCTTGGACCTAAATTCAAATTAGCAGTTGCAGGCCAAGAGAGGTTCAGCAGTGAAGGCTTTAGCCCTCTCCCCCCTTTGCCGGGACCCATTCCTGCTCTCAGCCAGGGAGGGCTGATATCAGGTACAGTTTTTTACTTTAATTTAAAAAAAACAAAACAAAACTACAGTGAAAAGGAAGAAAGCAGGAGAAGGGTCTGTTCCTCGGCATATGGCTGTCCCGCTCACATCTCTGGGGCATTCTGTGAGGTGCCATTTGGTTAGGCCCCACTCCCAGGCTTCTCTACTTTTGCAACATGTAGGGTAGTTTAGCGTGGTTTTTGCTGCCAACCATTGGCATGTGCCTGCATGTCCGTGTGTGCGTCCAGTTTAGTTATTTATTTAAATAATTTATAGACTGCCAATCACCATTTCTTGGGCGTTCTTCCTTCTGGATGCACATTTTGTGCATTCAGCTTAGGCGTCAGTACTGGGTGTCCAATTTGGGTATCAAGTTGAATGAGAGGCCTAGATGCATGTGCTTGGATGCACATTTTTTGTGCATCCATTTTGGGTGCAACTTATATGCGCAGGTAATTTAGGCACGGTGCCCGCACCGAAGAAACCTAAGCACCTATCTATTTCTGCTGCATGCCACATCAGGCCATTCAGCCAGAGCTTTCTTTAAGCCTGTGTGGATGCTGCCTGCATGTTTGAGGAGATTTGCCTCCTTCTGATTTTACTGGTGATGGTCCATCTCCTCAGTCTGAGGGGAATGGGGCTGAAAGAGACATGGCAAGGGGTGTCCCCTCCATTGATTGATCTGTGGGTCGAGTTTTCTGGGCCTCTAGCTCTCAGGATGTCAGGTTTAGGCCTGTGGGGCCAGGAATGGACCAGCCCTTTTCCTGGGTAGAATTCTTCCAGAGATTGCAGACATTTCTACAGGACCAGTCTTTTGAATCGTCAGTACCTACTAAGATAATTACATGTGCTCCGAATGCTCCTTCACCTGTCTCCTTGGTCAAGCATCATGGTATACTGCAGTCTGACAGAGCTCGAATGCAAGTGAATCATGATGATACTGATGATAATGATGGGGGGTGGATCTCCTGGTGAGGAAGGGGAAATTCCCCCAGATTTGGAGCCATATAGAATGTTTCTTTCAGAGAGATGAGTTGTTGGGTTCGATCTCTCAGACCTTGAAGACCCTTGGAGTGGCGGGGGCTGACTCCTTGGTGATGCTAAAGAAGGATCCTATTTTGACCCACCCTGCTTATTGTTTTTTTCCCCTCCTGGATGCAATCCAGGAGTTGATTGATCTGGAATGGAGTGCATCAGAGGCGTCTTTTATAGGGGGCAGCATCTTGGCGGGTTTATATCCCTTGGATCTGCAGGCCAGAGAGCAGATTGTTGTGTTTTCCTAGGATGGATGCCTTGGTGTGTTCTGTCATGAAACATGCCACCAGCTCAATAGAGGGAGGCGCGGCGCTGAAGGATGCTCAGGATAGGAAGTTTGAGGCTATCTTAAAGCAAGCCTTTGAGGCAGTGATAATGAGCTTGCAAATTGCTTCTTGTTGTTCCTTGGTAACTTGAGCTACCTTGCATCTTTGTCAAGAATCTGGTGGTGCTGGATCCGATCTTGGACCTATGATAGAACCAGAGGCCACTTTCTTGGCTGAAATGGGCTGTGACTTGGTACAAACAGGTGGCAGAGGAGCTGCTTCTGTTATTGTGGTTAGGTAGCAACTGTGGCTGAGCAACTGGTCCACAGATATTATTTCAAAGTCAAGTCTTAACAAGTTGCCCTTTAAATGCTCACTTTTGTTTGGCAGTTAACTGGAAAAACTGGCAAATAAATGGGGAGACGTCTTTTTGCCAGAGGACAGGAAACTCATTGCCCAGTCTTTTTGAGCAACTGGTCACACTTGAGACTACGGCATTTTTGGCCTTATAGGGGAGGTTCTTCCCAGAGATCCTGTCCCTTCCACAGAACTCAGTCCTTTCACTCTGAGTACCTCAGAAGGATGTGGGCTGTAGAGATGGAATCCCTCGGTCTTCCCAATGAAGGTTTGCGGGCTCTCCTGGTGGTGGAGGAGATAGGTAGTTGCCTATCCTGTTTTCATCACAGGTGAGCCCAGATTACTGTTATGATATTGAGATGTTTGGTGGATTCTCAGGGGCAACAGTGATGGTATCTCCCATGGGGAGGAGCCCCATAGGGAACTGTAGCACTGGGCTAGACTCAGATGCACAAATGCAGAGAATATATCTTTATTATACAGCTTGTATGGTTCACCAGAGGTGGCAGTAGAGAGTGGATTAGATTGCAAGAATCTGTGATCCTTGGCATAGGAGACCCATCCCACAATGGTGGTGTAAGGCCCCAATGCAGATATCCTGTAAGGCACTGTAGGAGAGACAGACTGGCAGATGTTATAACACACTCCTTATAGCTGAGTAGATAGAGTTCCCAATGAGCAGTAGAGAGAGAATAGGTATCAACAGTCTGTGATCCTCGGCAGAGGAAACCCATTCCACAATGGTGGTGTAGGGCCCGATGCAGATGGACAGCGAGAGCTGTAGATGGACAGACTGGGAGAAATAGTACTCACTCTCTGCAGCTGTTAGGTAGTATTCCAGCAGGTAGAAGAATATGTAGCAGGCACCAGGATAGACACACAGGCCCTCGAGGAGCGAGTACCTGTACTTAGGATAGGCACCTGGAAATAAGCAAGGGGAGCGGGGACCCAGGTTAGTAGAACCCTGAAGGGTAAAGTTAGCTTCCAGCAGGCAGTAGAAGCGGCAGAGCAGCTTCAGACCGGAGTGAATCCAATCTGTTCCTAACTCGGCGAGAGTCAGCAAAGGGGCAACCTTTTAAGGAAGGAAGCAGTGATGTCACTCGAGATGGACGCCCCCGAGGTTTGCGCCAACACTGCTACAAGATGTGAGGCGTGCGTGTGCATGTGCCCTAGCAGGCCTCAGGTCAACATGGCGGGACACCGCACCAGAGCCGCTCCGGGGAAGCCAGAGAGTGCGGCAAGGAGACGCTACGGATGCCATTCTCCCAAGGCTGGTGGAGAAGGTTGAAATAGAGGTGAGGCATGTCGGACGAAGCTGTCTGAGACCGACGGATGCAACAATTACTTTGGATTAATGGATTTTCAAAGTAATTCAGGATGGGTATACTCTAGAATTTCTTAGTATTCCTCCAGATGCCTTCATGGTCTCTTTATGCAACTCCCCTCAGAAGAGAGTAGAAGTGGAAGTGACCCCCCCGCTAGACCACCAGGTACATGTAAAAGGTTTTGGGGGGTGGGGGAAGCAAAGGGGTCATTTGTAAAGGGTCGGGGTGGGATTTTTTTAAAGGGCCATTGGCGCCATTTTTATTAATGGCAGCCGATGGCCTGGGAGCGGGAGATCGCTCCCGGGACTCCCAGTAGATCACCAGGTATTTCTAAAAGGTTTTGGGGGGGTTCGGGAGGGTGGGGGAAGGTAAGGGATTCGTTTTAAAGGGTCGGGGTGGGTTTAGGAGGAGTTTTGGTGTGCCGGTTTTCCCGCCCTCCCCCCAAATAACTCCAGTTAGATTTGATCAGCATAGAAATTAGTTGCTGCTGTGACCAGAGGGATCCTTTGGATTCTTTTGTTGGGGAAGTTTCCCCAAAGATGTTTGACCAGCTCAGGGGCCTGTGAGCAGAAGCCCACCAGTTATGGACATTTGCATACTAGTTCAAATGGTTATTTTTACATTATTACTGGTACCAAAAAGACACATTTTTTATTCTCATGGATTTGAGTTTTCTGTTTAAATCATGGGAAAAAGTGAAAAAAAAATTATAACATTTGAAAAAAGGTTCCAAATGCCTGACTGCATCTCCTTTGATTATGATCTCATATCTCTCTAAACTAAATTGTCTTTCTTCCACTGTGATCCTAATTAATCATTTTCTTATAGGGTGGGGAATGAAGTGGCTCTTCCCCTGGAGCCAATAGTGGTGCAGCTGTAATGAGTTAGTGGGATAATTTGCTATAGAAATTGGGAAAGTTAACACTTTCTTTCCCCAGAAGAATATTGTACTAGATTTCAACGCTGGATGTTTCCCTATTGGTTCCTCCATGGCTGATGGATGCTGACCCTTGTTCCAAGTAGTGGTCAAGGGCTTTCTATATGGTTACCTGCAGAGTCCAAGAGGATTGATAGATGATATTATTGATTGTGTCATAGAAACATAGAAACATAGAAATGACGGCAGAAGAAGACCAAATGGCCCATCCAGTCTGCCCAGCAAGCTTCCCTCATTTCTTCTCTCATACTTATCTGTTTCTCTTAGCTCTTGGTTCTAATTCCCTTCCACCCCCGCCATTAATGTAGAGAGCGGTGATGGAGCTGCATCCAAGTGAAATATCTAGCTTGATTAGTTAGAGGTAGTAGGGGTAGTAACCGCCGCAATAAGCAAGCTACACCCATGCTTATTTGTTTTTACCCAGATTATGTTATACAGCCCTTATTGGTTGTTTATCTTCTCCCCTGCCGTTGAAGCAGGGAGCTATGCTGGATATGCGTGAGGTATCAGTTTTTTTCTTCTCCCCTGCCGTTGAAGCAGAGAGCTATGCTGGATATGCATCGAAAGTGAAGTATCAGGCACATTTGGTTTGGGGTAGTAACCGCCGTAACAAGCCAGCTACTCCCCGCTTTGTGAGTGTGAATCCTTTTTTCTTCTCCCCTGCCGTTGAAGTTATGCTGGATATGCGTGAAGTATCAGTTTTTTTCTTCTCCCCTGCCGTTGAAGCAGAGAGCCATGCTGGATATGCGTCGAGAGTGAAGTATCAGGTACATTTGGTTTGGGGTAGTAACCGCCGTAACAAGCCAACTACTCCCCTGCCGTTTAAGCAGAGAGCTCTGCTGGATGTGTGAAGTAACAGTTTTTCTTTTCCCCTGCTGTTGAAGCAGAGAACTATGCTGGATATGCATTGAAAGTGAAGTATAAGAATGGAGTGATCAAGCTAGTTGAAAGGTATCAGGAATAGAGGAAGGTGGAGGTAGTAATTTGGATATTTGGTTTGGGGTAGTAACCGCCGTAACAAGCCAGCTACTCCCGTCTTTGTGAGTGCAAATCCTTTTTTCCACATTTCCTCTTGCTGTTGAAACTTAGAGTGATGTTGGAGTCACAGTAACCATGTGTATGTTTATTGAATAAGGGTATTGTCTCCAGGCAGTAGCCATCATTCTGGCGAGTCACCCACTCTTCATTGGCGGCCTCTTGACTTTATGGATCCACAGTGTTTATCCCACGCCCCTTTGAAGTCCTTCACAGTTCTGGTCTTCACCACTTCCTCCGGAAGGGCATTCCAGGCATCCACCACCCTCTCCGTGAAGAAATACTTCCTGACATTGGTTCTGAATCTTCCTCCCTGGAGCTTCAAATCGTGACCCCTGGTTCTGCTGATTTTTTTCTTATGGTAAAGGTTTGTTGTTGCCTTTGGATCATTAAAACCTTTCAAGTATCTGAAAGTCTGTATCATATCACCTCTGCTCCTCCTTTCCTCCAGGGTGTACATATTTAGATTCTTCAATCTCTCCTCGTACGTCATGCGATGAAGATCCTCCACCTTCCTGGTCGCCCTTCTCTGTACCGCTTCCATCTTGTCTTTGTCTTTTTGTAGATACGGTCTCCAGAACTGAACACAGTACTCCAGGTGAGGCCTCACCAAGGACCTGTACAAGGGAATAATCACTTCCCTTTTCTTACTCAATATTCCTCTCTCTATGCAGCCCAGCATTCTTCTGGCTTTTGCTATCGCCTTGTCGCATTGTTTCGCAGACTTCATATCATTAGACACTATCACTCCAAGGTCCCTCTCCTGCTCCGTGCACGTCAGCCTTTCCCCCCCCATTGAATACAGTTCATTCGGATTTCCGCTCCCCATATGCATGACTTTGCACTTCTTGGCATTGAATCTCAGCTGCCATATCTTCGACCACTCTTCCAGTTTCCTTAGATCCCGTCTCATTCTCTCCACTCCTTCCGGCGTGTCTACTCTGTTGCAGATCTTAGTGTCATCCGCAAAAAGACAAACCTTACCTTCTATCCCGTCCGCAATGTCGCTCACAAAGATATTGAACAGGACCGGTCCCAACACCGATCCTTGCGGTACACCACTTAAAACCGCTCTCTCTTCAGAGAAGGTTCCGTTTACCATCACACATTGTCTTCTGTCCGTCAACCAATTTGCAATCCAGGTCACCACCTTGTCACTCACTCCCAAGCTTCTCGTTTTATTCACCAGTCTCCTGTGTGGAACCGTATCAAAAGCTTTGCTGAAATCCAAGTATATGACATCGAGCGCTCTTCCTTGGTCCAATTCCTTGGTTACCCAGTCAAAAAAGTCAATCAGATTTGTCTGACAGGATCTTCCCCTGGTGAATCCATGTTGCCTCTGGTCCATCAATTCTCCGGACTGTAGATAGTTCACTATTCTCTCTTTCAGCAGAGACTCCATTACTTTTCCCACCACCGAAGTGAGGCTAACCGGCCTGTAGTTGCCAGCCTCCTCCCTGTTCCCACTCTTGTGAAGCGGGACCACCACCGCTCTTCTCCAGTCTCTCGGCACCACTCCCGTTTCTAGGGATCTATTGAACAGGTCACACAGCGGACCCGCCAGAACATCTCTGAGCTCCCTCAATATCCTTGGATGAATCCCATCAGGCCCCATGGCTTTGTCCACTTTCAGGTTCTTTAGCTCTTCCCACACATTTTCTACTGTAAAAGGATTTTCATCTATTCCACTTCCCTCCAGTTTCTTGTTGTGTAGAGATGGTCCTTCTCCAGGGTCCTTCTCCAGTGTCTACTGATAGTGAATGGATAGTGATACTGTGATACTCCCTTTAATCCTGGTAGTGATACTTTCAGGTCATATGAGGTAGAGGTTAATTGATAAACATTATAGTATTTGCTGTGCTTCTAGTTTTGGGATTCCTTTCAAAGCAGGTAATAATGTTACTGTAAGAGTTGTGCTAAATGTTATTATGTCAATTTCCTTGGACAGGGGAATTATTGTGTGTTGGTATTATGTCCTTTAAACGACCTTTAAAAGAGAACTAGAACTCTCTAAACACATGCTTTACTGGTCACGCTTTTACAGAAATCTCTAGCACATTACTTTGTGACCCTAGTCAGGGTTACACCCTCCCCTGGGTAGACAAAAATGGTGAAGTATACGAACCATTTTTCCACTATACATATAATACAGTACTTAAATAGCTTAAAACATACAAAAGAACACCTTCTTAAATCCCAGAAATCATCCAGAGTGGTACCATATCCCTGGATTCCTGTGTCCAGCATAGGGTAGCACCTAGAATATTAAAGATTATGAAAATATAACCCCTGTAAACACAAATCACACGTTAACACATGATAGCATAGAGTTCTGCTACTGCAGGGCTCATACAAACTGTAGGGCTTAAGTGCTTTGTACTCATCCTTCCTGTTAGGGGAGGGGGAATATAGGTGGATATGATCATTGTTGCTGAAGAAGAATGAATTAATGGTGTAGAGAAGTAGTAATAAAGGAGGTACAAGCTATACAAAGGGGGATGGGATTAAGGAAAAGTTATTTAAGAAGCTTTACAAGGCATCTTGGAGGAATGAACAAAGGGTCCTCAGTACAAGTGTTGCATAAGTTTTGAAATCTGAAAAGGATCCAGAAAGAGAAACCCAAAAGTGAAAGGATATATTGTACTTGCTTGGGAAGCTCCCAGAAAGACGTTTTGAACCATGTTACCCTGAAGGCCTTGGGGCTAACTTGGATTTTGTGTAATTCCCTCTTCAAAGAAAGCTATTGGAAGAAGTGAGATTTCTGCTGATCTAGTCTGAATTTTTGGACTGTATTCTGTGACTTGACTAAAATTTCTTCCTGTGAAGAATTTGTTTTTACATTTGGATTTACAATATGTTTTCTTTATTTTTGGCCAACAATTGTTGTGGACATTGGATTGTTGCACTGGAGGTTGACCCTTGGCCTGGTGCAGGATTGGTACGGCCCTCTAGTCGGACCCAGAGAGCACCTGCCACCAGGAGGCAGAGCACAGGAGGAGACAGAGGCTAGCTGGAGCTTCGCCAATAACAGTCCAGGGTTTCTGCAGGTTGAGCCCTTGGGTCCCAGATTGCCTGGACTTAGGTGGGCCTCATGTGATCTCCCGGAGAGGTAGCGGAGAGGTGTTCCCACCACGAGCAAGGGTGCGAGGCTGATGCAGAGAGGATGGACTAGACCCGAACTGGAAGCTCCGGAGACCTCAGGGAGGTAACAGTTCAGGAAGGTTCTCTGGGCGAGACAGGCAGCACCTGCAGATCTAGTCAGGTGGAAGTCATGGGTGGATTCCAAGCAGGTTGGTCTGGTAGTCACAGTAGGCCAGAAGAGAGTGTCCGAGTGAAGTGCAAGGGTCAGAGCCAGAGTATCAGTCCAGAAGTGGTCAGCCAAAGCAGGGATCAAATACCAAGGTCAGTCTGAGCGTAGTCAAGGCAAATGAAGGTAGTTGGCAGATGAAGAGGATGGTCAGGCAGGCAGTGGTCAGTTCCAGGCAGCAAAGAGAATGGTCAGGCAGGCAGAGGTCAGTACCAGAGATCAGTCTGGGAAGGTACTACCTGGGAAGGACAAAGGAACACATGAAGGCTCATGAACAAGGAGACGCTGGAACAAGGAGATGCTGGAACATGGAGACACTATTTATACTAGGGGCTGGTGATGTCATCAGGGCACGTCTGAGCGGGGTTTCCCACGCTTGGCCCTTTAAATGTCGTGACGTCAGCCGCAAGTGTACCTAGGGACGGGGCCAAGGAGCAGGAGGACGCGGAGCCCCGCGGCATGGAAGAAGCCAGAGAGGGCCGTGGTGAGCGACGGAGACGGCAGGAACTTGTGACAGCGGCGAGACCAGAGCTGATTGAGCATATGGCAAGGTGAGCAGGCCCGGTTACGGCACCCACGCGGCCGGGACGCGCAACATGGACTTTGTTATATTTCGTAAGTCTGCCCTTGCGCCTCCCAGAGACTGAACTGGTTCCTGCTGGTGATCTCTGGAATATCCTGACTCTTTCTGGAGATTCAGCAGTACAAATAAATACTTCTGAGCCTCCAAAGTTAACTCTAAGAAAAAGGGTGTTACATAATATCTCTCAAACTTTTAAAAATGAAAAAATAGAATTTTGTACTAGTAATGGGGTACTGCATCAGTAATCTCAATAGACACTGTATGAAATGAATGATGTCAGAGTAGGGTAGAAGTGGTTGAAAAGGTTTGGCACTCCCTAGTGGGAGGTATCATGAGTCTGACAAGCTTCTGTTCCCTCATGGTTCAGGGTTCTTCGGAGCCTCCACTCTCAACAGAGAGGTGCTAAATAAAGCCTCCAATCCTGAGAAGATAGCTGTGGCCCGAGGACAAAATGCCTAGGCCTTCAGGATTAGGGAGGTCTTGTCTTGGAGTACAAGAGTGGATTCCTGAAATATTCTTGTAACCCAACCCCAGTGTGCAATCCTAGCACGGGTGAGGTTATAAACTTATTTGTACTCTTCAGGAAGGAACCCAGGCTAGCTGTACTACTTCCCTTCCTTCCCAGGATGTAGGTTCGATAGACTTGGCGATGAAAGGAGGCCTCTCAGTTCCCAGTGCGGGGGTGGCTAATTCTCTTTCCCTGACTTCCTTTGGTGATGCAATAATTAAGGTAATGGAGTGTGCTGGGATGACAAAGACTGGAGTCACTGTGTTAGTATGCAAAAATAATTCTTCACTGACAATTAGGAAAATGGCACAATTCCTGATCCACAGCAGCACAGTATAATGTCTGGTTACAACTTCTTCCTCAATCTGTGCAGGAATGTCTAGTGGAAGACTGGGGGAGAGGGGGATCCTACCCTCCAGAGCATGGAAAAATAGGCTCCTAAGTTAGGCAGGGCATCCTTTGTATAGGCAAAACTACCCTTTTCACCTGGCAAAGATATAAAGTAACTGTCTCTGCACAGAAAGATAAAACTTTCTCTCTCCCCAGGATCTGAATAATCACTGGATGTGGGTCCTTTTAAATGGTAGGCTTTGCCTTTACTCACTGTTAGATAATCCAAATCTTCTTTGTTCTTATGCAGTCCTTTGAGCTTTTGTTTGAATCCCTGGATAGGAGGGATCTGTTGCGCCGGAGGTGGACCCTTGGGTCGAGGTGGGGTTGACGCTACCCATAGGAGAGATCCTATGGGTCCCCCCTATCGGCAGGTGGAGTGGGCTGAAGGGTGGAGGCCAACTGGCGCTTCACCAATACCAGCCCTCGTTCCCTGCGGGTTGACCCTTTGGGTACCGGGGCCAGCTGGACTTAGGTGGGCCTCCGTATGTCGTCATTGATGAACGGACCGAGGGGTCAGCCCAGAGGCAGCAGCAGTGAGATGAAGAAGTCTGTACTGGACGAGGCAGAGTCCCGTAAACCCAGGCACCAATAGAATCAAAGTCAGACAGGGGGCGCTCGAGCAAGACTGAAGAGGCGGCAGAGCAAGCTGGAGTCAGGGCCAGCGGCAATCAGGAAACAGTGACAAGACAAGGCTGAAGTCTGGATGAGGAGAGAATCAAATACGTAGTCAGGCAATGCAGAGGTCCGTGCTTGGAGAGAGTCAATAGCATGGTCAGGCAATGCAGAGATCCGAGCTTGGAGAGAGTCAATAGCATGGTCAGGCAATGCAGAGGTCTGGGCTTGGAGAGAGTCAGCAGCATGGTCAAGCAATGGAGAGGTCCAGGCTTGGAGAGAGTCAACAGCGTGGTCAGGCAATGCAGAGGTCCGGGCTTGGAGAGAGTCAATGGCGTGGTCAGGCAATGCAGAGGTCATGTCCAAGAAAGCAATCCAAGGAATAGTTAGGAATCAGGAACACAGGAACGAAGGAGAACAGGAACAGGAACTTGTGAGGATCAGGAACCAGAAACACAGGAGAATCACCAGGAGGCAATGAGTACATGACCAGCATGGAGACCTATTGCAAAGGCGATCATAGGGAGCCGAGCCCGGCCTTAAGTACCGGAGCTCAGGTGATGTCATGATCCAGGGCTGTGGCAAGGTTTCCACCGCGGGCCCTTCATAAGGATCAGTGATGAGAGTGTGCGTGCCTAGGGAGGGGTGCGGCGCTGGATGGCGGCTCTCTGCGGGCCATGCAGATAGGCCCGACGCGGAGCACAGGAATCCATAGCTGAGACTGAGGCACCGGGGGGCCCGAGGGCGGAGCCGGCAGCCCACCGCCGCCAGGGATGAGGAACCAGGCACTGGATTCATCTGAGAAAGGTGAGGGGGCCGGACCACAGGTCTGCCGCGGCCGGCAGGCATAACAGGATCCCCTGGAGCAAGACTTTCTGGGCTCCAGTCAGGCAGAAAGGTGTAAAACCTCGGATTAAATAAGACTAGTAAAGATCAGCTTTAAGAATCTAATCAGTGAGAAGTTTAATAAAAGAAATGCGTGGTTTCTTTGGAGCAGCAAACCATACAAAGCAAAGGTTGTAGCTCAAACCTGCACAGCGCTAATACTGCTAGTGTGAAGAATTATGAAGGGTTACCTTCAGCCAATCAACAGGTGTCTGCATTTGCCCGCCCCTTATCATAAAGCCAATTAATAAATTTTTGCATGTGTACGTGCTCTGTTACTATGGACAGAAGTCTCTGTTGTAATTTCCAGGAATTCAGTCCAAGTTAGTTTCATTTTCACTTAGGTGTGATTTTTATTTATTTATTTAAGGGTTTTTTTTATATACCGCGGCATGTTAGTAACATCACCTTGGTTCACAGTGTAACATAACGCAGCAACAGGCTTTACAATAAATTCCAAGTATAACAAGTATATCAGGTATAACAAAAATTGAGATAACTGGGAACATTTCAATATATGGAAACAGGGATAAAAATTAAATATTTAGTTAATATTTGCAACTCAAATGTCATCTGTGCTGGCTGTGAATCCACTAGGTATAGTTTTGTGCTGGCTATTCACACAAAGGGTATTCAAAATTTCCCCCAGATGGTAAACCTATCTTCAGTTTTTAAGAAGATTAACACCGGGTCTCCTTACAGCAGGTCAGTGACACCCCCGATCTCACTGAGGGTAAAATGGGGGCAGGTATTCCCTAACTTGCATAGCCCTAGACCCAGGGTTCCCCAATCCCTGCACCCAGGCGGTGTAGAGGCTCCAGTAAGGTCCCTATTACTTGAAATGTTAAAGTCCAAAATATGTACTCAGGGAGAATCTTCCACCAGACAAGTTGTATACTGGCTGGGCAGAAACCATCCCTGACCAGGACCAGAATCAGGGCCTTGCTTGGCTCCTCTGGCTAGACCTGGAATATAACAAACATTAAACTCCTGTCTACCTCTGTACTTCATACTAATCATAAAGGATTGCCTCCTGAGCCGTAGCAAGGGCGCAGTTATAAACTATTACAAGTGGGACGGCCGTTCCAGACTTCACAGGAGGAGGGTCTGCATTTGAATGGATCCTCCCATTAACCATCCTACTCTAACTAGAGGACTGATACTGAACCCCCAGGACTTACTGGTAACAGAACAGTGTGTCCATTACATTCTGAAGAATTAACAAGAGATATCTGAAAAGATATCAGCTCCATACTCCCTATTCTGTCTGAGAGGGAATGTTTTCAGAAAGAAATTTGGGAGAGAGTGAATTCTCCTTACTGGGAGTCAGAGGGAAGACTTCCTAAGAGGGAAAGGTCCAAAGAGTTGCTGACTAAGAGAAGGAATCAGCCAGAGGCTCATCTGTGTTTGAATATTGGAAGAGAAAGAGAGATACATCTTCTTGTGGTACCTGCATCCAGAGAAGCAGGTACCACAAGAAGACTCCAGGGAGAGCCTACCTGCCAGGGTGTGTAGTGTGTGGGTTTTCTTATGTTAATGAACTTTATTTTCCTGCACTGAATGATGTACTGGCTATGGATTATACTGGCTATGGGTTTTTGTTTCCTGCAATCCGGTAATGAGTAAAGGACTTTATTTTATTTTTAACAAAGGCTACAGCATGGAGTGTGTTTTTGATTCCTTACTGGACTAGTTACTGATGAGTTCCAGACAAGACAAACCTTTAAGGGTCCTGAAAGACTGACACTCCCCTGTATGGGAAGAACCTGGGAACATGAGTTGTGTGCTAGTCCCTGGCCACCCCTATGAGTCACTACATGTCATGAGAAGTTGGGGCAGAGGTTACAAACTCTAATGGAGGATAAAACAAGAGAGTTGTAAGAAAAGGTCTGAAAATTGTTTTGTTTAGCTACTAACATTGGGATTTTGATTGTTTGTATACTGGCACCATCTAGTGGCTATGTTATGTTCCTGCCCTTTATATCTATATATAAGGATAATGGTTTATAATACTGGAATAGAATGCTGTGTTTGTCATTGTTTAAAGGATACAGAGACTATATTGAATAGGGAAGAAGGTTTTAAAAACAAATTTTATTTCATGAAAACCTAACTATAGATAAAAGATTTAGAGGCATATGCAATAAAGCCCAAATTTTAAAAGCCCAGAGCACGTAAAAACTGGGGGATACATACGTGGTCGAGCCATGTGAGTGCCGAGCACATTTAAAAATGGCCCAGCCACATGCATATCCCCCGGTTATGCATGGAAGTGCTGGGCTCTTTGAAAGCGGGGGGCCAGGGGCTGGCCGGCGTGCGGAACTTACTTCATCTGAAGAGGTGAAATAAGATTGAAAAAAAAAAAAGGTAAGAAGAGGGATTTTAGGGGTCAGGGAGGAAAGGAGAAAAGGGAGGCAGAGTAAGTAGGGGGATAGGGAAGTTCCCTCCCAGTCTTAATTGGAGCAGACTGTGAGGGAACTGGGCAAAAGGCCTGATCTCATCGCCACGCGTACTTTAAAAATTTCTGCCCCTGCACTCGCGAGTCATGACCCTCCTGCACATGCGCGTGCCGATATTAAAATTGGGCGCTCATGTACGTGTGGGTATCGTATGTTATAACATGGGCGCAGCTATGCACACGTTGTAAAATTGGCGCGTCCATGTGCGCACACCAGGAATCTTGCGCTCATGTTTTAAAATCTACCCCTAAATGTTTATGTGCACACTAAGGACCTCTTGTGCATGCTAAAAGTAGCATGCTAGGTAGGAAGGTCTTATCATGGATGCTAAAGGGGTCAGGGAAAACATTTTCATGAACTTTCTACAATTAGCAAGTCCTTGCAGGCAATGAAGGAATGTCATATGCAAGCGTGGGTTTACAAGTGCTCAGTAAATAGCATACTATATTGTCCTTTCACACTATTTAGCAAGTACTCAATAAGTCCCCAAAAGTTAACACAATCTTGGACTTAGTGTTAACATTTTGAGTGCACACTAAATTGATCAGACTGAAATAGAGGGGATGCTGGCTCTATCGAATAGGGATGTGCACTTATTTTCCTTGTTTGGCATACAACTAAATGTTGCTGGCCTCAGGGTTAGCTGATGCCATTTTTAAGAAGGGAACAGGCAAGGCAGGAGCACCTGGAGATCGTTCATGCCCGATTTGGATTTATACAGGTCCACAGACGAGGTGAGAAGGTTCTGGGAGTAGAAGAACTTAATTTTTACATTATTTTTGGCACTAACAATGTATTTTTTTTTTGTGGGGAACTGGGGTCATTGCAAGATTTAACTTATTCATGAGTTGTCAGATCAGGATTTACACATGATGATCCATGCTTTAATCATCTCAAAATTAGACTATTGCAATATGGGTCTACCTAAAAAGCCCTGCATATACTGCAGGTTATTCAAACTAATGTGGCTAGGCTAGTCTTAATGGGAACACATTAAGCTGACATTGAAATCTCTGCATTGGCTTCAAATTTCATTTTGCTCACATTTTAATATTCATTCTTCAGTCTTTAAGGTTCTGCACAATTAGTAGCTTAGTAGTTAGATCAGAGGATTACAAACTAGGGTACAAATCCCACTGTCACTCTTTGTGACCTTGGGCAAGTTACTTTACTCTTTAATGGTGGAAGGAGATTGGATAAATATAGAAGAAATGAGAGGAGCTCAACCCTGGGGGTCCAGTGACTTGAAGGAGTGCTATTGTATTTGAGAAGATATTTGGAGGAAGATTGATAAGTCCAAGGGTATCTCAAAAGTCTACATCAAAGGATCTTTTTGCCCAGACTTCCTGGTTAAGAGCTGGGGTAAGAAGAAATTGTGGTTTAAGAAGAGAATCAAGAGTCTTGAGGAAATGTCTGAAACTTTGGGCTTACAGTTGGAATTTTTTAACTTGTTAAGATCTGTTAAAATATTTTTGTGCTTGGGAAAGTCAGTAGAACTAGGGGGTCATGAAATGAAACTCCAGGGAGAACAGCTCAGAACCAGCATCTGGAAATATTTCTTCAAGGAGAGAGTGATGGATGCTTGGAATGTCCTTCCAGAGAAGGTGGTGAAGATGAAAACTGAAAGAATTCAAATGGGCTTGGGATAAACACTGTGGATCCCTAAAGGCTAGAGAATAGATAAGAATGCATGAGGGTAACTAATAACTATCTGGTACAATGGTTACTACCCTTAACCAATAAGCCTTCATACTATTGATGCAACTCCATCATGGCTCTCTGCTTGAACAGCAGGGGGAAAAAAGGAATTAGACTCAAACAGCAACCGAGGGCCCTGATTTTTATGGTCTGGGGAAACGAATAAGCATGGGGATAACTTGCTGATGCAGCAGTTACTACCCTTAATAAATAAGCCTGATACTTTGAAGCAACTCCAACGTTACTCTCTGCTTCAATGTCAAGTAGTAATGGGGAATTAAATTCAAACAGCAACCAACGAGGGCGCTGACTTTTATGGTCAGGGAAACTGATAAGATAGGGGTAACAGGAAATTGGATTCAGACAGCAACCAACAAGAGCACTGATGGTCTGGGAAACTGTTAAGTATGGGGGTAGCCTACATGGTGCAGCAGATACTACCATAAGCTTGTTGGGCAGACTTGATGGACCATTTGGTCCTTTTCTGCTGTCATTTCCATGTTTCTATGTTTCTATCTTGACCAGCTTATGCTGGAGCTTCACTCTAGTTACCCTATCCTACAAGGAGAGGAGATTTTTTCTATGGTTGAAAGTGCGAGAGCCATGGGAGTGTTGAGAAGATTTAAAATAGACAAGGAACCCATTATTTTAATTGTTTTGATACTCCTGATGTTAATTTTTATCTTTGTGATTTGGCCTGGATACATAAGAACATAAGATATGCCATACTGGGTCAGACCAAGGGTCCATCAAGCCCAGTATACTGTTTCCAACAGTGGCCAATCCAAGACACAAGTACCTGGCAAGTACCCAAACATTAAATAAATCACAAGCTACTATTGCTTATTAATTACTGTAATAGCAGTTTATGGATTTTTCCCCTGAACCTATCCAAATCTTTCATAAACCTGTTATTGTTTGTAAGGTTTTGGGTGGACCCTTGGACACTGTGGCAGATGACCACGCCCATTTATTTATTTATTTATTTAAAATCTTTTCTATACCGACGCTAAGTTATATACCATCGCAATGGTTTACATGTAGGCACATATTTAATGTAGGTAAAAGTGTACTATAGTACATTCTAACAGGTGCCGTCAAAGGTTTGGTTACAATATATCATTAGACAAAATAATTTTTAGAGAAGTGGGTCATGACCGAGTGTACTGAAAGTACTTTTACGGGTAAATTTATCACACATAGTGTTATCAATATGCTAGTTGTGATGTGGGATTCATAGACTACTCTACTGTATTGTCCTAATTACTGTGTGTTGGTGCTTATCTGCTTATTCCTGAATATTTTCTATTCTCCCGTCTCCTTGTAAAATGCCTGTTTAAAAAGCCATGTTTTTAAACTTTTCTTAAATGCCTTGAGATCACTTTGTAATCTGATCTCTGGAGGCATTGTGTTCCAAATTGTGGGTCCTGCTAATGATAAGGCCCTTTCCCTCACTTGGGTTAGTCTTGCTGTTTTAACTGAAGGGATGGTTAGGAGTGCTTTATTTGCTGATCAAAGATTTCTGTGTGGGACGTGTATGCGTAATGCTGTGTTTAGCCAGTCTGATTTCTCATCATGAATTAGTTTATGGATGGTACATAGGGTTTTGTATTTAATTCTGTGTTCAATCGGTAACCAATGTAGTTCTGCTAGGGTTTCGGTTATGTGGTCCCTCCTCCTTTTTCCGGTTAGTATTCTAGCTGTTGTGTTCTGAAGTATTTGAAGTGGTAGTCCTAGCAGCAGGGCATTACAGTAATCCGTGCTGGAGAAAATTAGTGCCTGTAGAATTGTTTGGAAATCATTTTGAGTACCATGAGTTTTGCGTATCCTTCCTTTACTTTTAGTGATATGTGCTGTTTTAGATTGATTTCAGGGTCCATTATTATTCCAAGGTTACGTACTTTTCCAGCTAGTTCAATTTTCTGGTTGTCTTTGAGGATTATTGAGGTTTGGCTGATTTCAGTATTTTTCTGTTCTAGGTGTAGAAATTCTGTTTTATCAATATTAATAACAAGTTCCATTTGTGTCAGTAGTTGTTTTATAATGCTTATAATGGGGGAAAGTCCCATGAGGGGCCACAGGTCAGGCTCAGCTTTAGGACATACAACACAGAATTATCTTTTATTAAACAGAGTTGAGAAGCCACCAGAGGTGGCAGTAGTGAGTAGAGATGAAGCCCGGCTGTGCTTGTAGTCCCTCAGGACACTGGAACAGCGATCCCTCAATATCTGTGCTGTAGTGGAGATAAACTGAGTTAGTGAGTACAGTGGAGCATACACAGGGTTCTGGTATAGATCCTCGTTGGTTGATTACTCACACAGCGGTTTCTTCCAAGCAGAAGTGAACTCAGGCAGCGAGTCCGGGAACATAGCCCTCGAGGAGCGAGTACCTGGTTCCAGGGAACAGCTCTGAGAGAATATAGATGGTAACTCACAGATGGTGTAGGCAGCGGGTTCTTCCAAGCAGAAGTGAGCTCAGGCAGCGAGTCCAGGAACATGGGCCCTCGAGGCGCGAGTACCGGTTCCAGACAGCGACCTGAAAGAAAAGAGAGAGGCCGCTAAGGAGCGGGTACCCCGATAGAGTAAGCCCAATTAAGGAGAGGCAGAGTAGCTAGATACGGAGAGTGAATCCCATCTGTAAGAGGTCCCTTGCTAACTCGAATAGCTAGCAAACAGAGTAGGCTTTTGTATCCGGGATGCGTGACGTCATCACAGGGGGACGCCCCTGAGATTCGCGCTAAAGAAGGAATAAGAGGCAGGGCCACGTGGCACGTGCACCCTATAGTAGATGAACAACATGGGGGATGCAGCACCCGAGCTGGACCGGGGATGCCGGAGAGGACGGCAGGCAGACGCTGCGGCAGCCAGACGTCCATCAACCGCGGGAGGGGTCGCCAAAGAGGTAAGGAGGGCGGAGTGGAGACGTCGGGCAGTGACAGTCGTAACAAAACCCAGTTACACTAACTGCTATAACCACATCATCTGGCAATGAATTGCAGATCTTAACTATGCAAAGAGTGAAAAATAAATTTCTTTGATTTGTTTTAAATGAGCTACTTGCTAACTTCATGGAGTGCCCCTGGTCCTTTTATTATCTGAGAGAGTAAATAACCAATTTACATTAACTTATTCAAGTCCTTTCATATTTTGTAGACTTCTATCATATTCCCCCTCAGTCATCTCTTCTCCAAACTGAACAGCCCTAACTTATTTAGTCTTTCCTCATAGAGCAGCCATTCCATGCTCCTTATCATTTTGGTCGCCCCTCTCTGCACTTTCTCCAGTGCAGCTATATCCTTTTTCAGATGCGGTGACCAGAATTGCACACGGTATTCAAGGTGCGGTCTCATCATGGAACAATACAGAGGCATTATGACATCCTGCCTTTTATTTACCTTTCCCTTCCTAATAATTCCTATCATTCTGTTTGCTTTTTTGATCAACACAGCACACTGGACCGACAATTTTAATATATTAACCACTATGAAGCCTAGATCACTTTCTCGGGTGGTAACTCCTAAGATAGAATCCAACATTGTATATCTACCGCAAGGGTTATTTTTCCCTATACGCATCACTTTGTACTTGTCCATGTTAAATTTCATCTGCCATTTGGAAGCCCAATCTTCCAGTCTCGCAAGGTCATCCTGCAATTCATCACAATCCGCTTGAAATCTAACCACACTGCATAATTTTGTATCATCCGCAAATTTGATCACCTCACTCGTCATACCCCTTTCCAGATCATTTATAAATATATTAAAAGTCACCGGTCCAAGGACAAATCCTAAGGCACTCCACTGTTTACTTTTTTCCACTGTGAAACTGACCATTTAATCCTACTCTCTGTTTCCTGTCATTTAACAACTTGCAATCCACAAAAGGACATTGCCTCTATCCCATGCTGTTATGCTCAGGCTTGTGAACCCTTGGGCCGATTGGAGGATGGTATACCTTAGGAGGAAGATCAGTAGGTTCTCCTGTCGGGTGGCGAGGCAGGAAGAGAAGACATGACCAGCTGACCCTCGGCACTGGAGACAGAGGCGACTGTGGAGGCAGACGAAGAGTCATGACGTCGAGGAAAGGAAATTGTGTGTCTTCGCCACTGGAAGCCCACAGTCCCCTCAGGAGGAGCCCGTAAGGACCCGAGCTGCTGGGACTTAGGTGGACCTTTGAGAGGTCAAGAAGTCGAGCGTACGGTGCAAGGGCTGACTGGAGCTTCATCCCTGGAAGCCCGCGGTCCCCCCAGGAGGAGCCCATAGGAACCCGGGCCGCTGGAACTTAGGTGGGCACTTGAAGACGATGGTCAAGAAGAAGTCCAAGGTCAAGTGCCATAGGGTCGTCGCTTACCAGTCCGAGGTCACACACCAAGGGATCAGCACTAGCCAGTCTGAAGTCACACACCAGAGAATCACCACTTGCCAATCCAAAGTCAAACATCAGGAATCACCGCTAGCCGATCCGAAGTCACACACCAGGAATCACCGCTAGCCGATCCGAAGTCAGGAACCAGGAACACCAAGCAAGACAGGAACAAGTATCCGACGTGGAAGAACTCACCGAAGCAAGCAGACCTGACTACGCTGGAGGACATTGCCAAGTCGAGGAATGAGCAGAGGAAGCCTCCTTTTATACTTCCTCTGCTCTGGCTCATAGGGAACAGCTGAACATGATTAAAGGGATCAGGTCCCTTTAAATCCATTGAGGGGGCCCGGCCTCACGCCTATGGCGGCTATCTTGGATCCGGGCCGTGGAGGAAGGCATCCTGACGCCGCGGGAGGAGAGTAAGGCGCCTCCCCTGCCGACAGCCACCACGGAGGCCTGCGCCTGCTCGAGGGCGAGATGGCCCCGACACTCTCAGCCTCCTCGACGCCGCAGGTGATGGCCCACCGCCGCGAGCGAGGTAGGGGGCGTGGCCACGGCCGTCTGCGGCCGCGGGACACAACACATGCAGGACTTTATTGAACGCCTTCTGAAAATCCATACACCACATCTACTGGTTCATCTTTTTCCACATGTTTATTCAACCCCTTCAAAAAAAAATGTAGGAGATTTGTGAGGCAAGACTTCCCTTGGGTAAATCCATGCTGGCTATGTCCCATTAAACCATATCTATCTAAATGTTTTGTGGTTAGTGCAGTTATGGGCGGATTTTCAGAGCCCTGCTCGCGTAAATCCGCCCAAAACCGGGCGGATTTACGCGAGCAGGGCCCTGCGCGCCGGGAAGCCTATTTTACATAGGCCTCCCGGCGCGCGCAGAGCCCCGGGACTCGCGTAAGTCCCGGGGTTCTCCGAGGGGGGCGTGTCGGGGGCGGGCCCCGGTCTCGCGGCGTTTCAGGGGCGTGTCGGCAGCGTTTTGGGGGCGGGTACGGGGGCATGGCTACGGCCCGGGGCGGTCCGGGGGCGTGGCCGCACCCTCCGTACCCGCCCCCAGGTCGTGGCCCGGCGCGCGAGCGGGGGGATTTACCCCGGCCGCTCCGATTTCGGAGCGGCCTTGGAGGGAACGGGGGTAGGCTGCGCGGCTCGGCGCGCCGGCTATACAAATCCATAGCCTTGCGCGCGCCGATCCAGGTTTTTAGCAGATACGCGCGGCTCCGCGCGTATCTACTAAAATCCAGCGTACTTTTGTTTGCGCCTGGAGCGCAAACAAAAGTAGGCTATTCGCGCGCCTTTTTTTATTCCACTTTATATTATTTCCAGAAGATAATCACAGATAAGTACACACAAATCAAAACAGAAAGCAATAAGAAAATATGAGTTATACATAAAACTTATCTATGAATCCTGAGACTGGTACTGAAAGAAATAACGGAACCTGTCTAAAAGAAAACAAACAGGAAGCAGCTTCAGCTGAAAATTAACATTTTAAAGAATCTGTGTTTGAACTACTATATTTCTAATTCTCTCCTACTCCTAAGGTTTGATGAATTTAGGACTCGAGGTATGTTCGCAGCTGATCCAGGTTCAAAAAAGGTTTGGATAAGTTTTTGGAGGAGAAGTCCATAACTGCTATTAATCAAGTTTACTTAGGGAATAGCCATTGCTATTAATTGCATCAGTAGCATGGGATCTTCTTAGTATTTGGGTAATTGCCAGGTTCTTGTGGCCTGGATGGGTTCTGTTGGAAACAGGATGCTGGGCTTGATGGACCCTTGGTCTGACCTAGCATGGCAATTTCTTATGTTCTTATAACAGTTTCCATGATTTTTCCCGGCACTGAAGTCAGGTTCACCGGTCTATAGTTTCCCGGATCACCCCTGGATCCCTTTTTAAATATAGGGGTTACATTAGCCTACTTAAGTTAAAGTAAATTGGTTAATTTGAACACCACCCTGGACTCTGTTTTGTTTTGTTTTTCTTATTGCCCAGTGCAGTTGCTGAATGGATGGACACTGGTTTAATTTTTTCTTTCAACCCATTTTGCTAATTCTGGCTTCCTTGCTATTATATTGGACACTCTTGCATGTGGTAGGGATTATCCAGCTGGAGTGTGAACATTTGGTTTCAGAAGAGACTGATCGTGCCAGGGGCCCAGGAAGATATCTTCCCCCCCCCCCCCCCCACCGTCCCACAATCAGGGCTGGTGCTAGCCTTTTTGTGCCCTGTGTGAACAATTATTGTGTTGCCTCTCCCCCCCCCCCCTTCTTTTTCATTCAGTCTGTCTTGGGCCCACCAAAAAAGCCCAGCTCCTTCTAGCAACCTAAATTTTAAAAACTGTCATCCCTCACCCCCATGTCTTCACCTCCTCTGCCAGAACTCTTGGCCAGTGCAAGAGAATTAGGTGCCCTAGGCAAACCTTATACCGTTTCACCCTACCCTCTCGTTACACACAGTTAAGAATTATGCATTTATAATAACAGATTTTACTCTTCTCCCATGAGGCAGGTTGAGAATCGTTTTGCTGCCCTTTATTCTTCTGGCTGCCTGGTAGGTTGGGACTGCAGGGCAGCCTGCAGCTCCTTCCTCTCAGCCGCATGGCAGGTTGGGACCACCGGGTAACCATGCAGCTCCTTCCTCTTGGCCATGTGATAGATTGGGACTGCCAGGCAACCTGCAACTCCTTTCTCTCAACCCAGAAGCTCCTTCCTCTCAGCCACCCTGTAGGTTGGGAACTACCAGGTGGCCCCAAGGTATTGCTGTCCACATCTCTTTGCCGCCTGGCAAGTTTTGGACCTCCAGCTTGGCAGCGTCCTCTTCCTGATCTTGGCCGCCTAGTGGATTGGGCTGTGGTGTGGCATTTTCTTCATTTTGGGGCTGAAGAAAAGTAACCCCTCCCTTCAGGCTGCCATCCTGTGCAAGTGCATGGCTTGCACAATGGGTTGCACCGGCCCTACCCTCCCATCCAGACTTGGACCCAGACCAAGTCATTGCCATGATTCTTCAGAGGAGCCATCTCCGGGTCTGCCCTGCTCTGCAGACCACTACCATAATCTCCCACCAGGGAACCCTCACCAGTGTACATCTCTATGGACCCAGTGTAACTACAGTGACTGTAACCTTTTCCCGGCACCCCTGCTCCTTGGGTAGTGCCTCAGCTACTGCCTGACCCCAGTCATTCAGCGGAGTCTGATGTCAGCATCTGTGCTGGTGCTTGGTGGCCCACCTCCTGGGGTCACTCTCTCTCTCTCCATCCATTCTGCTGTATATCATCCCGCAGCCGAGACTCCGCCTCCCGATGGTGAGGCTCAACGGGGCTCCTCCCCTGGGCAGTACCACCTCTCACTTCAGCTAAAGGGCCCACATACTTACAAATCCTAACAATAGGGTTGAATCCTATGTCTGGTTCTCCCCCTTTCAATCTTCTGAAGTTCCTCTGATGGTTCTTTTCATGGTTAAAACCAGTGTAGTCACCCTTGATGAGATCTGGTCAGCATTTGTCTCCCTTCACCAAGCTATTTTAAATGTGGCTACCTTGTTGCAAGGACAGGAGAAATTGCAGAATCAAGAACTGAGACTGGTTCATCAAGAACATTAGCTCACGCAATTGTCTGAACAAGCTGGTCAGTTAGCAGCGGTACAATCTACCTTGGATAAGATAAGATTATAATACCTAAATAATGAGAATTTTGAGAACTATATCCATCATTTGAATTTGTGATTTATAAACTTTCCTAAGTTTTCTACAGTTACACTGAAGGATATATTTGCTAAATGCTGTATTCTCATCATACCAGCGAGTGGTTTTCCTCCCCTAAGTAAAGCCTACAATCTTCTGGAAAGAAAAAATAATCAGAAGTGAACTTGGACTGATCTGCTGGAGGTCTGTCTTTGGACAAGCTTGACCTAACGGCTTTTCTAAAAAAAAAAAAAAATCAGACGAAAGGGCTTTGTTGCTGGTATTCTTGTATTTGTATAGGATAAAGATCATATTCTTTGTTTTTTCAAAATTGCAGTTCTTTGTTCTTGGGAAATAAGGTTTGGGTTTTTCCTGATGTTTAAAAAGACTCAGGAGTGCAGGAAGCGTTTTCTGAAAATGAGTCAGGAGGTTATTGCCCTACATGTGTTTTGTGCTATTTGTTTTCCCTATAAATGTTGTATCAAGCTACAGAATGTTTCTTATATTTTTTGTGAATCCTCCCAACTTACTGGCCAATATGGTGGAGTGCACTGTTAGCCCGCATTTGGATGCGCGTTTTCAATGCACTAGTTTTACCCCTTATACAGTGAGGGGTAATAGTGCGTCGAAAATGTGCGTCCAACCCCCCCCCCCCCCCCCCCCGAAACTAATAGCGCCCGCAACATACAAATGCATGCTGATGGCATTCACTCACCCATTACCTGTAAAAACCCTTCTGCCAGGATCACAATGTAAGGTAGAATATGAGACTTTAAATTAACTTTGTTTTATATTAAATTAAATAACTGTGCTAGTTGACTTTATTCTTTTTATTTACTCTGCTTAGATATGATTATTGTTAAAATGTGGTAATTATATGCTTTTAAAGACTAGTTTTGTTTTGTCATTATGTGGGATCCTGTTTTAATTATTATGATTATTCGGTTCTGTTACTGTGTCCAAGTGAATCAAATGGCTGTATTATTCAGTGCATTTTAAATTGTATCTCAGGTTGAGCTCTTCATTTGGATGGGGGCAAGAAAGATATCCAAATATATAAATTAGCAGTAAGGGCTGAAATCCTCTGTGCTAACTAGCCCGAAGTGAATGGTCAGGCTAGCAGCAGGGATTTTCCTTCCTCCCCCTCCCCACCTTGCATCAGCATAGGAGGAAATCTCCCTACATCAGAGGAAGGAATTACCCTCTCCGCTTCCCCATCTGTGGTAGAGAAGACATCTCCCCCTGCCCCAAAGAAGGATGCTCTGCCCCCCTCCCCTCCCCCGTGTTCAGAGTCCCCCATCTCCACATTCTCTCCCCCTCCACTTTCCCTTCTGAGTCTGGCTCCCCCTACCACCACTGTGCGGAGAAAAGAAATGCCCCAGCAGTACCCCTGATAATGGTGAAGCACCATTAGCAATGTCCTGCTACATAGATCAGGATTATAGTCAGGACAGCTTTGCTTTCCTTTCCCTCCTGTCCATGAAAACTGGGAATCTCTGGTAAATGGGGCGGGGGGGGGGGGGCCCGAACTTAAGAGGCTGGAGAGGACTTCTTTCTCTATAGGGGGAATGGATTCTGGGAGGAGGGGGGGAGTTTAGACTCTGGAGGTGCAGGGTATCCCTCTTCTGCCATGGAAGTGGGACTTCCTCCTCTGCCATGGGTAGTTCCAGACCATAGCGAGGTGGGGAAGTCCTCTGCCACAGGGAGAGCGGGAGGAGGATATCTCCCCTGCTTACTGGCCCATTAATATAGGTGGGGATTTTGCACAGTAGCTTTTTCGAGTTGCCGTGCATGCTGCTATCATGGCCACATTACTGTGACCAAAAATGTAACTTGCTAATGCGAAAATTCTTTTTATTGCATGTCAAGTGAAGTTTTGGCATACAAATTCTCTCTTTTTTTTTTTTTGTGAACTTATGCTAAAAGCTTTTTTAGTATGAGTTCTGTGGCTTCCGCCCCTTAAAATAGTGTTTGAGTAAGAGAACACTGCTAAGGAATCAAAAGGGAGAAAACTCTGTTTTATGGAAAATGAGTGACAAAAATGTGCTCATAAAAAGATACATAGAAAATATTCTATCTCTACATTAAACATTGTTAGCATACATTCCCCTCTGAAGAGAAAATTGA
The DNA here is from genome assembly GCF_901001135.1 of Rhinatrema bivittatum. Taxonomy (NCBI): domain Eukaryota; kingdom Metazoa; phylum Chordata; class Amphibia; order Gymnophiona; family Rhinatrematidae; genus Rhinatrema; species Rhinatrema bivittatum. Next base: position 93,472,256 of record NC_042615.1, read on the forward strand.
TGTTTAAGGAAGCTTCAAAGCTGCATGCAGATATTCTGAAGATCCAGGTAACACATTTAAGGAAAAAAGACAAAAGAACTTGGAAAGGATAAGAATTCCTTTCAAAGTACTATGCATCATACATAAATTAATTTACGACTAAAAGGTTGACTGGCTTAATACTGCTTTATGGTTACATATACCCCAAAAAAAATCTCCATTGTGCTAACAAAGCATTACTACCAATACCATCATTAAAATCAGCACGTTTGACACAAGTTAGGGAACGAGCATTGTCATTAGCCGGACCCACAATATGGAATGGAATTCCACTAGAATTAAGAACTCAACAGGATTGCAAAACATTCAAAAGAATGCTAAAAACATGGCTGTTTAAGCAAGCATTTTGTAACGAATAGGAAAGATAAGAATGGCTGTGGACTAAAAAGTTTAATATAGTATGCTGATTATCTAGCTTTTATGTGAGAATTTGCTTTGATAGTTTGAAAAAAATTAGTCTTAATAGTATTTTTATGATTATTAGATTATATGGTATTATTATTTTATAGATGACTTAGATTTTAAGTATAGGCATGATATAAGACAGTTTGTTTTTTTTAAATTTTTACTTTGTACCAGATGTTTTAGAACGGCACTGTTAACTTTTATATTATGATTATTGGGTGCCTTATTGTAAACCGTTGTGATGGTCCATACTTATATGACGGTCTACAAAAGCTTAAAAATAAATACAATAAAATATTTCCTCCAAATTTTACTCTCTCCTTTTGGGGTGGGAATTTTGATTTCTAACAATACAAATTTTATTTTGGAAAATAGGACAGTGGCCAAGGAAGGCAGGTACCCTATGGTGAGAAATCTTGCACAAGAAGCAAAGGTTTCCTTAATATGCATGTATGACCCAAAAGAAACCAAAATATAATTATTTGATAATATGTTTCCTGAGATAACAGTATTCTATCAGGGTCACAATATTTGAGCAAGAGACTTTAATTGTGTAATACAATTTAAACTTAAACAATAGGAATTAAGTAACATTTTAAAATGCCATACAAACACTCTAGATTTAATAGATCGTTATATATGAAAGACAAACTTTGCTTATTTTTCTCATCCTCTTCAAACGTATTCACATAAGGACTGTTTCCATGCATCATTCACTAACGGAGCCAATTGCTTCAAATACAGATGACAGAACTTGGACAGAGCATGTACTTGGTACAGTATAAGAGCAATTAAAGAAGCAAGAAAGATAGCTTGTGAAAAATAAATGATGCAGTTATAAAAGTCAGAGGAACTGATTAAAGGAGACATGAAAAAGAAATCTATTAAACAATCCCTCCCATGTATTAATGATGATGGTAAATGTGACAAAGGTTATAGTTTGGGATGTGTTTACAGGAACCACCGCGATACAATTAATTGATGCAAATTCCTTCATTACAAAGAAATAGATTGGCTGCACAAATTAAGCTAAAGAAACTAATTAATAAGCTAGAAACAATACACTAAAGACTAATTCAAAATGTACTGTATCTTAAAGAAATTGATCGGCACCACTGGGTAACTACAGGCATTACTAATGGAAAATAGAATGAAAAGGCTAGTAAAACTAACCACGTGTCTTTGAGAGAGAAACAACAAATAAGCAGGAGTAACATTAATACTATTAAAAAAAGAAAGTTAAAATTCTATATCTCCTTCCACCTCCCAAATGGCAAAAAAAAAAAAAGGTGTTCCAGGACCCCCCTTGCAACCCCCCCACATTTCCAGGAACCCCACCACATCCCCCAAACTTTTAAAATCATGGACAGGGCCCTTGGTTGGGCCTGTGTACCCTCGCACCCAGCCTGGTTAGCCCCATTTTCCAAAATGGCCCTGACTGACCTGCCCTTAACCAACCATGTAACTGGGGCATGGTCCAGGGATTAGATCTCGGTCGTGTGGCCAGGGTCCGATCTTAGCCCAGCTGACCAGGCTGGGTGTGAGGGTGCATGCCAGCCCCAACAAAGGACCTGTCCATGATTTTAAAGGTTTGGGGGTGCAGGGGGTCAGGGATAAGGGGTCCGGGGGTACGGAGGGATGCAAGTGGGGACCCAGAACACCTTTTTTTGTTTTGCTATTTTGTGGGGTGGGATGAGATACGGGGAGGGGCCCGGCAAATCTTAGATTTTATTTTGAACACCTTACTTATTTTTGAGCACTTTGGGAGGGAGAGAATATGGGGCAGATTTGTTGCAATGCAGGCACCTATTTATTTTTACTTTTGGGCAGTCGAGGCCGCCTCAAGCAGTGGTCTTGGGTTGAGCCGCGGGCCAGCACTGAACCTTGCTGAACCTTTTATCAAGCTGCGGCATTTTTTATTTTTTTGTTGGCTGGCACATTAAACATGAGGCAGAAGGATCAGGACCTGTGACTCTTGCCTTACATTTACCGTATTTCAAATAGGTGTTGCTATTTTATTGTGGCTGCGCACCTGCTTGGTCAGCTGTGATAAAATATTTACATCAAATTACCTATTACTAACCTCCTTTGCATGCATTTGCATTATTCATGCATGCAAATTGTATGCAAAGAAAGGCAATGTAAAAGGAGAGAGTGATAGGGCGAGGACATACCAAATATCACATATTTCACATGATATCACTGCAATTGTGCTCTTCCGCATGATGTACACTGTTTAACGCATGTTAGAGCTCTACCATGGCTTGATGCATCACCCCCTTAGATTGTAAGACCTCTGGGGATAAGGAAATACCTGCAGTACCTGAATGTAATCTGCTTTGAAGTGCCAAAAATAGAATATAAATCAAAATAAATATAAGAAGGGTCCCAGGGCTAGATGGCTTTATCATCCCATTTTATAAAACAACCAAGGACATGCTAGTGAGGCTAAAAATCAAATTATTTAATGTTTTTTTCCAGAAGAACAATTTTTACCATGGATGACAATGTTAGCTAGAATTACTATACTTCCCAAATGGGAAGAATCATTCAAACTGTTTCATATAGATATATAACAATGGGGATCCCAGTGTTAAATACTGGCATAAAAGGGGCAATTTTCAGACTCCCCTAAGAGGTTGCAGATCCAGGAGTCCTTTGTATTTTGTAACTAAAATCTTGCAAGCTCAGTTTCACAGGGAGACTCCAACCCTTTTTCTCTGCTAATAAATTTATGCGCTGTGAAACAACATGAACATTTTTATCTGCACTGAGGGGAGGAAAATATTGAAAAACAGTTTCTACTAGGCATGTGCGTGCATATGTAGTTTGGCAACTGATGTATGCACGTGCTATCTATTGTGTGCGTGTACTCTCCATTCGTGAGATATGCGCATACCGCCGAAAAGAATCAAACGAATCAACCAACAAATGCACCTCCTTAGTTTTTACCCTCATAAAGACAAGTTTACCCATGTAAATACTTTTTAAATTGTCCTCAAAATGTTTTTCTAAAATATTGGCCCTGAGATTAGGTAACGTTTTCTCAGAGTCAAAAGATAAGGACCAAGCAAACTTTATTCCTGGCAGACAGTTGTTTGCAAATATTTTGAAACTAATTATCATTTTCCATATTTCATAAAGCATAGAAAAATAACAGCAGACAAGGACTGCAAGGCCCATTTGATTTGCCCATTCCTGATGCAAGGCTTGCCCAAAGACAGGCTTCATGCTCAGTCTGTTATCTAAAGATCCTCAATGCTTATCCCCCATTGAATTCTCTGACTCATTTGGCTCCTTCCACCTCCACGGGTGACGCTGCTCCATGTATTTATCCCCTTTTCTGAGAAGAAATCTTTTCTTATGCCACTCCAGAGTCTATCCCTTTTGAGCCTCTTATCATGATCTCTTCCCAAACTTTCCACTGAAAAATGTTTGCTTCTTGTGCATTATTTAGACTTTTTGTGGTCTTTGAATTTCTCTGTCATATTCTCCCTTAAGTCTCATTTCACAGGGCTTATGGTTCAGACTTTATACCATTTTGAAAGCCTTTCTCTGATCTACCTCTTCTCAGTCCATATTCTTCCAGATATATGGCCTTTTCATGTCGCCTTCTTTCTTTCATGCTCTTTGCACTCTCCCAATCGTTCCGTTCACCCCTTTTTGCAACATCCCCAAATGGTTTTGTGCAACCTTAAGCCTATGTTCATCTTTTTTGCTTTGTTATGGTTTTGTTTATGATATTATTTAACTCTTATACCATGTTACTCAAAGTTTTCTGTTTTTGAATGTTTTTTGTTCTATGTAATTGCTCCAGGGCAAGTATTCTGTTTGTTTCACTGTAAACCGGTTTGATTTGTATCCAATGCAAGAAGATCGGTATATAAAAGCCAAAAATAAATAAATAAATAAATATGGTCTCCAGAACTGGAGACCATATTCCAGATGACGTCTCACTCTTTTCCACTGGTAGCATATCTTCCTATGTTCTTCCAGCTCTTGCCACTGCCCTGTTTTGCTACCTTGAGATCTCATTTATTTTTGTAACCCCACCCTGGGGTGCCTATCCTGCATTGGTGGGGCCATAAAAGAATTTGTTGGTCTTTGGGGCTGGAACCTCTCACCGGCTCGCTCATTCACATTCCCTCTTATTCCCACGGCCAGATCCTTTGTAGGGGGGGGGGGGAAGATAAACTTCCAGGGCCCGATGTGACAGGGGTATCCTTTCTATACATTCCTTTTGGTCCCTTGGGGAGGATACTTGTCTTTAATGTGGGTGCAATGAGGGAAAATTAAATACTCTGGAGTCACTGGTTGGTTTAGTGTCCAAAATTAAAATCTTTAACCTTTTAAAACTGGTGATGAATGGCACAAAACTCAAACTGGAGCACCACAGGATTCCCTTCTCAATTTCCCTCTATCTATGCAGGACTCACTTATACCATGGACAGGGAAAACATCCACTCTCTTGGATTAAGAAAGATGGAGCTCCCTGATGGGCAGGGTCTTTTAGAATGGTCAAAACCCCTTCCAAAACTGACAAAAATGTTAAAGAGTCTATGGCACAGAGAATAAATCTTCTTTCTCTCTCACCCCAGGGTGGTGAAACACCGGATAGGTGACCCCAGTGATGCTGGCTTTCTTTACTCACAGTTAGCAGATCTTCACAATTAAGGTAGCAGGACCATTGTTCCCCCAACGTGGGCTGTGTTACTTTGAAGATCATTTCGGTCTCATTTTCTGTTCCTCCCGATGCAGCCACTGTGAAACACGGCTCATGTCAGGGGACCGACAGTGCTGCTACCTTAATTGTGAATAATAAGTTTCACAGATAAGACTGCCTGACAATTCTGAATTATACATAAATAAAATTACTTTTTGCATTGAAGACATATTTTGTCTATAGATGAACTTGAGTGTTGGGACACACACACCCTTTTTTTATGGTATACTATACAATAAAAGATCCAAGAAAGCACTCGAGCAGAAAGCCACCACTCAATATACAAATATGACGCCAAGAAGAGTACTGGATAAAAAGGTCTCACAGTCCAAAGTTCCACTAAGTTGAAATCCAAAGTTATTTTATTTTTTCATTGGCTACTCCACTGTAAACAGTGAAGAACCATCCGGTCTATTAATCATTTGCGGCTTTTATCAGCAAAAAAGCTTGATGGAGTATAAAAATCATTTTTGTTATGAAAATATAATATGTCCGTCTGTCCCGAATAGAACTAGCTGGCACTTTGTTAAGAGACGGGCATATCTTTTCATAACAAAAATTATTTTAATACTCCATCAAGCTTTTTTGCTGATAAAAGCCGCAAATGATTAATAGGCTGGACGGTTCTTTTCTGGGTAAGAACATGTCGTCAGGCTTGCTGATGCGGCACCTTTAAATAGACCTTTTCTTTGCACACGGGTAAAACTATACCCCTGTATTTTTTTTGAGTTAGAGCTGAATTTAAATACTTTATAGGCGGTTTCCTTTTGTTTTATTATTATAGTATACAATAAAACATGTTCTAAGCAAATTATCTGAGGTGACCCTCCCAAGATTTTACTCCTGATTAAGACATATTAATACCGCAACCTCCAAAAATATACTAATAAAGCTACTCTGATTAAACACCAAAAAGATATTTGACAAGATAGATTGGAACTTTAAGAGCATGAGAATGGAAAAAGCAAGGCTTGGTCCATATATTTTTAAATTGGTTTCTAATATGAACAGCTTAGGGCCAAGATTAGAACTAATAACTTTTAAAATCCAGAAAGGAGCAAGAAAAGGGTGCCTCTCTCATTGCTAGTGAATGCCCTTATTAGGAAAATAATTAGCCATTCGTACAACTCTGTTTGAAGACGCATTCCTGTATAAATGATCCAGAAGGGGGTTTGATAAAAAATAATGTACAAATTATTGCTAAAAATTAAAGAAATCTTTACTTATTTCACAACATAAGGGAAAGAGAGTTCAAGATAAAGATTACTGCAGCACAAAAGATAGACATAGAAAACAACAATGGATATTTATATCTACATGAATATTCTTGAGATTCAGTAATACCTGATATAGTCTTGGGACATAGCACTTCATAAATTTATTCCCAGAGCATCCATAAAATGTTGGAAAGACTGTAACATTGAAATGGTCCATATCTGATGGTCTTCTCCAATAATCCAAGAATTCTAGAGACAAAAGAAATCATCAAACAAATTTAAAAAGTTTACTTCCTGCTAAAATACCAACCATAATCTGTTTGTGGCAACCAGATATGCTGTATCCTGTGCCTTAAGGAAAAAGGAGAAAAAGAAAAGTAATAGCTACAGTTATATATATCAACCAAGATAGATCCCAGGGAAGTTCCATTGTTAGTGTTACTGTTTTGTTCAATATTTTTGTCATCTGGCTTGTATTTTCTATTTTTCTCCCATCTGCATGCCTGTCATCCATATTAAGTTTTCCTTCAAACATTATTTATTTATTTTTTTCTTTTTCCTGAATTCTTATAAACCACTAAATCAAGTACCAGACTTGGTCATAGCGGTATACATCATTAAAAACAATAAAATCAATAATAAAATACAATAAACAGAACAAAATCCCATCAGAACAGTCAACATATTCAAATATGACCAATAGTAACAACATAATCCCAGACACTCCTATATAGAAGTACATCTTTCAGCCACCAATAGCTGCCTTTTTTAATCTGCACACAATTAAGCTCTGCAATTCATTGCCAGAGAATGTGCTTAAGGCAGCTAGTATATATCGGTTTAAAAAAGGTTTAGATCAGTTCCTGGGGATTTCAATTACCCCAATATTGACTGGGTAAATGTAACATCGAGTCATGCTAGAAACATAAAATTTCTGGATGGAATAAATGACTTTCATGGGGCAATTGATTCAGGAACCAATGAGAGAGGGTGCTATTTTAGATTTAATTCTTAATGGAATGCAGGATTTGGTGAGAGAGGTAACAGTGGTGGATTGGCAATAGTGATCATAACATGATTAATTTTGAACTAATGACTGGAAGGAGGACAATATGTAAATCTATAGTTTTAGCACTAATTTTTCAAAAGAGAAACTTTGATAAAGTGAGGAAAATAGAAAAAAACTGAAAGGTGCAGCTGCAAAGGTTAAAAGTGTACAACAAGTATGGATATTGTTTAAAAATACAATCTTAGAAGCGCAGTCCAGATATATTTCATGCATTAAGAAAGGTGGGAGGAAGGCAAAATGATTACCAGCATGATTAAAAGGTGAGGTGAAAGAGGCTATTGGAGAAATTGGAAGAAGATTACATCTGAAGAAAACAGGAAAAAGCATAAGCATTGTCAAGTTAAGTATAAAACATTGATAAGGCAGGCTAAAAGAGAATTTGAAGTTGGTCACAGAGGCAAAAACTCATAATAAAAACTTTTAAAAATATATCCAAAGCAAGAAACCTGTGAGGAAGTCGGTTGGACCGTTAGATGACTGAGGGGTTAAAGGGGCTCTTAGGGAAGATAAGGCCATTGCAGAAAGACTAAATGAATTCTTTGCTTCAGTGTTTACTCATGAGGATAATGGAGAGATACCAGTTTCAAAGATGGTTTTCAAGGGTGATGAGTCAGACGAACTGAACCAAATCACTGTGAACCTGGAAGATGTAGTAGGCCAGACTGACAAACTAAAGAGTAGCAAATCACCTGGACTGGATAGTATGCATCCTAGGGTGCTGAAGGAACTAAAAAATGAAATTACTGATCTATTAGTTAAAATTTGTAACCTATCATTAAAATCAACCATTGTACCTGAAGACTGGAGGGTAGCCAAAGTAACCCCAATATTTAAAAAGGGTTCCGGAGTGATCCTGACATCAGTGCCAGGAAAAATAGTGGAAACTATTCTAAAGATCAAAATCACAGAGCATATAGAAAGACATGGCTTAATGGAACAGAGTTAACATGGATTTACCCAAGGCACGTCATGCCTCAGAAATCTGCTTCATTTTTTAAAGGGGTTAAAAATCACATGGATAAAGGTGAGCCAGTAGATGTAGTATATGTGGATTTTCAGAAGGCATTTGACAAAATCCCTCTTAGAGGCTTCTAAGGAAACTAAAACGTCATGGGATGGGAGGTGGTGTCCTTTCGTGGATTACAAACTGGTTAAAAGACAGGAAACAGAGAGTAGGATTAAATGGTCAATTTTCTCAGTGGAAAAGGGTAAACAGTGGAGAGCCTCAGGGATCTGTACTTGGGCCAGTTCTTTTCAATATATTTATAAATGATCTGGAAAGGAATACGACGAGTGAGGTTATCAAATTTGCGGATGATACAAAATTATTCGGAATAGTTAAATCACAAGCGGATTGTGATAAATTGCAGGAAGACCTTGTGAACCTGGAAGATTGGACATCCAAATGGCAGATGAAATTTTATGTGGACAAGTGCAAGGTGATGCATATAAGGAAAAATAACCCATGCTGTAGTTACACAATGTTAGGTTCCATATTAGGAGCTACCACCCAAGAAAAGATCTAGGCATCATAGTAGATAATACATTGAAATTGTCGGCTCAGTGTGCTGCAGCAGTCAAAAAAGCAAACAGAATGTTAGGAATTATTAGGAAGGGAATGATTAATAAAATGGAGAATGTCATAATGCCTCTGTATCACTGCATGGTGAGACCACAATTTGAGTACTGTGTACAGTTCTGGTTGCCGCATCTCAAAAAAGATATAGTTGCGATGGAGAAGGTACAGAGAAGGGTGACCAAATTGATAAAGGCATTGGAAAGGCTCCTCTGTGAGGAAAGGCTAAAGAGATTAGGGCTGTTCAGATTGGAGAAGAGTCAGCTGAGGAGGAATATGATAGAGGTCTTTAAAATCATGAGAGGTCTAGAACGGGTAAATGTAAATCGGCTATTTATTCTTTTGGATAAAAGAAGGGGGAACTCCATGAAGTTAGCAAGTAGCACATTTAAAGTAATAGGAGAAAATTCTTTTTCACTCAATGCACAATTAAGATCTGGAATTTGTTGCCAGAGGATGTGGTTAGTGCAGTTAGTGTAGCTGGGTTAAATAAAGGTTTGGATAGGTTCTTGGAGAAGTCCATTAACTGCTATTAATCAAGTTGTCTTAGAGAATAGCCACTGCTATTACTGGCATCAGAAGCATGGGATATACTTAAGAACTTGTGACTTGGATTGGCCGCTGTTGAAGACAGGATACTGGGCTTGATGGACCCTTGGTCTGACCTAGTATGGCATCTTATGCTCTTATGTTCACCTTGTTGTTGGAGCAATGGACCAAGAACCAGGGGAATCAGGGTTTAAATCCCAGCTCTATCACTGACATCTCCTTAAGATTGATCTTTAGTGATCCAGTGAGCAGTAATGTTCCTTGGATCAGTGGAGCATACCCTGATAAAGTTATCAGGTAACTTGAGGACAGCTATTTTTCCAGCCAGACTAACCTGGCTAACTTTAGTTCAGTAGCACTGACAAATAGTCCTCATTGACTAAAATTTAGCCATGCTCCTAGAGCACTTCCATCACTGCCTCTTTTTTTATCTGGATAAATTCTGTGTGGGTACTGAGTTAGCTGAACAAAATTTAGTTAATCACTGAAGGGAAAAATTAAAATCTCACTGGTAAATTGTAAAAGAAACGAGCATGCACCGATTGCAATGCGAATAAAGATATGCATTATTTTGTAAAGTATGTGCATAGCATTTAAAATACTCATGGTGCGCATATGCTGACAGCCTTTACAAATGGGGAGGTAGAGAGACTTTGTATAGGGTTAGTCTGACTATATGTACTACTGTAGAGGGACATTTGAATCGGGGTGGGTTTTCAGGAGATGGGTTAGGGTTGCAGGGGTGGTGTTACAGACACATTCAGAGGGATTCATTGTAAAACTGACAACACTAAAAAAGTTTAGTCCTTATAAGCAATGAAAAGTCTAACAAGAGGAGTTGATTTGTACACTGCAGTCTCTATTTTGCTGCATTGTCAAATCAACTCCTTTTTATTGCTTATAAGGACTAAAATTCTTTAGTGATTTCAATTTTACAATGAATACCTCAGAAAAGTGCCCTTCTACAGTGCTACATATATAGAGAATATCAGACTGACCCTATACAGAGTCTCTCTCTCTCTCTCTCTCTTTCTCTCTCTCTCTCTGACCAGTAGCAGAATTATACAGATAACATATGTGTGTGTTGCCTTTGCAAAATTTATGGATACATGTGTCAGTTTTGGCCCTGCTCCTTCACTCTGGATGCACGTCCTTCCCGACTTCTTAAAATTCAGAAAATGCAGAAAGCAAATAGTATGCTATTGCCTTGGAAGTTAAAAAGCATGCAAATGTGAGTTAAAAAGTGTGCTCAGCCTTTCACATAGGCTAAACACACATTTCAACTCTAGCGCGGAAAAAAGAGTATCTCGGACGCATGATTTATGCTCACAAAAATGAACACTTTTCTGTGCATAAAATTTTTTAATGCACAGAAAACATGCTTTGTGTGCACAAAACATCTGCTCATAAATTGTAACTATGTCTCCTGGCACTAAAACTCTAGCTCATGCTCATAGACTAACATTAGCTCTGGAAACTTTACTCCACCTCTGACTAAGAGGCAGAACTAAGAAGTTAAGCCAGCGTACCTCTCTGCATGGGGGGGTGGGAGGGGGAGTAGCTAATGCCATCATTAGTATTGGATTTGCATGAGAGGGCACTAACCTATATGTTCCATGTAAACCGCCATCCAGGCGATAGTTAATCAGTTCCTTGTAAACCGGAGTGATATGTATATTATACAGGAACTTCCGGTATATAAAAGCCAAAAATAAATAAATAAATAAATAAATAAATAAATAAATAACCTGTATGCACATTGTCATGCGCACATTTTTTTAATGCACTCAACTGCTTGATGCTTCAGCAGGAATGTAGGCACAAAAAATGTGCACACAACTGTGGGTTATACTCTGCGCTCTGTCCAGTGCACCTTATTATGTCGGCCTCTCTGTCTTTCAGCACCGCGGCTTCTGCTGCTCTTCCCTCCTCAGATGGGGGCCAGCCCGCTGCCACCAATGAGATCAGCACCAGCACCTCTTGCTGCTTCTCCTGCCTCTGCTGAGGCTGCCTCCTGGGGCTCTGGCTGCCACCAGGTGGGGCCCTGACAGCTTCTACTGTTTTTATCACTGACATTGTGGCTGATCCCGCAGTTTTTGTTGCTTTTCATGCTGTCACTGCAGTCAGCCCTGGTGGTTCCAGCTGCTTCCTTCTTACTATTTCAGGGAGGATAGAGACACAGGGGGAGGATGGGGGATTCAGAGAGGAAAAGGAAAGGGAATAAGAGGAGAGGAGAGGAGAGGATTGGGGAGAAGGAGAGGAATGGGGAGGAGGAGGTGGGATGAATGGGAATATTGGGGATGGGGGTGGAAAAGAAGCAGGAAAGATTGGGATGTCTGGGTATGGGGTGGAGAGCAAGGAGGAAAGATGGGGTAGAGAAGGAGGAAAGATCAGTGATGGGGAAGAAGAAAGAAAGAGGGATGAGAAAGAAGGAAGAAAGATCGGTGATGGGGAAAGGAGTCCTAAGATCTTGGAGAGAAAGCAAGATCCTGAGAGAGGAGAGGAAATTGTTGCACCCCCGGCTCTAGCCCTGTTCCCCCTCACATCACAACCCCGGTCCCTACAGCCTCTCTCTCTCTCTCACTTGCCCCACTTCATACTCTCTCTCTCTCTCTCTCTCTCTCTCTCTCTCTCCATTCCTCTTTCCCAGCTTTTGTATTGTCCCCATCCCACCGGCCCATACACACACTCACTCATCCATCCTTCCCCAGCATTTTCATGCATCAGTCCCCCATCACACGGTCCCATCTCCCCAGTCCTCTCTCAGCCCCCCCATCTGCCAGGCCCTTTCCCATAACCCTTCCACCCTCTCTATTACAACCCCATCCCCTGTTCCACGCAACACCCCAATCTCCTGTTTCCCTTCTCCCCCGGCCTCCCATTTCACACAACCCCATCACCCCTTTCCCTTCTCCTTCTCCCCTGCCTCTCCCCTTTATCACACCACCTCCCTTCCCCCACAATCATGCTCTCCCCATCTCCTCTTTCCCTTATACGCTCTGCCTTCAGCCTCTCTAACAATTCCCTCTCTCCGCCCTGCTTAGCGCTGGTCACGCTGCAAGGAGGAGGAGGAGGGCAATAATTCGGGGGACCACATTCTCTTCTCTGCTGTCTGGGCCATACCGCTGCTTTCAACCAAAGGACACTGTCCCACGACCGAAAGCTGAAATCAGACTTTGCCAGTAGAGGAGGAGGGAGGACGCATCCTGCCATGCCGCACTCTTCTCCTCCTCGCCACCCGAGCAACTCGCAGAAGGGGGCGCCAGGAAGAGGTTTAGCGGTGGCTGAAAATGCCGCCCTGGGACAGCAACTCATCATCTTCCCTGCCCGACCTGACCTGACTGGACCGGTCCCAACTTCCTGGTCTCCCATGGCAATTCAGCGAGGACCAGCAAATTCTGTGGGAAGGGTCAGATTTTGCAGCCACAGAATCATGGGGGAGACCAAGGTACCTGAATAAAGGGTACATTTTCAAAGCCTTAGCTGGGAAGTACATGGGTTAAAAAAAGGAGTTAAATGGATACAATGGCTGGATGGATAAATATGCAAATGTGATGTCTCAATATGCATACTTTTTTGTGACAGTGATAAGGGGCATTCCCAGGTTCATAGCTTAGTTATGAGAGAAACTAAATGTAAATATGAAATCAACTCGTATATTTACACCCTCAATTGCGCATGCTTTATATGCACACATCCAGCCAATCTTTAAACACAAACTAAACAGGTAATTTATGTTTGAATAATTTGGTTTATGTGGGATGAAAAGTATGCACTTACTATGTCTCTGACAGCAGGTGCCATGTTGAAAATGTATCCATAAGTATAGAAACATAGAAATGACGGCAGAAGACCAAATGGTCCATCCAGTCTGCCCAGCAAGCTTTCACACTTTTTTTTTCATACTTTTCTGTTACTCTTGTCCCTTTAAATAACTTTTTTGGTTCTATTTCTCTTCCACCCTCGACATCGTAGCTAGCAGTGCTGGAGCTGCATCTGAGTGAAGTATCAAGCTAATTGGTTTGGGGTAGTACCCGCTGTAATAAGCAAGCTACTCCCACGCTTGTTTATCCAGCCTGTGAATTCAGTCTTTGTTGGTTGTTTGAATATAAACCCTCCTTTCATTCCCCCTGCCGTTGAAGCAGTGAGCTGCGCTGGATATGTATTCTAAGTGAAGTATCAGGCTTGATTTGGGGTAGTAACCGCCGTAACAAGCAAGCTACACCCATGCTTATTTGTTTTACCCAGACTATGTAATTCAGTCCTTGTTGGTAGATGTCTGAATATAAAACATCTTTTCTTCATTCCCCCTGCCGTTGAAGCAGAGAACTATGCTGGATATGCATTGAAAGTGAAGTATCAGACATTTTTGGTTTGGGGTAGTAACCGCCGTAACAAGCAAGCTACTCCCCTGCTTTTATGTGGATGCAAATCCTTTTTTCCACATTTCCTCTTGCCGTTGAAGCATAGAGCAATGTTGGAGTCGCATTAACCGTGTGTATGTTTATTGAATAAGGATATTCATCTCCAGGTAGTAGCCGTCATTCCCGCAAGCCACCCCCATGCCTCTTCTCTTCACATCCTCTAGAGTTTATGGATCCACAGTATTTATCCCACGCCCCTTTGAAATCCTTCACAGTTTTGGTCTTCACCACTTCCTCTGGAAGGGCGTTCCAGGCATCCACCACCCTCTCCATGAAGAAATACTTCCTGACATTGGTTCTTTCTCCCTGGAGTTTTAAATTGTGACCCCTGTTCTGCTGATTTTTTTGCAACGGAAAAGGTTTGGCATTGTCTTTGGATCATTAAAACCTTTCAAGTATCTGAAAGTCTGTATCATATCACCCTTTCTCCTTTTTCACCTCCAGGGTGTACATATTTAGATTCTTCAATCTCTCCTCATAAGTCATTTGATGAAGACCCTCCACCTTTTCCGTTGCCCTTCTATGGACCGCCTCCATCCTGTCTCTGTCCCTTCAGAGAAACGGTCTCCAGAACTGAACACAGTACTCCAGCTGAGGCCTCACCAAGGACTTGTACAAGGAGATAATCAATTCCCTTTTCTTACTCGATATTCCTCTCTCTATGCAGTCCAGCATTCTTCTGGCTTTAGCTATCGCCTTGTCACATTGTTTCGCCGACTTCAGATCATTAGACACTATCACCCTAAGGTCTCTCTCCTGCCCCGTGCACATCAGCCCTTCTCCCCCCCATCGAATACAGTTCCTTTGGATTTCCACATCCCATATGCATGACTCTACACTTCTTGGCATTGAATCTCAGCTGCCATATCTTCTACCACTCTTCCAGTTTCCTTAAATCCCATCTCATTCTCTCCACGCCTTCCGGCGTGTCCACTCTGTTGCAGATCTTAGTGTCATCTGCAAAAAGATAAACCTTACCTTCTATCCTGTCCCAGATCCCAACACCGACCCTTGCAGCACTCCATTCAACACCGCTCTCTCTTCAGAGTAAGTTCCATTTACCATCACACATTGTCTTCTGTCCATCAACCAGTTTGCAATCCAGCCCACCACCTTGGCACTCACTCCTA
The DNA here is from genome assembly GCF_901001135.1 of Rhinatrema bivittatum. Taxonomy (NCBI): domain Eukaryota; kingdom Metazoa; phylum Chordata; class Amphibia; order Gymnophiona; family Rhinatrematidae; genus Rhinatrema; species Rhinatrema bivittatum. Next base: position 93,487,388 of record NC_042615.1, read on the forward strand.
AGCTTCTTATCTTATTCACCAGTCTCCTGTGTGGAACCGTATCAAACGCTTTGCTGAAGTCCAAGTAGATGACATCGAGTGTTCTTCCTTGATCCAATTCCTTGGTTACCCAGTCAAAAAGTCTATCAGATTTGTCTGACAAGATCTTCCCCTGGAGAAGAGATGGCTGAGGGGGGATATGATAGAGATGTTTAAAATCATGAGAGGTCTAGAACGGGTAGATGTGAATCGGTTATTTACTCTTTCGGATAGTAGAAAGACTAGGGGGCACTCCATGAAGTTAGCATGGGGCACATTTAAAACTAATCGGAGAAAGTTCTTTTTTACTCAACGCACAATTAAACTCTGGAATTTTTTGCCAGAGGATGTGTTGGTGCAGTTAGTATAGCTGTGTTTAAAAAAGGATTGGATAAGTTCTTGGAGGAGAAGTCCATTACCTGCTATTAAGTTCACTTAGAGAATAGCCACTGCCATTAGCAATGGTAACATGGAATAGACTTAGTTTTTGGGTACTTGCCAGGTTCTTATGGCCTGTATTGGCCACTGTTGGAAACAGGATGCTGGGCTTGATGGACCCTTGGTCTGACCCAGTATGGCATTTTCTTATGTTCTTATGAATCCATGCTGCCTCTGGTCCAGCAATTCTTCCGACTGTAGATAATTCACTATTCCTTCTTTTAACAGCGACTCCATTACTTTTCCCACCACCGAGGTGAGGCTAACCGGTCTGTAGTTACCAGCCTCTTCTCTGTTTCCACTCTTGTGAAGCAGGATCACCACCGCTCTTCTCCAATCATCGGCACCACTCCCGTTTCTAGGGATCTATTGAACAGGTCACACAGTGGACCCGCCAGCACATCTCTGAGCTCCCTCAGTATCCTGGGATGAACCCTCATCAGGCCCCATGGCTTTGTCCACTTTCAGTTTCCCCAGCTCTTCCCAAACATTCTCTACTGTAAATGGAGTTACATCTACTCCATTCCCCTCTATTTTCTTGTTAACTAGCGATGGTCCCTCTCCAGTTGTTTGCATGTCAGAGACCTTAAACTGAATCAACAAGAAAATACCCAAAGATGTTGCATGTTGGTCTGAAAAAAAGCCATCACAGTCAATAAATAAAGAATCCATATGCTCTTTAAATGCCATTTTATGAACCGGGATAAGTGTTAGTATGAAAATCTCATCCTTGTCCTAGAGAGACTACATACAAGGTCATTTGTTCTGCTCTTGAAAGATCACCAAAGAGAGTCTGAATTTAGATTAACACATGAGAAATTGGATGAAAGATTTAGAAAAGGCAACCTTTCTTTTCCAGCCCAAGCCAGAGATTTTTCTCCATAGAAGCGTCAGCTGCACCTGCTTAGTCTGTCACTCTGAGCCCATCAGTTTGTCACCTGCACAGCATACAAAAGTACCAAGACAACAACTTCATCAAGAATGCAGTATAACTACTACGCCACTCAGCTTCCTTCCTCATGAAGTGCAGCTGCCTGGCAGCCCAAGGAAGCCATCGCTTGATTTTCCTGTTTTTCAGACTCTGACTCCTTTTTAGCATGGCCCTGTCATTACCTTGCATTCACACAAGGGAGAGTTATTATATTTTTGTGTCTGGATCGGTTCACATGAAACATAAACAGGCATAACATTTGCAGGTCATGAAGTCTAGCCAAGATTATTTTGGGCCCCATACCCATCATGCTGACATTTACCAGAGTTTGGGTCTGGAAAAATATGGGTTCTTTATTTATTGACTGTGATGGCTTTTTTTTGGACCAACATGCAACATCTTTGGATATTTTCTTGTTGGTTCAGTTTAAGGTCTCTGACATGCAAACAATTTGGTAAAATTATTTCAAAAAAGTAAGTCAACTGATGCCCTTTCTCCCTCACAAACTGTAAGATTCATGTAATTGGAGTTTGTTCACACAAACACTGCTAGGCCTCATTGGAATCTTCACCACAGATTTTGGCCTAGTGGCAGCCCCACTGGAGTTCGCTGCATGTTTGCAAGTGCACCCCAGAGTCAGTGTGGTATTTTCTTTCGGAGTTTCAAGGAGGAGTGATTTTTTTTGTAGTTCCCCCTGTTCTTTTTCAGTGGTAGCTTAGCTCCCCTCTGCTGAGAGGAATAGGAAGCACAGGTATCAAACTGCTAATCCACCACTGTGCTTAGAAGTAAAGTAATTGCTGCAGTCAGTGTGCAGGCTGTGCCTACCAGAGCAGGGCAACCCAACTCAGAATGCTTAGTACAGAAAAGACAGCCCGCAATCTCAACAAAAAAAATATGAAATGCCATTTTCCAGCTTTTCTGTATGATCTGGCAGATTTCTCCAGGTTTGGTTTCCTACATATTTTTCTTCTCTGTCTCCACATCCCTTCTCTCTTTTCAAAGGGGTTTCACCTTCCTCTCATTTCTTCAGCCTGCCTTTGATTATTCCCTCTTTCTTTCCTCCATTTCTGGGTGCTTATTTTTGCCCCTGCTGCCGCCCATCTCTCTTCAATCTTAAGAAATTACCATGCTGGGTCAGACCAAGGGTCCATCAAGCCCAGCATCCTGTTTCCAACAGAGGTCAAAACCAGGCCACAAGAACCTTGACAATTACCCAAACACTAAGAAGAACCCGTGCTACTGATGTAGTGGCTACTCCCTAAGAATAATTGATTCGTAGCCATTAATGGACTTCTCCTCCAAGAACTTATGCAAACCTTTTTTGAACCCAGCTACACTAACTGCACTAACCACATCCTCTGGCAACAAATTCCAGAGCTTTATTGTGCGTTGAGTGAGAAAGAACATAAGAAATTTGCCATGCTGGGTCAGACCGAGGGTCCATCGAGCCCGGCATCCTGTTTCCAACAGAGGCCAAAACCAGGCCACAAGAACCTGGCAAGTACCCAAACACTAAGAAGATCCCATGCTACTGATGCAATTAATAGCAGTGGCTATTCCCTAAGTATAATTGATTAATAGCCATTACTGGACTTCTCCTCCAAGAACTTATCCAAACCTTTTTTGAACCCAGCTACACTAACTGCACTAACCACCTCCTCTGGCAACAAATTCCAGAGCTTTATTGTGTGTTGAGTGAAAAAGAATTTTCTCTGATTAGTCTTAAATGTGCTACTTGCTAACTTCATGGAATGCCCCCTAGTCCTTCTATTATTCTAAAGTGAAAATAACCGAGTCACATCTACTCGTTCAAGACCTCTCATAATCTTAAATACCTCTATCATATCCCCCCTCAGCCGTCTCTTCTCCAAGCTGAACAGCCCTAACCTCTTCAGCCTTTCCTCATAGGGAAGCTGTTCCATCCCCTTTATCATTTTGGTTGCCCTTCTCTGTACCTTCTCCATCACAACTATATCTTTTTTGAGATGCGGCGACCAGAATTGTACACAGTATTCAAGGTGTGGTCTCACCATGGAGCGTTATAGAGGCATTATGACATTTTCCGTTCTATTAACCATTCCCTTCCTAATAATTCCTAACATTCTATTTGCTTTTTTGACTGCTGCAGCACACTGAGCTGACGATTTTAAAGTATTATCCACTATGATGCCTAGATCTTTTTCCTGGGTGGTAGCTCCTAATATGGAACCTAACATCGTGTAACTACAGCAACGGTTATTTTTCCCTATATGCAACACCTTGCACTTGTCCACATTAAATTTCATCTGCCATTTGGATGCCCAATCTTCAAGTCTTGCAAGGTCCTCCTGCAATGTATCACAGTCCGCTTGTGATTTAACTACTCTGAATAATTTTGTATCATCTGCAAATTTGATAACCTCACTCGTCGTATTCCTTTCCAGATCATTTATATATATATATATTGAAAAGCACAGGTCCAAGTCTTTCTCCCGGTCTCCTAGCCCAGCTTGCTCTCTCTTCCCTTTTCCCTAGCCCAGACTGTTTTTCTCCTTCCATTTTCGGTTTCTCTGTCTCCAACCCTTCCTCCTACTTTGCAGGAGCTTGCTATTTCCTGCCAGACAACTCAGTTGAGTAAGTCTAAACTATATGGCTATTGTAGTTCTAGCAGTGCTGGCTGACTTCTCCATAACATGAGGAAGTCAACTCAGTACAGCTCAGATTTACCCAATTGAGCTGTATGGCACAGTAATCTCAGGGCTGTAACCAGGGGTGGGCAAGGAGGTAACTGTCCTGGGGCAGGTGTCACACTTCCCTTTTGAGTCTGTGAACCTGCAAGATTGAGGGCCCAAAATGGAAGAGGGTGCTGGAAGTTTGATTCAACTTGTACAAAACATAAGAAGTACCATGCTGAGTCACACCAAGGTCTATACTGCCCAGTGTCCTGTCATTCAACAGTGGCCAATCCAGGTCACAAGTACCTGGCAGATCCTATAAATTAGATCTAATTCCTCTTACTCACTCCCAGGGATAGCAATAGCTTTCTTTAGTCTACCTAGCTAACGCGTTATGGACTTTTCCTCCAGGAACTTGTCCAAACTTTTTTAAACCCTGCTATGCTAGTTGCCTTGATCACATCCTCTGGCAGCAGATTCCACAGCTTGATAGTGCTCTGAGTGAAAAAGTATTTTCTAGGATTGTTTTGAATCTGCTGGTTGTTAGTTTCATGGAGTGTTCTCTTGTTTTAGTATTATTTGAAAGGGTAAATAACCATCTTTATTTGCTCGTTCCACCCCACTCATGATTTTAGAAACTTCTATCATGCCCTCTCTAACCTATTTCTATTTCAAGCTGAAAAGTCCTAGCCTGTTTAGCCTCTCATCATAAGAGAGACCGCCTATTGTCTGTGATGACCAGTAGAATCATATCCAAAAGGTGGGTTCATGTTATCCAAGGTTCCCCCAAGTTTGCCCAAGTTATTTCTGTTCCGTAGACAAAAAGAAAAATGGAATATTCAGGGCTGTCAGTGTTGCCCCTTTTTACAAGAATCCAAGTCACTAGAAAAAAACAAAAGCAATTTTAGAAAAAAAATAGACATAACCAGGGAATTAAAGCATTACTGAAAAGGGGGACAATTTTCTTAGATACATTAACGCGTATTAAATGTCCATTTTGACACTTAACGCACGTTAAATGTGTTTTAACATTCATTATTGGTAACGCTAGCTTATACATTACTAACACAACAAAAAAATGATTAGCACAAGCAAAATATTAATAAGCTGTGTTGAATGCCAGTCCATGGAGATCAGACCATTAATATTAAAATGATTTAAAACAAATTGCATTAAACCACTTGATTTACATTAAACCTATGCTTCAAAAAGTGTAGTTAACTCTAACCAAAAATATTGGCAGGCTAATTCAACTACTGATGTCTCGGCCACAACATCCCCCAGGCAAGGAAGGTCCTAGTAGCTTTGACACCAGGTCCCCCCAAGTCCTGCTGCTCTCCCTTCCCTCCCTCCCGCCCCCCCCCCAAAAAAAAAAAAAACAAACCCCATCAAGGCCATCTTGAGGAACTCTCCATCCAAAGCATAGGGAGTTCCTATAAAATGTCCACCCCACAGAGCTTAAAATTTCCCCTTGCCCCCCCCCCTCTCCTGACTACCAACACCCCAAGATCCTCCAACCCCTGCTTATCCTGATCCCACAAGTGCTGCTATCTCCTTAGGGCAGGAGTGAGCTCCACAGCATGTGTAGGACATAGGGGAACCCAAGGTCAGCTGGTGCCATTTTAAAGACCAGAGCAAGAGGGGCAGGAATGAGAGGAGAATGCTTCTGCCCCAAATCAGGTGTGAGGGAATCGGGGGGGGGGGGGGGTTGGGAAAGGGCTTTAAGGGGGAACCTTCATGCATTGGAGGGGTCTCAGGGAAACGGATCCTTCATGCTTCCAGGGGGAGAAGGCGTCTTGGGTGGGTCAGGGCTACTAACCCTATCTCTGCTCAGGGACGAATAAGGGGGAGGGAGAGGGAGGCTGCTTTGCATTACTGCCACTGGCAATGCCCATGCATTACTGGCTATGGTAACTGCTTAAAGTGGTATTTAGTAAAAGATTAACACCCTTAAGTAATTATCATATTTACATAACACACAATCGTGTTTTTAATGCACTTTAGTAAATAGGGGCCTTTATTTAATAAACATAACAAAGGTTTTTCCTTAAAGCAGGAGTACAAACTATGTGCTTCAAAATGTCTATCATCCTAGGGAGTTTTTGCATTTATTCCTCCCTTGGTTGGTCTTTTTATGACTTCTTTCTTTATGGATAATTTATTTTTTTTACTTAAGATACTTTAAATGGGGGGAGCCAGATGGCGGCATGGCCTAGACATGTTTGTGGCTGCTCTCTTACCTTCTATTTCTTTTTCTTCGATAATGTCTCCTAAAAGGAAGGGAAAAGTGTGTTTTTCCCTACGAGATAGAGTACTTTCTCAGTCAACAGCTTATTACTTCATTCTTGTCCAGATTTCCTGCCATCTCAGGGGACAGTGGTAACTCTGTTGCAGTTTCAAGTGAGGGAGCACTTGACTCGCCAGGCAAAACATCATTGAGTCCCCTCAATACGCTGACTCAAGAGGACTATGTGCGGCACCTTGAGATTAAGTCATCAGTGCTTATGTGCCGGATGGAGATCAAGCCTTGTCAGCACTTGGTGGAACAACTGGTGCCCCTGAGCAGTTGAAGCAAGATATGTGAGATGAATTTCAGCCTCCTCTTGCTGTAACATCGGTCGGTGCTGCTCCTACTGCCTATACATCAGTTTTGTTGCAGAGTTCAATGATTGTGACCCCTTCCTACTCCATAGCTGGGACTCCTAAACCTGTGGTGATGATACTCAACTCTTTGTAGGACCTAATGTCCAATCATGGAAATCTAAAAACTGTTCTTCTAAAATTGTTTTGTTGTCATAAAACTTGAAGGGAATTTTCAGACTCATGAGGGTCAATTAAATGAACATAACAATAGAATCACTAAGGGGGTCATTTTCTATAGCTTTTGCACGCGAAAAGGGACTTTTCGCGTGCGATAGCTAGATCGGGGAGGAGTCGGCACCGGAAGGGGAGGAGTTGGGGTGGCACCGGAGCGGACATGGCAAAGATATCACTGATGGTGAAAAGGTAAGGCCCCTTATCGCCGCCAGTAACGTGCCCAATAGCATCACCTTTCATGGTGGCGCTATTGGTTTGCGAAAGCCGGCAGGGTTCGCACCTCGGTGGTGCGATCGCTGCCGGCTTTCGCAGGCCCGTCCCCACTTTACCCCCCCCACCCCCGGTACCATGTGATTCACTAAGGCCTGCGATTTTAGAAAATCCATTATGTTGCAAGATCATGAATGCCTTTCTAGGCATATTGAGTATCTGGAAAATCATGAAAGGCATCTCAATCTACATTTGCTTAATTTTGCCAAGGTGGTCGGTGAGCCTCCAAGCATCAAATTTAGAAAATGCCTTATTGAAACTTTACATATGTTGGATGAGCTTCCTTCTAGTCAACGGCTGCTTCTGAACTCTCTTGAAATGTCTAACAACCAATATCCTTGTAAGCTCTAATGTGGAAGTTTCTGAATGTTAAACCTTTTGGTTGCCTTTGCATCAGAATTTGATCTAAGCAATGTTATGAAGGTGTACTTTCATAATTTGAAGGCTAATATTTTAAGACATGCCATGAGAATATTTCCTGACTTAGCCAGAGTCACCCAGGAAAGGAGGAAAGGTTTCTTAGTTATGAGTTTTGAGGTTCTTGCTCTGGGGGCTTCCTTTTTATTAGGGTATCCTGTAAATGTATTATCAAGCATAATCGAGACTGGTATATTTTTTTGGCCCCAAAACAGCTATGCTCTTTTTTAGATTCCAGGAATGTGACGATTGAGTCCCAGACTGAGACAGGAACGTACCATGCTATATGTGGTTTTTCTTTTGTAATTACCTACTTCTCCCATTATTACTGATGGCTCCTCTAGTTTTCTTTTGGTTTGTTTGCTGAGGGGAGAATGTTTGTATTTTACTTATTTACGCTAAAACCCTAATTTATTTTCCTACAATTGTACCCCTGGGTATCTTTCTACAAAGTTTAATTTTTTCTAACTTTGTAATTTGTAAATTTAGTAAATAAATAATTTAAAAAAAAAGATACTTTAAATGGTGTGTGTCTTTTGTATGTGACAGGGGCCCTAAATTGGGTCCACATCTAGGAGTAGAGCCTCGGAAAGATTTTGAGTGGGGAACCTCAAAGTTTTCTTTCTCTTTGGGGAAAGAAAGGAATAAAGAAAGCAGCTCAATATATGCTGTACAGGTGAACTGCCATCTAGTGGTACTGCACATGCCACATATTGAGCTTCTTTATTCCTTTTTTTCCCCAATGAAAACACTAGCAGGTCGATACAGTTATGCTGCGTTAGAAAGAGTGCGACAGTGCCAGGCGCACCCTCGTTCCCCGCACGCACAGTTCTCTTCACCTACCGCTCGATACTCTCTTCAAATTGCATGCAAATGCATGCCGCGTCTGCAAAGCGTTAGGCGAAGGTTAGGCCCGCGCAACCCATTTTACTGTATAGAGCGCCTATACAGTATCCTGGGTGCGCGGGCCTAACGCTTCATGGCCACGCTGGTACCTGCCCTGGCCGCGTCCGGTCTCCGGTGCAGCCCCAGTCCTGTCCCCTCCTCCCGAAGCAAAAAAAAAAAACCGAAAAAGTAGCAAGAGAGCGAGGGCCTGCTGGTCCCTTCTCCTCTCCTCCCGAAGCAGGGCGCGAAAAGCAGCCTTGCTCCGGGAGGAGGGGGGGCAGTTTAAAGCGACGAAGCGACTTACTTTTTTATGGGAGGGAATAGCTAATTCGCTCGTTTACATTTAATATACATGCCGCGTGTGGAAGGGGTTACCCGGGGATTTTAAGAGGCGGTAGGGATGAGTTAAAAGGGATAGTGTATCGCGGGAAGGGCTAACGCGGCTGGAAAGTGAGTAGAAGGCGAGTTAGGAGCAGGGTAACCGCGGTTGCACTTTAATGTATCGATCTTGATGGCAAAGGAAATGGGTTATAGACCCCTTGTATGTTAGTTAATAGGGAAGTTTCTAGAGGCAGTTAATGGTGGGCTCTAATGACAGTGGTTCCTTTAAGAGGGTTGGTAAGAAGATCCTCTTTGGGGAGGAGTTGTAGGACTATATAATCTGCAGAGGCTCCCCCCTCTTGGGTCTAAGGAGGAGGAGTAGCCCCACAGACAGTGGAAACAGAATGTGCTGAGGATGCCGGGGTGAGGCTCTGTCCATTTGGGTTTGCTGAAGAAGAGCAGAAATGTGAGTGACATATTTCTAATACAGGTGAAAGGAGGGAAGCAAGGAGGCCGGCCCGTAGGAACATATTTTCTTTTTTTTTGACGGGTGGAGGAAGGGACGGAGAAAGGCCACTGCCACGTGGCGACATTTTCTTTTTTTAAAAGGTGGAGGGAGGAAAGCAAAGGGGCCACTACGTGGGGACATTTTGTTAATAATTGTAAGGGTGGTGGGAGTTAGGGAGGGGGAACCATTTTCAAAAAATATTTACAGAGCTGGAGGAAAGAAGGAAACAGCTGGGGGCTCTATGGGATATTTTTTATGTTTTCTAAAAAGTGCAAGAGGGAGAGTGGCCAAACCAATTTAGGAATGGTATTGCAGGTCCTACATTTGTCCAGCTAAGTTGGGCAGCAAGTGTTGAAAATCAACCCTAGCCGCCTATCTTTCTGGCCCCACCCCCACCCCCAGGCCCACCCATAATATGTTTGCCTAAATTTACTATTTAGCTAAATGTATCTGGCTAAATTTATGTAGTTAGATCTGTCAGTTTTCAAAGGTTTTGATCTAGCCTGCTAAGTCCTTACTTAACCATTACCGTAGAACCCTTTGAATACTGGCCATATTTTGCAGGTGGTAGAATACAAAAAATGTTTAAATAAACGCATAATAAGCACTATCAGTGTTCCTGAGTTTGTTTGATCCAATAACCACCACCACCACCACCATCTCTCTCTCGCTCTCACACACACACACACACACACACACACACACACACACACACACACAGATGGCTTTTGGAGTGTGTGACCTGTGCCCCAGGGAGCACTGCTGAACTGGCACCTCTTCCCTTTGCCAGCGTGCTTTCGTTGTAGTATTCAGGCTGCAGTGTCCAGCCCAATCCAACGGGAGCCCAATTCTCCCTCTCGGTAGGCAGGCAGCAGCTGCACAGGCACAGAATGTGGGAAGCACGTAGAAGAGGCGGAGCTGATCTGTACCTTAGCTTCCACCTTGTATATATTTTTTTTATTAACCTCGGCCAAGGCCAAAGCCAAAGCAGGAAGTGCATGGATGATGTGGGGAGCAGCTGCCACTCAAGCAGGCAGGAAAGCGCCACAGACTCAGAGCCTTGGGACCTAGGTAGGAGGAAGATCTTATGCGACTCATCTATCTGGGAGGGAGAGACCAAAAGGAGTTTGTTGTGGGGCAGAAGTTAGGAAGAGAGAGAGGGATACTGCTGCTGGGCAGAGGACGAGGAAGGAGAGAGATGGGTGGGGGCAGGGGAGAGATAGCAGGGGATGCTGGGCACTGTGGGAAGGGGAGAGAGAGGAGGGGTCAGGGAATTCTAGTACTAGGCAGAGGGTAAGGTAGAGAAAGGAGATACGGGTGGGAAGAGAGGTTAGAGACAGTGAGGAAAAGGGTTAGAGGGATAGTGGTGCTGGGCAGAGGGTGGGGAGAGGAGAAAAAATGGGATGGGGCGGGAGCGAGAGAGGGGTGAGAAAGGTAGGGGGATACTATTGCTGTGCAAAGTGTGGGGTAGAGAGAGAGAGAGTAGGGCATGCTGGGCACTTCGAGCAGGAGGAAAAGGAGATAGTCTGGAGATACTGATCCTGAGCAGAGGGTAGAGGCTGATAGAGGCAGGAAAAGTAGCACGGGAGGGGGGGGGGGCAGAAAGTATAATGTTGGGGGCCACAAAGCTTCCATCGTTCTTATGAGAGGGAAATCTTATGTAGGGCTGTGGAGCCCCAGTTGTCATTCTTATGGGGGGGGGGGGGGGGGGGGGGGGTTTGGAGCTGCTGTGCCCTTTTTGTTGCTCTAGTGGGGAGAGGTGGAGGAAAATAATATTTGTATTTTTTATTGGGGTATGGCCACCATTCTGTTTATTGTACAGGGTGCAAGTATCTAATCCAGTTACTCACCACTGTTTGCAGGGTTGCACCCAGAGTGAATAACTGGATTAGAAACTGGATGTAGGATTACTGTTGCTGAGTGCTTTCGTTCTGTGTCTCCAGCTACACCAGCCTGCATGAGCCTAAACCAGCCAGATCTTTGAAGCTAAGTAGGGTTGGGCTCCATTAGTGCAAGGATAGGAGACTACCTGGGAAGATCAATTTCTGCAGGCTACAGAATGCAATGAGAGACCACTGCAGTATCTTGCCAAGTGGATCATGGAGTGATGGTGAGCCATGGTTGCCAAAATTTGTATCAGAGATGCCACATACCACCACATCACCTGTTTCTGTGGAAACTCATTACTGTAGGCCTCACTGGCCGGTTCTTTTTTTTTTCTCAATGATTAATAAATGTGGCTGTGAGGTGAAGGCACCTCTTTTTTGTTTCAGACTGTATAACATGGAGCAGGCTATCTTATTTTGTTTCTCACGCCAACAGTGTAACACAAGGCCGTGACATTTCTTTCTGCAGATACGTAACGTGGCTGCAAACCTCTGCGTGGACAGCAAGCATGGAGCTACAGGGGTAGAGCTGAGACTGGACACCTGCGTGAAGGACGGCTCGGAAAGGACATGGTCACATGAGCAGGTATACCAGCTAATCCGCAGGCTGCAGTTCCTTCACCAGGTCAGACTGTCTGAAGGGAAGGAACTTGCAGTGTCATCAGTTTCTGTTTACATGAAACCCCCTTTTTCCAGGCACTAGCAGAATCAGGCAAGGGGTCACCTTCAGATACTGTAGGGTTGAGGAAAACCTAACTGGTACACTGAATCACGAATCTTCCATGGGGCACAATGAAAGCTGTAAGAGCCAAGGGTATCCAACAGTATCTCAACAAACAAGTCTTTCAACAACACAAAATAAGCGGTAGAACAGTGTGAAGATGCTGGCAAAGCAGTCCTTCATGGGGTATCTAAATGGCAGCCAGTCTCAAGCAATTAGAAGAGAAAAATAAATTACAAGAAGTCAATTTTTTCATGCTGCTTTTGTAACTAATGCAGGCATTAGAATTTCCTTTACTCCCTATGGCTTGTTCCCCTTTAGGACTTATCTTCAGGCAAGACCTCCACCCATATCAATTTCAGAGGAACTTCAATTTTGCCATATCCCAAATGCAAAATCTCTGTTTTCTTAGAATTTAGAACCAGCTTATTCCTATTCAACCAAATCTTAAATGAATTCAAGAAAATTCCTAACTACAGATAACATTCTTCCCTATTCACTCACAAAGGGACCAAAATTTGGACATTGTCTGCATATATATATATATATGGCAAAAACCAGCCTTCCGAATCATTTCACCAACTCTGCTCGTAAAAATATTGAACAGTATCGGTGAAATAGGCACCCCCACAACCCACCTCAACAGCAGCAGAACAATTACCTTGGAAAAACTCCGTCTGTAGACTCTGTAACCATTTCAAAGCCACGCTCCTTATCACTAAAGCTTCACAATGTTTCAGTAGCAATTGAGGGTCAACCAAGACAAATGCACATAAAAGATCTAAAAGTACCAACAATGCTCATTCACCCTTATCCAATAACACGAGGGCAGCATCCATTATTGCAATAAATAAAGTTTCTGTGCTACAACCATGTCTGAATCCAGCCTGGACTCAATCTTGAAGTTCTGCTGATTCCAAATAAGTGATTTGCTTGGTAGCAGGTTTTTCCAAAAGTTTAGCAACAAAAGGGAGATTCAATACAGGCCTATAACTACTACTTAATCTGGGATCTAAATTCTCATTTTTCAACAAAGGTGACACAACAGCAGAATTACATGACATAGGCACAATGCCCAAATATAAAACTTCATTACTCAACTTCTAAAGACACACAATCACTTTATCCGAACATCCTTTAAACAGCCAAGATGAACAAGAGTCAAGGCAGAAATTAGACAGATTAACCGGAGTAATCGGTTGTTTCACCTCCAACAATGTCTCCATACAAACATTAGTCTTCCCATTTGAAAGCATCTCATTCTTGTTCTTCACATAATCTATCTTAACTTTGTCCAGTTCTCCCACTAATAAGTCTACTTTTTCCCTAAAATACTTAACAAAAGTATCACAATCTGGAACCTCATCAAAAATCACTTTATTTTTAAATTGATTTCCTGCAAAAGATTTCACCAGGCCTTAAAGAGCTCTTGGATTATATTGTACAGATTTCACCCCACTCATATAATATTTCTTTTTTGCTGAAACAAATTCTTTAAAATATGTTGTATTCACTTTCCGCCAAAATCTTTTACCTCTATATTAAAATTATTCCGCCACCTCCTCTCCAGGCGACTACAATTTCATTTACACTCCGCCAACTCAACTGTAAACCACGGAGAACCAACATTTCTCCCATTTAATCTCTCTTTCTTATCTTCCACTCCTTCCCTTTTCATAGTCTGTGGCATCACATTAAACCTACCATTTCTCAAACTCTCAACATCCCCCTCATCTACATTCCCCCAACAAACATCCACACACTCATCTACACATTCATAAAATGTATCAGAATCAATCTTCCCCCATTTTTTAAAAGCTTGTACATTATCCTCTTTTTTTATTTCTCTAAGATCCTTAAAAATGTAAATCTAAAATAATAAAAAAAAAAGACCAGCCCATGAGCCTTCCATTTTATCATAAAAAAGTCAGTTTTCCTTTGGGCAAGGCCTTATCGAACCAAAAATTAGGGATGTGCAGACAAAAAGTTTATGTTCATAAGTCCATAAGTCGAAAAGGGGGGTCAATTTCGGTCAATATGGACATATGGAGAATTCCATAAGTTGAGTCTATGTCCATAGGTGCACCGGTTTCCTAAATAAAAATTTAAACCCCTCACCCTCCTTAATCCCCCCCCAAGACTTACCAAAACTCCCTGGTGGTCCAGCGGGGAGTCAGGAAGCCATTATTCTATTCCTTTGCGAGGAGCACATGACGTCCGCGTCACGTCGGAGTGACGAGGCCGTCACGTGGTCCACCGCGGTTCCGCTCCCGGACCCCTCCTTGGACACAAACGGAACTTTTGGCCAGCTTGGGGGGGCCTCCTGACCTCTCCAAGCTGGCCAAAAGTTCCGTTTGTGTCCAAGGAGGGGTCCGGGAGCGGAACCGCGGTGGACCACGTGACGGCCGCATCACTCCGACGTGACGCGGACGTCACGTGCTCCTCGCAAAGGAATAGAGGAATGGCTTCCTGACTCCCCGCTGGACCACCAGGGAATTTTGGTAAGTCTTGGGGGGGGATTAAGGAGGGTGAGGGGTTTAAATTTTTATTTAGGATCAACGATCGCGATTTCCAACGTATTCAACATAGCTATGTTGAATAAGTTGGAAATCCGATCGTTTTCGCCTCATCACTTTTTTAAGTTAAAAAAAAAAAAGTAGCGTTTTACATATAAGTTCAAAACGAATGTACATCCCTACCAAAAATAAAGTCTAATAAATGTCCCTTAACATGAGTAGCACTTATTACAATTTGGTGCAAATCCCCTACTCTCAAAACACCTAAATATTCCTCGATCTTAAAATCTGAGGAAAGATCTTTATGTAAATTAAAATCTCCCAACACCATGAAACAGGGATATTTTTTAGGCCAACACAAACAGATTTTCTACCTACCTCTTCTCCATGTACTGACAAAAAATCAGGGGAACAATACCATATGGAAAATGCAATTGGTTCCTGGTAATCTAACTTTACAACCATACATTCAAATGTCTCCTCTGTACTCTGTTTCTCGGAGCTTCAGAAATAAAGCTGAAAATACAAGTTTCTAGTGACCCCCTTTAATCAGTCTAACAATGCACTTGTGACCAGCTTTTAAGTGTTATTCTCCCTTCCTCAGGTGAATGCAAAATGAGCTAAGGATGATGCACTGACCTGATGACTCTTCACAAATGAATTAAGTTAATCCAATGAAAAAAGCAGTTGTTTACTGGCCTTTTTTCTCTTCCTATCTAAGTGGACTGGCATGGCAATCACTTTGCTATATTGCACTGTGAACATTTGAGAATTATAATGCTCTGTGCTGCCAGCAGATGGCAGCCTTAGGTAAGAAACAAACTGTCATCAGGCATGAAAGGCTGAGCGGGATCCTCTGTACAGATGAATACACCTGCTTACCTGTGGAACATTTCAAATCCCCAAAGGAAACGTTTGTGAAACAGACCAGGGGATTGATCTCCACTCCGGTACCTGCTGGAAGAAGAGCGTGCTGACACCGAAGCTCTTTGGGGTGTGTGGCAGAGCCTGTTGGGCTGTGATTGTACAAGCACGCCTTCACACCCAGAGCACCAGCAGCTCTCTTCTGTGTCCCCAAAGACAATTCCTTAAGGTTTAACTATATGGCTTGCGTTGTACATGGCCAGAGAGAAAATGTTCTCATGGGGTTAAATTCAGATCACAGTAAATTGATTCCAGTTACAGCAATCCATTATTTACACCAATAGCAATCCATATCAGCCCCAGAAAGCATCTTCCGCTCCGAGCTGTAGAAAGGGAGTTCTGCTCCCATTTTACAGTCAACATGTACAAGGGCTGATTTAAGCCTGAGGCTTAAATTTAGCCTTTTCGAGCAAACATCCCCAGTATGCCTCTTTGCCAAATATTTTGCTTGCCCACATTTTGGACTGAAATTTTCTCCCTTCCATACGTTGCAGAAAATTAAAACTTGAAGCAATATGCTCATTCTTTTGAAATTATTCGGGCGAACTAACTCGCAGACCTGTGTCCCTATTTTTCTCTGCGTCTTGGCTGAAACCCTTAGTCTCCTCTATAAAGTGAGCACTCCTCGCTGCCCCCGTCCTTCTTCCTATTCTAAATTTCTTGTCCCCCTAATGAGCTTATCTCTGTAATTGGTGTAAATTTGCTTAGCAGAACTACCTTAAGAGAAAGTGCAAGTGCCGGATAATCCAGCGGGGTGCGCTGTTAACCTTCAGCTCATTAATGACCCACAGTCAATGTCATTCTTAGCTGTCACAAACCTTGCCCTGGTAAAGTGGGCAGGCCGAAATCGTCCCTCCTCTGCCAGGCTGGCTTCCACAACACACATGGTTTTAGCCAGGAAGAGGGGAAGGCGTGGTAGGGGAAGAAATTCACATCTATCTACAAGGTATTCCATCACCTTTTTGCCCCCAGAGAAAACAGATGCAAAGTATGCAGGTGCTTTGTACCCGTGGGCAATTTTGAAAGGGAAACTAGCTGGGTAGCAGCCTCTTGAAAGTGAGAGTAACTACAAGGTGCATGGGGACAAAGTGCCCACAGACTTCTGAGCACTGCCCCCAGTGCACTGGAAAGAAGGAGCCTGGCAAGCTGCTGTCTTTGTAACTTCTTTGTGTGTGTGTATCTGTGTGTGTTTGTGCTTCCCAGCTCTTTACTTTTGGCTGGAGAGAGGACATACGCCCTGGGGAGCCTCTGCACACCAGGAAATTCTGTTTTGATGCCATTTCTCACAGAAGTCCTCTCACGCTCTACGACTGTCACGGCATGAAGGGCAACCAGCACTGGAGCTACAGAAAGGTAGGAGTCACCTCAGGCAGCTTTCTCCATTCTGTGTAAGATATTTTGTACGTATGCCATTAGTGTACAAGTGCAGCCCCCCACCTGGAGGAACTATGATCTGAGTGAGAGATCCCTTGGCAGATTTCATCCCATGCCTCTCAAATTATTAGCATCCCCCATACAGCTCCAGGCCCTGTAGGGCTGGGTGAAACTCCTCGCTCCTGGGGAGAAGGTGCTGCTGGTATAATCACAAGCTGGCCAATACAGTACAATGCGCTCCGATGGAACGCAATGGTAACCCGCCATTGGACGCGCGTTTTCGATGCACTAGTGTTACCCCTTAGTCAGTAAGGGGCCGAAAACGCGTGTCCAATCCCCCGAACCTAATAGCGCCCTCAACATGCAAATGCATGTTGATGGCCCTATTAGGTATTCCCGTGCGATTCAGAAAACAAAATGTGCAGCCAAGCCACACATTTTGCTTTCAGAAATTAGCGCCTACCCAAAGGTAGGCGCTAATTTCTTTGGGCACCGGGAAAGTGCACAGAAAAGCAGTAAAAACTACTTTTCTGTGCACCCTCCGACTTAATATCATGGCGATATTGTCGGAGGTCCCGAAGGGTAAAAAAAGTAAAAAAAAAAAAAAAAATTGAAGTCGTCCCGCAGCCGTCGGGTCGAAAAACGGACGCTCAATTTTGCCGGTGTCCGGTTTCCGAGCTCGTGGCTGTCAGCGGGCTTGAGAACCGACGCCGGCAAAATTGAGCGTCGGCTGTCAAACCCGCTGACAGCCACTGCTCCAGTCCAAAAGGAGGCGCTAGGGAAGCGCTAGTGTCCCTAGCGCCTCCTTTTGCCTGTTTTTACCGCCAGGCCTCATGTAAATATAGAATCACGCGCACAGGAGAGCGGCCTGTGCGTGCGCCGGGAGAGCGGGCATTCGCCCACTCTCCCGCGGACTTAATTGTATCGGCCCATTGGGCAGTGGTGGCTGGTGAGCCACAAAACAAGCAATGTGGCAGGATACATGTCCTTTTCACTCTTCCATCCCATCCCCCATCCCCACTTTTTCTCTCCTCCTACCCTTCTCTCTCCTGCTGTGGCAACATTTGGCTAATTATACCTCCATAAGGTTGTCCTGCCTCATCTTTGCTGGCTCCAGGCAAGCAGCGGCCCGCATGTGTTCAGCTCCTCCCACAATGTTCCTGATAGAGGAAGGAATTTGTGTTACTGTTAGTAAGGTGACACTAGAATTTTGGTATTCATTTGTAAGGTGAGTGGGTAAGAGGAAATGCCTACTCTGCACTCTTTAGGGTTAGGGGTGTTTCTCTGAACACAGGGTTTATATTGGGATTCTGTCCAATCCTAAATAGAACCTAGACTTCACTCCCATACAGAAGAATTTTATTGATTGATGCAATTGAGTAATTTTAGTGATAGTTTTACTAGATAGTTGAAACTGACTAGGGGTTTCTGTGTTGCATAGATGGTTCTTCTTGATAAATTTTTCCTTTTTTCTGGTATCTGTCTGGCCCAATCAGTTTGTTAGGCTCAGAACAAGGGCAACAGGGCTCCCCATGTCTGCAAGAGAAATACTTGCTGTGAAGCAGAACTAGCTCAGCACTCTTCTATGGCAGCATGCAGGGATTCTTTACTTGAGAAATTAGGAAAAAAAGCAAACATTTCTATACATGGTTCGGTACAGGTGATTGTGCTGGCGTGATAGGACACAATAGGCAGGGAGAAAGAAGGAGACTCAGCTCACTAGTACAGGTCACATCTTATCTAGGTAACCTTTGCCGTCACACCCTCTTTCCATACAGGATCAGGGAATACAGCCAGGGAATGTTAACCCCTGGCTGTCTGGTCTGAAGGATCGGTCCTTCAATGCTTCTGCCTAGAGAGGCCACTGACATGCATGCCCAGCATCTTGTGACAATGGTGCAAATGTTTATAGTGGTGGCCTCGTGCTTTATGAGTGAGGGAATTCTATCTTCGTATGGACAGAGATTGGTAAAAGGAGGGTATGGTAAAAGCCATGGGAGCCTTGTCAGGATTGAACTAACAGTGTGGTTTCCCTGTCACAGCTCATATAGGATGGTCCCTTGAAGATAGCGGAATAAAAAACATAAAAGATTGTTTATAATGTAAAAGTATGATATAAAATTAAGGGTTTTTTCAGGATTTTTCTTGGGAGGGAGGATGGGGGAAGCTGTTAATTATGATTGATTTGTTTAATTATCAAAACCTCAGGGTGAGGAAAGGGGAAGACTAGTGGGCCTGGGTCCCAGATCTTATAAGTACCTATAAGATATACCTCTGCATCCAGTCCTGATTTTGCTCCACTGCATGCCCCACTTGTCCTTCCTGAATATGTTATAACATGGTATAACTATATCCCATGATAAAACTTTGCTCCTTTTTCATTTGTTAGAATAACTGTATCCCAGTCATGGTTTCCTGTGTACCACTTCTCTGTGTCCACCATTATATTCAAGTCAACCTCTTCCATGATTACTTCTAGATCTGGGACTTCATTTCCCATGCTATATTCATTAGGGTAGCTTTTCAGGTGTTGTCCTGTTTTTCCCATGTCTGTGTAAGTATTTATAGATTTACTAACCTTAGAGCTGTATCTATGCAACCTTAAAGTTCCTAGTTTAAAGCTTCTTCATTAGTTGATCCTCATCTCTGCTCAGCAGCACTGGAATATTATCTCATAGTCCAGGAAGCAAAACCATTCAGCATCATCTACACAGCCCTTCATTCATCTCCAGAATGTGAGCTTCTCTACCTTGGCTTTTAGCCTTGACTGAGAGGATTGACTGAGAGGAGAATACCACCTTTGTATCTATCTGCTTCACCTTCTCTCCCATAGCCATGAAGTTACTTGTGATATCTAGCAGTTCAATCATGCCAGTGTGGATGAACAGTATCAGATAGTAGTCAGTAGGCTTGATGCTTCTTGGTAATCTTGCTATAATGTCTCTGATCTTGGCATCCAACAGACAGCACACCTTCTGGGACAGCATGTCTGCTCAGCAGAAAGATGCCTCTGTGCTGCTCAGAAGGGAGTCACCCACTATGCTGTCTTTTGCTTCCTAGGCACAGTGGTTGCTGCACCTGCAGCATTGGGGTTTACACGTTCCAGTTCCTCCTCTTTTTGAAATGTTTGACTCCTCCCAGGGCTGCATAATGGTTCTTCAGCTCAAAAGAAATTGGAGTCAAGGAATAAGATCTAGTAGTTGTAGTACTTTAGATCTACCTGTGGTTTTGTGGTCCAGATTCCCCTTCCCTTCACCTGAGTATCCCATCTTTTATTAGGGATGTGAATCCTTTTTGAACGATTAAAATTATCGTCAGATAATTTTAAAATCGTCCAAAATCGTTAGAGTGCACGATACAATACAAATGCCCCCGATTTATCGTCAGGGGCATTTATATTGTATCGTTAAATAGGGCGCGGGAAAACCGGCATACCAAAACAACCCTAAAACCCACCCCGAACCTTTAAAACAAATCCCCCACCCTCCCGAACCCCCCCCCCCCCAAATGTTTTAAATTACCTGGGGTCCAGTGGGGGGTCCCGGCGCGATCTCCAGCTCTCTGGCCATGGCTGCGTTGAGAAATGGTGCCGGTGGCCCTTTGCCCTTATCATGTGACAGGGCAAAGGTAGCGACCGTCGCCCGTATGACATAGTGAGGGCAAAATCTTCAAAATGGCGCCTTCACTATGTCATACGGGCGACGATAAATTCAGTGTCCATTTTCTTAACTGGTGGACAGCGGTGGACAGGCAACCCCTCCTGGGTGCCCGCTGTCAAGGAGACACTAGGGGCATGCAATTAACCCTAGTTCCTCCCTGACAGCATGACCCCTAATTTAAATATTGCAGTGCACCCCCAGGAGAGGTGCCTGAGGGCGCATTAGGAAAGTGGACCTTGAGCATTCAGTGCCGGCTTTCAGTGCATTTTTTTTTTTTGCATTGACCCCCATGCTCTGTGAGACTGGCTTACACGTGCAGGGTGAACAGTGCTACAGCCCACCTGTTCGCACTTCCCACACAGCAGCAGCCGTAGTGGCAGTAAGTGATTGACTGCACTGTTCCAGGAGGGTTCGTTCAAATGCACACTGCAGGCTGCAGTCAGGGCAGGAATTAGTCGGAGGATGAAATTCTGGACAATTTCCATTTTTTCAGCATTGTCTCTGGCTTCGAGACACAAACTCCTAAATCAGGACAGTCCCGAGAAAATTCAGACATTTGGCAACCCTACACCAAAGCCTCACATCATTCTTGGGGTGATCCAGGTTCGACACTCTCTATCAGCATTCGCAATCTCTACTCCCTTGCTGCTGCCTTAATGGAATTGAAGCTATGTGCTCACCATCATGCTAATTCGAAAGTGTAAAAATGCAAAAGAATTATTTTATTGCAAACTTGAAGTTACAAATAATAGAAAGAGAGATATATTAGTAAACGGTTAGATACGGTGGCATACTACATACTTATCTGCATGAAATCCCTACAGTTCTAGAGAATCTTGAAGAAACCTGAAACAATAAGTTAACACACAGAATCAATTCGTAGAGTTAAGATTTGCATATACAAGAGAAGGGAAAAATAAGTTTGATGTTAGTCTGTACATTGTAATTTCTTTAGAAACTGGATTCTGAGTAATATATCCTGTGATTAAAACCAGTAGAGCAACACTGCTGAGTAACATTTGAAGTTTCAAAATATTTTGCATTAACAATGCTAGCATTGTGAAATATTTTATATGTGCCTTAATTCAAATTGTTTCTAGTGTTCAAAGAAGAAAACTTGTTCTACTGCCAGCTTAATAAAATATTAAGCTGGCAGTAGAATATCTTAATATTATAAAAGATTGTTATTTTTTAAAGGGTGAATTTACACTGGGTGTATTTGTAAGCTATCACAATTTAACAACTTTAAAAAGGAAAACACTAAGGGGCAGATTTTAATATCTACGCCCAATTTTATGAAATCGGAGCACCTCAGAGAGAACTTTCCTTCTGCCCCCCCCCCCCACCTTCCCCTCCCTTCCCCTACCTAACCCGCCCCCAGCCCTATCTAAAAAAACCCCAACCTTTATTTTACAAGCTGTGCCTGCCTCCGGCCAGGTGTAGGTTGTGTGCGCCCTTCCCCTCCCCCTCTTCTCCCCAACCCCTAAACCCTTTCTCCTACCTTTATCAAATTTTATTTTGTTGCTTACTGCTCCATTGGAGTAGTAGCAACTTGCACGCGGCTTCTGTCCCTTCCCCAGTACAGCGGCAAATGGCCGCTGTACCGACCGCCTCCAGGCCCGCTCCTCCCTGCCTCCCGAACTGCCCCTTTCCTTCGGCCCGGCACTTCTGCACGTAAATGGAATTATGTGCATGGCCAGGCCCCTTTCACAATGTGCACAGTGCGTGCAAGGCCCGGCCGCGCATGTAATCCCCATTTTTAATGCGCACAGGCCGTTAGCGTATTATTGGACATGTGCAGCATTGCGCAATGGTGAAAATTATTCAAAAATCAATGTTCCTGCCCCAAACAGCTTAAAATCATTGGAGGTATTTTTCAAAGGCGTTATGCAAATACATGTAATATACTATGATAGCAATTTTCAAAGGCCCATTTAAGTGCTTAAAGGTGAATTTTAAAAGCGATACAAGTGCCAAAACCAGGAAATGGGTGCGGATGTATCGCTTATTCGCAGTCACCTGATTTTATAAATTGGCCTCATACGCAGATAAGTGATGATGTGCAAAAGGGGCAGAAGAGGCCAAGAGATATGCACGCAGGTATGTACGCACATGCGCACGTGTTGAGGTCCATCTTAGCGCAACTTCACTTCTGCTATAGCTAAGGTGTAAGTCAATATAAAATGATTTCTAACCACATATGAACTGATTCAGAGGTCTGTGTTAACTCGGGGAAGTGCAGGCTAAAGAACCAAGGGAGTCTTGAGGACCTAGCAGTAAACTGGGCAAACTGGTGGATGAACTGGTAAAACTGATCATGTCCTGGACACATGCATATTATAAAATTCCCTCATTTGCATATCTTAAAGTTGACATTTTTCTGCTGTGCACATACACATGCCTGGCTTATTTTATACATATGTGCATACCTGCGTGCAAGATGTAAAATTGCAGTGCATCTGGCCAGGTGTATATGGGCACCCACACGCACCCACTGTAAAGTTACCATCTTAAATTGAACTTATGTGTGCAAAAATCTATCGACAAATAGCATTTATTTTAGCAATTTTCAAAAGCCTCTTACATTGATAAAGTGCATTTACACATGTAAAACAGTTTAGAAGTGTGTAATCCTTTAAAAAATTACTCCCAAAGGAGGTAATTTTCAAAGGAGTTATACATGTAAATGTAACATACTATTGTAGCAATTTTCAAAGCCCGTTTATGCACATAAATTGCACTTACAAGTGTAAAACCAATAGACAATTGAAAAGCATATATTGTAGCAATTTAAAAAAAAAAAAAACCCTTACATGAAGAAAGTGCATTTACACGTGTAAAGCCCAATTTTAAGCCTGTGAACGCTTTTGAAAATTATCTCCTAAGTGAATATCTGAGGCAACAGGAGATAGAATTATTTCTCTCAGGTTACAAAGAGTGCAAGAAATGGGATTTCAGCCCCTGTTTTCCCTGATTCCAAGTATCATAGCCCGTTATTTTAATCATGAGACCTCTCTTCTTCTAAGAGATTCATTTGTGGTCATGGGTGTGTTTATCCAGTCTCTAGCAATCTGAGAACATTTTTTAAAATTTTGCATTTACCATAGTTCCATTTTCCCTCTTTCTTTCTTGCTCCTTTAGGACAAAACATTGTTCCATCCTGTGAGCAGCAGCTGCATAGATTGTAACCCAGCTGAAAAGAAGATTTTCATGAACAGATGTGACCCTTTGTCTGAAACCCAGCAGTGGAATTATGAACATGTTAACATGACTGTTTTAGAAAAATTTAATAGCAACTCCAGCTCCTAGAAGAAAAGCAGACCACAAGACGGTCTGAAGACTAACAGCACAGCTAGCATCTGGGTACAAGAATTCAGGGATGAGATTCCCACATACGGAAACCTGTTTCTTAAAATGAAAAAAAAAAAAAAGCTGCAGCAAAGGCCAACAGGCTGCCAAGTGTGGATATAGCTGCTGAACTGCTCTGAGAAGTTGGAATTTTACCAGCTGTTATTAAAGAACATTAGTCTTAAATGTTCCTTGCTGGTCAAGGGCAAACAAACACTGAAAAAAAAAAAATTCAAATTTATCACAGTGAAATGAAGTGCTAGAGTTTCTCAGGTTAAATCCTGTTGTAGTGTGTAGCCGAAATGGATGCTGTTCTTCTTTAGTAGAGTGAAGGCTGGAATGGACTGCATGACTGTGAGCCAGGAGTAGGCAACTTTAAGTCCCCATAGACATCAATCCACTCAGGTTTTCAGGATATCCCTAATGAATATGCATGAGATAGATTTGCATGCAGACTGCTTCAGTTTTATGCCGATCTACCCCATGCATATTCTTACTTCTTCTATAACACTTTTTAGTGCATGCTCTGATACATCCTCCTTCACTGCCTCGCCACTATCAATCAGTGTGCCTCAGAGCTCTATATTGAGTATTCTCTTCTCTTCCTATACTTGCTCTCTTGCGCATTAATTAGGGGGTGCTTGAGTAAGTCGGGCTCGTGTACCCCAAGCAGATTTTAAAAGCCACACAGATAATGCACTTATCTCCCACAGCACGCACATCTCAAACGTTTTCTAAAAGGGGCAGTGTGTGGGCAACGAATGGGCATGTAGGGGCCTGGACAAGAGATGAGTGCATAAATACTAACGAGCCCCCAGGCCACACTGAGGTCCCCCGCCATGTAACTTTACTTCTGCTATGGAGGAGGTGTAAGTTATAAAATAAAGAAAAATAGGCAGATCTGCTAACTGAGGGGAGTGAAGGCTGTTAAGCTAGGGTGATCTACCCCTTAAGTGGAAGAACTGGGGATGAACTAGTTTAATTGGCAATGGCGAAAGCACGCACCACTTTTGAAATCCCCTGACTTACACGATACAAGCGGGATTTGCGTGCACATGCGGGCACAAACTTAAAATTTTAATTGCCACGTACTGTGGGCAGGGACTGACACATGCACCGGCTTGAAAGTTACCTCCCCTGTGCATTGATCTCCCATAGCTTTCAGTACCATCTTTATGCTGATGGCGTCCAGATCTACCTCTCTACACCAGAAATGTCATCAGGAATCTAATCCCAAATCTAAGTCTGACATTGCCACCTGGATGTCCTAATGCCATCTTAAATTTAACATGGCCAAGACAGAAGTTCTTATTGACCGCCCTCCGCCCCTTCCCCTTTCTCTATTTCTGTATATCCTCTCTCATTTCATAAACTTTGGGTTATTTTTAACTCCCTGCTCTCTCTATCTCTACACAAATCCAAAACACTACTAAAATGTGTCATTTATTTCTCTATAACTTTACCAAAACCTGTCCCTTCCTTTCTGAACACATTACCAAAACCTTTTGCAATACTGGCTGGAACCCACTTTGCCTATACCAGCTTTCTTCCCTGCAGGTTGAGCCCATGTGTTCTGGCTGCCGGCAGGTCTTAGGTAGATGCTAGGGCTATCCAGGAGCAAGAGTTCAAGTAAAGGTTGGGTCAGGCAGCAGATAACAGATACAGATACCAAGTTGGAGGTCAAAGCAGGCGGCCGACAAAGTAAAGTTAGGTCTAAAGCAAAGAGGCAAGTCCAGGCAGTGATCAAGGAAGGTTGAAGTCCAAGCAAGGTCAGATTCCAGGAAATCAAGCTGAAGGGAAACACGAAAGCAAAGGACAAGACCAAGAAAAAGCATGGACAAGGCAAGGATCAGGCACAAACAAGGCAAGAAACAAGGCACATAAGGATAGCAACATGCACTGGGAATACAAGGAACACCAGGGGACCTTTGCTGAGGCATTTGAGGGATGTCTGAGGCAGCCTTAAGAAGATGTCAGCTGATGTTATCTCATGGTGCCACAGGGACATTTCCACTGCTGCTATGCACCTAGGGAGACTGCAGGCAGGGTCCAAATCATGGTGGCATTCGCAGCATGGGCCACTCTTGGCAGCATCAGCTGAAGGTGGCTTCCGTAGGGTTGAGGGTGAGTGTGGTGGCTCACAGGGCTGTTCTGTCAGCCATGGGTTATAACAGTATCCCCTCTCCAAAGCCCCTCCTCAGTCTTCTAGCCTGAGTTTCTTGGAGTACTGGAGATGAAAGTCTTGTATTAGCCGGAGAGCTTGAAGGTTGATGGCCGTTCCCAAGAATTCTTCTCCAGACCATAGCCTTTCCAGGCTATAAGGTACTGTAGTTGATTATAAACTCTACAAGTGTCCAGAATCTCCTGTACCTCATACTGAGTATCTTCCTCTACTGTTATCTGTGGGGATTGGAGTGGCAGCCTCCTCAGTCAAGAGAGCGAGACTGGATTGAGAAGGGAGATGTGGACCATGCTGTGCACACTGAGAGATGGTAGCAAGTGGAGTTTATAAGCTACCATGCTCAGCTTTTGTACCACAGGAAAAGGCCCAATGAAGCGTGGTTCAAACTTCAAGGAAGGCATTCTTAAATTAAGATTTTTGTTACTCAGCCAGACCAGAGTTCCTGGGTGTAGAGGAGGTGCCAGGTGCCACTTTTTATTGGATTGCCCCTTGAAGTGCTTGGCTGCTTGGTCCAACAAGCAGTGGGTTTTAGCCACAATTCTTGAAGCTCTTGTCCTGTTAAAGTAGCTTCAGGGCAGTTTTCTGAGATAAAAGGTCTAGGTGTACAGGGCTGGCATCCAAAGACAATGTAGAAGGTAGAGGAGCTTGGTTGTTGTGGGCAAATTGACTTGGTTGTTGTGGGCAAATTCAGCCCAGGGAAGGAAGGAGGCCCAATTATCCTGTCTTTGCTTTATATAGGTATGTAAAAACACCTTGAGCTCTTGATTCACTTGCTCAGCCTGACTGTTCCGCCAGGGAACATTTTCATGAAAAATAGGAGTAGGTCACAAGTATGTAGTTAAGCTGCAGGATTACAGTGCCTACCCTGAGGGTGGTCACATCTATATCAAGGATGAATAGCCGAGTTGGATCTGGGTGATGTCAGCACAGATCCCGAGTAAATTCCTCTTTGAATCATTTGAAGGCTTGGATGGCAGCCATGGCCCAGTTTTTGCTCTCTGATCCTTTCTTAGTCAAAGGAGTAGAGGAGCTGCCAAAGAAGACTAGCTAGGTGGAAACTGCCTATAGTAATTTGCAAAATCTAAGAAACTTTGCAGTGGCTTGAGACCCACAGGATGAGGCCACTCCAGTATGGCTTTTAACTTGTCTGGATCCATGTTGAGGCCCTGGTTGGAGACAATGTACCCCAGAAAGGGAAGTTTGTCTTGTTCAAAGATACATTTCTCCAACTTAGCATAGAGGTAGTGCTCCCAAAGCCTTTGAAGGACCTGCATGGGAGTAGTAGAAGTCCCAGAAGATCTCATTGAACATGAATTGAATTACTGTGGGGCATTACTTAAGCCAAATGGCATCACAAGATAGTCATAGTGTCTGTCACGGGTAATAAAATCCGTTTTCCATTTGTTGCCTTCACAAATTCTGATTAAATTGTTTGCCCCTCTAAGGTTTAGTTTAGTGAACACCTGGGTGCCCCATAGGCAATCAAAGAACTCTGAGATCAAGGGAAGCAAATATTGATTATTTTTGGTGATGAAGTTAAGACCCTGGTAATCAATATAAGGACAAAGACACCCATCTTTCTTCCTGACAAAGAAGAGGCCAGCACTGGCAGGTGATGAGGAAGGGTGAATAAAGCCTTTGTCCAATTTCTCTTTAATATATTTCCTCATTGCTTCCATTTCTTCTGTGGATAGCGGGTAAACTCGGCCTCTAGGCAGAAGTTTACCTGAGAATAAGTCTATGGTGCAGTTATAGGCACCATGGGGCAGTAACACCACCTCCTGCTGTTTGCTGAATACATCAGAATAGGCCAAGTACTAGGGAGAAAAGCCAGGCTTCTCAGAGACAGTTACTTAGCCTACTAGCCTCAGTGAGTGAACCTGAGCTAGGCAGTGCATCTGACAATTGGGACCCCAGTAGGAGCTCTCCATTGTACCCTCATCCAGGAGAGGCTCAAGATAACGTTGTTAATGGCTCCTGGCAGGATGTATTGTTAGATTTACTCCTATGGAGCAGGCCCATTTCCATCTGTAGAGGCCCAGTAAATAGAGTAATATGACCTGACAGAGATTCTCCAGTGACTGAGAAAACAGTGAGTGCCATTTCTAATAGCTCAGTGGGAATCCCATGTCAATTTACTAGTTCTTCTGCAATTAAGTTGCCCACCACCCCTATGTCTAAGAAAGCTTGCACGTGGATGTGGGTCCCTTCGCAGAAGAGACCTACAGGAAAAAGGATTTGGGGAGAGGGAGTGGAATGACCTACCAACCCTAGTTCTTGATATTTCCATACTTGGAAGGGCAGTGTACTTGGCAAGGCAGTATATAGGAAATGTCATGTGCCTGTGAAGTAGAGGCATAAGTTAAAAGCTTTTCCTCTGAAGAAAGCCTGCATCACTCTATTTGCTCTTCAACTGAAGCAGCAGCCCCTTCGGTTCCAGGAGGGGGGATACACTCCTTTCTTTGGCTGGTTCCTGGAAACTTAGATCCAGCCGAATGGCACAAATGATTGAGGCCTTCCAGAATGGCCAGAAATCACGAATGGTGAGCTCATCCTTTATGGACTCATAGAGGCCCTGCCGGAAGATCGCTGATAAAATGTTTTCTGTTAGGAAGAAAGTCGGAGCTTGCCCCTGTCCGGCAGTCCCACAGCACAGTAATGCCGTCATCACCAGCAGCTTCCTCTGGCAGTGCGGCAGGATGTGCACTCCATCGTGGCTCCTCCCCCTCGGCGTCCCCACCAGAGGTTCCTGCACTGACAGCGGAAACTTGAGGATTTAAGCACCGCGTTTACAGCACCTTCCTGCCTCGGCAACAGGTTTGCTTGTGCTGGTGCTTTGTGGTACATCTCTTCGTGTTTGCCTCTGCTTGGACCTTGGATCGGATTGTCTGCAGCCTGCCTCAACTCCTGTTTGGATTTGGATTGTCTGCTGCCTGCCTCAACCCCTGCTTGGACTCTGGGTTTGGAATTGGTCTGCTGCGTGCCTCTTGTATACCTTGCAGGATGAAGGACTGCTCAGGTGTTAAACCCTGATGCTTCCCTTCACTCCATTCAGACTTCAGATTGAAGGTAAGGACTGTTACTTCTATTCTTTTGGGATCCACATATCATAACATTTTCCCTCCATTGGAGCTCTGAAGATAAAGTCTGAAAGTGCATCGTGTATTCTCCCACTGGGCTGGAACCTTGATGGATCTGCAGGAGTTCGGTAGCTGCAGATGTGCTACAACCAGGCTCATCAAAGATAATGGAATTCCCTTGGGAACTGATCCAGGTTGGAGAGAAGGGGGATCATCACTATCTCCCAGAGAGGAGAGGCCCAAGCCAATGCCGACCTTACCAACTGGGACAAGATGTATATCATCCTTGCCTTGACATAAGGGACGAGGTCAGCCTGCAAATCAAAGTGCATTGGCACAGCTTAAGGAGGCCCCTACACTCAGAAGGCTTCCCATGAAAACCATGAGGTTATCATCTGGGTTCTGAAGGCAAGGCTGACTGCGGATCCACTGGCAGCAGAATAGCCAGTTGGGGAACTGGTAGTGCATTTAGATGAGTCACCAGTCTGTCTTGCACACCAGTGACCTGATCCAAGATGGTCTGCTGCTGTTGTATCCATTGAACCATACAGGGAATGGCCTGAAATGCGCCCAGAACCACCAAGTCCATTGCCTCAGCAAACTGTAATGCTGGCTGGAAAAGTGGACCCTTGGTTCTATGGTGCAATTTGCACTGTCTAGCAGGCAAGCCCAGTAGGCTCACAATGACAGCTAGCAAAGAAATCCTTGGGCTGAACTGGCTTGAGCTTCACCTATACCAGCCACCTCCCCTGCAGGTTGAGTCCTTGGGTTCTAGCAGCTGGCAGGTCTTAGGTGGGTTCATAGGGCTATCCATGAGCGAGAGTCCAAGTCCAGGCAAAGGTCGGGGCAGGCAGCAGACAACAGATGTGGATACCAGGCTGGAGGTCGGGGCAGTTGGCAGACAAGGCAAAGTCAGGTCCAAAGCAAAGGGTCAAGTCCAGGCAATAATCAAGTATGGTTGAAGTCCAAGCAGGGTCAGAATCCAGGAAGTCAAGCTGAATGGAAACAGGAAGACAAAAGACAAGACCAGAGCAAGACACAGACAAGACAAGTAACAAGACATGGATGAGGCAAGGAACAAGGCATATGAAGATAGCAACATGTACTGAGAACAGAAGGAACAGCAAGCGTCCTGTTGTTGAGGCATCTGAGAGGCATCTGAGAAAGCCTTAAGAAGAGGAAATTGGTTACATCATCCAATGGTGCCGCAAGGACTTTCCTGCCATGGCCACTTTAAGAGTCCCGGCATGCCGTGCGCGCACATCTAGGAAGGCTATAGTCAGGGTCCAAATTGTGGCAGCGTTGGTAGCATGGTCCACTTTCAGCAGCATCAGCTGAAGGTGGCTTCCATGCCCCAAGACAGAGTCAGGATGGCTGTGTGTGAGTGCAGCAGCCCATGGGGCTGTCCCATGAGCAACGGGTTATAATAAACGTATTCACTCTCTTATCACCTTCTGTTTAGAGTAGTGTAACCTGCTCCTCACAGGTCTCCCACTGAATCATGTTTCTCCACTAAAATCTATTTAAAATTCAGCTATATGACTTTTCTTTTACCAATATCACTACACCCATATAACCCCTGTCTTTTCAAGTCAATACATTGGATCCCTATCATTCCTACATATAGTTCAAGCTTCTCTTACCTACAAAATACATACATTCTGCAGCTTACCTACAAATGTATTCATTCTGTCCTCTATCTCCCTCCACCTCTCCTCATGAACTCCACTCATCAGACAAGTCTTTTCTATGCTCTTCTCCTTCATCACCAACTCCAGACTCTGTGCTTTCCACTTTGCTGCTGCTCCGCACGCCTGGAATAGACTCCCTTAGTAAAAAGGGTTTTGCTCCCTCTCTGGCCTGCTTTTAAAAACTTAACCCATGGTTGCTCCTGATCATGCCCTTGTTGGTTTTAACCATTTCCATAATAAATAAAACCTCCTTTATTTATTATATATTTAAACAAGTTATATTCTGCTGAGCCACAAATCTCTGTGGATAATGAGTAACATATACAAAAATATTTAACAACAGCAATAATACATCATGAAACAGCAATTGATTACAAAACAATTAGTGAAAAACAATAAAAGAGTCATGAGAAGACAGACAAATATTAACCAGCAAACATGTTATGGCAGGAAAAACTAGAGAGAAAAAATAAGTTTTTAGCTGCTTTCTGAACCGTTACCAGGTCATTCTCTGCTCTAATTTCACCAGGGAGACTATTCCAAAGTATAGGCCCAGTTACACTGAACATTTCTTTACAGGATCCTGATAGATGAGCCTGCCTGAGAGAGGGTATTTCGATGAGATTTTGAGAGGCTGAGCAGAGACAGCGAGTAGGACAGTACCTGCAGATGGAAGAGACTATACAGGAGGGTGCCAGACCATGCAAAGCTCTTATTTCTCCTGCCTTGAATAGATTGTAAACTCTGTGGTGCAGGCCAGGACTGGGCTGTGTGTTTGTACTGATAATTAGTAGTAGGAATATCCTAAAAACCTGGGTGAATTGGAGTCCACTCGCATAGGAGGTCGCCTACTCCTGATGAAAACTGGTAGATATTGCAGATTTACCACTAACCTCCACATCAATGGGATTTTAGTCATGACACCCCCCACCCCACCAGGCAAGGACACATTATAGTATGCTGGTTCCATTTCAAAAACAAAGAAGGGTAGCAGGTTTAACCATCAGACTAGGGCAGAGGGCTATAATATACCATAACATACCCTTGATTGCCAAAAACAGCAAAGTGGATGATTTGATATATTTCTTAGTTGTATAGCATGAAATAGCCTGGGAGGTTGCCACAGTCCCCTCCCTGTCACTGCATCTAAAATATCTCTTCTTCCCAGTAGTAGAATATTAGAATTAGATGACTCTATACTACAGAATGATAACAAGGAAGGATACATAAACAAACCATAAGGAATTCTTCCAATTCAGTCTTGGAGTAAATCATTAAAGTGTTAAGACTGCTAAATTCTTAAAAGTTGCAGGTCACCAAGAGCAGCTGAAACTTTAACATTCTGCTGTGAATGGTTTAAGTACATCATGCAAGACAGAATTTTATAAAAATGATCTCTCTATCTTTTTAAACATTATGGCCTTTCAAAGCTTGGGGTTTTTTTGTTTGTTTTGTTTTTTTGCAAACTTAGCAGGAAATATAGCCCTCACTTGTTGATAACATGGTATCATTACATTGTGTAGATACATGTCCAAAAGTGTGAGGGCAAAGAAGAAGATGCAGATTTTCTGCTTCCAAAGAGGGTTTGTGAAATAGTTGATATGGACCACCCTGAGCTATATAGATGGATGGACAGAGGGCTGGTAGCCATAATCAGGAGAAAACTTTATCCTTTGCAGGCTATCTCTTCTCTTGGACCAACTCACAAATTAGCCAGATAGAATGATGTTCATAAGATTTCAAGGCTGCCATATACTTCTTCTTTTGATGTGAAGGATCTAAAAAGGAGATTTGGTTTGGTCCTAAAAGCTTACACATCTAATCTTTGGATAACCCTTTTGTTGGTCTACAAAAGGTTATCACAGTAGTTTGGCAGATTAAAGCAATGCAAGTGTTAAAGAGGGCTTGCATTTATACCATATCATTTTTATAAAAATAATTTAAATAATGGAGGATCTTTTCTTATTACTAGTGTGTCCAATGCAGCATTCTACTTCAAGCATCATCCCTAGAGGACAATTCATGCCTTTTACAAAATTGCTTTTCTTGTAATTTAATTAAATGTTCCATCTGAATAAAATTGAAAAATATACAGCACATTGCATGTTCTCAGTTCCCATTCTGAAGACCATAAATGAATCTGTTTTTCTGGATATCTGCTATAAATATTAATCAGAAATAGATGCATACATTTAATATTAAGAGCAAAGTTAATTTTCATAGCTTGGTAAACATTCGAAGAACAAGACCTGTTTGCAGGTCTCAAAGATTAGAGTTGAGAACCCCTGGTCTCAGAAGGAGGAATCGCCTTTAGAGCATGGTTCCACCCAACTTTATCTGGAAAACAATGTTATTACTCAGCTCTCAGACAGGAATGACTAACAAACTACCTATGGTCTTCCCAGTGGACTCCAAATAAAAAGTCTGCTTTGTAGCTTACAAGAAAATAGAGAGCGCTTTATGAAATTCTTGTACAATAAAATTTTTTTTAAAACTGGACAGTTCTTTTTATTTTTCACATACTAGACCGGTGTGATTGATTACAGAATATCAGTATATAAAACAATATAAATACATAAATAGACACAGCAATGTCATGGCATGTCTTCCATCTATATTAGATTCTGAAACCTTTTCCAGCAGACAGGCCAGGTGCATGCTAGGGACATTGTCCATTATGCCTTCTGTGGGATTTGTGATGTCAGAAATCCATATGTAACTCAGCTAATTACTACTGTGTTCTACAACTATTCCTTCCACGATAGCACTATTCTACTGTATAGATCATTTACATTTCTTTTCACAGGAATTGCCTGGTTAACACAGCTGCCATGGAATAGCACCATGGAAGGGTTTAGTGCTGCTCTAAAGCAGAAGCCTATGTTTCTCAACCTTTTTTTTTTTTTGCTTTCCCTTTTCTGGATCTTATTTATTTATTTGCATTATTTATGGATCTTATTTATCTTTGTCCTGTTTTATTCCTTAGGTTTGTATACATTTTTATAGTTTAAAAAAAATATATATATATATATATATTTTGTTATGGCCATAACTACTTGTTAAAGCTTTCCTTTCCCGAGTTCCTGCTTCAGTTATTTGTGCTGCCTTAATACTCTCTCTCTGTTTCAGTGTGACACTTACATGGGGTGTTGGTAATAATTGGCAATATAGCACTCAGCTTTGCTTTCATTTAGAATGCTGGGCACAGCTAAGAAGGAGGAGTGAGCAGAGCTTTCAAAAACATCAAAGACTAATATTTCCTCAAGGATTAAATGAAAATCAGAACAAACCAGTGAAACCATAAAAACTTTAAAATATGAATAACTGCCAACTGAATTATCTAAAAGAAAATAGTAGGGTTCAGGTAGTGATTTGGGGTTCTTTAGCCAGATTCCTCCTGTAAGCGTCCTGCAGACTGGCCAAAAGAATGGGTAACTCCCAGAGTCATTTCTGATCCTGAGCATGATCAGAATTCAGGAAAGGAGAATGTTGATGGATTCCTCTGCTTTTCTTATGCAAATAAATTTAAAAATAATAATGATAATTTTACCAGAGGCTACTTCATTGGTACAGTTTGAGTGCTGCTACAATCTGTTCTGGCTTTGCTGTTAGTATATCACAAAGGTCACAGGAACGTTGTGTTTTAATTATCCCTTGTAATTCACAGTAATTCATGACATTTTCTTACTGGTTGATAGCTGTTCTTCCAGCTTTGTTTATGAAGAGTAATGGAAGCAGCTGGTGGAAGGATAAGTTAATGATGCAGATGAATTTTCCATAGCTTTTCTGTCTGATCTCTAGGTCACTATAAAGAAGAAAGGCTGTGCCAAATGTCAATCACTCTTTTGACCACTGATATATTCCAAGGATTTTTAGAGTCTGCCTTGGGATATTTGCAATGCATTAAGAGCTCTCTATCCTAAATAGCATTAAAACATGTAATGTAAATTCCTTTATAATACTGGATTTATGAATATTCTATGCAAATGTGGCCACATTAAACAGAATGCTATCATAATATGGTTGTACTTTTGCGATAACCCCCTGCATCCTGTGTTAAATAATCTGGAGAATGTGTCGGCTTCAGGGAATCCAGCATGGGACGGAGGAGGGCATCTCTCTGCCCCCATCTCCACCCCCTTGCAGATAGCAAGAGATCCAACTGAGTCAAGTCCACCCATCCTTCCCCCAAAGATTCCTAGATCCCCTCTAACCCACAACTCCTAAAACAATCACCACCGCCACTCCCTAGTTCAGAGAAGCAGTAGGAGGAAATCAGCCTAACTCCAACTTAATTGAACACTGAACTGTACTTTTGCCATGTCATCCTTTTTAGCTGCATGTTTGGGAATTCTGGCCTGGATTTATCAAAATGCACTAAATATCAAATGTGATAGAAAAAGGGACTTGTTTTATGGTAATAGTCAGTTTATTGCAATTTGCACTAATACCTATGTGAAGCACTAAGTTATGCCTAGCTATCAGAAGAGAGAGAGAGCCATAATGTGTGCACACTAGACAGGTATTTATACCTCTATGGGAGGCCCACCTAGTAACATGAGGTGAGGTTTAGGTATTAGGGTAGGGGTTAGGGACCACTTTGACATTCAAAGTGAGACGTACGAACAGAACAGCGCTCTCTTGTGAAGATTTGATGACCTTCGGAGTGAGGAAACACACCCAAAGATGAGATTTGTGCAATGTTCTCTCAACCTAATTTGATGCAGTCCATCAAACTAAGTTGAGAGAACATTGCACAAATCTCATCTTTGGGTGTGTTTCCTCACTCCGAAGGTCATCAAATCTTCACAAGAGAGCGCTGTTCTGTTCGTACATCTCACTTTGAATGTCAAAGTGGCCTCTAATCCCTACACTAATACTTAAACCTCACATCGAGTTACTAGGTGGGTCTCCATAGAAATATAAAAACCCATCTAGTGTAAGGGCTTATAGCTAGTCTCTCTCTCTCTCTCTCTCTCTCTCTCTCTCTCTCTCTCTCTCTCTCTCTCTCTCTCTCTCTCTCGTGATAGGTCTTTGCAAAACAGTGAACCCACCCTTAACTCCTCTTCTTTTTGCATGTGTTAAAGGTGCTTAATGCATGCAGAAACGCCATAACGCTATTTGATAAATGACCCTGTCTTGCAGGTAGGAGTCTACATCTCCTAGGGGGAGATCCATGACACAGCCTTCCTTCTCAACCCCATTATAAACCTGCCATCCTGGCTAGTAGGTCACTATATCTCTGGGGCTGTAGTTAAATGTACTTTTTTTGGCAAGTACAGAGGAATGCAGATGAGAATGAATTTACTCAATCCTACATTTAAGAAGTAATATCTCAAAGAGATAGTAACTCAATAATATACCTGGACTTGACTAACATTACTCAAATAATGATTTTATTTATGAAATTGTAACCGAACTTTATTGGCACCTGTTAGAATGTACAATATCCTAGATTTACTAACCTTAGTCTATGTGCCTATTTGTAAACCGTTGCGATGGTATATAACTTAGCGACGGTATAGAAAAGTTTTTAAATAAATAAATAAAGCAAATTTAACTCTCTTGTAAATACTGCAGAAATGCGTAATGATCTCATTCCCAAGGTATTTGCATTTTTAAACAGACTGCCATGGTAAAATGATCATGGGGTACTAACACCAGATTAGCACATAAGCATTTATATGATGCATTTAGGTGTAATGCTCTTTAGTATACAGACCTCGTAATAATTTTGAATCATTTATTCATTTTACAAATACATATTAAAATATGCGTTCCTTATTATTGTTTCTATGCTCTCCTCCCCTGAGAATTTTGTCTAAATGCTCCTGCTATGCTGGGATGCTGAATAGCGAAGTTCACACACATTTCTGATAATTAATGAGAGTATCCCAATTTTCTTTTATTCAAATGACAGAACTGCCAAGGCAGACTGTGCTTTCAAAAAATTTCAAGCATGTATTTTCCATCAAGAAAGGAACAGAAAATAGACAAGTGGTGTGTTGATTTTTTTTGCTTTTTAAATTCACAGTGACAGCTGGTTTCTTTTAAAGAATGTATCTGCCACAGGTGGTGTTTTTGTTTTTTTTTAGCAGTCTGTGTAATCCTAGAACATTAAAATTCAAATCTATAAAAGGTCAAGAAGGAGAAGTTAAACTAGGTAAACAATTCCAGAGAGCAAAGATTCATTTCAATTGTTCACTGTGAGATCTGCCATTATAGACGTAAATTTGCTCCTGTTTCTAAAAATAATATTTTTTTCTGTTATGATAGTAACAATGGATCCAATGTAATTTCTAGGCCGGATCATGATTTTCAGTTGCCGATAGCAGGGGCGGCGCAATACAATCTGCTGCCTGAGGAGAGGGATGAAATAGCACCCCCTCCTCCCTCAAGACACGGCAATCCTTTCAGTTATTTCAAATGCTGTGGAAGGGGGAAAGCAGAGGTCAGAGTTCCCAGGGGTGTGCCAGATTGGCAGATAGTGTCAGTGGTAACATTTCTAGAAAGCTGGCAACCCTGCCATGCTCCCAGGAACCATAAAACCTGCCTCCAGCATTCTCCCCTGCAGAAGTGGGAGATGGGTGAATGGTGGAGGTTCATGTGTGGCAAACTCTCTCCGAGCCACGGCAAGGGCATATGGCACCATAAGTGAACTTTACAGCCTTGTGCCCGCACCCCTCTCCCCTCCCCGCCCTCACCACACAAAATTAAAAATTCTGCATTTAAAATAACCAATTTTACAAGAAAAAGGACATTGAAAGTAAAGTCTTCTGAGATAAAAAATCACACTTGAAGTACATATGGTATTAGGCCTATTGTAATGCAGACGTGGGCTTTGTCTGCAGAAAGCCCAGAGTAAACTAAATTACAATTACATTACAGTAAACCTCCCATACTATAAAGAGAACTGCCAGCACTCAAACAGTAAAATCCTAAATATGAAAAAGCAATGATGCAAATGTTATGCCAAGCCCTAAATAGCAATACACCTCCTATTAGGAAAACAGAACAAGTCACGCTGCTATAGATCCCTACCAGAAGCTATATGCCAGCAGAATACTACATCTCAGTCGCACATGCTAAACACAGGCAGATCCTCACCAAAAAGAGACCACAAAATATAAACAGAAACATGTAAACAAAAACTGCAACAAGCCAAACAATATGCAGTACAATAATGGAAAAATAGGAATTCTATTCTTCAAAATAATAAAATCAAAGATCATAATAGTAAAAACATACTTATAAGACAGTAAAAATAGTAAAAATGGCCGCAGCCATCTTTAAAGATGGCGCCGGCCATCCAGTGCTCCTACCATGTGACAGGGGCCGGCCAATGACACGGATACCCTGTCACATGGTAAGGGCAAAGGGCCATCGGCCCGAGAACGGGTGATTGCTCCCGGGACCACCACTAGAGCACCAGGTAATTTAAAAATGTTTTGGGGGGATCGGGAGGGTGGGAGAAGTTAAGGGGTCATCTTTAAAGGGTCGGGTGGGGGTTTTTTTAATCGGGCCATCGGTGCCATTTTTGAGTGGCAGTCATAATGGCGCCGATGGCCCGAGAGCAGGAGATCGGTCCCCGCGCCCCCACTGGACCACCAGGGACTCGTAAAATGTTTTGGGGGGGTCCGGGGGGTGGGGGAAGGTAAGGGGTCAATTTTAAAGGGTCGGGCTTCACTAAAAAAAAATTAACGATGTGAATCGGAACCGATTCCAATTCACATCTCCAGCGATCAGATTTTTTTCTCCCTCCAGCTGAACCGATCGTTAAGACGATCAGGCACACGATTCACATCTCTAGTAGTTACACGATGTTATGTTCCATATTAGGAGCTACCACCCAGGAAAAAGATCTAGGCATCATAGTGGATAATACTTTAAAATTGTCGGCTCAGTGTGCTGCAGCAGTCAAAAAAGCAAACAGAATGTTAGGAATTATTAGGAAGGGAATGGTTAATAAAATGGAAAATGTCATAATGCCTCTATATCGCTCCATGGTGAGACCGCACCTTGAATACTGTGTACAATTCTGGTCACCGCATCTCAAAAAAGATATAGTTGCGATGGAGAAGGTACAGAGAAGGGCAACCAAAATGATAAAGGGGATGGAACAGCTCCCCTATGAGGAAAGGCTGAAGAGGTTAGGGCTGTTCAGCTTGGAGAAGAGACGGCTGAGGCGGGATATGATAGAGGTCTTTAAGCTCATGAGAGGACTTGAACGAGTAGATGTGAATCGGTTATTTACACTTTCGAATAATAGAAGGACTAGGGAGCATTCCATGAAGTTAGCAAGTAGCACATTTAAGACTAACCGGAGAAAATTATTTTTCACTCAACGCACAATAAAGTTCTGGAATTTGTTGCCAGAGGATGTGGTTAATGCAGTTAGTGTAGCTGGGTTCAAAAAAGGTTTGGATAAGTTCTTGGAGGAGAAGTCCATTAACAGCTATTAATTAAGTTTACTTAGGGAATAGCCACTGCTATTAATTGCATCAGTTCATGGGATCTTCTTAGTGTTTGGGTAATTGCCAGGTTCTTGTGGCCTGGTTTGGCCTCTGTTGGAAACAGGGTGTTGGGCTTGATGGACCCTTGGTCTGACCCAGCATGGCGATTTCTTATGTTTTTATGTACTTGCATGCTATGTCTGTAAAAGAGTCCATCAGTCAAATCATCAAGAGAGGGAAAGTTCTGGTATTCCCCCCCCCCCCCCCCGATACCCTTCTTCCGGGCAGCAGCTGATGCTATCTTACATGCCCAGTGGGACAACTCCTGATGGGACCAAAGGCTCCATTGCAGGTTTTTTGCAGGATACAGAAAACTTTTGCAAGATACAGAAAACTTTGTGGGAGAGCAGGCGAGCGCCCGCTCTCCCGGCGTACGACCAGGCCACTCTCCTGGGCGTGCGATCCAGTAAATATATGTAAATGACAGCCGATCCTTAATTTTACCGGCGTCGGTTGTTGAACCTGCTGACAGCCACAGGTTCGGAAAATGGACGCCGGCAAAGTTGAGCGTCCGTCTTCCAACCCGTGGGCCGTGGGCAGATTTTTAAATTTTTTAAATTTGTAATGTTTTTTTTTTATTTTGGGGGCCTACGACTTAATATCGCTATGAGATTAAGTCAGAGGGTGTACAGAAAAGCCGGCCGAAATTAACTTCTGCCTTTGGGCAGGCGTTAATTTCTGAAAGTAAAACGTGCGGCTTGGCTGCACGTTTTACTTTCTGTATCACGCAGAAATAACTAATAGGCGCATCAACATGCATTTGCATGTTGCGGGCGCTATTAGTTTTGGGGGGGTTGGCCGCGCATTTTCGACACACTATTAATAGCGCGTAAAAAACGTGCGGACAAACCTGGGCTAAAGGTGCGCTCTCTAGCGGGCCGATGCACTTTACTGCATCGGCCCGCTAGAGAGGTATCACTATGTCCTGAAGATCAGCGACTCCCTCCTGTGAGAGACTCTCTGCTCTACTGCAACCGGAGATGCACTCTGATGACATTTTGATGGCAATTCCTTGATGGTGGAGCCGTACCAGAACAACTACTTTCAACTTCTTTGCTTAGTTAAGAGAGCTTAGTTGCCCAACTGTCTCCTTCCCTGGATTTGGCTCAGGAGAACCTGTGCCCTTGTTCGAGCTGGCAGTGCTGACCTCGCAAAATCCCAGTGATAAGTTATCTTCTTTGTCCATCAAATCAGCAGATGTGACTTTGGATGCTATTTGGGACCTAATTGAGAACTTAGATAGATCCCTAAACGATTCTAATAAGAAAAATTGACCTCTTAGCTGCCAAATTTGAAGTTTCCAAGGACATTGTCTCTCAAATCAGTTCTAGTAAAGACTAAGCAAACTATTAAAGATCTGTAGACCTTCAATGTGACTGCTGTTAAGGATATCAAACCAGACTTTTAAACCTGAAATTTCTTAATTTCCACAAAGTATTAGGAGAGACATCAATTACCACTCTTAAAAAATATTTTGAGAAGATATTGCTTTTTGACTCTGCAAAAATGTCCTCAATAAATAAAGCTGTTTTTCTTCCTGTTAATCATGGGGTGGTCACTCAGAATCCTCCATCTGTTTCTCTTATTCCTGAAAATGTATCTGAATTTCTAGAAAGTTCTAGGGTTGAGGTAATTGAGCATTTTACTCTGTTAATTTCTTTTATTTTTGATCAGGATATTAGCAAAGTTGTGCGAAGTGTTGTGATTCTGCCCTCATGGGCAGCCTCTTACCTTCTCTCTGCCTGGTAGCCATAGTCCCCGGTTTTCCTTGTGGCTGGAGTCGCTCCTCTGTCTGCCCTCTGTGGCTTGAGAGCTGCTGACAACGCTGGGACTGTTCCTCAGCCCCGTCCTGCTCTTTGATGTTACATAGAAACATAGAAACATAGAAATGACGGCAGAAGAAGACCAAATGGCCCATCCAGTCTGCCCAGCAAGCTTCTCTCATTTTTTCTCTCATACTTATCTGTTTCTCTTAGCTCTTGGTTCTATTTCCCTTCCACCCCCACCATTAATGTAGAGAGCTGTGATGGAGCTGCATCCAAGCGAAATATCTAGCTTGATTAGTTAGAGGTAGTAGGGGTAGTAACCGCCGCAATAAGCAAGCTACACCCATGATTATTTGTTTTTACCCAGATTATGTTATACAGCCCTTATTGGTTGTTTATCTTCTCCCCTGCCGTTGAAGCAGGGAGCTATGCTGGATATGCGTGAGGTATCAGTTTTTTTCTTCTCCCCTGCCGTTGAAGCAGAGAGCTATGCTGGATATGCATCGAAAGTGAAGTATCAGGCACATTTGGTTTGGGGTAGTAACCGCCGTAACAAGCCAGCTACTCCCCGCTTTGTGAGTGTGAATCCTTTTTTCTTCTCCCCTGCCGTTGAAGCAGAGAACTATGCTGGATATGCATTGTAAGTGAAGTATAAGAATGGAGTGATCAAGCTAGTTGAAAGGCATCAGGAATAGAGGAGGGTGGAGGTAGTAATTTTGGTTATTTGGTATGGGCCACTGGCCATGGTCCTGCACAACTTTCTGCTTCCTGTTCCTAAAGTGCGGGCCACGTGTCTTCACAAGATTTAAAGGGCCCACGGCCGGATATGCCCTGGGCCCCACCTGATGACTGTTTCCTGTCTCAGCCCTATAAAAGAGCTTCTCCAACACTTCTGCCTTGCCTTGCATTGGAGTTACTTGCTCCTGGAAGTCTTCTCTTCCAGCGCTCAGTCAGGACTTCGTTCTTCATTGGAGCTCCATGTCTCGTCTGCTTCCTGTGTTCGTGGCTCCCTGATGTTCCATGTCTTCATGTCCTGAGGTTCCTAGTCCAGTCTTTCTGATGTTCCACGTCCTGATGTTTCCGAGGTTCCGCCCTCCTTCACTTATTTCGAGTCCTCCTGACCTTCCAGCTCCTGTGGTTCTCCAGATGACACCCTGCTTCATCATTGGAGTCTCGTCTCAGCTGGATTCTCTTCCTGTGTTTCCGAGTCCTCTTGACCCTCCAGCTCCTGTGGTTCTCCAGATGACACCTGGCCTCGTCATTGGAGTTTTGTCTCAGCTGGATTCCCTTCCTGTGCTTGTTCCGCTCTCCGCGTGGTCCGTGACCAGCCTCTTCAGGTTGTGTAGGGCACGCAGTGGGACAGGGTGGTACAAGACCAGCCCATGGGGTCCGCCTGTGTCGGAGGGCTGTATAGGGCGCCCTGAGAGACAGTGCCAATGTCCAAACCTTCCCAGCTTCTCGTCTCATCTAAGAGTCTTCCATGTTCCTCGTCTCATCGATTGTCTTCCTCATCCTCTTCCAGAGTCTTCTCGTCCATGTCTTGTCTTCTGTTGCTCAAGACCTCCGTCTGCCCTCATCCTCAGTCCGGCCTGCTGCTTCTTGCCGATTCCTAGCGGCAGGTCCGAAAGGGCTGGGAACAGTCGGAGGACTGTTCATATACCAACATAACGTTGTTGGCTTCCAGAAGCATGCAGGTCCGGCAGAGTGTCAGACT
Organism: Rhinatrema bivittatum; assembly: GCF_901001135.1. Classification (NCBI taxonomy): domain Eukaryota; kingdom Metazoa; phylum Chordata; class Amphibia; order Gymnophiona; family Rhinatrematidae; genus Rhinatrema; species Rhinatrema bivittatum. The sequence goes on from NC_042615.1 coordinate 93,530,021, forward strand.
CCGTCTTCACCCATGCTGGGGCATGCCTCGCCAATGCTCTGTGATGTCTTGGATTCGTCTGGGGTCATGCCGAGACCCAAGGGCACACTATCCCCTCAGGTTGGGATCGCTCTCCTAGCGGTCCCTATCACAACATGAAGATTCTTCAGGCATAAATCATCCCTTTTCTTAGGTCAGGCGATTTGTGTTTTTCCTGATTTTGCTCGATCTATGCAGGAAAGAAGGAAAAAGGTAGAGATGTGCTTCGTTTTTATCTGCTAGATTGGGCTTCAGGTTGTTTTTCTTTTTTCGGCAATTTTCACCAAAAAAAATGGAAAAAAAACCCCCACCCCAACCCTTCAAATTTACTTAAATACAACCCCCCCCCCAACCATCCCTATGCTCCCCCCCAAGACTTACTAAAAGCTCTGGTGATCCACCGGGGTCCCGGAAGCGATCTCTCCCTCTCAGGCCATCGGCTGCCAGTAAACAAAATGGTGCTGGTGGCCCTTTGCCCTTATCATGTGACAGGGACTACCGGTGCCATTGGTCGGCCCCTGTCACATGGTAGGAGCAATGGATGGCCCGCGCCATTTTCTAAGATGGCGCCAGCCATGCATTGCTCCTACCATGTGACAGGGGCTGACCAATGGCACCTGTAGCCCCTGACACATGGTAAGGGCAAAGGGCCACTGGCGCCATTTTGTTTACTGGCAGCCAACGGCCCGAGAGCGGGAGATCGCTTCTGGGACCCCCACTGGACCACCAGTGACTGTAGGCATGTTTTGGGGGGGGATCAGGATGATGGGGGGATTGTAATTAAGTAAATTTGAAGGGTTGGGGTGGGTTTGGGGTTGGTTTTTTAAAAAAAAATGTGCCCCTCCCCCCCCCACTAACCTGAGCAATGAATTTTCACCGAAATTCGGGGAAAATCTGTCTCGGGATTCGAGCCCTCCGACCCATGCCGAATTGGACAATTTCTTTGAAATTGTCCAATTTGGCAAAAACGAATGCACTTTTCTAGAAAAATGTCATTGCTTTAAGGTCTAAATCTACCATATTAGGCTTTTCCTTTGTTTACCGTTATCTTTGCAAGTGCATTGTTAAGGATTGTGAAAACTGTTATGTATTTTTTCCTTCCAAGACATCTTAAGTCCTTTTTGGAGTCAAGAAGCATTCCATTACCATCTGCTGATATTTAGTGGGAGGAATGTATTGATCTGATATAATAAGGTTATCTATTCACATTGGGGTAGATTTTCAGAGCCCTGCTCGCCTAAATCCGCCCAAAACCGGGCGGATTTAGGCGAGCAGGGCCCTGCGCGCCGGGAAGCCTATTTTACATAGGCCTCCCGGCGCGCGCAGAGCCCCGGGACTCGCGTACGTCCCGGGGTTTTCGGAGGGGGCGTGTCGGGGGCGGGCCCGGTTGACGCGGCGTTTCGGGGGCGTGTCGGCCGCGTTTTGGGGGCGGGTACGGGGCGTGGCTACGGCCCGGGGGCGTGGCCGCGCCCTCCGTACCCGCCCCCAGGTCGCGGCCCGGCGCGCAGCAGGCCCGCTGGCGCGCGGGATTTACGTCTCCCTCCGGGAGGCGTAAATCCCCCGACAACGGTAAGGGGGGGGTGTAGACAGGGCCGGGTGGGTGGGTTAGGTAGGGGAAGGGAGGGTAAGGTGAGGGGAGGGCAAAGGAAAGTTCCCTCCGAGGCCGCTCCGATTTCGGAGCGGCCTTGGAGGGAACGGGGGGAGGCAGCGCGGCTCCGCGCGTATCTACTAAAATCCAGCGTACTTTTGCTTGAGTCTGATGCGCAAGCAAAAGTAGGCTGTTCGCGCGCCTCTTAAAATCTACCCCATTATGCTTATTTCTTTTAATTTTTTTTTCTTTAGTCTCCCTAAATTATTACTCTTCTTCCTCATTTCTTGGTGGAGATGAGAATATGGCATTGTTTGCTTTTAATAAAATATGTTCTTTTTTTTTTTGGGGGGGGTTTGTTTAATGTACTAAAACCATATTCTTTGTTCTTTTTTCTGAATACATTGCTAGTGCTATATATTTTTTAAATTTAATAAATATATAGTTAAAAAAAAAGAAAGCAAATAAATATTATTTAATAAATATAAGAAAAATATAAAAATGTTTCTTCAATGATTTTAACAATACAGGGAAGAAGAATTATCATTTTATTTATAGCATTATATAGACAAGTACAAGAAGCCATCACGAGCCATAAGTTACTAGAAGATTGATAGGTATATAATAGGAGCTAGTCTTTTCATCTTTTTAATTAATTAAAGCACAAGTAATAGAAAAGAAAAAAAGAGAGAGTTACACACTAGAGGACTAAGATGACTGACAACCCACCAAGGAAAGACAATGAACTCAAGCATCAGACAGTGCACCCTAGCTGCAAGTCTGTGGTAAAGTGTGCACACACCGAGATAGGCAACAAAAACAGTACAAGAAAATGATAGATCAATAGAATATACAAACAGGAAGGAAAATATACAGATATAAACAACTTTTAAACACTACACTGGGTTAAAAAATATATATAAATAAAGAAGAGAGAAAAGAGGACAAAATAGAACATATAAGAAAGACCACATATACTTAGCTAAAGAGGTACTGTTATCATCTCAGGAATCTTGCTGAAAAACAAATAAAAAAATACAAAGACTCATTTTCTTATTTAAAGTTAATTTATTTTAGTTAGTTACAAATAGAGATGATTAATTTATAAATTATACCTATCTGAGATGGGAACATCTGTGGATATTTCTGAAATGGTTCTAGGTAGAAAAGAAAGAACTAAAATGATAATTTGATTTGATAAACAAATATTTCACTGATTGTCATTAAAAATTGGGAATTGATAATAAAATTCTGTTAAAACCATTTGGCACTAATCTATTTTCCCTTTCCTTTTTACCCCTGCTTCCCTTCCCAACCACCAGGAGTTTCCATTGGGTGGTTTACAGACCCCAAAATTCTGGTCAATGAACAGTAGAGAGACTCAACCTCTCTAGCATATCCCCCGATCCGTAGAGATACTCAACCTCTCTAGCATATTCCCCGATCCTGATTTAATGCCACTCATCCCTCCCCCTCCTCGCTCTTCCTTTTCCCCCATCCTCCTCGCTCTTCCATTCCCCCATCCTTCAACCAGATCTTCTCAATCCATCTTTCAGCCTGAGCTTCTCAACCCTCTCCTTCCTCATGGCCACCCGATTCCTCTGGGCCCCACCACGCCCTTTCTATTCCGCGTACTCATAGCAATATATATTAGTCGCCTTACTTTATGTATCGCTTTTTTTCCCACTGTTTTTGCTGCCCCATTATATTTGTCATTCGTTTTTTGACAACCTGTTTATTTATAATCAATTGTTATCTATAATGGTTTTATTTATAATTGCTTATCTATAATTATTTTTTTCTATATTCACCTGTTTTATTTATAATTGCTTATTTATAATTATTATTTTTTCTATATTCACCTGTTATTTAATGATTGACGACTTCTTTCAATGTAACGCCATAGCTGCGACTGTTCTGTTTTAATGGAAACCGATATGATTTGATATTTTTATCAAGAATGTCGGTATATAAAAATTCTAAATAAATAAATAAATAAATAAAATCTCACAACCCAGTAGGGAAAAGGAATTTCACAAGTGCATCTTATAGAAAACAACTGAGTTCCCAGCTAAGTTATCTTACCATTGGCCCTACTGTAAGTGTGATTTATACAAAAAAATGAAGGAAAGCCAGAGATCAACTGTGGTCTGTGACATCACATAAACAAAGCAACCTGAGCAGGCTAGTTAGTGTGCCTTGTCTGCCATCATATTCTGTTTCTATGAAAATTTTATAGAAAGTTATAAGATATTGTAACTTAGAAAGCTTTGTGGTTTTCAAAGTTCTATATCTTTAGGGCAGCTTCACCACCTGCACATTGAAGACTGTGTAATGCCCCTCACCTCTAGACTGAAGTGCCTCTGGCATCATGCATCATCCCAGGAACATGGCTGAACTTCCTGCAGTTCCTCAGCCCTTTTTATAGGCCCTGCTACTTGGTCTTCCTGTAACATGCCCTGTTGACATCACATCCTGCCTAATATAAAGGAATCTCAGGACTTCCACTCAATGACTTTGCAATAGGTCTCCTGCTCGTTCTGCAATGCTAGTTGCTTCAGCGTATATGGTCTTGTTCCTGATTTACTCCTTTTGTTCCTGCATTGTTCTTTGATTGTTCCTATGTGTGCTTGCCTTGCTTCTATTTTGTTACTGGGTGAGTTCTTTCCTTGCCTTGTTCTTGCTTTGCCTGCTCCTGTCTGTCTTGTTATGTCCTCTACTCTGGCCTGACTTCTTGTTGCCTTGACTTCAGCTTGGACCTTGACTTTGCTTTGCTCTCTGCCTGTCTCGACCTCAGTTTGGACCTTGACTCCACTCCATTCTCTGCCTGTCTTGACCACAGCCTAGCCACTGACCTTGTTTACTTCTACCTTCCTTGTACCAAGCCTAGAAATTTTTGAGGCTGCCAGATCCTGTGAGCTCAATCTAAGGGGGGGATGTAACTGGTCAGGCAGAAGATCTAAACTCGTGGCATATCAGCTGCCACCCAAGGACTCACTAACTAGGGATATGCAGCAGGGACGGATTCATCCCATTCGGTATTCATATTCGTGGGGAGCAAAATCCATTGCATCCGTTCTCGGGGGACCCCGATCCATTCATTAGTTACGTATATATTCGTTTCCCAAAAAGAACCCCATCCCAACCCTTTAAATTAATTAACTACAACCCCTCACCCTCATGACCCTCCCAAGACTTACAAAAAGTCACTGGTGGTCCAGCAGGGGTCCTGACGCGATCTCCTGCACTCAGGCTGTCGGCTGCCAGTATTCAAAATGGCGCCAATAGCCTTTGCCCTCAATATGTCACAGGGGCTACCGGTGCCATTGGTCGGCCTCTGTCACATGGTAGGAGCAATGGTCGGCCGGCGCCATCTTGTGCTCCTACCATGTGACAGGGGCTGACCAATGGCACCGGTAGCCCCTGTCACATAGTGAGGGCAAAGGCTATCGGCGCCATTTTGAATACCGGCAGCCGACAGCCCGAATGCAGGAGATTGCGCCAGGACCCCCGCTAAACCACCAGGAACTTTTGGTAATTCTTGGGCGGGTCAGGAGGGTGGGGGGTTTATTCGTTAGATACGTTGTATTCGTGGGGGTTCACCATACGTTTCGTGACCCCATGAATACAACGAATAGGGACATATATGTTGCGGATTGCCAATACATCGAAAACTAACCTTGCCTCATGGCAGATTGCAAAGGCCATAAGCTCCGCTGATTTGCCAGTGCTCCAGCTGTTTCAAGCTAGGGCCTTGCAAGTTCAGGTCTCAGGACCATGCAAATTCTAGGTAATCACCTGAACTCCATGCAAGCTGTGGATGGTTCTTCCTGCCTACCACCTCTGGGGTCAGTTTCCCCAGGGCAACAACCGGTGACCGAAGTCAGGTGTATGTCTCTTTCCACCACCATGCTTCAATGGAAATCCAAAGACTTGTAGACTGTTCATTGATCAGTGCCAAATCATTTTTGTACTGCAATCTGGGAGCTTCCCATCCAACCAGGCTAAGGCAGCCTACACTATGTTTCTCCTCACTGGCCAGGCACATATAAAAGTACGCTTTTCTCTGATAGTGATGCATCATATAAAGCCCAATAATCCATAGGTGTGTATGTTGAAATACTCAGACAAATTTATGGATGTGGCCTCATCAATAAAAAAGCACTGGCATGTCCTCTTTGTTACATGAAATATTTAAGGATCCTTCCATAATTGTTTATTCTAGAGGATACAACATCAGAGAAAACCTAGTGCATGCTATGTTTACTGAAACACCCATTCAGAGTACTTCCACCTATATTCAAATGACTTGTCAAAGATGTGATTTCCAATCTTCTAGAACAGGCTGATTGATCTTTTATCAGACAATTACTCACACTTTGTAACGATTGGAAGTTATAGAAAATAATATTAGGCATCTAAATGTGCGAGTTACAAATTTCCCCAAAGTTGCAGGTGAAATCCCTTTTCAAACATTTAAGAGGTATTTAGTTAGGTTCTGGGGTTTTCAGATGGAAATAATATGTTATCACTCAATTCCTGTTTTTTTCTTAAAAAAAAGAACCTCAAAGGTTACCCCAGTAATTCCAGCTAATTTGACAAGTTTTTTTGGAGGAATCTTCAGTACAAATATTAGAAAGGGAAACTTTAATTGTTTCTTTTGTTTCTACTTATGACATAAGCAAATTGATGAAAAAATACTTTCAAAAGTTCCCTACATCATATCATGGACAGGTTATTAAGATTTTTCCTGATTTAGCTCCAATCACATGCAATAAAAGGCGTGAGTTCTTAGAATTAAGATCTAGAGTAATATCTTTAGGATATTCTTTTTTGTTGAAGTACCCATGTTGTTGTAACATTAAGAGAGGAACTGATTCTTATTTGTTCACACAGATAGAACAATTACGTTTATTTTTAGAAGCATGGGAACCTGCGACCTCCTCCCCTGTAGATACCCGAGATTCAGGACTAGGAATGGAAAAAGCTGATTGTGCTATTAGATAAAATAAGGAAAGTTTTTCTTTATTTATTTTTTCTCCCTTAGTTTTTACTCCTATAGTCTCAGGTTTCTTATTAGATTCCTTAAGATATATAATGGAAAAATTGGTAGGTTATTCTTAATATTCAATTGTTTTGAAATAATTGTTGAGAATAATAAATATTTGTAAGTTTGTTTCACAATAACAATTGAATAACTTAGATAACCTGTGAAAAACGTTTTTTCATTTCAAGTTAAATTGAATGTAAGCATTTCCATATTTGTAATGCTGAAAATTATAAATAAAGAATAAAAAAAAAAAAAAAAAAAGATGTGATTTCTGTGAGAATTCCATGACAGGAACTTTCTGGACTGATCTCATTGCACAGAAAGTGATCAAGCGAAGAGCTTCAATTGATTGTGACACAACCTTTACCATATACGTGCTGTTATGTTCCTGTTCTAAACTATATGTAGGATGCATTAAAAGGGCCATTAAGGTGTGATTGATTGAACATCAAAGTAGAATTCATACCGGTCACTTTAATGCTCCAGTAGTATAACATAGTTTCACTATGGGTCATTCTTTTCAAAATTACAGATGGACAATTCTCGAGCATATACCATCTCATCAGAGAGGTGGTAACCGTGAAGTGGAATTAAATCTAAGAGAACAGTTTTGGATCTGGATTTAATGAGGAAATGGAATGGCAGTCTCTATTGAGATTCTCCTGTCCGGTAACAGTTGTTGATTCCTGACGCAGCAATCTTGGTGATGTTTTAGTATATAAAGACATTTCGGGTTCCGGGAGGGTGCTAACCAGATTTTTCAAAACCTAGGAAATTGCGGAACATTTTATAGCCGTTGGTGATTCCTTAGTGGTGTTGTAGTTGGATGAATAAAGTGATTCCCCTGAAGAAGAAATATTTATTTTCTAAACACAGCCCATATTGGGTTTCTGAAACAGCTATAGCAGACACCAATTTATGGATTATAGAATTTAATAAGCAAAGAGCTTCTCAAACAGCTGTAGAAGATATTGACTTTTGGATTACAAGACTCAGATAAGTTTTTAGTGTATTCAAAATTTTCTTTAAACTATATTTTCTTTTTAGAGCATTTAAAAGTTTCCTAAAAAATATCTAGTTTACAAGGAAGGAGAGGGATGATGATGAAAAACAGCTAATCCAGTCATTTATGATTGGCAGCTTGAGGATTTGAGTATTTACCTCCATTACCTTGGTGTATATATTGTAGTCAATAGAAGATAATCTATTTCATTTGGATTTAACAATTGATTTTTCATCTAATTGTGGATTCTTTGTTTGTAATACCCTAGTATTAGCATAGAGGACCAGCTGCCTAATGTCTCAATTCCATACCCCTAGTACCTGCATAGGGGACCTGCTGCCTCATGTCTCTCTGCCATACTCCTAGTACAAGCATGGGGGACTTGTGGGCACAAGCCTAACTATCAGTCTCTAATACCAACATGTTATGATTCCTGCCCATGGAGCTACTCTCCGTGAGCGGCCTCTCACATTTTTCAAGTTGCCATCGCTGAGCCCCACTGCCGACTCCTCTGCTTTTGCGCTGCCGTCGACACAGCCTGGAAGCCGCAAGAGCTGGAGCTGTCTCGCGGCAGTTACAGCCTGAACTGCCGTGCTGCCAACCTCCAATGCGGCCTAGGGCCGCTGCTGCTGACGCCCTCCAGCTCCTTGTGCGGCCTGGAGCCACCGCCGGCCTGTCTCCATGGCATGGAGCTGCTGACGCTGCCATCTGGGTCCTCCCTGGATAGCAGGGGCCGTCCTAGCTGTTGCCTGCGTCTTTCCTCCATCTGCTTCACTGCAGTATGCCACTGCAAGGCCCTGTTCCTCCTTGCGGCTGGGCGCCGCTGTCCAAAGTGCTTCATCTTCCTGCTTCCTGCTTTAGGTGCCAGCGCGCACCTCTTCACTGTATTTAAAGGGCCTGCAGCCGGATATATCCCGGGCCCCACCTGAAGACAACTTCAGCCCTATTTAAGGGCCTCTTCTTCAGTCACTACTGGCCTTCGGATCGGGTTCCACAGTCGCCTGTGTCTTCTCTCTGGTCCAGGTCCTCCGTGGTCTTCTCCTGCTTTGACAGCTTCGTCTGCACATTCCTGATGTTCTTCGTTCCTGCCTCTAGTTGACTTCATGTTCCTGATGCCCTTTATCCATGTCTCCAGATGTCTTCAGATTCCTGATGTTCTTCGTCCGTGTCTCCAGATGTCTTCGTGTTCCTGATGCCCTTCGCTTGTACCTCCTGATGTTCGATGTCCTTCCTGATGCCTTTGCCTTCGCCTCTGTCTCCATGTCTTGGTTCCTTGATGTCCACTTTCCTGGCATGCCATTGTCGTGAACTGCGACCAGCCCATTGGCAGGCTGTGTAGGGCGCCTCACGGTACAAATGCCATCTTCATCTCTGCAGTGCAAGCCTCCAGAAGACCTCTGTTTCAGTCCTAAGTCCTGTTTCGAATCCTGAGTTGTCTTTGAATCCTTGAGAATCTTGAATCCTGTGCTTGAGACATTTCCCGGGCTTTGAAGCACCTTGCATTCACATCCATCCATGCCAAAGACTCTGTTCAAACCTGCCTCGAGTCCAGCGTGACCCACGACCAGTCCCACAGGTGGACTGTGTAGGGCGCGCCCCGGTGCAGGCTTCTTCAGTATCTTCGCCATGTTCCAGTATCAGCTTCCATTATCTCTCCTAGAGTCTGCTTCGAGTCCAGCATGGTCCATGACCAGTCCCGCGGGTGGCCTGGTCAGGGCACACTGCATCACAGTCTCGACCCAGCGCTTTGATCCTTGATCCTATGTCTACAGTGCCTTGATCCTTTGCCTACGTCTACAGTGTCCTCGCTTGAGTCTTCATCTACAGTGTCCTCACCTGAGTCCTCGTCAACAGTGTCCTCGCCTGTCCTCGTCCAAAGTCTTCTGTGTTCTAAGGACTCCGTCTGCCCTCATCCTCTGTCCGGCCTGCTGCCTTTTGCTGTTACCCAGGCAGGTCCAAAAGGGCTTGGAACGGTCGGAGGACTGTTCATTGATCAACATTGTGTTGTTGGTCATCCTGGGGCATGCAGGTCTGGTAGAAGGTCAGACTTTTTTGTCTCCTTGTCTTTGCTTCAGCCTTGTCCTGCTCCTCATTACCCATGCTCGCACCAGCTCACCTCCCGCGGTGTGTCTTAGGGATCCTCCCTGAGTCATGCCGTGGTCCAAGGTCTCACAACACCCGTTTCAGAAACGACCGCGCCTCCACGCTCGTAACAGTAGCGAAGGCCTCCAAGCCCTCGGTTCATAACAGGCTCCGGAAGGCCGCGCTCGTAACACAACATGAGGGTATTTGTGCTACTGCTCCGTCTACCTACTATGCCTATCTATTAATATGTATGAGTGTGGATGTTCTGGTGCTGTTATACCTGACCATGCCTTGTCCTCGGCCTGCCTAAACCTCAGAACAGAAACTGACCTCGCCTTGCCCAGAACCTTCCTCTTTGGAATGGAAACTGACCATGCCTTGTCCTCAGCCTGCCTCATGCCTTGTTCTCAGTCTGCCTTGACCTCAGAATGAAAACGGACCACACTTTATCCTCAGCCTGCCTTGACCTCAGAAAGGAAACTGACCAATCCTTCTCCTCAGTCTGCATCGACTTTGGTCTGAATCTTGACCACGCTTTTCTTTCAGCCAGCTTTAACATCAGGTCCAGACCTCAAACTACACTGTAAGATCTACCAGCTTCCAGAACCTGAGAGCTTAACCTAAGGGGGAGATAATTGCCTAGGCAGAAGAGTTTTGGCTGAGGTGACATGACTGCCATCTGCCAACACCTATTCTATGTTTCAGACAAAACAGGCACTGCCAACTTGACAGTGGCCTAATGGCCTCACCACCAACTGCTGTTCACAATGACAGGTGCCTCCATGTTATTTCTTTCTCCTTATTTCTTTGTTTTACTGGGGTATTTGCTTTTCCCTAGAAAAAGAGGTAAACATTGTTAGGATTACCACTCACAGGAAGGACACACAAGTGGCTTTGTTCACCCAATGCCAACAGATACTTACTTTGTTTTCTTGTGGCCTTGAAATGCCGCCAACTCTGCTTCTGCCATTGCGGCAGGGAATTCCGCTATCTTCTGATGCTGCTGCTTCTGCAGCATAGAGTCTCCTCCAGCTCTTGTGGCCAAAAGTCGTCGCCAAGGTTTCTGCTCCTGTCCCCGCTAGGCATGTGTGTACCTCTGCTGCTGATAAAGGACCCATGGCGGTGTGATGTCATTGCCTGCTGCCCTATAAAAGGGCTCTTCAGACCTTCCATCGGATTCTTTGCAAGATCACCTGTTTCCTATGGTATTTGTCTTGTTCAGCATCCTGGTCTTCAGTCTGTTCCAGTGTCTTGATCTTTGCCTTGTTCCAGCTCCTGGTGTCTTCAGCCTGGCCAAGCATTTCGGTGTCTTCAGGGTCTTGCCAGCTTCATGTATTTTCAGTCCATCTCAGTGATCCAGTGTCTTCAGCCTTCAGGCCAGTGTCTTGTTCCAAGTCTTCATAGTCCTGCTCTTGAGTTCCAAGTTCCCATGTCTTTTCTTCTGGAGTCTTAGTCCAGCTTTAGTCTGTTTGGTCCTTGTTCTCAGTGTTCCTCTGGTTCTTTGTCTTGCTAGGACACCTGTCTCAGCCTTGGTTGTGCTCCTGGTTACAGTCTTCTGTGTCCAGCTTCAGCCTGGTTCCTGGCTTCAGCATCAGCCTGGTTCATGCCTTCAGCTCCAGCTTGGTTCCTGCCTTCAGTGTTGGGTCTTGTCTTCAGTGGACTTTGTCTTTGCCTAACCTGTGCCTGGATACATTCAGTCGCCTTCGGCTTGGGCATTGGAGCCTTGTCTTCAAGGTTTCATCATGGCACAGGGGCTCATGCATATCTGCAGTCTGAAAGGGTTGCTGGTTCTCAGTTCCTGGTGCATGTTGGACATCAAAGGGTACCTGTTCCAAGTCAAGAGTGTTCCTGTTTCAGTTTGCCTGTGCCCGGATACACTTGCCCGCCAGCGGTGTGGACCACGGCCAGTCCCGGGGTGGTGTCAGTCACATTGCGGCACAGGGACATACGCTCACGAGCACCCGCTAACAACAAAAATTTTGGGGAAAATGTTTCTCCTCACCTCCACCGATTTTACAGTTCTTTGTTTTATTGTAATCCCTCAGCAATGATCCCAGCATGGTTTCCACACCCTGTTCATTTCTGTTGCTTCCACTGTGCTGTTTTCTTCACAAATCAAAAATGTGAAAAAATACAAAAGAAACAAGTTTCTCCTTCCATGGACTTGCTGCTTAATACCTAATTCCCCCACTCCCACCCCATCAGCTGCCATACCACCATAAAGAACTTGATGTCACATGCCAGTCTTCCATAATATTGCTGGTGCCCTCTTTTGGAGCCTGGAGGTGTGTTTTCCACATTTGCACTCTTCTTGGTTTGCTATACTGGAAAGTTTGGTCCTCAGACAAACATTTGAAAGAAGTCAAAAAAATGCTTTCTTTTCCTCCAACAATCTTAGCCTGGTTATCCCACCCTGTTGTATGTTTGATTAAACTGGAGTAGTTTCTCCAACAAAGCCCTCGTTCAGAGGAAGAACTGCTGATACAAGCCAAAAGATGCTCAAGATAAACCATTTACTGAACTGAATACCATAAAAGATTAAAGTAGTAAGAGAGAATTCATGCAAAACCAATAAATGAGGAAGTACCAACTTGACAGCATTCAGGTACATAAGAACATAAGAACATGCCATACTGGGTCAGACCAAGGGTCCATCAAGCCCAGCATCCTGTTTCCAACAGAGGCCAAACCAGGCCACAAGAACCTGGCAAGTACCCAAAAACTAAGTCTATTCCATGCTACTGTTGCTAGTAATAGCAGTGGCTATTTTCTAAGTGAACTTAATAGCAGGTAATGGACTTCTCCTCCAAGAACTTATCCAATCCTTTTTTAAACACACTAACTTCACTAACTACATCCTCTGGCAACAAATTCCAGAGTTTAATTGTGCGTTGAGTGAAAAAAAACTTTCTCCGATTAGTTTTAAATGTGCCACAGGCTAACTTCATGGATTGTCCCCTAGTCTATTATCCAAAAGAGTAAATAACTGATTCACATTAACCCGTTCTAGACCTCTCATGATTTTAAACCTCTATCATAACCTCCCTCAGCCATCTCTTCTCCAAGCTGAAAAGTCCTAACCTCTTGTCTTTCCTCATAAGGGAGTTGTTCCATTCCCTTTATCATTTTGGTCGCCCTTCTCTGTACCTTCTTCATCGCAACTACGGTATATCTTTTTTGAGATGCTGTGACCAGAATTGTACACAGTATTGTGGGAAGATTTTGTTGCCCAAAAAAGCCATCATAGTGAAGGAGAAAATACTTGTACAAGACAAAAGATGCTCAAGCATAACCTTTTCTCTGTTCTGAATGTGATAACACTTAGAGTAGTGCCAGAGATTTCATGCAAAACCAGAAAATCAGGACAAGAACATTAAAACATAAGATATGCCACATTGAGTCAGACCTAGGGTCCATCAAGTCCAGGATCCAACAGTGGCCAATCCAAGTCACAAGTACCTGGCAAATACACAAACATTAAATAAATCCCAAGCTACCATTCCTTATTTATCCAAACCTTTCTTAAACCCAGTTACACTAATGACCATAACCACATCCTCTGGCAATAAATTCCAGAGATTAACTATGGAGTGAAAAATAATTTTCTCTGATTTGTTTCAAATGAGCTACTTGCTAACTTCATGGAGTGCCCCCTAGTCCTTCTATTATTATCTGAGAAAGTAAATAACTGATTTAAATTAACCTGTTCAAGTCCTTTCATGATTTTGTAGACCTCTATCATATACCCCCCTCAGCCATTTCTTCTCCAACTGAACAGCCTTAACCTCTTCAGCATTTCCTCATAGGGAAGCTGTTCCATGCCCCTTATCATTTTGGTTGCACTTCTCTGCAGTTTCTCCAGTGCAACTATATCTTTTTTATGATGCAGCAACAGGAATTGAACACAGTATTTGTTGAGGTCTCACCATGGAGCGATACAGAGGCATTATGACATTCACTGTTTTATTTTCCATTCCCTTCCTAATAATTTTAGAATTATGTTTGCTTTTTTGACTGCCACAGAACACTGAGCTGACAATTTCAATGATTTATCCACTATTATGCCTAGCTCTCTTTCCTGGGTTATAACTCCTAAGATGGAACCTAGGCTAGCATCATGTAAATTCAGCAAGGGCTATTTTTCCCTATGTGCATCAGCTTGCATTTGTCTACATTAAATTTTATCTGCCATTTGGAAGCCCAATCTTCCCAAGTCAAAAGATCCTACTGCAATTTATCACAAACCACATGAGATTTGCATAATTTTGTGTCATCCTCAAATTTGATCACTTCACTTGTTGTACCCCTTTCCAGATTATTTATAAATAAAAGGCACCAGTCCAAGCATAGATCCCTGAGGCACTCCACTGTTTACTTTATTCCTCTGTGAAAACAGACCATTTAATCTTATTCTCTGTTTCCTGTCTTTTAACCAGCTTGCAATCCACAAAAGGACATTGCCTCCTATCCCATGACTTTTTAGTTTTCTTGGAAGCCTCTCATGTGGGACTTTGTCGAATGCCTTCTGAAAATCTAAATACACCACATCTACTGGTTACCCTTTATCTACATGTTTATTCACCCCTTCAAAAATATGTAGGAGGATTTGTGAGGCATGACTTCCCTTGAGTAATTCCATGTTGGCTGTGTCCCATCAAACCATGCTTATCTAAATATTTTGTGATTTTATTCTTTATAACAGTTTCCACAATTTTTCCCGGCACTGAAGTCAGGCTTACCAGATCCTGGATCACCCCTGGATCCCTTTTTAAATATTGAGGTTATATCGGCCTTCTTCAATCTTCAGATACAATGGAAGATTTTAATGATAGGTTACAAATTAATTGAAATAGGTCTGAAATTTCATTTTTTTTAGTCCTTTCAGAAATCTGGGGTATATACCATCCAGTCCAGGTGATTTACTACTCTTCAGTTTGTCAATCAGGCCTACCACATCTTCTAGGTTTACCATGATTTGGTTTAGTTCATCTAAATCTTTACTCATGAAAATCATCTCCGGAATAAGTATCTCCCCAACATCCTCTTCAGTAAACACCGAAGCAAAAAAATTGTTTAATCTTTCCGCGATGGCCTTATCATCTCTAAGTGCCCCTTTAACCCCTACAAAGGGGTGTCCCTTAAAGATTGGCTCAAAGATGTAGTCCAGGCCTTCGAATAACTCAAAAGGGTCTTCAAATCAGCATCGGTCCTTCAGCACCCAGGACTGGCTCTTTTTTGTTGAAATGGCTGTTTCCTCCACTGGGACCAGAGCAATTCTCTCACAGGCAGCATCTGATGGCAAACCTCATCCTTGCACCTTCTCCAGAAAAGTCTCACTCACTTAAGAACATATGAACATAAGAAATTGCCATGCTGGGTCAGACCAAGGGTCCATCAAGCCCAGCATCCTGCTTCCAACAGAGGCCACTGAGAAAAACTATTCCATTGGGGATAGGGAACTTCTGGCTATCAAGCTAATCTTCGAAGAATGACTACACCTCCTGGAGAGACCCAGACACCCCTTCACTATGATCATCAATCACAAGAATCTCTTCTACTTCCCAGGAAGCCCAGAGACTAAATCTTTTCTTTTCATCCTTATTCTTCAGCAGATTCAACTTTTACCTGGTCTTTCATCCTGCTGAGAATGCCAGCTCAAATGCCCTGTCCCACTCATTTTATCCATCTGATGCCACCACTGAACCCCAGTTCATCCTAGATCTGGCTGAAATTCTTGCTACAACTACCTTTTCAATTCTTATTGATAAAAAATTAGTACCCATGTATTTTTTTTAATTTATTTAAAATGTTTTATATACGTTTTTTATTCTGGGGTGTAATCAAAACGGTTTACAATGTAACATACATAATAAAATATCACAAACACAAAAATGAAATAAGTTGAAAATAAAAATTTTGTGGTAAAAGAAATAAAAACTAAAAAATACATTCATAGAAAGGGAAAAGGATGGGGGATGAGCATATTAGAATGGAAAAAAAATGTAGTCTGGGCATAATGAAAATTTAGGCGCATTTAAAGAGATATGTTTTAAAATTCATTTTGAATTCTTTCATATTATCAAGATGTCTAATGCTGTCAGGAATAGAATTCCAGAGCTGAAGGCTGGCAACTGAAAATGTGCGTCGTCTCGTGATATCAAGTCAGGCAATTTTAATGGTTGGTACTTGTAATAGATTTTTATGGGCTGAGCATAAGCTTCTAGTGGGTCTGTAGATACGGAGTTGAGAACTAAGCCAAGTTGAAATGTCAGCATTTGAGTCTGATTTCTCTGGGGACCTCCTAAAACCCGACGGGAAAAAAAAATACTTTTTTCTGCTTTAAATTATATTAGTCTTGAACTCACCAGTTGGTTTCTCTTTCTGGGCACTTAAACTCTGAGTGGAAACGAGTCTGATTTCTCTGGAAACCTCCTAAAACCCAACGGGGGAAAAAAAAAAAAACCTTTTCTGTTTTAAATTATATTAGTCTTGAACTCACCGGTTGGCTTCTCTTTCTGGGCACTTATATAGCTTCTGAAACGCAGTTTTTTTTAAATGGCGGCGAGATCGGGGAAAAAAGAGAAAGGCAAGGCAAAGGGTTTTGAATCTAAGATGGCCGACGTAACTGACACACTAACGTCTGATTCAATTAATTCAGCTGGTGCTGAAATTGCAGCAACTGTTTATAGCAGCTTTGGAGGGGAGATTCACACAGCTTTCTTCACAGATCGCTGGGGTAAGCACTCAAATTTCTGATATTCATACTCAGTTACAGGCTGCTGAACAGAGAATTTCTGAGGTAGAGGATAAGCTTGCAGGGCAAGATCAAGATTTACAAGGCATTCATGCAGCACAAGAGGCTTTGCAAGGTAAATTAGAGGATTTAGAAAACAGATCCAGACGTAATAATTTAAGGCTATTGGGAATACCTGAAAACATTTACTGATTCTGAGTTAGTATCTAGGCTGAATTGTGGCTAACACAGGCACTTAAATTAGAAGATCGACATGGTACCTTACCATGTCCTCCTGCACGGTACCGTAACCATGTCCCTCCTGCAGGTTGGGGCCCCCCTCCTGCAGGAGGATCCTTAGGTTGCAGACCGAGAGTGGTTATCCTTAAAATTCTTAATTTTGCTCATAAGGTTCAAATTTTACGGGCATATCAACAAACAATTGACCTGCAATTTGAGGGATCCAAAATATTAATTTTTCAAGATTATTCAGCAGCGGTGGCCTCTAAACAGAAGACTTTCGCACCAGCATGTTCTCAACTGGCAAATTTAAAAATTCGTGCCACTTTGCTTTTCCCAGCCAAATTGTGGCTTATACATCATGGACAAACACATGTCTTCACAGAAGCATCTGCTGTTAATGCCTTTATTCAAGGTTTGTCACCTAGCTTGAAGGATTGATCAGGTATTATATATTTGAATATATAATAGAGGCCTGGATTACCTATTGGAATTTTCTTCTTCACAAGATTTCTCTTCACAAAGTTTCACTTGGATTACAGATTTCAGATTTCTCTTATTGGATTACAGATTTCATTATCTATTGGAATTTTTTCTTCACAAGATTTCTCATTACATATTTCAGTTTCTTTATTGTTTATTGTTGTCAAACAGGGAGGTCCTCACAGTACAAGTGATTCGGACTTTTCAGGTGTGTTGGGAGCCATATATGTTTTATTGTGGCTTTCTCACATACAGAGGGGTATATTGTGGAAAATGCACCGAGGGGGCTTGAGGATTATAAGATTAATTTTTGTTGAATTTTTTGTAACCACTAATAATATTCTGAAGAGCTGCAGTCTATGCTGGGGGACCGTAGCTCTTCCCATTTTTTTTATTCTATTAGCAACTACGATTAGCTCTTGGTGTGAGAATGGATGAATAATATAAGATATTGTACTTGGAATGTCTGTGGTATTGGATCTGTGACAAAACGTTATAAGGTTTTACAAGCCCTGAGGCGACATAAAGTACAAATAGCTTTGCTGCAGGAAACTAGACATTGATTTAGAACATGAGAAATTGACTAAACAATGGGTGGGGAAAACTTTTTATGCTTCTGCAACTTCCCACAAAGCAGGAGTGGCTATATTATTACATAAAGCACTATCTTTCCACTTACATAATTCTGTGATTGATTCGGAGGGGAGATATTTGTTTTTGGATATAGAAATTGAAGGAGCACGTATGCTACTTGGGAATGTATATGCACCTAATGTTTATTCTAAAGCTTTTTATGATAAGATGCTCCATATAATACAGCCATATTCTCATCTTCCAATTATAGTTGGGGGAGATTTCAATGATGTTCTTGATCCTTTAATGGACAGGCAACCGTCAAGATCTTTTCCTCGGATTAATTTATGCGAGGTCTTCCTCTCTTGTGCAAACTCTTAGACCTTATAGATGTTTGGAGATTACTCCACCCCACAGAAATGGATTTCACACATATTTCTAGAGCCCATGGGACACAATCTCATATTGATTATCTTTAGGCAAATACATTATCTTTTTCCAAAGTTACTGGAGTAAATATTGGGCCCTTGGTGATCTCAGATCATGCCCCTGTTTGGGCGGACTTTAAAGGTTTCCATGGGTCAGGTAAGCAAAATCGTTGGAGGTTTCCTGCCAAACTTTATTATGATGAAGGGTTTAAAACCTATATTAGGGAAAAATGGAAGGAATATGATTATTTTAATCAACAACATAAAGGAAACCCTCTGCTATATTGGGAAACTGCAAAGGCGGTTCTAAGGGGAGAAGTCATAGTATACACAGCTAGGAAACAAAAGGAATTGACAGCCACCATCATTCGATTAGAACGCAAATTACATAAGGCCAAAGCTCTTTTGAACTCTAACCCCACATTGGAGAATTGCAATAAATTTTTTGCTCTACAGAGTGTATTACATGAATATATTCAACAAAAAACCCAGAAAAGCCTGCTTTTTTATAAACATAGACTTTTCCAATTTGGTAATAAAACAGGAAAACTATTGGCGGGACTAGTTAAGTCATGGGAAGGCAGATTATATGTTAAAGGGTTGAAAGACTCTAAGGGCACACTTCAACTTGATACGAAGGAAATTGGAAAGATTTTTATGGAGTATTATCAACAGCTTTATACAGCTGACTCCTGCAATGACTTAGTTATTCAAAATTATCTTGCCAGATTTAACTTGCCCCAAATACAAGAGGAAGATTTGGCTCATCTAAATGCTCCCATGGGGAAAATTGAATTGGAATTGGTCATTAAGGGCTCCATGTTAGGCAAATCCCCAGGACCTGATGGCACTACATATGAGTTATATAAAATTATGTCGGATCAGATTAGTCTTCCTCTTCAAGGTGTTTATGGTAAATTGTCAGAAGAAGATTGTATGGGTTGGGTAGAAAATAAGGCTACAATTGTGGTCCTTCCAAAATCGGGCCGTAATCTTATAGACCAATCTCTCTGATAAACTGTGACTTAAAGTTAATGGCCAAGGTCATGGCGGATAGGTGGGCACCATTCCTTGATAAATTGATCTCCCCAACTCAGGTGGGATTTATTCGGGGTCGACAAGCTGTCACCAATGTTTTGTAGAGTTCTGGCTTCTATTGCCTTCTCCAACACTATGAATTCAGCTTCCCTTTTGGTAAGTTTTGATGCTGAAAAGGCATTTGATAGGGTAATTGGAATTTCCTTTTAAAACCCTTGGCCATTATGGTTTTCATGGCCCTTTTATGTTTTTTCTTCAGACGATTTACAATAATCCACAGGCTAATATTTGGGTAAATGGGGAATTTTCATCTGTTTTCATACTGAAGAGAGGCACAAGACAGGGATGTCCTTTATCCCCGCTGCTTTTTGCATTATCTATGGACCTTTTGTTGCGTATCTTAGAGGATACAATGGAGGTAACGGGGATCCGGATGGGTCGGGTGGAGTTTAAAGTGGCAGCATTTACAGATGACCTATTGTTACATCTGGTGAATCCCACACAATCTCTTCCAATTGCGTTACAGCTTATTTCAGATTATGGTCAATACGCTGGGTTCAAATTAAATTTTGATAAATCAGAAGCTCTAGTGATTGGGAAAGCTGATGTAATTCCTTGGCAGGGGAAATTTCCATTGAAATGGGCAATTGATCGTATTAAATATTTGGTGATTTGGGTACCTAAACGATTGGAAAATTTGTATGCATTTAATATTCCACAGTTACAACAAAAAACGGATAGCTCGATATCGGCTTGGATGTCTCTTCCTCTCTCACTGATGGGACGAATACATTTATTGAAGATGACAGTGCTTCCTAGATGGCTATATGTGCTCAGTGTCCTCCCATTATTTCTCACTCGAGCTACATTGAACAGGTTTTACAAAAGGGTAACCAAATTTGTATGGAACGGGAAAAAACCTAGATTATCTATGCAGATATTAATGCGGCCGTTATCTTTGGGAGGCCTGGGACTTCCAGACTTAAAATTGTATAATCATGCGATTCATCTACGACATATTGGCGATTTGATTCAATATGTTGAATCATATGTTGAATCATATGTTTCTGATACTTTTCTCGAATCACAATTGCTCTTGCCTATTTCTCCAAGTTATGCTTTACATGTGACGACGGCTTCTATATCATCTACTATTTGTTCAGATCTTTTATTAAGACCATTACGACAGACTTGGAAGTGGCTCATGTTGAAAGTGGAGTTGCCATCGGGAATATCCCCTTTTCTTCCATTTTGTGGAAATCCTGTTTTTCCGGCTGGAGATGAAACTTCTACTTTTCGACGTTGGAAGAGACATCACCTTACCTGTATTGGTCAGCTATTACAAGTGGATGGCTCTTTCGTGGACTTTCCTGGTCTCTGCACCATTTATGGTATATCACCTAAAGACTACTTTAGGTGATATGCAAGCTCGACATTATACATGTGCTTTGGGTCAATCAAACTTTTCGGATCCCAAGTGGCAATCCCTGCGAGAAAGGTTTGATCCCAATACTCCACAGAAGCGTTCTATTTCATACTTCTATAATATATTGGGAAATACCTATCAACAATGGCTTTTGGAAGGGGTACAGCTCAAATGGCAATTCGACCTTGGGCATCTCATTCCTATTTCTGCATTGAAAAAGGCCTTTAACATAACAAAAAAGATTACTTGTAATACGCTTCTAAGGGAGACCCGCTACAAGATTATATATAGGATGTATATTTCTCCTCACCAAGCCTTCCGAGCGGGGTTCAATACAAAAGATGCCTGCCCCAAATGTGGTGCAGTGGAGGCACTTTTGGGTCACTCTTTGTGGAATTGTCCAATCATTCAAGTCTTTTGGAAAAAAGTATTTCGCTCTATTAATTGTATGTTGGGATTGCGACTTCAGTTATCTCCTCTAGTGGCACTTTTTGGGATATTTTCTGATAAATTCCCAGGGAAGATTAGTCAACGTATGTGGATTATGAAAGTTTGTTTACTAGCCTGCAAAACTATTCTTAAGGTATGGCTAAAGATGGAGGGTCCCTCATTGTCAAGCTGGAAGTCGTCTATTATTAATCTGCTGACAATGGAAACTTTAAACTCGGGACACTTGACGATACGGACTAGAAGAACCCTTCATGCAATCTGGATACCGTTTATCCTCACTTTGCCACAGGAAACAAAAAGTCTATTTCTCAACCGTATGGACATTTGAATTGTAGAATTCATGGTGGTTTTTCTTGGCCTAGCTTGATATTTTAGTTTTTATTAGATGGCCTTTTTTATGTTAATTTTGTTGTTATAATTTTTTTTTTTTTTTTTAGGAGCCTCTTCAGTGCAAGGGGAAGATGGGGTGTGGGAGGGCATGGGGGAATTCTAAATGTGTATAGGGCTTACAATCATATGGTATGTAAAAGTTCACATTGTGTATTATATGCCATTCTATATGTTTGTTTCTGTTTAAAAATAAAAACAGATTTGTCATAAAAGATTATAAATAGTGAAGAGTATTTTGAATTTTATTTGGAATTCAATGGGTGACCATGACTCTAGGCTGGGTGGATACCAAGGGGTTCAAAAGATCATAGAGTTAATCTTGCACTGATGACACAAAATATCTGAGCATATGTGGATTCCTGTCTTAACTGTACTCACAACAAGCCGTCCCTCCAAAACCTGTAGGGTCTTGTCCAACCTTTGCCAGTTCCAGACAAGACATGGACTCATATATCCACCAATTTCATCACTGACCTGTCCACTTGCAATGGCTTTACAGTCATCTGCATCATTGAATACCACTTTTTGAAGATGACGCACTTCATCCCTTTACCATCACTACTCTCAGCACTTATTCTGGCTCATCATTTCTTTAAAGAAATGGGCTATTTGAACACATTGTGAGCAATAGAGGGATACAGTTCACTTCAAAGTTCTGGAAGAGTCTTTGTAATATACTCAATGTATCCCTCAATCTTAACTCTGCTTATCACCCACAATCTAATGGATTAACTGAGAGAACCAACCAGACCCTGAAAACCTTCCTTCGGGCTTATGTTTCAGACCAGTAGATCAATTGGGCTCAATTACTGCCCTGGCCAGATTTCTGTTATAACACCCATACAAGATAACCTTCAGGGTCCTCACCATTTTTCATCAGCCATGGTAGACACCCCATGGTGGCTTTTCCATTTCGCTTGACCACTTCAATACCTGCAGTCAACCAAATGGCAGCCATTTTCTTGAAACTTTGGGAAATGACTCATCAATTCCTCCTTAAAGCCATCGAAACCTATAAGAAAATTGTTAACAAAAGAAAGCATCCAGCACCCCAGTTCTCATCAAGAACCCTGGCATGTTTAAGCACACAGAGCCTTCATTTAAAACTTCTCTCCTCTAAATTTGCTCCTTATTTCATCGGTCCATTCTATCTTGAGACAAGTCAGATCTTTCATATACTAACTTAAGTTACCTCCCACCCTGCAGATCCACAATGCCATCCATGTTTCATTATTGAAACCCATGGTCCTTAAGTAGAGAAATAGACGACACCATCACCCGCTGTAGTCTCTTCAGATCCCAACTCAGAATTTGAAGTTCAAGAAAACCTAGATTCCAAGTAACAATGAGGCAAACTTCACTATTTAATCGCTTGAAAGGGATATGTCTTGAGGAAAACTCCTGGGAACCAGTGAGCAATGTCCAAGCTCCATTCTTAAAAAAATGTTTCACCAGCCCTAACCCTGGGGAAGGGTCTTATGAAGGAGGGGGTACTGTAGCACCCCTCATAGCCTCCAGTTTACTGCAGCATCCCAGGAACATGGCTGAACTTCCGGCAGTTCCTGAACCCTTTTTATAGACCCTGTTGTTTGGATATCCTGTAACACATCCTGATGACATCACACCCTGCCTAGTATAAAGGAAGCTCAGAACTACCACTCAAAGCCTTTGCAGCAGATCTCTTGCACATCCTGCAGTGCTAGCTGCTTCAGGATGTTCCTGATTTTCTCCGGTGTGTTTCCACATTGTTTCTGTGTGCTCCTGCCTTGCTTCTGTTTTGTTACTGAGTTTGTTCTTGCCCTGCCTTGTTCCTGCCTTGCCTGCTCCTGCCTGTCCTGTTGTGTTCTCCCCTCTGGCCTGACTTCTATTTGCCTCGACCTCAGCTCGGTCACCAACCTTGCTTACTTTTGCCTTCCTCATACCCACTCTGGCTGCCAGAACCTGTGGGCTCAGCCCAAAGGGGAGGTGATTGGTCAGGCAAAAGATTTAGTCTCGTGGTATATCAGCTGCCGCCAGTTAAGGCCTATCTTGTGCTTGCAAGATACAAGATAGGCTGTATAAACAACAGTGACCCAAGGGCTCACTAACCTCGCCTCATGACAAACTGACTACAATTTCATGTTGTCCAGAGTGCTAACATGTCAGTGTTGCTATTAATCTATTAGACTGATATTAATGCTAATAGTGCCCCATCAACCACAAACGTGGGTCTGGAGATGCTGTGATGAGAGCATTCACAGCTCACCAACGGGCCGATACAGTAAAAGTCGCAGGAGAGCGGGCGAACGCTCTCCCGTGCACAGGCCACTCTCCTGTGCATGCGATTCTATATTCAAATGAGGGCCCGTGGCAAAAAGAGGCACTAGAGACACTAGCGCATCCCTAGCTCCTCTTTTTGGACAGGAGCAGCGGCTGTCAGCGGGTTTGACAGCCGACGCTCAATTTTGTCGGCGTCGGTTCTCAAACCCGCTGACAGCCACGGGTTCAGAAACCGGACGCCGGCAAAATTGAGCATCCGGTTTTCAACCCGTGAGCCGTGGGCTGATTTCAAACTTTTTAACTTTTGGGACCTCCAACTTAATATCGCCATGATATTAAGTCAGAGGGTGCACAGAAAAGCAGTTTTTACTGCTTTTCTGTGCACTTTCTGTGCACTTTCCAGGTGCCCGGAGAAATTAACGCCTACCTTTGGGTAGGCGTTAATTTCTGAAAATAAAATGTGAGGCTTAGCTGCACATTTTGCTTTCTGAATCGCGCAGGAATACCTAATAGGGCCATCAACATGCATTTGCATATTGCGGGCACTATTAGGTTCGGGCGGGTTGGACGCGCGTGGGGTAATAGCACTTCGAAAACGCACGTCCAATCGCGGGTTAACAGTGCGCTCCGCTGGAGCGCACTGTACTGTATCGGCCTATAAGGGAGAAAGTGCTAGCTGTTATGCAAGAGTGATTCCTACCTACTGTTTAAAACCAACTTCTAAAAAGATCCAGAGAGAAGCACAATCTGTGCCCTCCAGTTAAAGGTCTATTTCTAGATAGAAAGAAGTTAAAAATGGATGAAAGCCTTGGGTAGTTGTTAAAAAAAAGCCAATGATGGCATAACCCACAGGGGCCTGTTTTCAAAGGAGGTGAAGGAAGCTGGCAAATCAAAATAAAAACCCTAGGTGGCTGTTAATTCTTAATCCCTTGCTGAAACAGTTGAAGGCTCAAGGGAAGTCCAATGGCCTATGACACTTAGGGGCCCATAAAACCCATGCTAAAATTACAGTTAAATTTTAGCACAGGTTTTATTTTACTCTTGCAGTAAGAACTGGCACCCTTGTGGAATGCAGAAAGCTATTGACATGCAAAAGGCCAAAACTGAAAAAAAACCATATTAAACAAAAAAATGTGTTTTGTTTTTTTTGGCTCATGGTCCTTTTGCAAGCCAACTCAGGCTAAAGATAGGAACAAACACCTTCTTTCTCCTACCCACTCAAGTTCAAAACATAGCAGGGCTGCAGGCTGAACTCCCTCCCACCTAGGGACATAAAGCCTGGACAGACAGGCACAGCAGTCGAGGACAGAGGTGAATCCACCTAGGGACATAAGGCCTGACGGACAGGCACAGCAGTCGGGAGGACAGAGGGGAATCCACCTAGGACATAAGGCCTGTACGGACAGGCACAGCAGTCGAGGACAGAGGTCAAGCCCACGTAGGGACATTAAGGCCTGGCCAGACAGGCACAGCAATACAGGACAGAGTCAATATCCCACCTAGGAACATAAGCCCTGGATGGACAGGCACAGCAATCAAGGACAGAGGTCAACGCTTGTAGGGACATGCCTGGATGGACAGGCACAGCAAATGTTTTTTAATATTTATTTATATTGTGCTTTTCATGATTTTCCAGCACTTCGGAGTGGATTAAAGTCAGGTACTATAGGTATTTCCCTATCCCCAGGGGGCTTAAGTCAAACCCTTGTAGGGACATAAGACCTGGATAGACAGGCACAAGCAGTCGAGGACAAGAGGTGAATCCCACCTAGGGACATAAGGCCTGGACGAACAGGCACAACAGTTTGAGGACAGAGGTGAATCCCACTTAGGGACATAAAGCCTGGACGGACAGGCACAGCAAATTGAGGTCAAACCCTTGTAGGGACATAAGGCCTGGATGGACAGGCAAAGCCAATATGACAGAGTCAATCCCACCTAGAGACATAAGGCCTTGAACGGACAGGCACAGCAGCGAGTGACAGAGTTGAATCACACCTAGGAACATAAGGCTGGATGGACAGACCAAGCAATCAAAGTCAAACCCTTGAGGGACATAAGGCTGGACAGACAGGCACAGTAATCGAGGATAGAGTCATTCCCACCCAGGGGACAGAAGGCCTGGACGGCCAGGCACAGCAATACAGGAAAGAGTCAATCCCACACAGGACATAAGGCCTGGAGGGACAGGCACAAACAGTCGAGGACAGAGGTGAATCACACCATAAGACATAAGGCCTGGAGTGGACAGGCACAGCAGTTGAGGTCAAACTTGTAGGGACATAAGGCTTGCATGGACAGGCACAGCAGTTGAGGACAGAGGTGAATTCCCACCTAGGGACATTAAGGCCTGGATGAACAGGCACAGCAGTCAAGACAGAGGTGAATCCCACCTAGGAACATAAGGCCTGGATGGACAGGCACAGCATTCGAGGAAGAGGTGAATCCCACCTAGGGACATAAGGCCTGGACGGACAGGCACAGCAGTCGAGGAGAGAGGTGAATCCCACCTAGGGACATAAGGCTGGACAGACCAGGCAAGCAGTCGAGGACAGAGGTCAAGCCCACATAGGGACATAAGGCCTGGAATGGACAGGCACAGCAATCGAGGCAGAGGTCAAGTCCACCTAGGGACATAAGGCCTGGATAGACAGGCACAGCATTCAAGGACAGAGGTGAATCCCACCTAGGGACATAGGCCTGGACGGACAGGCACAGCAGTCGAGAACAGAGGTCAAGCCACATAGGGACATAAAGCCTAGATGGACAGGCACAGCAATACAGGACAGAGTCAATCCCACCTAGCGACATAAGGCCTTCAGGACAGGCACAGCAGTCTAGGACAAGAGGTGAATCATACCTAGGGACATAAGGCCTGGATGGACAAGCCATGGCATTCAAGAACAGAGGTGAATACACACTAGGGAGCATAAGGCCTGGATGGACAGGCACAGCAGTTGAGGAACAGAGGTGAATCCAACCTAGGGACATAAGCCTGGACGGACAGGCAAGGAAGTCGAGGACAGAGTTGAATCCCATCTAGGTACATAAGGCCTGGACGGACAGGACACAGCAGTTTGAGGACAGAGGTGAAACCCACCTGGGCCTAAGGCCTGGATGGACAGGCACAGCAGTCGAGGTCAAACCGTGTAGGAACATAAGGCTTGGATGGACAGGCAAAGCAATCGAGGACAGAGTCAATCCACCTAGGGACATAAGGCCTGGACGAACAGGCACAGCAATACAGGACCAGTGTCAATCCCACCTAGGGACATAACGCCTAGAAGGACGGGCACAGGCGAAGTCGATGACAGAGGTGAATCCCACCTAGGGAATAAGGCCTGGACAGACAGGCACAGCAGTCGAGGACAGAGGTGAATCCCTAGGGGCATAAGGACTGGACAGATAGGCACAGCAGTCAAGGACAAAGGTGAATCCCACCTAGGGACATAAGCCTGGCAGACAGGAACATCAGTCGAGGATAGAGGGTCAAGCCCACGTAGGGACATAAGGCCTGGACGGACTGGCACAGCAATCGAGGACAGAGGTCAAACCCTTGTAGGGACAAAAGCCTGGAAGACAGGCACAGCAATCGAGGTCAAACACTTGTAGGGACATAAGGGCTGGATGGACAGGCAAAGCAATACAGGACAGAGTTAATCCCACCTAGGGACATAAGGCCGGACGGACAGGCACAGCAATCGAGGACAGAGGGTGAATCACACATAGGGACATAAGGCCTGGAGGACAGCCATAGCATTCGAAGACAGAGGTAATCACACCTAGGGACATAAGGCCTGGACGGACAGGCACAGCAGTCGAAGACAGAGGTGAATCCCATCTAGGGACATAAGGCCAGGACGGACAAGTCACAACAGCGAGGACTGAGGTGAATCACAGCTAGGGACATAAGGCCTGGACCAGACAGGCACAGCAAGCGAGGACAGAGTCAATCCCACCTGGGACATTAAAGCCTGACGGACAGGCACAGCAATACAGGACAGCGACAATCCCACCTAGGACATAAGGCCGGAACAACAGGCACCAGGCAGTCTGAGGATTAGAGGTGAATCCCATGTAGGGACATAAGGCCTGGACGGACAGGCACAACATTACAGGACAGAGTCAATCCCACCTAGGGACATAAGGCCTGGACGGACAGGCACAGCAATCGAGGATAGAGATCAAACCCTTGTAGGGACAAAAGGCCTGGACAGACAGGCACAGCAATCGAGGTCAAACCCTTGTAGGGACATAAGGCTTGGATGGACAGGCAAAGCAATACAGGACAGAGTCAATCCCACTTAGGGACATAAGGCCTGGACGGACAGGAACAGCAGTCGAGGACAGAGGTAAATCACACCTAGGGACATAAGGCCTGGACGGACAGCCATGGCATTCGAAGACAGAGGTGAATCACACCTAGGGACATAAGGCTTGCACGGACAGACATAGCAATCGTGGTCAAACCCTTGTAGGGACATAAGGCCTGGATGGACAGGCACAACAAATAAAGACAGAGTCAATCCCACCTAGGGACATAAGGCCTGGATGGACAGGCACAGCAATCGAGGACAGAGGTCAAACCCTTGTAGGGACAAAAGGCCTGGACAGACAGGCACGGCAATCGAGGTCAAACCCTTATAGGGACATAAGGCCTGGATGGACAGGCAAAGCAATACAGGACAGAGTCAATCCCACTTAGGGACATAAGGACTGGACGGACAGGCACAGCAGTCGAGGACAGAGGTTAATCACACCTAGGCACATAAGGCCTGGACGGACAGCCATGGCATTCGAGGACAGAGGTGAATCACATCTAGGGACATAAAGCCTGGACAGACAGCCATGGCATTCGAAGACAGAGGTGAATCACACCTAGGGACATAAGGCTTGGACGGACAGACACAGCAATCGAGGTCAAACCCTTGTAGGGACATAAGGCCTGGACAGACAGGCACAGCAATCGAGGACAGAGTCACTCCCACCTAGGTACATAAGGCCTGGGCGGACAGGCACAGCAATACAGGACAGAGACAATCCCACCTAGGGACATAAGGCCTGGATGGACAGGCACAGTAATACAGGACAGAGTCAATCCAACCTAGGGACATAAGGCCTGGATGGACAGGCACTGCAGTCGAGGACAGAGTCAATCCCACCTAAGGACATTGGACCTGGATAGACAGGCACAGCAGTCGAGGTCAGAGTCAATCCCACCTAGGGACATAAGGCCAGGACGGACAGTCACAACAGTCGAGGACAGAGGTGAATCACAGCTAGGGACATAAGGCCTGGACGGACAGGCACGGCAGTCGAGGATAGAGGTGAATCCCACCTAGGGACATAAGGCCTGGATAGACAGGCAGAGCAATACAGGACAGGGTCAATCCCACCTAGGGACATAGGACCTGGACGGATAGGAACAGCAGTCGAGGACAGAGTCAATCCCACTTAGGGACATAGGACCTGGAAGGATAGGCACAGCAGTCGACGACAGAGTCAATCCCACCTAGGGACATAAGGCCTGGATAGACAGGCACAGCAATACAGGACAGAGTCAATCCCACCTAGGGACATAAGGCCTGGATGGACAGGCACAGCAATACCGGACAGAGTCAATCCCACCTAGGGACATAAGGCCTGGATGGACAGGCACAACAATATAGGACAGAGTCAATCCCACCTAGGGACATAAGGCCCGGACAGACAGTCACAGTCGAGGTTAAACTCTTTTAGGGACATAAGGCCTGGACAGTAGACGGACATGCACATCATTTGAATTCAGGCCCTTGTAGGGACATACGGCCTGGACAGTGGACGGTCAGGCACAGCATTTGAGGTCAGGCCCTTGTAGGGACATACGGCCTGGACAGTGGACGGTCAGGCACAGCGTTTAAGGTCAGGCCCTTATAGGGACATACGGCCTGGACAGTGGATGGTCAGGCCCCAGCTTTTCAGGTCAGGTACTATGCTGCAGTGCTGATATTATCTGGAGCATAGGAGGCAGTTGGAGCTGCTGCAAGGCTTTCAATTGCTTTTATTCATCTTGCCATTCACAGGGAACCTGGAAGTGGGAACCTGCACATGAGAGAGCATGTGGGAGCATGTGTGTGTGGGAATATTAACCTGTGTGTTAGAAATCATGTAAAGTGAGAGCCTGTGCATGTTGAGAGAGCCTCCATGTGGGAATAAGAGCAGTACCCTGTGTATGTGGGAATGGCCTGCAAGTGAAAGAAAGCATGTGTGAATTACAATGTGTGAGTGTGTGTGTGTTTGTGGGAATGGGAGACTGTGTGTAACATCATGTAAGAGTAAGAGTATGTTTATGGTAGTGGGAGCCTGTGTTGTGTGTGTGTATGTGTGTGTGAGAGAGAGAGAGAGAGAGTGAGAGCCTTCATGTGAGAAAGAGCATGAGAGAGTGAGTGAGAGAGTATGTGCAAGTGGAAACCTGTGTGTGTGTCTGTGAAAGAACATGCAAGAGCAGGAGCCTGTAAGAGAAAGTATCTGTGTGTGTGAGAGAGAGAGAGTGTGCATCTGAGAGCCTGTATGTGTGGGAGGGAGGAAGGAAAGAAGAAAGGAGGAGAGAAAAGAAAGAGAGAATAAGAGACCCTGAAAAAGGAATTAGGAAAAGACTGACAAGGGAAAAAAGAGACATGGACTAACCAATTAGAAAAATAAGAACAGACAATAAAGGTAAAGAAAACATTATTTTGACTTTCAGCAATTGAAATATTCCATTTTTGGGAATGTGCATTTCTTATATATTTGTATTTTACTTTTTCTTCAGCATTTTGCCCTTCCTGCCTGCAAGGGCCCTCAGTGGGTGGCAGTCTGAGCTGTGCAGGCTTGCCTTGAAGGCACTTGAGGTAGCTCTGTCATAAGAATATAAGAAATTGCCATGCTGGGTCAGACCATCAAGCCCAGCATCCTGTTTCCAACAGAGGCCAAACCAGGTCACAAGAACCTAGCAATTACCCAAACACTAAGAAGATCCCTTGCTACTGATACAATTAATAGCAGTGGCTATTCCCTAAGTAAACTTGATTAATAGCAGTTAATGGACTTCTCCTCCAAGATCTTATCCAAACCTTTTTTGAACCCAGCTATACTAACTGCACTAACCACATCCTCTGGCAACAAATTACAGAGCTTAATTGTGCATTGAGTGAAAAAAACCTTTTTTCGATTAGTCTTAAATGTGCTACTTGCTAACTTCATGGAATGCCCCCTAGTCCTTCTATTATCTGAAAGTGTAAATAACCGATTCACATCTACTCGTTCAAGACCTCTCATGATCTTATTTATTTATTTATTTATTTATTGAAGAGTTTTATATACCGTCATTCGGAAACGTTAAAATAACGCCATCATAACGGTTTACAAAATAGGTTATAGGGAAATGGGAGGTTAACAATGGTTGTAAAGTACAAACTG
Organism: Rhinatrema bivittatum; assembly: GCF_901001135.1. Classification (NCBI taxonomy): domain Eukaryota; kingdom Metazoa; phylum Chordata; class Amphibia; order Gymnophiona; family Rhinatrematidae; genus Rhinatrema; species Rhinatrema bivittatum. The sequence goes on from NC_042615.1 coordinate 93,561,222, forward strand.
TTATTAGGCTTAGGAAATAACTGATTAAGTTCAGTTATGAGTTCTTTCTATTTAAGAAAGCATAGATGTGATGAATTTCAATTAGTCATGAGGTTGTGTTAGAGGACGGCGATGTTTAGATTGATCCTTGAGTGGATTAGTATGCTTTGTTGAACAATCACGTTTTTAATTCTTTTTTAAATTTTTGTAGGTTTTCTTGGAATTCTTAGTTTAGTCGGGAGGGAGTTCCATAGTTTTGGGCTGCCAAGGGAAGATAGCTCTATTTTGGGTGGAGGTGAGTTGATTTGAATTGTGTTGGTGGTGTTTTTAGGAGTCTTTTGTTTGCTGACCTAGGTTTCTACTTGGGATATATAGGTGTATGTAGGGGCTTAGCCAATTTTTTTGTTCTCCGTATATAATTTTATGTAAGATGGAAAGGATCTTGTATTCAATCCTGTATTTTATTGGTAGCCAATGGAGTGAAATAAGGGTTGGGGTGATGTGGTCATGCTTTTTGGCTCCTGTGAGAATTCTTGCAGCTGCATTCTGTAGGATCTGGAGAGGGGCAATGGTGTTTAGAGCGTAAGTTGAGTTGCAGTATTCTATATTGGAGAAAATTAGTAATTGTAGAACTGTTCTGAAGTCATTATTGGGAGAAAAGGTTTTAGATGACGAAGTGTGAGTAGTTTATGAAAACCGTCTTTGATTTTTGTTGATATATGATTTTTGAATGAAAGATCTGTGTCTATAATCATTACTCCGAGGTTGCGGGCATGGTTGATTGTAGGGCTGTGAATCGTTTTTTTGACGATTATAAAATATCGTCCGATATATTTTAAATCATCAAAAATCGTTAGGGCCACGATTCCAATACCCAATTCCCCCGATTTATCGTCAAAAAATCGTAAATCGGGGGAAGGGGGAGGGCAGGGAAAACCGGCACACTAAAATCCCTAAAACCTACCCCCCGACCCTTTAAATTAAATCCCCCACCCCTCCCGAACCCCTCCCAAATTGCCCTTAATTACCTGTGGGGTCCAGTGGCGGTCCCGGAACGGCCTCCTGCAATTGATACTGTGTTGTCTTCAGCTGGCACCATTCTGCGCCGCCATTTTGCAAAATGGCGGCGCAAAATGGCGGCGGCCATAGACCAACACGATTCGACTGCAGGAGGTCGTTCCGGACCCCCGCTGGACTTTTGGCAAGTCTTGTGGGGGTCAGGAGGCCTTCCCAAGCTGGCCAAAAGTCCCTGGGGGTCCAGCGGGGGTCCGGGAGCGATCTCCTGCCGCGAATCGTTTTCCGTACAGAAAATTGGCGCCGGCAGGAGATCGACTGCAGGAGGGTCGTTCAGCCGGGGTCCGGAACCCCCGCTGAACGACCTCCTGCAGTCGATCTCCTGCCGGCACCATTTTCCGTACGGAAACGATTCGCGGGCAGGAGATCGCTCCCGGACCCCCGCTGGACCCCCAGGGACTTTTGGCCAGCTTGGGGGGGCCTCCTGACCCCCACAAGACTTGCCAAAAGTCCAGCGGGGGTCTGGAACGACCTCCTGCAGTCGAATCGTGTTGGTCTATGGCCGCCACCATTTTGCGCCGCCATTTTGCAAAATGGCGGCGCAGAATGGCGCCGGCTGAAGACAACACGATTCAATTGCAGGAGACCGTTCCGGACCACCGCTGGACCCCCAGGTAATTTAAGGCATTTGGGGGGGGTTCAGGAGGGTGGGGGATTTAATTTAAAGGGTCGGGGTGGGTTTTAGGGTGTTTTAGTGTGCCGGTTTTCCTGCCCTCCCCCTTCCCCCGATTTAGCTACGGACCGCCGCTGGACCCCCAGGTAATTTAAGGCATTTGGGGGGGGGGTTCGGGAGGGTGGGGGATTTAATTTAAAGGGTCGGGGTGGGTTTTAGGGTGTTTTAGTGTGCCGGTTTTCCTGCCCTCCCCCTTCCCCCGATTTAGCTACGGACCGCTGCTGGACCCCCAGGTAATTTAAGGCATTTGGGGGGGGGTTCGGGAGGGTGGGGGATTTAATTTAAAGGGTCGGGGGTGGGTTTTAGGGAGTTTTAGTGTGCCGGTTCACGATTTTAACGATTTTCACGATACTCTAAACACCCAAACGGCGACGATACGATTCCCTCCCCCTCCCAGCCGAAATCGATCGTTAAGACGATCGAGGTCACGATTCACATCTCTAGTTGATTGGAGATAATATTGAATTTTGGTCTATGAGATTGAGTGGCGGTGTTTGTAGAGAGTTGTTCTTTCTGTCAAGTAATATCAATTCAGTTTTGTCAAAGTTGAGGATGAGTTTGATGTTGGCTAGTATTTCCTTTATGCTGATTAGGTAATTGGCAGTTAATTTGTATGTTTCTTCAATCGAATTTTTTATTGGAATTAATATTTGAATATCATCAGTATAGATGAAGTGGGTTAGATTCAGATTTGCAAGGAAGTGGCATAGTGGGAGGAGATATATGTTAAAGAGCATTGCAGAAAGGGCGGATCCTTGGGGGACTCCAGTGTCTAAGTTGATTTTCTTTGATAGGGAATCATTAAGTAGTACTTGGTATCACCAATTTCAGATAGACGATTAATCAGTATAGAATGGTTTATAGTATCAAATGCTGCTGATAGGTCGAGCAGGATTAGAAGGTACTTTGGCCTTTTTCGAATCCTTTGAGTACGAAATCATTCAAGGCAAGTAGTAGTGTTTCTGTGTTAAGTTGCTTTCTGAAGCCAAATTGAGAAGGTGAGGATGTTATTATCATCTAGATGGTCAGTGAGTTGAGTGTGGACAATTTTCTCAAGGATTTTGGCAATGAATGGGAGGTTTGATATGGGTCTGTAGTTCATTGTATTTTCTGGATCTAGATTTTTTTTTTTAGAATGAGTTTAATGATGGCCAATTTTAGGCATTCTGGGTATTTTTCTTCAGAGAGGGAAAAGTTTACAATTTTAGTTAGTATTTTGGTAATTGATGGATCGAGATAGAGGTCTTAAAGACCTCTATCATATCCCCCCTCAGCCGTCTCTTCTCCAAGCTGAACAGCCCTAACCTCTTTAGCCATTCCTCATAGGGGAGCTGTTCCATCCCCTTTATCATTTTGGTTGCCCTTCTCTGTACCGTTTCCATCGCAACTATATCTTTTTTGAGATGCGGCGACCAGAATTGTACACAGTATTCAAGGTGCGGTCTCACCATGGAGCGATACAGAGGCATTATGACATTTTCCGTTTTATTAACCATTCCCTTCCTAATAATTCCTAACATTCTGTTTGCTTTTTTGACTGCTGCAGCACACTGAGCCGACGATTTTAAAGTATTATCCACTATGATGCCTAGATGTTTTTCCTGGGTGGTAGCTCCTAATATGGAACCTAACATCGTGTAACTACAGCAAGTGTTATTTTTCCCTATGTGCTACACCTTGCACTTGTCCACATTAAATTTCATCTGCCATTTGGATGCCAAATCTTCCAGTCTTGCAAGGCTCTCCTGTAATGACTCACCCATCCTGTTCCTTGCAGTGGTCACCTGAATGCTTACCTTGCTTTGTCTAGGTTCTTGCTTGCTTATTCCTTGTACCTTAGCCTGTATGTTTATTTTCCCTTTCTGTTGTGGAGCCTTCCAGTGGCCCTCCTCCCTATCTGTTTCTCTAGCTCCTATGAGACCAGCCAGTAGCCCGCCTGCCTGTTCCTGCTCCCTGTCTCTGGTGTGACCTTCCAGTGGCCCTCTTGTCTGTTTTCTGTCCTTGTTATCTGTCCTCTCTTTTGCCGTGCATTCTGTCTTTGTTTTGCCCTACCCTTATTTTGCCTTGTTCTGTCTTCTCCCTCTGGTGTCTGGTCTGTCTGGTTCCTGCCTTGTCTTTTATCTGCCCCAGTTTTTCCCTATCTTGTACTCTGTCCCAGCTTTGTTCAGTTACTGTCTTTTCTCTCCTGGTTCCTGCTTGCCCTGCAGTTCCTCCACTGACTCCTTCTTCCTGACCCAGCCTGACCATCAACACTGCTTGAACTTTGTCTGCCCTGACCACAGCCCACCTTCGTCTCAGGCTGAATGCTGCCTGCCCTGCTTTCAGTCTGCCTTGGCTCTGCCTGAATCCCTGTTCCAAGTAGCCTACCAGAGAAGTCCTGCTGGCCACCAGAACCTCAACCCATGGGGGAGATGGCCGGATAGGCAGAAGACCCTGCCCTGATCTGCCCTTGAACCCTGTGCTGATTGGGGAATACCTTTAACCATTTCAGTTTTGTCTGCATGTTTCCATTTCTAATTTGTAGTCTCTTATTCTGATTTAGGTAAGGAGCTGTCTGTGTGGCTGTGTTGCACACGTGTGACTGAGGTACAGTATGTCTGCTAGCATGTAGTTTCTCAGTAGGGAATTGTAGCAGTCCTTGTTCTGTTTGCCTAGTAGGTGGTGTATTAATATCCTAGGACCTGATGTAATGTTTTCCTTGCTGCCTTTTCATAGATAAAATTGCTGCTGTTTGTTTTAGGTGCTATTGTTTGTTTATCTAGCTATCTATATATTTATTTATTTATTTATTTATATTCTGCTTTTCAGTGTTATGCTCAGGCTTGTGAACCCTTGGCTGACGAGAGGAAGGTATACCTTTCGGGAGATCCGTAGGTTCTCTCGTCGGGTGGCGAGGCAGAGTGGAAGACGGGACCAGCTGACCCTTGGCACTGGAGACTGAGGCGACTGCGGAGGCGGATGAAGAGGCGAGAAGAGGAGCTGTGTCTTCACCACTGGAAGTCTGTGGTTCTCCCAGGAGGAGCCCGTAGGGACCCAGACCGCTGGGACTTAGGTGGACCTTTGAGAGGTCAAGGTATCGGTGCAAGGGCTGACTGGAGTTTCGCCCTGGAAGCCCGCGGTCCCCCCGGGAGGAGCCCATAGGGAACCGGACCACTGGGACTTAGGCGGGCCCTTGGAGACGGTAGTCTGGAAGGAGTCCTAGGTCGAGTGCCAGAGGGTCGTCGCTCACCAGTCCGAGGTCACATACCGAGGGATCACCACTTGCCAGTCCAAAGTCACACACCAGAGAATCACCGCTTGCCAATCCGTAGTCGCACACCAGAGAATCACCGTAAGCCAATCCAAAGTCAGGAACCGGGAACACGAAGATGAAACAGGAACAAGATCCAAAGCTCAAGGAACTCACCGAAGCAAGCAGACTAGACAGCGCTGGAGGACGTTGCCAAGTCACTGAATGAGCAGAGGAAGCTTCCCTATATACTTCCCCTGCTCAGGCTGATCAAGAACAGGTGAAGCTAGTTAAAGGGATCAGGTCCCTTTAAATCTGTAAAGGAGGCGCAGCCTCGCACCTAAGGATGGCGGCGGCCATCTTTGATTTTCCCCTGCGGAGGAGAGACCCCGCTGGACACCGCGAGGGGGGAGCAGGACGGCTCCCCCTGCAGCGAGCAGCACCGGGAACTGCGCAGGAGTGGCGGCCTGAATCAGAGCCCTCCCACGGGGCTCCTGCGGCGAAGGAACGCCACGGACAAGGTAGGGGGCCGCGGTCGTGGTCTGCCACAGCCGCAGAACACAACATTCAGCACTTTCAAGTGAATTATATGTTACTTCACAAAGTGTTTGGCAGTGGAAGGAGTTTGTTGTGCTATTATTGAGGTGACACCAGAATTTGAATATATATATTTTTTTTGCATGCTGGATTGTAATATGAACTATCCTAGTTCTTTTCTGCATCCATTGCAAATCTAAAGTTATGATTATTTTGATTATTTCAGTTTTATTGTAATTATGATATCCTCTGCATTTTTGGAAAGAGGATTCATAAAAGAATACACTATTTGATTTATTACATGATTGGATCTGATATTTCTGTTAAGTGTTCTTTACTTTTTACATGATATTGTTGTGTTTGTATAAACTGCAGTAAATATAAAATAAATGAATACAGATTAATAAGGCATTTTTAATGTTGGTAAGTGTTTGAAATAATTGAATTACTGTATTTTAAAGCGGTTCTCATGTTGCATGATGGTTGTTGCAGACTTAGTAATCCAGTGTCAGGCACAGGCTAGGGCATTATTTTGGGTAGATTTTCGACCCACTGCGTGCGTAAATTCCGGCCTTTATGCACCTGGCCAGGCCTTGCACTCACCGAGCCAATTTTCCACAAGGCCCGGTCCCGCGCGTAAAGGCCGGTACGCACACAAGTGCCGGCCTTCCTTCAAGGGGGCGGGCCGGGACTGCTCCATTGTTCGCTGTCCTCGGGAGCTGAAGTAAGTTGCAAAACAAGAAGAAAAAAAAGAAAAATAGAGTTTAGGGGGTGGGGAGGGGAAGGGGAAGGAGAAGGGGAAGGGGAAGGGGAAGGGAGGTTAGGCAGGGGGGTAGGGAAGTTCCCTCCCAGTCCGCTCCTTTATTGGAGCAGAGTGGGAGGGAACTGGGGAAGGCCGTGATGCGTTGCCGCACAAAAATTGCGGAAGTCTTCCCCCCCCCCCCTTCGTGCGCGCCGCCCGCACATACGTGCGCAGCCCACTGATTTTATAACATGCGCACACCTTAGTAGCATGGGATCTATTTAATGTTTGACTACTTGCCAGGTACTTGTATCCTGGATTGGCCACTGTTGGAAACAGGATGCTGGGCTTGATGGACCCAGTATGGCAATTTATTATGTTCTTAGGAGCATGACAAAACACGCCTTCCTTTTCACACCTGTAGTGTTAGAGCAGGAGCTGCACCGTGTGTGTGCTCTAATACTAGGTAGGGATTTCCAGGAGTCAGTGGTGGTCAGAGGATGAGGAGCGTACCCCAGAGAGAAGGCAAAGAAAAAAAAACAGAAGATTGGAAAAGGGTGAGAGACAGAGAGGGGGAAGTGGATGGTCAGGAACGAATGGGATGATAGTCAGAGACACGCAGACTAGGAAGAGGTAAGGGGTGAGAGAAAGGGAATGTAAAAGAAGGATGCAGATGAATACGATACAGATGAAGCGTTTACTAAATTCATTTACAAATGATATCCACCATAATAGCTATCAATATTTTCCCTCATAAATTCTAAATACAGTAGCCATTGTTCCAGGGTATCTGTAAATACGTGTTTTGGTGGGGGATTTTTTTACTGACATTTCTACCTAGCAATTATCTTTAGTACTGTAAGTCATCCTGAACTGCCAACCAAAATATTTTTCTATGCAGCGAAGTTTTTGACTGAGAAACAACGGTTCAGCTTGACTGCCTGTTTTCCCTGAGCTGACAGGTTAATGAATTGCTTGATATCACAAATGGAAATTGTTTTACTTTAGTATTAAAGGGAAAAAAAAACCCATTAAAATGCATTCTTTTAAATTGCTTAAAGTCACGTGTGCTCTTCAACAGCAGGGAGTAGGAAGGTGTGGAATCGCTGGCAGGAAGGGAACTTAAAGGGCGGCATTTCATTTGGGTGTTTGAATGCAGACAAAGACTTTGCTCTTCCGAATTCCGAATTTGATGAAGGATAAAGGATGGGACAGGTAGGTTTTTAGATAGGGTCAGCTCAGGCTGTCAAAACTGAAATAGGTGCCTCTCCAGGCCCCATGCACAATACCGTCACTCGCCCCACCAGACGCAGTCTCATCACAGATCTCTCCTACACCACAACCCTTCCAACCTCCCAGTGAGAAATATAGGGTTTTGCTACTCTTAGGCACTGATGGTGCCATCATCCTCTTTCCCCCAAAAAAATATGCACACCACCAATGAATTCTGGGGTCTATATAGGATGGGAGAGAATCCCAATATAAATCCTGAACCTAAAGATCAGCAAAGGTTTCCTGAGCCCACAAAACAGCTCCAACAATGGGCGCAGAGCAGAACTAGGAGGCTACCTTCAGCTCACCAAGCAAAAAAAAAATTCCAATTGTTGAATAACAGCAACACAAAGTCCCTCCACTACTAGACACTCTGTGATGCAGCATTAAACCCTGCAACAAATGTGACTGGGAACCCATATAATCAAATCTTCCAGCATTAACTCTCAGGATGAAACAGCAGCATTCTTACCTATGAAAAAGCAGCAAGCCCTAGAACACAATACCCCCGCCTGTTGGAAAAGCAAAACAAGTATGACGGCTGAAGAGCCTTTTACCGAAGCTACACGCTAGCGCATACATCAGCTGTGTCAAACAAAACACAGGCAGATCCTCCATGAATCTAGAATAAGGGACTTCAAATTAAAAACAGAAACATGCAAACAAAAGCTGAAACAGAAGGCCCAAGAAGCCAGACTCTTCATTTTATTTATTTATAAGTGTAAGGAAGCTCTGGTTTACTTACCAGAGGGAGTGTGCTAACTGGATGGGGAGGTTCGGAGAGATTAGTGAGTAGAGGATGGGGTTTTAACTCCCCTGTCTGGGAGCAGTAGATGGCATGCTCTAGCGATATATAAACCTCTGCCACCATCTTAGGCCATGTATTTTAGTTGTGGATTCTCAGTTTAAGCTTTGCTGAGTTTCCCTGCTGTTGTCTTAACCCCCTGGTTTTGGGCCAGATTTGGGAGATTTTTGTTGTTGGAGAAGGAAGTTTTTCCACCCTTCCTCTTTCTCATTTGGTTTCACTTTTTCAGGGTTCAAACAGCTGACCTATAAACTGAATCATGCAGGAGGAAGAGGAGTCAATGGCAGGGAGAGGAGGTTAAAAGAAGCGACAGGGGACTCAGCTCTGCTGTTGTGCCACTGCCACTTACTGGATGAGCTGCAAGAAGTGGAAGGGGATGGATGGTGAGAAAGGTGAAGGAAAGGGAGAAGAGGAGGGGATGGTGGAGGTGTGAGGGTGCTGGCTTTGCAGAGCGTAGAACAGCAACTTTCTTCAGCCCTCGGGCCACCGCAGGAAGCAGGATTGTAGCATCTGTTTAGCCCTACATGCTATCCTAAAAAGCCAGCCCTGCCATTAACATACTGTCCCACTTGTGACATGGAGAGGAAGGCGCCCCCCCCCTCAAAATATCATGATTCCATGAGATAAGTGGGACGTAGGGGAGTGCGCACCTTGCACATTTTATGAATGAGGGTGTGGTTAATGAAGGCAGCATGGCCACTTTCTTCCCTGACCTCAGCAAGGAGAATCGTATCAAAGCTGGGGACAGCGTTGTGATGGCTTTTTTTTTTTTTTTTTTTGCCCACTCAGTTACGTCGGAAAGAAGGTTGCAGTGACCCGATGATGTTATACCCTGCCTCTTCCCGGTACTGCACATTGGGCTCTGGGACTGACATAGTGCTTCTGTGGGCAAGGCTTCTATGGTAGAACAGGGCCCAAGGTAATCCCTATGATTAAATCCCCCTCCCCCAAGAATGGCCCTGAAAGAAGTAGAGTGGGTGCAAGGAGCTGCAGCTGTTCTTCATCCCATGTATTAGGAGGAGGGAAGGCAACTTTTTCTGAGCTGCACTGTAAGGGATCAGAGGCACTCTCTAGTGGATGACCGTACAAGTCACACAATCCCCCAAAAATAGCACTGATTTTAAACTCTGTGCTTTCTATGCCACATATTGACTCCATTCATCCATCTATCTTTCACTTGCCATGAAGTCATGATAATTTATTATTTTTTGATAAAACACTCTTTGCTGAGCACACTTTCAGTTCTTGCCCACTTATTACTGGTCTTTGGTTACTTTGCATTCCATAAGATTCCTTTTCTCTTGGTTTAATACTTACATAAGAACATGAGGTGTGCCATACTGGGTCAGACTGTTGCGTCCGTCGGTCTTAGACAGCTTCGACTTTCCGGAGGTAACAATACCATTTGGGTTACAGTGGACCGATTTTCGAAGGTGGCTCACTTTGTGGCTCTCCCTGGCTTGCCATCAGCCATTGAACTTGCTAAGTTATTCATCAGTCACATCTTTCGCCTACATGGCATGCCTAAACATATTGTTTCTGATGGAGGAGCTCAATTTACAGCAAAGTTCTGGAAAGCCTTGTGTAAGAAATTTGACATCACACTTGACTTCACCTCTGCATATCATCCTCAGTCGAATGGCCAAACTGAGAGAATGAATAGAACTCTCAAACAATTCCTCCACGCCTATGTCGGTTCACGACAGAATGACTGGGCTGAACTGTTGCCCTGGGCTGAATTTGCCATCAATTCGCATCCAGTGTCATCTACTGGATCTACTCCATTTGAAGTGGTCTATGGATGACAACCTTTACCACCTTTACCACTTCCACTTTTTGTGTCGTCCCCGGCAGCTCAATCTACTGCCAAAAATATACAGCAGCTCTGGAGAAAGATTAAAGAGATGCTCCAAAAAGCAGGACAAAGAGCAAAGAAAGGCTATGATGCTCACCAAAGCAAGGCTCCTGAATTCCAGCCTGGAGACAAAGTTTGGCTTTCTACTAAACATCTGAGACTTAAGCTTCCATCTGCTCGATTTGCTCCATGCTTTGTCGAACCCTTTCCTATTTTCCGACGGTTGGGCTCACTCACCTATAGTCTGAGACTTCCTCCAGCTATGAGGATTCACAATGCATTCCATGTTTCACTGCTGAAATCGCTTGTTCTTAGAGTTTTCCACCAAGTTGATGCAGAAGAAGACATTGAATATAAGGTTGATGTCATCCTTGATGTAAGAAAGAGAGGCAGAGTTTGGGAATACCTCATGTCATGGGAGGAATACGAACTAGAAGAAAACTCTTGGGAACCATTGGCTAATATCATGGACAAAGAGATGCTTCTTCAATTTCATCGATCGCATCCTCAAAAATCTAGATCAGGTAGGGGGTCTGGAGGGGGCCCTTTGAAGGGGGGTACTGTTGCGTCCGTCAGTCTCAAATGGCTTCGACCTCTGTGCCTCACCTTCCTTCTCTCTCCTCAAGCCTTGGCAACACGGCTGCTGCCGCGTCTTCGTGCCGCTCTCTCCAGTGTCTCTGGATCGGCAATGACAATGGTGTTTCGCCATGATTTTCCTGAGGGCCTCCTAGGGTGTGCGCGCGTACGCCACCTACGTCTTTATCCACGTCATGGTGGGAACCTCGGGGGAGTCCCCTCCGAGTGACGTCATCACATCCTGGTATTTAGCCTGCCCTTCTTTTGCTAACAAACTGAGTTAACAAGGATTGGATTGGATCGCCTCCGGTCTAAGCTGCTCTGCCACTTCCCAGCTGTCGCACGAAGCTCTCTCTGTCCTTCGGGGTATTTCTTCACTAACCTAGATACCCGCTCCTTGGGGGTCCTTCTGCACTATTTCAGGTACCTATCTTGGGATACTCACTCCTCGAGGGCCTGCTCTCCCTAATCTGGTGCCTGCCACTGAACAACTTCTGCCTGCCAGGACCTTCAACTATACAGCTTTCTGCTTCAGTGAGTACTAACCCTTTCAGTCTGTCTCACCTTCAGCTTCAGCGCTCTGTGTCTACATCCAGGACCTGTCCCTGCTACGCCTTGCTGCCTATTACCTCCTCGAGTATGAGATTGGTCTCCTCTGCTGAGGACTCCTGGAGTTCTTCTCGGGTTACCTTCACTGCTGCCCGCCCCTCAGGCAGTACCATCGATTTTTGTGATCAGTGTAAACAGTATTCTGATGTTGTGCACCTCAAGCCAGGGGCGCCATTCTTCAAATGCCATTTTTATTGCCAACAGTTCTTTATCCCCAATGCTGTAGTTCTTCTCCGCTGGCAAGAAGTGTCGGGAAAAGAATGAATAGGGGTGCAAGATCTTTGAATCACCGTCTGGCTTAGCACGGCCCCTACACCTACATCAGAGGCATCGACTTCCACAATGAAGGGTCGAGTAGGGTCCGGATGGCGGAGACATGGTTTGCTTTGAAAGGCGTCTTTTAACTTCTGTGAATGCTGTGAGTGAAATATATGTTTTTATGTATTCATTGTTATCTAATAATAAAGTGAGAAACATTATATAGATTAGTAATAGTAGAGTTATAGTCATGATGAAATCTTCTCATTGATTAATTTGAATTTGAATCTCTCATATTAGGTTTTTTTTTTGATCCATAATGAACAAACCCTGTGTTCTTTCTTTGCTCCCTGCTCTAGTTTAACTATTGTCTCTGATATACATTTGCTACAGTGCTCATGACCAAAGGAAACACTTACAATTTAATCTAGCTGTCTACCTCCACCTCCCTTCTCACCTTTGTAACCCCACCCCGGTGTGCGTGTCCTGCACGGATAGAGCCATAAACTTATTTGTAAGTTTTGGGGGGCTGGAACCCTGGCTTGCTCTTTTCTGTGCCCCTTTCTCCAAGGTGTGGATCCTTTGGCTTGCTTGAAAAGGGTTCCTTTCCTTCCCACTGCAGGGGTGGCTGACATTCTTTTGGTTATCCCTGGGACCAAGGGCCAAGCGCGGGAATGCCAATGGGGGCGCAGATAGATGACATCACTTGAAAGCCCTATATATAGCGAGGCCCTGTCCCCAGGACCTCGCCTTGGCAATCGGGCCGACACCGTGGTGTAGTAAGCTTGCCTAATCCTGTTCCAAGTGTCTCCTTGTTCCAGCGTCTCCTTGTTCCTGAGACTCCGTGTGTTTCTGTATCCTTACTCAGGTAGTACCTCCTCGGACTGATCTCCGGTACTGACCTTGGCCTGTGTGACTACTCTCTTGTCTGCTGCCTAGAACTGACCACTGCCTGCCTGACCCTGCCTGACCCTCGCTTGCCCTGACTATGCTCAAACTGACCAATTCTGGACTTATACTCTGGCTCTGACCCTTGCGCTTCACTCGGACACTCTCTTCTGGCCTACAGTGGCTACCAGACCAACCTGCTTGGAATCCACCCGTGGCCTTCACCTGATTAGAACCGCAGCCACTGCCTGCCTCACCTGGAGAACCTTCCGGAGCTTCCAGTTCAGGTCTGGCCCATCCTTTCTGCATCAGCCGCGCACCCTTGCTCGTGGTGGGCACACCCCTCCGCTACCTCTCTGGGAGACCATCCAAGGCCCACCTATGTCCAGGCGGTCCGGGTACCCAAGGGCTCAACTTGTGGAAACCCCGGACTGTTATTGACGAAGCTCCAGCTAGCCTCTGTCTCCTCATGTGCTCCACCTCCTTGTGGCAGGTACACTCTGGGTCCGACCAGAGGGCCGTATTAATCCTGTACCAGGCCAAGGGTCCACCTCCAGCGCATCAGGTTGCCAAGGCCATGGAATCGGCAGAGTCTCCTGCCTTGCAGGCCATCCTTGGTATGGTCACTCATGTCCAAAAACAACAACGGATCATGGAAGCATTGGTCTCCTCCATGGAAAAGATGCATTCTCAATTGGAGGAATCTGCCATGTCCAAATCAGGGGGCTCTTGCCCATACCTTGCCCTCACGGCACCGCTGGCCCTCCCAGCTCCACCCCATTTTAATGGGGATCCTCGCCTCTGTCGAGGCTTCATAACCAACGTTCTATGCAGTTCTCACTGCAACCCTCGCTTTTTCCCGATGAGGCAACTAAGATTACATTCATCATTTCGCGTCTTGAGGGGAAGGCCCTGGCATGGGCTTCCCCACTCTGGGAGCCTTCCGACGCAATTCTTCATCAGCTCCCTCAGTTCGTCTTCCGAAGCACCTTCGAGGACACAGGCAGACAGGCGGTTGCTGGCCACCACCTACTCCACCTCCATCAAGGCTCACACTTGCTCGCTGATATACAGTGGAGTTGGGTTGGCAAGAAGACTGCCCTGAGAGCACTCTACCTCGAAGGACTGTCTCCTGCCCTTAAGGATGAACTAGCTGCCCACGAGATCCCCGTATCTCTGGAAGACCCGATCTCCCTGGTCGGTACACTACCGCCTTCGACAACGGCAATCAGGAGGTAAGGGTCCTTCGACCCCCTGTCCTACAACCACCCCGTTCGGCGAATCCTCGGTTGAAGGCCTTACCAGCGGCCCCTCAACCTCCTGAGGAGCCTATGCAGATCAACTGCGGCTGCCTGACTCCAGAAGAACGTCTCTGATGAAGAAAATCTGGTCTTGCTTATATTGTGGTGGTTCCGGACATCCTTCTTCAGACTTTCTCTGTGCGTCCGGGAAACTCCAGAGCCTGAGCCTGGTGGGGGGTCGAGAGTTTGGGCTCTACAGTTTCTGGCCCTCAACTGTTGCTGCCAATCTCCCTCACATTCATTCGCCACTACCACCCTCATGAACACTGGGGTGAGTGGAAATTCATTATGGAAGAAATCGTCAAGCTCCTTCAGATACCAGTCCAACCACTGGAGGTACCACTACGTTATCGCCTCAATGCAAGGAGAACCTCTCCCTGATTGGATCACTCACCATACCATGGCCATTTACCTCAGTGCTGGGACCCTCCATGATGAGGAGATCTCCCTCCTGATCTTGAAACGATCAGCACACCCCATATTTCTTGGACTTCCTTGGCTTCAGTTACATGAACCCCCACTTCAACTGGCAATCCCTGCAACTCACTCAGTGGGGGTCCTCGATATCAACTCACTGTTTACGGCAAGTGTCTCCATTTGTGACAGTTCTAAGCTCTTTCCTGGGTTACCTGCTCCATACTCAGAATTTGAAGATGTGTTCTCCAAACAAAACGCCGATATCTACCTCCACTCCGGAAGTTTAACTGCCCCATAGAACTCCTACCTGGAACCATGCCACCCAAGGGCAGAACCTATCCTCTTTCACTCCCAGAAACCCAAGCGATGTCAACATACATCAAGGAAAATGTGGCCAAAGGATTCATAAGACCCTCTACTTCCACGGCAGGTGCCTGGTTTTTCTTTGTAAAGAGGAAGGATTGCAGTCTAAGATCATGCATAGACTACAGAGGTTTGAATGCAATAGCCTGTAGACCGGTACCCACTGCTACTTATCAGTGAACTGTTCGACCACCTACAGGGAGCACAAATCTTTACTAAACTAACCTACCGGGGGGGGGGGGGGCATACAACCCTAGTACGGATTCAACTGGAAGACATCTGGAAAACCGCCTTCACCACAAGAGATGTCACTATGAGTAACATCATAATGCCCTTCGGGCTTTGCAATGCCCCTGCAGTCTTCCAGCAGCTAATAAATGAGATAATCTGGGACATTTTGTACTCATTCAATCGTATAGGTAATCTGGATGATATGTTTAATCTTCTCCAAAGACCTAGAATCTCATTGTTCCCACATTCAAACAGTCCTCCAAGCCTTAGAGACATCATCTCTATGCTAAATTGGAGAAGTGCATATTTTTGAGCAATCCAGTCTCCCATTCTAGGCTACATCATCTCCAGCCTTGGGTTCACCATGGATCCTGACAAGCTCCAGGGTATTCGAGATTGGCTTCAACCAGTGGATCTCTGAGCCCTACAAAGATTCCTTGGATTCACAAATTACTATCGAAACTTCATTGCCAATTACTCCACTTTGGCCACTCCACTCACCGCTATGACAAGAAAGGGATGTGACCTTCGAGTCTAGAGCCCCAAGGCCCAATCAGCCTTCCACTGAAAGAGGCCTTCTATAGCGGCCCGTGTCTATGTCACCCGGATCTTAACCGCCCCTTCATAGTCGATGTCGACGCATCCGCCATTGGAGCAGGAGCGGTCTTGAGTCAATACTCCACCAAGGGAACCCTAGTTCCATGTTCTTTCTATTCACATAAATTCTCCTCCACAGAACAGAATTATACCATAGGGGACCGCGAACACCTAGCAGTGAAACTTGCCCTCCAGGAATGGCATCCCTGGCTTGAAGGGGCGCAGCACAAATTCACAATATTTACCGGACCATAAAAGTCTGGAACACCTCAAGGAGGCCCAGTTACTTAACCAAATACAAACCCGCTGGGCCCTGTTCTTTGAGCGCTCAACTTCGAGCTCTGCTATCACCCAGTGGCGAAAAACCTCCTTGCAAATGTGCTCTCTCGCTCCATCGAGCCAGAAGACACACCAGAGACTCCCAGGCACTTTATCGATCCAGCTTGCATATCAATTGCAGTCACCACCACGGTACCAGCTGGGAAGACTGTGGCCCCCCGCCCTCTCCATGAACACGTGCTCCATTGGGCTCACGATTCCAAGCTGGCTGTCACCCCCAGCCGAGCCCCAGACTCTCGAGATGCTCCGAATGCACTATTCGTGGCCTGGAATGACGAAAGACTCCCAAGAATATGTGGACTCCTGTCTGGTTTGTGCACAGCAAAAAACCCCAACTGGCCACCCATGGGGGCTTCTTCAACCACTTCCTGCACCCACTGAACCCTGGTCAAGTCTTCCACAGATTTCATAGTGGATCTGCCTCTTTCAAAAGGAAATACTGAAAATCTGGGTCATCATTGACCGCTTCTCAAAAATGGCCCACTTTGTCCCCTTTCCTGGACTCCCATCGGCTCCAGAGCTAGCTCGACTCTTTTTAACCTACATATTTCATTTACATGGACTAACAGAAGAAATCGTCTCCGATCGTGGCCCTCAATTTGCCGCTAAATGTTGGAGGTCTCTCTGTAAAAAGTTCAATATTACGTTAAAAACTTAACATCAGCCTATCATCCGCAAGCAAATGGCCAGGCCAAGAGGACTAATTGCTCTTTGAAAACCTTCCTGCGAGCATATGTCAATGACCAGCAAGATAAACTGGGCTGACTTCCTGCCATGGGAAGAAAACTATCTCATAACACCCATATCACCTCTGCCACGGATGTTTTCACCCTTTGCTGTAGTCTTTGGCCATCAACCTGCACCTACCCTGCTGGTTCCACTCAGTGTACCCTCACCTGCAGCCCCAATCTACAGCACAAACCATACGCCAGCTCTGGAACCAAGTTAGGGAGCGGCCCTTCCAAACAGCTGACAGGCCAAACGCTTCACAGAGACCCATCGTCAGACCGCGCCTCTGTTCCTGCCTGGACAAAAAGTCTAGCTTAGTACTAAGCACATCCAGTTACGATTACCTTCCCAATGGCTAGCTCCCAAATTTATTGGTCCATTTCCCATCCTTCAACGTATAGGAGCAGTAACCTACCAGCTAAAGCTTCCAGCTTCCATGGGAATTCACAACACATTCCACATGTCGCTACTCAAACCATTGGTCCTATCTTGGCCTTCACGAAGGCCTCCTCCTCCTACACAACATTCAGCGGAACCTGAAAACACCCTACAAGTCAAAGAAGTCCTGGATGTCTGATGCCATCAAGGCCACTGGGAGTACCCTCCTGTCCGTGGGAGGGCTTCGTCCCAGAAGAAAACTCCTGGGAGCCCTCTCACCATATTTTTGACAAAAAACCTGCTCTTGGACTTCCACCGAGATCATCCAGAAAAACCCAGATTGGTAAGGGGGAGGCCTAGAATGGGGGGGGGTACTGTTGCGCATCCCAGCCGCATGGGTGCTGCGACTGGGCCTGCTCACCTCGCGCTGCCCTCAACTAGCTCCCGGTCTCACCGCTGCTGCCAGCTCCCACCGACCCTGTCACTCACCACGGCCCTCTCTGGCTTCTTCCAAGCTGCAGGCCTCGCAGTGGAGCTCCCATCGGGGCTCCGCGTCTTCGGCCGCCTCGTCCCCACCCCTAGGCGCATGCGCTGCCAACGTGCTCCAATTTAAAGGGCCAAGTGCGGGAACACCCTTGGGGCGCAGATTGATGACATCACTTGAAAGCCCTATATATAGCCAGGCCCTGTCCCCAGGACCTCGCCTTGGCAATCGGGTCGATACCATTGTGTAGTAAGCTTGCCTAATCCTGTTCCAAGTGTCTCCTTGTTCCAGCGTCTCCTTGTTCCTGAGTCTTCGTGTGTTCCTGTATCCTTACTCAGGTAGTACCTACTCGGACTGATCTCTGGTACTGACCTTAGCCTGTCTGATGTGTCTTCTGCCTGGAACTCACCACTGCCTGCCTGACCATTCTCTTCATCTGCTGCCTGGAACTGACCACTGCCTGCCTGACCATTCTCTTCATCTGCTGCCTGGAACCGACCCTCGCTTGCCCTGACTATGCTCAGATTGACCTTGGTATTTGACCCCTGCTTTGGCTGACCACTTCTGGACTGATACTCTGGCTCTGACCCTTGCGCTTCACTTGCACACTCTCTTCTGGCCTACTGTGGCTACCAGACCAACCTGCTTGGAATCCACCCACGGCCTTCACCTCACTAGACCCGCAGGTGCTACCTGCCTCGCCCAGAGAACCTTCCTGGACTGTTACCTCCCTGAGATCTCCGGAGCTTCCAGTTCAGGTCTAGCCCATCCTCTCTGCATCAACTGTGCACCCTTGCTCGTGGTGGGCACACCCTTCCGCTACCTCTCTGGGAGAATATCCAAGGCCCACCTAAGTCCAGGTGGTCCAGGTACCCAAGGGCTCAACCTGCGGAAAACCCCGGACTGTTATTGGCGAAGCTCCAGCTAGCCTCTGTCTCCCCGTGTGCTCCGCCTCTTGGTGGCAGGCGCTCTCTGATTCTGACCAGAGGGCTGTACCAATCCTGTACCAGGCCAAGGGTCCACCTCCAGTGCATCAGAGAGAGAGAGAGAGAGAAAGAGAGAGAGAGGGACAGAGGGAGCTTGTGTGAGGGGCAGTAGTGAAAGAGGAGTCAAACTCTGGGAGTGGAGGGGAGAGATAGTGGCAGGCGGAGGAGTTGGAGCCTGAGAGGGCATAGTGAAAGGAGACTGGCCAGGGGAGTAGGGAGAGAGGGTCAAAGAGACACTCTTATAGTAAACGTCTAGGGAAATTCTGCTCAAAATATTTAAAACTCTGCATCTTTAAGTAATAGCTCTTTTCTGTATTACATCTTAAATTAATTACTTAAATATTTTCATGTATATTGTGTTATTTTGACCAATGTAAAGTTTTTGTGTGTAGAATTTTAAATTTTTTTGTGCAGAATTCCCCCAGGAGTGAAATGGGCAATATCAGGGTAGAAGAGTCAAAAGAGTCTAGAAGTAATCATGAGAGGCAAGAGTATCTCACAAACTCAAATTAATGGTTGCCTGGGTTAGATCTTCCTAGGAAGTGCTTGGATTGGAGCAGAAGGGACACATGCTGATTGATCACAGTATATAAGTACAGCCCAGAAAGCCTTTCTCTGCTGACACATCAATATTCTGGAACCTATGTTCTTAAAGCTTTATTCCAGACTAGTTTCTGTCTTCCTGGATTCCAGTCTGGTTCATAAATTCTGATTTCCTGTTGGTTACCTGATCTCAGCATTTGCATACTATATTATTCTCTAAGCAGCTGTCCCAGCCTAGTTTTGGCCTAACTTAGGCCTAGATTTATCAAAATGCAGTAAATATCACATGAGATAGGAAAAGGGGTATGTTTTATGTCCTATTTATCACAAAGTGCACTATGCAAAGGTATTACCACAGAATGCAATAACTTTTTCACATTGCAGTAAGTATCACAATTGTGGAGCATGAATGTTCATTAAATTGATAGGATGACTAGCTTCAAACCCAGATTTGATAGACACGGGTGGTTGAAGTGGCAAAATGACTGCTCTGTCTACAATAGAAATGACCCTTTATGTAACACTGTTGTTTAAATAAGGTGGAAGGTTTGAATAACAGAAATGTCCAAGCATGTTTTTGTGCTTTCTGTTCATGCAACCTCTTAATCCTGCTTCATATTGATGAAACAGTTACATGCAAATATGTGCAAATCAGATAGAGTTAGAATGAGTATGAATCACGCTTTGCAGTTAAATTAGGTTTTGTATTCGTGAATCACTGACATTCTGCTAAAATATAGATCTGTTTTGTTTAATCACAGAGTCATTAGTCTCCTCTCAGGGGTTTCCAGTTTTGGAAATAAGCTTTCCTACATGAATGAACCACTGAGAATGCAATTCCAATACTAGGCAGAAACTTTTTCTGCTTTTGCATGAATGAAAAATAGGTGTGTGACCTGAGACTAATTAAAGCTGTGAGACTAATTAAAGCTGTGACAGTGAAAGATGTCATGTAGGTCATGTGAAAATTTATAGGAAAACTGGATGACTCAGTGAAGTGGAATTTTCATACAGACAAGTCACTCTTACCTCTGCCCTTCTCCTCTACTACCACTTCACTTCCCGACTCTGTGCTTTCTACCTGGCTGCACCATGTGTACATAAATTTGCTTTATTATGTACATAAGTTTATTACATGTTTCTTTACCGATTTCTAGCCTTAAGCTATCGCTCCCACGTCCAACTGTCTCTGCACTTCCCAGTTCTCTGTTAACCTGTTTTTTGTAACTGCTCCCTTCCTGCTTTGTTTACCCCTGTTACATGTAAACCGGCATGATATCTCTGATGATGGTCAGTCAAGAAAAAACACAAATAAATAAATAAAAATAAATGTGCTTGGAATAGACTTCCTGAGCTGGTTTAAATGACATCTAAAAACCTACCTTTTTGAGTCTGCTTTTAAATCGTAAGACTTGTCTGCTTTCAGCCTCATTAACCAACTAATTTTACTGTATAAAACTCCCCAAGTCTCTTATGCTCTGTAAATGTCTTGATTAGATTGTACTGTATTTTATTTGTTTATTGTTTTATTTTTATTTATATTCTGCTTTTCGGCACTTCAAAAAGGATTATATTCAGGTACTGTAAGTATTTCCCTATCCCCAGAAGGCTTACAATCTAACTGGGAGATGCATCAAATTGCAGCAGGGTTCTAACGTGAGTTAAACAGCATATATTGTACAATATAGCCCTATCGTAGTGATATTGTGCAGTGTACGTGATATTTTGCATAACCCTGCCCAGATTCTCTCCCCTATTTAAATAAGCTGCTTTGTATGCATGTATTTTGAAAATCCATGCAAAGCAGTATATTAATAGGCAACTTGATGTTAATAAATTAATGCTGCCAACTTAGAAAATTGTCAACCACATTAATTTAAACATCACTGGAGAAAACGGTAATCTGTTGCTGGAGCCTCAGGACCCTAATTCAGGTCCTGAGTCTCCTACATTAAATTTAAAGGGCCATTGTTAAAAAAAAAAAAATTATGGTAGAAATAGAAAAAGGTGTACGGGGTCAAAGCTGATCCCCTTCCTCAACCAGGGCCACCTCGCATCCCAAGATAAAAATAGAAAATGGATATTTGCATGGTGACAGCCCCCCAACCCTGTCAAAATACAATAAAAGAGTATCCCACACATCCCGCTTTCAATAGTAGTATGTCCCATCCTGGCAGATCTCCTCCATTCCTCCCAATACCCCCGATCACCCAAGTGGTAGAAAACCTTGTTGGGATCAAGTGGAGAATCCATCCCCCCAAACCCCCTCCTGCACCTCCTAACTTCCAAAATCAACATAAGATCCAGTATTTGAGCCTGGTGCTCTCCCTAGCCCTGAGCCCAGTTGGTGCCATTTTTCAAAATGGCACAGACTTGACCTTCCCATGTGCTTGGAGCAAGGTCAGGTTGGCACCATTTTGAAAAATGGCCTGACTGGGCCCAAAACTGGATCCTGTGTTGATTTTGAATGTTTTAGGGGTGCGGGAGTGGAGTTTGTGGAAATGGGGTCTCCACTAGACCCCGATGAGGTTTACCACCCCTTGGGGGATCTGGGGGGAGGGTTAGGGGGACCCTAGATCCCAACAATTTTTTTTTTAGCATTGAGCGGGTGAGAGGAAGGGGGGACCTGCCAGGACATACTAGTTTTGAAAGGGAGGGTGGGGGATACTCTTTTATTGCATTTTGACAGGGTTGGGGGACCTTCATTGCACGAATACCTATTTTCTATTTTTAACTTTGGATATCGGGACCACTTCAAGTGGCAGCCAAGGGGTGAGGAGGGGGGTCAGCTTTCACCCCTCGCACCGTTTTTTCTATTTTTGCTGAGATTTTTTTTTTTTTTACATGGTCCTTTAAGGAGATGGCAGCCCATGAGGTTGGGACCAACATCATGTGTAAAAGGACGATTTCATGTTTTTGTGCCCTTCGGTGTTTTGCTGTGAGACAAAACCACGTGGCAATACAGATACGCTGTGTTTTTCATGTGAGGGGCCCACCATCACGGCAACACCCTCCCCTGCAATAGTGGGACCCGTCCCATGAAAATAACTGTGGCTTAGTGCATCTAGCTATAAGTTTGTACCTGAGGCAATGGAGGGTAAAGTGACTGTAAGCTCTGTTGAGCAGGGTCTGTCTTATATGTTGTTTGTATAATGCTGCTTACGTCGAGTAGTGCTATTGAAAAGTTAAGCAGTAGTAACCCTGCTCAGCAAATCATCAGATCCAGCTCAGACAGCTAATACTTACTGATGACTCTTCAATAGCCTCGTAAGGGATGATCTGGCTGTCCCAAGCTGATATGAGGTATAGAATCATTCACAATAGCATCTACTCAAAAATCGTACAACTTTGTTTTTTGATTCTGTGCTAAAGCTGCACTCTTCAGAAGTCTCCCCATGCATATTATGGCATGCAAATAATGGAAGAGGTGGTCCTTAAACACTTGCACATTCCATTCCGTGCACGGATTCCGCTACCTACAGAGGAATCCGTGCATGGACTACTGAGACTTCGAATGCTAGTCTCGGCAGGCAGGAAGGGAGCGAGAGGTCACTGGTTGTGAAATGTATCCACCTCTGAAGGCGCTCCTCCTGGAACAGGGCTGAGGTATATTGGCGGAGCCGTGGGGAAGAGTTCAGGGCTGCGGCTCGTGTCCTGGAGATTTTGGATCTGGCAATTCTGGTCGCCGTATCTCAAAAAAGATATAGTTGCAATGGAGAAGGTACAGAGAAGGGCAACCAAAATGATAAAGGGGATGGAACAGCTCCCCTATGAGGAAAGGCTGAAGAGGTTAGGGCTGTTCAGCTTGGAGAAGAGACGGCTGAGGGGGGATATCATAGAGGTCTTTAAGATCATGAGAGGTCTTGAACGAGTAGATGTGACTCGGTTATTTACACTTTCGAATAATAGAAGGACTAGGGGGCATTCCATGAAGTTAGCAAGTAGCACATTTAAGACTAATCGGAGAAAATTCTTTTTCACTCAACGCACAATAAATCTCTGGAATTTGTTGCCAGAGGATGTGGTTAGTGCAGTTAGTGTAGCTGGGTTCAAAAAAGGTTTGGATAAGTTCTTGGAAGAGAAGTCCATTAACTGCTATTAATCAAGTTTACTTAGGGAATAGTCACTGCTATTAATTGCATCAGTAGCATGGGATCTTCTAGGTGTTTGGGTAATTGCCAGGTTCTTGTGGCCTGGTTTGGCCTCTGTTGGAAACAGGATGCTGGGCTTGATGGACCCTTGGTCTGACCCAGCATGGCAATTTCTTATGTTCTTATGTTCTTATGTTCTTATGTTCAGCAGTGCTGAGCTAATTCACTGCTGGAGACAGAGACAGAAAATAAAATAAAGCATTAAAAAATGTTGTGCCTAAATTATAGTGATGTCTTCCGTGTAAATGCTGTCTTCTGGCCATGCAGTCATTAATCCTGAACTTGTAATCAAATGTATTCAAGAGCTGAAAGTGTGCTAATGAACAGTCTGAGCCGGAATTCTGTGTGCTTTCACGGTCTATAAACTGCGGTGCCACGTTCAGGGCACGTGTTACAATTCTGATTTCTAAAACCTCCTGCCTTTTTTGCATTCAACAAGTAGGGGGTATCCTTGAAATGATCATCACCTCAAGATTTAGTTATTCAGAAAGAAGCTTCAACATTGTGGTAATAAAAAAAAAAAAAAGTACCAGCAGTTTTATACCTGATTAAGAAATCATGATTTAATTAGGGAGTTGTTTTTTTTTAAGTCTGGAAATTTCTTCCTGCTCCTTTGGTTTTCTACTGCAGTCAGAATTGTCATATATTAGGCTATGGCACCAGGATCCTTTTTCACAACTGGCTGGGCTTTCTCCCACGATTTTTATTAGCCACCCCTCCTAATCTAGCCCAGCTATTCCAACAACAGTCCTTCAGAACCCACCAATAGTTAGGTGATATCACTGATGCGCCTTTCCCCTCCACAGCATCCCCAGCTCCAGTTGGCTCAGAAAGCAGAGGCAAGGCCTGGGAACCAAACCATGGTCTTCTACATAGCAATACTGCTGCCACTGCCCTACTGGACCAGACAATTAGGGATCATTTTTATCTATAAGTTCAGAAGTTTATTTATAGCATTCCTCTCTCCAAATTATTTCATTCTTGTCCTTTAAAAACGAAAGATGGCATAGAGATGGACCAAAATTTGATTGTTTTGATTATAATTTGAAGACAGGACTGTGCAATGATGCGCAAGATGGCAGAATAATGGTTAATGATGATTATGCATCATAGTTTTCTACTCCAGAACACTATACTAACACACGCTAAGTCCTGTTCTCAATTGCAGTCTTCTTTGTTTCGGACAGTTATTCTAGATCAGAAATTTGTGGTGCAGGATCAAAAAAAAAAAAAGCTGCATTGCAATTCTGTATGGTGTCACTAAGCTTTGCCCATAGGATCACAATCGGTAGAATCCAAAAAAGTTTATTCAGGACTTAGCTGAATAAACTTCTGTTGTAAAATATCACCCTCTGCTGAACTGCATAGTTTTAACTGGGTAAGTCGAGATCACTGCATTATATATTCTAATAAACTGAAAATAAAATGCTTTTTTTCTACCTATGCCATTTTTCTACCTATACCTATGCCATTGGTCTCGAATCTTTTTCCTGACATCATAAGAACATAAGAAGTTGCCATACTGGGTCAGACTAAGGGTCCATCAAGGCCAGCATCCTGTTTCCAACAGTGGCCAATCCAGATTACAAGTGCCTGGCAAGTACCCAAACATTAAGGATGTCCCTTGCTACTGATACCAGTAACAGCAGTGGCTGTTCTCTAAGACAACTTGATTAATACCAGTTAATGGACTTCTCCTCTAGAACTTATCCAAACCGTTTTTAAACCCAGCTACACTAACTGCACTAACCATATCCTCTGGCAACAAATTACAGAGCTTAATTGTGCGTTGAGTGAAAAATAATTTTCTCCAATTAGTTTTTAATGTGCTATGTGCTAACTTCATGGAGTGCCCCCTAGTCCTCCTATTATCTGGAAGAGTAAATAACCGATTCACAATTACCCGTTCTAGACCTCTCATGATTTTAAAGACCTCTATCATATCCCCCCTCAGCAGTCTCTTCTCCAAGCTGAATAGCCATAATCTCTTTAGCTTTTCCTCATAGGGGAGCTATTCCATCCCCTTTATAATTTTGGTCACCCTTTTCTGTACCTTCGCTAGTGCAACTATATCTTTTTTGAGATGCGGCAACCAGAATTGTACGCAGTACTCAAGGTGTGGTCTCACCACGGCATGATACAGAGGCATTCCTGTTTTATTCATCATTCCCTTCCTTATATTTCCTAACATTTTGTTTGCCTTTTTGACTGCCACAGTACACTGAGCTGACAATAACAATGTATTATCCACTATGATGCTTAGATCTTTTTCCTGGGTGATAACTCCTAATATGGAACCTAACTTCATGAAAATACAGCATGGGTTATTTTTCCTATATGCATCACCTTGCACTTGTCCACATTAAATTTTCATCTGCCTTTGGGATGCCCAATCTGCCAGTCTTGCAAGGTTCTCCTGCAATTTATCACAATCTTCTTGTGAGTTAACTACTCTGAATAATTTTGTATCATCTGCAATTTTGATTACCTCACTCGTATTCCTTTCCAGATCATTTATAAAAATATTGAAAAGCACCAGTCCAAGTACAGATCCACTGTTGACCCTTTTCTACTGAGAAAATTGACCATTTAATCCTACTCTCTGTTTAAACCAGTTTGTAATCCATGAAATTACATTGCCTCCTACCCCATGACTTTTTAGTTTTCTTAGAAGCCTCTCATGAGGAACTTTATCAAACGCCTTCTGAAAATCCAAACACACTACATCTACCAGTTCACCTTTATCCACACATTTATTAACCCCTTCAAAAAAATGAAG
Organism: Rhinatrema bivittatum; assembly: GCF_901001135.1. Classification (NCBI taxonomy): domain Eukaryota; kingdom Metazoa; phylum Chordata; class Amphibia; order Gymnophiona; family Rhinatrematidae; genus Rhinatrema; species Rhinatrema bivittatum. The sequence goes on from NC_042615.1 coordinate 93,587,017, forward strand.
CAGATTTGTGAGGCAAGTCTTCCGATGGGTAAATCCATGCTGATTGTTTTCCATTAAATCATGACTTTCTATATGCTTTGTGATTTTGATCTTTAGAATAGTTTCCATTATTTTTTCCAGCACTGAATTCAGGCTCACCAGTCTATAGTTTCCTGGATCACTCCTGGAGCCCTTTTTAAATATTGGAGTTACATTGGCCACCCTCTAGTCTTCAGGTACAATGTTACAAATTTTAACTAATAGATCTGAAATTTCATTTTTTAGTTCCTTCAGAACTCTAGGGTGTATATCATCTGGTCCAGGTGATTTGCTACGCTGTAATCTGTCAATCTGGCCTACTACATCTTCCAGGTTCACAGTGATTTGGTTCAGTTCTTCTGACTCATCACCCTTGAAAACCATCTGCGGAACCGGTATTTCCCAAAAATCCTCATTAGTAAACACAGAAGCAAAGAATTAATTTAGTCTCTCTGCAATGGTCTTATCTTCCCTAAGAACCTCTTTAACCCCTTGGTCATCTAACGGTCCAACCGACTCCCTCATGGGTTTCTTCCTTCGGATATATATTTTTTAAAGTTTTTATTATGAGTTTTTGCCTCTATGGCCAACTTCATTTCACATTCTCTCTTAGCCTGTCTTATCAATGTTTTACACTTAACTTGACAATGTTTATGCTTTTTCCTATTTTCTTCAAATAGATACTTTTTTCCAATGTTTGAAGGATTTTTTTTGGCTAAAATAACCTCTTTCACCTCACCTTTTAACCATGCCGGTAATCATTTTGTCTTCCTTCCACCTTTCTTAATGCATAGAATACATCTGAACTGTGCGTCTAAGATGGTATTTTTAAACAATGTCCACACCTGTTGTACACTTTTAAACTTAGCAACTGCACCTTTCAGTTTTTTCTATTTTCCTTATTTTATGAAAATTTCCCTTTTGAAAATTTAGTGTTAGAGTTGTAGATTTCCATATTGTCCCTCTTCCAGTCATTAGATCAAATTTGATCATGTTACATTTTCTATTGCCAACTGGCCCCAAATCTCACCAAATCCTGCGTTCATCTAAGAATTAGATCTAAAATAGCTCCCTCTCTCGTCAGTTCCCTAACCAATTGCTCCATGAAGCAATTATTTATTCCATCCAGGAACTTTACATCTCTAGCATGTCCTGATGTTACATTTACCCAGTCAGTATTGGGGTAATTGAAATCTCCTATTATTATTGCACTGCCAAATTGGTTAGCTTCCCTGATTTCTCTTAGCATTTCATCATCTGTCTCATCATTTTGGCCGGGTGTAAAGTCATATACTCCTATCACCATACTCTTACCCAAAACATATGGGATTTCTACCCATATAGATTCTACTGAGCATTTAGTCTCTTGTATGATCTTTATCCTGTTGGACTCCATGCCCTCCCAGACATAAAGCACCATACTCCCACCAAGTTGATCCTCCCTATCATTGTGATATAGTTTGTACCCTGATATAGCACTGTCCTGTTGGCTATTCTCCTTCCACCAGGTCTCTGAGATGCCAGTTATGTCTGTCTATCTCATCATTCACTGCTTATACACTCTAACTCTCCCGTCTTCTTAGACTTCTGGCATTGGCTAACAGACATTTCAAAGTGCATTTTTTTGTTTGTTTTTACAACCTGCTTTTCAGTTAATAGGGATAATTTGGAATCCTTTAGCTCAGATAATTCTTTACTTATAGGCACATTGACTACTTTTGCTTTTATTAGATTCTCCATGTTGGGATGCCCTAATTCTCCTGTTTCATTGGTATCCTTCAAAGATACCTTCCTCTGAACCTTGCACTGCTGAGTGACTGTCGACTTTCCCCCTTGTTCTAGTTTAAAAGCTGCTCTTTTCCTAACTTCTTTTCCACGCTCTACTTTCCATTTTATTTTCTGTCTCTCCTGTCTTCATCACTTCTTCCCCAGCCTGTCTTTCCTTCATTTCTCTCTTCTCTGCTCTAAATCTCTCCCTTACATTAGCATCATATCACCATCTTCTTACACCTGGATTTCATCTCTCCTTCTCCATCACTCCTATCCTTCATCTCCCACCCCTCTAGTTCTCCCTGTCCCCAACCTTCCATCTCCCCCTATAAGTTAATCCCTCCATCAATCTCCTGATAACTGGCTCCCTTCTCCCCCAACAGCCAGTCCCTTCTCACACTACTCCTCATCATTCTCGCATTGACTTTCTTACCCTTTCTCACCCATCTCGTTTTACTCACCTGTAGCAGGATCCCAATTTGGTTGGTGGTGCTGCTGCATCCAGAGAGATACAATGCTGGGGTTCATCCAGCAGGGGGGAAGCTTAACTTCCTGGGCCTTTAGTGTGGACATGTCCGTGGATGCATCAAGCCAGTCACTGACCACTGCTCTTCTTTGCTCTGTACAGGGTTCTTCAGGAGGAGCTGAAAGAGCCACCAGGGAAAAATACAAGTAAGTACCTCCACCCTCTCCACTCACTGTCCTGTGATCCAAATAAAAGAAAAGGTCTCTGAGTCCAAATTGGTGTTCAACAAAAAATTTACTTTAGTTTAAAAATTAAAATCCAGGCAAGAATTGTAAAGATCACAAATAAAATGAAAAAAATTAGTATAAAAAACACCATGATCTCTTTATCCATGCCTCTCCTCCTTAACGTTCTTTTCTGCCCTGCAGCAGCATCCATATCCAACAATCCTTCCTCTTGAAGGGTAGGATATCCCCATTGCAATTCCAGCATACAAGCTGAAGAGGAAGGATAGAGAAAAAACCTCTTTCCAAAAACTAGTCCTTAGAATCAAAACAATTCCTACTGGAATTGCCCCAAATCTCAAAACTCTCTTCACCCCTTGCTTCAGTGTCTTAGCAAAGGCAAAAAGAATCAAAGTCAGCCTTTCCAGATGCTGGGGGGAATCACTTCTGTTAGGAACTGGTTCCTCTCAAATCCAAAAATTGCAAACTCCTCAAATCTCCAAAGGTCTACTCCTTGGGTCTCCTCTACTGCAAAGCAGACAAACCCTCTCTCCTCCTGGTCAGTCCGTCTGGGGGATAGTAAGACCCAAATCACATGCTCTGGGGGATTTTTATAGTCCCCCAAAGTTGCCCACAAAAAAGGTGGGGATAAGACAAAAGGAGGTTCCTAAAAATGAAAAACCACTGTCTATGCTAGAAACTAGGAGTGACAGGCAAAGCTGAGTCACACACCTACTCTCACATTCTCCCATCCCTTCCAGTTTGTTTCCCTCACCTCATCATCTCTGCTCTGACTCCCTTACTCCAAATAATCCCCTCTCATGCTTCTCCCCATCACCCTCTCTCTGATTCATCCTCCCCCCCAATATATTCTCTGGCTCTCTATCATATATGCTCCCTCAACATCGCTTATGGCTCTCAGACACCCCCCCCCCCCCCCCAAAAAAAAAAAATCACCTCTTTTTCTCTCAAACCCTTCCTCCTCTCAATCTTTCTCTCTCACTCCATCTATCTCCATTATTCCTCTGGCTTTCTCTCACCCCATCATATCTGTCTCTCTTAAACACACACAGAGTCACCATTTCTACCCCAATACCACTGCATCTCTACTCCATCACTATATCTGGCTTTCTTTTGAACAGAGACCATCCCCCTCTGGCTCTCTCTTCCACTCAATTACCACCAACTGTTTTGCATCCTCTTCCCATGTACTGTACTGTTGAACTCTCCCACACTCATCCCCTTCTCCCACATGATTCTTGTGTACCCCCATACCCAGGGTCTCTTTCATCACTTCAGACAGCCCCATTTTTCTTTTCTGATTTCAGGGAATGGGGGAAGATACTGCATTCACCTCTCCTTCTTGTGCTTTACTCAGCATTCAAAACCCCTCCTCATCTCCCCCCAACATTTATCCTCTCCCACCATACTCTTCTCACATCACCAGCACTCGTCCCCTCTTCACTTCCTTTCAGCATTACCTCCTCTTCCTCCCCATCAATAACTTATTGCTCCCTGAATGTCTCCTTCCTCCTCCCCAACTCAGCCCTTAGATGAATCCTCAGACCCGGGATCACAGGCTGTGACAGTACCTGGTCCAGCCTTTCTCCTCCTGTAGACACAAGGGGACAAGGTGGGAGGAATGAGATTGCAGCTCAGGACACATCAAAAGAGAAAACACAATTGCTCTGCTCCTGTTTTTGCCCACAGGCTGCCTGCAGTGCGTACTGGGTCATGCCCCCTTCTCCCTCCTGTAGAGATAGGAAGGGGAGGGATGGGTTTGGAGCAAGCACTGAAGAGAAGAAAACAATTGCTCTGCTTCCTTTTCTAGTCCCCTCCTCCCCCTTCCTGTTTTCTGCAGAGAGGTAAACAGTACCAACTGTTTGAGATTGGGGCACTGGCCAATAGAGGCAGGGCACAATCCCCCTGGGCCCACGGTTACCAGTGCCCCTGAGAAAAGGTGAATATCCTGAAGTAGAAGTAGAGTTAGAATGCAATGTCACGTGTGGGGGAGAGAGAGCCCAGTCTCCCAGGCTGTCTACTTCACCTCATAGATCTCTAGTTGGCAGCTGGTGGCTCTCAAACATCAGCATCTGCATTGTAGGGAGCTATGTTGAGAATTCATGCTCTAATCCAGCTTGTCTTCCCACTTTAAACACACACTTTGGTTTTACTAGGTTGCACAGGCCAGAGAGGACGTGCCGGGACCATGACTGTGCCGCTGACTGCCACATCCCTTTCGGGGAGGTGAGGGGGTGGGACTGTGGAAAGCTGAAGGTGGGGGAAAGACAGAAGCAGGGATAGCGGAGGACAAAAGGGAGGGACCTGATTACAGCAAAGGCCAGTGGAAGACAGAGAGAAGGGGTAGAAATGAAGAGCTGGGACAATGCAATGAGGAAGTGAGAGATCACCGTGCCACACTGGTTATTTTATCATTCACTAGCTACTATTGCATAGGTTAGTCCAGGGCTTCCCAAACCTGTCCTGGGGACCCCACAGCCAGTCGGGTTTTCAGGATATCCACAATGAATATGCATGAGATACATTTGTATACCTTGGAGGCTCAGTATATGCAAATTTATCTCATGCATATTCATTGTGGATATCCTGAAAACCGGACTGGCTGTGGGGTCCCCAGGACAAGTTTGGGAAGCCCTGGGTTAGTCCTTCCTTCAGACAGGATATGGCAAAATATATTCTGATTTCTACATTCTTGTTGTTTTCTAACACATTCCTATAGAAAACAGAACTCCTCTATTCTGAAGGTTGCTTCCTTTTAGCTGGAGCCATTTTTTAACCAGGAGCCAGTGGGACAAGAGTGACTGAGGATCATTTCTGCCCTTTTCAACAATGGAAACCCCCAAGGAAGGGATAAGCATGGTGCAGGGATGAGGAGGCTTTGAGGGAAGGCAGTGGTGGAGGGCTGAGGGAACGTAACATAGCAATGATGGCAGATAAAGACCATCCAGTCTGTCCAGTAAGTTGCTAATGGTAGTAGCTGCCATTCTGTGCAGTTACCCCCCATGACTTCTGTTAAAGGTAGTAACTGCTGCTCCATGCAGATTACCCCATGCACCCCTTTCTTCATTTCCAACATCTAGCATTTAGGGATCGACAATGTCTATCCTTGCCCTTTTGAATTCATTTACTGTTGTTGTCCTTACCACCTCCTCTGGGAGAGCATTCCAGGCATTCACAACCCTCTCCATGAAGAAATATTTTTTTATGTTGGTTGAGTCATCGCCCCTGGAGTTTCATTTCATGACCCCTAGTTCTACAGTTTCTTTTCCAACAGAAAAGGTTTGAAGTTTGTGAGTCATTAATACCTATCATATCTCCTCTGCACCTCCTCTCCTCCAGGGGATACATATTTAGAACCTTCAATATCTCCTCATAAATCTTCTGATACAGACCTCACACCATTTTGGTCACCTTTCTCTGAACTGCTTCCATCCTGTCTCTATCTCTTTTGAGATATGGTACCAAGAACTAAACACCGTACTCCAAGTGAGCCTCACCAAGGATTTGTACAAGGGCATTATCACCTCCTTTTTTCTTACTTGTTAACTCCTCTCTAGGCAGCCTAGCATCCTTCTGGCTTTAGCAATCGCCTTGCCACATTGTTTTGCTGCCTTAGGATCACCAGATACTATTACCCCAAGGTCCCTATCTTGATCTGTGCACATTAGTCTTTCACCCTCCATCACATACAGCTCTTTCACCCCAGATGCATGACTCTGCACTTCTTGGTATTGAATCCCAGCTGCCAAAACTTTGACCAAGCTTTCTTAAATCATTTTCCATTCTCTCTGTTCCCTCACATGTATCCATTCTATTGCAGATCTTAGTATCATCTGCAAAAAGACAAATTTTAACTCCTATCCCTTCCATAATGTCGCTCACAAAAATATTGAACAGAACCAGTGCCAAAATCAATCCTTGAGGCACTCCACAACATCATTCTCTTTTCAGAGTAGATTCCATTTACTATTACTGCTGTTTCCTGTCCATCAACCAGTTTGTAATCCACTCCAGTACCTTGGCCTCCACTCCCAATTTTCTCATTTTATGCAGGACCTATAGGATCATCTCAAAAGCTTTGCTGAAATCCAAGTAAATCACATCGAATGCGCTTCCTTGATCCAGTTCTCTTGCCACCCCATCAAAAAAGTCAATCAGATTTATCTGATAGGACCTTCCCTTGGTGAATCTATTCTGCCTCAGGTCCAGCAACCCACCAGACTGGAGATAGTTCACTATCTTTTCCTTCACTTGAGTCTTCATAAATTTTCCCATCACTGACACGCCTGTAGTATCCAGCCTCCTCTCTGCTACTGCTCTTGGAAGGTAGACCACAACCTCTCTTCTCTAGTCCTGTGGCACCTCTCCCATTTCCAGGGATCTATTGAACAAGTGGACCCACCAGCACATCTCTGAGCTCCCTTAGTATCCTGGGATATACCTCATCAAAGATTTTTGTCTCTGTCTAATAAAGAATCCAGATCGGACATTTGGCTTCTAATTCTCTATTGTTGCCTTCACGGCTTTGTTAGATAGCCTTCCTTGCTGTTTCATTAGTCCATCTTAAAATACGTCCATGCCTGGAAAAAGGTTTACATTGGGGAACTCCATTTTCAAATACACATGTGCTGTTTTACCCAAGCTTGGTTGCCCCTGCAAGTAGCAGGTCCAAAGACCATGGGTAGTTTATCTTTGAAGATGATTTACACATTTCAAAGTCTACACATATTATGCAACTAGGTGATTTATTGTAAATTGCCCCCTCAATTGACACAGATGACCACTGTCACACGCTCTGATTACAAATATCAGGAATATTAAGCACATGAAACTCATGGGTAGCTAGTATTAAAATTTATATGCTTTCCTGTTACCGGGAGCTTAGGTACTGCTAATTACAGACATCAGTCCTTTTGGACAGGTTGCCTGGATCCATTGGGGAGCAAACTGTCACCAGAAGTGAATCGGAGGCATAAGCAGGAGCTCTGACATCTGTGATCTGTTGATATCATTCTTCTCCCAGAAAAGACCAGGAAACAAATTTTTCACATCCTCACAGCACATACTGACTGGGTCCAACAGACCAGAAAAGCTTTTATAGCTGAATTCCAATCAGAACAGTTTCCTTCTGATCAATCACAGGATGATGGCTGGGCACTTTAACTTGAGCTGTGCAGCAAGAAGCAAAGTTAACTGGATAATTTACCCTGATAAATCTTTTGAATATTGACCTCCTTAAATCTAAGGTCTTTAAAACAGGCTCGAGCAGAGTTGTTAATATACTCTAACAGTAATGTAATAAATGTTTTAACATTACAGAATTCTTCTCAGCTTTCCTCACCACATCACAACTTCTTTACTGAAGATTCGTGCATTACTGTGTGTGCAGCTACCTCTTTGTTCGTCTCACAAACACAGTAGTGACAGCATCAGCAAGTCTCCCAAGCTGTAGTGTAAAAAACATTACTTACCCGAACTTGTCCCGTCCGGTCTCCGGTCCAGCCCGTCCGGTCTCCGGTGTAGCCCCAGTCCGGTCTCCTGCAGCCCGTCCGGTCCCCTCCTCCCGAAGCAAAAAAAAACAAAAAACGAAAAAGTAGCAAGGCTCGGGCCTGCTACGGCAGTCCCTTCTCCCTTCCTCCCGATTTCGCACGGCCATTCATCCAGGCAGAGGGAACCGGTGGCGAAAATGGCCCACGGTTCCCTCTGCCTGGATGAATGCACGGCCACCGGCAGTGAAGGAATGGCCGTGCGATTTCAGCGCTGAAGGCAGTCACATGCCTGTTTTTTTTTTACACTTCCTGGTACCTGTCATTTCAAATGTCATTTGAAATGACATTTGAAATGACAGGTACCAGCGCACCCAGGTTACTGTATAGGCGCTGTTACAGCGCCTATACAGTAAAATGGGTTACGCGGGCATAACCCTTCCCTAACGCTTTAAAGCCGCGGCATGCATTTGCATGCAATTAGAAGAGAGTATCGGGGACTAAGTGAAGAGAACTGTGCGTGCGGGGAGGAAGGGTGCGCCTGACACTGCCGCACTGTTTCTACCGCGGCCTTACTGTATCGACCTGTTAGTAAGTCCTCCTAGTATATTACACTAGTATTATTTATTTCATTGGCTTATCTTTTTTCTTTTTTTTATGGTATGGCCCATAAATTGAAAGGATTTGATTTAAATGGCCTTTGTGACCAGAAATCTTTCACTAATGCAGGGGTGCCAATCAGGCTGCTAAATGTGACAAGGATGTGATGGAGCTTTAGCCTAGAATTTTGCACTTTATAAATCTTCTCTATCCAACTTCTTTAAAAATTATATTTTTAAATTTCTTTATGTAATCTGTGTCATGCAAAGGATTTAAAAAAAGATGAAAGCCACAACTTGTTGACTGAAGTCTTGCGCTTCCTGATAGTTGTAATCAGCAATTTTACTCTTTGGAAGTCAAAGGACTGAGGTTACCTTGATTGCATTTTTGCCAACTGTTTGCTCAGCAGTGGAGACAGCAATGCAAGCTGGCAATAGGGAGCTGCTGCTGTTTGAAGGAAACTGTGGGGCCTATGCACTAAAATGCATTAAAAAATTGTTTAGCATTCATGCTAAAATATTTCTGTGAAGGAGATCGCTAGTGATGCTGTCCCCTGGATCCCGATAACACAGAGTAGGCTTCCTTTGGTGATTCCACTTTACCCTGACTGATGTCAAGGGGAGCAGTTACTAATTGGCTCCGAAACAAAATAAGAAGAGGCTGAGGTCCTGATAAACAACAAACCAGAACTAACGTTTGGAATATAATCTGGGTTGTAGCATGGCTTTTCTCAAACGCAGGGAAGCCTCTTGTTTCTCACTCTTCTGTAAGGCTTGCAACTCACTTCTAAAGAGTTCTGTGCTTTAAACATAAACCTAGCTGCTCTGGTTTTTAAACAAACAAAGATAAATCACAGCCAACCTGGGCTTGCAATTATGAGCCCATAATGCTAGTTTTCAAACCAACAAAACAAAAGAAGGCAGTCCTGAGCTTTGAACATAAACCTAACTATGAATCAGCACTAAACCCATACACAGTTCTGCTGGCTTTTAGGAAAAAACAAACAATCATAGCAGTCTTTGGCTTTTAAACATAAGAATCAAAGCAATGCCCCTACTTCTCCAGATAACATGGAAGAACCCATGGAGAAGTATCCACTATCTCCATGGGTTCTTCCTCAGGAGTTCCCTCCAACCTCAATCCATCCTGGGAAGATTATACAGGCCTAGTAGGAGGGAACTCGATTTCTCCTAGGACAAATAGGCTGGTAGTCCTCACACATGGGTGACATCATTGGATGGAGCTCGGAACAGAAAACTTTTGTCAAAGTTTCTGGAACTTTGATTGAGCATACCCCGCATGCCCTAATCCACACGTCCACATGGGGGACCCTCTTCAGTATCTTTTTTTCCGCAGAGCTTTCACCTCATAGGAGAGTGAACTCATGACTTTTCTTTTGGAAATTGCCTAAAAACATTTTCACCATCCTGTTCAGGATTTTTCATGTAAATTCACCGATCACGGGTCCTTAATGGTTCCCTTTAGTTTCCCCAGTCAAGTTTTTCAGCGGTTCAGTAAGAATCTTTTCACTTCTGTTCCCCTCCCCTACCCCCCCCCCCCCCCCCGCATCACCATCTTCATTTTTTCCCTTTTCTTTCATTCATCATGGCCTCGTCCAGTTTTCATTGGTGCCCCCAGTGTCTGAGGACCATGTCCATCATGGACCCCCATGAGAAGTGTGTCCTCTGCCTGGGGGCATCACACAACAACCAGGGTTGCCTCATGTGCACCCAGATGATCCCCTCATTAAGATGGAGAAGATATTTGGTTGAGGAAGTCCGAAGCATTGATGTCGGAATCGGCAGCACCGATGGACCTGGGAACTGCATCGATGGTCACCGAGCCATCAGCATTGGTGGGGCTGTCTGCTCCAGAAATGCAATCATCGGATAGGGGTAACAGGGAATGACCTGGTCTCTTCCAAGTTGAGGACATCGGGATCGTCATCATGCATCTCAGCACGGGAAAGACTGGGCCGAGCACCAAGGCAAGCCAAGACAGCATCGGCACCAATCACCCTCGATGCATGGTACTGGGCTCAGGAAGATGCCAGCTCCTGCCATGATGCCCCCAAAGCAACCCTGTGGCAAGGAGTGCCCATTCTCCATCAATGCAGGGGGTCTGCAATGGTCTCCACTGGTCCTGGAGTCGCCAATCCACCTTGGGGCTCCGAGGAAGATTTGGCCAACTCTCCTGCCTCCCAGTCGGTTTTGGCATCAGTAACTTTTGAGAAGGAGCTGGATGGTAGGGTCCAGCTGGCAGTCCAGTGGGCTTTGCAGGGCATCAAACCGGCAGCACCAATGGTGCTGGTGCCAGCACTCACCCTGCTGGAACCACTTGATGTGCTTATTGGTGTGTTAATGACCCAGTTGGTGTCTGTTCCTGGGAGGCCATCGATGCCTGGCGGGTCACCAGTGCTTTCCCCAATAGATATGATGCTTGTTACCGGTTCCTGCAAGGAGGAAGCTCTATCAAGACCGGCAGAGATAACGAGTCCTGCAGTCCCCCGTCCAGCTTTGCCAGGGCTGGCTCTGGTACTACCGATGCCCACACCTCTGAACAAAGGCCTAGCACCCGAGGCCCCATCCATTGTAGACTACAGTGAGGATGAGACCCTGTATGACCACTGGGAGAATAACACTGCAGCATCCTCCTCCAAGGACAGGGAGGGTCTCCCTTCGGAACAGTCTTCTCTAGAGGATCTGACCTTCACAGGTTTTTTACGGGCAATGGTGGAAGCCATCCCTTTTCAGTTAATGACGGAGGAGGATGCCAGGTATAAGATGCTGGCGATCCACCAGTTTGTGAAGGCCCCTAAAGAGATTGTGGCGGTCCCGGTGCACGAGATCTTTAGGGAGTTTTTGCTGAGTATCTGGGAGCACCCTCTCACAGTACCTCCCATTAACAGGAAAGCAAATGGGGTTTACTTTGTCCAACAGACTACCGGATTCGAGAAGTATCAGCTGTCATATCAATTGATAGTGGTCGAATCCATTCTCAAGAAGGCCAAGTGCTCTCAGACCCATGCCTCAGCACCCCCTGGGCAAAGATCTTAGAGTGATGGACACTCCTGTGAGGAAAGTGTTCCAAAGGGCCTGCATTGCCTCCAAAGGGCCTGCATTGCCTCTTACCAGCTCTACATGAGCTAATACTCTTGCAACCTCTGGAAGCAGGTGCAAGAGGTGGCTGAGCGACTACTTCAACAGCAACATGATCCCCTCTTATCACTGGTATGTCAGGGTCTGGACTGTGGAAAACACAAGGTTTGTTCAACCTACAATGTTTTTGAGATGGCAGCAAGAGTCTCTGTAGCAGGAGTCAGCACCCACAGAATGGCATGGCTGCAGGCCTTGGATCTCTGACCAGAGGTGCAGGAAAGACTCACTGACATGCTGTGCACAGAAGAGAATCTTTTCAGAGATAGGGTGGCCCAATTGCAGAATCACCATGAGACCCTCCAACAGCTCTTCATAAGCACTTCAGACCTGCCCTCCTCAGCCAGGAGGTCCACTAAGCAGGGTCAGAGGAAGTCTTTCTACCACCAGAGGAAGCAATACCTCTGGCCCCTGCTCCTATTCGCAGAGGGGCCACCCCATTCAGAGAGCTGCCAAGCCCCAGCTGGCTCCCCAACTAAATCCTGGGATGGGGTTTTGACTGGATCGTAGGGTGTATAAGTTGTTATGGTTGAGTGTGTTTTGGTGGATCCTTGGGTGCTGTGGGAGATGACCACGCCCACAGGGAGGAGCCACAGCACTGGGCTAGGCTTGTAATGCACAAAACACAGTTAGTTCTTTATTAAACAGCTTGAAGAGAGCCACCAGAGGTGGCAGTAGTGAGGCAGTCTGGCAGTTGCAGTCTCAGGGACCTCGGCAGAGGGAGCCCTTCTCTCCTTGATGGTGATAGGAGGTTCCGCAGCAGGTTTCCCAGCTAGGAGATACTGTGGATGAGATAGACTGAGAGTTAGAGTACTCACTAGGTGTTTGCTGTTGGTATGCGATTCCACCAGATATCCACCGAGGCAGGGGCAGCAGGCCCTCAAGGTCCTGTTCCCTGTAAGGCACCTGAAATAAAGCAGAGGGCCCCCGAGGAGTGGTTACCCAGGTTAGCAGTTACCCCAAAGGGCAGAGAGAGAGCTTCCAGCAGCAGCACGGAAGCGGCAGAGTAGCGTAGACAAGAACGAATTCAAGTCCTTGCTAACTCAATGAGCTAGCAAACTAGTGAAGGTAATATACTCAGATGGCGTGACGTCAGCATGAGGGAACGCCCTCGAGGTTCACGCCAAGGGTGGCATAAGATGTGGGGTGCATCGCGCGCCCCCTAGTAGTTACCTGGGAGGAGCAATGGCGGGAGGCTGCACCATAGCCTTTCCGGGGACGCCAGAGAGGTCGGCTTGTAGCCGCTGCGGTAGCCATCTTACCCAGGTAAGCGTGAGGAGCCGTGAATAAGATGAGGCAAATGGGGCGAAGCCGTCTAACACCAACGGACGCAACATAAGCTAGTCACCTGTACCTGAGACGCTGAACCCCCTGATCAAGGGCAGGCTACGGTTCTTTGTGGATCAGTGGCCCAGTATAACCTCAGACCAGTGGGTCTTGTCCATCATCCATCAAGGGTACCAATTAAACCTATTGGGTGTCCTGCCAAATTGCCCTCGTGCCCATTTTGCGGGCCAATACTGCATCAGAAGGTACTATTTTGGGAGCTCTCTGCCCTCTTAATGGCCAGTGTGGTCAAGCCTGTCCCACCAAGGTAAAAGGGGCGGAGATTCTACTCCTGGTACTTCCTGATTCCAAAGAGAACAGGGGGACTCCGTCCCATCCTAGACCAGAGGACCTTGAACAGATTTCTCAAAAAAGAAAAATTTCAAGATGGTTTCCCTGGGCACCTTGATTTCCCCTCCTGCAAAAAAGGGGACTGGCTATGTACCCTCGATTTAAAGGATGCATGCACTCACATCGAGATCTTACTGGGTCACAGGAAGTATCTCAGATTTGTAGTGGGAAAACAGCACTTCTAGTACAGAGTGTTGCCGTTTGGGCTAGCATTAGCCCCACATGTCTTTACAAAATGTCTGGCCATGGTAGGAGCACTCCTCCGCAGACTGGGAATGCATGTTTTCCCTTACTTGGACAACTGGCTGGTCAAGAGCACCTCTCAGGTGGGGGCCATCCAGTCCATGCGCTTGACCATCCAGGTGTTGGAGTCACTAGGGTTCGTCATCAACTACCCGAAGTCCCATCTTAGCCCATCACCTCAATTGAACTTCATAGGAACCCTGCTGGACACAGCTCAGGCAAAAGCCTTCCTACCATGATCCAGGGCGGTCACCTTGGCGTCCATAGCAGTGGAGATTCAACAGAGCCAGCAAGTTTTAGCTTGGCAATGTTGAGGCTGTTGGGCCACATGGCTGAAACCATCCATGTCACTCCCTTGGCACATTTACACATGCGCAGAGTCTAATGGTGCCAGGCCACGCAGAACCGCCAGGCTCACATCCGAGTCACTCCGCCTCTTTGGGACTCTTTGTCCTGGTGGCTAGCTCTCTTGAATTTGGAACAGGTAATATCTTTCCAAAATCCCCCTACCCAAATTGTCCTAACCACAGATGTGCCAAGAAAACAAAGAGGTAGGCGATCTATGATAGCCATCAGGAGAACAAAAACACAATAGATGCCTCAGTCTTATTTCAGTATTTATTAGAACAGAGATGTGCTCAATAATTGCCCGACTCAGGCCGAGTTTCGCAGCTCGTTGGCCGCTGCCTCAGGGGCTACAATTAAACCAAACAAGAATAATATTGAAATCACATCAAAAATCAAGTAAAACCAACAATAAATAAATAGCATCATTAAGATCTTATAAATATTAAAAAGGTTTTTTCTAAAATTAATCAAAAAAATCCTTTTAAACAATAATTAAGATCTCAGATATCAAAAAAATGTTTTATAATTTATAAAATATATGATGACAACACATATAATTTAAAACTACATTATTAAAATACAATATTTACCTTGAACACTTGAAATTCTAGGTGGAACTTCACACATTAAGTTTCATCAGACGTACAGCAATTGTATGATCAACTAAAAAATGAGTATTTGTAATGCAAAACATTAAAACACATTTAATGATTCATAATGTACATGTGGTGTATGGATTCCAAAAATCAAAAAACTTTAAAACAATAAACAAAATATCAAAAGAGATGTATTTATCCATTAAATATATATTTTGACAGCATCACTGTAGGATATTAATTAGATCAATAAAATCTTTTTAAATTAATAACTCATGGTAAATATTTACTGTTAACTCATAATCAATTTTATGTATGAATATATATAGGCAGCGATAGATATGTTAACTAAAATCAATATATCTTGATAATGTATGATTAAAGTGCAGTTGGTTTATTCGTAACATGCATAATTGTATCAGGCTTAGCACAAGGAAAATGTGGAGTGACAGGCAAATTAAACCAGCCACGCTTGAACGTAACCATATTTCATTACAGATTGCAACGATCCACTCGGTTTTTTTTGGCTTGGTTAAACATAAATTCATTCAAAGATATCGTCACATACTACACTAAGATTAGGATCAAAACGCAATGAATCCACTGTTAAAAATCAGTACTGCTATTACTTATTCAAAAACATACATTGTTTTATCAAACTTAACGCAAAAAATTGTCGCCCTTAAACATAACCATAATTTGTTACAGGTTACGAAGAATCAGGCGGTATTTAAGCTAAGCTAAACATACATTGATTCAAGATATCGCTGTTTAAAACACCCGCCATATACTGCACTGAAAATGACAAACGGTGGGATCAAACCGCACTGAATGCACTGTTAAAAAATCAGTACTGCTATTAGAAAATCAAATCTTTGTATACCTGCATGAAGGCTTACCAAATCAAAATAATGCTGTCTTAAAAATAGCGAGTGAATAAAAAAATATAGCGAGTGAATCGAAAACATTTTTAAACACTTACTGTTTTGGGTGGTGTGCCGCACTCAGTTTAACATTGAATCAGGATTCTGCGCGCTGAATCCACCATTTTAAATAGCGATTTTGGCGCCAAAAATCAGAAGAACGCTGTCAAGATATATCTATATTAAATCTAATTAAAAGATCAAAAATCTAAAGAAAAACTAAATCTGCTTCTTAAAAACAACCAAATAAATATTGCTCCTTAAATAAAAAACAAACAAAACCAAATTTTTTGTGTTACTAGATGTGTCAATCATTAATCTGGGCGTGTCAAAGTCATGTCAAAATTAAACAAAAGCAAATCAAAACATAAGAGCCAGTGCCTAACACAAATATGTTAAAAAGCTATTCGATATATCATTCAAAGAGTGGAACTGCTAATATTTAGAAATGGATTTGTAAAAACGAATATCTAAAAATTTTTTTACAAATAATTTATATTCACTTCCATATAATCATAAAAATTATAAAAATCATGAAAGTTTTCTTGAATTTAATATGTAGATCATAAAAAAACTGACAGATCAGTCTCCAAATTCAGCCCATTTGGAGTCATTGTGTTAAATTCATATATGTATTTCATGTATACATGTCTTTTAACATCTATTAATTTTTTCCTCCAGATTTGACTTAATTTTTTATGAGTATTTGTGATGTTTAATTTTTAATACATTTTTGAGTTGTTATGTGCATGTGGTGGTTGTTGTATCTTTTCCATAAATTTATTAAATTCAAGAAAACTTTCATGATTTTTATAATTTTTATGATTATATGGAAGTGAATATAAATCATGGCATGTGACGTCACGTCTTGAGCGGCCAAATTGCACGCTTTCGCCCGTGCAGGCATCCATCTTCGCCAGCGGGGCCACTTTCGCCGCCGGCTACCCCCCGGGAGGCAGGGGAGTTGCAGTCCGTCTCCGGAGGAGGGCTGCAAGAAAAGTAAGTCGCTTCGCTGCTTTACACTTTACATGTCGTTTCACCAGTCCTCTCCTTGCTTCGGGAGGAGGGGAGAGAGGACTGGCAATCCCGAGCGTAGGAGAACCGTTCACTTCCTGGTACCTGTCATTTCAAATGACATTTGAAATGACAGATACCAGCGTGTCTGTGAAGCGTTAGGCCAGCGCACCCAGGATACTGTATAGCGCTCTATACAGTAAAATGGGTTGCGCGGGCCTAACGCTTCACAGACGCTTCTTGGACGCAGCTTGCATTTGCATGACATTTCAATACGGTATCAAGCGGTAGGTGAGCTGGACTGTGCGTGCGGCAACCGCGGGTGCGCCCGGCACTAACACAGCTCTTCCTACCACTCCTTACTGTATCGGCCTGTTTGTTAGCAAGATATTACAGAGCTGGAAGCATCCAGCATCTCCACTCATACAGAAACAGGACGAAAGCAAGCAAACATTCAGAGCAGTACTGCCCTAGTAGTTCAAAACAATCAAGTACTAGCTAACTCAATATTGTCCAGCTCTGGGACAATACGTGCATTTCTAACAAAAGCTATAGGCCAGTTTTAACCTTACTGTTTCTAGGAAACCTAATTGATTGTGGGATTTCTCATCAGTTACAGGCTGTGGTAACTCAAGCAGTAGCAGCTTGGGAACAGCAGAGGGGAAAAAGGAGGCAAGCTTTTCCTTAAGTGTAGTTTATTTACAGTGAAAAACAAACAAAAGTGCAGTGCACAGCAAAAACAAACAACTTAAGCAGCTCACCTTGGCTTCAGGTATCCCACAAACCACAAAGGATATTGCATAGCAAAACAATCACTTGGAGGTAAGTCACCTTTACTTCAGGCAAGTCCCAAACTTAAACATAGCAGGTCTTCTCATATGATAGGACTCTGTCTTTTTCCCTAGAGCCCACTTAACCATTATAAGTTCTGAGGTCTTATACTCTGGTGGAAGGCTCCTCCCTTCACCCAGGATTCCCTGTGAGTCTCAAGGAGGACCGGGCGAGATGGCTGCGCTCAGTCCTTTAAGGTAGTCTGACAGAGTTTTCTGTACACTCTACACAGGCCCTAGTGGAAGAAAAAAATGTCATAGATCTTTTTCAGTAAGCTTTGTATGTGGATTCAGTACTGAAACTGCTTTTGTAGCTTTCCTTGTTGATGTTTTCTGAAAACTAGATCAGGGCCAGTGTTCTCTTTTAATTCTCCTGGATCTGTCAGCTGCCTTTGACACAGTGGATCAGTTGATCTTGTTAGAGCGACTGGCAAATCTGGGCATGAGGAGTATTACACCACAATGGTTCAGATCTTTTCTGGAAGGAAGGTCTCAGAAGTTCATATGGAGAGATAGGGGTCAAGATTCAGAATTCCTATCTTGAGGTGTACCACAGGGGTCAATTTTGATTCCATTGTTTAACATCTATCTGCAACCACTAACTGAAATCTTTAGAGACTCTAGGACTGTGCTACCATATTTAAGTAGATGATATCCATATCTATTCCCCCTCTCCCCCCCCCCCCCCCTCACCAAATACATTCTATCAAGATTGTAAATCAGGGTTTACAAGATAGCATGGAGAATAAGTTAAGATTAAACCCTTCAAAGAAAAAGGTATTATGATTGTATAAGAACCAGCTCAGAATCATATTATGCAACTAGCTTTACTGAGTTCTTCTTTTAAAGACAAGAGTTTGAAATTTAGGAGTCCTTCTCAACAATTTTAAACTTGGAGCGCATAGCACATGTGTCAAGGAAATAATTTTTAAAGCTTCACCTTGTATGTCTATTACAAGCTTCCTTACAGAAATCACATCTCAGAGCAGTAATGCATGCTGTAATGAATTCCCAGTTAGATTACTGTAATGATCACTATCTAGGACTCCCTTAAAAAAATATATCATAGGCTACAAACAGTACAGAATGGTGCTGTTTAGGTGGTTACTGGGAATAGCTTTTGAGACAGGATTACCACTGTCCTTCAGGATAGTGGTAAAATGTTGTATCACTTTTAAAATCCTTAGTCTTGAACCTCTGTATTAGAAAGAGTGTCTTATCTTTGTTCAGAATGCTCCCACTTGGCCTTTGAGATCTGCCAAAGAGGCTCTGTTACATTTTCCCTCATTCAAAGATTAGGAAGTCATTTTCAAAGGAGTTACACATGTAAATGTAACATACTATTGTAGCAATTTTCAAAAAACATTTACTCACATTAAGTGCACTTACCACAAATAAACCCATAGCATATATTATAGCAATTTTCACACATAAAACCCAACTTTAACTGTGTAAATACTTTTGAAATTTACCTCCTATATGTTTATTGGAAACACAGGGAAAGGCATTGTCCTGCACAATGCCCCGCTCTGGAATTGTCTTCCTAGAGAGACTTGCATAGAACCAGATTTTATGGCCTTTAGACAGTTGTCTAAGACTTGGCTTTTTAAATGTGTATTATTTGGAGGTTAAGATGATTAAATATTTTATTTTTGTATTTCTATTTAGTCTTGTTGTTACTATTTATTGTGCTCATATTTATTGCTGAAGTTTTATATGATGCATTGTTGATTCTAGTGTGTGTTTTAAATGTAGTATTTTACAAATTACCTTATTGTAAAATCTATGGTAACCCTCCGCTACCCTCCCCCACCCCCACCTTCCAACCCCCTTTCCAACCCCCTTACAATCCCTCATTCCTACCCCCTCCCTTGGAATACCTTGTTACCCCAAAAAGCCAACTCTTATCAGTTCTTACCAGTTTTGACACGTTACTCCCCATGCTTAAGCTGTATCCAAGTTTTTCTCTCCCCCTGTTCTATGTAAGACAACTTTGTCACTGTTTTATGGTTGCAATGTAAACCGGAGTGTAATTAACTCTGTTATTTGAACTTCGGTATAGAAAAGTTATAAATAAATAAATAAATTGTAATTAAATGTATATTTTGCCTTTTATTACAATTTAAATAAAGTAACATTCAGGTACTCAAGTCATTTCCCTATCCCCAGGGGTTTACAATCTAACAGAGTCATTTATAAAATCGCGTTATGGCGTTTTCGCATGTGTTAAGGCGTTTTCGCATTTGAAAACGCCTTAATGCACGCGAAAAACACCTTAACGCACATGATAAGCACCATAATGCATGGTGCGATGCAAATTTTTAAAAGGGGAAGGATTGGGGAGGAGTTGGGGCAGGATTTCTGAAAAAGTGGGCTGGCTTCATGAAGCCTTAACACACAATTTTAATGCTGAAAATAACTATTTCAATTGCATTAAGCTGTGCAATATCGTGCCTTATGCCCATAACACAATTTGTGATATTTTTGGCAAATTCTCTTTTGGGCATTTTTAGGTTGTAGGAGGGCCTGAGATGTGGAAAGAGAGAGATTGTTGCGCTGCGATGGATGGGAGCACCAGGGGGCGCTCTCCAGAGCGGGATGAAATGTGTGCCCTTGCGGTGAAACGTCCTTACCCTGAGCCTTGACCGAACCTGCACATTTCCTTGAGACCACCAACGCAATGGTGGTCTCTGAATGGTCCTCCGATTGTTCCAAGCCCTTTTGGACTGCCGCTAGGGAGCAGTGGGAAGCAGCAGGTCGAACAGAGGACAAAGCAGATGAGGAAAAGACACAGGACTAGACGAAGGTTCAGGTGTTGAAGTAAACTTGGAAGGAGTGCTGCAATGCCATGCGCCCTACACGCCCCAGCCGGGATGGTCACGGACCACGTTGGAGGTGAAGCAGCAAGGCTAGCATCGACTCAATTACATTAGAGATCAAGATGGCAATAGGTACAGAAGAGAAAAACGAATCCAAGGAGAAGGACATCAGGACAAACAGATAAAGGTAACCGGCCAAAACTCCAAGTGGCCCCATCCTGACCTGAGCCTCGGGAACCCGTCATGATTGACGTATCATGAAGGTATCCCGAAGTTAGACTTGAAGACGGACCACAGGAGGGAAGCTCCAGAACCCTGAACATGAAGAAGATCAGACGAGAGTGAAGATCCAATACGGTTCACAGATGGACGAAGAAGATCTTCGATCTGAGATGAAAGAGACTCCAGATAGAGCACTAACACCCACAGCCGGGAAGGAGGCTGCGGTGACCAGACCGGCCCTCAGGCTATCCACCGGAGCACTGCCCGCTGGGGGCTAGGCATAGCTGGAGTCCAGAGCATTGAAGGAAGAAGATGAGTCTCCAAGGCAAGGATCCAGGGCATCTGGAACTGACTCCCCAGACACTCAATGAGGAGTAGCTGGGACAGACGAACCGGATGTCCAGAAGACTCCAGATCCAGGAGGAACAGACAGAAACATGGGTACCCTCGGCTCCGGAGATGGAGGAATCCCACCAGCACCCTACACACCCCAGCTGGGGTTGTTGCAGACCACTGGACCACCACGCACCCTACCAGCCCATCCGGACTGGTCGCGGACCACGAGGGACGGGAAGACGGAACCTCAGGAACCTGCAAACATCAAGGCTAGAATGGAGACATCAGGATAAGGCTGGAACAGAGACATCAGGATACTGAAGACATCACAAAGACAAGAGACCAGGAACGTAGAACATCAAAGAAGTCAGGAACAAGGAATGGGATCCCAGGACAAGGATGCCAGGCAGGAGCAGATCCTCAGGAGACCAGCTCCGAGAGGACAAGTTCCAGGGAGGAACTTACTCCTTGTGAAGGCGAGGAAGGACTGACAGTGGAAGCCTTTCGTAAGCTGAAGCAGGAAACACCCAGAGAGGAGCTCGCAGGAGGAGCCAGAGGGACCACTCACTGCTAGCACTTTAACTCCAGGAAGGAAGTGCAGCCCCCTGCCTAAGGAGAGGAAGCAAGAAGCAGAGCAGGACCCTGGACAGTGGCCCTGCTATGATACAGACGGCTGCAGAGTGTACAGTTCTGTTCGTATGTCTCACTCTGCATGTAAAAGTGTCCCCTAAACCCTACACTACTACCTAAACCTTACCTTGAGTTACTAGGTGGGCCTCCTATAGTAGCATAAATGGCTGCTTACTATGGTGCCACGCCCAGAATGTCTCTGTTGCGAACCTGCCCTGTTGGAGTTGCATGGGCAGCTTCTTCACCTTCTGTCTGCCCTCCCACGGCTCGGTGAGCCGCCGTCATGTTTCCCATGCAGCAGGAGCCGCGCTACTGCAGCCTCTCGAGCGGCTCGCTGGCCGCCGACATCGCGGCTGCCTCCCCCGGTGGCAGGGAGCCGTCAGGGTGCATCTGTATGTGGCAGGATGCTGCTGACTAGCGTCTCCAGGTGGCTCAGAGGCCACCAACCTTACCTGGAAGGAAAGGCCTTCAGCCTCGGCCTTTCCTGCGGCAGGAAGCTGCCTTTGGTGCATCCTTTGTGGCAGAGAGGCCGCCGTTCATCCCGGAGCCTAGCTTGATGTTACCCAGGTAGAGAGTCCATCAAGCTAGGTTGAGAGAGCATTGTACAAATCTCATCTTTGTGTGAGTTTCCTCACTCCGAAGGACATCAAATCTTCACAAGAGTGTACTGTTCTGTTTGTTCGTCTCACTCTGCATGTAAATGTGGTCCCTAACCTCTATACTACTACCTAAACCTCACCTCAGGTTATTAGGTGGGCCTCCCATAGAGATATAAATAGCTAACTACTACAAGGCCTTTGTAGATAGACTCAGTCTCTCTCTCCAATAATTTAGCTCTTATTCTTTTTTACTGATATTAATATTATTTGTTCTGTACCCTGTCTTTTAAATTTTCTATAGAAAAATGGTTTATAAATTAATCAAATAAATAAATATTTCCATTATTTTCCATGAAAATAATAAAGCAAAAGCAAATGCAAATGGCTGTGGGCAATTTTTTTACTCCTGGCAAGTTTCCAAGTGAAATTACGTATACACTTTGCCTTTGAAAATGCAAACAGCTGAAAATTGCTCCCAAGAGTCATTTCTGTCTTTTCAGTAGTGTAGCATTTGAGAACAGTGGTGATACAATTGAGTTAGCTTCTGTCAATAATTTTTCAAATATGTATTCAGGATTCTCATCTTGTACAATAAATCTTGACATTTCCTCAAGATATCAGTCTATAACTACATTATAAAACCATATCTTCTCTTATATGTATTACTCTGTTTGCAATATATCAATGCATAAAGGTTAGCTTCTACAAAGGCGACATTACTGTCACCCTCTAGTTTGCAGTTTCAGGGATCAAAGAGAAGGTGAAATTCATCAGTGTGTAAAGAAGCATTTATGAATACTTTATTTGATTTCAAATGGTAGCTTTTATGCAGATGAGTAACACCAACCTGACCCTTCTTTGCTATGACTCCTTTAGCCTGATGCTTTGAACATGCAGAAGTGTCAGTCATGGGAGCTTAACAATTGCATAATATTTCCACAAAATCTAGTTTTAAGGAAATTTATCTTTGGAATGTATAAAATAAGCACAGTTTCTTTCAGAATAAACTGTATCCACCTAAAGAGGCTTTTTATATTACTCAGTCTGGCAGCTATGTGTATGTGAAGCAATGCAAAGTTAGTTAACCCAGTTCCTAGACCAAAGCAGAAGCAGGATCCATTTACTCAAAAATTAAAATCCTGTGTGCTGCTCTGTGGCAGTCAGCAGATTGCACTGAGATGTAGCATACAATTTAGCTAATGTACTGCTTGATATCTATACACACAATGCACTAGTTACTTGTTAAACATTAATTTAATCTCTTGGATATGTTTTTACATTATCTGATTAAATGTGAACTTAATTTCTGTATCTCTAAAAATATTTTACCTGGTGCTGTCCCCCTTCACCTTAACTGATGTTTCTTTCTGTAAGCAGTTTGCTATCTAATCCTTACTACATTTATTCTGAATACTAAACAAACCCCAGTGAAGTACTGTAACAAAGGCGCCTTTCTTTTACATATCTATCATCTACACTTGCTCTCTTACTTTTGTGGCATGAAGGAAAACAAAGTATAATTGTGTGCGTACCATAAGATCAGTATGGATAAAGAGCTGAGAAAAGAGAACAAAGGAGTAATGTAGAGCCAGCATTTTCACACAAACATCCTGCTTCTCAGATGATTGGATCAGTTGGATTACATTCATGGACTACTGCTAGAATAAAGCATTCTATTTATCTACCACATACAGTACCACTGGATAAAGGCATTGTCAGCAGAAGTTCTTCCAAGACATGCAGGACCTCAGCTCGGAGTTTTTTTAAAACTTAAGATTAGAATATTTGTATTTGCTGAAGTTGGAAACTAACTTTTTCTGAAAGCTAAATTTGGGAAAGCATCGTGAGGAGATGTGCATGAGATATGCAGGAAAAAAAAAGAAAGAAAAAGATATTATTCATCACAGCCTGAAGAAAGATATTGCAGGAGGAGTCAATATTAAAGTTCCACCAACTGCTTACACCCCATCCACAGCTATTCTTTCACCCAGTATATACATAGTCTGCTCTACTTTCATCTATTATCTAATCTTGCATTTATACCTCACTTTTTCAATCCACTACACTAGGACTGCCTAAAGTGGATTACAGCATATTAAAATGCAATTCACAGATACAAATTAAATCCATTTCATAAAAAAATGATAAAAATAGTACATAAACAGTTTTGCAAGAACATAATAAATGACATACTATGTCACCCCAAGATCTATCGAGCATTCTGCCTCCGACAGTGGCCAATCCAAGTTGCAAGTAACTGGCAGATCCCATAAAGTAGGTCTATTTCCTGTTACTCACACCCAGAGATAGCAATAGCTTTCTTTAATCTGCCTGGCTAATAATGTGTTATGGACTTTTTCTTCAGAAACTTGTCCAATTCTCTTTTAAACCCTGCTATGCAAGTATCCTTGACCATGTCCTCTGGCAATAGATTCCATAGCTTGATTGGGTGCTGAGTGAAAAAGTACTTTCTATGATCTGTTTTAAATTTACTCATTGTTAATTTCATGGCATGTCCCCTTGTTTTAGTATTATTTGAAAGGGTAAATATCCATCATTTGTTTACCCATTCCAACCCATTCATGATTTTATAAGCTTTTATTCTGTCTCCTCTCAGCCAACTCTTTTCCAAGCTGAAGAGCCCTAGCCTGTGTAGCATCTCATCACAGAAGAGATGTTCCGTCTCTTATATCATTTGTGTCACCTTCCTCTGCACCTTTTCTAGTTCCACTGTGTCTTTTTGGAGATGGGAGACCAAAACTATACATAGTATTCAAGGTGCGGTTGCACAGTAGCTTGATACAAAGGAAATATGATGTTTTCTGATTTATTCTCCGTTCCTTTTTGAATCATTCCTAACATTGTTTGCTTTTTTTACCACCACTGAGGATAGCAACATATTATCCATGAGGACACCAAGATCCTTTTCCTGGGTAGTGACTCCCAATATACAACTCAGTATTATGTTCCTATAATTGGGATTATTTTTCCTATGTATATCACTTTGCACTTGTTCACATTAAATTACATCTGCCATTCAGGTGCCCAGTCTCTTAGTCTCACAAAGTCCTTCTACAATATCGCACAATCCACTCACATTTAACAACTTTTAACAACTTTGAACAATTTTGTGTTATCTGCAAATCTATTCATCACTCTTGTTGTTCCCATTTTCCAGATCATTTATATATAATATATACTTAATCCGGGCTATATTAGTTTTAGTGCTAGATGGTGTAAAGTGGTAGTTGTACCTTTAAACCTGGGCGATGTCATAGGGTGATATTTCATGGTATAACATGTGAGACTTGCAGTAAGTTCATTTCTTTTCTTCCAGCCTTTCTGCTCTGCCTTTTTTCCCATCTCTCAGTTGAAAGGCTGTGTGGTTTTGTTCCCTGGTACACAAACCAGTGGAGACACATTTTTTCATGGAAGGAATAAATCTTATACTCTGCTGCTAGGCTAAAGTCCTAACTTCTTTTGGGAAGAGCCCCTTAGAGATGGAGATAACACCAACGAGAACAGTCTGCCTTAGACGTCTCACCCTTTATCCTATTTTCAGATGTGTAAGTG
Organism: Rhinatrema bivittatum; assembly: GCF_901001135.1. Taxonomy (NCBI): domain Eukaryota; kingdom Metazoa; phylum Chordata; class Amphibia; order Gymnophiona; family Rhinatrematidae; genus Rhinatrema; species Rhinatrema bivittatum. The sequence goes on from NC_042615.1 coordinate 93,612,567, forward strand.
ATGACTTTCTTACTGAACAACTGTGCTGGATTGTTGGCTGGAATGAATTCCCTATGCTGAGGAGTTTGTTGTGCTGCTAAGGAGTTTGGTTTTGCTACTGCCTGTTTATTTTTGCGGTGGGGCCTGTTGAGGTGGAACTTATGAAAGACACCCTGTTTTGTGTTTAATAAACATTAGGATTATTGGAACCACCAGTCAAAGAGTGAACCGAATCATTTTCCCAGGATCTGGGTTTTCCTGAGGTGGAGACTGCCAACAATTTGGTGTAAGATTGAAGAAACCACATACTTTGAAGTAAGTATGTTCATCCACAGATGGGAAAAGTAATCCACCTGGTCCACTCAGGGTTGGTGCTTCCATTAGACAAACTGGGCACTTGCCTAGAGCTCCAAAATATTAGGGACAGAAAAATCACACCCACATAAAGCCCAGTGTTGCTAGCAGAGCCCATACTGCCAGTAGCTGAATTACCAGAAGAAGTCCTTGATTGGGCACTGGTGGAGTCTCCCACCAGCGGCCAAAGAACATGAAGAGGCCCAGAACCGCTAGCAGGGCCTGTCCCAATGGCAGCTGAAGAATGCAGAAGGAGGCCTGGAGATTCCACATTAGGAGGGTAGAGAGAGAGGGAAATGAATGCTGGGAAAGGGTAGAGAGATGGAGAGAGGGAGAGAGAGGGTAGTGGGTGGGGAGGTGCAAAACTAATCTGAAAACCTGGCTATTTAAACAAGCCTTTTACAAAGATAAAGATAAGGAGAAAAATGGTTGAATGATAAGGACGCACCAAACTAGAAGTTATTACTTTTAATCTACAAAATGTATTTTAATGCTAAATTAAAACCACATAATATGTTCCGAACAAATAAGCTTAACTGACACATATAGTTTTTGACACTAAATTGTAATCTATACCACTCATATTTTTTGTTAACGTGCCTTTTTGTAAACCGTTGTGATGGTTATCGAACTCGACGATGGTATAGAAGAGTTTTTAAATAAAATAAATAAATAAAAAGAGAAGTACTGGATGGGTAAGGGGTACTGAGTGTGTGTGCTGGAGGTGGTGATAGAGAAAGTGTGTGTGTGTTAGGTAAAGAGACAGTGTGTCTGCTGAGTAGGTAGGAGGTAGAGAGAGCATGTGAGCAAGTGGCAGGGTAGAAAACGAGAGAGGGTGATGAGTGAGTGAGGGGCTGACAGAGAAGGAGAAGGTGCTGAGCAGTTGCTAGTGTGGAGAGAGAGAGGGTGCTGGGTGGATGAGGGTGGGGTGAAGAGAGCGAGGGTGCTGGCTCTGCGGAAAGAGGGAAAGAGATTGGAGTAATGCTAGGCATAGAGTGGATGTGGAGAGTGAGGAGAATGCTATTGTGAGAAATGAAATGGTGCTGGACAGGGAGAGAGAGAGATAGAGATGTAATGCTGGGCACCATCAGCAGGAGGCAAAGAGAAGGAGATGTTGGGTAACTGGGTAGAGGGTGAGAAAAGAGATTGAGGGTTTGTTGTGTCAGAATCAATGCTGCCAAAGAAGGGAGTGCTCTGCAGGAGCTAATGCCACCTGCACGAGGGAGCGCTGTGCTCAGGGCCGGCGGAAGCACTAGGCGAACTAGGCGATCGCCTAGGGCGCTGAGCATTAGGGGGCGCCGAGCCGCTGATGGCCAATGGCCGCCGGTGGACGTCATCCCAATAGCGGCTGAGCGGTGAACTACTGCTATGCTGTGTGCCGAATACACACAGCAAGAAGATCGGCGGGGCCGTGGTGGAGCTCAAGTCACCACGGCCGGAAGAAAACAATCGCGTCTAAACATGCTGGTGCTCCAGCTCCTTCCTGCCCGCGCGGCCCCGGAAGAAAAATGTTGCCGGAGCCGCGCGGGCAGGAAGGAGGAGAAGCTCCTGCATTGGCTGGTGCTCCAGCTCCTTCCTGCCCGCGCGGCCCCGGAAGAAAAATGTTGCCGGAGCCGCGCGGGCAGGAAGGAGGAGGATCATCAGCCAATGCAGGAGCTTCTCCTCCTTCCTGCCCGCGCGGCCCCGGAAGAAAAATGTTGCCGGAGCCGCGTGGGCAGGAAAGAGGAGGAGCATCAGCCACGTACAGAAGAGGAGCAGCGCGGCTCGAGAAGTCTGGGGCCGCTGCAGAGCCCATCCTGCAGCGGCCGTGAAGAGGAGGCCCAGAGGTGAGAGAGAGACTGAGGGTTTGTACAGTGTGTATGTGTGCGTGTATGAGATGAGTTGAGAGACTGTGTGTGGGAGTGAGGACCTGAATGTTTGCAGAGACAGCATGTGAGAGCCTCTGTGTGTGTGTGAGAGAGACAGCATGTGACAGTGAGAGCCTGTGCTTGAGCAAGACAGCATGTGGGAGTGAGAGAGAGCCTGTGTGCCAGAGTCAGACAGCATGTGCCAGTGAGAGACTGTGTGTATGAATGATTGTATGAGAGAGAGCATGTGACAATGAGAGCCTGTGCTTGAGCAAGACAGCATGTGGGAGTGAGAGAGAGCCTGTGTGCCAGAGTCAGACAGCATGTGCAAGAGAGAGACGGTGTATACATGATTGTATGAGAGAGAGCATGTGAGAGTGAGTGCCTGTGTATGTGTGTGTGAGAGAGAGAGAGAAAGCATGTGAGAATGAGAACCTGACTGTGTGTTTGAGGGAAGAAGACAGATGGAGAGAAAAGAAATATGTTATAAAAGGAATTGGCAAAAAAATAAGAAAGGGAAGGTGGAAAAAAAAAAAGCCTGTGACCAACTGATTAGAAAACTAAGATCAGACAGCAAATGTAAAAAAAAATAAATTATTTTTTACTGATTGGAACATGTAATCTTTGGGAATGTGCAAGAGTAGCACTTTCTCTATGCGGATCTCACAATGTACCATGAGGCCTGCACAGAGGAGGCAGCAGAATGGGCTTCAGTGCCAATAGTAGCAATCAGCACCTCCGCAATAGCCATACAGCAACAGTGACAGTGGCAGCAGAGGAATGAGAGAGGCTCTGAGGTTGCTGGCAAAAGAAAGAGAGGGGGGTCTCTGCCTTTAGTGTGTGCATGTGTATGAATGGGAGTTTGCCTGGCGGTGTATGTGTGTGAATGCATGGGTGCCTGCCTGAGGGTGTGTCTGTGTATGAGAATGAATGGGTGTCTTCCTGGGGTTTGTATGTGTGAGAATAGATGCCTGCCTGTTTGTGCTGTATGTGTGTGTGTGTGTGAGAATAAATTGGTGCCTGCCTGGGGGTCTGGGTGTGAGAATGAATGTGTGCATGCCTGGGGGATGGGGAGGGAGTGGTGTGAAAATGAATGGGAGCCCGCCTGGGGGTCAGTGTGAGAATGACTGGGAGCTTGCCTGTGTGTGTTTGTGTGAGAACGATTGGAAGCTTGCCTGGGAGTGTGTGTTTGTGTGTATGTGAGGGAGCCAGTGAGAGCATGAGTGTGTATGAGAAAATCCAGGGGAGTAAGAGTTTGTGGGGGGGGGGGGGTGTGTGGAGGGGGAGAGAGTGCCTTAGAGCCTGAGTGTGTCAGTGTCTGTGAGAGCGAGAGGTTATGGTTGGGTATAAGAGCATGAATGTGTAAGTATGTGACAGTGTATGTGTGAGAGAGAATGGACATGTGAGTATGTGTGAGAGAGAGAGGATAACCTCAATCAAGAGCTCCCATGTATGGACAGCAGGGGCTTTTTAAAATCCTTATTAGTTTTAATTATTGTGTGTTATTTGATATATGTGCTGTTTTGAAATATTTTATTGGTTTTAGGAAATTGTAAAAAATGTATATGATTTTAATTAATAGAAATTCTATTTATCAGTAGTTTTAAAATATTATTTTATTAGTATGGTTTTACTATTATAACTGATGCTTTATGTTTCTTGATTTTATTTGTTTTATGAAGAATGGTGGTTCTGTTTTTCCATTGTTAATACACAGAGTCTGGCTTCTTGGGGTTTCCATTTCAGTTTTTTCTAATTTGTGCTCCTTTATTTTGTATTCTGTATTTGGTGAGGGTCTGTCTCTGCTCTGTGTGTGTGACCATGATGAGAGATTCTGCTAGCATAGGGATCTATAGCAATCGGGTTTGTTTTGTTTCCTCAGTAGGTGGAGTATTGGTATTCTAGGACCCAGTGTAATATTTACCCTTGCTTATTCACAGGTAGGGTTATTGTTGTTTGAGTCCTTGGTGTTATTACTGTTATGTTATGATGGGATTGCAGTATAGATTTTGAGTGTCTTTTTTGTGGTGTTTTGTGTTAGTTCACAACGTGCCTGGCAGTGGAAGCTGTTTGTGCTGCTGTTACTGTGAGGTGACACCAGAATTTGAAAATATCTTTCAGTATGATGAGCTGTAAGGGAAACATCCAAGCTCCATTGTTTGGGGGAATTTCAGTGGATGCACAGAGTTACAGAACTGGAGGTACAGGATTTATATTGACATTCTGTTCCTTCCTATATATTCCTGACTTCACTCTCATAGCCACATAGAATCAGTTGACTGAGGCTATCAACATAATTTTATAGTGTGAAACTGGCCAGCTTTTTAAAATAACGCAGAGGACCCTTTGGACTTTTTTATTAACACTTTTTTTTAATAACCAATTTTAAAGCAGGATCCATGCTATAGAGGTGGGTGAGATGAAGAAATGTCATTTTGGCGCCCCCCCCCCCCCCCCCCCCCCCCCCCCAATTCTTCTGTCTAGAGACGCCACTGATTTTCTGTGACCTTAAGCATTAGTACAAGAAGGATTAAGGGGGGATGCTGGAGAGGCACACATGCATTGGCCCCCGGGCACCGGAGACCCTTGGTGCGCCACTGGGTGCGAGCCATATGGAGCCGCAAGTGGTGGCAAAGAGGAGTGGAGTTTGGCAGGCCGCAAGCAGTGCCCAACCTGCTTGCGACCCAGAAAACCCCAGTCAGCGGGCGTAATCGAGAATGAGGTAAGGGTCGGGGCCGAGACCGGGGGGGGGCGCAAGGGAGAAGGCTCGCCTAGGGCGCCAAATCCCCTTGCACCGGCCCTGGCTGTGCTGGAGCTAGCACCAAGACCGAAGGCCTGCCTAGGGCACCTAATACCTTTGCACCGGCTCAGAGTTCTCTATACCATCTGCTCGACCACTTTTCAGGACCCACTGACCAATGCACAGAATTGGAACTTCTCAGCAGACTGGGGTTACAATTGTAAAGTAATAATGACAAGAACAATATTAATAAAATTCTAAAAACCAAAGAAATCTCACGCTCTACTCTCACTTGGTAATGGGTCAGCTGAGTCACAATGAAACCTATTAAGGAGTTAATTGCAAATAACATTAGTAAAATAATAAAATTAATCTCCTAGACCAATTAAATTCATTCCCAGACCTCGAGGGCTGCCAACAGAATTTTCAGGATATTTCTAATAAATATGCATGAGATTTGCATGCACACTGCCTCCATTATATGCATATCTACCTCAAGCATATTCATCAGAATATCCTGAAAACCCAACTTGTTAGCAGCACATGAGGGCTGGGAGTGAATACCACTGCCCTAACGTACAAAACAGCCCACCTCCATGTACTACCTATCCTGGGTCCTTGAAACAGCATGCTGCTGGAGGTGCTTCGGATCAGAGGGCTTTAAACTAAGTTCACTAGCTTCATCAGTTATGGAGATAAAAGCACACAGCTAGTCATCTGCTTATTGGAACTGTGACTTGCTGCTTGAACATCCCTGTAGTACTCTGAGCTGTGTGGGCCTTCCCACTCCACCCCCCCCCCCCCCCACTAACATCACCTGGGCGACCGGCTTAAGGGGCCAGCATGCTGCCAGAGACTCCGCGCACTGGTGTGTCGTGCGCCGAAGGAGTGTGCAACCTCTTCCTAGTGTTCATCTTCATCTTCTTAGTGTTCTGCGACCTCTTCTTAGTGTTCATCAAGTTGCAAAGTTTTCCAACATTTCCTTGTTCTGACTTCCAACTCACTATGGAGATTCCCACAGTGACTGGTAATGGTAAATATGATAATCTCAGTCATTATCGATTTAAGCCTAGTTTCATCCCTAGAAATTCATTGATTCCAATTATGCCGACTGCGAAAACTGCTGCGCTATTTGTCTCCATGATTTCATTACTGATATTCAATGCTCAATCCATTAGGGAAAAAACCCCAATTATTCACGACCTAATCTCCACAAACAAACTGGATAGTGTTTTAATTTCTGAATCTTGGTTACGTGATCATGACATTGTCACCCTCAATAACATATGTCCTGCTATGTAACTTTCTCTGAACCCAGACCAAATCATCATGAAGGAGGATTACTCTTCAACCTTGTAAAAAAAAAAAAAAAAAGCCTTAATTCAGAAAAGTTCTTATCAAATCTTGCATATTTTGACCTCTCTTGCTAATTTCTGTGTGGTTTACTGCCCTCCTGGATTATTAAACTCTGATTTATCCCTTCTATTGAAAACTCTAGTTTCATTACCAGTGGATTTAACTCCTACAATTTTAGCTGGCAATTTTAATTTGCACGTAAATACTAATCCTCTTCCTCCCACTGTCTCTTCTTTTCTTGAGGTAATGGCTGGCTTGGGCTGTGAGCAATTGATCCACACAACACTTCATCTCTTTTGACAAAAATAGATTGGAGTTGTCATTGGTAAGCAGACACTGTCCAACTGGTTAGCGGACTGCATCTCGCTCTGTTATATGCAGGCAGGGCTGCAGCTTGGGGGTCATGTCAAGGCTCATTCCATCAGAGCCATGGAGACTTCGTTCTCTTCACCTCACCCTCATTTAAGGGCTGTGCCTTTGAAGGAGATCTGCAAGCCTGCAATGATTGTGGAGTTCCCTCCACATGTTCACCTCTCACTATTGTCTGGATAGGGATGGCCGACGTGACAGTAGATTCAGCCAGTCTGTCCTCCAGAATCTTTCAGTTCTAAATCCTCCTGCCTAGAGCCCTTTTTTGGGTTCAGACTGTCTCCCTCAGTTATCAACAGCACCACTGTTGTTGACCCTATTGGCATGTGGTTAGGTGTCTGTTGGTCGTTTTGCCTTGGGGACAGTCTGTAGCTAGGGATTCTTCCATGTGTGAGGACTACCATCATGTTTGTCCTAGGAGAAAGCAGAGTTGCATACCATTAGCAGGTGTTCTCCTAGGACAGCAGGATGTTAGTTCTCACAAAACCCGCTCACCACCCCGCAGAGTTGGGTTTTGTTTATATTTATTTTATTTTTTTGTAATTCTATGCTACGAGACTGAAGAGGGACCCCCATGTGGATGCATGGATTAGGGCATGCTGAGCATGCTCAGTGTGCCAGTCAATGTTCTAGGAACTTTTACAGAAGTTTTCCATGCAAGCTCCATCTGATGATGTTATCGATGTGTGAGGACCAACATCCTGCTGTCCTAGAAGAACACCTGTTACAGGTTAGCAACTCTGCTGTACTACCCTTAACAGTAACATTGGGATAACCGCACAGAGTGGCAGTTATTACCATAAGAAGCTTGCTGGGCAGACTGGATAGACCATTTGGTCCTTTTCTGCCTTCATTACTATGCTTCTATGATGTTGCCTGGTATGTTATGTCTAGGTAACATCCAGCAAGACCAAGGAGACAGTCAGATGTTCAGGCAATCATCTCACTAGGTCCAGGCTGCAGCCTCAATACTTTTGGAAGCTGTTTAAATTACTGTAATAAAGTTTGATGGTAAATCATGGTGAATGGTAGAGCCCAGTGTTGGTTTAAGGGTTGGAATTTGTATGCTTATCTATCCAGAAAGGCAAGCCAGGAAAAACAGATTTGGATAAGGAGTGATGTTATAAAAGTAGTCAAGTTTCTAATGCTGGCATCTGTACTGCAGTCTGTATGCATACAATGATGAAATACACAAGCAGTCCTGGTTAATCTCATCATCCCAAGAACAATGTAACAATTAATTTCCACAGCTGTGCAAACAATTTACAGACTGCACAATGGGGCAAAGCCAGATTCTTTGATAACCTATTGAGATTAACCAATAAACACACTCTTATCTGTCAGCAGGCACCTTGTATGATATGACACAAGGAAGAAAGATGTGAGATCAAGGGGCGATCTGAATTTTTTGTAATGTGACTTGGGGTGGAAGAGGAGAATCCAGCAAAGGGATACATGGAATAAGAACAATAAAATATACTCAATCGGTGGGCTTGGAAGGAAGACAGCAGAGGAGTTCAATCTGGCAATTGATCTTGATAATTATATAAATGTTATACTTTGACGCTGTTCTTTGGTTTCTAGATCTAGGTCTTAGGTGGAGTTGCCTAAGGAATATATACTGCAGTGGGTTTTATAATAAAGTTGCTGGAATATGGTAATGTTTCTGCCCTGTGGTCTTATACAGTTATGTAAGGAACCATAGGATTTCTTGAAGAAGGAGTGAACTAAAACCTTGGGGAGGTACAGAGAGATTTGATGAACAGAGGTTGGGGTTTGAGTTCCCCCATCTGGGAGAAAGAGATGGTGTATGTTTGAGCCTTTATAAACACCTGCCACCATCTTAAAGGTGTGGCTTCTTAGTTTGCTCTTCCTGAGTTATCCTGCTGTAGGACAGTCCTGTCTTCTGGGAAAATAATTTTGAAGGTCTTCTTCACAGAGGCCTGGGTAACAACTTAGAAAGTGTCTTAACCCTATTTTCTGGTCCAGAGTTTTGGAGGTCTTTTGTTGTGTGAGGAGGAAGTTTCCCACCCTTCATTTCTCTTAATTTGGTTTCCCCTTTGGTTCAGATATTTTTCTTTTTTAAGTTCACTGAGTGCCCTAGGATCCCAGGGTCTCAGTTTCTGTGTCATCTAAAGAAAGTGGTGTCTTTTGCCTAGAAAGAGCCTAAAGAGTAGCTATGTCATCAAAGAGGAATGGATTTTCAACCATTAAGAGAGAGAAGACGACATTGTTCAACAGTGTTATTCTATTGATCCCAGTATGCTGCACTTGGGAGGAGAATGTCTACTTTGGTACTTAGACTATAGGAGAGATATGAGAATTGGGACTTTTTGCATTCTGTTAAGTAATAGGGAGTACATTTCTACCCATTATAGAATGGGAAGATTTGAGTAGTAAAATTTGGAAATTGGGATGAGCTCCATACTTTCTTCAATCTGAGTAATTGAAAAGGAGAAGGAGATAAATTACTAAGGAATTGGACATCAATTGGAGACTTTTATTAGAAGAGTAAGGTTACACATTTATTAAATATTCAACCATATACATCAATTGAATTTCTGTTGCGACCGTCGCTGCCCGACGTCTCCACTCCACCCTCCTTACCTCCTCGGCGACTCCCTCTTGTTCATAAGAACATGCCATACTGGGTCAGACCAAGGGTCCATCAAGCCCAGCATCCTGTTTCCAACAGTGGCCAATCCAGGCCATAAGAACCTGGCAAGTACCCAAAAGCTAAGTCTATTCCATGTTACCGTTGCTGGTAATCGCTCCGGATATTTAAGGTCTCAGACTTCGCTAACTAATCGAGTTAGCAAGAACAAGGATTGGATTTGTTCTACGCTACTCTGCCTCCTCGGACTTACCAGGGGTAACTGCTCCTCGGGGGCCTCGCTCTCTCTTTGTTTTTCAGGTCAGTCTGGAACCAGTACTCACTTCTCGAAGGCCTATGTTCCCGGATGTTGCTGAATACCTCTTCTGCCTGGAAGTCTTCGCTGCCTACAACACCAGTAAGTCACTATCTCTCTCCCAGAGCTTTCCCTGGAACCAGGTACTCGCTCCTCGAGGTCCTAACTCATTCTAGCACCTGGACTGCTTCTATGAGACTATTGTATGAGTATTACCATCAAGGTTCTGTACCGGAACTCTGCATACCCTGCCTACTCACTATGTTTAGTTTCTCTACAGCTCAGCCATCCTGGGATCGCTGTTCCAATATCTGAGGGATTACAGCCCAGCCGGGCACTTCCAGCTCACTACTGCGATCTCTGGTGGTTCAATATACTGTTTAATAAAAGAACTAGTGTGTGTCTGTCTCCAAACTCTGAGCCTATCCAGTGGTCCCTCTCGGGATCTTCCCCCGGGGGCGTGGTCATCTGTCTCCGGCCCAAGGATCCACCCACAACTACCACAAATAACAACAATTTCACATTGAAGAGCCTTAAAGAACTTTTTTCATTAATTTTATCAACTACTATAGACTGTTGGAGATTATCAGTGCTGTTTACAAGGGACCTAAGGACCGGTGTAATTGTTGAACAACACAAAAGGGTCTTGAAGTTAAGCTTCCCACCATAGCCATTCAGAGTGTTTGAATACCTTGGACAATTCAGCAAATAGAGTCCTAATTTATATTGTGCACCTTTGTGACCACTATCCAGGTTTTCTCACCCAAAGATTACCCAAATAGGGATACTATTTTGTGCTGCACAAGTACCCTACAGTGATTTGGACTGTTTTTGACTTGTTTCAATGCGTTTTGGAATAAAACAGTTGTGTTTTTTTGAACTGCAACATTGTTCAAAGATGGCCACCATTCCTGCTGTGGAGACATCTTTAAAAGAGATAAATGGGCAAAACTGGTATAAGGACTGGCTTACTATGCTGTGCATGCCAGAGTGTTACCATACATTTTTTTCAATTTTTCCATATGATTGTTGAGTGTTTTTCTGGTTTTAAACTGTGTCATGGATGGTTAATAGCTATCATGGTGAGTGGTGGATCACATTTTGGAAGGGGTAACATAGTGAATCCTCTTCCTTTTGGGAACTAACATTATTTTCTGGGTGTCATACTCCAGATTATGATTTTAAGCCTTGGCGCATTGCCCTGGGGCTATTAGTAATAAGGAGTTTCCTTATGTATATATGATGAAGATAGAAGGTTAATCAATCTGTAGCGTTACTGTTACTGATTTTATCAGTAATTCAGGTGAAGATTAATCCTGGATCAAAAGGGAAGTATTTGATTTAGTAACATATGAATAACAATTAAAAAGAAACATTTGGACTTTAGATCTCAAAGCCCTTTCAGAATGATTATGAAGCAGCCTGAGGATCTTAGCATTTGAATAGATTTATAATGTGTTTCACACAGATATTAAAGCATCTTGAAATTTTAAACTTTGCTTGCACAAATATAATATAAAAATTCTAAAAAAGTGGGACTATGATTACAATAAGGTGTGGTTTTCTCTGAAAAAGTTGTTCACAGAGCCTTTCCATGTTTGATGTCCCTTCACTACATTCATTTAAGAGCACATACAGGGCCTCTTATGTTATAACAGTAATTATGGGGCAGATTTTAAAAGCCCTACGCGCGTAAATCCAGGAGGATTTACGCGCGTAGGGCCTATTTTCAATAGAGCCAGTGGTGCGCATAAAGCCCCGGGACGCATGTAAGTCCCAGGGCTTGAAAAAATGGGCGGTCCGGGGGCGGGGTGTGGGCAGGATGAGGCGGTCTGGGGGCAGGCCGGGGGGGTGGGGTGGCCAGAGGCCTCCCTACAGCCGCTGGGCTGGGGGATCGCGCGCCGGCACTTGGCCGGTGCGCGCAAGTTATGCCTGCCAGACTTCAACAACAAAGGTACAGGGGGGTTTTCGGGCGGGGGCAGGACAGGTAGGGGAAGGGAGGGGAAGGTGGGGGGGGGAACGGGGAAAGCCAGCTGGTCTCCCCGAGGGCTCGGCGCACACTAGTGTGCACCCCCTTGCGCGCGCGCTGACCCCTGATTTTATAACATGAGCGCGGCTGCGCGCGCATGTTATGAAATCGGATGTATATTTGTGTGCGCCGGGTAGCACAAATGTAGGCCGTGCGCGTAACTTTTAAAATCTGCCCCTATATGAATAGGAGTTTCTTTGGCAGCTACTTTGAAATGTATTTTTTGATATTGCTAACCTTTTGGAGATTGTTTGTTGCTGTTGAGGATTACTAAAATAATGCATATGCCAGATACAGAGCCTATTCTGACTTTTGAGCTCATGGTCCTGATAGAAATGGAATCTATGTATGTTCCCACCCAGAAACAAAAACCCCACAAAATAATTATTCAACAACACCTATTTAAGGGAGGAAAAGAACTCGGTAAATAGCCCTGCACTTATAAACTATGCTGTGGCTCTTGGGTTTTCATTCACAGATCAAAAACCTTCTTCTTTTTAAGAATATGATGTGAATTGTTAATATGAAAAACATAATGTATCAAAACTCGAAGTGAAAAACACAATCTTTTAAATAATGTAGTCACTTAGCTTTGTAACAACAGCTGCTGTACTCCTCAACAATAAAAGATGTAAACCACAAATGAAGATGATTGAAAAAGCCAACGCCGACAGCATTTTGCTACAGAGAGCTGCTTCAGGGCTTAGGCTCACAAACAGTCCTTGTGGTGTAAAAATCGCTCCGGAGACAGCTGTAACAATAAAAAGCATTAGCATCACAGTGTGAGAGCCTTTCAGCTGTGGTGAGATTGGCGCTGTCCACTGGCGAACCAGCTTTTGCTTTAGCACTGCTGAGGTAAGCAGACCTTCTCAGTCTGTTTTTCTGTTATATTGTGGCGAAAAGACTGGAGTCCAGACTACTCTGTCCTCTAGCAAGCCAAAGACCACTTGCACATTATCACATATGGTAGCAGTGGTGGGATAGTCTGCTCGAAGCACCTGCACAGAGTAGAGACCCATGCTAAAAGCCTCTGAACTGAGAAGAGGTCACGTTAAAAAGAGAAAAAAAAATATTCTGGAGCCTAGCTGCAGTAGCAGTCCTGAAAGTACATATAGTGGGCCAAGGGGACTAGCTCTACCCAGATATTTTTTTAACTATTTATTGACATTTTAAAATTATACAAAAAAAACCCCTTTGCACAGTAACATTGAATCATATAGAAACAAAGCATTATACATAAAAATGGACAATCTAAATAAAACTAAATTTCTCTCTCTCTAAATGATCCACAACAAAATAAGGGGAAAATCAGATTTAGAGGAGAAACAGGAAAATTAATATTAATATAGCAAGCAGCGTGAAACTATTCCAATTATCTATACAGATAAACCCTAAGATGGCTCAGGATTAGATGGAGGACCTGCCACTCTAGTACTCAGAAATTCCCTCAGCTGATCAGGAGCAAAGAAAATAAAAGTATTGACCACCAATTTAACAACACATTTAGAAGCTCCCAGAGCCAAGACTTCCGGGCACAATACTAGGAAGCCTGTGTCATCTTGGTTAGGTCAGGAAAAATCCTAAACCCCACCAAAAAAGGAGCATTTAAATTCAAAAAATAAGACTTCATTACAAAAGCAACATCTTGCACATGAAGAAATGTAACTAACAACGTTGAGCTTTCAGTCACTTCAACATTCGAATTTTCCAAATATAAAGATATATTAGGAACATCAATATTAGTTTGAGGATAAATTTCCAGGTTAGGATTTGGCTTAAAGGGAAGAAGAAAAACTTTAACCACAGGAGGAATATTCTCTGCTGAACTTCAAGGAAAAAATATCTGAGCATTAGACAAGGAGTTCCACCCATAACCATGGGGAAATTTAAATCTTCTGGGAGACATCCTCCATCTAAAGGGAATTAGCACTAAGAGAATTAGACAGATTCGCAATCAAGACCCAGAGAGAATCTAGGGTAACCACTGTAAGCTTCACAATCAATAGGGGACCCGCAGAGCAGAATGCTCACCTTCCAAGGCTGCTCCAGCCTCCAGCATGTCTGATGGAACCGTTATGGAAGATACACCAATCCCGGCAACACCGACCTTCTCTGCAAGGAGCAAAGAGTGCTGTGGAGAAGGGGAGCTCAACCCCTCTCCAGTCAAAACATTGACAAATTCCCCTGAGCAGGGAGCTGAGATGATGTCATCAATATGCTCCGCCACTGTGTTGGTGCTTCTCTGAGCAGGCATAGGCCGTGGTAGGCACGAATCAGGCAGGCTGAGAGTGACATCCCCTGGTGAGAACAGGGCTCCTCTCTCTGTCTCGCCAACAGGGCTTGAAGCTTGCAAAGCAGGGGAAGAAATGGCATAGTCAGTAATGGTCCACTGTTCCACAGGAAGTGAGGGTTCAGAAGGGAAAACCCTCACTCTTCCCTTTCTTTTGTGCGGAATAGTTCAGATGAAAGTAGCAGATGAAAATGAGGTATTAGGAGAGCAACTGAATACATGTCCACTCACGCTGCCTTCTTGGATTCCCTCCCCCCAATATTTATTTATTTAACAAATGTGTTCCCTCACAATCCAAAAATCTTGGCGGTTTGCAGATAGTAAAGGACATAAAGTAAGTCAGAGCCAGACAGGCTAGGATTACTTACCTGTTCCAAAAAACGAAGAGAGTGGATTTTTGTGCTGCGTTCCTGAGTACAGTGGCCCTCTAGGGGAAGAAGCCTCGGTGGCACCAGGGCATGCTAAGCAAAAAATGGAGCAAATGCTTCAGTCCTTTGCAGAGGGACAATAGCAACTACAAGCAGTGGTATAAGCACATTGTTCCCAGCAAGAAACCATACAAAACAACCTGAATAAGTATCTGACTTCTTCGGAACAGATTATAGAGGGCTTGCAAGAGCAACTACAAGCACAACAGGTTTCTTTAGGATAGATTATAGAAGCTTTGCAAGCACAAATACAAATGATTATGCAGACCCAGGGTACCTAGCAGCAACTACTACAGGAACAACTGAGCAAGATGGTGGAAGCCCTGCAAGCTGTTATGGCCTGGCCTAAGCATTTAAACCCCTTGGTGCCTAAGATGGGCCCCAAAGAAGATCCAGATTGTTTCTTAGTGAACTTTAAATGAACTTCCAGGCTGGCGGATTAGCCTGAGCCTACTTGGACCCCTTATCTAGGCAATTTACTGACAGACAGCAATCGGTGGCCTTTCAAGCTGCAAACCCAGATGGAAAGGCCAGCTATGAAGATGTTAAGGCTGCCATAATTGATAGAGCCGAGAATATGCTAGAAGCACACTGTTAAGTGCCAAATATTAGGGATGTGAATCGGGCTTCGGACGATTGAAAATATCGTCGATATTTTCAAAATTGTCAGAAATCGGGGGCTCCCCCAAAATGATAGGAAAACCCCACGATATTGATCGTGGGGGTTCCCTTATCGTTTTGGGGGAGGGCAGGAAAAACGGCACACACAAATAACCCCTAAACCACCCGACCCTTTAAAAGTAACCCCTTAGCTTCCCCCACCCTCCTGACCCCCCAAAAAACTTTTTACAGGTACCTGGTGGTCCAGTGGGGGTCCCGGGAGCGATCTCCCGTGATCTCCCGTGATCTCCCACGATCTCCCGCTCCGGGCTGTCCTCCCGCTCCCGGGCCGTCGGCTGACACTAATCAAAATGGCGCCGATGGCCCTTTGCCCTTACCATGTGACAGGGTATCCGTGCCATTGGCCGGATCCTGTCACATGGTAGGAGCACTGGATGGCCGGCGCCATCTTGTGCTCCGACCATGTGACAGGGGCTGACCAATGGCACCGGTAGCCCCTGTGACATAGTAAGGGCAAAGGCTATTGGCGCCGTTTTGATTACTGGCAGCCGATGGCCTGAGTGCAGGAGATCGCTCCCGGCGCCATTTTGATTAGTGGCAGCTGACGGCCCAGGAGCGGGAGAACGGCCTGGAGCAGGAGATCGCGGGAGATCGCTCCCGGGACCCCCACTGGACCACCAGGTACCTGTAAAAAGTTTTTGGGGAGGTCGGGAGGTTGGGGGAAGCTAAGGGGTTACTTTTAAAGGGTCGGGGTGGGTTTTTTGTTTATCGGCTGGGGCGCAGCCGATAAACAAAACTGCGATCGGGCCCGATTGAAAAAAATCCACATGTGAATCGGAACTGGAATCCAAACCGATTCCGGTTCTGATTCACATCTCTACCAAATTTGCTTAAGGTGCTTCTCCACGGACACAAGGATACCACACCAAAGTTTTGTAAATCAAATTTCAATTTTTTTTTATTATATATCAATAAGCAATACAGATATCCCTGGGAGATGCAGAATAGAAGCAATTCTCTGGCCAGGCACACATGAGAAGCACTACTCTGCCTCTTTGTATGTCAGTTGGTTCTGCTTTTTATAGGTAGAACATGCAATAATCCCTAAGTTGCATGAACCTATGGGAGTATCACGTACATAGTTTCTCATGTCATAAAAGAGGCACATAAGACTTATGTTACCCTGATCCCCTTCCCAAATTGAGGCCTAATTGCCTGGTGTTCACATTAATCTTCCATTAGTCCTTTGTCTCATTATTTTTCATCCACAGAGAAATCTTCATGGCTTAAGCATTTGTTTTCAAGTGCTACTGTAATTGAAATTTTAGCCTCAGATTCTGACCTTTTCCTTCTGCTTATTGTAACCCTTTGACCCTCCATCACAAGTTTTGGACAGCTCTGGCTGTTGTCTAGATGTCTCCTAGAATTTCTCTAGGTCAGCCTCAACAGGGCATTTAGGATTCACATAGCCAGAACTGCAAGCAGGCCAAGCTCTGGAATTTGTTGCCAGAGGATGTGGTTAGTGCCATTAGTGTAGCTGGATTCAAAAAAGGTTTGGATAAGTTTTTGGAGGAGAAGTCCATTATCTGCTATTAATCAAGTTTACTTAAGAAATAGCCACTGCTATTAATTGCATCAGTAGTATGGGATCTTCTTAGTGTTTGGATAATTGCCAGGTTCTTGTGGCCTGGTTTGGCCTCTGTTGGAAACAGGATGCTGGGCTTGATGGACCCTTGGTCTGACCCAGCATGGCAATTTCTTATGTTCTTAAGGCAGCAGAGGATTCTGGGTAGATCAGTCTCCATTTTAGTCTCAGACTTAGGCACACATATCAGTACTGGCAATGGCAATAGTACCAGCGGGGAAACCACCATACAGGGAGAGTCCACGGAAACTCAATTATTAGCTAAAAGCTGTAGAATGGAAGTGGCTGCAGCTTGAAGGAAAGAATGACATAGAAATAACCAACCTCATCCTCTTGGAGCAGTTTGTAGAGGGTTTGCACCCAATCATACAATGGTAGATGCACCAGCATCAAAGTTTACATTCAAATCTTCCATAGAAGTTGAAGCCTTCTATCAAACATAATCAGTGCAGAGCACCCCATGGGGCAAGAGAGACATTCAGCACTGGATTCTAAAGTTCACAGTAGGGAAATAAAGCATCCAGAGAAGAGAGGGCCACAGGGTCTAGACCAACAGGCATGTTTCAATTATGGAGTGTTGCGACCGTCGCTGCTCGACGCCCTCACTCCACCCTTTTTACATCTGTGGTGACTCCCTCCAGGTCTGATGGACAGTTAGCTGCCGCGGCGCCTTCATGCCGTCTCCCTCCGGCGTCCCCGGACCGGCACGACGCTGCGGATCCGCCATGTTCCTGATGACATAGGGCGCGCGCGCGTTCCAATTGATGTACCAGCAAGGGTGCGAACCTCGGGGGCGTTCCCCTAAGATGACATCCTCCGCTTCCAATATAAAAGGTCTCAGTATTTGCTAACGAATTGAGTTAGCAAGGACAAGGATACGGAATCGCATACGGGATTCATCCAAGCTACTCTGCCTCCTCGGACTTACCAGGAGTACCCGCTCTTCGGGGGCCTCGCTTTCTTTTCTTTATTTCAGTTTGCAGATAGGAACCGGTACTCGCTCCTTGAGGGCCCATGTTCCTGAACACTCTGAAGGTTCTCTACTGCCTGGAAGCTATCGCAGATACAGACATGTGTGAGTTACTATTTCGTATTGCAGATAGGAACCGGTACTCGCTCCTCGAGGGCCCATGTTCCTGAACACACTGAAGATTCTCTACTGCCTGGATACAGATTGCAGATACAGACATTTGTGAGTTACCATCGCTCTCTCACAGCTTTCCCTGGAACCAGGTACTTGCTCCTCGAGGGCCTAACCCTTTCCAGCTACTGAGCTTCTTTAAGACCTTATGTGAGTATTGTCATCTAGTTCTGGCTATGAACACAGCATACCCTGTCTACTCACTATCTATAGTTTCTCTACAGCTCAGCAACCCTGGGATCGCTGTTCCAGTTCCTGAGGGACTTCAGCCCTGCCAGGCATATCAGCTCACTACTGCCACCTCTGGTGATTCTACTAACCTGTCTAATAAAAGAATTATCTGTATCTGTCTCCATACCCAAGCCTAGCCGGTGATCCCTCTCAGGATATCCTCCTGGGGGCGCTGTCATCTGCCATCAGCCTAAGGATCCACCTATCTACTTTCCTTTACAGCCGAGTGCCCTCTCCAAGCACTCCGCTGGTAACAGATTGCTAACTCCTCACGGAGTCTCTAACAGATTGCTAACGCCTCCCACCACGGAGAAGCATTTCAGATTGCTAACTCCTCCTTCCACATGAGCCAGTTCATAACATGGAGAAAGGGGCACATCACCAGGAGAGGTCCTTGGATTGAAGAATATAGAAACTAACCCCTAGATTTGTCAAAATGCTATAAATTTCACATAACACTCATGATAAAAAAAAAGGGGTGTGGTTAGGGTAATTAGTGAAAGAGAGAGAGAGACTCATAGTAGTCAACTATTTATACCACTATAAGAGGGTCATTTAGTAACTCGAGGTGAGGTTTTGGTGGTGGTCTAGGGTTTTAGGGACAGTTTTATATGCACAGGCAGATGTATGAACAGCTCAGTACACATCAGTGAAGATTTGACAAGGTTTGGAATGAGGAAAGGTACACAAAGATAAGATTTCTACAATGTACTCTTGCCCTAGCTTGATATACTCTCTACCTGGGTACTATCAAGCTAGGGCGAGAGAACATTGTAGAAATCTCAACTTTGCATAATTTTCCTCATTCCAAATCTCGACAAATCTTCAGTGATGTGTACTGGGCTGTTCGTATATCTGCCTGTGCATGTAAAACTGGCCCCAAAACCCTAGACCACCACCAAATCTCAAGTTACTAGATAACCCTACTATGGTGGTATAAATCGATGACTAATATGTATACCACCCCAGAGGTTCTCTCTCCCTCCCCCACCCCCACCCCCTCGAATTTGCAAAAAGTCCCATTTTGGGCAAGCTGCACAGCTATTGCAGTTATAATGCTAGGAAAAAAAGTGTAGTTATTGCATGCAGCATTACCACATCTCATTTTCAATTACTCCTCCCAAAATCCACCCACCTGAATAAATTTTACAAATTTGCAAACATAGCAGGTGCTGTGATAAATAACGCATGCATTATAGTGTTATCATGGGCATTAGGATGCTAACGTGATTTGATGAATGACCCTATAAGTTAGCCAGATAGTCAGATAAACCTAAGTAACCAGAGCTCACAGCAGCTGAATTTGGACCTCCTTGCTTGTATCTGTATAATTTATTTTCCTTTCATTAGGTGAGGAAAAGGGATCTCAAATATCAGTACAGGGAGAAAATTTCATGGTTGAGGAGAGAAGGAGAGGGTGAGAGTATCAGGGATGGGGAGAGGAGAAGGATAGAGGACAGGAGATGAGAAAGATGTGTGTTGGGGGGAGGGAGAGATATCATGAATCTGGGCTAGGAGAAGAGGTTGGATAGGGAGGAAAGTTCTGGGATAGAGAAGGAGGAGGAAATAGGAGGAGCTGGGGGTGGGTTCCAGGATCTAGGAAGAAGGGAGAAAGAGGAAGGATTGGAGGTTCTTGGATCTTTGGGGGATAAAAATCTAAAATCAAAGGAAAGAATAGATGAATTGTAATTCAAGATTAAAAGGAAAGAGGATGTGAAGGAGAATGCAGGTGTTCCTGCCATGTTCTGGTCCTCCTTTCCCTTGCATGCACTCTCTGACCTACCTCTCACCCAGTCTGACACCCACACACACTCCTACTCCCAACGGCATTTTCTTCTCTCTCTCTCACAGAAGACAATGCCTCCTTTCCCCATTCCTTTCTTTCTCTCACACAGACACTTGCCCCCACCAGCTGATCCCCTGATATCCTCCAGTGATCCCCCCCACTCAGTCCCTCCTGTTCTTCCCAAAATGATCCCTTTTTTTCTATGTCTACTCTAGGCTTAACCCTCTCCTCCTATTTCCTGCATATTGCCTAGGGGAAGAGAGGCTGGAAAAGGAAGCAGAGAGCGGTTCTCTGCTGAGTGAGATTCAGCACAGCTGGAAGTCAGTAAAATCTTCAGCTAATGTGTTGGCCCTCCCCCAATTTTTGCCACCCTGGGAACAGGCCTAGGATGCCTATTGACAAATCCAGACCTAATTCCAACCCAGGGTTACATTTATTTTTCTTATTGGTCATGAAAGGTCACATGAGTTTGTTCCTTGACTATTAAATGGATTATGAGTTGCTTTTCTGTACTGCCCTCTGAGGAAGCCGATCTGATCTGCTCTCCAAATGGTGCTTAATAAATAACTTTTTCTATTTTTGGACAGATCAGTAAAGGGATCCTGTGAATTTAACATGTCATTGTTTTGGACTTTGTACATCATCTAATGACCCTTTTTTTTTTTTATTTGATTCACAGGCTGGGAGCTAATACCCTGGAAATATGTCCAGAATAGAATTGAATAGAATAGAATCAGTAGGGCAGCATGGAGGGCTTTTTGTTACGGGGAGTGCTGGGAGAGCGATCCCCATTAGAGAGAGTGTGCCCTTGGACCCCCTAGCACAACCCCGTGCCAAGGGTAGGTGAGCGTGGGTGGCGAGAGACAGCCCAACCCCCAGCCGGACCTGCATGCCTCTGGAACCAACTTGTAGGGTGTTGGTGATGAACAGTCCTCCAACATTCCCGGCCCTTTCAGACCTGCCGCTGGGATGGCAAGAGGCAGCAGGCCGGACTCAGGGCATGGGCAGACGAAGGTTCTGAAACAGACGACGAAGGCTCAGGAACCACATACTGTAGACATAGATTCGAAAGCTGGGGAGGTACAGACGTTGGCACTGTCCCTCAGGGCACCCTACACAGCCAGTACCACTGGTCTGGTCACAGACCACCCCATCCCACAACTGCGGGAGCAGAACCAGCGCCGAAAAGGTAGAATGCTGCACAAAGCAGTCCAGCGTAATGTACTGCACCCCGGCAGTCTGAAGCGATGCTGCACACCGGCAGTCAGAAGCAGGAGGCTGCACACCGGCAGTCAGAAGCAGGAGGCTGCACACCGGCAGTCAGAAGGAGGTCACTGCACACCGGCAGTCAGAAGCAGGTTAAAACATCAGGGTCAGGGAAAAACACCAAGGAACATCATGAAACATCAGGACATGCAAGACACAGACACCAAGCTGAAGCAAACATGGAGGCCTACCAGAGCACTGGAAGAGGAGACATCCAGAGAGGTGAAACTCCAATGCAAGGCAAAGCATGAGTGCTGGAGCAGAGCTTTTATAGCCCAGGAGCAGGCAACTCCAGATGGGCCGTCCCTCGCTGGCTCTATAAGAGAGCAGAGGAGCCACGGGCCCGCCCCTTAAGAGAAGGGCGAGCCCACACCAGAGCATCCAGGCTGCAGTGGAGCAGGCCTCGAATAGGCCCCAAACAACACCGAAGGCCTCCCAGGCCGTGGAGCAGGATCCGGACACTTGCTCAGGCAAAGCCCTGGCTTCGGAGTGGCCTCCAAAAAAAGGTGACGCAGCTACAGGAGGAATCGTAACACTTTTGCTGTTATTCCTTGTTGTTGTACCTGATTGCTGGATAAATGGAGGCCTCAGGTTTCCAGGCCCCATAATCTCACATCTTTTGCACATTAAAGTCACCAGAAAAAAAAAGAAACAAATCCAAACAGATCTTTACTTCTTCCTAGTGTACCTTTCTGGGAAGATGTCCTATCCCTTGCCTTCCTAGCTTGTTTGTATGTACAGTTAGGTTTTCCTATAAACTAATCTCTCCAGTTGAGGCCCCATTTTCAGCAGACACTTAAAAAAAAAAAGAAAAAAAATTAACAAAACCATATCTTTTGTGCATCTTCAGAGTTATAGTACACCAGTCTTGGTTGTCGAAACTTGATGTCCCCGCACACATTTGCAAGCCTGCAGAACTCTGCAGAATTTAAACAAATCTCTTTGGAAAATCTGGTGGTTATGGAGAGCTTCCAGAGAAGGAAACATTGCCAGTCTGAATTTAAAAAAAAAAAAAATCCCCTTACATTTTTTGTGCTTTTTTCCCCATATTATTTTTGTCCCAAAAAATTTTTGTAGTATTTGTTTAGAACTATAAACCTCTGGGAGTGCAGTTGAACACATTCAAAATGTTTAAAAATATTTCAAACTATTGTTTTGATATATAAATATCATTTGTTTTCTAGTGTTACCCCCAGGTCACCATTCCAAACAAGATGCTTGCCACAAAAGAATCTTTTATCCTAAATAAATCAGCATTAACACTGTACATGCAGACAGTAGTTTGTTTTTGCCTGCCAAGACTGCATCACCGATGACTGCAGTCTGGTAGGGGATATGGGATATTTTAGTAACTGCACAGGATAAGCATTGACGTCCTAATAAAACTGTGTGGAAAAGACCTGTGAAGTTACACCATCTCTATAGAAACAAACATTACTTTCAGAAAAGAGCTTACATCGCAAGGATTACAATCTGGTAGGATGGGGAAGGAGGAAACTTGCTTATCCTGGATTTAAGATTGTCCTATTTTTAACTTCAAAGATTTTGATGAATAGCAGTGATTCTCAAGAAAAAATAAAATATAAAAAAAACATCTCTCTCTCACCACTAAAATTTACCCAGCTCCTCCATGCTTTTCTTCCTCCTCCCCAGATTACAATCATTGCAATCAAAGCTCATCCCATCTCTAATTATACCCTATCATATATAATTGTATATATCAGAAAATGTACATTTTAATCCTGTTAGGTTTGCATCCTTTGGAAGTAATGGGAGCTTTATGGCAGCAGTAGTGTTCTGTCCGGGAGTTATGCCAGCCTTGAGCTAGGTATATGTACTCAAATCTGAAAGCTGCTAGAGGTGAATGAAAAGGAGGAGCAGGGGTGATATGATTCAGACTTTCAGATACTTGAAAAACGTTAATGATCCAAAGACAACGACAAACCTTTTCCGTCAGAAAAAAATCAGCAGAACCAGAGGTCATGAGCTGAGGCTCCAAAGAGGAAGACTAAGAACCAATGTCAGGAAGTATTTCTTCACGGGGAGAGGGGTGGATGCCTGGAATGCCCTTCCGGAGGAAGTGGTGAAGTCCAAAACTGTGAAGCACTTCAAAGGGGCGTGGGATAAACACTGTGGGGCGGATTTTAAGAGCCCTGCTCGCGTAAATCCGCCCGGATTTACGCGAGCAGGGCCCTGCGCGCCGGTGCGCTTATGTTCAATAGGCCTACCGGCGCGCGCAGAGCCCCGGGACTCGCGTAAGTCCCGAGGTTTTCCGAGGGGGGCGTGTCAGGGGCGTGTCGGGGGCAGGGCCGAGCGGTGTACCGTTTTCGGGGCGGGACGCAGCGTTTTGGGGGCGGGCCCGGGGGCGTGGTTTCGGCCCGGGGTGGTCCGGGGGCGTGGCCATGCCCTCCGGAACTGCCCCCGGGTTGCGTCTAGGCGCGCCAGCAGCCCGCTGGCGCGTGGGGATTTACTTCTCCCTCTGGGAGGCGTAAATCCCCCAACAAAGGTAGGGGGGGGTTTAGACAGGGCCGGGGGGGTGGGTTAGGTAGAGGAAGGGAGGGGAAGGTAAGGGGAGGGTGTTAGCGAATTCCCTCCGAGGCCGCTCCGATTTCGGAGCGGCCTCGGAGGGAACGGAGGCAGGCTGCGCGGCTCGGCGCATGCCGGCTACACGAAATCGGTAGCCTTGCGCGCGCCGATCCAGGATTTTAGCAGCTACGCGCGTATCTACTAAAATCCCGCGTACTTTTGTTTGCGCCTGGAGCACCAACAAAAGTACGCCAACGCGCCGTTTTTAAAAATCTACCCCTGTGGATCCATCAGGTCTAGAGGATGCGTATAAAGAGCAGGCAGCAAAACATTGCACGGAGTGGCAGTAGCCACATAGGCATTCACGGAGCGGGATGCCAGTGGCCAGCGGTTGGTGTTCCACCTTCATGGAGCGGAAGGATGGAGGGCTGCCATCTCCCAATTAAAAAAAGAAAAAAACAAACAAAAACAAAAACAGGGATGGGTTCATGGGCTATAGGTATTACCAATTATTAGGCTTTTCAATATTTGATAGTTAATGTGACTTTCAAGGCATACTTCACTTTCAATGCATATCCAGCATAGCTCCCTGCTTCAACGGCAGGGGAGAAGAAAAACTAATACTTCACGCATATCTCTGCTTCAACGGCAGAGAGTTATGCTGCCGCTTACCCAACTAATCAAACTTAACATTTCACTTGGAAGCAGCTCCATCACTGCTCTCTACATTAATAGTGGGGGTGAAAGGGAAATAGAACCTAAGGTTACTAAGAGCCAAGAGAAACAGATAAGTATGAGAAAAAAGAAGTGTGAAGCTTGCTGGGCAGACTGGATGGACCGATTCCGATTGGTCTTCTTCTGCCGTCATTTCTATGCTTCTATGTTTCTATAAAAGCATGTATGGATTGGGCGAATAGTCTGTTAGGGGAGTGGAGGGATCTATGGTAGCTCTTCCTCCTCCATGCTCTATGAATATTTTTTTCAGGTTGTGATAAATATCTTCTTGCTGAATGACTGGCAACAAGCTGCTTTTCATTTTTCTTTAACCTGTCAGTTTTCTCCTACTTTTTTTGGGGTATCCAGCTCAGTGGGAATCAGGGCTAGGATTTGGTGCCTTGAGCCTTCATTTACAGCTACTTGGGGATTTTCTCCCCTTTGTTTAATATCCCCTCCCTGCTCACTTTAGTCCAATCATTGTAGAGGCAGTCCTTAACCAGAGGCAATGCAGCAGGACGAGCAAGTCATGGACCCTAAATCCATCCATTTGCATAATAACCTTGACTCTCTCGCCCCCAGGGGCTGTGAATGCCGCCTCTGTGTCATCCCTAATCTCAGCTGAACCAGGGAGCAGAAGACCCAAGGCAAGAGCTGAATTCAGAGCCTCGCTTAACCACCAAATCAGCTCCAAATAACAGCTTTTACTACAGTTATTTAGCTGTTTTTTCTGATATTTTTAGGGGCATGCATTCATTTGAAAAGGAAATGACAAAATGCAAAAAAAAAAAAAAAGCCATCCTTGTTTAGTTTTGTTTCACTTTCAAATGAAATGGTTTTTTGTTTGTTTTTATTCATTTGGCAAGTATTGTGTACTATTAACAAAAAGTGCATGGCAAATAGTGCACAATATTTGTAATTAGCACACGCTATTTGTAAATGTGTACTGTTTTTTATTTTATTTTTATTCTTTTTATTGTATTTAATGTATTGCATTTTATTGTAAGCCACTTTAATGATACTTTGTTGAATGGCAGATAATCAAACTGAATAAATAATAATAATATTGTTATTATTTGCTGAAATGAATGCAAATTTTAGCAAAACAAAAAAAGCTCTCCAACAAAATGAAATTCAGACAAAAACGTCTCCCCAGTGAACTGAAACAAAACAAATTTTGGCCTGCACATCCCTAATATTTTCCCTCCAAAGGCCAAAAAGATTTAGAATGTACTAAACCCTTTAGGATTTCAGTGTACTTTCATGGTACTGAGGAAGTTTGGCTGCTTTGTCTTACAACATGCATCCAGGGCAGGATATTTTATATGTTATTGCCTACTTAGGGCCTTATTTTCCAAGGCTATCGCAGGCTTGCGCAAGCCTGCGCAAGCCTGCGATAGCTTGCGAAGGTAGTGCACACCTGCACTACCTAAATCGGGGCGGAGTCGGCCCCGGAAGAGGAGGAGTCGGGACGTCACCGGGGCCGACTCCGCGAAGACGGCGCCGCCAGCGAAAAGATAAGGGCCTTTTCGCGTCCTATTTCGCGCCCAATAACTACACCTTCTATGGTGGCGCTATTGGGTGTGAAAACGGCAGCGATCGCACTGCGGCAGTGCGATCGCTGCCGGCTAGCGCAAGACCGCCCCCCCTGTTTTGATCCTCCGCCCCCCATTAGCGCAATTTTCTAAAGTATCGCAGGCCTGCGATTCTTTAGAAAATGAGGCCCTTAGTTTGCAAAATACATATCATAAGGAAGAGCTTACTTTGACCTTCTCAAACCCTTTTATGTATGGCATCAATTTTATTTGAAAGCTAGACAGATATGTACAATGAATACCCTTTAGGATAATCTTGTACCAGCTATAAATGCTCCTTTAATGGCTTATTATATTTGCTTGCAATTTACCATTGCAATAAATATTACTGTTCCCAGCCTTAAGAGCTGAATTCTAATTTATTGATCTGGCATTTTAAAGTGATTGATTTTTGCTGCTGAAAGTCTCTAAATAGCCTTGTAACAATTTAGCTAAAATACTTTTTTGTTAAAGAATTTGATGGGCATCAAACACTGACTACTTCATTATCATAAGGGCTGAAATAGACTTGCAAGGTATTTTACTGGTAATATAGAGTGTAAGATTTACACTGGTTGCATTAATTCATGAACATAATTTCTGTGAAAAATACTGCTGTAGCAAAACCAGAGATGGTTCTAAGGAAAGGATGCATATAAAAACTGAAGCACATGCAAATGTAAAGATTCAATTAATGGTGATAACAGAGTTTAATATCATACTATTACCAAAAATGCAACATGCTGCTGCTTTGGCTCCCCTGGCCTTTCTGTCAGGGACAGTGCACCCCAATAGAGGGTAGATTTTAAAAAATTACGCGATCGCGTACTTTTGTTCGCCCACCAGGCGCAAACAAAAGTACGCTGGATTTTATAAGATACGCGCATAGCCGCGTGTATCTTATCAAATCCGGGGTCGGCGCACGCAAGGGGGTGCACATTTGTGCAACCTGCACGCGCCGAGCCCAGCGAGCGCTGCTTGTTCCCTCCGAGGCCACTCCGATTTTGGAGCGGCCTCGGAGGGAACTTTCCTTCGCCCTTCCCCCACCTTCCCCTCCCTTCCCCTACCTAACCCACCCCCCCCCCCCGGCCCTATCTAAACCCCCCCTTACCTTTGTTGGCAGATTTACGCCTGCTAAAAGCAGGCGTAAATCTGCGTGTGCCAGCGGGCTGCTGGCGCACCGTCACCCGACCCAGGGGCTGGTCCGGAGGCCTCGACCACGCCCCCGGGCTGGCGCCACGCCCCCGAAATGCCACGGCACGCCCCCAAAACGCCGCATCGTTTCGGGAACGCACCCGACACGCCCCCTCCCCGCCCCTTTGACAAAGCCCCGGGACTTACGCGCGTCCCGGGGCTCTGCGCGCACCGGCGGCTTATGCAAAATAGGCGCGCCGGCGCGCGAGGGCCCTGCGCGTGTAAATCCGCCCGGATTTACGCGCGCAGGGCATTTAAAATCTGCCCCCTAGGTGAACAAGATGGTTGCCTAGGGCGCCAGCCATTAGGGGGCAGCAAAGAGCAGCAATGTAGGGCCACAAGCAGAGCCTATCCTGCTCGCGGCCGAGAGAAGCAGAGTCTCAGAGGGTCACAAGCGGCTCCTCTGTGTGTGGGTGGATGGGTGAGAGGGATTGTGTGTGTACGAGAGAGCAATGGTGTTAGTGAGAGAGAGGGAGAGAGCCTGTGTAGGGGTGCATGTGTGAATGAAACAAGGAACCTAAGTGTGTGTAAGAGAGGGGACCTGTCTGAGTGAATGAGATCAGGGCCGGGCGCAAGGTAGAAGGTTCTCCGGCCCTGCTTTTTATTGTCCTTGCAGCAATGCAGAGGCACACTGCTGAGATGCACTCCATCCCAAATGGCACAAAGCATAGGCCAAGGCGACAGGACTGAAAAGATCCATGGGCCACATTTTCAGGCTTGAAGATATACCTAGACCTGCATGTGTGCTAATTATGGCAGGGAAAAGAGTCAAGATGGTGAATCCCCATCTGTCCCTACCTCTTATGTTCCTTAGAGTTTATCCACTGGCTGCACCTCCTATCCCACAATCCCCACACAGAAGTCAAGTCACCATGGGAGCCGAGAAAAAGAACTGCAGCTTCTCTGATCATCTCCATGATGCAACCAAAAGCAGTGTGCTGTATATGTGAAACTGTGGTCCCTTCATCTCTTCCACAGGGTCCCTTCTTTTAACTTGGATGGAATGTGAAGCTTTCCTGGGTACCTATAAACAGGGTCCTCCTATCCCCTTAAGCATATCCCCTGAAATTCTTGGAGCATTCAAAAGCAAGCAGTGGATCCCAATTTTCTCCTCTCCTCTTTTGTTGTACCTTGTGGGCACTTCTAAATTTATTTTAAAATGCTTATATTCCACCTGTATCGAACTCTGTGCTAAGCAGATCACTTCTTAGCAGTTTACTGATAGGGAGTACCATATGCTGAATTTGTTCCTCCTCTTTCTGGTACGAGCTGGGAGCTGTAGGGAGTATTACTACAAATCTCTAAAGGTTTATTTCTTAGAGAATAGTTTATTTACCATTTCATACTTAGGACAAGGACCTCTTTGATTTAGCAAGATTTAAAGAAAAACTCTATTAATAGTTTTATCTATTAAACATAATTGATTAGATGTTACAAACATATATAAAACAATTGCTTTAATGATTCAAGACAGTTTACAATTTCTAAACTGGTACAAAAATCATTCACTAACAATCTGCACAGAATTGTTATTTCACAAATATTAGAGACTAACTAAACCCTGATCAACTCTGACCTTCTTAATATAATTAGGATTCAAAGTTTGTTTCTCTTACTATGCTGTTAAAAAGTCACTGACGTTCCAATGCATTTTCTAGCTCTCTGTTGGCAAGGTAGCCTCTGTGCTGGTCAAGATAGTTTAGTGGCTGGGTGCAGGCATTTCAGGTCAGCAACTGTTTTCAAACACATGATATCAAGCAGGGATGAAGCAGTTTCTATGTCAGACATTGGTAATGGTGACTGCTCTCCTTTTTCTACCCTGGCTTATCTATTAGTCAAATTAGCATAGTCAATTCATATGGATGAGGGTCTGAGACTCTATTTTTATATAAGTTAAAGAGTTCTTCTTTGTACAGAGATATCTGCATGTCTCGGGAATGCTTAAAGCAGTGTTCAGTCAGTGTCTGAACCCTTTACTTCAGACAAGACCAGAGGTAGACAATCCGGTAACTTTGTAAGTTTGTCAAATAAACTTGAATAACCATTTTTTTGGTTTTGTAATATCCGTATGTCTCAGTCTTAAAGCATAGTGGAAAATCCAAAGTCTTAGCTGTTCTTCCTTCCTGATTTGGTTCAGGAAGAGGACAAATTCTTGATAAGATATACGTGGCCAAAATTGCCCACAATCCACGCCTCTTTTAATCAATTGCCAGACTGACAACAGAATCCCTTGGACTGAGGGACATCCGGATGACTTTACTCCTCTCTCTATATTACAGATTCACTGTGTAAGTAAAACAAACACAAGGCTATAACCCCTAGGCCTTTTCCTGGGTAGATTCTCTACTCTGAAACACAAACAGGGCTGGTATCCCCCAAGCATTTCCCCCCCCCCCCCCCATGAGACCTGCTGCCCTGATCACAAAACCCAAACCAGTATCCTGAAGGAAGCCTCCCCATGAAACGATCTGTTATCTGGAGCAGTACACATCACACTCTCACTCTGAGTAGCACACAGTAGCTATCAGGATAACAATGGTTTATTATTCATGCTAACTTGCACTAATAAAAACAGTGCAATGAAATAATATACAGATACAGCAAAGACAATAGTTACAATAAGGTAATAAAAATACTTTCTAATGATAATAAGTAGAATGGCCAATTTCTGTGTGTCAGTTGAGGATTCTCTCTCACTATTTGTCCCTTTGCCATCTCCCTCTCCTGCCTCTGTTAGTTATACCCTTTTTACCTGCACATCTGAAAACATGTTTTGGGAAACTGCATATGTTTCCCAAAACATGGTCCAGGGTGAGAACTCCTTCCCTATGGCCTTGCGCATCTGCTTATTTCATCATTTCCCATACTTGTTATACAATTATGTGATGTGGAGTCAGTGTGAGAACACTAAGAAGGCCTAACTTCTGAATACAGTATATCCTAAGCCAATCAATTCCATTACACTGTAGGGTAGAAAGGGCAAATAAAACTTCCTCCCAACAAAAATAACACAATGAACAAACATCTCAAGAAGAGAGATACTTGAAGAATGTGGTTTGTTTGAGCTCCGTTCCTGCTGTTTTCTTATTGCCTCAAAATACTTCATACTAAAAAAAAGGGTAACTAAGGGAGGCTACCCCAGCTGCCTCCTTGCCTGGCCCAATACAGCAGTGAATAGATGGGTTCCCTACCTCTGCATCAAATGCTACTCCAGGAGCTGCTTCCATTGCGGTCACTGCCACTGAGCGAGTGGTATTACCACTAGAACTATCAACATCTTTGAGTCCTGGAGCAACAGCAACCCCCTCTCCACCATGCTGTGACTCATTGGGTGAGATAGAACTCCTGTATCTTCAGACAGAATTGATGTCTGATTCAACAACATTTGCTGGCGTTTATCCCTCCTTAAGAAACCTTGGGATGGAAGCAATTGCAGTGAGTTTGCTGTTGCCAGGAGAATGTTGAACCTTGGAGGAGGAGAGTTTGCAAGGAGGTTTACTTGTTCTGACTTTAACATCTTTAGGTGGAGAGGAACCTAATGGGAGCCATGATTTTTCGAGGCTTCCAGTGAAGGCGGGTTGATAAGCATTCTCGACCACATCAATCATGTTAAACCCCTGATAATCACACTTGATACTGTGTGAGTGGCCCGGGTCTTTCAGGAAAAGTCCATTTCTTCTTTAGTTTCTGCTACTGCTGACGACATTTATCGGCATATTCAAATTAAGGAATCTACTCTAACTTCGTAAAAAGAGAAATTGGAAGTCTTAGATCAGTGGGTCACCCAGATACATAATGTTCACTCTGCCTTAGTCCAGGGAGGCTTGGTGCATACAAAGAAACTAGAAAACATAAAAAATGCTAACTGATATTTAAACTTGAGAGTATTGAATTTTCCTAGCATTAAACTTCTATCACCGTTGGAGCAATTTAAAAGATACATGCTGGAGCTATTGAAAATTCTCCCTCGAACAATTCCACTTATTGCAAAGTTATATCTAATACCTATTGAGAAAAAAGATTGTTTATCAATGGGGAATTCCTGGCGTGTTGCTGTGGGTTCTGACTTAACTGCTTTATTGGAAGATTCAGGAGAAGCTCAAGTTAAGAATAAAGGTACATTACTTGTTAACTTTGTTTTCCCCCAAGACTTTGTACTGAAGCTTTTTCTTCAGAATAGGAATATGTTATTCTATGGTCAGAAGATATGGACTTATCTGGATATTATCAGATCCACAAAGGATCAGAGGAAAAAGATTTCTACTCATGCACCAGGAAGCCTTGGACTTGGGGGCACAGTTTACCATATTTTACCCATGTAAATATATCTTAAGAATGAATAATGCTAGATAACTTCAAGCCACCTCAGTTGAGATTTTTCCTGGGTTCTTGTAAATTACTGGTGGATGTGGTTAACTTATCTAGGTTGTTGCATGAAATGATTAAGAGATCCTGTTTCTTTCTCTCTACTTTTCATATTTTACATTTCTTTGTTCTTTTCGCTCCTTGTTTAATCTTGGTCCCACCCCCCGCCCACCCCCCCTTATTTCTTATTACTATGGGCTGTATCAATTATTTACTTGTGTATAATGTCTTTTTTGTTATATTACATCTGAAAATATTATATAGCTCTAATTTCCTCAACAAGTATTTTGTGTTAATTCTATGTGAAATTGCAATAAAAGAGAGAGATACTTTATCAATCACTGACTACAAATCTCTTAACTGACTATTATGCAAAATAAAAGAAACCGATAACAACAGATCCTACTCTCTCAAATCCAAGCTAAAAAAAACCCACGCCAATATTAGGAGTCACTAGTTAAAATGCAAGTAGGAATAAACCATTAACAGCAACCTCCAGTAGGGGTGCATTCTTCTGTTCTATGCATAAGAAACAGTCCCTTTTCAGTAGAGCTTACAATCTAATAAAGACATACAGGACAAAATTGAGAATTTTATTTATTTTAAAAAATGGTTAAAACCAATGAACCTGTGAGTGGGATAATCAAGGGGTTCTTATTTAAAAGCAGCCTCCAAAAAGGTTGTTTTTTTAGATTTGATCCATACACAAATTTAATGCACATAACTTTGAAAATACAACTACTCATGGGAGCCAATTTTCATGAAGATTAGGGATGCTAAACTCTATAGAGATTACCCTCACTGGACACAATGAAGAAGTTTGTTCAATCCCGGGAATGCTCAAGCAGCACTGCACCCACAGAGCTGGCACCTATGAATCTCTTCATATCTTCCTTCATTTACTTAAACATAACCCAGGAAAGACCTCTGCTAAACATGGCTTCAGGTATGCATATTGTAGAACACCATGCAGGCTTTTAGCCACATGGAGTGAGGGCGGTGTTCAGACAAGCCATTTCATGCGTGCAAATAGCTTTGAAGATTGCCCTCTTTATTTTAAACTTCAGCAAACATGCAATGCTTCCCTAAATCCTGTACAGCTACCTCCATCTAAATACAAAAGTGCTATGGTCTCAAAAATTATATAGTTTTACTTTTTCTTTTCTTTATCCTTTTCTCCATGGATTCCTATGGTCTTGGCAGGTCTAAAGGGCCACTCTGCTAAGCTGCAATAGTTTTGTGTATGTTAAATGCCAGTTTTGACAGTAAAATCATGTCATGTGCCATTTCTCCACAACAAATTAGGAGCATTATGCACCAGATAATACGCTGTGTTGAAAGCAAAGACATGCAAAGCAGCTCATTTCCATTCCAACGCAGCATTGTGGCTCGAAAAAAATCTTTGCGTGCTGGGCTACTCTGGCCACGACAGCTCAAGAGATGAAGCTAACTTTTACCCCTGAGAGCATAGCCTGACTGAGGTGCCCAGCAATGCTCCCACAGCATGCAGGTTAAAGGGGCTGTAAGAAAAAAAATAAGCCCCCATCCACTCTAGAAAAAATCCCTAGTGGTCTATTGGAGCAAGCTTAAGTCCCTGTCACATAAATAATAATAGCAAAACTACCCCAAATTAAGCTCCTGGCCTCTAAAAGGAATTCCATTATAAGTATTTTCCTCCAGTTTCCTCATCCCCTTCCTGGACCCTCTCCTCATAGCTGGCTTTTGAGGTGTATGATCCATGGAATTGCATAGAGTGCCATATTTGAGGGGCGCCATGGACCAGCAGTGTCAGTGTGGCATGATGGTGTCCCCTCTCCCATCAGTGCCTTTTCTTTTCATTCCCGTACTGGTGCTATGATCTGATATCATCAGGCTGAAACCCCTGTTGGGCCTTAGTGGCCAAAGAATGACAGGGCCATCACAGATACCATCTTTGCAGCAGCCAAGGAAGGCTTAGGGCAGCCAGGAGATCTGAAGGGATGGGATCCCATCCTGCAGCAGCCAATGGAGTCTGCTGGTGTATGTGTGTGTGCCTGAGAGTGAGAGTCTGTGTATGTGAGAGAGTGAGAATTTGTATGTGTGTGTGTGGGGGAGAGTATGTGAAAGAGAGCTAAATCAAATTAAAATCTTTGAAGTTATACATAAAACAAAAGACTATATTCCTATAAATAATTATTAACCTGTGAGATACAATTACATGTTGAATGCCTCTCGG
This sequence comes from Rhinatrema bivittatum, assembly GCF_901001135.1. NCBI lineage: Eukaryota > Metazoa > Chordata > Amphibia > Gymnophiona > Rhinatrematidae > Rhinatrema > Rhinatrema bivittatum. The sequence continues at coordinate 93,646,146 of NC_042615.1, forward strand.
AACAGAAAGGCTTTCAGGTTTTTTCTGAAAGTCTAAGTGCTGCCTTCTTGACGCATGTCAATGGGCAGTTGATTCCACCATGTTGAGCCCATGATGCAGAAGATTTTCTCTCGGCTTTCCGCAAGTTTTATTACCCAGAAGCTAGGTGTGTTTAAGAGACATTGGCCTGAGGATCTGAGTGCTCTGGTAGGCTGATATAATTTAAGCAATGAATTAACAGAGGCCGGGACTTTGCCATTCATGGATTTGTGAACCATTGTAAAGATCTTAAAATGAATTCTTTGTTCAACAGGGAGCCAGTATAAAGGCATTAGAACTGGTGAAATGTGGTCGTATCTTGGCTGACATCACCCTTCTTGTGTGGCTGCATTGTTATTCTTGTCCACAGAGAAACACAATTCAAAGCCTTGCCTGGGTTCATTTATTTATTTTATTTATAGACATTTCATATTCTTTCTTTTCCCAAGGATGGCTTCAAGGCATATTACAAGCAAATTTTAAATTAAACTTACAGGTACGGTAAACATTAGCTCAAGATCACTTGCAGTCATAATTGAATCACATTTACAGTCACAGTAGAATTCTTTTTTTTTTTTTTCTTTGAGCCAAAAAATGCATTCAGGGCATTCGTGTAGATATGTTAAGAGCAAGGTGGGGCATTCAGATAATTGGATTCTAAAAGTATGTTGTGTGGGACAGCTTTAGGAGAAGGAAACATCTCTGAGGCAGAATTTCTGAGCCAGCACAGTGGGAGTGTAGACTGTTTGTGCAAATGGGGGAAGTGATTTCCATTTTTTTTTTATTTTGGACAGAAATCAACAAATAATAGGGGTGTGTGTGTCAGTGAGTGAGTGTGTGTACCCAAGCAAGCTGTGTAATTATTTGGCTGAGGATGTCCTCAAGGTGACAAGCAAAATGGGTTTAAAAGAAGTTAGGACAAGTTCCTTGAGGAAAAATCAATAAACACTATTAGTCAGTTGGTTGAGGATGCACGCAAGGTGACAAGTACAGCGGGTTCAAAAGAAGTTAGAACAAGCTCCTACAGGAAACATCAATAAACATTATTAAGTAGGTATTGCTAGCCCAGGGAGCAAGTAATAAGAATTCAATTTATTTTATGGGATCTGCCAGTTATTTGTAACCCACACTGGCCACTATCAGAGACAGAATGCTAGGCTTGATGGACCTTTGTCTGACCCAACACAGCATTTCTTATGTTCTTAATCCAAACCCAAATATCGTAAGCTCTATGGACCCTAAGAATCATATCTGAATATTTCAGTACCGATTCAAACCCTAGAGGTTTTTTTCGCTACTTATCCTAGGTAAGATATGGAATCCTAATAGCCAGGTGTGGATTTTTTTGGAATATGCTGCTTCTTGGCTACCTCATCAATCTTTTTTTGCCTCCCTTTTGCTTTTCATTGGCTCACCAGAATCCTTCAAAACCAAGGAAATGACATTGCAGTACGTTCCCTTCCAGCCCTTCATTTAATGCAGTCAGGGTAATGAAGACTGAGTGAGTGGCTGGGACACCTCGCCAATGTCTCACCCAAATGCAAAATAGCATTAGGAGTTGCTGCCGTAATAGGGGTGGGATCCTGAGCCTGTTTATTAGACTCCTCATCACTAAGAAGAATCTGAATCAGAGGACATGTCCCAGACCCCCAAAGGGTCAGATCCCTTGGCTGGCTTTCTCTTACCCAGCCACTTCACCAAGGCCTATAACTCCTTTTTCACTCTTCTAGGCATCATAGCTGTCCTTCTAGTAGCAGCAGTAGGCTTACTTCTAGTAATTGCACTCAAGGCCCAGCTTCAGCATGTCCTTGTCTTTCATGCCGAGGCCCAGCCTCAGAATGTCTCTGCTTTTTCCCCCAAGGCCCAGCATCTGCATCAGTGTGTCTAGAGGCAAGATTCTTTGATTTAGCAGTGCTCTTGGTTACCTTCTTCCTGGGACCCATCCCTGCCTGAGCCGTTCACTGAAAATTAGAAGCAGAAAAATTACAGTCAGGGTGAAAAGATGGATGGAGAGGATTCTTGGCTGAGGACTCTGCCAGAGATGCTTTCCAAAAACATGAACAAGAGGCACTGAGCATTCAGCCCTCCTCTTCAAGTAGAGCACAGTGTGCTGATGCCAGCTCGGCAATTGTGGTAACACAGGAACTATGACCATTGCAAGGAGAGGACACCCCAACCATGCTGTCCAAGACTGCACCATGGTGATTGGAGTGAGGCTGTTCGCTGGATGGGGAGACAGGAGGTAATGTCCTGCGCTCCGCATTCAGGGAGGGTCTACCTTGTCCAGGCAAGTGGAGTACTGTTCGAGTGATTGTTGTTGTCCTGTGCACATCTCGAAAGGGAGGCATTGCCCGGATGTGAGTGGTGCATGGAGGGTATGCAGTGTTTGCAGTCCTCTGGAGCAGAGAGACAGAGGACTGTACACACTGCCCTTTTATGCTCCCCCAAGCAGCCCAGTTTTGAGGCTCCTCTCTAGATCACCAGGCTACCCTACTTAACGTCATGCTTCTTACTGCTTTCACTTTTAGACCAAGCTAGGCCACCACGTGGCTAATGTTATGGTTTACGCAGCACATGGAGACATAGACCCCACATTTACAAACACAGAAACATGAAATATGACATTGAGGGGGGAAGTGACATCACCACACCATATGGCAGCTTAAGATAATGGCTTCCCACTATTACCTCTTGAATCTGTGAATTTAAAGAATATTGAGCCAGCTGCACAGCATGTTCAAGTGGGTAACAGTGTCATCATTGATAATCTCATGACTATTTGGAAGAAGCAAGTGGATTTGCAGCAGTATTCATATGAATCCAGTTGGCCACACTCTGAGGAGCAAAGCAATATGGATGAGATACTAGAGGGAGAGGCAACTGAGCTGGGCTGCCAGACGTGCATTGCTAAGCACTAATATATTTATTTATTTATTTTATTATTTTCTATACCGGCTTTCACGACCAGAGGTTGCATCAAGTCGGTTTACATTTAACAAGTTGTGCATTGAATATAGAACTAGAGGTATTGAACTGGTGCGGAAAATAATAGTTACAATGAACGGGGAAGTTAACAACTGGGATAGGAGGAAAAGAGAGAGGGACAGGAATATTTACATAGTAAAAATGCATTTACAGTTAATATTTACATAGTATGCTATAATGGATCTGTGCCTCGAGGACGTCGAGGGCTAAATGAAATCAAAGAAGTGGTAGACTATTGGTGAGGAGGGGTTTACACTAGGATGAGGGAAGAGGAAGGTTGGGGGCGACAATAAGTGGTTGAAAGGGAACCTGGATCAATCAGAACTCTGGTAGGCTTTTTTGAAAAGCCAGGTTTTTAGTCTTTTCCTAAAAGTTGGTAGGCATGGTTCCTGGCGAAGCTCTGAAGAGATGGAGTTCCATAGGCGCGGGCCTGCTGTGGATAGAGCTCTGTCTTCGAAAGATTTGTGTTGGAATGCTTTGGCTTTTGGAACATGAAGTGATTCTTTGTAGTGTTCTCTAGTTGGTCTGACAGAGGTGTGTTTCTTGAGTGGTATTTGTAGATTTAATGGAGCGAGTTGATGTATGACTTTGAAGATGGTGGTAATAGATTTATACATAATTCTGTAGTGAATGGGAAGCCAATGGAGGGTTTTCAAGATGGGGGTGATGTGGTCGAATTTCCTGGAGTTGGTCAGAATTCTGGCGGCTGTGTTCTGCACCATCTGAAGAGGTTTTGTATGAGAGGCAGGGAGACCTAGTAGAATAGAATTACAATAATCCAGCTTTGAGAAGATTATTGCTTGGAGTATTGTTCTGAAGTCTTGTGAATGGAACAGTGGTCTGATTCTTTTGAGGATGAATAACTTGTGAAAACAGTCCTTGGTTGTTTGGTTTATGAATGATTTAAGGTTTAGGCGGTTATCGATGATTGCTCCTAGGTCTCTTACATGCAAGGTTTGCAGGTTGGCTGGTAGGTTTGTGGTGATGTTGTTGTTTTCGGGTGCTATAATGAGGAATTCTGTTTTTGAGGCATTTAGAATAAGGTTAAGACTGTTAAGGAGGTGTTTGATTTCCGTCAGGCAGTTGTTCCAAAATTCTAATGTGCTTATAATGCATCTTTTTATGGGGATTACGATCTGTACGTCGTCTGCGAATAGGAAGTGTTTCAAGTTTAGTTTGGTGAGGAGGTGGCAGAGTGGTAGCAAGTATATATTGAAAAGGGTGGGTGAAAGAGAAGAGCCCTGTGGAACCCCTAGTGAAGATGGATGGTACTGAGATTCTTTGTTGTGGATTTTAACCTTATATCCTCTATTTTCCAGAAAGGTTTTGAACCAGTTCTGTGCTGTGCCTTGAACTCCGATGTTTTCCAATTGGTTTAGTAGAATGTGGTGATTGACCATATCGAATGCCGCCGAAAAGTCAAGTAGAATTAGAAGGTAGGCGTGTCCTTTGTCTAAACCTGTTAGTAGGAAGTCTGTGAGGGAGAGTAGAAGCGTTTCCGTGCTTGCTGCTCTGCGAAATCCAAATTGGTTAGGGGATAGTATTTGGTGATCCTCAAGGTAATTGGATAATTGTGTGTTTACTAGTTTCTCCATGACTTTTGCTATGAACGGGAGGTTGGAGATGGGGCGGAAATTACCGGGATCATTAGTGTTAAGGTTTGGTTTTTTGAGAAGTGGTTTGATCGATGCCGTTTTGAGGTCATCTGGGTAGATACCCTGGGATAGGGAGCAATTGATTATGTCAGCTAGGGTTTTGGAGATAGTGTCCGGGATTAGTAGGAGGATTTTTGTAGGGATTTGGTCGAAGGGGTGAGATGATGGTTTCATTTTCTTCAGAGCCTTTTGAATTTCAACAGTAGAGATGGGATCGAAGTAGTTGAGCGTAGTGTTTTTGATTGGGTGAAGATATGATGAATTTAATGATGGATTAGGGTTTGGTGTCAACTGTTTAAGCAGGTCAGAGATTTTTCTATTGAAGTAGTGAGCCAGCTCGTCTGCTTTAGTCTGTGCTATGTTCATAGGGATGTCTGGAGCCAAGGTTTTGGTGAGATTGGATACGTAGTTGAACAACGCTTTCAAGTCAAAAATGAGGTGGTGGATCTTACTGGAGTAGTAGTCCCTTTTGGTTTTCAGTGTGCTGTTTTTGTAGAGGTGGAGAGTGCGTTTGTATTCAGCTAGTGATGGAGGTGATGGGGATTTTCTCCATTTTTTTTCCTTCTGTCGTAGAGTCCGTTTAAGTTTTCGTAGTTCCTCATTGAACCAAGGTTGACTTTTAGTTGCATTGTGTTTAAGATGTTTTGTTGTTAGAGGACATAGTGTATTTGCTATAGATTCGGTTATCTTAGACCATGATAGTATGGCTGTGTTGGGAGTAGTGGTGTCGATGGCGGATAGATCCGGGGCTAGGAACTTTGCGAGATGCTCAGAGGGGCATGTTTTTCTGTATAGGAATGATTGAGGTGGGAGGGGGGGGTGATTATGGGATGGTTTTGACACCGAGAACGCAGCGGAGATTATTGAATGGTCAGTCCATGGAACTTTGTTGCATTCCGGGTGTTTAGGGATGTCAATACCGGTATTAGTGAAGATAAGGTCCAGAGTATGACCTGCTTTGTGGGTAGGTTCGTTAATTTGTTGTTTGAAATCCAAGGCTGTCATGGCCGTTAGGAAGGCTTCGCAGTTAGGGGAGAGAGGAGACTTATCCACATGGAGATTGAAGTCTCCCAAGATAATGGCTGGTGAGTCTAGGTTTAGATGGGTTGCTATGATTTCCAGAATGGGGGAGGTATTGGATTCTAGGATGCTTGGGGGGGCGTAGACTAAGAGAATTTGAAGAGATTCGGATTTAAAGAGGCCTATTTCTATTTTGGTTGATGTGATTAATGGTTGATGGGTAAATCTCAGTGATTTTTTTACTGCAAGGAAAATACCTCCGCCTCTTTTTTTTTTCCTTGGAATGGAGAAGAGGTCGTAGCTTTGAGTGGGCAGTTGGTTTAGGAGGGCGATGTCTGATGTTTTGAGCCATGTTTCTGTTATGGCGCAGAAGTCTGGATTGTTGTCTTGAAGAAGGTCGTTGAGTATCAGCGTTTTGTTGGTGAGAGATTGAGCGTTGAAAAGGATGATGGTGAACAGTGTGAGTCCTAGAAATTGGGTGGTCGGTGAGATCATGATTGGAATGAGTGATTTGTATGTGCGTGGCCGGTTGATCATGGTAGAAACTGTGGTACATTGAGGAGGCATGTTATAGAGGTGGTTGAAGGCAGGGGGTGTGTTGCGAGGTATTCTTCTAGATGAGGAGTTGACCTTGTGTGTGTAAAGTTAGGGGAGATGTCCTTGCAGCTATGCAAATTGGTCCTCAGGGTCCTTGTGGTCCTTATGGTGCACAAGATTTATTTTAGGTTCTTCTATTTCCAATACGTCGTTTTTCTGAGCTCAGGGGAGGGTTCTGGATGGATGGGTCTGGTTGTGGCTGGGTAATTGTTGTCTGCAGCTGAGTGGGTACTGAGTGTAGTTGACTGGGTCCTGAATGCGGCAGAGTTGGTTGCTGGGTGGTGTTGAAAATGTCCTGGGAGAGGCTGAATTGGGTGTTGGACGTTGCTGGGTGGTTGCTAAATGCAGTAGGATGAGTCCTGGGATCTGGGGGGGCGCTGGATACAGCTGGCTGAGTGGTGGAGGGATGTGGCTGAGTGTTTGGTGGTTTAGGGCGAGGTTAGTAGAGGTACCCCGGGGACAGTAGGGCCTGTGGAGGTCGGGGGGGAGTAGTCTCCCCGTCGCAGTTGGCCGAGATAGGGTTGCTCCTGGGTGGGATAGCGATATCCGTCGGTCGGACGGGGTGGGCTTTCTCAGGACCTGCACGAAGGGGCGCACAAAGGGGCAGGCCCCTTTGTCGCGCTCCTTCGGCGCGCGACGCCGGCGTGCGACGCCCAGGAGCTTGTCGGCTCTTTGAATCGATTTGGGTTGCGTTGGGTCGCGATTGGCGTGACGTCACCGGCGCGACTTCGCTGCGTTTGTGGGGCGTCGGTCTGCGGCCGTCGGCAGGAGGAGTGGCAGTCTCCGAGGACCCCTCCCTCGCTGGATTCGGGCGGCGCTGGGCGGCGAGAGGGCCCGAACCGGTCGTCTGTTGTCGCAACGGAGGAAGGCGGAAGGCGGTCACCCCGATTCCCTCGAGGTCGGCGCGGGGGCCCACGGAGGCAGGGCGAGATTTAAGGCCTTACCCCGATGGGCTCAAGCGCCGGCTGCGCGGGCCTCTCTCCCAACTCCTAGAGATGTCTCCGGGGCTCAGCTTCCTCAGCGTGGTCGCAGGTAAGAGGGCGTCTAAGAGCTCACCGGCTCTTTAAATTGATAATATAATTGATAATATAAATAATATAGTTGAACTTCTTACCAGAGATGACTTTGAAAAATGGTTTGGTGAACTTAAAACAAACATTGCATCTATTGCAGAGGAGATATTGGAGAATGTGTTGGAATTATGCAATGAGCTCTCTGACCTTGTTTGGCAGGTAGAGGAAGTAGAGGCGTGTGTTGAAGACAAGGCCTTGTCTATGACAGAGTTTCAAGATGTCTTGGAGAAGATGGGGAAAACTAATAGGGACAGAACTGACAAGTTAGAGATCTTAAGATTCGATCCCATCAGTCAAATCTTCATTTCTGAGGCCTTTAAGAGATGTCAACTTACAAGAACTCCACTTTAGTGGTTCAGCAGATTTGCAGAGCTATATTGAATACTGGATGGGACTCAGGTGAGGAACTTGTGCCATCCTGCGCTAGGGTTTGCCTCCAGAAATGTCCTTCGAGATGTAATTGCTAGGGATGCACATTGTTTTATGATGAATTAAAATATTGTACGATATTTCTTAATTCATCATATATCGGTAAAATTGATAAATGATCGCATTTTTCCCAAATTTTCGTGAAAAATCGTTTTTCGGCGTAGCGCGCACTAACAAAAAACTGTTAATTTTTGTTACTTTTGTTACTTTTTGTTAGTGCGCGCTACGCCGAAAAATGATTTTTTACTACAGTAGCAGTTCAGAGAGAACTGAAAAAAACAGCAACCTTCAAAGACAAATATCTTTAGAAGGAATGCACAGCAAATCTCAGACATGCTCAGTCTTCAAGATCATTGTCACAGGATCCGGCAAGCAGCAACAGGTTGGATTAGAAAAATGCTTCACTGAGGTACATCATCTCTCCTTGACAACATGTCCATCCTATCCATGTCTGCTAAATGGCTGCTGTATGTATCAGTTCCTAACTGTTCACCTATGGATTTCTATAAGGCCATTGACTTTAATGGTTCATAGAAATCATTCATTTCAAAACAAATGAAAAACAAATATGATTCATTTAATTTGGGGGTCCCCCTCGATTTGTTGCAGGGGCCCCCAAAAGAAACAAATTGGACCCAATTTGTTTCTTTATACCCATTCATTTTAAACTAATGCCCAGTCCTACTCTTAGGTCAGATCATGAAATGCTAGGGTGGGAGTAGTAGTGGGAGGGAGGGGTTGGAGAGGGGGTCTTTACTGTGAGAAGTGTTTTGGTTGATGTGTGCAGGACAGTGAGTTATATGTTGGGTGAAATGCACATGTCATGGGCTAGGATTGTAACTGATCTGGAGGGTGAGTGGAGCTGAGTTGCATTCACTATTTGCCTGGATCAACACGTTTACTATTTTCCTACTTAACTATTGCAGTAGTTAGGATAGTATCTGTAGGGGATTTCTCTCTGCTGTCTTCCGCTGGAATGGTGCAACCCTCTTCCTGTCTGGCCTCCAGATTCCTACAATGGATATCCTGGAAAAATAGTCCTTAGTACCACCTCCTTTTCACTTGTTAAGTTTTCTTCTGCCTCTGGTGTGCTAAAGAGAAAAACAAAAACACTTTTACTGCAAACCTAGTGTTTTTGTTTTCAGGTCTATGGAACAAGAACAAAACAAATGAAAGTGAACTGCTTTCCATACTCTTTTAAATATCCCAGTAGTAAACAAAAAAAACAACCAAAAACACCCACTGGTAAATGTTGTCCCTCTCAGGTATTGTATTCACCCTGGCAAAATAATAAACAATGAAGGTGTACTGCTTTTTGCTCATGTGCAAATGTCCAGTAATAAGTAGGAAAATCTTGGTAAAGGCTGTCTCATTTAGGCTCTGAATCCACTCTTGCAAAAGAAAAAAAAACACTGAAAGTAAACTGCTTTCTGCCCACTTGCAAATATTCCAGCAGTAATTAGGAAAATTCTGGTAACTGCTGTCTCTCTCAGGCTCTGAATGCAGTAAAAAAAAACAAAAAACCACTGAAGGCAAACAGCTTCCTGCACACTTGCAAATGTCTCAGTAATAATCAGAAAGAGTCCTGGTAAAGGCTCTGACCCTTAGTTGTGAGCCTGCCTGCACTTTTTCCACAAATATCCAACTTCAGCAGTGCAGAAAATGTCTCCTAGCAGGGTCCCAGTCCTGGATTTGTCAATATGTACCCATTACATCTGTGCCTAGGGCAGCAAACATTTAGAGCAGTGGTTCCCAATCCCAATGTGCATACACTGCCTCCATAACATGCAAATTTTCTCTCATGCATATTCATTGTGGATATCCTGAAAACCCGACTGGCTGGGGGTTCCCCAGAACAGGGCTGGGAACCACTGATTTAGAGGCAGCAGGCTGGCTAAGATTTGCTGCCTTCCAGCTCGGCTGAATCTCATTCATCAGAGAAACGCCCTCTGCAACCCTGTAATAGATCCTTACTGGAGTTGGGGAGGTTAAAAGCATCAAAAGAGTCCTGGGGTAGCAAAAGCCTAAGGGGTAGTTTTTTTAAAAATATGCGCAGGCACTCACATGGATGCGCAATTTTATAACTTGCACATGCCGGTGCATGCATGTTATTAAATCAGTGGTGGCGCACACAAGGGGGGCTCGATTTGGTCAACATTCGCGCAGCGATGCATCCCCGGTTCCCTCCCAGTCCGCTCCAATTTAGGAGTGGACTGGGAGGGAACTTTCCTACCCCTTACCCTAACCTCCCTTCCCCTCTCCTCCCCAACCTCTAAAAAACATTTTAAAATATTTTACATTTTATTTTTCAAGTTACTTCAGGGCACAACCTGAAGTAACTTGCGCATGCTGGCAGCCGGCCGGCGCACGAGGCTCCGGGACAGCGAACAATGGTGCTGTCCTGGCCCGGGTAGATTTTAAAAAAGGGCGCCCTCGCGTACTTTTGTAGGCGCATCAGGCGCAAACAAAAGTACGCTGGATTTTAGTAGATACGCGCGTAGCCGCGCGTATCTGCTAAAATCTCTGATCGGCGCGCGCAAGGCTGCCGATTTCGTGTAGCCAGCGCGCGCCGAGCCGCGCAGCCTACCTCCGTTCCCTACCTCCGTTCCCTTGCTTTCGCCCTCCCCTCACCTTCCCCTCCCTTCCTCTACCTAACCCACCCCCCCCGGCCCTGTCTAAACCCCCCCCTACCTTTGTCGGGGGATTTACGCCTCCCAGAGGGAGAAGTAAATCCCCGCGTGCCAGCGGGCCGCTGGAGCGCCTAGACACAACCCGGGGGCGGTTCCGAGGGCGCGGCCATGCCCCCGGACCGCCCCGGGCCGAAACCACGCCCCCGGGCCTGCCCCCGAAACGCCGCGTCCCGCCCCGAAAATGCTGCGCTGATCGGCCCCGCCCCCGACACGCCCCCAACACGCTCCCCTCGAAAAACCTCGGGACTTACGCGAGTCCCGGGGCTCTGCGCGCGCCGGTAGGCCTATGTAAAATAGGCCTACCGGCGAGCAGGGCTCTTAAAATCCGCCCCATTATGTACAGCAAGAACTAAATCATAGGTTTACATATTATTTTCTCATGATTTTAAACTTCCAAACATGGTCACAAGATAGTATATTAGCTATACCTATATCCAGTCAGACTGTTCAGCTCCCAAAATTTTGTTGTTTTTTTTTTTTTTTTTTTGGGGGGGGGGTCAACTTTCATATCATTTAATGAGTCCCACATGACTAATCATGAGTCATGTGGGAAAGGAGAGCTAGACAAAGGGGATCAATAGAAAAGTTACTTTATAAAACAGTAGTATAATACAAATATGTGCTAGCAAAAATATATCAGAATGGAGAAAGTTACACTAATAAGTGACATAGGCAATACATCTGTCATTTTCTGACAGGCTGGAGTCAGGGAATACCCCTGCAGAAGCGCTACAGGACCGCAGAGCAGGACTGGAGCTGGTCTTCTACCTAACCAGCCCCCTCCCCCACAGGTTAAGTCTTTGTATTCTGGGACTTGTCTCCTGCAGAAAATCATAGCTGGAGCAGGCACAGATTGGGAGCTGTGTACAGGTTAGGAGCTGGAGACAAGGTACTGGGTGGAACCTGGGTCCAGGTACTAACTGGGAGTTGGTTCCAGGCATTGGCAGTAAGGCTGGTACAGAGGGCAAACAGGGGCTAGATACAGGCAGGGCTGGGAAACTGACAAGGGACTGAACTGGGCTGGCAGGACAAGGAATGAAGAAGAGAAGGACAGGACCAGACAATGACTGGAGAAGGGCAGAACTAGGACACACAACAGTAAATAAGAAAGTCCAACAGGACACATGGCAGGGCTAGGTAATCATAATAGGCTCGAAAGTGAAAAGACAAGACAGGTAGGACCAGAAAGCCACTGAGCAATGCAGGAGAGCCTAAAAGGCTGCAGAGCAAAACAGGAAGCCAATGTAGGCTACAGAGCAAGACAGGGAGCCATGGTAGGCTACAGAACAAAACAGGAGGCAAAGACAGTTCACAGAGCAAAACAGGGAACCAAGGTAGGCTACAGAGCAAAACAGGAGGCAAATGCAGGTCACAGAGCAAGGCAGGAAGCCAAGGTAGGCTACAGAGAAAATCAGGAGACCCAGCTAGGCCACAAGGCAAGGCAGGAGGCCTGTGTAGGCTACAAGGCAAGGCAGAAGGCCTTTCACTCAGACCCACCCATTTTTTCCTTTCAATTTGCAAGTTTAGCCACAGGGCCAATAATAAGCATCTAACAGTCACCCAGGGCCAATGACAAAGAGCCAGCAGCCTCAGTGAATATTTGGCAAGGGGGCAAGGATGGGTCAATTGCAGAAAACTTCTTGTTGTGGCACCAGACAGCCAATGAGTAAAAATCCACGGAGACAGGATGATCAGTGGGAGCCAATGTAGGCAGTTGCATGCGGGAGGAGCAGATGGCAAACAGGAATGGGAAATTAGTTATTATAGAACTGACCTGGGATGGGGAATATGACTGCAAAGAGGTGCTAGAGGCATCCAACAGGCAGCAGCTGAACACTGAGTAACGAACTGGGACTATGTGGAATGAGAGTACCTGAGCTCTGCTTTGCTCTGCTTCTCAAACTCGCTGAAATCAGAGGCCTCACTCTGCAGACGTTTCATTAACGTTGCAGCAATATCTGAGCTCCCTCCTTAACAGAGAGGGCCTTCTACAGCCCCCCACCCCCCTCCCCACATGACAGCCTGCCCTTCCAAAGCTACCACCGAGAAAAGAAAACGGCAAACAGTAAGCTCCACAACATCCATCGGGAAGCAAACTGTTGGGGGAAAAAAAAACAGGCATCTGAAATGAAATCCTTATAATGTCACAACATAAGGGAAGATGAACATTCAGCGTGCAGGAGAATTAAAGCAAAGAAAGATTTATAATAAATGTTTAGCAATAGCATGGCAGGGCATTCAACTTTGCTTACTGAAATAATACAGAGTCAGACTGGCAGATAGAGGTAAGGCAGCGTCTGTGAGGTTGCTCGTTTGAGCTCTCCTGCTGTCGTTTGCAAAGGAACGGGGGCAGCTGGCCAAGGTGAGGTCAGGCGAAAATGAGACTGTTGGAGATCTGGGGAGTGCATGTGAGGCTGCTGGGGAGGGGGAGTTTGATATGAGGGGGGAGGTGTGTGTGAGTGAGACTGCTATTCAAAGGGGTGGAGTCTGGGGTGTGAGAATAAGGCTTTTCTTGAGTCACGCTTTCCACCTGCTACATGATGACTGGGGTTTCGTATACAAGATGACTCTATTAGGAAATCTAAACTCAAGAAGGGTGATTAAGAGGAATTCCCTCCTTTCCTTCAGGATCTACTGAGAAATTTATTTCCACCTGAATTTGTCCCTCAGAGACAGAGGTGAAAGGCAAGGTTGATAAAAATCAAAATAAAGAATCACCTTTTATTTTCTTTATATATATATATATATATATATATATATATATATATATATATATATATATTACTGTTCAAATAACAATGTTTTCTTCTTAGAACATTCAATGTTAATTGTTGTTATTTCTATCTATATCACAGATATCAACATTCCATATTCAATTTCAGAGATCTTACAGAAATTTCTATTAGATAAGTATTTTTTTTATTTTTTATCTATTCTCAAAATTACTTTCAGAATTACGAATACTGTACTATATGAATATTAGATTATTGTTTTACGTAAGAACTGAGTCTTTGTGTTTTCTATTATGCATTACAGATGAATCAAAACTTGACACTCAGTGTTCTGGAATAGGAAGGAAAGTATTTCACTTGTTATAAACATTTTCTTTTCTGTAGTAGTCTCTGTTTTTAATATTTGTGTATTCTTTTTTCCTCTCAAATTTTCTTTTTTTTTTTATCTTTGTTAATGTCAGCCATTGATGGTGTGTGCATGCACTTATCTCTATTATGTTACCCAGTATTCTTCTTTTCTTCTATCTTCTGTTTTCTATCTTCTGTCTTCTACCTATACTTTAACAAAATGAAAAAGAGATTTCTGTCTCCCTTTACTGTCCATCTTCCGCAAGCTAGTCTATGGCATGTTTCCTACTTGTTTGTCTCCATCGGCTTATTTTTTAACTGTCTAGGTTAAGTTTGAAAAATAAAATGATAATTAGTTACACCCTATCTCCATGAAAAAGAACAGTGATTTTCTATATCTGGAGTTTTGTTTCACATTCACAATATTCTTTAATTTATAAAGGCATAAATACCATTAATAATATTTATGTTCAAGCAAGATAGCTATTCACTCACTTGTCTGAGTAACCCTTCTCATTTAGGTTCTGGACTTTTCTTAAACAGGCTTTGCTAGTCACTGGCATTTCTCTTCTCTCTCTAGCAGAATCAGAAAATTTCACAATACAGAGGACAATACGTGACACTCTTTTCTTTGGTACTTATTAATTTTCTCTATACCAAGTCTTCTATAAGTTATCAAATAATTTTGTTTCAGTCACTCTTGGTATTACGAAGCTGACTTTAATATCATGGGACAGCATCCAATTTATCTTAAATTAGCCCACTCTTCATTCTTACCTTTGCTTGCACTACGAGTTCAAATTAACACATACACACTCACACAATCATTCTAATAGTGTGTATCTTACTTTCTTTTTCTCTAATATTGTGATTTTTTTTGGACATTTGAGGCCCTTAGAGCAGAGCATCAAACCTTGCTTCTGTACTCTTCAACTGTTGCCTCAGATCTATATATTTTCTAAACTGTTTTTTTATTTTTTTTTATCTTCTCTGAATCCCTGCCTGATGATGGCATCAGGTTGTTGGGGTTTTTTTTTTTATCCATTGCACTGTGCAACCTCAGCAAATGTTAATTAATAGTTTTTTCTGGTATTTTATTTTTTTCTTCAATCTACCTTTTAAATCTTATTAGTGCTTTAACTCATTCTCGTGCTGTTACACTGACCGGATTACTAGTTGCTAGGGAAGCTAAATGCACGTATTCCCTAAATATGGCTAAAGAATTTTCACAGTCACTATAGTTCCCTGGGTTATTATGGGACGCCTAGACTGGTCCACTAATTTTAGGGGTAGCTAAATGATACCAATAGTTCTAATTTGTTAATTTTACTTTGATTACCAACATCCAAAAACATCCTTCTCAATATTAAACATATTATCGAGTTCCCACAAAATGTACACGAGCCCTTTTCAGTTTTGAAAGTTAGCCCACAGCCAATAACTAACACTTAACATTTTCATTTAAAATTGTCAAACTCTGTTCTTCAAATTTCATCTAAACTGGGGCTCTCAGGATCTCTCCTGCTGTACAAAATTTAAATTTCTTGAGTTTTAGGAAATTTTAAGGGAGTTTTATTCCCCAATCTGTGAATCCCTGTAAATGAGTCTAGCAGTCCTTCAAAACTTACCCAAGAAGTCAATGAGTGGGGTCCTTCAGGTGGTCAGGGTCTCCTCTCCTGACCACCCCCATCTTTTTTCACTAAACATCTCTAATTTTTTATATTTTTATTAAAATTCAAGCTCCCCCCCCCCCCCCCCCCGCCGACCCTTGGAGCATCGAAAACCCCACTGACGTTATTAATGACATTTTCACAGCAGCCTAGTCACCTTATTTCCCAGTTGGGGCCTCCAGAAGGCTCTGAAACCAATTCTCCATTTTTTTAAATTTTCTTTAAAAAAAAAATCACGGCGGCAGTAAATAAAAATAAATCGGGCACCTACCCAATTTCAACAGTCAGTGGCGTCGACGGCAGCAAACCTAGCACCGGACCGGAAAGAGGTTCGGGCAAAAGATCCCAGTGGCACAGCTTGAACGGGAGAAAGACGCTGCTGACAGCGAAGGCTACTATAAACACCTCGTTGCTGCCAGCTGGGTAATCCTCCCACACATCTCTCACCTTCAGCAGCATGAGCGAAGCCCTCTATGGTTGTACCGCTCCTCCTCAACTCAGGCCCCTTCTCTGGAGCAACCTGCTTCACGCAGGCCTCCCGACCAGCCAGCGGGCATAATAAATACAAAAAAGAATATGTCTCAGTCTGCACTGAGGCATGCGCGGCCCTTTCTCCTTTCCTCTCTTTCCTCTTCCAACAAGTGCAGCAGCCATGGCAAGGAGAAAAATCAACGGCAGCTCAACTTTCTCTCCAAAATACCTTGCCGCCTTTGAAGCCCTGCCTCATGTAAATATTTATTTTATTTTGTTTACTTATGCCTCTATTACACCAGGGATAGGAGTGGGAACCTAAGTGGTGAAAACTAAGCTGCTGGCAGAAGGAATCTTATTTAGGTTTTTTATATTCCTCTTTTCACAGCACTTCAAAGCAGATTACATTCAGGTACGGTAGGTATTTCCCTATCCCCAGAGGGCTTACAATCTAAGGCCTAGATTTATCAATCTGCAGTAAATATCACATGCGATAGGAAAAGGAGCGTGTTTTATGGTAATAGCCTATTTATCTCAATGTGCATTATCTTACCACTTTGCATAGGTATTACTGCAAAGTGCATTAACTTTTCACACATTGCGGTAATACCTACATAATTGCATTAGGAAGTAGTGTAGGGGTTAGGACCACTTTTACATGCAGATTGAGACGTACGAACAGAACAGTACACTCTTGGAAAGATTTGATGTCCTTCAGAATGAGGAAACTCACACAAAGATGATATTTGTACAATGTTCTCTCAACCTAGCTTGATGGACTCTCTACCTGATCAACATCTAGCTAGGTTGAGAGAATATTGTACAAATTTCATCTTTTGTGAGTTTCCTCACTCTGAAGGACATCAAATCTTCACAAGAGTGTACTGTTCTGTTCGTACGTCTCACTCTGCATGCAAAAGTGGCCCTAACCCCTACACTACTACCTAAACCTCACCTCAAGTTACTAGGTGAACCTTCTATAGTAGCATAAATAGCTGCTTACTATGGTGCTTCCAGTCCACTCTCCCTAATCCTAAAACAGTTTCCTTTACTAAAGCAAACTAAACATTAAAAAAAAAAACCCAAAAAAACCAGAGCCTCACCTGGGCCCCTCCAAATTACTTCCTGCCCCCTCTTGAAATAAGGTGAAATGGCCAGGAACTGCATCTGTGGGGTTCCTGGTCAGTAAAAGGGGTAGGAGGGATGCCCGCTCACCTCCTGTCCCTTCATTGTCCCTTTCAAATAGCACCAGCCAGCTGAGACCAGTGCCATAGAAACATCAAAATGGCGCCAATCTCAGGGCCAGTCAGCACCATTTTGTTGTATGGGTGAGCTCTATGACCCCTGACCAATAACTATTACTGCAATGATAAGGCTAGGTGGAAAAAAGGGGGTAGATCTAAAAATGCACATGGGTAGTTGCACATGAAGGCTTATGGAACTACATCCCCAATAGAGGTCAGTTCCTGTGGACCTGGAAACGCAAAGAAGTAGGAGAAAACTGCTGGGTCAAAAAAAGTGAATACATATACTATATATATATATATACACACACCCAAAAATGCATAGCTATCTTTAGGACATTTTGGGCCAGATGTGCTATGAATTTCCCCATTTTGTGTCTAGAGGGGAAGTGCTTAGTACATCTGGCTTTTCTAGGATGCACTGAAAACAAACTGAGTACATGCTTGGGAGATCCCAGGCATTAGAAAAGTATAGTGCTTACTGTTGTGGACTACTTACTTTTTACTGCAAGAACCAAGAAAATCTTAAAGACGTCTATCATAGGACATGTAGCCAATATCCATTAGTCAGTGCAAAGAGATCCTTGCTCTCAGAGAACAAGTACAGTTTCTGGAGGCTACATTGACCGACCTGGAAGAGCCAAGGAAGACAGAGACATGTTTAAAGGAGACATCCAAGGAGAGAGTACATAAGACCATAAGACATGCCATGCTGAGTCAGATCAAAGATCCATCAAGTACTTGACAGATCCCAAAAGTTATATTCATTCTATGTTGTGCAGTCACATGGATATGTAATGGATTTTCCAATTCTAAGTGGCTAAGAATTATTTATGGATTTCTTCTCCAGGAATTTGTCCTGCCTTGACGTCATCCTCCAATAACAAATTCCACAGCCTGATTGTGCATTAATTGAAAAAATAATTTCTCCAATTTATTTTAAATTTGTTAGCTGTTAATTTCATGGAGTGTCCCCTATTAGTACAATTTATTTTATAACTCTTTATTTAGAAAACATTTCAGGCATACAACATAGGAAGCAATTCTCCACATAAGGCAGCATCAGAACAAATCATTATACATTATAGTAATATCAACCAATAAGCTCAAGAACATAGAACTCAATACACCCAAGAGACATTATTTGCAATACTCTAAGTAAAGGCCCAAAATTTGCTCATATTTAGAAGGATTATTTTGTAAATCATGTCATAATATTATATCAGCAATTTCACATACCTGACAATGCCAATAATCCAATGAGGGATTAATTTTCCAAAAGTTAGTAATAGTGAATCTGGCTGCCAATAACAGCTGCCTTACCAGAGCTTGAGATATAACAAGAACCAAAGAGCCTGCCCAATAACCCAATAAATCCAATTTTGGGCTCGGAAAAATTGGAAATCTCAGGATGTCAACAATTTCCTGAGCTAAATGTCAGGTAGCTTGACAATACCACCGCATGTGAGTATACGTCCCTGTTTCACCACAACCTCTCCAGAAAGCTTCATCTAAATTCGTAAAAATATTTATACAGGGGTTCTGTAAGTTTTATGTAATAAGAAAATCACCAACGCAACTCGCCTAGCAGATATTGTACTGTGATGGGCCAAAGCCCATATAGGTTTCCAATCACTTAATAAGGGACAATCCCAAATCATTGTTCCAAACATCTTGGCCATCCCAGGTTTACTTTCCAAAATACCACGATAAATTAAGGCAACACTCTGAACACATGCTGTTGAGTCACTAATAAATTTCTCCATGCCTGTTAGAGGCCGCAAAGGGCTTTCAAGATCTAATTGACTCTTCAATGCCAGACGCAGCTGCAAGTATTAGGTGTGTGACTCAGGATTAAGTTCAAAATCTCTCACCTGAATTTGGAAGATATACATTCCAGAATCCTCATCCCATAGTTCAACTAAGGTTAACAACCCCTGCCTCTTCCAATCTTTAAAAACAGGGGAGAAGGTACAGCCAGATAAGACAGAATTACTTTATATAGGAGAAATAGGAGATATCTCGTCTTCAGCTAATTTGATGGCCGCCATGGCGTCTGCTTGCCATTCTCTCCGGCGTCCCCGGAGCGGCTTTAGTGCTGCCTCCCGCCATTCTCCTTCAAGGTACCTCTAGGGTGCACGCTGCCCTCATCTTTAACTCTACGTTGGCGTGAATCCCAGGGGCGTCCCCCTGTTCTGACGTCACGACTTCTGGGTATATCTGCCTACAGTATTTGCTAGCTCATTGAGTTAGCAACAGGATTCTTACGAATGGGATTCGCTCTCCGTTCCTAAGCTACTCTGCCACTCCAGCGCTATCTGGAACTCTTACTACCTTTCAGGGTCTCTAACGGGGTACCCACTCCTCGGGGGCCTCTTTGCTTCTTTCAGGTGCTATCAGGAAACCGATACTCGCTCCTCGAGGGCCCATGTTCCCTTTGTCGCTGCCTGCAACCTCTACCCTTCTACTTGGAAGAACTACTTTACAGTTACCATCAGTGAGTACAGAAACCATCTCTTTCCACAGTACTGCTTCACTGGTACCAGGTACTCGCTCCTCGAGGGCCTGCTCTCTGCTCCGGTGCCAGACCTCTCGTCTAGTGGAATCTCTGTTACTGCTAAGTGAGTACAACGCTTCTGAGTCTCTCTGCTCTAAGGGATCAGGTACTCGCTCCTCGAGGGCCTGCTCTCCCTGCCTCGGAGCTTCTCCTATTTCTACATTGGGACTCTGAATGTTGTTCTTATTGTATGCTCATAACTCTGTCTCTTTCTACTACAGCACTGCCTTGCAGAGGATCCGCTGTTCCAGCGTTCTGTGTGAGATACGCCCACCCAGGCTCTACACCACTACTCACTACCGCCATCCCTGGTGGTCATTCAAACTGTTTAATAAAAGATTTAAATCTGTGTTTGTGTGTCCAGAGTCTAGCCTGACACCGTGGTCCCTCATGGGACTGTCCCCCGTGGGTGTGGTCAGCTGCCACAGTGTCCAAGGATCCACCCAAACCCCATTAACCATAACAGATCCAGAGGCAGAAATGGAAGCATTGCCAAAGTAATAATATCAGCCTGCTCACATTCCATAGACAACCAAGAAACATTAGAGCCACAGATCTAAGCCTGCAGAGTAACCGGGATGCCCAATAATAAATACAAAGCTTAGGTAAGCTAACTCCCTCTTGCTGCTTGGGAAAACCATAAACGACTCATTTTAATTCTGGCCGGCTAATAATTCCATATGAATTTCCCCATTAAGCCATGTAGATCAGAGAACACCTGCTGAGAAATATTACAGGGTACATGCTGAAAAAGGTAAAGACGTTTCGGCAAAACGTTCATTTTCAAAACATTAATTCTGCCCATCCAGGAAATAGGCATATCAGCCCATGCTTGAAGTTGCATATTAATTTTACCAATGAGCCCAGTAGGGGTGTGCATTCGTTTTGAACTTATATGTAAAACGCTACTTTTTTTTTTTTTTAACTTAATAAAGTGATGAGGCGAAAACGATCGGATTTCCAACTTATTCAACATAGCTATGTTGAATACGTTGGAAATCGCTGGAATAGCTTGGGGAGGTCAGGAGGCCCCCCCAAGCTGACCAAAAGTTCCGTTTGTGTCCAACGAGGGGTCCGGGAGCGGAACCGCGGTGGACCACGTGACAGCCGCGTCACTCCGACGTGACGCGGACGTCACGTGCTCCTCGCAAAGGAATAGAGGAATGGCTTCCTGACTCCCCGCTGGACCACCAGGGAATTTTGGTAAGTCTTGGGGGGGATTAAGGAGGGTGAGGGGTTTAAATTTTTATTTAGGGAACCGGTGCACGTATGGACATAGACTCAACTTATGGAATTCTCCATATGTCCATATTGACCAAAATTGACCCCCCTTTTCGACTTATGGACTTATGAACATAAACTTTTTGTCTGCACATCCCTAGAGCCCAGCATAGTTCTTAGAGAAAAGGTCCCTAATACTACTAGCAAAATAGACCCCCAAGTATATAAACCCTTCCTTAATAACCCTAAATTCAGAAAAACAGCCCGGAACAGGCATCCTGGGAATGACAAGGTAAATTTCAGATTTATCATAGTTAACTTTATATCCAGACAAGACCCCATATTGAGCAAGGAGGTGTAATAAAGCTGGTCCAGAAACTGAGGGAGACGACAATTAAATCAAAACATCATCTGCATAAAGAGATTTTTTTTTTTTTAATTTTTTATTTATTACATTTTCACAACTTCAATTACAATTGAAATTTTTACAATAAAGAAAAAAGGAAGAGAAAAAAAAAAGTAAGGAATACATTCCTCATTATAGTTCTAGATTATTAACTAGATGCAGAAATATCTTCCATATTATAAGCATATGAGGAGACCCAAAAATAAACAAAGCGGTTTAAGGAAAACATTCCTAATACTAAGTATTATCACATGGTTATTTGCAGATTTATTTTTTTTTACTAAGCCTTCTCTTCTGGAACCTAACCGGAGTGAGAGTCCAGGTATAAACGTAGTTGTTCTAATTCTGTAAATATATACTTATTATTATTATAAACCAAAATGCAACGACATGGATATTTCAAATAAAACTTAGCTCCTCTGTTCACAATTTTGTTTCTCATATTCAAAAAGGCTTTTCTTTTCTCTTGAGTTCTTTTGGTAATGTCCGGGAAAACTCTAACTTGAAAACCATAAAATAGCGCAGACTGCTTTTTAAAGGATTTTCTCAAAACTTCATCTCTATCAGACAATTGGAGAAAAGTCAGAAAAACTGTTGCCCGTTCTTCAATCTTTGCTTCAAATGATTTCTCAAGGAAATCAGTTAAATTATCAGAAGAATTATCTTTATCCAGCGACTTTTCTTAAAGCACTCTTTCTCCAGCTCTTTTTCCCGGAGTATAATATACTCTTGTCACTATAGGCATTTTCTCCTCTGGAAATGTCAAGATATTAATGAAATAACTCTTAATTAAATCCTTTAGTGGCATCCATTTTGTTTTTGGGAAATTCAGAATTCTTAAATTATTTCTCCGCAACTGATTCTCCAGGAAATCCAATTTTCCATTCACATATGATTCAGAGTTTATAAGATTAACCTGAACTTCTTTTATATCTCTAATATCTTTTTCCACATTCATCACAGTGGTTTCGATTGTCTGAACTCTCATATCCAAACCATTAGATTTCTCTAGATTCAGTTTTACTGCATTTGTTAAGTCCACTATAGCCTTGTTCATTATTGTTAAAGCCTTCCATATTTCTTCAGAGGTTATTTTTTCTAGAACACTTAATGAATGTTTCAACACTACGTAAATTCCTTCTTTCTCACCTCCTTTAACTAGAAGGCCTTCCTCATCTCGCACGTCTCGTTCCAGACCAGACTCTCCTCCCCTGGAGCCTGTATTCACCAGGCTCACCGAAGCCGGCCTAGAATCTATGCCGCTTCTCTGGGGGTCCTCCGTTGTTCCCGAGGGCTGATTTGGCGAGACTTCCTGCAGCTGTTCCATCTCCCCTTGCATAGGGGGTTTGCAGGAGAGAGAGGGAGTTGTCGGCTCGCCGGGACTAAGAGAGATCTCATCGGCCAGGGCGTGTGGCGTCCACTCACCGCCATCCACGCCAGCGGCTCCCCTCACCGGCTCAATCTGAAAACCAGGAAATGCTTCTTCGATCCGCATCTGACGAAGTGATGACACAGGAGTCGAGGCCGAAAGCTCTCTTATCCTGGCCTTGCGTTTAGTGTGAGGCATTAAAAATAAGAAAAAATACTCTCGGGGAAATCTTAAGCAAGGTCAGAAAGATGAAAAACGCGAAGCTAGTTCGTTTCCGTGTTCACCATGTGGCGGCCATCTTGGGTCTCGCCATAAAGAGATATTTTATGCTCGCTGCCACCCATCCTAATACCATGGATGCCAGCATTCTGCAGAATAGCTGCAGCCAATGGCTTAATTGCTAAATAAAAAAGCAGGGGCAACAAGGGCACCCCTGATGTATACCCCACATTATTGGGATGGCTGAAGTCAGGGAACCATTCACCAACAGCTATGCCCTGCTCAAACACACCCAATATACCTGTCAGGTATACCTGCATTAGCCATTACCTGAAACAGAAATGACCAGTCCAGCCTATCAAAGGCCTTCTCTGCATCCAGGGAGAGTATCAACACCTGCTTACCCCCTGTTTTAGCTAAGTGTAATATATTGAAAAGCCATCTAGTATTAGCTATGGATACCCTCCCTTTCACAAACCCAGTTTGATTCTCATGCACTAAACTAGGGAGCACTGTTTTCAGTCATAATTGTAGTACCTTCGCAAGTATTTTAATATCAGCATTCAGCAAAAACATGGGCCAGTAGGAACCACAGTTCGTAGTGTCCCTGCCTTTCTTATAAATAAGGGAGAACATGGCCTCAGTCATGTCCCCTAATTCTGTATCTAGTTCCCCCACCTGATTAAATAAAGGAAACAAGAAAGGAACAGTATCAAAGAGGAACTTCTTATAAAATTCTATGTGGAATCCATCCAGACCCGGACATTTTCTTCATGGAATGGATTTAATAGCTATTTGGATCTCCTTAATAGTAATGGGAGCCTCCAGGCTCTCCTGTTGCTCAACCCATAAATGGGGCAGTATGAAGGCAAAACGATTACTGGCATGGTTAAAAGGGGAGGTGAAAGAAGCTATTTTAGCCAAAAGATCTTCATTCAAAAATTGGAAGAAGGATCCAACAGAAGAAAATAGGATAAAGCATAAACGTTGGCAAGTTAAATGTAAGACATTGATAAGACAGGCTAAGAGAGAATTTGAAAAGAAGTTGGCTGTAGAGGCAAAAACTCACAGTAAAAACGTTTTTAAATATATCCGAAGCAGAAAGCCTGTGAGGGCGTCAGTTGGACCACTAGATGATCAAAGGGTTAAAGGGGCACTTAGAGAAGATAAGGCCATTGCAGAAAGATTAAATTATTTCTTTGCTTCGGTGTTTATTGAAGAGGATGTTGGGGAGGTACCCATAATGGAGAAGGTTTTCATGGGTAATGATTCAGATGGACTGAATTAAATCACTGTGAACCTAGAAGATGTGGTAGACCTGATTGACAAACTAAAGAGTAGTAAATCACCTGGACCAGATGGTATACACCCCAGAGTTCTGAAGGAACTAAAAACTGAAATTTCAGACCCATTAGGTAAAAATTTGTAACCTATCATCCATTGTACCTGAAGACTGGAGGATAGCAAATGTAACCCCAATATTTAAAAAGGGCTCCAGGGGTGATCCTGGAAACTACAGACCAGTTAGCCTGACTTCAGTGCCAGGAAAAATAGTGGTAAGTATTTTAAACATCAAAATCACAGAACATATACAAAGACATGGTTTAATGGAACAAAGTCAGCATGGCTTTACCAAAGGCAAGTCTTGCCTCACAAATCTGCTTCACTTTTTTGAAGGAGTTAATAAACATGTGGATAAAGGTGAACCGGTAGATGTAGTATACTTGGATTTTCAGAAGGCGTTTGACAAAGTTCCTCATGAGAGGCTTCTAGGAAAAGTAAAAAGTCATAGGATAGGTGGCGATGTCCTTTCGTGGATTGCAAACTGGCTAAAAGACAGGAAACAGAGAGTAGGATTAAATGGTCAATTTTCTCAGTGGAAGGGAGTGGACAGTGGAGTGACTCAGGGATCTGTACTGGGACCCTAACTTTTCAATATATTTATAAATGATCTGGAAAGAAATACTTCAAAACTCCGCTGCTAGAGTCCTAACTGGATCAAAAAGAAATGATCATATTACACCCATCTTGTCCTCTCTTCACTGGCTCCCTATTACTGCACGAATCGCATACAAATCCATGACTATTATCCACAAAATTCTTAACAATGAGCACCAAGGACTAAACACCCTTAACATAACTCTTCAAAACTCCCCAAGAAACCTATGCTCCAATAACTCAAACTACTTATCCATCCCCACTATCAAAGATGCTCATCTAACAACAACAAGAGAGAGAGCCTTCACCGTCGCCTCCCCCAATCTTTGGAACAATCTACCTGAAGACCTGAGAACTCAGCACAACTTAAAAACCTTCAAAAAAGACCTAAAAACTTTACTGTTTCATAAATTCTTCACTGACCCCCAATCATCTGCTCATACCAACTCTCAAATGAGCTCACAACTATAATCTTCAACCTTACATACATCACTCATCATCCAACTCTATATTTCTTCAGAGACTTGTTATATTATATTATATATTATATATTATGTTATGCTTTTACTGTAATTGTTAATATGTTATGATGCCTCAAAACTTCCATGATAAAAATTGTCCACTTTGTAAACCGTTATGATGGCTTTCCGAATAACGGTATATAAAACTTCAAATAAATAAATAAATAAATAAATAAAGAACTACGACGAGTGAGATAATCAAATTTGCAGATGACACAAAATTGTTCAGAGTAGTTAAATCACAAGCAGATTGTGATAAATTGCAGGAAGACCTTGTGAGACTGGAAAATTGGGCATCCAAATGGCAGATGAAATTTAATGTGGATAAGTGCAAGGTGATGCATATAGGGAAAAATAACCCATGCTATAATTACACAATGTTGGGTTCCATATTAGGTGCTATAACCCAAGGAAGAGATCTGGGTGTCATAGTGGATAACACATTGAAATCGTCTGTTCAGTGTGCTGCGGCAGTCAAAAAAGCAAACAGAATGTTGGGAATTATTAGAAAGGGAATGGTGAATAAAATGGAAAATATCATAATGCCTCTGTATTGCTCCATGGTGAGACCGCACCTTGAATACTGTGTACAATTCTGGTCGCCGCATCTCAAAAAAGATATAATTGCGATGGAGAAGGTACAGAGAAGGGCTACCAAAATGATAAGGGGAATGGAACAGCTCCCCTATGAGGAAAGACTAAAGAGGTTAGGACTTTTCAGCTGGGAGAAGAGACGGCTAAGGGGGGATATGATAGAGATATCTAAAATCATGAGAGGTCTAGAATGGGTAGATGTGAATCGGTTATTTACTCTTTCGGATAATAGAAAGACTAGGGGGCACTCCATGAAGTTAGCATGGGGCACATTTAAAACTAATCGGAAAAAGTTATTTTTTACTCAACGCACAATTAAACTCTGGAATTTGTTGCCAGAGAATGTGGTTAGTGCAGTTAGTATAGCTGTGTTTAAAAAAGGATTGGACAAGTTCTTGGAGGAGAAGTCCATTACCTGCTATTAAGTTCACTTAGAGCATAGCCACTGCCATTAGCAATGGTAACATGGAATAGACTTAGTTTTTGGGTACTTGCCAGGTTCTTATGGCCTGGATTGGCCACTGTTGGAAACAGGATGCTGGGCTTGATGGACCCTTGGTCTGACCCAGTATGGCATTTTCCTATATTCTTATGTTCTTATGAAGCTCAGAAGAAAATCACAAATGTCCTCTGTCCGAGAAGAACCAGGGTTAGCATAGAGATTGGAAAAATACTGGACAAACTGCTGCTCCAAATCCTGAGAGTGGTCCATAAGCTCACCAGATGATTTACCTATAAAAGCAGTATGATATTTATAGACCTTCCTTTTCATGGACCTAGCAAGTAATGATCCAGGATTATTTCCATACTCGTAAAACCGAAGCTTAGAGAATTTCAGGGAGCCTGCTTTTTTTCCCAATTTCAAGCATTTTAAACTCATTCCATGCACTCTCTAGTCTCTTATAAGTATTTCTGGAACAATCCTGCTTATGTTTCCCCTCCAACTGCCTGATGGTGGCTAATAATGTCTCTGCTTTTTGTTGCGAACCCTCTACAAATGGCTTGCATAACTTAAAATTTTACCTCTCAAAAATGCCTTGAAGGCAGACCACTGAAGACAAGTGGTATACTCTGTCTCTGGGTCAAACTCATTAAATTCAGAGATTAAGGAGCACAGGAAAATGCTTATCACCTAGAAGAGAGGTATTCAAATGCCACATATTACTACTAGTTTGAACTGGATGAGAGCAAAGCCAAGCTGAATGGTATAATGGTCCGAAAGTATAGAGGCTAGGTTGCTGCTACCAGATATAGTAGAAAAAGCATTTGGCGAACACATGAAATAATGTATTCTGCTATACATAGCATGCCTGGGAGAGTAATAAGTAATCTCTTTCACCTGGGTGCAAACTTTTCCAGTTATCAATCAACTGGAACGTGTGGATAAATTCAGCTCCCTTCCTCTCTCGGGGATCTTATCGATCTATCAGGCTGAATTGACCACCATCTCCAAGAGCGTCACCAGAAGAATCTGATGCCCAAGAAACCATCTCGGGCCCGTTGCCACTCGCCACCTGCTACCAAACCTACTACCGGTAGGAATTCAGCTGTGGCTGAGACCGACAAACCCATGCAGTTGGATTGTGGACATCTGTCCCCAGAAGAGCGCCTCCGGTGGAGACAAACAGGCCTGTGTCTGTATTGCGGAGCACCCAGCCATCATCTACAGACTGCCCAGTCCATCCGGGAAACTTCCCAGCCTAAGTTCCGTTGGAGTCCTGAACTTGGGCGCAACCTCCCCGCCCCTCAACTATCCGTGCCTGATACTATTGTCTGGGACACTCGATCGTTTCCTGTCCTTGCTCTGGTGAACTCCAGAGCAGGTGATAATTTTATCCTTAGAGACCTGGTTCAACTCTTGGGTATCAAAACCCATCCTCTCGAGACTTCCTTGTGCATTGCTTCAATCTATAGAGAACCGTTACCCGGTCAAATCTCCTTAACCTTAGAGCCAGTTCAACTCCTTACTGGCGCTTTCCACTCAGAAGAAATTGAATTGTTGATTCTAGAGAAGTCCATTCACCCGGTAGTTCTGGGACTACCTTGGCTTCAATGTCATTCTCCCCAATTCGATTGGGGGTCTTTCCAGCTGACAGAATGGGGCTCTGCCTGTCATCAGACTTGTCTTCAGAAAGTGGCGCCCCCATCAGTGGTTCCTCTGGTGACCACTTCCTCAGGCATACCTGCTCCCTTCGCAGACTTCAAAGACATGTTCTCGAAGCAAAAGGCAGACCTCCTACCTCCTCTTTGGAAATTTGACTGTCCCATCGATCTTCTGCCTGGAACCACACACCCCCGAGGGCGTACCTATCCGCTGTCGCTTCCCGAGACCAAGACCAAGACGGAATACATCCGGGAGAATCTTTCAAAGGGGTTCAATCGCCCCTCTACCTCCCCTGCAGGCGCAGGGTTCTTTTTCATCAAGAAGAAGGACGGATCTTTAAGACCGTGTATTGACTACCGAGGTCTGAATGTGATCACTTTCAAGGACAAGTACCCTCTGCCCTTGATATCTGAATTGTTTGATCGGCTACACGGAGCCTTTATCTTCACCAAGTTAGACTTACGCAGAGCCTATAACTTGGTGCATATGCGCCCTGATGTCATCTGGAAGATGGCTTTCAATACTAGAGATGGACATTACGAATATTTAGTGATGCCCTTTCGCCTTTGTAATGCACCTGCAGTTTTCCAGCTAATGATTAATGAAATTTTCAGGGATCTCTTATACACCAAAGTTGTGGCGTATCTGGATGACATTCATATCTTCTCCAAGGACCTGGCCATGCACCATACTGTACTTCAACGTCTTCGGGAGAACCATATGTTTGCAAAATTGGACAAGTGCCTGTTAGAAAACTCCATCTTGCCCTCTCTGGGGTACATAATCTCCCAACGAGTATTCTCGATGGATCCTGTGAAACTAAAGGGAATCCAAGACTGGCCACAACCTATGGGGCTGAAGGCTCTTCACCATTTTCTAGTATTCATAGTATTCAGTATACCACCACTTTATACCGCAGTACTCTACGTTGATGTCTCCTCTTACAGCTCTAACCCGTAAGGGTCAGGACACCCAAAACTGGACCCTGGAGGCTATTTCCGTCTTTCATCACCTCAAAGAGGCTTTCTTAACTGGATCCTATCTCCATCATCCGGACCCAAATCGTCCTTTCCTGGTTGGTAGATGCCTCCGTGATTGGAGTGGGGGAGGTCCTGAACCAACGCTCTGCTTCTGGATCCGTGGTCCCATGTTTCTTCTACTCACGCAAATTCTCTGCTGCAGAACAAAATTACAGCATTGGAGACCACGAGTTACTCGCCATCAAGCTGGAGGAATGGCGCCTTTGGCTAGAGGGCACCCAACATAAATTTACTGTGTTCACAGATCATAAAAACCTGGAACACTTGAGCCAAGTCCAATGTCTCAACACCCGTCAAGCCCGATGGGCTCTGTTCTTTTCCAGATTTAACTTCGAGCTTCGCTACTGCCCGGCAGAGAAAAATCTCCGGGCAGATACCCTGTTTCCCTCATTTGAACCTGAAGAAAAACCCAATGAACCTGGCCATATTATTGACCCAGCCTGTATTTGTCTTTCGGCTACTCATCTTGTTCCTACGGGGGAAATGGTGGTGCCCCATCAACTCCATGAAAGAGTTTTCCGGTGTGCACATGACTCTGTTTGCCAGTCACCCAGGGCGAGTGCGAATCATAGCGCTGCTTCAGCGGTTCTTCTGGTGGCCCACTATGGTCTCTGACACTAAAATGTGCGTCGATTCCTGCAGAACCTGCGCTCAACAGAAACCCCGAGTCGGGCAACCTTGGGGTTTACTCCAGCCACTCCCAGCTCCCGAAGAACTGTGGACACATCTTTCCATGGATTTCATCGTGGACTTACCACCATCTAAAGGCCACACAGTCATATGGGTTACAATTGACAGATTCTCCAAAATGACCCATTTTGTTCCACTGTCGGGCCTACCATGAAATCATGGTAGACAGATTAAAAGAAATCGGCATTACTGGGAAGCCATTATTATAGCTAATCTCCTTCCTAAATAACAGGACCTACCAAGTTAGAGTTAATAATAAAATTTCAAATATAATAAAACTCAATACAGGAGTGCCACAAGGATCCGCCCTATCGGCAACATTATTCAACATCTATGCTACCCCAATATGTCATTTACTATCAGGACTTGGGTTAACATATTTCCTGTATGCTGATGATATTCAAATATTAATACTGTTAACGATACAATAGAGAAAGCATTTCAAATGATATCATTATATTTAAATGCCATTACACAACTACTAACCCAAATGAAACTCTGTATTAACATTGCAAAAACTGAAATAATTCTGCTGGAGAGAAAGATCTCTCCAAATCACACCAATCTACATTTCAAATATGAAAATTTTCAAATCAGTTTAGGAACATCAATAAGAGATCTAGGTGTATACATAGACCCCGAGTTATGTTTTTAAAAAACACATTGCCAATAAAACAAAAGAGGGATACTACAAATTATTGACACTTAGAAGACTAAAACCTTTATTAGACACCAAAGATTTTAGAACAGTGCTACAGACACTACTATTTTCATCCACAGATTATTGCAATGCATTATTACTCGAGTTACCATACTCCACTATAAGTCCGTTACAAATACTACAAAACTCAGCAGCAAGGATTTTAACAAGTACAAGCAGAAGAAAACATATCACTTCAATACTAATGGAACTACATTGGCTGCCAATAGAACAAAGAGTTCAATTTAAGGCATTATCCATCTTGCACAAGGCCATCCACAATGAAAGAGTGGAATGGCTCAATGCTGCAATACGGTTGCACACGCCGCAGAGAAATTTACGATCTGCCAATAAAGGCTTGCTATCCATTCCATCATTAGTATCAGCCAGACTTACATCTGTGCGGGAAAGAGCTTTATCATTAGCTGGACCAAAAATCTGAATCAAACGTCCAGCAGAATTAAGATTGGACGTAATCTTTAAGAAGAAAATTAAAACATGGCTATACCAACAAGCATTTGATGAAGGTAAAACAGGCCAAGAAAAAATTGTAACAAGTTAGAACTAATAACGGAAACAGTGAAGGCAGAAGTCAGAACATGCAGTATGCACTTACTAATGGTATGACTGTTTGTATATGGAATATGCCTCAGGCTATAAGATAAATTGTAATTATGTGGTTAATAATGTACGGATGTCTGTTCGAGAGCTTATCTGTTATACTGTTAATGGTGTACTAATTAGTATACATTCATTTGATGTATATTATTTCAGTATATCGTTTTTTGTTTTAATGTTATGTTATACAATTTTATCTAATGTTAATTAATGTAAACCGATATGATGGTCCCCACCAAATACCGGTATAGAAAAGATTTTAAATAAATAAATAAATAAATAGATAGATAGATAGAAAAATAAATAAATAAAATAAATACCATCTGCACCTGAATTGGCATACCTGTTCTTTCGACACATCTTCCAACTACACGGCTTACCCAAGGACAACTTTTCTGACAGAGGCCCACAGTTCATCGCCAGATATTGGCGCGCCCTTTGTAAAAGGTTTGACATTAACATCAGTTTATCAACAGCATACCATTCTCAAGCCAATGGACAAGCCGAGAGTACAAACCGCTCCTTGAAGTCCTTCCTCCGCGCATTTCTAAATCATTGTCAGGACAATTAGTCAGAGCTTCTTCCTTGGGCGAATTTCTCCCACATCTCCCACATTGCCGCTGCCACAGGTATGTCGTTCTTTTCCATCATTTACGGGAAACAACCGCAGCCACCGCTGCCCATACCATTGTGTTGCGCCCGTCAGTCACAGACAGCTGTGACCTTTGCTGCTCACCTCATTTTGCCCAGTAGCTCCAATTCTCGCTAAGATGGCCCCTTCTGCCTCTGCACATCGACCTCCCTGATGTTCCCAAGACGGCGAGGGCGATCCTGGTTGTCATCTTGAATCTGGTGTGACCTAGGGCATGCGCGCGTGTGCTTGCCTCCTTATGCACGTCATGGTGGGAACCTCGGGGGCATCCCCTCCGCATGATGTCACTGCCTACATGTATTTAAACCTATCGGACTTTCCTACCTACGAGATAGCAAGGATTCCATCTTGCTTAATTCTTTTACTCTGAGATGCTTCGCATTGCTGTTCCTGCGTTCCAGGCTGAGTGATTCAGGTACCACTCCTCGGGGGCCTTGCTGCACTCAAGGCTATCCGCTCCTCGGAGAGCCTCTCTGCCTGTCTCACCTTCACCAGCTAAGTGAGTTTCTCCTGCATTGGATCTCCGCTGCTGCTACTACGAATTCTCTACTGCGTTGTGAGTACAAGACCTACTCTACATTACCACGTCTGTCTTGCTGTGTAGATCCTCGGGTTACCCCACTCTGCGGACCACTACCGGATCCATACTGTCTTGTGCCAGTTGCCAACACCTATCTCCGGCCTACCCCTTGCTGCGGACCACTACCGGAGCTACAATGCACAAGGTATACTAGAAGCAAGTACTTTCCGGGTTACCCCCCTCTACAGACCACTACCGGATTTACGCTGTCTTGTACCAGTTACCTACATCTGTCTCCGGTCTACCCCATGCTGCGGACCACTAACGGAGCTACCACACACAAGGCCTATCAAAAAGCAAGGATTCCCCGGGTTACCCCGCCCTGTGGACCACTACCTGAGAATCCATCCCAGGTCTTCTAATTCCAGGATTGAGTTTACAAACCCGCTCCTCGGGTTTCTCTTTCCTATATAATAAATATTCTCTGACTCCTGTGTCCATTACTGCTGAGACCCCACCTGTCATGGAGAGTCCCCACAGGGCTCCTCCCTGTGGGTGGAGTCAGGTCTCTCCATGACCCAAGGGCCCAAAACCAAGTTAAAACATAACAGATAGCTAACTCCATGGACCCGGCTCAGCTCTCAGCCTTACAAGCCATTCCTAGCCTGGCCCAACGGATTTTGGCGCAACAGAGATCTTTGGAGTCGTTGACTACTGCCTTTAATCAACTGAATACCAGACTGAATGCTTCTCCTATTCCTGATCAGAGTGCATCGCCCCCGGTGGTTACCGGGCATACTACAGTTCCTTTGTCTGCCCCTACTCGTTTCTCAGGAGACTCCCTATTGTATAGGGGCTTTCTAAATCAGTGCTGTATGCACTTCTCCTTACAACTGCTTTACTTCCCTACAGCAATTACCAAGACGACGTATATCTTGTCCTTGTTGGATGGAAAAGCCCTGGCTTGGGCTTCACCATTATGGGAATGCAATGATCCAATCCTGAATGACTTGCCTGGCTTTCTGACTCTCTTCAAATCTGTACTTGATGACCTTGCACGCCAGTCTGTAGCTGGTTCAGCATTCCTACACCTCCAACAAGGGACTAAGCCACTCCTGGACTACGTAATTGAATTTAAAACCCTGTCTTCTGAACTCCTATGGATTTGGGTTGTTTAAGAGCTATCTTCTTAGGCCTCAACTCCCATATAAAAGATGAACTTGCCGCACGAGAGTTGCCTGACACTCTAAGTTCTCTTATTGATCTCGCTGGAAGGATTGACCATCGTATCCGAGAGCAATCTGCTGAGGTAAAGCCTCCTAAGAAACACCCTTCTGGAGGTAATCGCACTCACTCCTTGCCTTCAGCTCTGGTTCAGACACTACCCAATCCTGAAGAAGAGAACGAACCCATGCAATTAGGCCGGAGTCTCTTAACCGCTAAGGAGAGGCCTTTTCGCAAAAAGATGGGCCTCTGCATGTATTGCGGAAAGACTGGCCAAGCAGTCCAAACTTGTCCCAAATGTCCAGGAAATATGCAGACCTAGGATCTGCTGGAGGACTCTTCCTAGGTCTGACTGCACCATCTCCTCCACTGACTCTCCCGGTCTCTATCATCTCTGGGCCACTCAAATTCACCACACAAGCACTAGTTGATTCTGGTGCAGGTGGGAATTTTAATCTGAAAAGATTGGTAGAACAGCTACAAATTCCTACTGAACCAGTACCCACACCGCTGCTTTTCTCATCCATACATGGTGAGCCGTTGCCAGGAGACATCTCACTCACCACAAACTCATCTGCTACGCACTAGGTCCCTGCATACCAAGACCATCATGTTTCTGATCCTCGAGAAAGCTGTCCGTCTTATAGTGCTGGGCATCCCATGGTTGCAAGACCATTCTCCTCAGTTCAATGGAATTATCACAATGGGGTCCGACCTGCTATGACAGATGCTTAAAAAAGGTAATCTCAATGCCAAGCTTGGCCACTACTGCTCTCCCTGGTCTACCATCGCAGTATGCATCATTCCAAGATGTATTTTCTAAACAAGCAGCTGATGTGCTTCCACCACATAGACCATTTGACTGTGCAATTAACCTGAAACCGGACACAGAGCCACCCAGAGGAAGAGTTTATCCACTCTCATTATCAGAGACCAAGGCCATGTCGGCCTACATTTAAGAAAATCTACAGAAAGGTTTCATTAGACCATCTAAGTCGCCGGCGGGAGCCGGATTCTTTTTTGTCGGCAAGAAGGATGGATCCCTTCACCCTTGCATTGACTATAAAGGTCTGAATGAAATTACCATCAAGGATCGATATCATCTACCATTAATTTCAGAGTTGTTTGATCGGCTCCAAGGTGCAAAGATCTTCATGAAGTTAGATTTAAAGGGTGCTTACAACCTTGTTCGCATTCGACAAGGGGACGAATGGAAAGCGGCCTTTAATACTCGCGATGGCCACTTCGAGTATTTAGTAATGCCATTTGGTCTGTGCAACGCCCCGGCCGTTTTACAAAATATGATGAACGACATCCTGCAAGACTTGCTATACCAGTGTGTGGTCGTATACTTGGACGACATCTTCATCTTTTCCAGTGATGTCCAGAGCCATCAAGCTGATGTCATCAAAGTCCTGCAGAGGCTGCAAGATAATCAGCTATATGCCAAGCTCGAGAAGTGTGCATTCCATCAAGAGTCTGTTCCCTTCCTTGGATACATTGTGTCCAACAAAGGCTTTCAAATGGACCCTCAGAAGATCAAAAGCATACAAGACTGGACTCAGCCTACCGTTATTAAAGCTCTCCATCGTTTCCTAGGCTTCACTAACTTTTATCGCACATTCATCAAGAATTACTCGACCTTAACAGCGCCACTTACTGCTATGACAAGAAAAGGAGCCAACCCATCTCAGTAGTCTCCGGATACCATCTCTGCCTTTCAAGCTCTTAAAGAGGCATTCCTCAAGAAACCTTGTTTACATCATCCTGACCCTCATCGGCCATTCATCATTAAGGTCGACACCTCTGATGTTGGCGTAGGGGCCGTGCTCAGTCAGCACAGTGATACGCATACTCTTCATCCCTGCTCATTTTTCTCAAGACGCTTTTTGCCAGCCGTGAGAAATTATGGCATCAGCTCACTATCAAGCTGATGGACCTCTGCATTGGACCTCTGCATTGTGGCTAGAAGGTACTCAACACCAGATAACAGTGTTCACTGATCACAAGAACCTTGAATATTTACGTCATGCACAGAGACTCAACTATTGCCAAGCTCGATGGTCATTATTCTTCAACCGATTTGATTTCTTGCTCAAATACCATCCCGCTGATAAAAACGTCCGGGCAGACACCCTCTCACTCTCCTTTACATCTGAAGATGTCCCTGACCCACCCCGTCACATCATCAACCCAGAGAAGATAGTTCTGGCTGCTACCCATTCTGTTCCAGCGGGTAAAATAGTGGTTCCTCAAAGTCTTTGGAAGAAACTTCTGAACTGGCTCATGACTCTTGGTTAGCCAGTTATCCTGTACAGGCCCGTATGCTTGCCACCCCTCAATGTATTTTTTGGTGGCCATCTATAAAAAAAGACGTCCAAGTGTATGTTGAATCCTGCACTACTTGCGCCAGACAAAAGCCTCCTGCCAGTCGCCCTTGGGGTCTCCTATAGCCGTAACAAGTTCCAGATGAACCATGGACACACATTGCGACCGACTTCATTGTTGATTTGCCACCTTCAAGCGGGAACAATTCTCAAAAATGACGCACTTTGTGGCTTTGCCCGGACTACGATCTGCCCCAGAACTTGCCAAACTGTTCATACGGCATATATACCACCTACACGGGATGCCTAAGCACATTGTCTCCGACGGAGGTGTTCAATTCACCGCCAAGTTCTGGAGGGCGTTGAGTCATAAATTTGACATTGCATTAGACCTGATATCAGCATATCACCCCCAATCAAATGGGCAAACAGAAAGAATGAATGGGACTCTCAAATAGTTCATTTGTGCCTATGTCAACACTAGGCAGAGTGTTTAGGCAGAACTTTTACACTGGGCTGAATTTGCCCTGAACTCTCATCCTGCTTCTGCCACTGGATCCACTTCATTACAGATTGTATATGATCGTCAACCATTGCCACCACTTCCTATACCTTTGACAGGTACATCCCCAGAGGCTCAGGCTACAGCTGAAGAGATTCACCAACTCTAGACTCAAACTAAGGACCTTCTACACAAAGCAGGACAAAGTGCCAAAAAGCAATACGATGCTCATCACAGAGCAGCACCTCTGTTTGAGCCAGGAGACAAGGTTTGACTCAGTACCAAGTACCTTCGCCTCAAACTGCCTTCATTCAGATTTGCTCTGACTACATTGGACCCTTCTCTGTCCTTCGCCGCCTAGGTCCCTTGACCTATAGCCTGAAGTTACCATCATCCATGAAAATACACAACGCTTTCCACGTTTCATTGCTGAAGCCTCTCATCCTATCTGAATTCTCTTGCAAGACTCCAGATCCACAGCCTCTGGATGCTGAAGAGGACATTGCATACAAAGTGGATGACATCTTGGACGTACATAAGAGAGGAAAGCATTGGGAATACTTAATGTCATGGGAAAGATACAGCCCTGATGAAAACAGCTGGGAACCTGCTGTCAACATCCTTGACGACATGTTACATCATTTCCATCTAACTCACCCAAGGAAGCCGAAACCCCCTGGGAGGGGCCCTAAGAAGGGGGGTACCATTGCACCCATCGGTCGCAGATGGCTGCGACCTTTGCTACTCAACTCATTTTGCCCATTTTGATTCTCGCTAAGATGGCCGCTTCTGCCTCTGCAAGCTGACCTCCCTGGCGTTCCCAAGACGGCGAGGGCAATCCCGGTCGTCATTTTGAATCTGGTGTGACCTAGGGCACGTGCGCGCACACCTGCCTCCTTGTTATACCCATCATGGCAGGAACCTTGGGGGCATCCCCTCCGCATAACGTCACTGCTTACGTGTATTTAAACCTACCAGACTTTCCTACCTACGAGTTAGCAAGGATTCCATCTTGCTTAATTCTTTTACTCTGAGATGCTTTGCAATGCTGTTCCTGCGTTCCAGGCTGAGTGATTCAGGTACCCGCTCCTTGGGGGCCTTGCTGCACTCAGGGCTATCTGCTCCTCGGAGAGCCTCTCTGTCTGTCTCACCTTCACCAGCTAAGTGAGTTTCTCCTGCATCGGATCTCCGCTGCTGCTACTACGAATTCTCTACTGCGTTGTGAGTACAAGACCTACTCTACATTACCACGTCTGTCTTGCTGTGCAGATCCTCGGGTTACCCCACTCTGTGGACCACTACTGGATCCATATTGTCTTGTGCCAGTTGCCAACACCTATCTCCGGCCTACCCCTTGCTGCGGACCACTACCGGAGCTACAACGTACAAGGTATACCAGAAGCAAGTACTTTCCGGGTTACCCCCCTCTGCAGACCACTACCGGATTTACGCTGTCTTGTACCAGTTACCTACATCTCTCTCCGGTCTACCCCATGCTGCGGACCACTAACGGCAATCGGATCGACACCGTGTGTGTACTGAATTTGCTTCCGTATCTCATAGCCTGTTCCAGTCTCATTCCGGTCTTGTTCCAGTCTTGTTCCAGCATCCTCGTGTTCCAGCCTTGTTCCAGCATCCTTGTATTCCAGCATCCTAGTGTTCCAGCATCTGTCTGTTCCTGCGTTCCCCTAGGTAGTACCTCTTGTACTGACTCTCTGGTACTGACCTTTGCCTGTCTCCTTGACCACGCTGATCGCTGCCTGGATTCTGACCTTTGCCTGCCTCCTTGACCACGTCTGACCTCTGGAACCTGACCCCTGCTTTGGCTGACTACTCTCGGACTGATCCTTGGAACGACATCATCTATTCTTGACCACACTTCCTTGATTCTGGCCCTGCTCCTAGCCTTGTCATCGCAGGCACTGTACTGACCTTCCTTGACCCATCAGGCCGCCAGTCAAGACATCGACAGCGCAGCCTTGATCCTGGTGGGCACACCTCTATCCTTCCTATAAGAGAGACCCTGCGAGGCCCACCTGTCCAAGCGGCCTGGGTCCCCAAGGGCTTCACCCGGGGGGACCGCGGGCTTCCAGTGGTGAAGCTCCAGCTAACCTGTTAAATGTAAAACGCTCCAGCGTAAGTTCCTGTTTACTGTACACCGACGTGATATCTTTGATGAGCGGCGGTATATAAAAACTTATAAATAAATAAATAAATAAATAACCTCTGTCTCCTCCTGTGCTCCGCCACCTGGTGGTAGGTGCTTCCTGGGTCCAACCAGGGAGCCATTCTCCACTGCTCCAGGACAAGGGTCCACCTCCAAGTGCAACATTTACTACTCTTCAGTTTATCAGTCAGGCCTACCATATCTTCTAGGTTCACTGTGATTTGGTTCAGTTCATCTGAATCATTACCCATGAAAACCTTCTCCGGAATGTGAATCTCCCCAACATGCTCTTCAGT
Organism: Rhinatrema bivittatum; assembly: GCF_901001135.1. Lineage (NCBI taxonomy): Eukaryota > Metazoa > Chordata > Amphibia > Gymnophiona > Rhinatrematidae > Rhinatrema > Rhinatrema bivittatum. The sequence goes on from NC_042615.1 coordinate 93,684,743, forward strand.
AAACACCAAAGCAAAGAAACTGTTTAATCTTTCCGTGATGGTCTTATCTTCTCTAAGTGCCCCTTTAACCCCTCGATCATCTAACAGTCCAACTGACTCCCTCGCAGACTTTCTGCTTCAGATATATTTTTAAAAGTTTTTACTGTGGGTTTTTGACTCTATGGCCACCTTCTTTTCAAATTCTCTCTTAGCCTGTTTGATCAATGTCTTACATTTAACTTGCCAGTGCTTAGGCTTTATCCTATTTTCTTCTGTTGGATCATTCTTCCAATTTTTGAATGAAGATCTTTTTGCTAAAATAGCCTCTTTCACCATACCTTTTAACCATGCTGGTAATTGTTTTGCCTTCCTTCCACCTTTCTTAATGTGTGGAATACATCTGGACTGTGCTTCTAGGATCTTATTTTTTAACAATCCTCTTCCACATTTTTTATCTTTGTAGCTGCTCCTTTCAGTTTTTTTCTAATTATTTTTCTCATTTTAACAACATTTGGATTATTTTGCCTTGGTTTTCTTGTCTGCTGCCTGCCTCGACCCGGGCTGCCTCTCAGACCTGTTACCTTGCTACCTGCCTTTGAATTACATTGCCTTGGTTCTCTTGTCTGCTGCCTGCCTCGACCCGGACTGCCTTTGGATTACGTTGCTTTGGTTCTCTTGTCTGCCACCTGCATCAACCCAGACTGCCTCTCGGATACCTGAACATCTTACAAGAACAAGGTAAGGCAGTCTTCTACATTGGTTCCACTATCAGGTTCCTAACAAATGCTTTTGTAGCAAGGCTGAGGTCTGATCACGGAAATAGTCAATAGCGAAGTCAAGCAAAGCTGAGGTCTGATTGCGAGATAATCAATAGCGTAGTCAAGCAAAGCTGTAGATAGTTCACTATTCTTTCCTTCAGTAGCGACTCCATTACTTTTTCCACCACCGAGGTGAGGCTAACCGGCCTGTAGTTTCCAGCCTCCTCTCTTCTTCCACTCCTGTGAAGCAGGTCCACCACCGCTCTTCTCCAATCACTCGGCACCACTCCCGTTTCTAGGGATCTAATGAACAGGTCACACAGCGGACCCACCAACACATCTCTGAGCTCCCTCAGTATCCTGGGATGAACCTCATCAGACTCCATGGCTTTGTCCACTTTTAGTTTTCCTAGCTCTTCCCATACATTCTCTTCTGTAAATGGAGTTACATCTACTCCACTCCCCTCCAGTTTCTTGTTAACTATTCCACTCCCCTCCAGTGCAACACCCACAAAGGAATTCCCACACATGTTCAGTAGAGTGAAATCTCTATGAGTTTAGAGAGATGGGTCCCTTTGGTACTGTCAGATGATGTCACCTCTGTGTTACTGCTAATTCATGCTACTGTCTATGGAGAACACTATTTACAGTAAGAAAACTTTCTTTATCTGGGCTTCTAATATTGAAATTTAATATTTCTATTCTGACTTTCACAGCTCACCAGCCACTTTAAAGCAGATTACAGTTTGGTAGATTATGTCAGATGTTGGAGGATTACATCACAAGGCCACTTCAAGGCAGATTACATTGTGACAGCTCAAAGTTAGAGAGATTATATTGTATTGAAAAACATTACAGTGAGGTGGATTAGATCTAAAATAAAAGCATATTACATTAAAAGGCATTACTTTACAATGTGGTAGGTTAGGTCTGTAATGGGTGAGCCCTTGCTGCAGTGAAAATGGTGCTACCCAACTGGTGACCCAGCTGGGCCGTAACTGAGAAGAAGCGGACTTTCAGAGACCAAACCTGAGCTTCACCTATATCAGCCTCTTCCCCCGCAAGTTGAGCCTTTGGGTTCTTAGGCCGGCTGGAATTAGGTCACGTAGAGAGCAGACAGGCATGGACAGTAGACAGGCAGTTGACAGGGCAGGCAGCAGGCAAGGAACAAAGAAGTCAAGGCAATGGTTGGGGTAGACTGCGATCAGGCAATCTCAGATTCCAGGCAGACTAGCTAAGTCATGTGGTCTTCTGCTTTCACGTTTCTAAGTTTCTAGCAACACCATTTCTCATTTGTTCTGTAGTCCCCTTAAATTCCAACCGACTTCCAGGGAAGATCATTCAAAGTCCAGAGGAGTTGCAAGGAGACTCCATCCTGTTATCAAAAGACAATGTTTCACTTCCAAAACCTGACCAAAGAGCACATCAGCCTATAGACCAAGGAGAGACAGCAAGATGATTGAAAGGATATTGATGGAGATAGATATGCAAGTCTTTGGCAAAGAAGTAGTAAGAGTAAGAACATCCAAAGAAAGAGATTAGCGCATCTAGAGACAAGAGTAGATGGAGAACAGTAGCAGTGCTAAGACAGAGCCTTATGGAACATCAACAGAGGTTGTGGGATAGGTAGAATAGCACTTAAGCAGAAAAATGAAAGAGAAGGTAGGACAAGATGAAAATCAGTCATAAAAAATGGCAAGGATGCTATGTTCATCAATGGTATCAGGCTGAGAGGTCCAACCAAGATGATAAAATTAGAAGATGAAGATATAGTAAAGGATATGCTAAGATGATTTAACAAGCAGCAGAAAGATTTGACAGAGTGCAAGGAACTGAAGCCAGACTAAAAGGGGAAAATGACAGAAGACAGTTCAGAGTCTGCTCATTCCAGCATTTTAGAAAGAAAAGGCAGAAGAGAGATGGAGCAATATTTTGAAATTACTGCAGCATCAAGTGAGGGTTTTCTGAAAATGTATTAGAGACAGTACCAGTAAAGAGAGAAGGGTTAATGATAGAATAAAGGGAAGAAGGGAATCAATAAAACTAATTAAAACAGAGGTGAGAACAGCAGAGGAATTCATAAGTTTCAAAGCAACAATCAGCAAAGCTAGTGATGGTGCAAGCTCAGAGAGAAATGAGGAAGGAAATGATATGTGAGTTAGCATAAAGACAGAGTCCCTGGAGGATGGCAGAGCAGAGGAGAGAAAACATACACAAGGTATATTTTCAGTAGGGTGCAATGTATGTGCATACTTTTCAGACCGCCCAAACCCAGGTGACTTTCTAACCCAAAGTCCCAGTGTACGTTGCATTTGAATATTGGCTTATCGTGCAGCTAAAAGTACATGCGTACAATTACATGGTTTTGAATGATGATGTAAAGCATGTGTGTTAGCGGCATGCCTAGTATGAGTGTATGTTTTTTAAGATGAATGAGCATAGTTCCCAATTATAGGGCTCCGAAATGCCCTTCCGGGATGCCTCTTTTCTGTGCGGATAAAAATATGCACATACTTTCTGGTGGCTGTGCAGTTGAACTCTATTTGTATTAACTTTAAATGTGCCTAAGCTTTTGAAAATGTAGTCCCCGCATAATGAGAATTTTTTTGCTTGAAGTGGTTCCTGAATAGAGAGGGAGTGGTGGTAGAAGCAGGAATAGGCACAATAGGGGAACATAAGAGCATGAAAGGTGCTGAAAAGCCATCCTACTGTAGTTAGCAGAAGAGTAGATAAGAGAGCCAGATGGTTGAACTTTGCAGTATTTAGGGCAAAGACATAAAAGGGATGAAAGGAATCAGAAGACAGCAGAGTAGATTTGAATTTTACTCAGCCTGCTGTGACTGGCAGTGTAAGTCATGAAGAGAAGAATTACAAGATGAACCTTTGAGTGGCTCCAGGTAGGAGGAGCAGCAGAACAGAGATTCTCAAATGAAGTTTTAACAGAGTTGATGAGAGAGACTATAGAATTAGTATCAAGAGACTGGAAGGCATGGAGAAAAGGAAAGAAAGAGTGAACAGTGAGAAAAGTCAAGTCATCCATATCACAAAATAAATATCAAGGACAAACAGTAAATAGAATTCATTATTACCATCAGGAGGAAGAATAGTAAAGCAGTTAAGAGAAAGATCAAATAGTGCTATGAATAATACTCCTGACAGAATGAGAGGACGATTTAGAGCCAAGCACATCAAGATGGTGTCCTGCAGTGTGAGTTGGAGTCGCTGAGAGAAAAGGAATAAGGGAAGAATAGAGCAATAGTGATGAGCTGGCTGTTTCAGATGACTCCAAGTGGTTATTTTAGGAAAGTGAGGTTAGAGCTGTTAGAGAGGGAAGCAAAGCATACATCCAGGTCCTCAAAGAAAAAGTGGGGCCTGGTGGACATTAGTTGAAAGAGAAAAAAGTGAATAATGATATTTAAATGAAAAGGGACAGAAAAATACAGGAGGTGGAAAGGACCAGGGAGAGGTAGAAAGAGAACACATTCTACAAGTGTGACCACAGAAGTAGGGAAGAGAAGGAGGGTTTGAGTGAAACCATGTGATAGGGCTCCTAAACCAAGGCCTGGACACTAGATGTGCCCTTGGAGAAATTCTAGGGGGAATGCACTTGGCCACTTTTTTGGAGGTTGAGTGATGTGCATTATTGCAGAGGATTATCATGGGGATTTGTACATCTATTTAAAGGGCAGGAACCCAGGCTAGCTGTACTACTTCCCTTCCTTCCCAGGATATGAAGTGGAGTTAGCTTGTCTGGCTCCACGCTAGTAACGGAAGTAAAGTGAGCGGTAGGGGTTAAATGAGGAAAGGAAAGGTCAAAGAAAGGACATAAGGGAGAGAGGGGGAAGTTAGCCAATAGAAGAGGAAGATTTGAATGTAGAGATTGTGATTGGTGGAGGGGGGAGGATACAAGGGGTAAACGGCTTCGCGCCTCAGTCTGTGAGGAACGGCTGAGGCAGCGACTTGGGGATGAAAGGAGTCCTCTCAGTTCGCAGTGCGGGGGTGGCTAATTCTCTCTCCCCCTGACTTCCTTTGGTGATGCAATAATTAAGGTAAAAGTGTGTGCTGAGATGCCAAATAATGGATTCACTATGTTAGCGCTAAAAATAATTTATACTGTTGATAATTAGGGAAATGGCACAGCTCCTGATCCACAGCATCTCTGGTTACAATTTCGTCCTCAATCTGTGCAGGAATGTCTAGCACCAGACCAGGGGGGAATCCTACCCTCCAGAGCATTGAAAAATAGGGTCCCAGGTGAGCAGAACATCCTTTGTATGGGCAGAACCACCCTCTCCAGCTGGCAAGGATATAAAGTCAAGGTCTCTGCACAGAGAAATAAAACTTTCTCTCTCCCCAGGGTCTGAATAATTATCAGATTTTGAATGGTAGGCTTTCTCTTTACTCGCTGTTATATGATTCAGACCTTCTTTGTTTTTATGCAGTCCTTTGTGCTTTTATTTGAATCCCTGATAGGAGGAATCCCCTGGGCTCCAGTCAGGCAGGAAGGGCAGTCAAACTTCCCCCTGGATGGTGAACTTAATCTTCTTAGAAACCAAAGATAACACTGGGGCTCTTCTTACAGTGGGTCACTGACACCCCAACCTTACTGAGGATAAAATGGGGGCAGGTCTTCCAGACCCCAATCCCTGCAACCAGGCGGTGTTCAGGCTCCAGTAAGGCCCTACCACTTAAAAGGTTAAAGTCCAAAAAATGCACAGAGAGAATCTTCCACCAGACACACACACAGCCTCATATAAGCTCCCTCTCCCTCTCTCTCTTACTCACATACACATTCCCTCATAGAAGCTCCCTCTCTCTCTCTCACATACACAAACCTTCCCTCTAACTTTTCTCATACACCCCCTCATACAGACACTCTCTGTCTCTTGCACACACCCACACACCTTCACACAGGCACACATACCCTTACACAGGCTCCCTTTCTCACACATGCACATGCACTCTCACTCCCTCACACAGAATCCCTCTCTCTATCTCACACACACATAAACAAAGGCATCCTCACATTTGCACATACCCTTCCAATCTCTCTCTCTGGCTCACAGGCTCTCGGACTCTCTTTCTTCCTTCTGCAGGCAAATGGGCTCTGCCCCCAGCTCTCCCAGGCCTATCTCATCAGACTTCGGCCATTCCCAGGTCTTTCTCTCTCTTCTCCGTCGACAGGATGGACTCCTCCACCTGCAGCCCTGGTGGCACAAATCTTCGACCACGAGCGGGATGGGCTCCACTCATGTCCCCACATAGCTGGTCTCTGCCGTCCCATATGTTTGGCGTCCTAGGCAACCATCTAGTTCACCTAGTGGATACACCGGTCCTGAAAGGAGCTAAGAGTAAATATCTTTGCCATCAATAAGTATCAGGTCTAATGTTTCTGTATAGTTTTCAATGCAAATTCACTGGCTAGAAGCAACATCTAGACTCTTCTGCATGCTTTCCATGACAAATATTAAGATGAGTTCTCTCTCCTTACCTCCAAACTCATACATATATATGCAATTTATACCCAATACACTCACTTCTTTATTCCTACCTAACGCACCCTATATTTTACCTCTTGTAATGTACCTCATACCTTTATATGATATATGCATGTATTCACTACTATATACTCAATGTTTTGTTACTTTATGTAATCAGCCTTGGGCCTACCTTTACATAAAAACATAAGAAATTGCCATGCTAGGTCAGACCAAGGGTCCATCAAGCCCAGCATCCTGTTTCCAACAGAGGCCAAACCAGGCCACAAGAACCTGGCAATTACCCAAACACTAAGAAGATCCCATGCTACTGATGCAATTAATAGCAGTGGCTATTCCCTAAGGGGCGGATTTTCTGAGCCCTGCTCGCCTAAATCCGCCCGGATTTAGGCGAGCAGGGCCCTGCGCGCCGGTGCGCCTATGTTCAATAGGCCTACTGGCGCGCGCAGACCCCGGGACTCGCGTAAGTCCCGGGGTTTGGCGAGGGGGGCGTGTCGGGGGCGTGTCGGGAGCGGGCCCGGTCGGCGCGGCATTTTGGGGGCGCTTCAGCAGCGTTTTGGGGGCGGGCCCGGGGGCGTGCTTACGGCCCTCCGTACCCGCCCCCAGGTCGCGTCCCGGCACGCTAGCAGCCCGCTGGCGCGCGGGGATTTACTTCTCCCTCCGGGAGGCGTAAATCCCCCGACAAAGGTAAGGGGGGGGTTTAGACAGGGCCGGGCGGGTGGGTTAGGTAGGGGAAGGGAGGGGAAGGTGAGGGGAGGGCAAAAGAAAGTTCCCTCCGAGGCCGCTCCGATTTCGGAGCGGCCTCGGAGGGAACGGAGGTAGGCTGCGCGGCTCGGCGCGCCGGCTATACGGAATCGATAGCCTTGCGCGCGCCGATCCCAGATTTTAGCGGATACGCGCGGCTACGCGCGTATATACTAAAATCCCGCATACTTTTGTTTGCGCCTGGAGCGCCAACAAAAGTACACGAACGCGACGTTTTTGTAAATCTACCCCATAGTAAACTTGATTAATAGCTGTTAATGGACTTCTCCAAAAACTTATCCAAACCTTTTTTGAACCCAGCTACACTAACTGCACTAACTACAGTCTCTGGCAACAATTCCAGAGTTTTATTGTGCGTTGAGTGAAAAAGAATTTTCTCCGATTAGTCTTAAATGTGCTACTTGCTAACTTCATGGAATGCCCCCTAGTTCTTCTATTATTCAAAAGTGTAAATAACTGATTCACATCTACTCTTTCAAGACCTCTCATGATCTTAAAGACCTCTTATCATATCCCTCCTCAGCCATCTCTTCTGCAAGCTGAACAGCCCTAACATCTTCTGCCTTTCCTCATAGGGGAGCTGTTCCATCCCCTTTATCATTTTGGTTGCTCTTCTCTGTACCTTCTCCATCGCAACCATATCTTTTTTGAGATGCAGAGACCAGAATTTTACACAGTATTCAAGGTGCGGTCTCACCATGGAGCGATATAGAGGCATTATGACATTTTCTGTTTTATTAACCATTCCCTTCCTAATAATTCCTAATATTCTGTTTGCTTTTTTGACTGCTGCAGCACACTGATCCGACGATTTTAAAGTATTATCCACTATGATGCCTAGATCTTTTTCCTGGGTGGTAGCTGCTAATATGGAACCTAACATCTTGTAACTACAGCAAGGGTTATTTTTCCCTATATGCAACAGCTTGCACTTGTCCACATTAAATTTCATCTGCCGTTTGGATGCCCAATCTTCCAATCTTGCAAGGTTCTCCTGTAATGTATCACAGTCTGCTTGTGATTTAACTACTCTGAATAATTTTGTATCATCCGCAAATTTGATAACCTCACTCGTCGTATTCCTTTCCAGATCATTTATATATATATATATATATATATATATATATATATATATATATATATTGAAAAGTAGATTATCAACTGCTTATAAATAAATAAATAAAACAATATTCTACAGGCCCTTGAGTCCAACTTGCTTTATAATTGCTGGAATCCCACAGAAGAAGTTTATGCAAAACCTCATTGTTTGGAAGGCCACATCAGTAATTTAAAGCAAGAACAGATAATCATTTCCTTTTAAGGGCAAAATGGGGTTTTTTTTAATGTGAGTATGCAAAGGGAATACACAGTGCTGGTAATGTTTCGTGCAATCATGTAGAGCAGTGGCAAAGGCATTTCCAGCAAGCATACTTGCTGTGGTGCTTGGATTTGCTATAATACATGATATGATATAGGGATAACAGATGAGATCACACAAGACAGAAAAGTGCCTATAGGCGCAGATAACGACAAAAAGGGAAGCACCTTGGACTCTCCTATTAGCCTTTCTTTATAGCCCATAATACTAATAAGTCATTATTTTACTGATTTGGCTACATCAAAGCTCCACTGGGAATGGAAATTAGCAGAAGCTCCTGAAGGAGAGTGTGGTTGGTGTATGTTCCCTAATTTTGAGAGCCAGAAGTTACGGTGAAAGGAAGAGGCTTTATAAGGATTTTTTGAAAAATGTTTCTGTGTCATCATGTAAAAATGAAATAAAACTGTGATTCTAAGAGCTGACAGGAAGGTCCGAATTTTATGAATGACTTGGAGGAGAGTAATAAATTCCCTCCCATCCTTCCTTTTGAACTGTAAGCTTTGCTACAGCTCATTAATCTAGCTAAGATAAAAGAGAGGATCACTATTCCAGTCACAGTCTGACAGATGACAATGGAGGCTGAAGCTGATGGAGGTTTTCCTACCATTTCAGAGAATTGCTTGCTTTTGTTTCAAGTCTTTGAGCAAAACTATTTAATATGCATTAAGACAAGGAGGAGTTAAGGGCACCTATTACTACATTTATTTATATTTAGCTCACGTCTTTTCCTTGGTGGCTCAAGGCAAGTTACATTCAGGTACAATAGGTATTTCCATGCTGCAGGGGACTTAAATGCTGAGGGCCCGATTTTATAAGATGTAAGTGAAAAATGTGTGCAGAATTTCTCACACTATAAAAAGAGTTAATTCCCAGTGCAGTAAGCTAATAGCATGTTAAAGCACTGGGACTTTGGGAAAGTGCGCTAACCTGAAAATGTGTACACAAAAATATGCTTAGTGTACATAAACATGATTTATGCACATCACTGTTGTAGAAAACCTGATTTGTGTGCATAAAGGTTGTGCTCTGATCACAAAATATAAGGTAAGAGTGAAAAAGGTTGTGCTCATAAAAGTTGTAAGCAGAAAACATGAGTTAGAAGCATACGCTGAGTCATAAAATTTGTGCACATGAAAAACAGATCATGTTTTATTTATTTATAAACTTTTAATATCCATCTTTTCCAAGCTAGTCTCAAAGTAGATTATAATCTGATTTAAAGTTAAGTTCTTATTGGAATAGTGTAACAGGTAACAATTAATATAGGGAACACGACGGAAGACATATAAGAAGACTGAAGGTGCAGGGGAATACATTGGTCATTTAGGGTAGCAGAAGAAATAGTAGGGGTACAAGACCATTCAATGAGGTAGGAAGAGTGGGTTGATGAAGGGACCACATTGTGGTTGAATTGGGGAGGAGAAGGTCAATAAGTGAGAGTCTTCTTTCCTCCATCTCTCCCTCCAGTTGACTTATTTCCTTTCCATGTCACTTATTTATTTATTAATGTATTGAAATACTTATATTCCACATTAGTGAGGTTCTAAGCAGATCACAAGGTTACATACATATTTAAAATTTTTAAAAGCATAAAAACAACAAAAATGTCTTGAGACACGCTTCCTTCCCTTCATAGTACTTTGGGCAAATTGTTCCATAATGTTGGACTATCAACGGCAAGCATAATGTCTCAGAATCAGCAAGCTGTATAATGCGCAGTGAGGGAACATCAAGCAGGCATTGATTAGCTGATCTTAATGTCCGTTCAGATCTGTATAACTTCAGCAACATACTGATACATTTATTTATTTAAAATGTATAGATCACCTATCAATATTACTAGGCAGTTTACATAACAGTATTTATAATCATTCATAACTAATATCCAAAACAAAACATCAGATGAATAAAACAAGCAATACACAAACAATTACCAATAATAAAAATAAAACAACAGATAAAATAAAAACAGCAAATAAAATGACATCATTAAAATACCTTCAGATGCAGCCTCACTATTTAGGGCTTTATGAATCAATTCTGTGTGACCTGTAAAGTGTGAACAATAGATACTGGCAGGCCTAAAAGAATGGAATTACAATAATCTAAACCATTTAAAATAGGATCTGAAGCACTGTCCGAAAATCTTCAGTATACAAAAAAGGTCTTAGGTTACACAAAAGCCACAGCTTAAAAGAGGAACTGTGGATTAGCATTTTAACATGGACCTTAACATTCAGGGCCTGATCTAAAATAACGCCCAGAGTGCAAACTTGAGTGGTAACTTGAATCTCAATATTGACAAAATGTACAGTCAACAGGCATATAACTTTAGGTTCCCTGCTTAACCAAATAATTTCAGTCTTCCCAATGGTCAATACTAACCTATTGGCAGTCAGCCAACATTTAACTGCAGAAAGATAAAGTGAAATTATCCCGATGTAGTTTCTGTATGACTGGATAAAGGAAAGAAAAACTATATATCTGTGTAGATTCTATACTTTAGTTCCAATCTAGAAAGAAGTTTACAGATGGGCAAAAGGTAAATGTTAATGAGTGCAGTGGACAAAGAAGAGCCTTGTGGCACACCAGTTACAAGAGGAAACCAATCAGAAGAAGAGTTGAAATAAACTTGCTGTGTTTGATAAATGAAGTATAACCTAAACCCCTATCTCTCTTCTCTGCCTTCACCACCTCACACCTTTCATCATTTTGCATCTCATACTTTTTTTTTTATTTCATCCAGGGACTTGGAAGAGCATAAGGGTCCCTATGGCTGCTCCTCCTCCTGCACTTCCTCTCCCTGTGGCACCTGCTTTGGATTCAGTCAGGAAGTTCATGTACAGTGTGCCCACTTTCAGCCTTCCATTCTCCTCAATGAGATCCAAAGCAGGACATGAAAGGGTGGGGGGGGGGGGGTCAGGTCCGGGGGGGTGGGGGTCAGGTCCAGATCAGCAAGCCAAGGGAGATGTGGACACACAAGAGACACCGAGGACTGGAACAAGGAAGACAGGCTGGACAAGGCTGGGCTGGAACTCAAGACGAGGCTGGACTGGAAAACAAGGCAAGGCTGGACAAGGCAAGGCTGGAAGATGCGGCAAGGCAAGGCAAAGCTGGATGAGGCAAGGCTGGAAGATGGAACAAGGAACAGGAATGCTGGCAGCACACACTGCAGGGAATACAGGAGACCTGTTGCTGAGAAAAGGTCTGGATATCCGAAAAGCCTTTTTAAGGACTGAAGCCTATGATGTCATCCATGGGTGTTGCGGCCTGTTTCCCCCCGTCGGCCCTTTAAGTCTGGGTGGTTGGTGCGTGCATGTGCACATAAGGAGAGCAGGGCCAGTGCGAGGATGGCAGCAACCATGCTGAATTTGTGAGGCCTACTGTTGCGGCTTTCGGGGATGAATTGTCTAGCTCGTTGGTATGTCCCGTGAGCCGGCAAACATAACACTGTCAGATCAGGTCGTACGGTTTAAGGCCCATTTCTGGAAAAGTCTGTGCAAAATGTTTGGGATCTCCTTGGACTTTACCTCTGCATACCACCCCAAAAGCAACAGCCAGACAAAGAGAATCAGTCAGTTTCTTAAGTTGTTCCTGCGTCCCTATGATAATGAGCGTCAGGACGACTGGGCCTTTCTACTGCCCTGGGCAGAATTCTGCCACAATAATCATGTTGGGAGTTTGTCTGGAGCCTCATTTTTTCAGATTATATTTGCAGACATTCGAGGGTACCATCCCTATTTTGGTGCCAGTCTCTTGTCCAGCAGCCAACACCATGGGCCAGGATTTCAAATACCTCAGGCAAAAAACAGTCCAGCTCCTTACTGCAGCTGCTAACAGATACAAGAAACAAATGGACAAGAATCACCGACTGGCACCACAATTCAAGCCCAGAGAACTGGTGTGGTTAAGTATCTTGAATCTGCGTCTCAAGATGCTCTCAACCAAGTTTCCACCAAGATTCACTGGGCCAATTCCCATCCTTCGGCAGGTTGGGGCAGTTTCTGTCAAGGCTATGACGTCATTCTCCCAGTGGAAGCAGTATCTGAAGAGGATACTGGATTTGAGATTTAGGAAATTCTTGACTCCAGTAGACATTGAATTTGGCTTGAAGTTCTCATTTCGTGGAAAGGCTTTGGTCCTGAGGAAAGCACATGGGAACCCATTTCCAATATCCAAGCTCCTAAACTCATCAAGGAATTCCACCAGTGCTTTCTCCAGAAGCCAAAACTAAGAGCCAGAGGAGGGGGCTTAGAAGGGGGGGTACTGTAACTTTGGGACGATCGTGGTTCCCATGCCATTGTCAACCTACGCTTACCCTGACAACACACGCTGAAACTGCTGCAATCTGCACTGTGCCCCTCCTTAGGCACGCAGGCACAACTCAGCCTTTAATAGACCCTGTAGTGGGAAACCTGAGATGATGCCTGCCAATGATGTCAGACCTTCCCGGCCATTTAAACAGCAGCAGGACTCCCAAATCCTTGCCTCAGCAACAAGTCCTCCTGTTCTGTAATGCGTATTGCTTCTTCCATGCAGGAGGAGTAGTTCATGTATTCTTGAAAACTGTGCTATTTTTTATGTTTATTTGATTATGGATGTTATTTACCCTACCTCAGACTTTGAAATATGGCTAGAAATCTTTTGAATAAAGTCCTTCCCCATTTTTGAAGGATTCTTCCCTCCATGTACTCTTCTGCTACCATTAATGCTGCTATAGATCCAAATGGATCTCTTTAAGGATGGTATCTGAATTTCCTTCTCCACTCTTCTCCTGAAGTGAATGCCTGATCACCTTCTCCTCTGGTACAGATCATTTCTTTCTTGGCCTCAAGAAGACGTGGAAGCTGAACATTCTGAAGATGCAATTGGAACACTGAATGAAACGGAATATGAATAAAATGGAAAATGAATAAAATGGAAAATGTCATAATGCCTCTGTATCGCTCCATGGTGAGACCACACCTTGAATACTGTGTACAATTCTGGTCGCCGCATCTCAAAAAAGATATAATTGCGATGGAGAAGGTTCAGAGAAGGGCTACCAAAATAATAAGGGGAATGGAACAGCTCCCCTATGAGGAAAGACAAGAGGTTAGGACTTTTCAGCTTGGAGAAGAGAGGGCTGAGGGGGGATATGATAGAGATGTTTAAAATCATGAGAGGATGGAATGGGTAGATGTGAATTGGTTATTTACTCTTTCGGATAATAGAAAGACTAGGGGGCATTCCATGAAGTTAGCATGGGGCACATTTAAAACTAATCGGAGAAAGTTCTTTTTTACTCAACGCACAATTAAACTCTGGAATTTGTTGCCAGAGGATGTGGTTAGTGCAGTTAGTATAGCTGTGTTTAAAAAAAGAATTGGATAAGTTCTTGGAGGAGAAGTCCATTACTTGCTATTAAGTTCACTTAGAGAATAGCCACTGCCATTAGCAATGGTAACATGGAATAGACTTAGTTTTTGGGTATTTGCCAGGTTCTTATGGCCTGGATTGGCCACTGTTAGAAACAGGATGTTGGGCTTGATGGACCCTTGGTCTGACCCAGTATGGCATTTTCTTATGTTCTTATGTATCTACATGTTACCCAAGGCAATCGATGCAATCATTTGGGACTTGCCATGGTTCCTGAGTCACCAGCCCCATACCGACTGGGCAACAATGCAAATTGCTAGATGGGGGTCCTAAGTGTCATGAATAATGTATTACCAGAGTCTCTCCTGTGGCACTGGCTTCCCAGACTATTACCTCTGAACTTGCAGGCCTATCAGTACAATGTAGTGATGCAGAGCTGCTCTAATGGTTAGAGCAGCAGGTTATGAACTAAGGAGACCAGGATTCAAATCCCACTTCTGTTCCTTGTGACCTTTACCTTTCCCTTCTATTGCCTCAAGTACAAACTTAGATTATAAGCCCTCTGGGGATAGACAAATACCTATAGTATCTGAATATAATAAACTTTACAGAATATAAAAATCACATAAATAAAAAAAAATCACTGATGTTTTCAGAAGAAGCAGGTGGAGATCCTACCGCCTCATCGCTTCTATGATTGTGCCTGGACCTCAGTTGGCGGTCAATAGGAAAAGGTCCAATGAAACGAGGAGCAAATTTCATAGAGGGCATCTTGAAAATTCCTAGGTTCCTAGTACTAAGCCAGAGTAAGCTTATGGGGTACAAATGAGGTGCCGGGCACTGCTGAACCTTTTCCTATTGACCACCAACTGAGGCCTATAGCCTACAAACTCAGACTACTATCATCCTTAAGGGTCCATGAAGTGTTTCAGATCACTCTGCTGAAACCTGGCTTGGTAGTTGGCCCCTTTAGACCACAGAAATTGAGGCAGAGGAAGATACTTCATTTGAGGTCCAGGAAATCTTAGACTCTAGAAGAGTTCATAACCACGCATTACATTATTGCCTGAAAAAACTATGGCCCTGAAGAAAACTCTTGAAAGCCAGCTTCCAACCTACAAGCCCCCCAACTCATAGCAGAATTCCATAGATGTTTTCCCAATAAACCCAAGCCCAGGAAGTTGGGGAGGGGGCTTTGCATAGTGTTTTCCAGCTCACGGAACATCCCACCAGCCAGCTTGTTTCTTATAATTCTGCCTTCTTATCCATTAGAAGATGAATCTTTGTTCACAGCTCTTGGAGCTCTTGTTCTGTCAGGGTGGCTGCTAGATATTTGTCTGAAATAGGAAGTGGTCTGTGTACTCGAGGAAGTTACCCATAGACTACATAAAAGGGTGAGGATCCTGTGGAAGTATTGACTTGGTTGTAATGGGCAAAGTCAGCCCATGGAAGGAGAGAGGCCCAGTTATCTTAACATAAATTCACGTATGCTCACAGGAAGATCTTTTGGCTTTAATTCACCTGCTCAGTTTGTCTGTTGCTTTGAGGGTGGTATGCAGAAGTGAAATCCATCATGATTCCAAATTTTCAGCATAGGCCTTTCCAGTATCAGGCAGTGAATTGCTCCATATAACAGGATATGACATGGTAACCCATGTAGGTGGAAGATGTGTTGAAGAAAGAGTTTAGCTAACTCAGGTGCAGATGGGAGTTCAGGAATGGGAATGAAAACTTTCATTTTAGAGAATCTGTCTAAAACCACCCAAATGATGGTATTGCAACTAGAACGTGGGCAGTCACAAATGTATGTGGCTATATGGGTCCAGGGTTCTGTGGAGGCTGGCAGTAGCTGTAGTAACCTCCACAGCAGGGCCGGTGCAAGAGGATTTGGCGCCTTAGGCGAGCCTTCTCCCTTGCACCTCCCCCCCCCCCCCGGGTCATGCCACCACCCCCGTCTCGGCCCGACTCCTACCTCATTCTCGATCACGCCCGCCGACTATGTGGTTTTCCGGTCACAAGCAGGTTGGGCACTGCTCACGGCTCGCCAAATCTCCACTCCTCTTTGCCACTGGCTCGCACCCAGTGGCGCACCAAGGGTCTCCGGCGCACGGGAGCCAATGAATTTGTATGCCTCTCCAGCATCCCCCCCTTAATCCTTCTTGTACTAATGCTTAAGGTCACAGAAGATCAACGCATCTCTAGACAGAAGAATTGTTGTGGGGGGTGGGGAAGCCAAAATAAAATGTCTTTATCATACCCACCTCTATGGCATGGATCCTGCTTTAAAATTGGTTATAAAAAAAAAAGGTGTTAATAAAAAAGTCCAAAGGGTCTTCTGCGTAATTTTAAAAAGCTGGCCAATTTCACACTATAAAATTATTTGATAGCCTCATTCAACTAATTCTATATGGCTATGAGAGTGAAGTCAGGAATATATATAGGAAGGAACAGAATGTCAATACAAATCCTGCACCTCCAGTTCTGTAACTCTGTGCATCCACTGAAATTCCCCCAAACAATGGAGCTTGGATGTTTCCCTTAGAGCTCATTATATTAAAAGATATTTTCAAATTCTGGTGTCACCTCACAGTAACAGCAGCACAAACACCTTCCACAGCCAGGTACATTGTGAACTAACACAAAACCCCGCAAAAAAGACATTCAAAATCTATACTGCAATCCCATCGTAACATAACAGTAATAACACTAAGGACTCAAACAACAATAACCCTACCTTTGAAAAAGCAAGGGTAAATATTACACTGGGTCCTAGACTACCAATACACCACCTACCCGTAATGGAGAAGGTTTTCATGGGTAATGATTCAGATGGACTGAATCAAATCATGGTGAACCTAGAAGATGTAGTAGACCTGATTGACAAACTGAAGAGTAGTAAATCACCTGGACCGGATGGTATACACCCCAGAGTTCTGAAGGAACTAAAAAATGAAATTTCAGGCCTATTAGTAAAAATTTGTAACCTATCATTAAAATAATCCATTGTACCTGAAGACTGGAGGATAGCAAATGTAACCCCAATATTTAAAAAGGGCTCCAGGGGCGATCTGGGAAACTACAGACCGGTTATCCTGACTTCAGTGCCAGGAAAAATAGTGGAAAGTGTTCTAAACATCAAAATCACAGAACATATAGAAAGACATGGTTTAATGGAACAAAGTCAGCATGGCTTTACCCAAGGCAAATCTTGCCTCACAAATCTGCTTCACTTTTTTGAAGGAGTTAATAAACATGTGGATAAAGGTGAACCAGTAGATGTAGTATACTTGGATTTTCAGAAGGCGTTTGACAAAGTTCCTCATGAGAGGCTTCTAGGAAAAGTAAAAAGTCATGGGATAGGTGGCGATGTCCTTTCGTGGATTGCAAACTGGCTAAAAGACAGGAAACAGAGAGTAGGATTAAATGGACAATTTTCTCAGTGGAAGAGACAGTGGAGTGCCTCAGGGATCTGTATTGGGACCCTTACTTTTCAATATTTTTATAAATGATTGGGAAAGAAATACGATGAGTGAAATAATCAAATTTGCAGATGACACAAAATTGTTCAGAGTAGTTAAATCACAAGCAGATTGTGATAAATTGCAGGAAGACCTTGTGAGACTGGAAAATTGGGCATCCAAATGGCAGATGAAATTTAATGTGGATAAGTGCAAGGTGATACATATAGGGAAAAATAACCCATGCCATAATTACACAATGTTGGGCTCCATATTAGGTGCTACAACTCAAGAAAGAGATCTAGGCGTCATAGTGGATAACACATTGAAATTGTCAGTTCAGTGTGCTGCGGCAGTCAAAAAAGCAAACAGAATGTTGGGAATTATTAGAAAGGGAATGGTGAATAAAACGGAAAATATCATAATGCCTCTGTATCGCTCCATGGTGAGATTGCACCTTGAATACTCTGTACAATTCTGGTCGCCTCATCTCAAAAAAGATATAATTGCGATGGAGAAGGTACAGAGAAGGACTACCAAAATGATAAGGGGAATGGAACAGCTCCCCTATGAGGAAAGACTAAAGAGGTTAGGACTTTTCAGCTGGGAGAAGAGACAGCTGAGGGGGGATATGATAAAGATGTTTAAAATCATGAGAGGTCTAGAACGGGTAGATGTGAATCGGTTATTTACTCTTTCGGATAATAGAAAGACTAGGGGGCATTCCATGAAGTTAGCATGGGGCACATTTAAAACTAATCGGAGAAAGTTCTTTTTTACTCAACGCACAATTAAACTCTGGAATTTGTTGCCAGAGGATGTGGTTAGTGCAGTTAGTATAGCTGTGTTTTAAAAAGGATTGGATAAGTTCTTGGAGGAGAAGTCCATTACCTGCTATTAAGTTCACTTAGAGATTAGCCACTGCCATTAGCAATGGTAACATGGAATAGACTTAGTTTTTGGGTACTTGCCAGGTTCATATGGCCTGGATTGGCCACTGTTAGAAACAGGATGCTGGGCTTGATGGACCCTTGGTCTGACCCAGTATGGCATTTTTTTATGTTCTTATGTTCTTACCTAGGAAACAAAACAAACCCGATTGCTATAGATCCCTATACAGATACTATATGCTAGCAGAATCTCTCTTCATGGTCACATACAGGGAGCAGAGACAGACCCTCACCAAATACAGAATAAAGCCACATAAAGTATAAATAGAAATGTGCAGACAAAAACTGTAAAACGCATCATGCCAGACTCTATACAGTGTAACAATGGAAAAACAAAAATTTCACCATGCCTCGTGAAGCAAATCAATAAAATCAAGATATATAAATCATTAATCATAATTATAAAACTATACAAATAAAGTAATTTCAAAACAGCTGATGAATAGAATATCCAATAATTAAAGATTCATGCAAATTTTGAAAGCTTTACCAAACACCAGTAAAATATTTCAAACAGCAGACACATGACATACTACCCAATAATTAAAATGGTAGTCAATCAAGAAAAATGAACTTAAAAAGCCACCTTTACTTACCCTATCCAGCAGTTCTCCTACTCCTTTCCCTTGCAGGCCACACCAGAAGCAGCAGTAGCTGCTGAAGCTGTCCTCACAGTCCTCTTCCTTAGGGACCACAACCAGTCTCTTCTCTCTCTCTCTCACACTCACACACAAAAACACACCCTCAGGACCAGTTTCTGTCTCTCACACATCAAACCAGTCTCTCTCTCTCTCTCTCACTCACACAAGCACACACATACCAGTCATCTCCCTGATCAGTCTCTCTCACACATACACACGTCACCTCTCTGGCCAGTCTCTCTCAATCACACAATGCTCTCACTCTCTCTTACTTACACACAGGCTTTCAATCACACACATGCTCTTTCTATTTCACTTACACACAAGCTCTCAATCACACACATGTTCTATCTCACTTACAAACAGACTCAATCACACAATGCCCTCTCACAGCCATAAGCCAGCCAAAAAAATGCTCCATCTCTCTCGCACACACACATTGACACACACAAGCACCCTCCCTGACTCACATATACACCACACACATACAGAAGCACCCTCCCTGTCTCACATACACGAAGCACCCTCCCTGTCTCACATACACATTACACTCTTACAGAAGCACCTTGCAGCATTTTTCACTTTTACTAAAAGTGAAAGTGATGCTCCCAACCATTAAATAAGAAAACCACATTCCTATCAGAAGGCGAAATGACACCCTTCCTTCAGGTTCTGTCCTCCCAAGGGACAGCCACCCAAACCATACAACTTCTCTTGTTTTACGCTTTCAGGCAAGAAAGCAAGTGTCTTTCTTCAAACTATCAGTCGTATGATTATTCATGTGGGAGATATGGAACAGAAAGACATCCATAGTCAGCTTCCCTTTTAACTGGGAAGATTCCAGTCTTAGTCATTTAAAAATATACATTTTCTAAAGGCTTTAAAAAAAAAAAAAAAAGTAAAACCGTTTCAGATTGGAACTATTCTAGTCTTCATGCTTAAATTATGCTTTAAAAAAAAAAAAACCCAAACCCCACCTAGCATCAGTATCTTAAATTTATGATTTGGCTGAGATGAACATTTTAAATACTTTAATTTTTTTTACTTTAGTATTTGTCTCTACCCACTTTGTTAAATATTATTTACCAGAAGAGGGATGCTTAAAATTCAGTAATTTCATCTTTCATCCAAATTTTCAACAAAACCAGCACAAAAATTGAGGTATATCTATTATCACATTGCATTTTGTTAAACTGGCAGATTCCTTTCTCACATACACATCACATACACACGCACACAGAAGCACCATTCCTTTCTCACATACACATCACATACACACACACACAGAAGCTCCATTCCTTTCTCACATATACATCACATCACATACACACACAGACAGAAAGAAGATCGGCGCAGCCGGTCTAGCTGATCACGTGGCAGAAGAAAGGCAGATCAGTGCAGGTAGAGACCAGGCACTGAGACTTAAGGGGCGCTGCGGCAGGCAGCCAGCCCTCGACTTGCCCTTCATCCCCTCCAGTGCCACCCTCCCGACGCCCCCCTGGAGGTCCAGCGGAGGGCCCGGGAGCGATCTGCCGCTCCCAGGGCCTCGGCTGCCACTAAGCAAAATGGCGCTGGTCACTTCAGCCCCTACCATGTGACAGGGGCTACTGGTGCCATTCCCTAAGTCAACTTGATTAATAGCAGTTAATGGACTTCTCCTCCAAGAACTTATCCAAACCTTTTTAGCACCCAGCTACACTAACTGCACTAACCACATCCCCTGGCAACAAATTCCAGAGTTTAATTGTGCGTTGAGTGAAAAAGAACTTTCTCCAATTAGTTTTAAATGTACCACATGCTAACTTCATGGAGTGCCCCCTAGTCCTTCTATTATCTGAAAGAATAAATAACCGATTCACATTTACCCGTTCTAGACCTATCATGATTTTAAACACCTCTATCATATCCCCCCTCAGCCGTCTCTTCTCCAAGCTAAAAATTCCTAACCTCTTTAGTCTTTCCGAATCAGATGAGGTTACCAGGGGGCGCTGGAATTTGGGAGCCAGTTGAAAGAGTTGGTGGGAGGCTCCTCTCTCCTGGACTCATTCTTCAAAGTGCAAGTCTGCCCTTAGGGCTAGGGCAATGAAGTATTTTAGTGTGTGTGTGTGTGTGGGGGGGGGGGGGGGGGTCTATCTCAGCCTGCCAACTCATCCCTTATTTATTCCACCAATTCCTATCAAATGATGGCCATCTGACTGTGCTTGCCCCAGCGAAGCTTGGATGCCAAGGTGCAAAACTATATGGCATACTCACCCATGGTGCGATTTCCTTGCCTTATCCACAGAAACTCCATTGCAGCAGATGAAGCTTTGCCTGGTTAGTCAAATGAAGTAGATGTATGAAATTGTTCAGGATCCCTATTATTGGGTTGTCTCGCTCCCACAGAGGGGAAGCCAAGGCAAGGGCAGGGTCACCCAACAAGGAAATTATGTAGGTCACCTTAGTGCAGTCTGACAGAAAGTGGGCCGTGTGGAGTTCAAAATGCATCCTGCATTGATTAATAAGCCCTAAGCAGCCTTTAGAGTCACCTTCATACCTGGCCAGTGGTGGAAGTTGTTGCAAGGAGACAACCGGTTAAGTTGCAGCAGTGTTGGCCAGAACTGGTGCTGAAACAGGGAGGTAGAACAGGATGCCGGACATGTTGGTCAACTGGTTTTATTGTTGCTGCACCTGGAGTGCCAACCCAGAGATGGACTGGGCAGGGGATGAGTCCACCAAGCTCATGGCCTCAACAAAGTGTCACAGTTGTGAGCTCATGGCTGTGGCATGGTTGCTGCAACCCAGGACATCCTGAGAGGGACCACCGGCTAGGCTTGAGTACGGAGACAGACACAGATAATTCTTTTATTAGACAGGTTAGTAGAACCACCAGAGGTGGCAGTAGTGAGCTGATATGCCCGGCAGGGCTGAAGTCCCTCAGGTACTGGAACAGCGATTCCAGGGCTGCTGAGCTGTAGAGAAACTATAGATAGTGAGTAGACAGGGTATGCTGTGTTCATAGCCAGAACTGGATGATAGATCTCACATAAGGTCTTTAGAAAGCTCAGTAGCTGGAAAGGGTTAGGCCCTCGAGGAGCGAGTACCTGGTTCCAGGGAAAGCTCTGAGAGAGCGTTGGTAACTCACAATTGTCTGGGAAGTAGAGAATCTTCAGAGTGTTCAGGAACATGGGCCCTCGAGGAGCGAGTACCGGTTCCCATCGGCAATCTGAAATAGAGAAAAGAGAGCGAGACCCCCAAGGAGCGGGTACCCCTGGTAAGTCAGAGGAGGCAGAGTAGCTTCGACGAATCCTTTGCTAACTCCATTAGTTAGCAAATACTGAGACCTTTTATATTGGAAGCGGATGACGTCAGTTCAGGGGACGCCCCTGAGGTTCGCACCCTTGCTGGTACATTATTCGAGCGTGTGCGTGCGCCCTATGTCATCAGGAACATAGCGGATCCACAACGTGGTGCCGCTCCGGGGACGCCGGAGGAAGACAGCAAGAAGACACCACAGCAGCAAACCGTCCATCAGGCCCGGAGGGAGTTGCCACGGTGGTAAGGAGGGCAGAGTGAGGGCATCGAGCAGCGACAGACGCAACAGTTACGGAGTCCGACACCACTTACAAGGTCCACGAAGACTGCTGTAGGGGCCGTTGGTGGGAATACCTCCTTTCTTGGGAGGGGTACGGCCCAGGAGAATTCATGGGAGCCAGCTCGTAACATACTGGATAAAGACCTCCTCCTACAGTTTCACCATGCCCATCCAGGCTAACCCAGACCTCCAAGGGGGGGGGGGGGGGGCATAAGGGTGGGTACTGTTGCGTATGCTGGCCGTGGCAGGCCTGTGGACACCTCTTACCCTCTTCTGCCTGTTCCAGCATCTGGCTCCACTTCCCTTGCGGCGGTGGGCCACTGCCTCCGACCTCGAGCCGTCCCTGGCGCTCCTGTCTCCATGGCAGACATCTGTGCTCCGTGGCGGGCCTCCCCGCGTAGTCCGTGGAGAGACGCCACTGTCCCGCGCTGCACTCCTCCCTAGGCACGTGCATGTGCATCTCTGTTCCTTTTAAAGAAGACGTGGCGGGAATCCAACCCGCGGCCCCGGATGATGATATCACTGGGATCCGATATATAAGGCTGGGCCCAGCTCCTGTTAGTCGCCTATGCAACAAGTTTCCACGCTGGACGTGTACTTCGTTGCCTCCTCTGGTGATTTCCTCATGTTCCTGATCCTGGTTTCATCTTCTCCTGGTTCCTGTGCTTTATCTTGCTCTACTAGATTTATGGATTGATCTTCTCCTGGACCCGACCTCTGCTTTGCCTGACCGTGCCATTGATCTTCTCCTGGACCCGACCTCTGCTTTGCCTGAGCACGCCATTGATCTGTTGGGTTTGTGGCATAATGTGGACTCTTGGTCGAAGTGGCGATGACTCCTCACATGGGGAGGGGCCCTGTGGGGAACCACAGTGATAGGCTAGATTCTAGTAAGCAGACACTGAGGAGAGAAAGCTTTATTGTACTGCTGATGTAAGTAGAATCTTGCTTCAAGGAAGAGATAGTATTGTAGACAAGCGATATCACAGTAAGCTCAGACAGTCTCTATAGATGATGGTCTCATCCGGATGTAGCAAGGTTGGGTAGTGTTCCGCAGCGCAGGATAAGCCGAACCTGAAGGGTGGAATAAGGAGAGCTGGAGCGTAGTGATACTCACAGAGTGGCAGTGCTGGTAAATTCCTTGGTAGAAGAATGGAGAGAGGGACCCGAGGTCCAAAGTGCAGGATACCTTGAGCAGGATAGGCCCTTGAGGAGTGAGTACCTAGGAGCGCCGAAGGATCCTGGAAGAAAGGAGTGGGTGTCCTAGGTTAGGTAGTTGAACCCCGAAGGGAAGATAGAAGCGAGAGGCCCCCGAGGAGCGGGTACCCAGAGCTTCCGAAGGAGCGAGTTACCCCGGAAGGTAGAGAGGGATCCAAGCGAGCAGCTTAGAAGCCGTCAGACTAGCAAAACCGAAGTCCTTGCTAACTCGTTGGGCTATAGCAGAGCAGAGGAGGTAAGTCATGCCGTGGGGACATCCCCGAGGTTCCCGCCATGATGTATTCAAAAGCGTAGGTGGCGTGCGCGCGCGCTCCTAGGAGGCCTCAGGAAGAAGCATGGCGGATGGGGCGCCCATGCTATTTCAGAGATTCCGAGGGTTTCGGTAATCAGCACCGGAGGCAGCCATCCTTCCCAGGAAGGAGGAAAAGGGTAGAAGAGAGGTGAGGTAGAGTGGATGCAGCAGTCTGCGACCGACAGACGCAACATGTTCTTCTCCTGGACCTGACCTCTGCTTTGCCTGACTATGCCATTGATCTTCTCCTGGACCTGACCTCTGCTTTGCCTGACCATACCATTGATCTTCTCCTGGACCCGACCTCTGCTTTGCCTGACTACGCTACTGATCATCTCTTAGTCCTGATCTCTGCTTTGCCTGATCACGCTACTGATCATTTCCTGGACCTGACCTCTGCTTTGCCACTGCTCCTTGCTTGCCGCCTGTCCTGACTTCAGCCTGTTCTATGACACCTCTACAGTCTCAACCCTGGGCTTGGCCTTTCAAGCTTCGACCTGCTTTTACCCGGGCGCGCCCTGTCTGACTCTTGTTCCTTTTGGCGCCATGGTCTCCGGGAATCCGCCTCGTCCAGTAGAAACTCTCCATTTCCACCCTTGCTGGCCCCTGGCTGACTTCCTTATCATTTCCCAGAAGACCTTGGATGGAGGCCCACTTAACTCCAGCCGGCCCCGGCACCCAAGGGCTCAACCCGCGGGGAACAAGGGCTGGTATTGGCGAAGCTCCTGCCGGCCTCTGTCAATCAGCCAGCTCCGCCTACCGGTGGGGACCCGTAGGACCTCCCCTACGAGTAGCGTCAAACCCACCTTGGCCCAAGGGTCCACCTCCCATGCAATAGATATGGTACTGTCATGTAACCCTTTTATGTCTAATAGTCAGGTCTATCCAGTAAAGTGCGGCCGCGTTTACCCTGCTCCTAAGCCGCGTTCTACTCACTTTCCGGCCGCGTTATCCCTTCCTGCGATCCCGAATCCACTTTAACCTACTCCTACCGCGTCCTAAAATCCCCGCCAACCCCTTCCGCACACGGCATGTATATTGCATGCAAACGAGCGAATTAGCTATTCCCTAGCATCCCGTAACCCGCGCCCCGACTATCGCTATCTTTCCCTGCCGTTTTGTCGCGCGTTTAACCTGCTAACTTACCGCCTACCCTTACCCCTGCGGTAGAGGCAGGGGTAAGGGTAGACGGCAAGCTTTCCCCCAGCCCCCGCTCACCTGCCCCGGCCGCGATCATGGGTGCCGGTCTCCGGGGCAGCCCCAGTCGTCTCCCCTCCTCCCGAAGCAAAAAAAAAAAAAAAAAGCGAAAAAAACGTAAAAGCAAAAAGTAAGTCGCTTCGCCGCTTCACACTGTCAGTGTCTCTTCTTCCCTCCTCCCGGAGCAAGGCTGCTTTTCGTGCCCTGCTTCGGGAGGAGGGAAGAAGAGACACTGACAGTGTGAAGCGGCGAAGCGACTTACTTTTTGCAGCCCCCTCCGGACATCGGACGACCTCTCCTGCCTCCAGCTGCGCGACTTACTTTTTTTTCCAGCCGTCCGGGGAAGATGGATGCCAGCACGGGGGAAAGCGGCCCCTGTGCATGCAATTGGCTGCTCAAGACGTGACGTCACATGCCGTGACGCCAAACGTCGTGACGTCACGTCTTGAGCGGCCAATTGCATGCACAGGGGCCGCTTTCCCCCGTGCTGGCATCCATCTTCCCCGGACGGCTGGAAAAAAAAGTAAGTCGCGCAGTGGGAGGCAGGACAGGTCCAATCGGGGCTACAAAAAGTAAGTTGCTTCGCCGCTTCACACGGTCATTGTCTCTTCTTCCCTCCTCCCGAAGCAGGGCGCGAAAAGCAGCCTTGCTCCGGTGGAGGGAAGAAGAGACACTGACAGTGTGAAGCGGCGAAGCAACTTACTTTTTGCAGGCGTCCATCTTCGCAAGCAGCTGGAGGCAGGAGAGGTCCGCCGATGTCCGGAGGGGGGTGCAAAAAGTAAGTTGCTTCGCCGCTTCGTACTGCCAGTCCCTTCTCCCCTCCTCCCAGAGCAAGGCTGCTTTTCGCACCCTGCTTCTGGAGGAGGGGAGGGGGGGACTGGCAGTCCCGACTTCCTGGTATCTGTCATTTCAAATGACATTTGAAATGACAGATACCAGCGTGGCGTGAAGCGTTAGGCCCGCGCACCCAGGATACTGTATAGGCGCTCTATCCAGTAAAATGGGTTGCGTGGGCCTAACGCTTCACGGATCCTTCTTAGACGCGGTTTACATTTGCATAAAATTATTGTTCAGGATCGAGCGGTAGGTGAGCTGCACTGTGCGTGCGGCAACCGCGGGTGCGCCGGGCACTAACGCAGCTCTTCCTACCGCTCGGTACTGGATAGACCTGTATGTTTGACCTTACTGTTCCCTGCTCTAAACATAGGAAGGGTGGGTAATAAATTTCTTTAAATAAATAAACAGATCTACTGAAAATTACTATGAAGGGGATGGAATGGCTTTATTTATGAAGGAAGGCTAAACAGATTAGGGCTTTTCAGCTTGGAGAAGTGATGATGGACATGGAATATAACAAGTTTATAAAATCATGAGTCGGATGGAACAGGTAAATAGGGAACAGTTATTTACCCTTTTACATAGTATTAAGACTAGGGGAACACTCCCTGAAACTAACAGCCAGAAGTATTTTTTTCATTCAAGGCACAATCGAGTTGTATAATTTTTTGCCATAAGATATGGTCAAAGGATCTAGCATAGCTGAGTTTAAATGGGGTTTGGACAAGTTCCTGGACAAAAAATCCATAAACAATTTTTAGCCAGGTAGACCTGAGAAAGCCACTGCTTATCTTTGAGATTAAGCCACATGAAATGGATCTACTCTATGTGATCTGTTGGGTACTTGTGATCCAGATTAGCTACTGTTTGAGATAGGATACTGAGCTTGATGTACCGTTGGTCTGATTCAGCATGGCATATCTTATGTTCTTTTGCCAGATATGTAGAAATGGAACATGGAAGGGAGAGATGGAGGCACAATGGAGAATGCAGATGCTATAGTAGTTAGTATTTAAAGCTCATGAAAATTCTTATTTAGCCCTTCCAACTATCCTATTAATTACGCAAATCAAGGAAACATTAAGATGAGATCCTTTGAGACACTCCCACAGGCAAAAATCACACTAGTGCATGTAAAGACTATCACCAAAACAGCTAAAAACTGCTCCCAGGGAAGGTGCTTTTTAAAACTGGGGACACGGTAATAATGCAATATGCACAGCTCTTGTTTTTCTTAAATGTGTATAGTCATTGGAATTAAAATATATGAGATCTACAAATCAGATTAAAAGACAAGAGAAAGCCACGAACTAGGCACGGATGTATTTTGAAGCACTCTAGTTTGCACTGCTGCTTTAAGGGATCCTTTATTTGTATGCAAAACTGGTCAGATTCTTCAGGTAAGCATTTATCTTAGTTTCTGGCAAAGAAGTTAACCACTTCGCTCCCGAGCACAGGGCTCGGGGGCGCGCGCGGGAGAGGGAGCATAAGTGTGTAATAGATGAAAGGCTCGCTCTAACCCCGCCCACAGTATACACCAAGGCAAGGCTCAGCCGCTTGTTTGCCCAGAGATCGGATCCAGGATTACTGCAGCGGCTGCTGCTGCTGCTAGTAACAAATTTACCTCGGAGACAGTGGAAAAAAAAAATCCCGCAAAAGACAATAACAAAAAGAAAGAGAAATCCTTCCCGGCCGTGAAGAAACCACGTGGATTTAAGATACTTCCTGGTCTGTATCTGATTCCGCACAGCAGAGAGCAAAAGCTGGGAAAAGCAACACAAAAAGTCGGTGTGTCCTGGGGAGACCATCCGAGTGAAGAGAGAGAATTTAAAACAACATAATCTCCCCCCCCCCCCCCTCAAAGCCCAGGTGGAAAGTTTGCTGGCGGGGCACCGCGGGGGGAGGTAGAGGGCAGCGCTGTCTCCTCACCGCCCAGGATGCGGCTGAAGAT
Organism: Rhinatrema bivittatum; assembly: GCF_901001135.1. Taxonomy (NCBI): domain Eukaryota; kingdom Metazoa; phylum Chordata; class Amphibia; order Gymnophiona; family Rhinatrematidae; genus Rhinatrema; species Rhinatrema bivittatum. The sequence continues at coordinate 93,712,597 of NC_042615.1, forward strand.
CGGCTTTCTCCTGCGCTGTCTGCTGATCGTGGGCACTTTTCTGGGGCTGGTGGTGCTCTGGGCTTCGCTGTCACCCAAGGACACCGATGACCTGCCACTGGCCAGAGTCTGGGTGAGTGCTAGCGCCGCTCCTGCCATTCGGGCTTTGGGATCTTGAGGGACTGGGGGCGGGAGGGGAGAACTGTGGCGTCTGAGCTCTTCCCAGGAGGGGCCGGGGGGCATCCTTACCCTTCCCCCCTCTGTGGGTCTATCGGGGAGGGGAGAAGAGCGTTGTTGTCATGGTGACATGGTAGCGCCGCGCTGTTGGGCAGGGGGAGGCCGCCGCAGCCTGTGCCGCTCCCAGACCAAAAGCGAAAGGACCCGAAAGCCTGCGACCGGCCCCCCTGTCGTCTTTGAGGCCTGGGGCGTACTGCAGAAGAGGTCAGGACGGCCGGGAAAGCCTTTCCCGGTGGTTCTGTAGTTTTCCAGGTGAAACATTTCATACATCATTAATCAGAGATTTGGGGCCCCTGTACCTGAGGTTTTCTCTCAATTTGTGTCTTTGGCAAAAAAAAAAAAAAAATGCTTAGTACACATTCTGGTAAGGTCTCATTCAAATAGGACTTTTTACAATGCTGTGTCTTTGAAATAAACCTTTGAATAAGGCCAGTATTAGGGAAACTGAATAAAACCCTGGATTTTAGTAGCCCATTGAAAATGTGCATTTATGAAAACAGATGTATATTTCTGATGGGTTCAGAAAAGATGACATGATTGATAATAGAATGAACTCTTTCTTTTCTGAGTACAATCAGTAATAGGTGACAAAGTGCAATAGAGGGCATTGTCAACAAATCTTTTTTTCTCTGTTTTTGAGGATGCTTTTATAAATCTGTTTTTCAATTTCTCCTTGCTACATATGCAGCCTTACTTGGCAGATGGTACTGTGGCTTTACTCTGGAGCCCTTTGGTTTGTGTTCTCTGATCTGCTACTGGAGTCACTAATGTGGATCACTTAGGAAAGAAAGTTACCTTTTCCTTGGTATACAGAAAAGAGGTGGAAGGGGGAAGGTTTCTCTTTGCCTTGATTTCCATGATTTTTCTCCCAGAGTATGAAAGCTAAGGGGGTAATTTTTAAAAGGATTTACTCACTTAAAAATTAGTTTTACATGTGTAAATTTGAATTGTCAATAGATTTTATGCCCATAAGAGCACTTTAAGCACATAAATGAGTTTTAGAAAATTACTACGATATGTTCTACTTTTACACAAGTAAATCCTTTTGCAAATTATCCCCTTATTGCATAGAATAAGATGTAGTTCCCTCTCCCTTTTTCTCTATAAATCGATACAATTTGTTTCTGGGAAGAGAATATCTACAAGGCTTTATATTTTCAGATTTTATTTTGCCAGGAATTTAATGTTGCAAATTTACAAAATAATTTGATTTTAATTTAGCAACAGAGAAAATCTTGTTTTGGACCTGCAGAATTTGAGACTGTCTCAGGCTCCCCCTTCCCAAGTACTGAGTTGAGCACCCACACACAGGCCTGGATTTAGGCATAGGCAACTGCCTAGGGCATCAGATATGGAAGGCATAAAAAATCCAGGACAAAGAGACCTCTGCTTCTGCTTGCTTTAGGGCAGTGTGGCAGCACAGCCTTCAAAGGGTCCTCCGCCTATGTGCTCCGAAATCTTAAATCTGGCCCAGCCAATACACCCATTCACAGAGTAGCTGTCCTCAGTTTGCAGCTCTTCTCCCACCGGCAACACTCAGTGCTGGTACAGAAGGCGAAGCAAAGTGATGTTTTAGGCTTTTGTCCATCAAAATAAAACCAGTTCTTTTTAAAAAAAAAATGTTTAAAGTGTAAATTAAGGGGCTGTTTAAAAATTTGGGGCTGTCATGATGCCAGATCTACAAAACAGGCTTTGTACATTTTGTAGCCTCATTTGATACTGTATCTGGAGTGTGTGTTCACCTGGCCTCATTTGAGACATCACCTTTTAGCTGAAGTGCAGAGTAGAGTACATTTCTCAAAGGTAGCTGTAGAGTGCAAGTTAACTCGCATTTCTGAGACTGTTGCCTCCCAACATTTAGGAAAAGACTCAAAACGTGGTTATTTAAGAAAGCCTTTCCAGACCCCAACGAAAACTTAATGCACCATTAACTGACGCTCAGACTTTACCTTTAACCTGGTAAATAATAACTTTGCAAAATTCCATAACTTAGTAAATACCATTAATTGGTAATTTTGTTCTCTTTGTTAAATTCCTATCGCCTCTTCACTGCTCCAAGTTATGTAATTCCCTGTTTTATTGTAACTGCAACCTTTCGTTCAGCACCTGTTAATGTTCTTATTGTTTCTTACTTCACATCCCTTTGTTAATTATAAACCGGCATCGCAAATGCCGGTATAGAAAAACACTAAATAAATAAATAAATAAATAAATAAATAAATGATGCTGTGACTGCTTGGTTTTGGACCTGGAGTTGTTGAGTGCGGAAATCGGGATTTTTGCTCAGAACATGGTTTATATGCATAAATGTTTTTTTATGCACACTTTTGCATACCATTGGCTTTCTGCATTGGGAGTTAACTCTTCATTTAGTGTGTGAGTAAAGAAAATGAGTGCTGAAATTCAGCACACTTTTTTTTTTTTACTAACATCCAATTATATCAGCCTCTTTGAGAGTCATGGGGTCATACTAGTTAAATCACAGAACCCATATGATCGACTGAAACTTATCTTTAATCTCTGACCCAAGAGTTGCGTTTCAAATGTTAAACCCCTGCAGGTTTAACTCTGGTTGTTTTTTGTTTTTTTTAATACACCTCTCTGCACTGTGAATAATGGCTGGCCCCTTAATTTAAATGAAACTTGCATGGAGGTGTGCTCATTTTAACATGCATTTTTACTCATGTTCTAGCACATAGTTTTTGAGTCCTAAAACCCTTATCAATACCTATAAACGACACTTGACCGACGTGCCGCAAATGCGCAGTAGAGACCAGCTCTACCGCGCATGTGCGGGCGAGCACGTCGGCCTCAGGCAGCGTCAGGGAAAACAATGGCGGCGTCGAGTGGCGATTCGCGGCGGCGGTTCGCAGCGGCGGCGGTTGGCGGTTCGCGGCGGCGGTAGCGACGGCGGCGGTTGGCGGTTCGCGGCGGCGGCGGTTCGCAGCGGGCGGTAGCAGCAGCGAGGGAGGGAGGAGAGAGAGAGCGGGAGGGAGTGAGTTCAGGGAGGGAGAGGGGGGACTGAGTGAGAGGGAGTGAGTGGGACTGAGGGGGGGAGGGAGTGAGTGGGACTGAGGGGGAGAGGGAGGGACTGAGTGAGAGGGACTGAGGGGGAGAGGGAGGGAGTGGGACTGAGGGCAGAGGACAGAGGGAGTGGGACTGAGTGAGAGGGAGGGACTGAGTGAGAGTGAGTGGGACTGAGGGAGGGAGTGGGACTGAGGGCAGAGGACAGAGGGAGTGGGACTGAGGGGGAGAGGGTGGGAGGGAGAGGGGGGACTGAGTGAGAGGGAGGGAGAGGGGACTGAGTGGGACTAGGGAGGGAGTGGGGCAGAGGACAGAGGGAGTGGGACTGAGTGGGAGGAAGGGAGAGAGTGGGAGGGAGGGGAGAGGGACTGAGTGGGAGGGAGGGGAGAGGGACTGAGTGGGAGGGGGGTGGTGAAGAGTGAGGGGAGAGAGAATGAGGGGGAGGTGAGAGACAGAGGGATGTAGCCCGTTTTAACGGGCTTAACGGCTTGTTTAATCATAAGTAAAGTTTAGTTCAGAAAAATGTGTGCTAATCTTAGTGCATTTTATTACATTGGTCCTTTTTAGAGATGCACTTTTTTTTTAATTTTTCAAGTTGGCCTTTGCTTTCACATAGTGGTTCTCCCTTAAATTTTACAATTTCTTGTGTTTACTGTTTAGAAAACCTGACATGGGCAGATAAAACTTTTTGAGGCTGTAGGACTTTTCAGTTACAACTGCTGATCCACCCAGTTAGCTGGGTGGATCAGCTGTTTATTATTTATTAAATTAGATTTTTTTTTTTTTTTACCTACTTGCTTGCCAGAAATGCACCAAGTGAGGAACAGCATCAGAAACTGATAATTGTGAGGTGGACCTATTTTTCCTAAGCAGGAACACTGCCTTGTGCAGTTTCGAAGTGGGTCAAGGGTGGGTGTGGTGGCCACGGGGACCTGAGGATTCAGACAAAAGCATTACATACTGCTCTAGTGTTTGGGATTTTTTGTGCTGCCATTTACCTATTCAGTGCCAGGCAACCTGTGGCGGGTCGTATAGGGTGCGCAGTGGGACAGCGTGGTCCGCGACCGCCCACAGGGGGCTGTGTAGGGCATGCTGAGGTGCAGTGCCCTGGAAGGCTGGACTCCTCCTGTTCCTGACTTTTTCCAGTTCCAAGCCTTCCGAGTCTTCGTCTCCAGTTCCAAGTCTTCTGAATCTTCATCTGAGTTCCATGTCATGCCATGTCCTGTTCTCAGCCTTCATCTGTCCTGACATACAAGCCATTCCCAAGTGGCAGGTCCGAAAGGACTATCAAGTGGCCAGAGGGCTACCCCTGAGACCAGCATTGCATTGTTGGGTCTCACTCTGTGTGTTCAGGTTCAGCGGAGGTTTCGAGTTAGACTCGTTCCAGGCTTGCAGCTGTGTTCCAAGATTCAAGCTATGTTCCAAGTTCCAAGATATGTTTCAAGACTCGGCTATTTTCCAAGATCAAGTTATGTTCCAAGTTCCGAGTCCAGCCCGTGTCCCAACCGCTTACCTCCCATTGTGTCTTCCTTGGAGTCTCGCTCTGGGGTCGCGCCATGGTTCAAGGGCTCTCTCCTCGAGCAAGCGACCGCATCCCCCGCTCTCACAACAACTTCTAAATTTGTCTTACGTAGGAGAACACAGTGGGCCTGATTTTTAAAAGCATTTACTCGTGTAAAACTGGGTTTTACTCAAATACATGCATTTTATACAAGTAAATGGGCCTTTGAAAATTGCTACAATATATACCATTGATTTGTCAATTGAATTTAGTCACATAAGTGCACTTTACTCAAGTAAATGGCTTTTGAAAATTGCTACAATAGTAGTTACATTTATGTGCGTAACTCCTTTTGAAAATTACCCCTAGTGTGTTAGCCACCTGCTTTTTTTTTTATTACTTTCTCCAGGGATAAGCAGGATGTCAGTCCTCACATAGAGGTGAATTTTCAAAGACTCGAGTGCGGTTCCCAGCACCCACACATGTTATAAAATTGGTTACCCGTGCGCACACGCGTACAATTTTATATCTATGCATGCGGGGGGGGGGGAGTATTTTGTTAAAAACGCAATCGGGCCTTTGCCCAGTTCCTTCCCAGTCTGCTCAAATAAAGGAACAGACTGGAAGAGAACTTCCCTTTCTCCCCAAGATAAGCAGGATGGTAGTCCTCACATGTGGGTAACATCATCTGATGGAGCCCGGCACGGAAAACTTTTGTTAGTTTCTAAAAACTTTGCTCAGCCTACTGCTATCTGCGCGTCGACACGAGGTCCCCCTTCAATCTCTTCTTTTCCGCGGTGCAGTAGCCTCGCTGTGGTGGAGCTCCAACTCCTTGAAATTGTGTTTTCACTTATTTGGGTGTTTTTCTGCAACGGTTCCCCTTTGCAATTGGTATCCCTCCATTTTGGTAGGTACCCTTATATTTGTTTTTTTTGTCATTCTTTGCGCTCGATTCCCGACTTGCCGTCGGTCATTGACCACGCTCCGGCTTTTTTTCGATTGTGTCATCAGTTTTCAATGGTGCCCCCAGTGCTTGTGGACCATCTCCATCATGGGTCCGCACGAGGTATGTATCCTCTGCCTAGGGGCCTTGCACGACATCCGAGGGTGTCGTTTGTGTGACCAAATGACACCCAAAGGGCGTCGAACGTGCTTGGATAAAATGGAGAAGCTCTTCAGGTCTCCAAAACATTCCACTCCGGCTTCACGTCCTCGACACCCAAGGATCGCGGCGAACTATCTTTGTCCCTTCCACTGGTGGTCCCTCTATCCAGTACCCCTAAGGATTGGGGAGAGGGAGATCAATCCTCTGTGGACTCTCCCCTCCCGCAGACATCGGGGTCATCATTGTTCTCGGCACCGGGGGAGAGACTGGGCTGAGTACCGAAAGTCCAGGAAGCATCGACATCCGTCACCATCTTGTCATGGTTACGGTTCCAGAGCAGCATTGGTGGCTGCCGAGCCACCATCGAAGCAGCACCGGCCTCCGGAGGCCCCATCCTCCAGTGCTCCCAGTAGCCCAAGGCGTTCTCCATCAACTCCGGTGCAGGGCGTCATGCCACCTCATAGACTTGAGGATGTGCCGGTGATGCCTTGTCCCCCTCTATTAGTCCTGACCACCCAGATCTTCCAGGAGGAGCTGGACTGCAGGGTGCAATCGGTGCTCAAAGTGCTCCAGAGTGTTGAGCTGCCGGTGACACCGGCCCCCATACTGGTCCCCAAGCCTTTGCCATCGATGCTCATGCCCATGCTGGAGTGTCTGGATGTCTTTCTCTGCGCCCTACCAATGCAACGGATGCCCGAGAGGCCCTCGATGCCTCCTCGGCCACTGATGCCCTCCACCGGAGCGATCTTGATTCCTGGGTCTTTTGAGGAGGATGAGGCCTCAGGGACCGGGCACCCTTGCCCATAGTTCCCTGGGCCACCGCTGGTTCCCCCCGGTGTACTGCGGCCGATGCCCCCCTTGATGCCGGGGTTCCATCCATGCCGTTGGTGCCCCAGTGACCTCCGGTGCCCTTGGGGCCCAGGCCTGCTGTCCCTCATAGCCTCGGCGCCCAGGCTCCAGCGAGGAGGAGGGTCCTTATGACCCATGGGGCAATGACTCTTTGGACTCATCCTCAGAGTTTTCCAACAACCCCCTCTCAGAGCCTTCCCTGCCAGAGGAATGGCGTCTGTCTCCGCCCGAAGATTTCCGCCTGAAGACTTGTCAGTTGCCAGCTTTGTAAGGGCAATGGCAGAGGCCATCCCCTTCCAGCTCCTGTCGGAGGAGGATACTCATCATAAGGTGCTGGAGGTCCTCCAATTCATTGATGCTCCCAAGGAAATTGTGGCAGTACCTGTCCATGACATTTTTAAGGAACTCCTCCTCTATATGTGGGAACACTCTGTGTCGGTGTCCCCGGTAAACAGCAAGGCTGATGCCACCTATCTGGTGCAGCAGGCCATGGGCTTTGAACGACGGCACCTCCCCCACCAGTCGGCCTTGTTATTCTAGCCTTCTTCTTCGCCATCGCGGGGATGGGATCCCACGATGGCCTTGCAGCTGCGGCCCTCCTCTTCGCCATTGCAGGGATGGGATCCTGTAACAGGTTTGTTGCTCTGGCCTTCTTCACCTTCGCAGGGATGGGATCCTGTAACTGTCTTGCTACTCCAGCTTTCTTCTTCGCTGTCGTGGGGATGGGATCCCTCGATGGCCTTGCAGCTCCGGCCCTCCTCTTTGCTGTCATGGGGATGGGATCCCACAATGACTTTGCCGCTCTGGTGTCAGACAGCCCTGGTTGGGTGGGCCCAAAGTGGATGGGCTATAGCCCACCCAGACCCACCCATGGCTATGCCACTGATGCCCAAGAATGCATTATACCATGTGGCCACATGGGGTCCCTTCGGTCTTTCTTTTTCCGCAGAGCCCAGTGGTTCGCGGTGATTGTGAGTCTCATTTTTTCCTACTTTTAGGACTTTTTCTGAGCGATTTGTGTGTTCTGATACAGTCAGGATCGCATTCGTCAGTACAAGATCTTTGTTTCCCTTATAAAATGCCCCTAGGTAGGTTTTTCAATGTTTTTCTGTAAGTTTCCTTTTGTGCTTGTGTCCTCGGGGCGGCGAACTCAGTGCCTGCCAGCCATTGAGAATCACCGCTATTGATTTCTATCTCACTTACCTTTTGTTTCATGGTGTCATGTCCTCTGAGTTCTAGGGATGCCCTCCATGTGCAAGGACCATTTCTATCATGGATCCCCATGGGGGCATCACATGACGTCCAGAGTTGCTGCAAATGTGCAGAGATGACCCCCAAAGGATGCTGGGCCTGTATGGAGAAGATAGACCAACTTTTCAGGCACAGGAAGACCGAGCCATTGGCATTGGAGGCATCTACTTGGAGGGACCTTGGATTCACACTGATGACCATTGAGATATTGACATCAGTGGAGCCATTGCTCCATTAGCATTGATGAGACATCGTCCAGATCTTCCAGGCTGAAGTCGTCATTGGGTTTGTCGTCTTCAACCTTGGCACTGGGGAAGGACCAGGCCGAGCATTAAGGGAAGCCGAAGAAGCTCCCAAAGCGACTTCACGGTGAGGAGTGTTGGCCTCCATGATTCCCAGAGGTTTGCCACAGCCTCCACTGGTCCAGATGTCTGCCATGGCATCCACTCATCCAGATGCCATTCACTGATCATCCTCTCAGTTCTGACAAGGAACTGGTCACTCCCCTTGGCTCCCACTCTGTGTTCACATTGGCAATTTTTGAGGAGGAGCTGGAGAAACGTATGTAGCTTGCCATGTAGAAGGCGCTGCAAGGCCTTGTCTTTGGAGCACCAATGGCATTGGGACCAGCACTGTTGCTCCTTGCCACTGTTCTGCTTCCTGCAATTGCTTATCTGTGTTCTACTGACACCATCACTGTTGTCGGTGCTGCGCGACATTGACGCCCAGCAAGGCATCTGGGCCGCTGCCTACTGCTCCAGTGGTTGTTCACAGTTCATCAGAGGAGGAAGTTCCCCTGAAGACCTGTAATGCCTCGGGGTCCAGGCCCACCTGGCCAGTCACTACTGCACCCACTCTGCTGGCCAAGAATGAATGCCACAGTATCCATCCCCTGTCGATTGCAGTGAGGAGGGCCCCCTTTACCCTTGGGGGGAGGCTGCTCAGAGACTTCAGAAGATGAGGCATTGTATGGCCTCCCCTCCCACCCTTTTCCAGCCAGCAGAAGGAAGTCTCCTCCGGAAGACGTCTCCTTTGCGGGTTTTGTCTGACTCATTGCTGAAGCCATCCCATTTAATTTACAGATGGAGGATACCTGACACAAGATGCTGGATTTCCTCTAGTTTGTGGAGCATGCTAAGAAGATCCTGGCAGTCCCAGTGCACAAGATCCTTATGGAATTACTGATGATCATGTGAGAGAACCCACTCTCAGTGGCTCCTGTTAATAAGAAGGCAGATGCAGTCTGCCTTGTCCAGAAGGCTTCTGGATTCGACAAGCACCAGCTGCCATACATCGGACCCACTGCTCAGTGCTCCCAGGGAGGGATTCAAGGACCATGGATACTCTTGGGAGGAAGGTGTTTCAGGGAGATATGCTCTTTGTGCGCATATGGCCTACCAGCACTTCTTGGGCCAGTACATGCGGGACATCCTGAAGCAGGTGCAGGAGGTGGCTAAGCAGCTTCCTCAAGAGCAATATGACACTGGTGAATAAGGGTCTGGAGTGTGGAAAACATGGGTCTGCTTGACCTATGATGTTTTTAAAGTGGCCTCGAGACTCTCTGCTGCAAAGATTGGCACTTGTAGACTCGCCTGGCTATGGGCTTTGGATCTCCTTCAGGAGGTACAGGAACAATTCATCAATGAGTTGTGCACTGGAGAAATGCAGTAGTGCAGATCTGTGATCACTGGTCAATGCTCCAACAACTCTCCATGAGCACTGAGGACCCGGCCTCCTCATCTAGGAGGCTTCTGAGATTGGGCCTGAGAAAGTCTTTCTTCCAACTGAGGAGACAGTGTCCTCTGCCATCTCTGTCCTAATAGTAGCAGGCTCCTCGTAGCCGCTCCAGGCCAACAGAGGGCCATTAAGCCCCAGAAGACACCTCAGTCAACTCCTGGGACAGGGTTTTGATTGGATTGGAGAGTGTGTATGCAAACCCTGATATCTCTGTCAAAGGACCATTCTGGTCAGGGGCAGGCTGTGGTTCTATGTGAGCTAGTGACACAGTGTAACCAAAGACTAATGAGTCCTTGGCATCATTCGCAGAGGGTGCAAATTGAACCTATTCATTGTCCTGCCAAATTGCTCTCTGAGTCTGTTTTGGGGACCTATAGCTCTCCTCCCTCTTAGTGGCAAGTGCAGTTGATCCCATTCTATCAGGGCAAAGAGAGCGAGGATTCTACTCTCTGATTCCAAAGAAAACCGTGGTACTCTGTTCCATCCTAGACCTAAGGACCTTGGACACCTTGATCCCTTTTCTGCAAAAGGGGACTGGCTGTGCTCTCTTGATCTCAAAGGCACATACATTCACATCAACTTATTCCACAGCCACCGGAAGCATCTTGGATTTGTGGTGGGAAACCGGCACTTCCAGTACCGCATTCTACTGTTTTGGCTGGCGTCCGTCCCACAGGATTCATGAAATGCTTAGTTGTGGTGGCGGCGCATCTTTGCAGACTAAGTTCACATTTTTCCCTATCTGGATGATTGCTGATCAAGAGCACCTCTTGGGCAGGAGCCAAGGTGTCTGTGTGCTCGACCATCCTGGGGCAGGAATCACTAGGGTTCATCATCAACTACCCTAAATACCATTTCAGCTTATCATCTCAACAGCTGTGCTAAAACCATGGCCTTCTGCTGTGCCTGGAACCTCAACATGGTTTTAGCACAACTGTTGATAGCTCCTTTCGAGCCACTGTGCTTCTGTGATCTGAAGCACCTGTCCTGGAAGGTTGTATTTGTGATGAGATCATTTTAGCAGACAGAGTCAGTGAGTTCCAGGCATTAGTGACTTATCCATTTTACACTGTTTTTTCTCAATAGGGTGGTCTTGCATACGCATCCTAAGTTCCTGCCTAAGATGGTGTCAGATTTCCATCTTAACCGGTCAATCGTCCTGCCAATATTTTTTCCCAGGCCTCATGCTCACCAAAGGGAGCAAGCCCTGCACAATTTGGACTGCTTTAGCCTTCTTCAAGAGTAGGCAGAAGCCCATAACAGTTCACCTAGCTTTTAATTTCTTTTGACCAAAGCAGGCTGGGAATCGTCGTTGCCAAACAGACGCTAACCAGTTGGCTAGCAACCTGCATCTCTTTCTGTTATTCACAGGCGGGATAGCATCTTGTGGGTCATGTCAAAGCTCACGCTCTCTGAACCATGGCATCAGTGCCCATGAAGGAGATTTGCAGAGCTGCAACATGAAGTTCCAGCCACTCATTCATATCATATTACTGTTTGGACAGGGATGTTCGTCACAACAGCAGGTGTGGCCAGCCTGTTCTTTGGAACTTGTTTGAGATTTAGAACCCACCTCTGTTTCCAGCTAGGGCCCATTGTTTATGTTCAGGCAGGCCCCCTCTTAGGCTATATGCATATACAATAAAGGCCTGTTGCCAACAAAAAGTTGTTGGTGCCTGTTGGAACATGTTGTTGTTCCCCTTTCTTTTGTTGGGGGGGCTGCCTGTAGCTAGTCATTCACCCATGTGTGAGGGCTGCCATCCTGCTGGTCCTCGGAGAAAGCAGAGTTGCTTACCTGTAATAGGTGTTCTCAAGGATAGCAGGATGTCAGTTCTCATGAGACCTGCCCACCTTCCCGTGGAGTTGGGTCTCCACTTCATAGGTTTTTTCTCAGAATTCTATATTATAAGATTGAAGGGACCCTGCATGGACGCATGGTATAATGCAGGGGTGCTCCAACCAGTGCTATGTGCCCTTCCAGTCAGTCAGGTTTTCAGGATATCCCTAATAAATATGCATGAGAAATATTTGCTTACCCAGATAAATGCAGATAAATCTCATGCATATTCATTAGGGATATTCTGAAAACTCGACTGGCTGGGGGGGCTCATAGGACCAGTTTGAGCACCCCTGGTAAAATGCATGCTCAGAGGGGCTCAGTCAAAGTTCTAGAAGCTTTGACATACGTTTTCTGTGCTGGGCTCCATCGGATGATGATACTCATGTGTGAAGACAGACATCCTGTTGTCCTTGAAGAACACCTGCTAAAGGTAAGCAACTCTGCTTTTTATGGTTTTAAGCAATTAAATATTAGCCACTGTTTGAGCATGGTCTTCCTCAAAGCTGCCTCATTTACACCTGGTGTGGTAGAGTAGAGTAGATCCTGTCTGTAGTTCCTTTGCTGCTGCATTGAGGGAGCCCATGTGTCTGATAATTAACTCTCTTGGACAGAGTTCATGTTTTCAGGAAATCTTGTAGAGTGAGTCTGTCCTTGGAGATGCCTTACTAATTGCTGTTAGTATAATGTCTTGTGCTATGGTAGCACAGCCATTTCTCTGTGTTGGATAAGATTTATTTGCATCCAGTGATTTCTGATTAGTTTGTATTTTGGTGAACTTGAAAATGTCCATTTATGGGACACTTCTGGGCAGTTTCAGAGAGGTGCTGAGGTCTGTATTCACAAATGCCAGTTGCTAATGCAGGAACAGGATGCATATAATACTCCTGGGGGAATTCTGCACACAAAAACTTTAAATTCTGCAAACTTTATATTGGTCAAAATAACACAATTTACATGACAGTCTTTAAGTAATTACATTTTAAATTAATAGAGAAAAAAGTTATTACTTAAAGATGCAGAATTTTAAATATTTTGAGCAGAATTTCCCTAGAAATTCACTGTAAAAGTGTCCCTTCCACTCACTCTCCCTACTCCCCTGGCCACTTTGCCCTCTCAGGCCCCAACTCCTCCACCTGCCAGTATCTCTCCCCTCCACCTCTAGGCTCAACCCCTTCCACTCTATAGCCAGTCCCAGAGTTTGACCCCATTCTCAGTATTGCCCCTCACACAGGCTCCCTCTGTCCCTGCCTCTCTCACACACATGCTCCCTCTCTCTAGTACACATACACACACATCCCCTCATACAGCCTCCCTCACTCTCTCGCACACATACATCCCCTCATAAAGGGTCCTCTCTCTTGCATACACACCTACTCAAGCTCCCTTTCTCTCTCACACATACATCCTCACACAGGCTACTTCTGTCTCTCTCTCATGCATCCCTTCACACAGGCTCTGTCTCACACATATACAATCCCTTCACACAGTCTAGCCACCCTCACATGCACACACTTTCCCTTTTTCATACACACCAGCTCCCAATCTCTCACACACATACACACTCCATCACAATCTCCTCATATAGGCTCCCTCTCTCTGAAACCCACACTCGAGCATCGCCCCCGCCTCCCTTATCTCTCATGCTCTCTCTCACACCCTCCTGCTCTCTCCCACTCCCCTCCCCTCATATAGGCTCCCTCTCTCTCTGAAACCCACACTCAAGCATCCCCCACCCACTCTTACCTCCCATACTCTCTCTCACCCTCCCCTCCCCTTCTCCTCTCTCAAACACGCATTCTCTCTCAACGGAACCTTCCATCTTTGCCGTGAACAGAGCGCATCCTGCGGCACAAGCGGGATGCGCCCTGTTCGCAGCATGCCGGGGTCTCCTCTGCTATTTTCTGCGCAGGGGGTAATTCTTTGCGAATTCTGCGCTCCACAGTAGCGCAGAATTTCCCCAGGACTAATATAACCTTCTGATTAGGAAATGGACTGAGGCCTCTAAATCTCTTCACATAGTTTACTGAACAGCTTTCAGATGTTAATGGCTTTTGGCCACTTTTGATGGATCCAGATTTTGAGCTGGTGACCAAGAGGTTGAAAGGCTCTGTTGCGCTCTGCCATTCTACTAAGCAGCTCCCCTGGTGTTCCAGATATTTCATACATTGCTTACAAACATTAATATCTTGGAGCAATTGCGTTCTCTTTTGAGTTGGCGGTGTGCAGGCGAGGGCTTGGATTCTCTACTGATGGGTAACTTTGCATTTCCCAACGAGTGCCTTCAGGCTTGATCAAGTGCGTCACGGAAAAGTTGCCACAGCCTGAGGCTAAGATCCTAGTCAGCACCTGGACTCTGCTCGCAGCACCTTGCAGTGACAAAAGACATCCGCGGTGGCTCTTAAATATGTAGGAGCTCCTTTCTGAGCTCATGTGCAGTCATGCATGCATGCATGCCCGAATGTAGGCATGGGCAACATAGGCAACTGCATAGGGCACCAAACTATGAAGATACCCAGTATACAGGTGAAAGAGGAGCTTGCTTCCTCTTGCTGTAGGGCAGAGTGTTGGCACAGCTTTAAAAGGGCACCACTGTGCAACTCTGGGTGCCAACATTTTAAAACCAGCCCTGCAAGCATGCCTTTTCTTTCTAGCTATACCATGAGCCCTGGAGTGTGGTCATTAATGGGCAGCAAGCAAGGCATGCTTAGCTGGGCCCTTCTTGGTGCAGAACACACATTGTAGCCAGCCCCCCACCTCTTCTTCCTCCTGCGCCTCCTTCTTTGAGCCCTTTCAACCTCCGTCTTATTCGCAGACTGACAGCCCAGTGCAGTAAAGGGCGTACAGCTGAACACGTGGTTCTACCTGCACAATAGGTGCATTTAAAAATGGGTGTTCGGCTCAGCACCATCGTATAGAAATTCCATGCAAATCAGGGCATGAAGCATTCTCTACCAATGCAGAGAGGTGTGCTGATTGAGTGCACCCTTTCTTAAGGCTAGAAACTTTACTCTTGGGCAGAGATGGAGTAAAGTTTGCAACACTGGATCCGCTGCCAGAGTCGTCCCCCCCCCCATACTCAGGAGATAAAACAGCAAAGGCTCCACAGTGCATTTACTTTTTAAGTTTAATCATGGCCAGATAGCCCTCTAGGAGCAGAACCAGAGATATGCTCCTAAATTAGACATACAATAGGAGATATGCTTCTAAATTAGGAGCACAGTAAGAGAGAGGTATTTAAATTGGGAGCACAAGAAAAGATATCCCCCTCTGTACTCTCCCCAGTTCAGTCCCTCCCCTCCTGAGTTAAAATGTGCAATTAGCCTGCAGACCACACATTCTAACTCCCTATGCATTATCCAGCTTATCCGGCTAAGTAGCAGACACCCACAGCAGACAGCCATATAAGTACTGATTTATGCAGCTATCTGGTGGCCTCTTCCTGCTGCCAGATAGATAAATCAGAATTTATCGGGGTAAGTGGTGGGGGTGGCTGCCATCGCTTACCCAATTAGCCTCCTCCCTCTTCCATAATTAAAATGTGTGTTCGACCTGTGTTGAATGCATTTCCTACACATTTTACGTATTTTCTAGCTCTCTATACATTAGCATATCATTAGGTTACTGCATTTGGGAGCTCAAAAAAATTCTTGGTGTAAAAAATGTGCGCTGAAAACCAGCACACATTTTATTAGTGCCAAGATTATTGCATTGGCCTTTCGTGAGCATTGAACAGCTCTGGCAGGCAAATGCAGCAACCAAGGTAACTAAATGACAGGCCGATACAGTAAGGAGCGGTAGGAAGAGCTGCGTTAGTGCCAGGCGCACCCGTGGTTGCCGCACGCACAGTCTGGCTCACCTACCACTCGATACTATATTTAAATTGCTTGCAAATGCAAGCCGCGTCCAAGAAGCGTCCGTGAAATGTTAGGCCCGCGCAACCCATTTTACTGAATAGAGCGCTATACAGTATCCTGGGTGCGCTGGCCTAACGCTTCACAGACACGCTGGTATCTGTCATTTCAAATGACATTTGAAATGACAGATACCAGGAAGTGGACGGTTCTCCTACGCTCGAGATTGCCAGTCCTCTCTCCCCTCCTCCCGAAGCAAGGCTGCTTTACGTGCCTTGCTTCGGGAGGAGGGGAGAGAGGACTGGCAATCCTGAGCATAGGAGAACTGTCCACTTCGTTGCTACTTTTTTTTTTTTTTGGCTTTTTCGATTTTTTCGATTTTTTCCGCTTTTGGGAGGAGGGGGGAGAGGACTGGGGCTGCCCCGGAGACCAGCACCCATTGACGGGGCCAGGGCAGGTGAGCAGGGGCTGGGGATAAGTTTGCCGCCTACCCTTACCCCTGCCTCTAACGTAGGGGTAAGGGTAGGCGGTAAGTTAGCAGGTTAAACGCACGGCAAAACGGCAGGGAAAAAAGCGATAGTCGGGGCGCGCGTTACTGTATGGGAGGGAATAGCTAATTCGATCGTTTACATCTAATAAACATGCCGCGGGCGGAAGGGGTTACCCGGTGATTTAAAGAGGCGGCAAGAATCGGTTAAAGGGGATTGTGTATCGCAGGAAGGGCTAACGCGGCTGGAAAGTGAGTAGAAAGCGGGTTAGGAGCGGGGTAACCGCGGCCACACTTTACTGTATTGACCTGACAGCCAGCTGCTTGTATCACTCTGACTTCTCTTTCATTTCTACAGTGTTTATAGAGGAAGCTGGTTCATGTGTTTCTCTGCTCCCTCTCATCTTTTCTTTTCAAATTTGGCAGAGAAACTAGTGGGGCTTCCTGTGCTTTCCTAGCTCTTCTTTCTTTATTTAAAAATGTACATAACCACACCATAAGCAACCTTTGATTGGTTTACAGTAAACAAAAAAAAACCAAACCCCAAACAATCCATACAAAACAGAAATAAAGAATAAACATGATCTTCCTCTTCACTGCTAAACCGTTTATCCCTGCAAACCCACCCGCTGAAGCACGAAGAAACAGAAAAGCCTTGACATTTTTCCAGAATTTAGGATAATTCAATCCCGGCGGTTGTATTACTTCTTCGTGTCTGCACTGCCTGCTCTGTGAAGGTTGCTGTGCCACGTCTCATTTTTGTTAATCTGGGTGTGCCTTGGGTTGGAAAAGACTGGGAAACACATTGTGTCATTTATGGGTGGGAGATGTATGCTTGGATTTATTACCCTGCACACACCCTTTTTCTAAACAGGTAAAACCTTCTCTGCATTGCTTTTCAAAGTGCACTTTAGAGATTAAAGGGCACCTTTATTTACATATCTGTGAAACCCTGTAGGCAATCTTGAGAAATAACTCTGCAAGCAGGATACAGTGTCAATTCAAGTAATTACGCTTTAATCCAGCACTCTCACCCAGTCTGACTGGAGCAGCTTCGACACCCAGACCTTTCTCCTGTCCTTTCTTCATACTTAATAGTCTGCAGATGCCCTCTCTCTTGCAGCCTGCCAGGCCACCTGGTTGGCGCCTTTGTGCTATCCAGAACTGGGCAGCTTTGCAAAGTAAGTGCATCGAATGTCAGGATGTGCTTCCTGGTACATCCCTGTGATAGACACTGCCACGTGTATTATATAGAAAGATTGAAAACTTGGCTAGGACAAGCCAGGAAGCAGCTTACAGGATTTTTCAAAAATGACAACTTAAAACCTACTTCCCTTGTGAAGTTTCAGTGGGTTTCAGCTAGTAAATGAATAAATATATGCTTGGAAGAATCATAAATGACTTTACAGTGACTAGTCCATGTAATGATTTTGTGATATCACTTGTGATGACATGGCCAGTTGGATCTAATGTGTGTACTGAAGGTTTTGACTCTTGGTAACATTGCTGCTTATAGAGCCACAGGGAAGCAGCTTTAATAGTAAACTCTGAATTAAAATGCAGTGGCTTCTCTAATTTGTCAAATTAACTTTGAAGCTACTGACCAGTATATACACCAACGTTCAGGTTTCTGTCAAGGCAGTGGTATTCACTTTCAACTCTCAAAGGTTGCCTACAGGTCCGGTTTTTCAGGATATCCCTAATGAGTATGCCTGAGATAGATGTGTATGCAACACTGCCTCCATTGTATGCATTAAAACATAAGAACATAATTGCTGTGCTCCGTTGAAACCAGCATCCTATCTGCAGCAGTGGCCAGGCCAGATGACAAGTATCTGGCAGATTCCATAAAACAGATCTGATTCCTGTTATGCACTCCCAGGGATAGTGATAGCTTTCATTGATCTTCCTGGCTAATAATGCATTATGGACTTTTCCTTTAGGAACCTAGTCCAAACATTTTTTAAATTCCACTATGCTAGTTGCCTTGATCACATCCTCTGGCAACAGATTCCACAGGTTGAGAGTGTGCTGAGTGAACAGTACTTTCTATGATCTGTTTTATTTTTTTATTTTTTATTTATGTATTTCCAAAAAAAAAAAGCAAGACATAAATCTTGAAAGAAAAAAAAAAAGAAATTGAGAGCACAAGTATACAAAGAAGAGAAAAGAACAAACAGTTTCCAGACTAAGTCCTCAAATGGTGGTAGATCCAGTACACAACCCAAGGAAATAGTATCATAATATACTGAAAGAAAAATAGATCAATATTTAAAGCAGCCCTGTTACATAATAGAGAACAAGTTACTGAAATTTCAGGACAGAGTTGTTCCAGAAGAACCAGTGATAACAATTTTATCACTTAAAAATTGGGTCAGTTGTGAGGTGGGGGATGTTCATAGAAAACTTAAGAAATATCCTGATACTTGATCAAGCATTTACAAGCAAACTTAAAAAAAAAAACCCAACTCCTTCCACTTGTTGAACCATAGGACACATAAGAAGGAATTGCTTCCATTTTTTTCTGAGTCTGTTTAGAGACATCAGACCAAGAAGATTTCAGAGAGGTGTTGGAAGAAAAGTCTTAATAGCCATTCCTTGTCAGGCTTAAGAATCAAGGATACTATCAACATGGCTGGAATAGCTATCTCAATATCAGAAGTCTCAGTTAACACAGAATGGTCCAAACTGGGACTTTTGGTAGGAATTAAAGATTCTTCAGGTCTTTTTTTAAAAGGAGGAAGGTAGTAGATTTTGGAAATAGGAGGGATAGCATTCTCAGGTACATGCAAAATCTCGGTTAAATATCTCCTAAACCTTTCCTTTGGAGATGTTAATGGTACTTTAGGAAAATTAATAAACCTGAGATTATTCTATATTTTCAAATATTTTCCATTTTAGAGGCCAAATATGAATTCTATTTTATAATTGCCTCTTGGGTTTGCTTAACTATATTCATGTCAGTTCGTATTAACAGAATTTGCTGACCCAAGTCCGATGAGGTATTTTTCAATACTTGGACCCATTTTTCCAGATCTACACAATTTTTTTACCAAAGGAGATAATTGTCGGGGAATAGAGTTCTCCAGGTCCACTATGGCTTCCCAGATAGATTCAAGAGAAAAAGAAGTAGGTCTTAACACAGTCAAGGGCGGCTGAAACTGTAATAAGGACTCACTCAATAGTCCAGCATCAGATCTTCCATTCCATCCCAGTCCTTTGGTTCGGGTAAATATTCTGCCCTGGTGCACGGAGATGGCCTTACCGCTAACTGCCGCAACACCTTCTTCACCACTCCCCGCCAAGTCTCATCGGCTTCCTCATCCTGTAATGTTACGCATGATGCTAGAGAGGCGCGAACTGCAGCAGGGTTCCCAGGTGGCGTGCTCTCTGCTGGGCTCAAAGTTGAAAGCGAGCCTGGGGAAGATGGGAGCACATCCCCCCCCCCCCCCCCCCCCCACACACACACACACACACTTTCTCCAATGGCTGACTTTCCAGCATTGGCATGCTGCGAACAATGTGGGTGTCCATTGGGCCTATCAAGAGGTGCGTTAGGTGCGCTGCGGGATAAGTCCCAGACTTTGGCTTCCTCTTTCTGCCCGTAGTAGGATTTAAAAGAACAAGAAGCAAAAATATAGGAAAAATGCCCGAGAGAGATCTCACACTGCCATCTATTGATCGGCCATCTTGGATCCCCTTGGCCCTCTGATCTGTTTTAAATCTTCTGGTTGTTAATTTTTTGGGGTGTCCCTTTATTTTAGTATTATTTGAAAAGATAAATAAGTTCTTTATTAACCCATTCCACCCCACTCATGATTTTATAAACTTTTATCATGACCCCTCTAAGCCATCTTTTTCCAAGCTGAAAAGCTCTAGCCTGCGGAGCCTCACATAGAAATGTTCCATCCCCTTTATCATTTTTGTCACCCCTCCTCTACATCTTTTCTAGTTCCGCTATGTCTTTCTTAAGATGGGGCGACCAGAACAGCACTCAAGGTGTGGTTGCATCATGGATTGATATATAGGCAATATGATATTTTCCATTTTCGTCTTCATTCTTTTTTGGATCAGTCCTAACATTCTGTTTGCTTTTTTTTTTTTTTTACTGCCACTGCACACTGAGCAGATGATTTTAACATATTGTCCACAGGGACTCCAAGGTCCTTTTCCTGGGTTGTGATATCCAATACAGAACCCAGCAACATGCACCCGTAATTGGGATTATTTTTCCTTATGTGCATCACGTTGCACTTTTCCACATTATATTTCATCTACCATTCAGATGCCCGAGTCTCCCTGGCTCACAGGTTCTTCTGCAGTTCTTTGCAATCTGCTGCCATTTTAACAACTTTGAATAATTTTGTATCATCTGCAAATTTTATCACCTCACTTGTTCTCTTTTGTCTGAAATACCTATAATGTCTATATCCTCATATCTAATGCCATACATTCTAATGTGCCCAGTCTACTGTTCCAGACTTCTGGCCTTCGCATACAGGCATTTTAAAGTAGACTTTTATTTGTACTTTCATTTCTCTTTCTATTCCCACCTGCTTGTAGCAAATGATATAAGCAGTTTAGAGTAATTGTCATTCACATCTGGTGCTCTTTTGTCTCTGTCCGTCTGGGCTTCACCCTTAGATACGACGTTTCTACTGGTTTTATTTCTAACTTTCTTGTTTTTGCAAGTATCTTTGGAAGATACATCCTCTCCGAACAATGTGCTTCTGAGCAACTGTCTGCTATCACATGCATATTCAGTAGGACTATCCTTACAATCCTGACCTGATAGCTGCCCTCGATGGCTGGGAGTGAATACCGCGGTGGTTAAGGCATAGCAGAGCTCTGGGTAAAATTTCTAGCCAGCCAGGTGTCTGGCAGCCTTCTGATTTTGCTTTTATTTCAGCGTGATCATTCTTCCATTGCCATTTTTAGTTTTGCTGAGTCAGAACCAGGGCTGGGATCATAGCATCATGAACCCTCATTCACAACTACCTGGGCTTTTTTCCCACTATTTTAATAGGACCCTCCACCACCACCACCATACAGTGGTCATTACAGCATTGATTATGAGGCCAGGAGCCATACACCAGGGCTGCTTCCAAAGCCCCGTATCATGGATTATAAATCCAGTTACCAGGTGTTGTCCTTAACACTGATCATAACTCCCTCCCATCCTAGGTCTGTGAACACTGGCTCTGCAGCATCTCCAACTCCAACTAACTTGAGGTTTGGAACCACAGTACTGTCACACGTCACCGAGCCACCGGGCTGAACTCAGCTATGTGATTTTAATATAGAATATAGCTGTCAGTGTTACACAGCACTGTTCAGCAAGGCCTTTTTGGTTCAGTTTCAATATAGTCAGCTCTAGTATACCTCACATGGCCTATCCTGGTCTGAGCTATTGCTTCTCAGAAATAAATTCTGATCTTTAGATGTCCGTATACAGACAGGCAGTCTCTTGCCTTGGCAAGGTGTAATGCTCATCTGCTAAAGCATTCTGAAATTTCAAATAGATACCATTTGTCACACCTACATGCTTAGGAGTAAAAAAAAAAATGGAAAAGCTATTTACATCAGAGACCGCTATATAAAACAGATCACAAGAACAGAAGCGAATGCTAACATGAATTATAGGCCTTTGTCTATTTAAGATTAGCCAATTAGTGAAAGAGTAGAACCACCTCAACAGATTTCCAGGGACATTCATCCATTTTCCCTTGCACGCACACACCCTGCTCCC
The DNA here is from genome assembly GCF_901001135.1 of Rhinatrema bivittatum. Taxonomy (NCBI): domain Eukaryota; kingdom Metazoa; phylum Chordata; class Amphibia; order Gymnophiona; family Rhinatrematidae; genus Rhinatrema; species Rhinatrema bivittatum. The sequence continues at coordinate 93,734,207 of NC_042615.1, forward strand.
CCTCTTTCTCTATAATTCACTTTCATTCATACACTTGCACAGCTCCTCCGTAGTATTCAGACTTGACCAAGCTCATTTTCTTGGATAAAATATTCTTTGTTGTATGAATATGTGTCTGTGTGCATCTTATTCTGCTACATCTACTTCTTCTGGGAAGTGGACCTGGACAAACTGAGTTCTTCTCAGACCCCCCTGCTTCACACCTGAGGAAATGAGAAAAGTATAAGGCCCTTCCAGTGGATCCAGAACTCATCATCTTGGTTTATTACGATAGCTTGCACAAAAATATAGCTCCCTGACAACAGGACTGTCTGTCCCATGATTACTGTGAGGTGTGTTTGCTTCTGTTTGCATTAGAAAGATTTATAGAGCCCCTACCTGAGTCCATTATAAGGTTGCTTCAAGGTCTCCATTTAAAATGGGTATGAGAACTTTTACTTTCTACTTTTGCAGGACTATAGCTGCTTATGTATTAAATTATTTCTTATTTCAAGTAGATAAAAATAAAGGTGCAAGTGATGCCTTTTCTTTGGACTAACCTAATAGAATGACTTAAAATAGGAAGGTTTTGGTTGCCCTGCAAAAATACACACCCAGCAGGGGGCCAATGCTTGACGCGCAATTGGATGCATGCTTTGTATGCTAGAATAACTCCCGATGCAATAATGGGATTAATGTGTCCAGAACATTTGTGCAGACCTGAGCGTAGCTAATAACGCTCATTACATGTAAATGCCAGGTTGATGAGACTGTTTCCTCGTACCCCCGATGTAAAAAAAAAAAAATCACATGTGCCTGACGCGCACGTTTTAACCCTCATAAATGAACGCCCCAGGCCATTAATAGAAAAGCAGAAAACACTGCTTTTCTGTGGTTCCTCGGACTTAATATCATCGCAGTACTAAGTAGGAGGAAACATAGAAAGCAGTAATATGAAAACAAAAGGTCTTGATGGCGGTCAGGTTAGGAAAATGGGCACTCAATTTACCAGCGTCCATTTTCCTAACCCATGGCTATGTGCGGTTTCAGAAAACGAACGCTCGTTAATTGAGTGTCCGTTTTCCTAACCTGTGGCTGTGCCATGTCTTCCGGATGCCCGATGCCAAGCACGCGCTAGGGGTGCACAATTTCCCCTAGCTCGTCCTTTTTAATGTGGCTGTTCATTTGCATCCCGCATCTTGTGCCCAGGAAGAAGAGGTAGATGGATGCATCTTAGGAAAACTGGCGCCCTGTTTGCACGCCCATTTTTAGCACATCCATATTGCATTGGCTTACAGATGTGTTGCCAGGAGTAAAATTAAGTCAACTGCCAGGATGCAATACCATGATTTTCGCTAGCAAAAATCACAGCACTGGAGCTCTGGCCTCACTCTTCTTTTGGACTGCTGCAGGCAGCTTCTGCCTGTGACATGAGAATAGGGTTTGAGCTGCTGCTGCTACTTATTGCAAAAAAAACAGGAAACTGAGGCTGGGGAGATGGTCTGAGTTAGGGGAGGGAGTGAGGCACTTGCAAATAATGGGGAGGGGATGGGCAGAGAGAAACTGGAGGTAAAGTCATGAGGGAAATGGAGGGTTTTGGGGAAATGTAGAGAGAGAGATGAGACGAGGACATAGTGGAAAGGCTAAGTGAACCTTTCTTGCTTCTAAATGATGAAGCTTTGCCTCACTGCATTGCTATTGTTGCTACTACCATGTTGTCACCCCAGAGGGTTCTCTCAAGGGTTCATTTTCAGGCAACAAAAGTTTGCTGTTCTGATTTCAACTGCTGTCACCACTCAGTTCTACAGCTTGGTTTTCACTAGCCATTGCGTAAAATAATTGATGACGTATGAAGGAGACATGTGCATTGCAATTTCCATCAGAATATTCCATGATTTATTTTAACTGCAAGGAAAAAAGGTTTGATAGTTTTATGTAATAACACTTTTGGGATGTCCCTTGGCTCTAAGCTTTCTTTTGATACCCATATTAAATCTGTAGTCATGACTTCATTTTATAAACTACAGTTATCAAGAAATTTCTACTTCTATTTGACTCTTATGATTCACACCAACCTTCAGTCACTAGTGCTCAGTGGCCTGGATTATTGCAATGCTCTATATGTGAGTTTGTCTTACAGCACACTACGACTGCTCCAGTTGGTTCAGCATGCTACAGCACAAATTCTGTCCGGTGTCAAACTGCGGGATCATTACACCCATTCTTGAAGATTTACATTGGCTTCCAATCAGGTGGATGATATCTTACAAGCTTGCAGTCATAATTATTAGGCTAGTAAGTACAGATCATCGCTGCTGAGTCAGTTCCGTCTAGAAATGCACACATTCCCTGAGATCTGCTCCTAATATGGAACCTAACATCGTGTAACTACAGCAAGGGTTATTTTTCCCTATATGTAACACCTTGCACTTGTCCACATTAAATTTCATCTGCCATTTGGATGCCCAATCTTCCAGTCTTGCAAGGTCCTCCTGTAATGTATCACAATCCGCTTGTGATTTAACTATTCTGAATAATTTTGTATCATCCGCAAATTTGATAACCTCACTCATCATATTCCATTCTAGACCATTTATATATATACTAGCCGTTAAGCCCGTTAAAACGGGCGAGATTTCATCGGTCAGACCGGCACGGTTAGAGCCGCTCTGTTCTCCACAACTTCCCTTTTCCTTCCATCCTCTCTCACCTCATTTACAACCCCTTCCCTCACCCAGCCCTCCTCCACTCTTTTTTCTCTTCTCCATAACTTCTTACCCTTCCCACTTGTTCAGTCATATCCTCTTCCTTTTTCCCTTCCCCTTTCACCTTCCCTTTCCTTCCCCTTCTCCCCTCTTCCTCAGCCCTTCTCCACTCCCTTTTTCTGTATTCCACAACTTTACCCTCCCCACTTATATCCTCTTCCTTCCCCTCCCACCTCCTCCACACCCCCATCCCTCTCCCTCAGCCCTCCTCCACTCTTTCTTCTTCTCTCTGGCCCGCCTGACACTTAGATACCACTGCCGCTGCTCCATGGGATGTCTCCGGGGGTGTCTCTCTCGCGCACGCCTCTCCACCGGGCTCATTGCTGGCCCGCCTGACGCTCGGTGATGAGGCGCGCGTGAGATTGAGAGACTCCCGGCGACCTCCCATGTCTGTGTCTGTGCCGCCGCCGCCGCTGCTGCTTCTCCCCGTGCGAGAGAGAGACCCCCCGGAGACCTCCTGTGCTGCCGCCACTGCTCCTCCTCGCCGTTTCCAAGTCCACTGGGCTCCCCTTAGACCGACGTGCTCTCGCGCATGCGCAGTAGAGCTGCTCTCTACTGCGCATTTGCGGCACGTCGGTCCAAGCCCATTTATATGGTAGATATTGAAAAGCAACTGGTCCAAGTACAGATCCCTGAGGCACTCCACTGTTTACCCTTTTCCACTGAGAAAATTGCCCATTTAATCCTACTCTGTTTCCTGTCTTTTAACCAGTTTGTAATCCATGAAAGGACATTGTCTCCTATCCCATGATTTTTTAGTTTTCTTAGAAGCCTCTCATGAAGGACTTTGTCAAATGCCTTCTGAAAATCCAAATACACTACATCTACCGGTTCACCTTTATCTACATGTTTATTAACCCCTTCAAAAAAATGAAACAGATTTGTTAGGCAAGACTTCCCTTGGGTAAATCCATGTTGACTGTGTCCCATTAAATCATGTCTTTCTATATGCTCTATGATTTTGATCTTGAGAATAGTTTCCACTATTTTTCCTGGCACTGAAGTCACGCTCACTGATCTGTAGTTACCCGTGGATTGCCCCTGGAGCCTTTTTTTAAATAATGGGGGTTACATTGGCCTCAGGGATCCTCATAGTTTGTCAATAAATGTCCAGGAGAATCTGAAAGGAGCAGTAGGCTGCATTAGGCCTCAAATCCCAAGGGATTGCTATAATATAGGGGATGAAATTCTGTGTAAGAAACAAGAGCGGAATCTGGAGGATGATCAAATCTGATGATCTCAAAATGGCTAAACAGGTGGATAAATAAGTGGATAATCCAGAAAGATGCTTGTGTGCATAGGGAGAAGAATGGTTAGCAGAAAACAGAGGTGATTTTTTCCCTGTATAAATCACTGATGAAACCTCATTTGTAATAGTGTGTGCAATTCTGGAGGCCACACTTTCCAAAAGATATAAACTGAGTAGAGTCAGTCCAGAAGGTAGCTGCTAAAATGATTAGTGGTCTTCATTGTAAATTATATAGGGTCATAAGAACTTGCCATATTGGGTCATACCAAAGGTCCATCAAGTCCAGTATCCTATTTCCAATAGAGGCCAATCCAGGTCACAAGTACCTGGCAAGATCACAAACATTAAATACATACTATGCTACTAAGGCCAGTAATAAGCACAGAAGTAGTGAATTCTAGAGCTTAATTGTGCGTTGAGTGAAAAAGAATGTTCTCCGATTTGTTTTGAATGTGTTACTTGCTAACTTCATGACTTGTTCCCTAGTCTTTGATTTATTTTTTTTGAACAAGAAAATAACCTATTTACATTTACCCGTTGTATTTCACGCATGACCTCTTTTCATTCCCCCCTCAGAAGTTTCTTCTCCAAGCTGAATAGACCCAACCTTGTTACCTTTTCTTTGTAGGGGAGCCGTTCCATCCCCTTTATCATTTTGGTCGCCCTTCTCTTTATTCTTTCCAGTGAAACTATATCTAAACATGTACACCCTGGAGGAAAGACAGGATAGGGGAGATATAGTAGTGACAGTTAAATACCTCTAAGGAATCAATGCACAGGAGGTTGGCCTCTTTCAGTGGAGAAGGCTCTGAAAAGATGGGTAATACAGTGAGGGGGAAATTGAGTAGATTCAGGAGTAATCTAAGGAAATATTTCTTAGATTACTAAAGAGAGGTGGTGGATACATGGAACAGCCTCCCAGTTGCAGTGGTGGAGACAAGGAAAGTAACTGAATTCAAGAAAGCATGGGACATGCACAGGAAATCTCTGAAGGAGTGAGTGGTAGCGGTTGTGGATGGGTAGACTAGATAGGCTGCATGCTCTTTTTCTGTCATCATGTTTCTATATGATCTGCTTGACACCGGTTCAAAATTCTGCTTATTGTTCCTTCTCTGTTATTATCAGCCTTTGTGTATTGGTTATGGTCAGTATGCAGGAAGGCACGCTGTAACTGTGCATTTTGCTGTTAGTGGGATGTTGTTAGCCTCCTTCCACAATTGTCTATCGATACTTGCTGCACATAGCCTGAGATTCACTGGGGCCTTGCATTTCCATTGTCATTGTGTTTCCAGTAGATTCTCAATTCTTGGTTTCTCAGGTTATTTCCATAGCTGTCCATGGCATCCATGTTGCCAGTAAAGTTATTTTTATCAAAATCTCAGGGATTCCTTCCTTCCTTTTCCCGCTCTCAAAGCTGTCTTCACATTTCACATATGCTGAAAGGGTCCTTGTACAGCTCAGCGCAGCTGATATCTTCTGTGCTGTTACCTCAGTTCTGGCCCTACACATTCTTGATTCTGTGCTTTTACTAGCCAATATCTATCGCTTGCTTGCTTGCTTGCTTGCTTATTTATTTATTTATTTATTTATTTATTTAGGATTCTTATATACCGACATTCTTGTATGATATACAAATCATATTAGTGATGAATTAGCTGCCCAGGTGTCTCATTTTTTTTAGGCTTGGTTTCTTTTACCTGTTCTGTATGCTGATTTTGTGCTTGCTGCCATTGGTACGTATTGGCCAATCTATTTTTCCTACTTTTAATGTGATTGAAAAACTTTGTGGCAGCATCATGATCCCACTTACCCTTCACATCTACCATATCGCTCAGTAAAGTTCTGGCATTCTACTGATGAGTGCATAAGAAGTACCAAAGGTTCAAGTCAAGCATTTGTCTTCAAAATTGACTGTTCCTGGACTATACGCTTCATTATCAGTTTCCTCCTCCTCCTTATCTCTCTCTTCTGCCTCCACAGCTACCTTCTCCAGCCTGGGAAGACAGTGCCAGACACAAATGTTGTGCAACATGCAGTACACAGCTAAGTCCTTGCTGCCTTTGACAGGAGCAAGAGGTAGGAAGGTTCCAGTGAGCAAAGGCACTTTTTCAGCAGGCCAGAGGTGTTCTCAGTAAGTGTCCTGGCTGAGTGATGGGCACAGCTGTAATGTGATGATTGAGAAGGGAATTTAGCAGCCAGGTGAACAGAGCGGTAACTGTCACCTACAAGCATAGAAAGAAAGTGACGACATCTTTAGCACCACTGACTTGTTTATGATTTCCAGGATGGACCTAGTGGAACTCCATCTCCATATTTCAAGCACACATATATTCATATAGCAGGCTTTGCCTTAACATATGTATCATATGGCAGGAATCAGACCTGGTGGCACCCGAGTGACCTGGCTGTAGGTGAATAATCCCTTAGGGGCCAGGGCAGAGGGTGTTAATGGAGTTTCTATAATGCTTTCACCACCCGCACACCTCGAATATCTGGTTTCCAGTTATGATAAATAGGTGTTTTTCTTCCATGAAATTCTGCTAAGTCATTTCATGACCTAAATATTTGTTGCTTTTCACCAGGCCCAAAATGTGGGGAGATTTGTTCCCACCCTAAAATTACTTTTCTGAGCAAGTAATCTGAGATCAACAATGGATTGCTTTTCAAAAGTAATATTTTACAACTTCTGAAGGGTAACTCTTCCAAGATGTGTTAGCACCCACAGAAAACTTGTACAAACATGTGACAACATTCTGAAATGTATTATATCCCCAAAGAATGTTATTATCTAACCAATATGTTCACAAATATGTCCCTGTCTAAATAAAGCCAAGGGTGTTTTCTTAGCAAGTTTGCTGGTGATTTTGTAATAAAAGTGCTATAGTGAGTTTTGAAATAGTCTGACAGCCATTTTACATTAAATGAATAGACATATAGGGGCAGGTCAATATTTAACACATATCAATTTCTTTTAAAAACATTTTTTTCAAAAATCTACATACATCAATAACAGTATACACTATTAATACATTCTTTGGAATTTCAAATATTTGTAGTTTTTTGAAAAAATGTTTTTAAAAGAAATTAATTGATATATGTTTTAAATATTGACCTGCCCCTCTATGATTATTCATTTGATTCATGGTAGGGGACTGTGGTACACTCTCTGTATATTGTACCCGAAACGGTAGCCATTTTACATTGCCAGCACTTACAAAACATGAGCATGTGAGCATGAAACTGAACTGCTGAGCTTTACTCGATAATCCCCTTCTTAGGCAGAGTTGCTTTTCATTTTAAAGGCAGCCGTGCATAACCCTTTTTTTAATTGCTTGCCATACTAAGTAGCATCTGTTAACTGTATAATGGATTTTTTAGTGTTTCAGTTTTGCTGAGAACATTTTTAAGGCTTACCAGTTATATGCAAACCCTTAAAAAGGCAGAGTTTAAAATACAGAGAAATCTTTTGCTTTCCCACATACTAATCCGCTTTGAAGTGTCTAAAAGGCAGAATGTAAATCAAATAAATAAATAAAATTACCTTTTCGTTCTTGAAGAGAGAAGGGATAAGAAAGTGTTTAGGTTGCTAAGTTAGAAGAAAAGTAGCGATTTCTACTGTAAAATATAAATATTTTGACTCTTACATCTACCTTTCCTTGCCTATTGTGTGCAGTGTCAGGTTCCGTGCATTTTGTAAGACTTTCCAGAAATTCAGCCGTCTCTCTGTTGCACTATTAAGAGATCAGAATATAGATTTGAAAACCTTTAACAATTTTTTTTTAATGCATTCACAAGTAGATTTGGAGTTAAAACTACTACTTCATGGGAAACAGATGCAGAATCTTCAAATAATCTTTCAATTGGTGAATGATCTCCAGTGATCTAACTATAAGGAAACTATCTTTTCATTACATAGTCCTTACTTGCTGTTATATTCTATCTGGTCCGCCCAGTTTGCTTCTTCTTGCAGTTGCATAGACCCCAGTTCCTCTCTCACTTCCCTTTTGTGTCTTTGCATTTAGAGGTCCTCTGTGCTTATCTCATATTTTCTTGAATTCTGTTGCTGTTTTCCTCTCCATAGGAGGCCATTCCCTGTCCTGCGACTTGCTCGCTCTCTCTGACTCATGCTATCACAGAAGGTCCAAGTATTGCATGGCCGATAAACTCAAGTTTGTTTTCCACTCTGCTTTTTTCCACACAGCATGTCACCGATACATGACAGTCTGCTCCGTTTTGGGAGATGTGGAGTGGCAGGGGGGTTGTTAGCATTAATTCTTCGTTTTTCCATAAGAAAATGAGATGTTACAAGCTTTACGAGCTGGAGCGTAGCCAAATATGTGTTTACAGAAATAAGCAAGAGCTCTGCTTTTGACATATCTGGGAGCCTTGTGCTTTTGTCTGGCTCCTCGGTTTTGCTTGTTGTCCTTGTAAATATTTACCTCTTAAAATGACTGGAAGGGTAAATTATTACTCTGTTCAAGGTAGACAGCTTGTTACTTGTTGGCTGCAAACAGATACGAGTTTCAGGATTGCCAACATAAGGTAATTAGTTTGATTCACGGACTAAATATATGCAGATATCTGATAGGGATGCAAATATTGTTTTAAAAAGTATCCGTTTAAACTATTGAGATCATAATGCCCAGAAGGGCACAATGCTGGGGGCAAGGGTAAGGGTGGAGAAAAAAATTGAAATGCTAAGAATGGATTAGGGTCTGCGGTAAGTGGGACAGGAGATGGAGATGGGGGGATGGGATGAGCCTTTATGTGCTGACATATTCTGCATTTCTGTGACTTTGGTTATAAGTGTTTTGAGAGGCACAGCTCAGCATAACCTCTTCCAAGCTACTGACTAGAAACTATTCTCCGCCCCACTGGAGGGACAGCTGACAACTGGTCAAAGATTAGCAGAGAGCGCAGGCTTCTTGTCCCATTTCCCAGCCTTGGATTGGTTGAGGCTTCTTCCCGTCCTAGCAGATCTTGAAGGCAGTAAGATGCACAATTGCCTATTTGACAGCAAGGTGACTTACATGAAAAGAAGAATTTATTGTACATTTTGCCTGATTTTTTTCAATAATTGTTATATGTCTACTGACCTCTTTCTCTGTGCCTCACCCCCCATCATCAGCAGTGTGATCTTGTTCTCCCTGCTGCCACGGATAGCTTGCAGCACTCCCCACCTTCCCATGTCTCTGCTTTCTGTAAATACCCTGCAAAACTGCTGCACGCTTTTCAAAATCTTGTTGCAGAATTTTTTTTTACTCCAAAGCTGCTGAGGTGGGGTGGACCTTTTGGTAACTAACTAATGCTGGATAAATATATTTGCTGTGTGTTTTCAGTGCTGGACCCTCCCTAAACCTCTTCCAGGTGTGGCACTGGGCTTTGATGTATAACTTATCGCAATATCTTGCATTAAAACTCTCTGCTTTGTTTCCATTTATTCGCCGATCATGTAGACTGATAAGAGTCCTTTTTTATTAAGTGGTAGTTTATCTAGGTAGTGGTTTTGTTGCTCTTGAGACAACACTGAAGAACATTTTTAGTAGCCCAGGAAATAAGTGAAGCATCAGATCAGTGAGTATCCATTCTCCTTCCCTAAATCAGGGGTGAGCAAACTTTTTAAGCCATGGCCCCTCCTTGCAGCCATACAATTTGTTTTTCCACCCACCCACCAATATCGGCTTGCATCATATATATTTTATGTGTGTGTGTGTGTGTGAATTTATATACATATATATGTCAAAGTCTCTCACCAATCAATCAGCTGTTGAACCATTTGCAAGTAGCAGGCAATCACATTGCCAGCCAGAAGCTCAAAATTCGAGTTTTGATTCTCTTCAGGCTGCTGAAAGGAGGAGCAGTCAGATACACACAAACACAAAGCGAGGCATATAGAACACCACATCCATACAGGCCCCTCACAGTAATAGCAGCATAAACTCCTTCCACTGCTAGACACGTTATGAACTAACACAAAACTCCGCAAAAAGTAACTCAAAATCTATACAGCAAACTTATCATAATGTAACAGTAGTAACATCAGGAACTTGGATTCCCCAAGGGGGAATCCAAGTTCCTAACAAATCTGCTTCATTTTTTTGAAGAGGTTAAAAAACATGTGGATAAAGGTGAATCGGTAGATGTGGTATATTTGGATTTTCAGAAGGCGTTTGACAAAGTCCCTCATGAGAGGCTTCTAAGAAAACTAAAAACTCATGGGATAGGAGGTGTTGTCCTTTTGTGGGTTACAAACTGATTAAAAGATAGGAAACAGAGTAGGATTAAATGGTCAATTTTCTCAGTGGAAAAGGGTAAACAGTGGAGTGCCTCAGGGATCTGTACTTGGACCGGTGCTTTTCAATCTAACTAGATAAATGATGCCTGACCGACGTGCCGCAAATGCGCAGTAGAGAGCAGCTCTACTGCGCATGTGCAGGCGAGCACGTCGGTCTTAGGCAGGGTAAGGGAAAAAAACATGGCGGCGGGTGGCAGCGGCGGCGGCGGCAGTAGCGGCGGTGGGCGGTAGTGGCGGCGACGGACTGAGGGTGTGGGAGGGAGTGACTTAGTGAGAGGGAGGGACTGAGGGAGGGAGGGAGGGATTGAGTGAGGGGGAGGGACTGGGAGGGAGGGACTGAGGAGGGAGGGACTGAGGGAGAGAGAGGGAGGGAGGAATGGGTGAGTGTGGGGAGGGAGGTAGGTAGGGGGTGGGGAAGAGTGAGGGAGAGAGGGAGAATGAGGGAGAGGTGAGAGACAGGGATGGAGTAAGTGGAAGGGGGAGAGGGAGAATGAGGGAGAGGTGAGAGACAGGGATGTGAGTAAGTGGAAGGGTAAGAAAGTTGTGGAGCAGAGAAAAAGGGGAGTGGAGGAGGGCTGAGGGGGAGGGGATGGGATTGAGAGAGGGTGGGGAGTGACTGAGGGAAGGGGAGAGAGGGTGGGAGTGGACTGAGGGAAGGGAGGGGAGGTGAGAGTGAGGGGAAGAAGGCAGTGGGAGACAGAGGGTGAGTAAAGACTGAGTGGAGGAAAGGAGGGAGGAGTGAACGAGGGGAAGGGGGAGAGAGGGAGAAAAAGTGTAGGAAGGGTGCTGTGTTAGAAATGGACTGAAAACAAAATGTAATGTAGCCCGTTTTAACGGGCTTAACGGTTTGTATATATATATAAATGACCTGGAATGGAATACGTCAAGTGAGGTTATCAAATTTGCGGATGATACAAAATTATTCAGAGTAGTTAAATCACAAGCGGATTGTGATAAATTGCAGAAGGACCTTGCGAGACTGGAAGATTGGGCATCCAAATGACAGATGAAATTTAATGTGGACAGTGTTTACGAGCGCACGCGGGCGCGGTCGTCTCCAGCGGGTGGTGAGCCCTTGGGCCACGGCAGGACTCGAGGAGGAGCCCAAAGCCACACCGTGGGAGGTGAGCTGAGCAGGCATGGGGAGCCAGGCAGGTACAAAAGCAGGGAGTCCGACCCTCAGCCGGACCTGCACGCCCATGGTAGCCAACACTGGGAAGTTGACTGATGAACGGTCCTCCGACTGTTCCCGGCCCTTTCGGACCTGCCGCTGGGAATGGCAATGGGCAGCAGGCCGGACAGAGCGAGGGCAGACAGAGTCCTTTACACTGAAGACATCGTAGACAAGGCAGGTGCAGACATCATAGACAAGGCAGGTGCAGACATCGTAGACAAGGCAGGTGCAGACATCGAAGAGGAGGGCTGGAAGGACATGGGCACTGTCCCTAAGGGCGCCCTACTCAGCCCACCCACGGGACTGAGTCGCGGACCACCCCGTCCCCTACGCGTCCTACACAGCCCAGGAAGGCTGGTCGCGGACCACGCGGGGAGCAGGAGAGTGCAGGGAAGATCCAGGCAAGCAGGAACTCCGATGCTGGGATACTGACATCCGAAGCCCCTTCGGCTGGCAGGCAGGGAAGTTCCAGAGCGCAGGGAAGAATCCCACCTGTTGGCCACTCCAGGGCCCAACAGGCCAGAAGGCTCAGGAGCCAGACAGGACGTAGGGCAGAACAAGCGGAACTGGATCAGGACATCAGGAACACATCAAGGCAGATGTCAGTAACATCAGGAAGCAAACATCCGGACAGAGACAGGACAAGGAACCATCAATACATGGAGGACCTGGATCGGCAAGGTTACAGGCGACTGTAATGCTCAATCCACAGGCAAGTTTCAAGTGACGAAAGAGTCCTTAAATACTGGAGGTTGTAGGCAACTCCCTAGGAGGAGCTTGCCAGGACCGCCCCTCGCTGGCCCTATAAGTGGGGTAGAGAGCTGCGGGCCGGCCCCTAGGAGAAGGGCGTCGCCAAACAGGAAGTCCAAACGCAGAGGCATGCAAGCCACAGGCATGGCTAGGCCTCTCAGGCCCTGGAGCAAGTCCCGGATGGAACACAGGCGAGGCCCTGGTTTCGGAGTGGCCTCCGGTGGAAGGTGAGAGACCACCTGTAGCGCAGCAACAGGGGGGATCGTAACAACAAGTGTAAGGTGTTGCATATAGGGAAAAATAATCCTTGCTGTAGTTACATGATATTAGGTTCCATATTAGGAGCTACCACCCAGGAAAAAGATCTAGGCATCATAGTGGATAATACTTTAAAATCATCGGCTCAGTGTGCTGCAGCAGTCAAAAAAGGAAACAGAATGTTAGGAATTATTAGGAAGGGAACGGATAATAAAATGGAAAATGTCATGATGTCTCTTATTTCGCTCCATGGTGAGGCCGCACCTTGAATTCTGTGTACAATTCTGGTCAATGCATCTCAAAAAAGATATAGTTGCGATGGAGAAGGTACAGAGAAGGGCAACCAAAATGATAAAGGGGATGGAACAGCTCCCCTATGAGGAAAGGCTGAAGGGGTTAGGGCTGTTCAGCTTGGAGAAGAGACAGCTGAGGGGGGGATATGATAGAGGTCCTTGAGAGGTCTTGAACAAGTAGATGTGAATTGGTTATTTACACTTTCGAATAATAGAAGGACTAGGAGGCATTCCATGAAGTTAGCAAGTAGCACATTTAAGACTAATCGTAGAAAATTCTTTTTCACTCAACGCACAATAAAGCTCTGGAATTTGTTGCCAGAGGATGTGGTTAGTGCAGTTAGTGTAGCTGGGTTCAAAAAGGTTTGGATAAGTTCTTGGAGGAGAAGTCCATTAACTGCTATTAATCAAGTTTACATAGGGAATAGCCACTGCTATTAATTGCATCAGTAGCATGGGATCGTCTTAGTGTCTGGGTAATTGCCAGGTTCTTGTGGCCTGGTTTGGCCTCTTTGGAAACAGGATGCTGGGCTTGATGGACCCTTGGTCTGACCAGCATGGCAGTTTCTTATGTTCTTAACTCAAACAAGAACCCTACCTTTGAAAAAGCACTGGGTCCCAGAATGACAATACACTACCTACTGGGGAGACAAAACAAACCCAGTTTGCTATAGATCCCTACACAGACACTGCACTCTAGCAAATCTCTTATTTTGGTCATACGCACAGAGTAGAGAGAAATACAGAATAAAGGATCACAAATTAGACAGAAACTGAAATGGAAACCCCAAGAAGCCAGTCTCTGTGGGTAACAATAACCATCATTCCTCATAAAACAAACAATAAAATCAAGAAACATAAAGCATCAATTATAATAGTAAAACCATACTAATAAAAGAATATTTTAAAATTACTGACAAATAGAATAACTTCTATTAGTTAGTCATATACATTTTTTTAATTCCACAAAGCACCGATTTAAAATATTTCAAAACAGCACACATACCAAATAATAGCCAAAAATTAAAAATACCCTGCTGTCCATACCTGGGAACTCTTGATTTCCAGTTATGCTGAGTTTGTCGAAGATTAGGGGACTTGGGGGACACACAAACTTTATCCTCTCTCTCTCTCACACATTCATTTGCATGTTTATTCTCTCTCACACATACATTCGTGCATGCTCTCATACATACCCGCACATCTCATACATAGGCTCTAAGGCCCTCCCCCCCCCCCCCCCCCCCACCACGCACATAAAAGCTTTTTCTTCCCCAGATTCCTGCATACACACAGGCTCTCACCCTTACAGACCCCAGGCAGACACCCATTCATTCTCACACAGAACCCAGGCAGGCACCCATTTAGACTCCTAGGCAGGCATGCATTCATTCTCTCTCACACACAGACAGACCTCCAGGCAGGCACCCATTCTCCACCATACATAGACAGACCCCCAGGCAGGCACTCGGTCTCTCACACACACAGACCCATCAGGCAGGCACCCATAAATAATCACACACACACACACACACACACAGACCCCAGGCAGCTACGCATTCACCTACACACACAGACCTTCCCCCAGGCAGGCACCCATTCATTCTCACACACATAGACATCTTCTAGACTGGCACCTATTTATTTCTCTCAGACACAAACACACATTTTCCTAGCGTGTAGCAGATGGACTCAGGACCAGGACAAGAGTCGTGCACATAAGTTAGTTGTGCGCATAAGTTATACGCGCGATGCGCGCCTGTTGGGCTGAGCGCATACCGGCGACTTGGGCACATACCGGCGACTTTGGAGCAAATAAGGGTTTACGCGCCTATAGCCATGGCACCACCGGAAACAGAGATCAAGGCTCAAGTCCTCTGCCCTGCATGCCATATCAGAGCCGCACAAAGCGAGGAGGCCAACGCCCTGTGCGCCCAGTGCGAGGAGGCCCTGGGAGATCCAGTCCAGGGCCAGTCCCACCCAGGCCCGAGTACTAACTCCTCAGTGAGTACCCCGGACCTAGCAAATTCCAGCGGGACACCCCCTCAAATGGGGACCCCCAGGGACTCAACGCCCCTCAGCTTGGACCCAGCGTCCATCTCATGGGTGGAATTCTTCAAAGAGCTACACACCTTCATCCACATGCAGACGGAGCCTCCGGCTAAACAGCCACAGCCTCCACCAGAAGACCTTTATGCCCCAGGCCCCTCTAGCCTAGACAAATTTTTCCACCGCCCAGAAGCCCCACCTATGGGGACATGGACAACTCTGAAGAGGAAGCAAAGCCCCTAGAAGAGGGGGAACTCCCCCCGGGGACAGAACCTCACCGAACCATGAGATGCTTCTTCACCAAGGACGAGCTCCCAGACCTGGTCACCCACAGTTTGAAGGAACTCACTATCCCGGGCGCAAGTGCTTCGGGGAGCCTAAGACGAATCCCCTGCTAGAGGGCCTCCGCCAGACTTCCCGCCATTTCCCTCTGTTACAAGCCATCCAGCAGCTAATTGACCTGGAATGGAGTGCTCCAGAGTCCACATTCAAAGGGGGACGAGCTATGGCAGCCATGTACCCCCTGGACCCGGCAGCCAAAAACCTTCTGACATGCCCAAAAGTGGATGCCATGGTCTGTGCGGTCTCGAAGTGCACTACTATCCCGGTGGAGGGAGGAGCAGCGCTTAAAGATGCTCATGACTGACGGCTGGAATCCATCCTTAAACAGTCCTTTGATGTCGTCGCTATGTCCCTACAAATAGCGGCCTGCTGCACCGTAGTGACACGTGCCTGCCTATCTCAGACCAGGAGCAACATCCCTGGGGAGGCCATGGAACCAGCAGTATCATTCCTTGCGGACGCTGCTTCCAATCTGGTGCGCACAGTGGCCAGAGGAGTGTCATCAGCGGTGGCTGCCAGGAGACAGTTCTGGCTCCGAAGCTGGTCGGCCGACACATCTTCCAAAACGCGTCTCACAAGGATGCCCTTACAAAGGATCCCTCCTGTTCGGCAGCGAACTAGAGAAACTGGCCAACAAATGGGGCAAGTCCCCATTGCCGCGCCTACCGGAGGACAGGAATAAGAGAAACCAGTGACCCTTCCCCCGGTCCTCCAGGAGCAGAGGTTCACAGCGCTTCAATCCATACAGAAATCAAGTGCCCCGCCCTACGGGCAGGAACCAGTCCTTTCAGAACAAGCACAACAAGAGGGGAACCAGCTCGGCTCCAGGCCCCAGCCGCACCCCACAATGAGATTCAAGGGAAGAAGTCATAGGGGGCAGACTAGCCCTATTCTACCACAGATGGGTCGAGATAACTTCAGACAAGTGGGTCCTAGCCATCATTCGAGAGGGATACTACCTGGATTTCCTACGAACCCCTCCGGACAAGTTTGTGGAATCCCCCTGCCACGACCTCTCCAAGAGGGTGGCAGTGGAAGCTACACTGACCAGACTACTGGCCCTCGAGGCCATAACCCCAGTGCCTCCACAAGAAATAAATACTGGGCATTATTCCATTTATTTTATCGTCCCCAAGAAAGAGGGGGCATTCAGGCCCATCCTGGACCTCAAGTCGGTCAACCGCCACCTGAGGATTCCCCGCTTCCGCATGGAAACACTACGCTCCGTAATAAGGGCGATACAACCGGGAGAGTTTCTCACATCCCTGGATCTTTCGGAGGCCTACCTACACATTCCAATTCATCGGGAACATCAGCGCTTCCTACGCTTCAAAATCCTGGACCATCACTACCAGTTCCGGGCACTACCTTTCGGGTTAGCCACAGCACCCCGGACGTTCACCAAGATCATATGGTGGTGGCGGCAACACTGAGGAAGGAAGGGATCCTCGTACACCCTTACCTAGACGATTGGCTGATCAGGGCGAAATCCCCAGAGGAAAGCCGCCAAGCAACCAACAGTCAAAACTCTACTGGAGAGCCTCGGATGGGTGGTCAACACAAACAAGTTGTCTGTAGCCCTCACAGTCTCTAGAATACCTAGGAGTCCGATTCGACACCAAAGAAGACAAGGTCAGCCTGACTCCCACAAGGAGATCAAAACTGAGGAACCGGTTACTAATCCTGCTGAGCGAACCTCGTCCCACAGCATGGGATTACCTACAAGTCCAAAAATACGAAGAGCAACAACCCGCACTTAAGCAAGTAATATACAACACACTAGTGCAAGAAAACATCAAAGTTCTTTAGAAGGTGTATATTTATTCAGCAAACTTATGCACGGCAACTCTACTTGTTTCAAATAGCAAACATCTTATAGGAGTCCCCCGACATGGACCCGTGTTTCGCCGAGGCTGCATCGGGAGGGACAGTAAACATCAAAGGAGCCTTAATATACAGTTTCCAAATTTCAACAAGGAGCTCCTTGTTGGAAACTGTATATTAAGGTTCCTTTGATGTTTACTGTCCCTTCCGACGCAGCTGCCTTTGGATGAGGTCCACTGGCAGCTGCACGTTCTCTCTTCCCATTTTTCAGCCTCTGGTAAGATCGCATCCACCGGCGGCCACATGCACCTTCCTCTGCAGTATGCCACTCCTCTAGGCCCTAGACAGTGGAGGTGGGCACTTGTTCCTTTTTGCCCCAGCTCACTGCTGCTGGCAGCCCCCTTGGAAACTTGTTTGCAGTCCCCTGGGGGGTGCCCCCCTGTTTGTGTACCCCTGCCTTATTTAACCTTTGGTAAATCAATCAATCAGGAGCAACTGCTCAATCGCTGAAATGTAGAATTATTCCGACTTCCAATGCAAACTTATACAAGCTTGTTAAATCGATATTGTAAGTAATTTTTATGACACCTTTTCTTTATCTAATATATATCGTTATCAAGATGTTGTATGTCAGTAGTTTAAAAATTTATGAAGGAGTAAAGGGAAAGTTTCATATAACTAATTGGTGTCTCCGCACCACAGTTCTGTGGTTGTATAATCATTAACTAACCCCCTCCTCCTGTGAAAACTTTTTAGTGAAATAAAATATTTTTCCTTCACCTATGTGTCCTCTTCCGTGCAAGCATTAAACTTTTTTATATGCCAAAATAGTGCTGAATTTTAAACAAATGAAAACACTCTATTGTGAAACTATCAAAGAGCAAAATTCAGACTTCCCTGAGTTGCATTGGCGTGCGCTATCAATTTTCAACGCGAATCCCGACACTATCGATTGGTGTTTCAGACAAAAAGTCTTTCCTCAGGGGTGTACGTCGTTGTAGAGCTGCCAATTTGTTGGGAATCTGGATAACTTCAGGAGAACCTCTGGTGAGCTTAAATGTACGGCCCTCGGCGGAGTTACTCGCACTCCGTCGCCGGAAGAGTAATTGAATCTTCTAGGCAGTCCCTTTTTATTTGCAGCAGAGGTAATGAGCTGTAGCCAATGACCGTGTTAAGGCAAAATGACGTGGTCACACCGACCTGATGGAAAACTTGTGGGCAGTTCTAGCTGTCAAAAAAGCTTAGCGACGTGATGACGTAGGCTTGCTGAAAAATTTAATAGCAGACTGGCTTACAGGCGTAATGCCGTGGATTTACTCAAAAACAGGTGTGATAAATTCATAACAACTCATACAACTCACCAGGAAAATGGGTGTCATACAAAAATGTATGACTACCTCGGAGGACCGTGTGTATTAATTCATCAATCTTATAAATGAACTCTAGAATATGTGACGGCAAATCCCATAAGGCCGATCGCTAGAGATTGAGCAGATTGTTATAACAACGTATTCCAGTTTAAATCATCATTCATGCCCCGCGGGGCAGATGAAGCTAAGGTGAAAATCTAAAACGCTTCACGTTGGTTAAGAAGAACCTTAATGTCCCCTCCCCTCAATGGGGCGTCTAGATGTTCCAATACTGTCCATTTCAAATCTGCTATAGTGTGCCCCCTATCTGTCAAATGTTGCACCATAGGTGCCGTCATTTTGGCTGTGTTAAATCTGGACTTATGTTCTCCCAGTCTTACCTTGACTGGTCTTGAAGTACGACCAATATATAATTGGGGGCACGGGCAGATGATAACATAGACAACGTTGCTGGATAAACAGTTGGTGTTATGCTTGCGCCAAACTTTATATCCGGAAACAGGATCCTTCCATAAAATACCTTGAATCGTTTGTGCACACCATGTGCAATTACCACAAGGTTGGTGACCTACTAATGTCTCTTCACGTTTCAGGATATTGGTTTGGGTATGAACTGTATGATCTCTAATGTTTTTCCCTCGGGACATGGCAAAGGTGGGTGTCTCCTGGAATATGTCATGTATTGACAAAATGTGCCAATGTTTGCGTATAGATGTTTTAATGATATCAGATGCATCAGACTGCTTTAATACACAGGTCAACCGTGCTTCCTGTTTGTTGGGCTTATATTGTAGTAAGATGTTGCGGTCACTGTACTTGGCTCTTTTATATGCTGCATTGATAGCTTTGTGAGGATAACCTCGTGACTGAAATCTGCTTGCCAGGATGTGCGCTTGTGTCTCAAAATCCTTATCTGTAGAACAGATCCGTTTGGCTCTGAAATATTGGCTGACTGGAAGACCCATTTTAAAACTATGGGAATGATGACTGTTGAACCTCAAAAGGTTATTACGATCCGTAGACTTGCGATGTATGGTGGTATAAAGTCTGCCTTGTTCTATATTAATAGACACGTCTAGAAAAGATATGGTGGTTTTTGAAAAATGTGAAGTGAACTGTAAATTTTGATCAACTGTGTTGATCCATCGCAAAAATGTGTCTAACTGAGACTGTGATCCATTCCAGATAAGAAAGATGTCATCTATGAAGCGGTACCAACATGTTATGTACTGCCACCAACTGGATGTATAAATATAAATCTTCTCAAAATGAGTTACATAGAGATTAGCAACTGATGGTGCTAAGGGGGACCCCATGGGTATACCATGTACCTGATGATAACAAGTTTCTCCGAACCAGAAGCAGTTGTTATATAGCACAGTCTCTGCTAACTCCAATAGTAGACTTGTACTGATACGTTCTGAAGGGGGACGATGCCTCAATGTTTCTTCCAAAATCTCCAAAGCCTTATTTTGAGGAATATTGGTATATAATGAATTTATGTCCATGGTGATCAAAACGATGGAGTCCCAATGTATCTGGAGGGTTTCCAAGTTCCTCAAAAAATGGGCTGTGTCTTTAATGAATGATGCCGATTGGACCACAAAGGGTTGCAGAAACTTGTCTATGAAATTCGCCACGGGTTCGAGTACCGACCCGTTTTGGGACACTATTGGTCTAATTGGTGGAGCTGAAAGGCTCTTATGGATTTTTGGCAAGGAATAGATCACTGGTTTCCTGGGATAGGTGACCATAAGATACGATTTTTCTTTGCTGGTGAGCCTGACATTATGTTCTACTAATTCCTGCACTTTAACCTTTATGGTGTCCGTAGGGTCTATTGCAACTGTTTGATAATATTTAGTATCATTCAAATGAACCTGCAGATCTTCTAAATATTTAACTCGATCCTGTACAACCACGGCGCCCCCTTTATCGGCCGGTTTGATGACAATGTCTGTCATTTTATGCAAACTCAGCAATGCTTCCTGTTGATCTAATGAGAGGTTGTGCTTAATTCTATGCGGGTGTGCTTCATAGAGAGACAAATCTTTCAGTACTAGAGCTTGAAACGTTTGTACGTGAGGGTCGACGGGACCCGGAGGAATCCAACTGGATTTGGGTTTAACCACGGAAGGGTCCGATTCCATAATAGACTTGTCTGAGAAAAATAATCTTAAATTTAATTTACGTGTGAAACGTTGGATAGTGATACGACTATCAAAAGCTGAATGTTTAGAAGTAGGCACGTAAGAAAGTCCCTGATCGAGGAGCGAAATTTGAGAATCTGTTAAGGGAATGGAAGATAAATTGACTACAGAAGTAGTTTTTTTATCTTCAACTTTTTTTTTTTTATATAACCTTTGGCCTGACTATGGAGCATTTTGGGTGCTCCTCAACAAGCTGCCTCGCCCATGGCTCGCTGTTATTGTTTGATCATGGAGCCAGAACATTAAAAATTGTTTAAATGAATTTGTCAGGCTACAGATTACTAGAGGCAAGATGACATTTACACATGGAGAATGAGCTGTAATTTTGCTATTTTGCTCTCTCACTTCCGAATCTTCAGAAAGGCCTGTTTTACAGAAATCAACTAGCCATATACCATATCAATTACAATGTCAGCCAATAAAAACTATAAAGCCTGTTAAGTATTCTTTTGTAATGCAGTAGCGCCAGAAATAGCTACACCTTTTGCGGGGGCACTATGGGGGCGATAGTGTGCACGTATGTCAAAATTTATAGAATTTTCACTGTGCCTCACTAGGCATGCCAATATGCAGCTCATTCACGCAGGGTCCCTTCAGTCTTACTTTTTCTGCGGAGCCTTTGGTCACTGTGTGGTACCTCACTATCCTGTCTCTGGGCCTATTTAGGTATTTTTTCCAGAGAACAGGATTGTTTGTTGTGGGGTCCTGCGGTCTAATCCTCATGGGTTTCCATAGTTAAGATTTTTTTTGTATTGTTTTCTCTAAGTTTCCTTTCATGGTGTTTTCTCTCTGTGGCAGTATTCCATCAGTGCCTGCTGACTATTGTCCAGCCGCCACCACTGAATTAGAGTTTTCTACCCTTTTATTTCGGCTGGACATGACTAGTGGTTTACGCAGTTGCTCCCTCCCCCCCACCCCCAGTGCAAAAGGGACCCCCATGATAGATCTATCCTTTGCTCGGGGGCCTTGCACAATAGCCAGGGGTATTGCAAATATGCATCCATAACCCTGAAAGGACACTAGTCCAGACTGAAACTAATCAATAGACTTTTTAGGCACCATAAGACAAAGTTCCCAGGATCATCAGAGTTCCTCGGGATCCAGGCCAAAACAGCCACGTGCACTAGTCCTGGACACTGTGGCTGGGGATCTAGCACTGAGGGAGTTCTGTTCATCGGCAGACCAGGTTGAGTCTGACTCTTGACTCCGAATATTCTTGGGGTTACAGCTCTGCAGTCACCTCAGAAGATGGTGTCAACAGGGCTACCCTCCAGCTCTTATTCTTCACCAGAAAGAAGGACGTCCTCATCTGAGGACCTCTTTCACCAGGTTTGTCAGGAAAATGACTTAGTCCATTCCATTTACATTGCAGATGGAGGAGAAGTCCATGACCAAGATGCTGGATATCCTCTAGTTCGTGGAGTCCCCTAAGGAAATTGTGGCAGTCCCCAGTCCATCCTCCAGGAGATATAGTTGAGGATAAGAGATAATCCCCTCTCTGTGTCTCCCATTAACAGGAAGGCAGACTTGGTTTATTTCATCCAAAAGGCTCCTGGATTCGACAAACGGCAGTTACTACATCAATCTGTGGTGGTCAAATCTGCTCTCAAAAAAGCCAAGAGGTCTAGAACCAACTCCTTGGTACCATTGGGGAAGGATTCTAGAAACATTGATGCTATTGGGAGGAAAGTGTTTTAGGGAGCTATGCTTAACACCTACATAGCCTCCAACCAGCTGTTTATGGGCCAATATATGTGGGATGTGCTTGAAGCAAGTGCAGAAGGTGGCCGAACAGCTTCCTGACAAAAAGCACAATGCCCTTTAGTTACAGGTGGAAAAAGGGGATGGAAAACACATGGTCCATTTGAACTTTGATGTTTTTAAAATGGCATTCAGAGTCTGCTGTGAAGATGGAGGCACACAGAATCTCCATCCAGAGGTGCAGAAAAGACTTGCTGACATGTCATGTACAGGAGAGACTCTCTTTGAAGATTGAGTGAAGGATGTGATAGCACAGACCTGAGCTCATTGTACAATGTTCCAGTAGCTCTCTGGTGGCACTCAAGACCCCACCTTTTCTTCCAGGAGGTATCTGAGGCCAGGGCAGTAGAGGCACATCTTCCATCCAATGAGGTGTTATCCACTTTTCCCTCGTACCTGTCCTAGGCAACAGAGGATGTTAAGCCCCAGTCAGCTACCTGGTCAACTCCTGGGACAGGGTTTTGACTGGATCACAAAGAATGTAGCCAGGTTCCCAGTAGCCATACCACAGAACCTTCCAGTTGGGGGAGCTATGGTTTTATGTAAACCGGTGGCCCAGTGTAAACTCAGATGTCTGGATTCTCAGCATCTTCAGGGGATTTCTTGAAAAATCAGCCCCTGGACCCAAGTTGGGGGAGGGGGGGAGTCACCCAGTGCCTCAGGAACTGCTTCTAATGGATCTCTCTGCTCTTTTAATGGCCAAAGCTTTCAAGCCTGTTCCACTGGGGCAAAAAGAGCAGGGATTTTATTCCAAGTATTTCCTATTTCCAAAAAAACAAGGGGGATTCAGTTAACCAAGTCATCAAAAGATGGTTTCCCCAGGCACCTTAATTCCTTTTCTTCATAAAGGAGACTGGCTGTGTTCTCTCGATTTAAAGGATGCTTATAATCATATAAAGATTTTTCCCAATCATAAGAAATATCTCAGCTTTGTCATGGGAGACAGTCACCTCCAGTATTGTGTTCTGCCTTTTGGGCTAGCATCTATCCCACATGTCTTCATAAAATGCCTGACCGTGAAGGTGGTGCACTTAGGCAAATTGGGGGTGCAAGTCTGTCCCTATCTGGATGATTGGTTGATGAAGAGCATATCTTGGCCAGGAGTCTGTGAACTTGACCATCTGGGTGTTGGAGTTACTTGGGCTGAATATCAACTATCTCAAGTATCATCTGTGCCCATAACCACAATTTGGAGTTTATCAGCGCTCTGCTAGACATGACTCTGACTCAGGCAAATGCCTTCTTTCCACAAATAAGGGCTGCCACCATGATGTCCGCAATAGAAGAGATTCAGATGTGTCAGCAGACATCAGCTTGGGGCATATTGAGGCTATTGGGTCTCATGGCCTCAATGGTACATATCACGCCCATGGCATGTCTCCAAATCAGAAGAACCCAATGGACCTTTCAGTCTCAGTAGCTATAGGCCACTTAATACCTACAGGACAGCATCCTGATCACACAGTTGCTCAGGGACTCCCTGTCCTGTTGACATGACAATTCTAATCTGGTCAGATGATTTCCCTTCCTCCAATTCAAATGGTCCTTACAAGGATATGTCCAGCCTAGGTTGGGAAGCTCATGTAGATGGGCTCTGCACCCAGGGCTTGAGGTCCACTCAGCAGATGTTACATTAAATAAACTTCCTGAAGCTCTGGGCAATCTGGTACATTCTAAAGGCTTTCAGAGATCAGTTGTTCAACATAGTTATTCTTGTCTAGTCTGACAACCAAGTGGCAATCAACAAGTAGGGAGGGAGGTACAGGCTCGTATCTCTTGTGTCGGGAGGCCATGCAGTTGGGGGATTGGGCCATCTCTCAGGGGATAGTACTCTGGGTCATGTAACTGGCAAGAATGGAGAATGTTCACGTGGTCATGTAACTGGCAAGAATGGAGAATGTTCACGTGGACATACTGAATTGGTCCTTACAACCACACAAGTTGTCTCTCAAACAAGGGATAGTGAATCGGATATTCTGTCACTAGGACACACTGGTGGTGGATTTATTCACATCCACTCAAAACAGGAAGGCCCCCACAACAAATTAGCCTTGGATGCCTTTGCACTATATTGGGGCAAAGGGCTGCTCTGTACATATTCTTCAGTCCCTCATCTAGCAAAGACTCTCTTGAAACTCAAGGTGGACAGGGAAAGCATGATTCTCGTAGCTTCCTTTTAGCCTAGACAAAACTGGTTCCCACTTCTGCGGGACATGTTCATCAGGGAACTAATCAGGCTGGAGAACTCCCCAAATCTCATCTCTCAGAATCAAGGCAGATTATGCTATCCCAACATTAAGTCCTCTTGCTTACTCCTTGGATGTTGAGAGAGGAGAGACTGACTTTGCAATTCCTTGATTTGTCTGATGATGTATCTTGCATTCGTTTAGCTTTAAGAAAGGATTCTACTAGGAGATCCTGTGGTTTAAGTGGAGGAATTTGCTATGTGGTGTGAGCAAAAGACCTTAGATCTTTTCACCTGCTCCACACAAAAATTGCCTGACTACCTTCTACATCTCCCTGAGTCTGGTCTCAAGACCAACTCTGAAAGGGTTCATCTTAGTGCAATTGGTTCTTATTACCATGTAAAAGTAAACCCATCTCTGTACAGCCTTTAGTCATCTTTTGAAGCCTCCCATCAGGCCTCCTGCTGTGACTTGGGACCTCAGCATGATTCTGTCATAGCTAATGAAAGCTTCCTTTGAGCAACTACACTCCTGTGACCTGAAGTACCTGACTGGAATGTCATGTTTTTGGTGGTAGTCATTACAGTGCACAGAATCAATGAGCTCTAGGCACTAGTGACTTATCCACTTTTATATAAAATTTTATCATGATAGGGGTGGTCTTATGCACCCATCCTTAGTTTCTGCTTAAGGTAGTGTTGGAATTCCATCTTAACCAGTAGATCATCCTTCTAGCATTTATTCCCAGGGTGAATAAGCAATGCACTTCAAGAGATCCTTGGAATGGACTGAAGCCCATAGGAAGTCCACTCAACTTTTTCTTTCCTTTGATGCTAACAAGCTGGGGATTGCCCTGATCAAACAGACTATATCTAATTGACTAGCAGATTGCATCTCCTTTTGTTATACCCAAGTGGGTCTGAATCTGGTGGGCTTTGTCAAGGCTCACTCTGTCTGATCCATGGCAGTGTTGATGGTTCACCTGCAATTAGTTCCCATGGAAGAGATCTGCAAGGCTGAGACATGGAGTTCCTACCACAAATTCACATCTCAGAATTGTTTGGTCAGGAATGGCTGGCACAAGGTTTCGCCAATCTGTCCTGATAGATTAAGAATAAAATACAAAAAAACATTATAACTAAAACTTTATTGTGCCTATTGACACTGGTTTTGTTGTTCCCCATTTTTGTTGGGGGTAGCCTACAGCTAGGAATTCCCCATGTTTGAGGACTGCCATCCAGCTTGTCCTTGGAGAAAGCAGAGCTGCTTACCTGTAACAGGAACACAGGATGTCAGTCCTCACAAACCCTCCCCCCATATCTCCCCTTGGAGTTGGCTTCTCCACAACTTCTTTAATGCTAAACAATAAGAATGATGGGATCCTGTATGAACGCACAATATAATGGCATGTAGGTTATGCCCAGTGAGCACAATCAACGTTCTAGAAACTTTGACATCAATTTTCCATGTTAGGCTCTATCAAATGATGTCACCCATGTGTGAGGACTGATATCCTGCTATTCTGGGAGAATTCCTGTTTCAGGTAAGTAACTCTTAGTACTCTCATGAACTGTTCAAGCTACAGCAAACACATTTTCAGGATAGGTATATCTATATAAAAGTTAGAAACCACAGTACTGTTTTCTCAGAAAACATATGCTTCTTTCTTGCTTTTAGTGTTGATGAACAGTTCTAGTTTATTTTCTGTGAGCTAAGAATATTACGTCTTGGCATAAGAGAGAGAGAGAGACTGCACACACTTTCTTCAAACTAAGGGGTTTATTTACTAAGGAGGTCTATATTCAACTGCAGAGTGACTAGATAAATTTAGACAGTACACCTATCCGGCTAACTTAAGCAGGATATTTGGCAGCATGGCAGCACCACTGAATATACCCAGTGTAAAAGTGGATGACTGGTAGGTTATATGTCACAGAATACACAACACACTTATTCACAAGTATAGAAGTTTACTTACAAGTCTGAGAATAAGCAATAAAAGCATACAAGATTAGAGTTTTGCATTAAAGAATATACACAAAAATACTTCCCCTCACAGTTTCCAATGTGAGTCTGATATATCTTTGGGAAGATGGAAACACAGTGTTGGAAAACCAGGAACAGTTCATCAGGCACTTCATTAATGACTGTAATGTTCAAAAGCTTTTCCTCTGATCTGTTCTTTCTCTGATTTCAAATAGTTTGCTTGAAGTTGGTCTTTTTATGTTGATTCTGCTGACCTTTGTCCTAGTTTCAGTTTTTCTCTGGGCTAATCCCATGTGATCTTGAGGCCCCAACTATCTGTCCTTATCACTTCAGCAAATAGGTGTGGCCAAGTGTCTACTGTCATGTATTCCCTTGTATCTACACTGTTAGCCTCCTGAGTACCTGCTCTTTAATATATCTGATCTCATGACTTGTTTCTTTTTACAGCAGGCTAAGAAAAATGGCATATTTATTCTCAGAACTTATAGGCCTTATATCAAATAATTAAACTAGTAATATCAGTGATTCTTTGCTCCATTAATTTCTATCGTGGTACAAAGTTCTTCACATCAACTGAATAGCACCTTAAAATAATTTCCCACACCCAGTTATCTTTAAAAGTTAGCCAGATAGGTATATCTGGCTAAATTCAGACCTGTTGCAGCGTGGCCAGAGTTAGCCATTTAGGTTCACCAGCTAACTCCAAATATCAGAGCTAGCCAGTTAGCCTAACTGGCTAACTCCACTCCATCCAAGAATACCTACCGCCCATCCCAGGAACACTCCCAACATATCCGGCTAAATTCTAACCAGATAAGTCACCAAATGTCACAGCTAAGACATTTAGATGGATACTTTTTCAATTATCCATCTAAATGGCTTTTGAATATCTAGCCCTAAAGATTTTCTCCCATTTGATGACTATGGAAAACTGCTTAGTAAATTACCGCCTAAGATTGGCCATTTATACCCCTCCACTCACATGTGTAAATCACTTAAAAGCCGTAAGTGCCTTTTTTGACCTGTAGCTCATGATTTGTTTTAGCAGCAGTTCAACATAGCCAACAAGCAGCATTTTTCTCATGTTAAACTTGTCAGTGAAAGGTGAACAGTACTAATACATAGCACTATACATTTTCAGAAAACATTTTTTTCCTCTGACATGCTTTAAACGTTGTTTCTATCCTTCACCCTTTTCCTGTCATGGACTTAGCAGTCTTGTAGTTTGATGTGAAAAATGAGTGGAGAAGTTAAACTAAAATACTGCATGCCTCATTTAACATGCCAGGAGGATGTGGGGCTGCTGTACAATAGCTTGTCTAAGATAATAAAATGGTAGGAAGAATCCCCTGCATTGTGACTGGTTGCCAAAGGGTTCACTCTCTAGCAATATCCCAGCATAACATTACGAATAATCAAACACATTAGGGAAGACTTCTAGTAGCCTTATTGGTCCTGGAGAAACAGCAAAAAAAATGTTGTGAAGGTCCCATCTTCAGATAAAAGTTCATGTGCTACAAGGTAATAGGCAGGCAGCAGTGCTATGAGGGCTGTTGATTGGGAAGTGCATTTTAGCATTTGAGGATATATAGTCTGAGCTAGTAAGCTGTTAAAGCATAGTATTAAAAAGCAGGTATGTAAAATACACTGACAAATCAGAATGGTAATATGAGAAGCAAGCATCTTTGGCTAGGGTTCAAAATAATCCTAACTCCTTGGTTGTACTGGATTCATACTACCTTACAGATCAGTTACAGTACCAAAGGCATAGCAGGCTAAAGTATGGACGTTTGCTGAAATACATCAGTTTTAGACTTTAAGATACAACTGCGGGGGAAAATCATAATTGGAGAGTCCCAAATGCCACTAGAATAATGAGGGATGTGCTGCTTTAGACACCTTGTTCTTCTAGTCTCCTTGGAGACTGTATGACAGCAAAATAGATTTCTGCCACTGATTTTTCTTTTATAGAGGTGTATGCTAGTCATACATGTTATGTTCTTGTAGATGCCCTAAGATTACTACCTACTATGCAGAAAATGGGAATGGAATTTAGTGCAGTTAATTGTAGATAGAAATAACTTTCTTTCTGATATAGTATGCATGTAGATCACGTATAGAAACACACATCCAAAGTGCAAGACTGTTATTTGCTTTAGAAATCTATACATTATTTCTGGATAAAATGCATAGAAACAAACAAGTTGCAGATAATACTTTTTTACTGGGTTAACTAATATTTTTGTGTTGTACACCCTTCATTGGGTTTGTGCAAAATGAGCTAAAAGTGAGGACTGGAATATGTACTGTAAATATCTCCTCAGCTGGCTATAACATCCTTGTTTGTTTTCAAAACTCTAGAGAGTTGTAAAATAAGAGGATGGTCTTGCATATTACTCTTTTTATTTGATCACACAAGTGAAGGATCCAAGGGAGACAGAGAAGATTATGAAATTAGAGGAAGATGGTCTCATTAAAATGTTAAGTCTTTTTGTTTTGTTTCAACCTGTGTGATCATTTTGGTGATAAATGTCTTATGCTCTTGGACAGTTTGGGGTTCTGCGTCTTTGATGCAGTGATCTGGCTAGCAAAAATATTCTTTGCAATGTGATGTTGTGTCTGTAGAGGTTTATTCCTGTTTCACCAGTTTAGCACCCCTTTGCATTAGATAATGTATACTGCAATAATAGAGGAGCATCAATATACTCCCCTTTTTATATTGAATTTCTTTCTGATATGTGGTGGCTAATAACCAAGGCCTCGGTTAGCTGCTGTGATCTCCATCAGCCTGTCAGGGGCACCCTCTTCCTAAATTAAAATGTGCGTTCAGCCTGGGCCAAATGCACATTTTGCATTTAATGCGCTTTTTAAAACTCCTGATGTATTTGCATAGCATTAGCTTGCTGCATAGGGAGTTAAAAAAAAATGTAATCCAAGTATTAAAACTGCACTGAAAACTAGCACAGTCTCTTAACACTCAGATTACTGAATCTGCCTGTCAGTGCTAAATTTAAATGCTGGTTCCCTCTTCCCATAGTTATTTCCCTCAGTATGGAATCTCTTATCAGAATGTGTTTATTTCTTCTTTTGGTGCCTCTGCCAGACCCTTGCTACTGATAAGCCCCCTCCACGTTAATCCTTGCTGTGGCTGCCTTCATGGCCAAGCATGTGGTAAAATGTTTGTAGAGGAGCAGGACATGGCAGCCATCTATGATTTACAGTCCAAGTCCTCCCACTCCCCTCCGTTTTGGAGGCCTCTCTGCCAGCAGTAGTGGATAACATAGTCTGAATTGTTCTTTAAACCCATTCTTTCTGAGTCTGGCAATTCTCTCTTTTCCTCAGAGTTTCTCTGAACCCTTCTAGCATCACAGAGATTGCAATGCACTATTCCCTCTCATCCTTCAATTTACTGTATCACAAAAGGACTGTATGACTCAAGAGAAGGTGACACAGGATTACAGAGCCTTTTGTCTCCAGGTCCCCAGCTGAAATCCAGCTTGGTAGGGGCTTGAAAAGGTAGTCTGTGTGAAACAAAATGGAGGTCTCCAGTCCAGTTCCAGGATCAGAGCGAAAGCATTCACAATACTGTCCATCTGGTTCCTACAAGTCTGTGACTTCTGTTGCACACACTGATTTGTGAGAGGGACATAAGGAGAGAGAAACCTCTGAAAGGCCAGAAGTGACAGTAGAGCATGATTTTCCCAAATGAGCAAGTGCATGGAAGGTTTCTGCTCCCAGTGCTGGGTTACTTTCTGTGTACCGGGAAGCAGGATATGTGTGTGCTGATATACAGTATCAGGAGCCCAGAGTTTACTCACAAGAGAGAGAGAGCAAGGACACTTGCTGAATTCTGAGTCATTTCGCTAAATAATAGCTCACATTTTCTCACAGAAAGCAGGAAACCATTTCATCTTCTGGTGGCAATGACTTTAATGATTTTTATTAGATTTTCTTTCCCTGGGTTGTATGTTAGTACCTGCTCAGTGGTTTTGCTCAATTTGTATTTCAGCAAGACCTCCCTGGATGCTTTAACTGAAGAAGCAGATTTTTTGGAGATTATTTCAGGGTTCTAGCCTTTCTGTTTGAAGAATTCAGTTAATATTTTGAGGTGACTAGGTCGGAGCACATGTGCTTGTATCAACGTGGTTGTGTATAAGAGACTTTTTTGTATGTGAAGGGTGGATCTGTCACACTTTTTATTATTATTATTATTATTATTATTATTATTTTATTTTTCAGTTTTGAAAATATAATTCAAGCATAATCATGACTGAAAAAAAGGCATAAAACATACAAATGCAAAGTAAACAGCTAAGAAAAATAAGTTTGATGCTCAATAACTTTGGATATTTTTAGATGTTTCTAACAGGAACAGGAAGATATGGATACATTAGAATATGCTACATTTATTATTAAGTTTGTATTGGAACCAAAGACTGGGTTTCCAGATCTTTTTTAATCAATAGAAGGATGTTGTCTTCTGTAATTCTAAAGTTTGAATTTTTCCAGCTGTAGCTCGTGTACTCGAAGAAGAAAGGAACTTTTGATTAGGAGACCTCAGGTTTTACAGTTGGGTGTTACTTTTAGGTTGAATTAAGCTTGCAATTGTACAATTAAATATCAGGAGTCCAAATATGATTTTTTTTATCCTCTCTAACCTATGGTCTTTTTGTCATCGATTTTCTCGTCTCCTATGAATAACTAGATGGATGATTCGCATAGATTTGATTGGCTGATCTCTTACATGTTCTTTTTATTTCCTCAAATTCTATTGATAATATTTGGTTTATGGATGCTACTCCCCCCCCCCCCCCCCCCTCCACCCTTACTGGGGATTGATAACTGGAGGACCAGAGGCATATTTCTAGTCCCTGACTGAGAGGAAATCTAGTAGGCCTTGGAAACAGGAGGACGAGCAATCTCTGGAATCTTTAATATCGCAGTAAAGTAACATTTCAAAAAAGATGAAGGCAGAAAAGAGGACACCTTAGGAAAATTCAGAAATCACCAAGTCCGGTTTCTATTTATTTATTTCACAGTTTTTATATTCCGTTGATAATATAATAATGTCTGAGCAGATTCCACTACATACATAAATCATCATTAAAAACCTAAATGAAACAAATCATCAGGGCACGCAAACTATTAAACTAACAATTAAAAGCCTGGGAGAGTAAGAATGTTTCTAACATCTTCCTAAAATGGACTTAATCTGTGCAAATGCACAACTATTCTGTGAACTCATTCCATCTTTGTGAGGCAATGACGGGCAAAGCTCGTGAGCACATAGACTGCAATTGGGCGTACTTCAGACAGGGTATTTGTGGTAAAATGTTTACCTGAGGACCACAGTTTATCAGGGGCTAATTATAGGTTGAGCAATTCTGCCAAGCAAGCTGATTTACCTAAAACAAACGCTTTGAATACTAAGCAGAGCAACTTATATCTAATATCTAACTGGTAGCCAGTGAAGCGAGTGTAATATTGGGGTACATGCGCTCACATAGTTCCCCACCCCACCACCAATCTCGCAGTTGCATTCTGCAGCAATTGCAGTACTTTCAAATGACAATTTGATATACCCACATGTATAGAGAGTTATCTTAATCTTAATCAATTACTGATAACACAAAAGGCTGTACAACAATTCAAAAATCGCATCTAGAAAGTACATATTTTAAGCGACGCAGCAGTCTGAATTAAAAAAACAACCCAATTTCAAAATAGCCCAGATCTGAGAAGTACGTAAGTCAGAGCCAATACAAAACAAAAAACAAGATCTCTCACCACAGAAGAAAATAGACAATGGAACCAAGGAACATTCTGAGCTCATTTCCCAAATGTTCTACCATATTTCTTAATGCGCTGAAACCGATCTTGGCCCCTCGCTCCTCCACCAATTGGGTATTCAGGATATCTCTAATAAATATGGGGGTAGGGGGCCTGAGGACTGGTTTGAGCACCTCTGGCTTAATACTGGGTTGTCCTTAACCAAAGAATAATTTGTATCTTGAATCTTTCCAGCAGAAATTGCTTTATCTAAACCAGTCAATTCAGATTCAGATCAATGAAATTTTTCCAGGAATTTCGAAAAATTATGCTTGTATCTGGCCTGAGAGAGATCACTCTATATTCAAAATAGCCGTAGATAAGTTTTCAAGTGTCACAGTTTGTGCTTTAACCATACCAAACTTCTCTCCCGAATCCTGGCTTCATGAGACTTTGGGAGGGGTTTCTCCCTTGATATCTCTACTGAATTCAATGAAATCCCTGAGAATATCCTGGTGCTACACAAGCTGTAAATTCATTGCATATCCAATGGGTTCCTACCCTGAAGGCTTTAGGTGTCTGACGTTATCCGGCAGCACAGCAGCCAGGTCTCCGTCCACGCTCTTTTCAATGACCAGGATAGCAGGGGCTGATTGCATTTTCAGGGCAAGATAAACCTCTGTGCAGAGGCTTCAACTTACCTCCTCCAGTGCAAGATGACAGAGGCTCCAAGGGCGCCAAACCAGAGATCATCTGCTCCTCTAGCTTGATGAGCAACCATTGGGTCGGGGGATGGCACAGCTGCCAGGACCGCAGGGTAGATATGGAGCTTCCCCTTGTATTTCACCATCTGTGCTGCCCCTGTGCCAGCTCATGGCCTTGCTTACATGTCCTCTGCCATTTGGACAGACTCCTAAGGTAGGATATTTGTCCATCTGTTAGGTTTTCTGTATGTAGATGTTCATGAATGTCAATTAGTAAAGTATTTACTTTTGCTGTGGAATAATCTTAGTTCTACATCTCTCAGTATGTTTTCTGTGTGGGGTTTGTGAATATCAATTGTTAAACCATTCCACAGAAAAAGTAAATAATTTAAATCTGAGTGAGGGATTGAATATTTTAAGAGTTGTAAAACTGGGATTCTCACCGCTTCTGTACATTTTTCAGTAATAGGTCCGTGGGCTTCAGCCACAGTTTGGCCCTGTTGTGCATAAAGCAATCTCTCCTTGAGGCTGCTGCTGTCTACTTCATTCTCTCAGCTGTCTTTAACATGGGTACATCACCTACCTGACCCAGCTCCTCACTCTGCAGATACTCCTGCAACCTCTGCTGTTCAATGCTGGAAGACTCCTGCTCCTCCCTGCCCTCAGCTCCTCACCATGCATGGACTCCTCCTCTTTTTATCCTGACCTCTTAGTTCCTTGCCATGAGCAGATTTCCCCATTCTCCTAGGACAAGCAGGATAGTAGTCTTCACATGTGGGTGACATCATCCGATGGAGCCCGGCACGGAAAACGTTTGTCAAAGTTTCTAGAAACTTTGACTGGCAGACTGAACGTGCCCAGCCTGCTGCTATCCGCGCGTCCACGCGAGGTCCCCCTTCAATCTTTTCTTTTCCGTGGTGCAGTAGCCTCACAGTGGTAAAGCTCTAACTCCTTGTTTTCGGTATTTTTTATCGTTCATCATGGTTGATTCCCGATCCCTGCACTGTGGTGCCCATCGGCCATCAACCACGCACCGACCTCTCTTTCTATGGCATTGTCAGGTTTTCAACGTCATCAAAAACCTGCCCGCGGACCATGTCCATCTTGGATCCGTACGAGGTCTG
The DNA here is from genome assembly GCF_901001135.1 of Rhinatrema bivittatum. NCBI lineage: Eukaryota > Metazoa > Chordata > Amphibia > Gymnophiona > Rhinatrematidae > Rhinatrema > Rhinatrema bivittatum. The sequence continues at coordinate 93,768,295 of NC_042615.1, forward strand.
TATCCTCTGCCCGACGTCTGCGGGTTCCGTTTGTGTGACCAAATGACACACAAAGGTCATCGAGCGTGTCTTGATAAAATGGAGAAGCTCTTCGGGACGCTGAAATCTTCCACTCCTGCTTCGGTGTTCTTGACGCCCAAGGATCCCTTGCTTCAGGAGTGGGTGTCCATACGGACGGCCTGCATACTCAGAGCCTCTGGACTGCAGCCGAAGCTCGCTGCCAGATAAACTTTCTGAAGCTTCGGGCAATCCAGTACACCTTGTGGGACTTCCAGGACAGGCTGTCCTCCAAAGTGGTGATGTGGTACATCAACAAACAGGGCGGAACGGGCTTGTTCCTACTCTGCCAGGAGGCAATGCAGGTCTGGGATTGGGCCCTTTCCAGAGGGATGTATCTACAGGCCACCTGAACACACTGGCAGACCGCCTCATTTGGTTCTTCCAGCCACACGAGTGGTCCCTGATCCCTGTGGTGGCAGCCGACTTGTTCCGCCACTGGGTACGCCGGACATGGGCTTGTTCGCTTTCCCCCACAATCACAAGGTGAGCAGATTCTGCTCCCTGATTCCGGGGAAGAGTCATCCGGCCTGCGATGCCTTCTCCCTTCACTGGGGGCAGGGTCTCCTATACATGTACCCCCCTATTCCGCTCCTCTCAAGAACTCTGATGAAACTGCAAGAGGACGAGGGGACCATGATCCTAGTCGCACCCTCCTGGCAAAAGCAGGTGTGGTTCCCTCTTCTCCAGGACCTGTCGGTGAGCGCGTCTGCCCCACTGGGGACGGCTCCCGACCCCATATCACAGAATCAGGACACCCTGCGCCACCAGAACCTCCGGGTCCTGGCCCACATGGCGTGGATGTTGAGTGCATGATCCTTCAGCCTTTGCAGCTCTCGGATGGTGTGTCCAGGGTCTTGATTGAGTCCCGGAAACCTTCCACCAGGGGTCTTACAGCTTGAAGTGGAAGCGTTTCTCCTTCTGGTGTGGTGGTCACAAACTGGACTCTTTCTCCTGTCCACTCCCCGCTGGTGCGCCCATTTCAGTTCAGCCTCTTGTTGGACGTTTCATGTGGGGCCTCCTTCAATTAAAGCCCCCACTTCGACCTCTAGCTGCCCTGTGGGATCGCAACATCATCCTGGCAAGACTAATGTGGCATATGGTCGAGCCTCTTAAATCCTGTGACCTGAAGTTCCTCACCTGGAAAGCCATGTTCCTGGTGGCGATCACTTCCGCTTGCAGGGTCAGTGAGATCCAGGCCCTGGTTATGTACGCTCCTTACATGAAGTTCTTCCATGTCCATGTGGTGCTGCGAACATATCCCAAATTTCTACCTAAGGTGGTGACTGCTTTCCACATCAACCAGTCTATCATCTTTCCCACCTTCTTACCAAGGCCTCATTCCCACCCGGGGGAACGTGCTCTCCACACCCTGGACTGCAAGCGGGTGCTCGCTTTCTACTTGGATCGTACAGCGGCCCATAGGCAGTCCACCCAGCTCCTGGTGTTGTTTGACCCCCAATAGATTGGGAGCGGCAGTGGGGAAGCAAAGCTTGTCAAACTGGCTAGCGGATTGCATTGCCTTCTGCTACGAGCAGGCAGGCCTTCAGCTGGCTGGCAGTGTGAAAGCTCACTCTATGTGTGCTATGGCAGCATCGGTGGCCCATCTGTGTGCGGTCCCTGTTGCTGACATTTGCAGAGCCACAACCTGGAGTTCTCTCCACACATTCGCTGCTCACTACTGCCTTGACAGCGATAGTCGTCAGGACAGCACTTTTGGCCAATCTGTCTTGCGCAGTCTATTCCAAGCCTGAACCCAACTGTCTCTGATTGTGCTCTTTGTGGGACCAGAAACCCCCCCCCCCCCTTCTTTACTTCCACAGAGCTGCAGTCGTGTTGTGCCCATTGGCACCTTGTTCGGCTACTGTGGGTCTCCCTGATCGAAGGGAGCAGTCTGGAGCTCTGTAATCACCCATATGTCAGAACTACCATCCTGCTTGTCCTAGGAGAAAGCACAGTTGCTTACCTGTAACAGGTGTTCTCCTAGGTCAGCAGGATGCTATTCCTCAGGAATCCCGCCTGCCTCCCCATGATGTTGGGTTCTCCTTTGGTTTCTTGTGTTATTTTTTCTCGCTCGTATTTTTGCTATATTACGAGACTGAAAGGGGACCTCGCGTGGACGAGCGGATAGCAGCAGGCTGGGCATGCTCAGTCTGCCAGTCGAAGTTTCATAAAAACTTTGACAAAAGTTTTCTGTGCCGGACTCCATCGGATGATGTCACCCACATGTGAGGACTACCATCCTGCTGTCCTAGGAGAACACCTATTACAGGTAAGCAACTGCACTCTCCAAACTTGCATGCTCTCCTTATCTCTCCTAGGCTCAGGAGGGGAAGAGGAGGAGGTGCTGTGTGCTCTGTGTATACTGCACAAAACAGGGCCTCAGCTATCCATGCCCTGCATGCTGCCCATTGATTCCTAAACTCCGGGGCTCTTATTGTAGCTAGGAAAGGGAGGTATGCATGACTACACGAGTACTCGGAAAAGAGCTGCTTGTGTCTCTTGTTGCTGTGATGTGCTGGCCTGAATCTGAGTATCGGGCAGTAATGACTTTTCTGGGGTTCACCTTATCAGATCTGAAGGCATACTGCTTGGGATTCATTGGTCTAGGGAAGAGTTTCTAGGGTGAGCATGGGTTGTCTTTTGAAATATTCTAATTAACATAAGATGACATGCTTAGGGGCATTCGTTTTCAGTTTTTATTTTATTTACCTGAGAATTTCTCAGTATTTATTATAAAAAAAAAAATGGGAGAAACTTAGTGGGAAAAAGATGTCTTTTTTTCCCTCACTGATTTTTCTTTCATTTTTGTTCAGAATTTCCCAGGAAATATAAAATAAATACTGAAAACGAAGGGCCCTACGCTTTCTTTATAACCAGTTAAATAACTATTTCCTTCCTAATATCTGTCTGAATTCTAATACTGGTTTTTCCTATACCACCTTCTCAATGAAGCTGTTTTGTACATATTACACCCTTTCTGTGAAGCTTCTACAAGGTTATATAATGCTTAAATTTGTCTCTGAATACAGTCTTTCATTAATAAATAGCATTTTATAATAATTAAATCAGCAGGTAACTTGTGTGCGACTGGCAATATCTGTTAGGTTTACTCACTGGAATCACTGAGGCCATATTCAGCGCTCTGCGGCTCGGCTTATTAGCCAGCTATACATATCTGGCTAACTAGCAGGGTATATTAAACTTAGCCGCATATGTTTATGTGATTAACTTTAGAGCAGCCCTATGGCGTGACCAGAGTTGGCCGCATCAGTTAAGTGGCTAACTCCGAATATCGACTAACTCCACTCCTCTCCAGAATGCCCCCGACTTATGCGGCTAGAATTTTGCCGCACACGGCTTTTAATATCGTCAGGTAGCAGTTTAGAGGATAACGTTTTAGTTATCTGTCTAAATGTCTTTTGAATATTGACCTCTCTGTTTTTACTGCACAGAAATTATATGTGTCAAAGAAACAAGTTGATTTTAATGAATAAAGTTGGGAAATATTACGAGAAAGTCATAGAAATTTAGAATATGAGAACAAATAAGGACGATAAGCCCTGTCTAGTTTGCCCTATGGAATTCCTGTTATGTTGCCATTGACGCTAGTTTTCTGGTTTTCCTCTTGCTTCTCTGCAGCTTGGGATCCTCCGGTTTATTCCATGCCCATTTGAATTTTGTTACTTTTTTTTGTCTCTGCCACCTTCACTGAATTCAGACCTCCATCTTTTCTTATATATACCTATGCCATCGCTCTTGTGGATGCTCTCATCCAGGAGTAGTCAACAACAGAGCCGCAGACAGGCCTAATTTTCAGGAGGACCACAATGTATATGCATGAGAGAGATTTGCATGCACTGTCTTATTGCATACAAAAATATCTCATGCATACGGTATTCATGAAAATCAGACCTGTTTGTTGTTCTTGAGGACTGGACGTGGCCAGCCCCTGCTCTAATTGCTCTGGGGCAATCTTTAGCTTTTAGTATCTGAATTTATTTTTTGCCTCCTTTGAGGAAAAAAAACATATTGGTGAAATGCCTTTTAAAATGTAGAAATTTGAATTCCACTTTTATTGCAGTTTTCCTTTGTTACTTCAGGAAAGCAGCAGTGATGTTAGTTAAGTCTGTTCTGCCCTTTTCATGTGCAATGTGCAGCTGATTCTTCAGCCTGCTCTGGGTGCCTCAGGCCTTTGTGATTTGAGGTTTTGAAGTCCTGTCTTTCCTGCTTGTACAGAATATGCAAAGCAAAAATTATTTTCTAAAGGTGTATCGAGAGCACAATGCTGTTATGACCTTCATCTTCCTGGACACCTACATCTTGCAGGCAGAAAATAGAGAGCGATTGTCAACTGGGTAATAATCCTGTAATTTAAATGCTCATTAATGTCTGATGGATAGAATAAGCATTAGCAGAGGTGCAGGAAACCTGCATTCTAAGATGCCTTCTATTTGATGGTGCATTGCAGTCTAATCATACCATCCTGTATAATTGGTGGTAATTTTACCTGCTAAATCATAACAGAAAAAAATTTAAAAAGCCCTAAAAGCCTGAATCAAGACCTTTCATAGCTGAGATAGCTTCCTCATCTATTACAGAGAAGCTCAGGTTCATTGATTTTGTTTCAGTGGAGTAAGGCACAAAAATATATATCAATGCAAGTGAACCAAACTTGGCATTGGAACTGAAATAATCGTCGCTGTTGTGGCCATATGTATTGTCAGAAAAATGTCAATATGAGCTTGTTTTATATTTTCAGAATTCAAGCAAGTAATAAGTTGTTTGTAAGTGTGCATACATATATGCAGGGGTGCAGTTTGTACACACCTCCGAGTTTGTGGTATATACCCTCGGGCTCTGTAGCCAGCGGTTTTGCTCCTGCATCTAGCAGTTTGCTGGGCACTTCTGCATCTCAGAAGCCATCCAGTGTAGCTGAGTCTCCAACAGAGCAAATCAGTGGAAAACATGATGGTGGCTATGTGCTGTATATCCCTACTCATATAAGGGATAGTATGAAGTTGTATACATATCTGTTCAATAAAATTCAGCTGCAGACCATGTCCTAGTTGACATTACAACCCTGTCTTACTTGCTGTATTTTCATGTATTTGGGAAGTTTGCCTTGGTGAAGCACTCCAAGCCCTAAATTGTATACCTCCTCCCCTACAGATCTCCATTTTATGTATCAACATCCCATCAGTCTACTGTACTAACATTGCACCGCTTCCTATCACACTGTGCCAAAAGGGATCTGCGCAGGATGGTTTCACCGACTACTGAGATGCTGCATAATTAGAAGCTGGAAGCACTGGATGATGAACTTAAATGAGTCTGCCACTAGTTTATTTTGCTACCAATAAAATGTAAACAAAGTTCCCTATGAGAAGCTCCTCAGGAAATTAGAGTCATGGGTTAAAAAGCAGTGTCCTGTTATGAGTTAGTAACTGGTTAAAAGACGGGAAATAGAGAGTAGGACTAAATGGTCAGTTTTAATCCAAATGGAGAAAGATCAGGGATCTGTACTGGGTCTTTTGCTGTTTAACATATTCATAAATGATCTGGAGAAGGGAGCAATGAGTGAGGAGATCAAATTCGCAGATGATAAAAAATGATTTAAAGTTTTTAAAACAGCAACAGATTGTGAGGAGCTGCAGAAGGATCTTGTGAGACCAGGAGACCGGGCATCTGAATGGTAGATGAAATTTAATGTGGACAAGTGCAAAGTGATGCACGTAGGGGAAAAAAATATCTCACCTACAGGTACACAATGCCGAGTTCCATATTGGGAGTCACAGTCCAGGCAAAGGTTCTTGGAGTTCTAGTGGACCATACGTTGAAATCCTCAGCTCAGTGTGCGGCAACAGTTAAAAAAGCAAATAGAATGTTAGGAAAGATCTGAAAAGGAATGGAGAATAAAACAGAAAATATCATATTCTCATTGTATCAATCCATGGTCTCCCCATCTCAAAAAAGGACAACAAAACTGGTAAAGGATATGGAACAACTCCCCTGTGACGAAAGCCTGTATAGTTTAGGGCTCTTCAGCGTGGAAAAGAGATGGCTGAGAGGGGACGTAATAGACATTTATAAAATCAAAAGTGGGATGGAATGGGTACGTAAAGGATTTTTTTTTACCCTTTAAAATAATAAAACAAGGGGACACTAACAACTAGCTTAGCAGACAAGTTCCTGGAGGAAAAGCAGATTAGGGAACAAGAAGTAGATCTACCTTTTGGAATCTTGTGATCGGGCAGGCCACTGTCTGAGATGCTGGGCTCGATGGACCTTGGTCTGACCTGGTATGGCATTTCTTATCTTCTTAACAAAGTAATAGCCTGTCTCTGGGCCTGATGTAATAAGGAGAATGTTAAAGCTGTGTGCTGAGTTTCTTAACACACTCACTAAAACATTAACTCCTGAAGCAGGGAGCTAATGGTATGCTAATGGTTAGGAATTAAAAAGTGCACAGACTTGAACAATGTGCCCAGAAACGCGAGTTAAAATGTGTGCTTAGCCTTTTGCATAGATGGAGTGCACATTTCTAATTTAGGAGAATCTCTACAATATGCACAAGTTTAAAAAAAGAGCATAAAATTCTTTTATGTACAGAAAACCTGATTTGTGCTTGCCTTGTTCACATAAAGTATGATTTAGGCACACACAAATGCATTCAGCGCAATGCACATATTTTCTGAACACAAATCATATTGTATATACAGAAAACATGCTTTATGGTGTGCAAAGACTATTTCTGCACACAAATCCTGACTACAGATCCAGCCACCATTATCGTCGCGATGCGTTTCGCCTCCCCACGTATGTAACAGATAGGACAAAATAAGTTGCGGATCACAAATACGTGGAAAACGGATGCACACCCCTACTTGCTAACTCGTTGGGCTATAGCGGAGGGGAGGAAATACTGAAGTCATGCAGTTGGGACATCCCCGAGGTTCCCGCCATGATGTATTCAAAAGCGTAGGTGGCGTGCACGCGCGCTCCTAGGCGGCCTCAGGAAGAAGCATGGCGGATGGGGACGCCCATGTTGTTTCAGAGATTCCGAGGGTTTCGGTAATCAGCACCGGAGGCAGCCATCCTTCCCAGGAAGGAGGAAAAGGGTAGAAGAGAGGTGAGGCAGAGTGGATGCAGCAGTCTGCGACCGACGGACGCAACATGTTCTTCTCCTGGACCTGACCTCTGCTTTGCCATGGTCTCCGGGAATCCGCCTCTTCCAGTAAAAACTCTCCATTTCCACCCTTGCTGGCCCCTGGCTGACTTCCTTATCATTTCCCAGAAGACCTCGGATGGAGGCCCACCTAACTCCAGCCGGCCCCAGCACCCAAGGGCTCAACCCGGGGGGAATGAGGGCTGGTATTGGCGAAGCTCCTGCCGGCCTCTGTCAATCAGCCAGTTCCGCCTACCGGTGGGGACCCGTAGGACCTCCCCTACGAGTAGCGTCAAACCCACCTTGGCCCAAGGGTCCACCTCCCGCGCAACAGATATGGTACTGTCATGTTACCCTTTTATGTCTAATTATGTTTGACCTTACTGTTCCCCGCTCTAAACATAGGAAGGATGGGTAATAAATTTCTTTAAATAAATAAACAGATCTACTGAAAATTACTATGAAGGGGATGGAATGGCTTTATTTATGAAGGAAGGCTAAACAGATTAGGGCTTTTCTGCTTGGAGAAGTGATGATGGACATGGAATATAACAAGTTTATAAAATCATGAGTTGGATGGAACAGGTAAATAGGGAACAGTTATTTACCTATTTACCTAGTCAAAGAATCTAGCATAGCTGAGTTTAAATGGGGTTTGGACAAGTTCCTGGACAAAAAATCCATAAACAATTGTTAGCCAGGTAGACCTGAGAAAGCCACTGCTTATCTTTGGGATTAAGCCACATGAAATGGATCTACTCTATGTGATCTGTTGGGTCCTTGTGATCCAGATTAGCTACTGTTTGAGATAGGATACTGAGCTTGATGTACCGTTGGTCTGATTCAGCATGGCATATCTTATGTCCTTTTGTCAGATATGTAGAAATGGAACATGGAAGGGAGAGATGGAGGCACAGTGGAGAATGCAGATGCTATAGTAGTTAGTATTTAAAGCTCATGAAAATTCTTATTTAGCCCTTCCAACTATCCTATTAATTACGCAAATCAAGGAAACATTAAGATGAGATCCTTTGAGACACTCCCACAGGCAAAAATCACACTAGTGCATGTAAAGACTATCACCAAAACAGCTAAAAACTGCTCCCAGGGAAGGTGCTTTTTAAAACTAGGGACACGGTAATAATGCAATATGCACAGCTCTTGTTTTTCTTAAATGTGTATAGTCATTGGAATTAAAATATATGAGATCTACAAATCAGATTAAAAGACAAGAGAAAGCCACGAACTAGGCACGGATGTATTTTGAAGCACTCTAGTTTGCACTGCTGCTTTAAGGGATCCTTTAGGGATGTGCAGAGCAAAATTTTATGTTCATATTTTTTATGTCCGAAAGGGGGTCCCACTTGCGGCCAATATGGACATAAAAAAAATCCAATGAGTTGGGTATATGTACATATGTGCAAAAAAAAATTTAAACCCCCTCACCCTCCTTAATCCCCCCCCCAGACTTACCACAACTCCCTGGTGATCGAGCGAGGAGTGAGGACGTCATTTCTGCAATCCTTGGCGAGAAGCATGTGACGTCGGTGGCACGTCGAGTGACGCGGCGTCACGTGATTCCCAGCTCGTTCGCGCCGGACGGCTCGTTCGGCCCAAAAAGAACTTTTGGCCAGCTTGGGGGGGCCTCCTGACCCCCCCAAGCTGGCCAAAAGTTATTTTTGGGCCGAACGAGCCGTCCGGCGCGAACGAGCCGGGAATCACGTGGCGCCGCGTCACTCAGACGCGACGTCACGTGATTCCCGGCAAGTTCGGGAATCACTTGCCGGGAATCACGTGACGTCGCGTCTGAGTGACGCGGCGCCACGTGATTCCCGGCTCGTTCGCGCCGGACGGCTCGTTCGGCCCAAAAAGAACTTTTGGCCAGCTTGGGGGGGCCTCCTGACCCCCCCAAGCTGGCCAAAAGTTCTTTTTGGGCCGAACGAGCCGTCCGGCGCGAACGAGCCGGGAATCACGTGACGCCGGCGTCACTCGACGTGCCGCCGACGTCACATGCTTCTCGCCAAGGATTGCAGAAATGGCGTCCTCACTCCTCGCTCCATCACCAGGGAGTTGTGGTAAGTCGGGGGGGGGGGATTAAGGAGGGTGAGGGGGTTTATATTTTTATTTTGGCTCAACAATCGCGATTTCCCACATATCGAACATATCTATGTTCGATATGTGGGAAATCCGATCGTTTATGTCGAATCAATTTTTTAAGTAAAAAAAAAATATGAGTTGCGTTTTACTAATGCGGTCAATCCGAATGCACACCCCTAGGATCCTTTATTTGTATGCAAAACTGGTCAGATTCTTCAGGTAAGCATTAACTGGGAGAGGCAAGATTTGCTTTCCTTTTACCCCCCCCTCCCCAAACACATTCCCCCTTTTCCTTGCTTCACTGAAAAACGACAAACATCTTTATTTGGTCAAATAAAGGCCGCAGTTTATTTACACCAGACCCGAGCCCCATAACTTTATAACAAAGCTAAAACATGACCCCCCCCCTTGTAACATCCTTCTTAACCTGTCCCCCACCTCATCCCAGTGGTAGAGCTCCACCTGTATCCTCCAGACCTCTTACCCCACCTCGTCCGAGCGTGGGTAAGTGATATCGCCTCTGAGCATCGGCCCCCCTCTTGCTCATTGGCCATCTCGTGCAGCAGCCCCCCGCACTGCACAAGATTCTCCCCCCCCCCCCCCCTTTTGCATACCTTTTAACAATACAATAAATCAACATTTGGGCTCGGGTTTACCGCCCTAGAACAATGACAACGCCGCGTTGTCACTGTTCCCCCCCCCACTGCGGCCCCTATTTCTGGTAATAGCATGCTCCAGACCCTCCTGCAATGCATTATTGAATAGATCAATTCCAACATCAGACAAATGGACACCATCTGACCTAAATAAACCTGGAATCACCTCCCAAGACCACTCATGCCTCACCCAAAACCCACCCTGTCTCACCAACCACTTCCCTATTTGTTTATTCAGTTTTCTGACACCTTTGTACCAGAGTGGTGACTCCAAAAATTTAAACCTCACAATTATGTCAGGCCACCCCAACATAGTGTTAGGCAACACGTTCAAAATGGTGTCTAAATCCTTCCTGATTTTAAACACCATTTCCTTGCACGACCACTCTCCAATATCATTTCCCCCCAAGTGTATTAACAAAATATTTGGCTTTTGATGTTCAATCATCCATTTTTTGCAAAAAGGATAACAATCCATCCCACTTCATCCCGCAACGACTCAACCATTTAATGTTCCAGTTCAGCGCTTCCAACTCGAGATGTGGTCCATACGGCCTCTTTACTGCTCTCTGCTGCGCCCAATGCACAAAAGAATGGCCCACAACCCTGGCACATTCTTGCACCCCCCCCGACGTACACTCCATTCTTTTTCACTCAACGCACAATAAAGCTCTGGAATTTGTTGCCAGAGAAGGTAGTTAGTGCAGTTAGTGTAGCTGGGTTCAGAAAAGGTTTGGATAAGTTCTTGGAGGAGAAGTCCATTAATGGCTATTAATCAATTATACTTAGGGAATAGCCACTGCTATTAATTGCATCAGTAGCATGGGTTCTTCTTAGTGTTTGGGTAATTGCCAGGTTCTTGTGGCCTGGTTTTTGGCCTCTGTTGGAAACAGGATGCTGGGCTTGATGGACCCTTGGTCTGTCCCAGCATGGCAATTTCTTATGTTCTGCAAAAGAGACATAACTGTTAATACCTCTCTCTGATACCTCCCCTCCCCCCTTGTATGGTTTTTTTTGTTTGTTTTTTTTTATTACAAGCCCTGTCTCACATAAGACAAAAAGGCTTTCGACTTCCACCTCCCTATGGATTGTATTGCCTCGCTAGGGCAACCACTCTCCGCCGCCGATGTCACCGCACCGATCCTGAACGAATGTGAGGTATAACACTGCGAATTCCATCCCAAGACCCCCAAGACTCTTTTCAGCACCTGCACAAACTGATACACCGTCAACAGCGATCCATCCTGATGCACTAAAAATGAACCCCCTACTCTAGGTCTCACCTCCACAAAATGCTGAGTATTGCATACTGGACACACCAACCTATCTACCGCTGGCACCAGAGTCACAAATTGCCCCTTACCCTGTTGATCTACCTTGGAACGGTGAATGCAAATTGTCACTGCCGTGTTGCAAACCCACACATTCTTTAACATTATTCCTGTCCCCGCTGTGTTTACTTTTGAAGTTGCCACTAACTCCCTCACTCTCATTGCCCCGAAAAATGCTAGCACACAAACTGTCCGGAACAGCAACACCTCATAACCTGACCAGCATACCTCCTGTAAACGCCCCACTAGTACTATAAGTTCCTCATACCGGATGGGAAGCCTCCTATCCGAAGTGCACCCTCTCTCCCTGGTCCAGCCTCCCACTGATACTCTAGGACACTTTGCTGACTGCCTGTTAATTACTTGAACTATTCCCAAAACAAAACTCTTCTATTTGCTAACTGCCGTCCCCATATATTCAACGCTACCACTATCGGGAATAGCTCCAAGAAATTAATATTCCTAAGCAACCCTTCCATTCTTCCGGCCACCGTTCAGCACACCACTTTCCTTGAAAATAAGCTCCAAACCCATACCCCCCCGCTGCATCAGTGAAAAGCTCCATATCACAATTTGATACTTCCGCGCTCTGCATAATGCATACCCCATTAAAAGATTCCAAGAAAACCTCCCACACCCCCAACTCATCTTTTACCCTACGGGTCACTCTGATATAATGATGACTGGCCCTCACCCCCACCGTGGTGCTCGATAACCTCCTGATAAACGCCCTTCCCATAGGAATTACCCTGCACGCAAAATTCAATGCACCAATTAACGACTGCATTTGCCTTAACGTGACCTTAGAAGCCCTTCGTATACTCTGTACCAAACCTTTTAATCTCAGCACTTTCTCCACCGGCAATCGCGACTCCAAGGCTACCGAATCGATCTCGATCCCCAAAAATTTGAGCCTAGATACCGGGCCCTCCGTTTTATTGGTAGCTACTGGTACTCCCAGTGCTGAATCTACCTGCAAAACCCTTCCTTGACATAAATTTGTTTTAGCTGGACCCACAAACAAAAAATCATCAAGGTAATGCATAATACCCGTGCATCCCGTACTTTGCTCAACCACCCACTGCAAAAATGTGCTGAAAACTTAGAAGAAAGCACACGACACCACGCAACCCATCAGTAAACACTTATCTATATAATACTGACCCTCAAAACAGAATCCCAGCAAAGAAAAACAACCTGAAGGCAGATTCAATGTCTACTTTTGCCAATAGAGCCCCCTTTCCTGCTTGTTTAACTAAACTAACTGCCTCGTCAAAGGAAGCATAACGCACGGAACAAAACTCTCTAGGTATATAATCATTCACTGACTTACCCTTAGGGTATGATATGTTTAAAATTATACGAAACTTACCTTGCTCCTTTTTTGGAATCACTGCCACTGGAGACAAATGCATATTTACATATGGCTGCAATCCAAAGGGCCCTGCCACCCGCCCCAACTTAACTTCTGCTCTAATTTTCTCCCTAGCCACAGCTGCATGTGTGCTTGCTGACCTTGCATTCTTACCCCCTACCCCTTTTCCTGGTCCCATATATGGAATAACAAAACCTTTACTGAACCCCTCGTATAAAAAAAAACTAGCAACCCTCCTATCTGGATATTGCCCTAACCAGTAATCCATTGCATGTAAGGAAACTGGGGAGTCAGCTTTGCAACTCAAATCCTTATGCTTTACTTCCCCCACCCTGTGCTCCGCTAGCTCCCTTCGCACATCTGACAGCTGAATGAGCTCCTCCGCAAGTGGAACATGCGGGTCGGAACTTGCAGTCGGGGAATAAGCAGGCAGCTTTGTTAAACCGCCAACACACATCATTCCCTCCTCCTGTTGCTTTGTTCCCGGAACTGACTTTACTACCCTGTCCTCCCACACGAAAGGAACTTCCCATCCCGCTATTCCCTCCTGACCCAACCCCTCCTCCAAAACTACTGCTCCCTTGTCCCACCACCTTTGAACCCTTTGACCCTTGTCCCACCACCATTGAACCCTTCGACCCCTTATAAGTCATTTGGGTTAGCCACAAGTTAATATCCTGTGAACCCCAAGATATGCCTCTACTACCCTCCATTTTGTCCCGGAATTTTTCATCGTAGTTGAGCCATGCCCAACCCTCATAATCCCAGAACGCGCCCAGTATGCTGCCCGCGTAAGACAGCAATGCTCCGTATTGCGATGCATCATAATGCCCTACCATGCTAGCCAGGCGTAAAAAACCCCTCACCCAATTCACTATGTTCTTCCCTACTTTCGGACCACCTGCCTTCTTATTCTTCTTCTTATCCTTCTTCTTACCCTTCTTAGCTCCTCTCCTCCCTTCCAATAGCCTAAAAATATTCACCGAGAAAACCCCTTCGGAGTTTTCTCGGTACTCCTTCCCATAATTCCACTAAAGTTGCACTCGCTGAGTTACCCTCCCCATGCTGCGGCCCTACGCCTAAAACCTCCTTGTATTTGGCACTCGCTTCGGAGGAGTCCTCAGATGAGTCAGATGAACTGGACCACGAACTAGATGATGACACCTCCCTTTTCCTTTTCGACTTCCCCTTCTTAAGCTTCCCCTCCTTTTCTTTCTCACCTGTGCCTGCATGCACGTCCCTCTCATGACTGCTTTCATCAAGCCATCCTCCTATCCTGGCGCTGCTGCAATCACGACCTGGCTCCTCATGCACGAACTCCCTCTCTCTCCAGGCTTCTTGTCTCGAAGTCCCCGGCCTGGCTTCCTCTGCTGCCTCTGGAAGAAATGAAACCTCCCCAGCCCTTCTGTCCCTCTGTGCCCTTTCCAAAGCACATTGAAACCCTCTGAAACTCCGCACACCTAAACTCCTTTCCTGTAACACTCCCCCCCCCTTCACGCCACTCTCTGCGAGCCCGGCCGGGCCTGCGCTGGGCACCATCCCACTGGTCATAAACTCCCTCCTCCTCCCTTCCGGCCATCCACCAAAACTCTCGGAGGCGCCCAAGTTACCAATATCCCTCTTACCCATATTCTGTATCCAGTTCCCACCATCCCTTCACCGAACTCTGCCCTAAACGTCTCCTGTCTCCCCTTAGTAAGCTCTCTTTGGCTTCTCTGACTCATAATTGCTGCACTACTTGTTGGCACTAACTTGCCCCCTTCCCACCTGTGGTGAACAGGGGGGGGGGGGCTGCACTACTAGACCTGAATCCCGTGCACTAAGAATTCCCTGTCCTGTGCCTGTTACGTCCCTCCTACTACCCTTCTTACATCAACCACCTTGTGCAACAACCTGCCCCGGCTTCCCTGTTCCTACCTCACCCATCAACCTAACAGCGCCTCTCCCCGCTGGCGCAGACAACTGCCTTGCCTTTCCTCTGGAACTATTGCCGCGCTGCACCGGTTTTCTGTACCCCTTCCCCTTACAAACCTCTGCTTTCCTGGCAGGGAGGCACACTGCCCCCTCGACCTCCTGCACCTGCGAATCTATCCTAACAGGGGGGGCCCCATCCGACAGGAAACTAAATTCCAGGGCAGATGCATTAAGGGAAATAGCATCCGCTGCTTCGGAGGGGGGGTCCCCATCCCGGATCCTCTAAGTCTGTCGAGATAATTTCCACATCGGCAGACTCGGAGCCACTCTCCCCCGAATCTGCCGCCATAATCGTCTGCGACTCTGATAAGGTGGGCGGGGGTAACGTGGCGCGCTGGGGCGCCGGCTGAGCTGCATCACTGGCGCAAGCCAAATTAACCGCCCTCGGTCCCGTCCCTCCGTGGCGCGCGAGCTGGCCCGGGAGCAAGCCGAAGCAGCAAGCAGGACATGCGATGCGGAGGGGGGAAACTGCCTCCTCCCTGCTAAACTCCTGCCCACGCAGCAGAAAGCCGCCACGCTCCCTCTCTCTCCTAGACATAATAGAGGAACACGGGGGAGGGAAACCCACCTCACTCTGATACAATTCCCACCAGGAGTAAGGATATCCTGCCTGGTCTAATCTATTAGGTGACTTAACTATTATT
Organism: Rhinatrema bivittatum; assembly: GCF_901001135.1. NCBI lineage: Eukaryota > Metazoa > Chordata > Amphibia > Gymnophiona > Rhinatrematidae > Rhinatrema > Rhinatrema bivittatum. The sequence goes on from NC_042615.1 coordinate 93,783,597, forward strand.
TATTCAGAAATAACTTAAAAGTCTGCTGATTTTTTTTTTTTTTTTTTTTTAAACCTACTGAATCTCCACAGAAAAGCTTCTTGCCTGCTGCCTCGGCCGTTTCCCTGCCAACTGAGGCTGAGTAATGGCTGCTCCCACTGACTCACTTTCCTCGTCCAATCCCTGGTCTGCCTTTAAAATTCCTGTACCCTATTGGCTCCCTACCTAACCCCCTCCCCCCCCCCCTTCCTTTCTAATTCCTCCCCTTTGTTTTTCTTCCTCACTAGGGCCTCGATCTCTTGCCGCCCGTTATTTTTGCAGTGTGAGACAAGCTCACCCTGCTTTAACTTATCTTAGTTTCTGGCAAAGAAGTTAACCACTTCGCTCCCGAGCACAGGGCTCGGGGGGGGGGGGCACGCGCGGGAGAGGGAGCATAAGTGTGTAATAGATGACAGGCTCGCTCTAACCCCGCCCACAGTATACACCAAGGCAAGGCTCAGCCGCTTGTTTGCCCAGAGATCGGATCCAGGATTACTGCTGCTGCTGCTCCTAGTAACAAATTTACCTCGGAGACAGCGGAAAAAAAAAAATCCCGCAAAAGACAATAACAAAAAGAAAGAGAAATCCTTCCCTGCTGTGAAGAAACCACGTGGATTTAAGATACTTCCTGGTCTGTATCTGATTCCGCACAGCAGAGAGCAAAAGCTGGGAAAAGCAACACAAAAAGTCGGTGTGTCCTGGGGAGACCATCCGAGTGAAGAGAGAGAATTTAAAACAACATAATCTCCCCCCCCCCCCTCAAAGCCCAGGTGGAAAGTTTGCTGGCGGGGCACCGCGGGGGGAGGTAGAGGGCAGCGCTGTCTCCTCACCGCCCAGGATGCGGCTGAAGATCGGCTTTCTCCTGCGCTGTCTGCTGATCGTGGGCACTTTTCTGGGGCTGGTGGTGCTCTGGGCTTCGCTGTCACCCAAGGACACCGATGACCTGCCACTGGCCAGAGTCCGGGTGAGTGCTAGCGCCGCTCCTGCCATTCGGGCTTTGGGCTCTTGAGGGACTGGGGGCGGGAGGGGAGAACTGTGGCGTCTGAGCTCTTCCCAGGAGGGGCCGGGGGGCATCCTTGCCCTTCCCCCCCCCACTGTGGATCTATCGGGGAGGGGAGAAGGGCGTTGTTGTCATGGTGACATGGTAGCGCTGCGCTGTTGGGCAGGGGGAGGCCGCCGCGGCCTGTGCCGCTCCCAGGCCAAAAGCGAAAGGACCCGAAAGCCTGCGACCGGCCCCCCTGTCGTCTTTGAGGCCTGGGGCGTACTGCAGAAGAGGTCAGGACGGCCGGGAAAGCCTTTTCCGGTGGTTCTGTGTGCGGGGACTGGGGCAGCTCTGGAGGTATTAGCTGCCCGTACAGATCTCATCTGGGTGTATGGGTGCGCGCGCGTGTGTGTACGGTATCTGTCTGTGTGTGTATATATATATATATATATATATATAGCGTGCGCTTATAGGGACACACACGATTCACTGTGGAAGTGAGAACGGGAAAGAGTAGCTCCCAGCAGATCTATATATACACTCTCACACTCAAACAGTTAATCCTGCATCCTAGTATCCTTTTCACCGTTGTTTTAAGGCTTTGGGAGTGCGAGGTTTTCATTTTTAGACTATTTAAGTAAGATTTATATTTGTGAAATTATTCACCGTTGTAGATGCATGCATACAGAAAAACGATTTTTGTGCAGGTGTTCCTACTTTTTAAAAAGTATTTTTAAGAAGTGGGATGTTTTAAAAATTGTCAAAAAGCTGCTGAGACACAGATCTTTTTTTTTTTTTTTTGCTGGTTTTCATGGTTCCATTAACAATGTTTCCTTCATATTTTTCCCCCGAAGGTAAAAAGTGAACATTTTTGTAGTTTTCCAGGTGAAACATTTCATACACCATTAATCAGAGATTTGGGGCCCCTTTACCTGAGGTTTTCTCTCAATTTGTATCTGGCAAAAAAAAAAAATGCTTAGTACACATTCTGGTAAGGTCTCATTCAAATAGGACTTTTTACAATGCTGTGTCTTTGAAAGAAACCTTTGAATAAGGCCAGTATTAGGGAAACTGAATGAAACCCTGGATTTTAGTAGCCCATTGAAAATGTGCATTTATGAAAACAGATGTATATTTCTGATGGGTTCAGAAAAGATGACATGATTGATAATAGAATGAACTCTTTCTTTTCTGAGTACAATCAGTAATAGGTGACAAAGTGCAATAGAGGACATTCTCAACAAATCTTTTTTTCTCTGTTTTTGAGGATGCTTTTATAAATCTGTTTTTCAATTTCTCCTTGCTACATATGCAGCCTTACTTGGCAGATGGTACTGTGGCTTTACTCTGGAGCTCTTTGGTTTGTGTTCTCTGATCTGCTACTGGAGTCACTAATGTGGATCACTTAGGAAAGAAAGTTACCTTTACCTTGGTATACAGAAGAGAAAAGAGGTGGAAGGGGGAAGGTTTCTCTTTGCCTTGATTTCCATGATTTTTCTCCCAGAGTATGAAAGCTAAGGGGGTAATTTTTAAAAGGATTTACTCACTTAAAAATTAGTTTTACATGTGTAAATTTGAATTGTCAATAGATTTTATGCCCATAAGAGCACTTTAAGCGCATAAATGAGTTTTAAAAAATTACTACGATATGTTCTATTTTTACACAAGTAAATCCTTTTGCAAATTATCCCCTTATTACATAGAATAAGATGTAGTTCCCTCTCCCTTTTTCTCTATAAATCGATGCAATTTGTTTCTGGGAAGAGAATATCTACAAGGCTTTATATTTTCAGATTTTATTTTGCCAGGAATTTAATGTTGCAAATTTACAAAATAATTTGGTTTTAATTTAGCAACAGAGAAAATCTTGTTTTGGACCTGCTGAATTTGAGACTACCTGAGGCTCCCCCTTCCCGAGTTGAGCACCCACACACAGGCCTGGATTTAGGCATAGGCATCAGATATGGAAGGCATCAAAAATCTAGGCCAAAGAGACCCCGGCTTCTGCTTGCTTTAGGGCAGTGTGGCAGCACAGCCTTCAAAGGGGACCCCTACCTATGTGCTCCGAAATCTTAAATCTGGCCCAGCCGACACACACATTCACAGTATGATCTTCTGTCCTCAATTTGCAGCTTTTCTCCCACTGCCAACACTCAGTGCTGGTACAGAAGGCGAAGCAAAGTGCTGTTTTAGGCTTTTGTCCATCAAAATAAAACCAGTTCTTTTTAGAAAAAAAATGTTTAAAGTGTAAATGAAAGGCCCTGTTTAAAAATTTGGGGCTGTCATGATGCCAGATCTACAAAACAGGCTTTGTAAATTTTGTAGCCTCATTTGATACTGTATCTGGAGTGTGTGTTCACCTGGCCTCATTTGAGACATCTTTACCTGAAGTGCAGAGTACATTTCTCAAAGGTAGCTGTAGAGTGCAAGTTAACTCGCATTTCTGAGACTGTTAGTTTATGATGCTGTGACTGCTTGGTTTTGGACCTGGAGTTGTTCAGTGCGGAAATCGGGATTTTTGCTCAGAACATGGTTTATTTATTTATTTAGTTTCTTTTTTATACCGAAGTACAGCAGAATGCCTTCACTCTGGTTTACAGTGAAAAGCAACTTCATACATAAAACGTGTTCATAACGCACATAAATGTAGATAACAATTATATGCATAAATGTTTATATTATATGCATAAATGTTTTTTTTATGCACACTTTTGCATACCATTGGCTTTCTGCATTAGGAGTTAACTCTTCATTTAGTGTGTGAGTAAAGAAAATGAGTGCTGAAATTCAGCACACTTTTTTTTTTTTTTTTTACTAACATCCAATTATATCAGCCTCTTTGAGAGTCATGGGGTCATACTAGTTAAATCACAGAACCCATATGATCTACTGAAACTTATCTTTAATCTCTGACCCAAGAGTTGCGTTTCAAATGTTAAACCCCTGCAGGTTTAACTCTGGTTGTTTTTTGTTTTTTTTAATACACCTCTCTGCACTGTGAATAATGGCTGGCCCCTTAATTTAAATGAAACTTGCATGGAGGTGTGCTCATTTTAACATGCATTTTTACTCATGTTCTAGCACATAGTTTTTGAGTCCTAAAACCCTTATTTAATCATAAGTAAAGTTTAGTTCAGAAAAATGTGTGCTAATCTTAGTGCATTTTATTACATTGGTCCTTTTTAGAGATATTCTTTTTTTTAATTTTTCAAGTTGGCCTTTGCTTTCACATAGTGGTTCTCCCTTAAATTTTACAATTTCTTGTGTTTACTGTTTAGAAAACCTGACATGGGCAGATAAAACCTTTTGAGGCTGTAGGACTTTTCAGTTACAACTGCTGATCCACCCAGTTAGCTGGGTGGATCAGCAGTTTATTATTTATTAAATTAGATTTTTTTTTTTTTTACCTACTTGCTTGCCAGAAATGCACCAAGCGAGGAACAGCATCAGAAACTGATAATTGTGAGGTGGACCTATTTTTCCTAAGCAGGAACAGTGCCTTGTGCAGTTTCGAAGTGGGTCAAGGGTGGGTGTGGTGTCCACGGGGACCTGAGGATTCAGACAAAAGCATTACGTACTGCTCTAGTGTTTGGGATTTTTTTGTGCTGCCATTTACCTATTCAGTGCCAGGCAACCTGTGGCGGGTCATATAGGGTGCGCAGTGGGACAGTGTGGTCCGCGACCGCCCACAGGGGGCTGTGTAGGGCATTCTGAGGTGCAGTGCCCTGGGAGGCTGGACTCCTCCTGTTCCTGACTTTCTCCAGTTCCAAGCCTTCCGAGTCTTCGTCTCCAGTTCCAAGCCTTCTGAATCTTCTTTTGAGTTCCATGTCATGCCATGTCCTGTTCTCAGCCTTCATCTGTCCTTACATACAAGCCATTCCCAAGTGGCAGGTCCGAAAGGACTATCAAGTGGCCAGAGGGCTACCCCTGAGACCAGCATTGCATTGTTGGGTCTCACTCTGTGCGTTCAGGTTCAGCGGAGGTTTCGAGTTAGACTCATTCCAGGCTTCCAGCTGTGTTCCAAGATTCAAGCTATGTTCCAAGTTCCAAGATACGTTTCAAGACTCGGCTATTTTCCAAGACCAAGCTATGTTCCAAGTTCCGAGTCCAGCCCGTGTCCCAACCGCTTACCTCCCATTGTGTCTTCCTTGGAGTCTCGCTCTGGGGTCGCACCATGGTTCAAGGGCTCTCTCCTCGAGCAAGCGACTGCATCCCCCGCACTCACAACAGCTTCTAAACTTGTCTTACATAGGAGAACACAGTGTGTTAGCCACCTGCTTTTTTTTTTTTTATTACTTTCTCCAGGGACAAGCAGGATGGCAGTCCTCACATAGAGGTGAATTTTCAAAGACTCGAGTGCGGTTCCCAGCACCCACACATGTTATAAAATTGGTTACCCGTGCGCACACGCGTACAATTTTATATCTATGCATGCGGGGGGGGGGGGGGGGGAGTATTTTGTTAAAAACGCAATCGGGCCTTTGCCCAGTTCCTTCCCAGTCCGCTCAAATAAAGGAACAGACTGGAAGAGAACTTCCCTTTCTCCCCAAGATAAGCAGGATGGTAGTCCTCACATGTGGGTAACATCATCCGATGGAGCCCGGCACGGAAAACTTTTGTCAGTTTCTAAAAACTTTGACTGGCAGACTGAACATGCTCAGCCTACTGCTATCCGCGCATCCACACGAGGTCCCCCTTCAATCTCTTCTTTTCCGTGGTGCAGTAGCCTCGCAGTGGTGGAGCTCCAACTCCTTGAAATTGTGTTTTCACTTATTTGGGTGTTTTTCTGCAACGGTTCCCCTTTGCGATTGGTATCCCTCCATTCTGGTAGGTACCCTTATATGCATTTTTTTTGTCATTCTTTGCGCTCGATTCCCGACTTGCCGTCGGTCATTGACAACGCGCCGGCTCTTTTTCGATTGTGTCATCAGTTTTCAATGGTGCCCCCAGTGCTTGTGGACCATCTCCATCATGGGTCTGCATGAGGTATGTATCCTCTGCCTAGGGGCCTTACACGACATCCGAGGGTGTCGTTTGTGTGACCAAATGACACCCAAAGGGCGTCGAACGTGCTTGGATAAAATGGAGAAGCTCTTCAGGTCTCCAAAATCTTCCACTCCGGCTTCATGTCCTCGACGCCCAAGGACCGCAGGGAACTATCTTTGTCCCTTCCACTGGCGGTCCCTCTATCCAGTACCTCTAAGGATTGGGGAGAGGGAGATCAATCCTCTGTGGACTCTCTCCTCCTGCAGACATCGGGGTCATCGTTGTTCTCGGCACCGGGGGAGAGACTGGGCTGAGTACCGAAAGTCCAGGAAGCATCGACATCGGTCACCGTCTTGTCATGGTTACGGTTCCAGAGCAGCATTGGTGGCTGCCGAGCCACCATCGAAGCAGCACTGCCCACCGGAGGCCCCATCCTCCGGTGCTCCCAGTAGCCCAAGGCGTTCTCCATCAACTCCGGTGCAGGGCGTCATGCCACCTCATGGACCTGAGGATGTGCCGGTGATGCCTCGTCCCCCTCTATTAGTCCTGACCACCCAGGTCTTCCAGGAGGAGCTGGACCGCAGGGTGCAATCGGTGCTCAAAGTGCTCCAGAGTGTTGAGCTGCCGGTGACACCGGCCCCCATACTGGTGCCCGAGCCTTTGCCATCGATGCTCATGCCCATGCTGGATTGTCTGGATGTCTTTCTCTGTGCCCTACCAATGTAACCGATGCCCGAGAGGCCCTCGATGCCTCCTCGGCCACTGATGCCCTCCACCGGAGCGATCTTGATTCCTGGGTTTTTTGAGGAAGATGAGGCCTCAGGGACCGGGCACCCTTGCCCATAGTTCCCTGGGCCACCGCTGGTTCCCCCCTGTGTACTGCGGCCGATGCCTCCCTTGATGCCGGGGTTCCATCCATGCCGTTGGTGCCCCAGCAACCTCCGGTGCCCTTGGGGCCCAGGCCTGCTGCCGCTCATAGCCTCGGTGCCCAGGCCCCAGCGAGGAGGAGGGTCCTTATGACCCATGGGGCAATGACTCTTTGGACTCATCTTCAGAGTTTTCCAACTGCCAGAGCCTTCCCTGCCAGAGGAATGGCGTCTCTCTCCGCCCGAAGACTTGTCAGTTGCCAGCTATGTAAGGGCAATGGTAGAGGCCAACCCCTTCCAGCTCCTGTCGGAGGAGGATACTCATCATAAGGTGCTGGAGGTCCTCCAATTCATCGATGCTCCCAAGGAAATTGTGGCAGTACCTGTCCATGACATTTTTAAGGAACTCCTCCTCCATATGTGGGAACACTCTGTGTTGGTGTCCCTGGTAAACAGCAAGGCTGATGCCACCTATCTGGTGCAGCAGGCCATGGGCTTTGAAGGGCAGCACCTCCCCCACCAGTCGGCCTTGTTATTCTAGCCTTCTTCTTCGCCATCGCGGGGATGGGATCCCACGATGGCCTTGCAGCTGCGGCCCTCCTCTTCGCCATTGCAGGGATGGGATCCTGTAACAGGTTTTAATATGTCCCCCCCACCCCCACCCAAAATATAAGAAAACCACACAAAATTTTGTGGGTTTTCTTATCATTTTGGCGCCCTCCCAAAACGCGACGAAATAGGAAATATCGTCTCTATTTCCTATTTCATCGCAAACGAATGCACATTCCTAGTACTTTCGCCATTGCACGCTAGAGTATGCAGCACCAGAGACTGTGCTTGCTCTGTTGCAGCCTCTGTCCTCTGGAACTCTTTTCCAGAAGCTTTGTGCCTGGCTGACTGTTTAAAATCGTTCAAGACTTTACTGAAAACATGGTTGTTTAAACAGGCATTTTATTAGCTTTCTGAACGTTAATTCAAGAATTTCCTGTTGACTTCTTTTTACAGTCATGATTTTGTTTTATATGTTTGTGGTGTGTATAATTTATATTTTGTCCGTTTCATTTCTACATCGCCTAGTGCTTCATTTTAGGCGATTTAATAAATGTGACTAAAGATAAAGATCTAACTTGATTAGGTTAAGCCTGTTAACCAGAAACAAAACAAATGTTTCAGATGTTGTTCCATCCAAATATACAGGGCTTCTTGGGTGAATTTGCCCAAGGACGGTTCCACTCTGCTGTTCATGTCTTTCCATATCCCTAGAGTCAGCTCAGCAGTAGAGCTTTAAAGGCTGTATCTATGATCCCCTGCAGCTAGCTGCAGGTGATTAGTCTCTGGGATTTCTTCCTGTCAGGCAATTTCCCTGGGGTCCTAGTGCACTGATTTGCCAGTCTGGATGTGTGCTCCATCACACACAAATTCAATATTATAAGCAAACCACCTCAAAAAGTTAAAAAATAAATTAAAAAAAACCACAGCATATTTACCTGTGTTATATTCTCAATGTAAATTATCCATAAGCAATGTTAGGTTTTAGTATTAAACGGCTCATGGAAGCCTGACTGGTATTTATGTAGCAAAGATATTGATTCAGTGTCTTCTAACAATTGAACTGTCAGTACTGTTGCAACCGTCCCTTCCCGACGGCTTCACTCCACCTACCTTTCTTTCTTTGCACCTCCTCTTGCTATGGATGGACGCCTGGCTGCCGTCTGCCTGCCGTCCTCTCCGGCGTCCCCGGACTGGCTTGGGCGCTGCCTCCCGCCATGCTCTGCTGGTACCTTAGGGTGCACGTGCAGCGCGGCCCTCACTCTTATTTCCTACTTGGCGCGAACCTCAGGGGCGTCCCCCTGTGATGACGTCACGCTGCCCGGATATTAAAAGCCTACGATGTTTGCTAGCCTTTCAGTTAGCAAGGGGATTTTTACGGATGGGATTCACTCTCCGTACCCAGCTACTCTGCTTCTCCAGTTTTCCATTGGACTCTTAACGCTAACGGGGTACCCGCTCCTCGGGGGCCTCACTTGCTTTTCAAGTCGCTATCAGGAAACCGGTATTCGCTCCTCGAGGGCCCATGTTCCCTGACTTGCTGCCTGCCCCTACCTTCTCTTCTGCCTGGAAGGATTCGCCATCTTCAACACCAGTGAGTACTACCATCTTCACCTCAGAGCTGTTCCCTGGAACCAGGTACTCGCTCCTCGAGGGCCTGCCTCCGTTACAGCCTTGGTGCCATCTCCTACGTGGAACCACTGCGTGAGTACATCACTTTCAAGCCTCTCAGCTCTCAGGGATCAGATACTCGCTCCTCGAGGGCCTGCTCTCGCTATCCTGGGGTTCTCCATATTGGGGCTCTGTGCATATTCCACTGTACTCGTTATTCTCAGTTCTTTCCACTACAGCATTGCTACCAGAGGAGTTGCTGTTCCAGCGCCTGAGGGATACTAGCCCACCCGGGCTTCCTCTGCTGCTCACTACTGCCACCTCTGGTGGCTTCATCACATTGTCTAATAAAAGATCAATCTCTGTGTTTGTATGTCCTAAGCTGAGCCTGACCTGAGGCCCCTCACGGGACTTCCCCCCATGGGCGTGGTCAGCTGCCACAGTGTCCAAGGGTCCACCCAAACCTCACTAATTATAACAAGTACTTACTGGATACCTTGCTTAAAAAGGGCAAGTTTGAGATTGGATCACTATAGTTGACTGGTTCAAGGACAATTTATTTTATTTTAAATAAAGGTTTTACCAGCGCCTTCTTCAGAGTTTCTGGAACAATTCCCTCTGCCAGAGATTTATCCACTATAACCCCCAGCCTGTCAGCTAGTCCCTTTTTCATAGCCTTTACCAAGAAGAATGGAGAGGGATCCAAATCATACTGAGAAACCTTTTAATCTACCAAGAATTTCCAATAGTCATATTTTTTCTATTGGCTGAAAATTATTCCAGACCAGAATTATACATCCCTTAATATTACCAACAGAATTTCCATAGTTTCTTTTCACCGTCCTATCATCATACAGTCTAAGAGCTATAGCATTGTTGTTAATAGCCACCTCATGGCTCATCTCTGCTCCAAAATCAAAATCCTTGCAGTTAGAAATCTACTGCTTAGTGTGCAGCACCAGCAAAGAAAGTAAATAGAATGCTAGGAATTATTAGGAAAGAATGGAGAAAAAAAACAGAGAATATCATAATGTCTCTGTATCGCTCCATGGTGCAACCTCATCTTGAGTATTGTGTGCCATTCTAATCACCACATCTCAAAAAAAGATATAGCAGAGTTAGAAAAGGTACTGAGAAGGGCGGCCAAATTGATAAAGGGGATGGAACAATTTCCCTTATGAGGAAAGGTTAATGTTGCGCATCCTGTCCACGCTAGCCCACGTCCGGGCCTGCTCACCTTGTTCCTGCACTAGCAGGGCCCAGCCGCCCTCTCCCACTGCTGCTGCCAGCACTGCCCATCCGTGGCGGCGTTTCCTAGGCCCTCCACTTCGGGCCTAGCTCCAAGCTGGGGCGCGGCGTCCTCTCTGGCACCGGCCCCGCCCCTAGGTGCACGTGCGCGGACTGCCCGGTCCTTTAAAGGGCCAAGGGCATGAACCAACTCCACGGCGCAGCCCGATGATGTCACCTAACTTTGGTATATAAGCGAGGCCCTGTCCCCCAGGACCTCGCCTTAGCAAACGGGTCGTTCCATTCCTGTCCTGCACAGTCGCCCGCCCCAGGTCACATTCCTGTCGACCATACTCTGGACTACCGTTCCGTCCGGCGTCCACCTTCCACGGTGGCTGGGGGCCTGGCCCAGCAGGATGTCCATCTGGTATTGTACCGGGTCTACACCTCTGTGTCTCTAGTTTGCTGCGTTCCTGTGTTCTTGCCTGTCTTTGTGTTCCTACTTGTTCCTGTGTTCCAGTCCATTCCAGTGTTCCTTCGCCTCCATGTGTTCCAGTGTTCCAGCACCCTGTGTTCCTTCCTGTGTCCTTCCCAGGTAGTACCTTCTCGGACTGATCTTTTGGTACTGACCTTGGCCTGCCTGACTACTCTCTTCGTCTGCTGCCTGGAACTGACCTCGGCCTGCCTGACTACTCTCTTCATCTGCTGCCTGGAACTGACCCTCGCTTGCCTTGACTATGCTCGGACTGACCTTGGTATTGACCCCTACTTTGGCTGACCACTTCTGGACGGATACTCTGGCTTTGACCCTTGCGCTTCACTCTGACACTCTCTTCTGGCCTTCCGTGACTACTAGACCAACCTGCTTGGATTTCATCCATGGCCTTCGTCCGGCTAGATCCGCAGGCGCTGCCTGCCTTGCCCGGAGACCCTTCCTGGTGTTGCCTCCCTGAGGTCTCTGGAGCATCCTTTCTGCGACAGCCACTCTCCCTTGCTCGTGGTGAGCACACCCCTGCGCTACCTCTCCGGGAGACCATCTGAGGCCCACCTAAGTCCAGGCAGTCAGGCTGCCCAAGGGCTCAACCTGCGGAAACCCTGGACTGATATTGGCGAAGCTCCAGCTAGCCTCTGTCTCCTCGTGTGCTCCGCCTCCTGGTGGCAGGCGCTCTCTGGGTCCAACCAGAGGGCCGTACCAGTCCTGCAGCAGGCCAAGGGTCCACCTCCAGTGCAACAGTTAAAGAAGTTAAGACTCTTCAGCTTAGAGAAGAGACGACTGAGGGGACACATGATAGAGATCGATTGAGTGGCGTGGGATGAATAAATGTCAATTGGTTGTTTTCAAAAACTAGGGAGCACACAATGAAATTATGAAATTGTACATTTAAAACTAATAAGATAAAGTATTTTTTTTATTCAATGAATAATTAAGCTCTGAAATTTGTTGACTGAAGATGTGGTGAAAGCTGTTAGTGTAGCTGTGTTTAAAAAAGGCTTGGATAAGTTCCTGGAGGATAAGTACATAAACTATTATTAAGATGAGTTGCAGAAATCCATTGCTTATCCCTGGGATAAGCAGCATGGAATTTATCTACCCTTTGGGATCCTGCAAGGTACTTGTGACCTGGATTGGTCACTGTTGAAAACAGGATGCTGGGCTTGATGGAGCTTTGGTCTGACTCAGTATGGCAAATCTTATGTTCTTATGTTATTTTGTTCTTAATGGAGTCTGCAAATTCATTGCAAATATCTATTGTGGAAGTGATTTTTCATTTCCCTACTTGGAACAGATGCCCATTTCTTAGCTAATTGGAATAGCACCTTAGACTGATTCCTGAGGGATTCAATCAAATTATCAAAAAATAATCGTTTGGTCTCCCTTATCAATTTCTTGTATGTTACAACATGATCTCTTCATTTTAGTTTTGTCTACTCTGATCTATTTATTTATTTATTTTTTATTTAAAAACTTTTATATACCGGTATTAGTATGCATACATCATACCGGTTTACAATGTAACTTTAAAGGTAGAAATTACAATGAACAGGGAGGGCGAACAAGGAGGAGTATACAAAGAGCAGGAGGTGGAGGAATTAAAGCAATAAATAAAAACTGCAACGGACTATTTACAGGAATATACAAGGCGTAGGCAAGATACTTGCAGAAGTCGGTGTACTTAATCAGGGTAGGCTTGTCGGAAGAGCCATGTTTTAAGTTTTTTTCTGAACTTGGCGTAACATGGCTCTAGCCTGAGAGTGGTAGGGAGGGTGTTCCATTGTTTAGGGCCTGCAATGGATAGTGCACGGTCCCTAGTAGAGGAGAGGTGGGCTTTTTTCAAAGGGGGAATGGAGAGGGTGCCTTTGTTGACAGTGCGAGTGGGTCGTTCAGTGCGTATAGGACGAAAGGGTTCATCCAACCAATTGGAATTGTGCGAGTGGATGGACTTGTGCACTATGGTTAGAATTTTGAAGAGAATTCGGGATGCGATGGGGAGCCAGTGGAGTTCTTTGAGTATTGGGGTAATGTGATCAGCTTTCCTTGAGTTGGTGATGACCCTGGCGATGGCATTCTGGAGCATTTGTAAGGGCTTGGTGGTGGAGGAGGGTAGGCCAAGGAAGAGGGCATTACAGTAGTCCAGCTTTGAGGAAAGGGTGGCTTGGACGACGGTGCGGAAGTCATGATAGTGGAGGAGGGGTCTGAGTTTCTTCAGGATGTGAAGCTTGAAGAAACCTTCTTTGAGGATGGAGTTGATCTGTTTTTTGAGATTGAGTTGTTGATCTATGATAACCCCAAGGTCTCTTACTGTGGGTTGGGGTGTTATGACGTTGAAAGCTGGATCGTTGGAGATCGGTGGTTTGGGAGGGAGGTGAGGAGAGATAAGGAGCAGCTCTGTTTTGGAGGAGTTTAGAGCGAGGTGGATGTTGGTGAGGAAGTCATTGATGTTGGCAAGACATGTGTTCCAGAAGGCAAGGGCATCTGAGAGAGAGTTGTGAATGGGAATGACGATTTGAACGTCATCTGCATAGAGGTAGAATTTGAGGCCGAGGTCTGTGAGGAGCTGACATAGAGGTGTGAGATAAATGTTGAAAAGGGTGGAGGAGAGGGAGGAGCCTTGTGGGACACCTTGAGACAAGGGATAGAGTGTGGAGTTGGCGTTTCCTATCTTGACGGAGAACTTTCTGTTAGATAAGTAGGATTTAAACCATAGTAGGGCTAGGCCTGAGATGCCTATTTTGGATAGCCGGTTGATGAGGAGGTTATGGTTGATGGTATCAAAGGCAGCTGAGATGTCGAGTAGGGCGAGGAGGGTAACAGTTGCCTCGGTCCATGCCTATGAGTAAGTGGTCCGTGAGGGAGAGCAGGAGGGTTTCTGTATTGAGGTATTTACGGAAGCCGTATTGGGCTGGATGCAGAATGTTGTTGCTTTCTAGATATTCTGTAAGTTGGATGTTTACAATCTTTTCCATAATTTTGGATAGGAAGGGCAGGTTAGAGATAGGGCGGAAGTTAGCGGGGTCTTTAGGGTCTAGTGTTGGTTTTTTTAGGAGGGGCTTGACAATAGCTTGTTTAAGAGCATCTGGGACAGAGCCTGAAGAGAGGGAGGAGTTTATGATGTCTGCGATGGGTTTGGATATAGTGTTCGGGATGGAGAGGAGGGATTTTGTGGGAATGGTGTCTGAAGGGTGGGAAGCTGGTTTAAGTTTCTGAGAATAGATTCCACTTCTTTAGCGGAAGTCAGGTCAAGGGTTTGGAGGGTGGGTGAAGTGGGGGAAGGTTGGAGGGAGGGGGAAGGGGAGGTGGATGGAGAAGGGTGTTGAAATCTGCGGAGGATGTTGGTGATTTTTGTGAGGAAATACTGGGCGATTTCTTCGCTCTTAGTGGAGGCATCATTCTCAGGGATAGTGGGCTGAGAGGATTTGGTGAGGTTGGCAACATAATTGAAAAGGGCTTTCGGGTTGTACATGTATTGGTGGATCTTAGCTGAAAAGTAGTCTCTTTTTGTTTTGAGGGTGGTTATTCTATATTGGTGAAGGGTAGTTTTGAAACTTGAGGCGAGTTGGGGTGAGGGGGCTTTACGCCAGTTTCTCTCACGCTGCCTGAGGGTATTCTTTAGGGATCTTAGTTCAGTCGTGTACCAGGGTTGATGATTTTTTGTGGGTTGGGTAATGTTACGTCTGGAGATGGGGCATAGTTTGTCAGCAATTTCAAGAGTCATGCTGAGCCAGGATTTGATGGCAGTCTCTGGACTGGAGCAGTCAAGGCTAGTGGATGTGTTGGAAATGGCAAGAGCCAGTTCATCTCCAGAGCAGGGTTTCCTGAAGGTGAAGGTGGTGTTGTTTGAGGGAGTGGGGGTAGTAGGGAAGTTAAGGGGGAGGAGGGCTTTTATGAGGAAGTGGTCTGACCAAGGTACAGGGGAGCAGGTGGGGGGGTGGGATGGTAGGAAGCAGTGGTTGATGAATATAAGGTCAAGGGAGTGACCAGCTTGGTGCGTGGGGGAGGCAACAATTTGTCTAAGGCCTAGAGCTTGGAGTGCAGTAAGGAATGCCTCACAAGAAGGGGTAAGGGGGGTGGCATCGACATGGAGGTTGAAGTCTCCTAGTATGATGGAAGGGATTTCAATGTTTATGTTGGCAGATAAGAATTCAATTAAGGGGGAGGGGTCCCGTTCGATGGATCCAGGAGGGGCATAAATGAGACAGATTTGCAGTGAGGGGGCTTTGAAGAGGCCAATTTCTAGCTTGGAGGGTGATGTGGTGTGGGAGAGTTTGAGATTAAGGTGTTTCTTGAAGGCTAGGAGGATGCCACCTCCTCTTTTCTTGGGTCTTGGAATGGATAGGAATTCGTAGGATTGTGTAGGTAGCTGGTTCAGGAGGACAATGTCTGTTTCTTTGAGCCAGGTTTCCGTGATGGCACAGATGTCTGGCTTGGTGTCAGTGAGGAGGTCATTTAGGATGGGGGTTTTTTTTGGAGAGTGATTGGGCGTTGAACAGAATGATGGAGAGGGTAGTGAGTCCAAGGAATTGGTTGAGGGGGGTAGTGAGGATAGGGAGGAGGGATTTGTAGGGGGGGGGGGGTGGGACGGGGGGGATGGGAATGGGGGAGTCTGTTGTGGGGGAGGTGGATGCGGTTGATGTGTTGTGTGGTCATAGTGGGTGGGTAGGCAAAGGAGGAGGGAGGGAGAGGGGGTAGGTAAAAAGGAAACTGAGAGGATATAGGGTAGTACAAGGCGGGGATTAAGGTATCAAGGAGTTAAACTGAGAGAAGGGCACTGAGGAAAGGGCACAAAGCTGATTAGGTAGGGTAAGAGGTGTAAATAGTGTACCATGCAGGTTATACAATGCAGGTCAGACAATGCAGGTTATACAGCTTAGATAACATGCACAAAACTTCCACCAAAGCCTTTCCCACTTCATGCTTCAGGGACCTAAGGATGTTTGTAACCCATGGGGCAGATCTCTTGCCTCCCTTCTTTATAACCGCCTTAGGTGGAATTGCAGCTAAAGCCTGGCTGAGATTTGCATTCCAATTGGCTTCCAGGCTGTTTGAATCTTTAAAAGCATTGTTAGCTGACTCTTTGCACCCTTGCAATTCTAGAAGAATATAAATCTTTTGTTAAGCAAGCAATCTTACAGGTCCTAGTGTCCTCAGTAATCTGCATCCAGTTCTTGAATATAAATTAAATCAGATTTTTATCTTCGTGCTTGACCAGTCTTCACATATGGGATTTCCCTCCTCCACAGCTGATGGAGACAGAGGACAGATCTCGTTTATGACCTCACTCTGGGCTATAAAGAAAGTATGGTCCTTAGCCCACATCAGTAGTCTCTGTCTCCGGCAGCTGTGGACATGTGAGAACATCAGCTCCCAGATCCTAGGTTTGGCCTCTACCTGGTTGAATCCTAGTTGCTCCTGGGTCAACAGCCCTCTTTGGGGTTGATTTCCCCAGTGGAAGCAGTACTCGGGGAATCCCTGTTTGTCCCCTGGGATTAATCCCAGTACTCTTAGGGGTCTGGGGATTTCCTAGGGAAGGGTTCCTTAGATTGTATAGGAACTGGAGAGCAAGGCCACGCTTTAAAAAAAAAAAAAGAAAAAAGAAGAGAGGCTTTACTTTGACTGCAAGGCTGCAGGACTGTTCTTCTCTCTCTCTCCCCCTCCTACCCTCCCCTTCGGTGTTCAAACTTGAGTCATTGTTGAACTCAAAAATAGAGAAAAGTGGTCTGGCCTGTAAGAGGCAACAATGGAGAGCACTGTACATGGTGAAAACTGTCTGGGGCAGGCTCTGAGAGGATGTAGCACTGGCACCGCAGTGTTTGTCTTGGGGGAAGCATCATTGATAAAGGGAGAGCCGTGCCTCCTGAGGGAAAGCAGGAGTACTTTTTTTGTGCTGCAGTAGCATCTAGGGACATTGCGGACCTCAGGGAAGCCTCAGAGTAAGAAAAAAAAATAAGTAAAGAGGGAAGACCTGTAAAAGAGCAAAGACAGAGCCCCTGGTTGTATCAGGGGCCAGTTGCTCAGCCCAATGATACTCAACCATGTCCTTCTGACAGTGATACCAGTAGGTGGCTGCATATTGAAGTCCAGTAGGTCCTGGACATTGTGCAGCAGAGATATGCTCCTGAATGCGCGAGACAAGTTCCAGGAGTCCTTATGATCTCCTCATGTATGTCTCCACTCAAAGGAGAGGTGGTAAAAGGTACGCTGATGAAGTTGTGGGACCTTCAGGCTATTGTGCCAGTTCCCTACACAGGAGGGGGGGAAAGGCACCTACTCTGTATACTTTGTGATTCCAAAAAAAGACAGATCCTTCCTCCCAGTATTGGCTTTGAAAGAGGTCAAGACATGCCTGCACATGCCCCACCTTCGGATGGAGACGTTAAGATTGGTCATGTCATCATTGAGGGAAGGAGAGTACTTGGTTTCCCAGATGTAGCGGAAACATAATTTTGTTTTCCCATTCAGACTTCCACTAGAATCTTTTAAGATTCTGTATCTTGGGAGAACATTTTCAGTTTTAGGCATTACAATTTGGCCTAGCGATGGCATTCAGAACTTTTACCAAGGCCATGGTAATGGTGGCAGCAGCTCCGCCCAAGCAGGGAATTATGGTGCACCCCTGCTTAGATGATTGGCTCCTAAAGGCCAAATAGTTTATAGTTATAGTTTATAGTTTATTAGTTTTCTATACCGCCGCATTGGTGTTAGCCTTCGCAGCGGTTTACAATCGGCACAAGAAAGCTGCAGGGCCTCAGAGATGGTGGTCCATCTCCTACAACAGTTAGGCTGGGTAATGAACTATGCCAGAAGCAACCTCAGACTCTAGAATTTCTAGGAGCTCAGTTCAATACAAAAGAAGGGCTAGTCATGCTAACTGCCAACAGAATATTCACACGGTTAGACCAGGTACTAACTTTTCAAGGGCAGCATTTACCCAATTTACCCAGGGTATGGGTCTCACTGAAGCTGCTGGGCCTCATGACAGCATTACTGGATCTGGTCCTGTAATCAGTCCCATGGGCCAGAGCTCATATGATGCTACTTAGCAGTCCCTCTTCTCACACTAGTCTACTTCTTCCCAGGATAACCAGTGCTGGCTACAGATGCCTGGATTGGTGGCTACAGTCTTCAAACCCACAGAAAGGAGTGGCCTTAGAGCCCCCCAACTAGATCATAGTCACCACGGATGCCAGCCTGGGGGTATGTAGGGCCCATTGCCATGGCCAGTGGTCAGAAGAAGCAGCATGATGGTCACTAAACAGGCTAGATACAAGAGCTATCAGGTTAGAGCTCCAATACTTTCTCGTTTTAGTAAAAGGGAGAGCAGTAAAAGTTCTGTTGGACAATGCCATGTTTGTGGCATATGTAAACAAGCAGGGGGGGGGGGGGGGGTCACACGTAGATATACACTGGCACAAGAGGCAGCCCAGTTGTGTGAATGAGCGGAAGAAAATCTCCTGTTCTCAGCAGCATATATAGCAGGGAAGGAGAATCGCTACATCTGTTTTCTCAGCTGGACCAGACTGGACCCAAGGGAATGGGAACTGAGTCCAGAAGTCTCCCAGATTGTAGTGTATCAGTGGGGTCACCTGAGTGCAGATCTAATGGCAACATGGGCAAATACCAAGGTCAATGTGTTCTTCAATTGCAAAGCAGAGCCAGGCTCCAGTGGCATAGATGCACTCGTATGCATGTAGCCATGACTTAGTCAGTTCCATGTCTTCCCATCACGGCCGCTGATAGGCAAAGAGGGTGATAGGCAAAGAGGGTGATAGGCAAAGAGGGTGATAGGCTGATAGGCAAAGAGGGTGGAAGAGAGGGAGGACCCCCAAGGGTCCTCCCTCTCTTCCACCCTCTTCAACATTTACATGCTCCCTCTGACAAACCTCCTCTCCAACCTTGGCATTACACACTTCATCTACGCAGATGATGTGCAAATCCTCATCCCCTTCACCAATTCCGTACTCACTGCTCTCCAAAAATGGAATACCATTCTCGCATCCATAAACCAACTCCTCACTGACATGCACCTAGCCCTCAACCCGCAAAAAACTGAACTCCTCCTCATCCCCACTAAACATGCACCCATACCCTCTCCCTCCACTCTCCAACCCCTCAACTTCCTCTCTGACACAAGAAACCTGGGTGTTATACTTGACAACCAACTAACCTTCAAACCATATATCAAATCTATCCTTAGCAGCTGCTATTTCAAACTTCAAACCCTCAAAAAAACTCAAACCCCTCCTCTATTTCTCTGATTTCCGCACAGTACTTCAATCTATAATTTTCTCTAAAATTGATTACTGTAACGCACTCCTCCTTGGACTCCCGGCTACCTACATCAAACCTCTACAACTCCTCCAAAACGCTACTGCACGCATCCTCACAAATTCCAATAAGAAAGACCACATTTCTCCCACTCTCATTAATCTCCACTGGCTTCCCATTCACTCACGAATCATATACAAGACCCTCACCCTCATCCACAAAAGTATAACCAACGAACATTTCAACTGGCTAAACCCACCTTTCCTCCCTCGTACCTCCACAAGACCCACCCGCTCCTCTCTCCGTGGAACTCTCATCCCTCCTTCCATAAAATCCACAAGGCTCATCTCCACTACAAATAGGGCCCTTTCCCTCGCAGGCCCTTCCCTCTGGAACTCCATGCCCCTTGATTTACGCACTGAATCCTCCACACCCACTTTCAAAAAGAAACTTAAAACCTGGCTCTTCCTCCAAGCATACCCCCAATCATCATCATCTCCTACCAACACCCTAACCCTACCACCCTCTCATACCAACACCCCCACAGGACCTACACCTACCCCCTCTAAAAAAACAACAAACCCCACACCTCCTCGTACCAACACCCCCCCCTAAAGAACAACAAACCCCACACCTAACCTCCAGCACATAACATACGCCTCACAGCACAATCACACCCCTAGCACAATCGCACACCTCCCCTCACCTCAAGTACTAATTACTACGTACTCACACAACCTGTACATATCTATCGCCCTCTAACCCCATGTACATATTTTTTTTTTCCTTATGTACCTGTAATCACCCCCCCTTACCCCCTCCTCTGTCTCGACCACCCCCACCCCCCCTCCCTAAGCTATATAGTTATTCGCTTTATTCGCTTTGTTTTTTTGTGTTTATGTTACACACTGTTCCTTGTAAAGGCTTTCGCCTATATATCTTTTGGTTGTAAGTTATCTGTAAACCGGCACGATGTGCAAACGGTTGCCGGTATATAAAATCAAATAAATAAATAAAATGATAAAAAGAATAGAGACTGGGGTAAGGTCAAATACCCAGACCTTACCCCAGTCACATGGCTGTTGTAAGGTCAGGTCGGTGCCATTTTGGAAAATGGCGCTGTCCAGGCTGGGTGCAAGGGTGCACCTGGACTCTATGCTGGATCCTTTTAAAGGTTCGGGAGTTGAAGGTGGGAGCCCTGGGATTTTTTTTTTACTTTCGAGGGGATCTCTATCACGTGGGGGGTGGGGGTATGGCAGCAGGGGGATATCTGTCACTTATGAGGGTGGGGCTACATTTGCTGTTTTAGCTTTGGGAAGGGGGTGCCGGGGCCATTGGTGCACAGTTCTTTTTTAATTTTATTAACATTTTAGGTGAGTTGGGACCATCTCGGCTGGTGGCCCCAGGTTGAGATGGGGATCAGAACTGACCCCTGCTCTACTTCCTCATTTGCATGCTAATTGTTTTTTTTCAGGTCAGAGGTGGCCCCATGAGGTTGGAGCTCTCATTGTGTTAAAAGGCTGTTTCTCCGCATTCTTTTGTCCTCCGATGTTTAGCTGTGAGACAAAGGAACGTGCCATACAGCTGCAGTGCTTTTTTAGGGGAGGAGCTCCACTATCGTGACGACACCCCATCCCGTAAAAATCCAGCGCAGCTTAGTGCATCTGGGTAAGTTTGTACTTGAGGCAACAGAGGGTTAAGTAACTTCCCCAAGGTCACAAGGAGCGGGAGTGGGATTTGAACTCTGGTTTCCCTGGTTCATAGCCCGCTGCTCTAACCACTAGGCAAACGTGTTTGGGAGAAATGGACTTATCTGTAGAGAGTCTTTTCATGCTCCAAATAATTTGACTTGCTGAGACGGGATCAGAGTTGACTTTTTATAATTTTACCAGGAATCCCAGTTACTGAGGAAGATGAATTCTCTATTGCACGGAGGTCAACACCCCTGCCTGGGAAGGTAACTAAACTTCTAGGTAAGGGAAGACACAGATTCCATAACGACAGAGACGTGCTGCCACTACAACTAGGCATTTAGTAAAGACCCCTGTCTGGTTGAAAGAGAACATGTGTGATCCTGAAAGCTAATGTTGCTGTTTTTTTAAAAGGTATCAAAAATGACAGACTTAAAATTGAAATATCTTGTGAAAGTTTGAGCTGAATGGACTTTCTGGCAAGAAGTGGATGATATTAGGTTTCTTTCTGCTCATCCCAATTACCAGGATATAAGACCTAGCTAGTCATGCATAAGCAGCTTAAACCTAATTTAATTCCTATGATAACAACTCCAGGAAATGAGGAACCCAGAGGTTGATGCATGATGAAAAATTGCTAGTAAAATGTATTAACTAACTCAGACATATGAAAATAATCATTTCCCGAGGTTGAAAAATGTTGCTGAAAGGCCCTGGGTATCTTGGTAACCCTAATTAAAACCCCCTTTTTGCCACTATTCTTAGGTGAGTACTGTATTATTGGCTTCATTCCAATATGCTTGAGGTACATTATCCTTTTTTGGACATGAATCACTGCTGACATTGACAACATCTAGAATAGAACAGAGGAAGTGTATGGAGCATGATCATAGCATGAAAACATGATCTAAGGACAAGAGGTCAATATCTTGTCAATATATGTAAAAGTATTATTACCCTAGAATATAGGGTAATAATAACAATAACAATAATAATAATAACAATAATAATAATAATAATAATAATAACAAGCCTTCTCGGATCCTTCAGACTCACAATAGACAAACAACCTATTCACGAGCTACGGAACCATGCTACTATTTATGTTGCCTATTATTATGATTATCCTAACTCCTCAGATAATATTTTTTCCTGTTTAATCTGAATCCATTACAACTTTTGTGTTTGTTATTGCCCTTCTCGGGCCTTTTATTCTTCTTACTTCTAAGCTGTAAAGCCTCCAAGTTTATAATCCTTGTTTAATGTAACTTACTGCTCTCTTCTGATTATATTGTACTGTTCCATTTCTGTTACAAGTTTCTCTATCCCCCCGTTCGATGTAAACCGATCTGATATGGTATTTAACCATGAAGTTCGGTATAGAAAAATGCTAAATAAATAAATAAATATCGCTTGCTCACACTTCAGTTGGCTCACAGCCTACTTTAAGAATCCTCCCAAACAAGTTCCCCCATCTCCATAGGAAATAATGGGAAAACAGCAGCAAACTACAGAAAACATTAAAAACAGCAGTCATAGAAGGCCAGTATTATAATGAACTAAAAGCAATAAGCTTCCCAGGTTTACATTCCATCTTCTCCTTAGCTGTCTTGGCTAGAAAGATGCAACACTGGCTTCCCAGATGCCAAAGCACACCTTTCACATATTCCAAGGAAGCTGCACGCCACTTTTGCAATGCTAAGCTGATCTGACAGCTCAGGCAGACTTAAGCTAGGTCAAAGAAGAAAAGTAGGGGCAATATGAAATGGTGCCTTATTCATGCATACATGCCATGCTATGGGGCACTTTTAACAGAACACCACCTGAAAAAGAGGAAAAAAGAACGCAGTCATATCAGGCCAGAAACACACGCCACACCTTAAGATCCTATTCAACCGGTTAAAGCAGCAGGATGAGTACCAGGGATGCCAGGGTTCAAATGCTACGTCTCCCACTGATATTTCTTGTGACTTTGGGCAAGTCATTTCATTCTCCATTGCTTCAGGTTCAAACCACAATGTTTTGTTTTGTTTTTTTGCAGGAGAATTCCCACTGTCGTGAGGGTGGGGAGGAGTATTGCCGTGATAGTGAAGCCCCTCCTCCAAAAATGCAGCATGGCTGTATGGCTCACTCTTTTGTGTCGCGCCAAACACTGCGACACAAAAGATCACTGCGAGCGGCCCTTTAAAGCGTTCCCTGTACGTACCAGGATCAGTCCAGACTGCTGGGTTATGTCTCCCCTCCAGCAGATGGAGTCAGAGAGAAAACTGAACGCACCCCCCAGATATACTGGTGTGCCACCTGCTGTCCTTCAGTATTTCCTCTGACTCCAGCAGATGAGAGACATAACCTGCGGTTTGTCCTGACTAAATTCTTTCAGGTGTTCTACACTGTCTAGCTCAACTGGGGTTTTTCCCTAGTTTAAAAAAAAAAAAAAAAAAAATTGTGTATTTCTTGGGTGTTATTAATTTCTCAGCGGTGCTCTGTTTGGCTCAGTATTCAGGCAGGCGTGGAGAGCTTTGCTCTCCCTCTTTCCCGGATTAACTGTCCCTTTGGTATCGGGGGAGAGTTCACCGGTGGGCCGGTCACCCTCCCCCCCCCCCCCGTTTGCCGGGGTGACTAGAAAGTGGAAACTGAAGAGGGCTTTTCTCAAATTTAAGAAAAAAAAAAAAAAAAAAGGTTAATCTGTCGCGAGCACTTAAGTCCTGCTGGTTGCAGGCAGTACTCGGTTTTATGCCCTAGCCTGCCGCGCTTACCAGGGACTCCGGAGGGGGTGGATTTTGATTCACCCGGCGATTTTCTGAGCTTCGGTTTGGCGCGCTTTTTCTATTCAGTTTGCAAACTTACCCTCGGCGCGTCTTCGGTCCTGATCTCCGGATGCCGCGATCTTCGGCCTGCACGGCCTGTGGCAGGGCGGGGGCGCGACTCTCCAGGGAGGGTCTCTGCTCCCGTTGTATTCCCGGGAGCGAGGGACCCTCCCGGGGGCCGAGCGCTGCTCGCAGCGGCACGATCCTGTCTTCTTCGGCACGGCAGGGGAGGCTGGCTGCCACGCGGCCGGCGGCCCCGCCTCCTTGTGAGAGGGCGGCGGCCATTTTAGGCGCGCGGCAGCCTGCTGAGATTGAATCGGAGGATGAGGGTTCCTCTCCTCTCTCGCCGCCCGAGTTGAGCCTGCGCAGTGGAAATGACCCAAATGGTCCTCCGGCCCCTCCCCCTTCGGGCTCCACTAAATGGAGGGTCCCTTTTTCCTCAAAATTTGTACTTTTAATGCATCGGGCATTCTTAGAAGCTGAGGCAGGCTGGGAGCCGGATGACCCCCCCCCCCCGCGAAGGTTCCTAGGGTCACAGGCATGTCGGGGGTGACTAGAAAAGCGGGGACTTCAGGGGGAGCGGGCGATATATCTTTAGGGGACACCTGTGATCCAGGAAGACTGGATGTCGACCAGGACTCCCCAGATGCTGCTGCGGCAGGGGTCTCGGAACCACAGGAGGCGCTCGAGGGGGATGACCCCGAAATTTTGCGCCTGTTTGGCAAGGATGAGCTTAATTTTCTCATCCAGCATGTGTTAAAGGAATTAGAGATTCCCGCCCCACAGCAAGAGACAGATACTTCTACGGGGGATGTAGCAATGGCGGGTTTAAGGTCCCCCCCGCAAACTTTTCCCTTACATCCCAAGGTGGTACAGCTGGTATCTAAAGAATGGGAGGTTCCAGAGGCATCCCTGCGTGTTAGCAGGGCGATGAATAAGCTGTACCCTCTGCCCTCACAGTCTTTGGAAATTTTTAAGGTTCCCGCCATGGATTCGGCAGTCACCGCTGTGGTGAAACATACTACCATTCCGGTCACGGGAGGCGTAGCGTTGAAGGATCTTCAGGATAGAAAGTTAGAGGTTCTCCTGAAGCGCATGTTTGAAGTAGCGGCCCTGGGGGTACGTGCGGCAGCTTGCAGCAGTATGGTGCAGAGGGCCACTCTCCGCTGGGTTCAGCAATTGCCCACCACACAGGAGCTCCCACCTGCCGAGGCGGAGCAGGCTAACTGTGTGGAGGCGGCGGTGGCTTACACAGCGGACGCCTTGTATGATTTGTTGCGAACCTCTGCCCGTACTATGTCCTCAGCGGTCGCGGCGCGACGATTGCTTTGGCTTCGCCGTTGGTCGGCGGACGCCTCGTCTAAGTCACGGCTAGCCGCTTTCCCCTTCAAGGGGAAGTTATTGTTTGGTGAGGAATTGGACCAACTCATCAAAGACTTAGGGGATAATAAGGTATATAAATTGCCGGAGGACAAGCCCCGTCAGTTTCGTCCTTTCGGGAATGCGCGATCCCGGTTCCGTGGGCAGCGCAGATTTCGCTCCGGAAGGGGTGGTTCCTTTTCGCAGAAACAGCAAGGCCCGAGGTCGCAGACGTGGTCTCCTTGGTCTTCTTCCTTTCGTGGCAGGCGACCGCAGCGATTGGGAGCCTCCCAGCAACCGGCCCCCGGAAAACCGCCCCAATGAAGGCGTGCTGGCCCACTCCTCCTTCCCCCGCATCGGAGGTCGTTTATCCCTGTTTTGGGAGGAGTGGGTCAAAATCACGTCCGATCAGTGGGTTCTCGACGTGGTGCGCTACGGTTACGAGTTGGACTTTGCTCGGCCCCTCCGGGACTTTTTTATGATATCTCCTTGCGGACCTCGAGAAAAGCAACTGGTTATAGCTCAGACGGTAAACCACTTACGGGCCCTCGGAGCGGTGCTCCCCGTTCCCTCGGACGAGACAAGAACGGGCCGCTATTCCATTTATTTCCTAGTCCCAAAGAAGGAAGGTACCTTCCGTCCTATTCTGGATTTGAAGCGAGTAAACAAGGCGTTACGCGTTCCCCGGTTTCGCATGGAAACTCTACGGTCTGTTATTGCGGCCGTCCACAAGGGAGAATTTTTGGCTTCTTTGGATCTAGCCGAGGCGTATCTCCACATCGGAATCCGGGAAAGGCATCAGAGATATCTGAGATTCATGGTGTTGGGAGAACATTACCAGTTTTGCGCCCTTCCATTCGGCCTGGCTACGGCTCCGAGAGTGTTCACCAAGGTTCTTGTGGTAGTTGCAGCCTCCCTGCGACGTCAAGGGGTATTGGTACATCCCTACCTGGACGATTGGCTTATACGGGCGAAATCGGAGTGCGACTGCAACCGGGCGGTCCAGTTGGTGGTACAGCAACTTCAGTCGCTAGGCTGGGTGGTCAACTTTGCAAAGAGCCAGCTAATTCCAAGTCAGCGGTTGGAATTTTTGGGAGCGCGTTTCGATACCCTGGTGGGCAAGGTATTCCTGACTCGGCAGAGGATGGAGCATCTGATGTGTCAGGTGCGGAGGCTTCTGGGTCTCCACTTGCCCACAGCCTGGGATTATATGCAGGTCATTGGACATATGGTGTCTACTCTGGAGATGGTACCGTGGGCTTTTGCTCATATGCGGCCGTTGCAAAGGGCTCTCCTTTCGCGCTGGGATCAGAAATCCGAGGATTACGGAGTACAGTTACCTCTGTTGGAGCCGGCGCGATCCAGCTTAGCGTGGTGGTTGGTCCCGGACAATCTGCTACAAGGAGTGGACCTCGAGCCCCCCAATTGGGTCATAGTGACGACGGATGCCAGTCTGACCGGTTGGGGAGCGGTCTGTCAATCACAGGCGGTACAAGGTTCGAGGACCCCTCGCCAAGCATCGTGGTCCATCAACCGTCTGGAGACCAGGGCGGTCCGTCTCGCCTTGCGTCAGCTTCTGCCCTTGGTACAGGGACGGGCAGTTCGGGTCCTCACAGACAACGCCACCACGGTAGCATACATAAATCGCCAGGGCGGCACGAGAAGTCGGCAGGTGGCGGTCGAGGCGTCTTTGTTAATGACCTGGGCGGAGCGCCACCTCGCCCGCATCGCGGCCACTCACATCGCAGGCGTAGACAACGTGCAAGCGGATTATCTCAGTCGTCAGCACTTGGATCCCGGGGAATGGGAGCTCTCGGATCAGGCGATGAGTCTCATCACCCGGCGATGGGGGGTGCCGCGAATGGACCTGATGGCAACTCGGCTCAACGCCAAGGCAGCGCGTTTTATCAGCCGGAGGCGAGAACACAGATCGGAGGGGGTGGATGCTCTAGCGATTCCATGGCCTTATCACATCCTCCTATATGTGTTTCCCCCCTGGCCCTTGGTCGGCAAGGTGTTAAGGCGTCTAGAATCCCATCAGGGTCCAGTGATTCTCGTGGCTCCCGAGTGGCCGAGAAGACCATGGTTTGCCGACCTCGTCAATATAGCCAGAGACGGGCCTTTATGGTTGGGCCACCTTCCGAACCTTCTTCGTCAAGGACCAGTATTTTTCGATCAGGCGGATCGCTTTTGTCTGGCGGCTTGGCTTATGAA
Organism: Rhinatrema bivittatum; assembly: GCF_901001135.1. Taxonomy (NCBI): domain Eukaryota; kingdom Metazoa; phylum Chordata; class Amphibia; order Gymnophiona; family Rhinatrematidae; genus Rhinatrema; species Rhinatrema bivittatum. Next base: position 93,810,671 of record NC_042615.1, read on the forward strand.
CGGAGGCGCTTGAGAAAGAAAGGTTATTCTGAACCGGTAATTTCTACCTTGCTTCGCGCGCGGAGACCCTCTACCACGCTTGCTTATGCCAGGGTGTGGAAAGTTTTTGATTCCTGGTGCGCGGCCGCCCAAGTTCAGCCTCGTCGTGTGGTCATTGCGGACATCCTTACTTTTCTTCAGGATGGTCTGAAGAAGGGGTTAGCTTACAGTTCGCTGAGAGTCCAGGTGGCGGCTCTGGGTTGTTTGAGGGGAAAGATTGACGGCTCCTCTCTCGCGTGTCATCCGGATGTGTCCCGATTCTTACGCGGTGTTCGAAATTTGCGTCCTCCTCTCAGAGCCCCTTGTCCTTCCTGGAACCTGAATTTGGTACTCAAGGGCCTCACCGTCGCGCCATTTGAGCCGCTGAAGCGAGCCACCTTAAAGGATCTCACCCTCAAGACAGTGTTTTTAGTGGCCATAGCGTCCGCGCGTCGGGTGTCGGAGCTACAGGCACTCTCGTGCAGGGATCCGTTCTTGCGTATCTCTGATTCCGGGGTCTCGTTACGTACGGTCCCTTCGTTCTTGCCTAAGGTCGTATCGGCTTTTCACGTCAATCAGTCCGTGGACTTGCCGTCGTTCTCGGAGACGGAGCTGCGGGCTTCTCATGGTTCCGACTTGAAGCGTTTGGATGTTCGTCGAGTACTTTTGCATTATTTGGAGGTCACCAATGCTTTTCGGCGGTCGGATCATCTGTTCGTGTTGTGGCAGGGGGCCAAAAAGGGTTTACAGGCCTCTAAAGCAACTATTGCCCGATGGCTGAAGAGCGCAATAGCGGCCACGTACATTGGGTGTGGTAAGTCCGTTCCAGACGGGCTTAAAGCTCCCTCTCTCCGTTCGCAGGCGTCTTCCTGGGCTGAGAGTACTCTGGTCTCTAGCCAGGAGATTTGCAGGGCGGCCACTTGGAAGTCGTTGCATACTTTTGCCCGACATTATCGGGTAGATGTTCGGGGGCCGTCAGCGGATTCTTTTGGCAGCAGTGTGATTCGAGCGGGACTCTCGGGGTCCCATCCCATTTGAGGCGGCTTGGGTACATCCCAGCAGTCTGGACTGATCCTGGTACGTACAGGGAAAGGAAAATTATGTTTCTTACCTGATAATTTTCGTTCCTGTAGTACCAAGGATCAGTCCAGACGCCCGCCCTATATTGTGCAGGAGACTCCGCTCGAATCCCGTTTTCTATCACACTTCTGGTTTGAACATGGTAAGTGAAATTTTCCTCATGTCTTTTTTGGGGACAGAATGTCTTCGGACTGCAGATTTGTTGTTCGCTTCGTTGGCGCATTGCGTTCCCTTAGTTTGCCTTTTACTGTTTTTTACCTTACTTACTACTTGAGCTAGACAGTTGCAATGGTTCTTTGGCTACGGGTGCGGAGGAGTTCTTTTCTTCTTCTGCTTTGTTATCCATTATACTGAAGGACAGCAGGTGGCACACCAGTATATCTGGGGGGTGCGTTCAGTTTTCTCTCTGACTCCATCTGCTGGAGGGGAGACATAACCCAGCAGTCTGGACTGATCCTTGGTACTACAGGAACGAAAATTATCAGGTAAGAAACATAATTTTCCTATGGCGCACCTCCAAAAGAAGCTCGCAGCCAAATGGGGAGGTTGAATAGGGGTCAGTGCTAATTCCTGTTTCAATTTGGGCCACTGATTGAGATGGCCTCACTCCCCCAAAATAAAAAAAAAAGTTACATATATGCATATGAAGGTAGCAGGGGTCCCCCAGACGTTATACCCCTATCCCCTGCCCCAAAAGTGAAACAATTCATAGAAACAGAGAAATGACGGCAGAAGAAGACCAATAGGCTCATCCAGTCTGCCCAGCAAGCTTTCACACTTATTTTCTCATACTTATCTGTTACTCCGACCGCTGAGTTTAGGGCCTTTATTGGTAACTTTTTTATTCCAATTTCCTTCCACCCCCTCCATTGATGCAGAGAGCAGTATTGGAGCTGTATTTTATTTATTTATTTATAATTTTTATATACCAACATTCTTACATTAAAATGCAAATCATACCGGTTTACATAAAACAGAAAAAGCAGGAAAAAATATTTCCATAGTCAAATACAGAGAACATTTATAATAAAATTGTTAACAAAGGCATAAGGTAGGAACTTGAAAAAAAGGTTACTTAACAGAAAACATAAAAGAAAAAATATTAAATGAAGCACAAAGAGTTGCATGAAGGGGTGCACAAAGGGGAGTGTATCAAAGTGAAGTAAAAGGCTTAATGTTTGAGGGTGGTAACCGTCATAACGAGCAAGTTACCCCGATGTTTGTATACTCATACTGCTCAGATCAATGCCTTGTTAGATGTTGGCTGGATGTAAATCCTATTTCTTCATTCCCCCTGCCGCTGAAGCAGTGAGCTGCGCTGGATATGCATTCAAAGTGAAGTATCAGGCTTAATTTGTTAGGGGTAGTAACCGCCGCAATAAGCAAGCTACTCCCACGCTTATTTGTTTACCCAGACTATGCAATTCAGTACTTTGTTGTTGTCTAAATATAAATTCCTCCCCTTGCACCCCTGGAATCACAATGACCCTGACCCACCTACCCTACACAAACGTACAGCAGCCCCCTGCCTCCCAATACCCCTCTACCTTAAGAATCCCACATCAGGGATAGGTGCACCCTCCCACCCGACCCGATTGGTGCCATTTTCCAAATGGCGCCGATCTGACCTTGCCCCAACCACGTAACTGGGCTAAGATCTAGGGATTGGACACGGGCCATGTTGGGTCCTATCCCCGGACCTTACCCCAGTCACATGACACCGACCAGGTTGAGTGCGAGGGTGCACCCATCCCTGTTTTATTTATTAGCTTTTTAAGGTAGGGGGTATTTTGGTAGAAGGGGGTGCTGTACCTTTTTGGGGGATTGGGGGAGTGTTTTTCTTTGGGGGCATGGTGGGGATTTGACTGTGGGGGAGTCAGGGCCACCCCAACTGGCAGCCCTGGGTTGAAGCAGGGATCAGCACTGACCCCCGCTCAACATCCCCATTTGGCCATGTTTTTTGGTTTTTGTTTTTTTTTTTCTTTTTTGTAGGTGCTTTAAATGCACGGTGGGAGCCTCAAGATCTGCATTAGGGTCCCGGGCCTCCTGCTGCACATCTAAAGCTTTCCAAGAAGGTGGTGTTATTTTATCAGAGCTGACCCCCTTCTCAGTCGGTTGTGATAAAATATTTGCATCAGATTGCCTAGTAATGACCTTCTTTGTATGCATTCCACTATTCATGCATGCAGATCACATGCAAAGAAGGTCATTGTAATAAGGGAGGGTATCTGGGCAGGAGATCCAAAATATCATGTATATTGCATGATATACACAATATAACGCACGTTTAGCCCTAACGCAGCTTGATGAATGACCCTGTTAGATTGCAAGCCCTCTGGGGCAGGGAAGTTCCCGCTGTATCTGAATGTAACTCATCTTGAGCTTGGATTTGGAAATCCAAATTGTCGTTATACTACTTATTGTCCTTCATACCTACCAGGTAGATCTTAGTTGGATTATTGGTTTAATAGTTGAACTTCGTGAGATGCTGACATGAGCCTGACTCTTTACCATCCATACAGGCCAATTGCGCGTGCACCTATACACATGCGATTCTGCGCACGAGTGAAGATACGCTGGAATTTTAAAGCATGCACGCAGTTGCGCACATACGTTTTAAAATACACCAAGTGTGCATTAGTGTGCTCCTAGTTTTATGAGGTTCCTGGAGCAAAGCTAACACGCATGTCTTCCATAGGACTTTTTCGGCTTTTATGCACGTATGTAAGTGGATTTTAAACCTGCTTACATGAGGGACATTCCCACTTTTTCCAATTAGTCCACCAGTTTGTCCAGTTAATGTTGAGGTCTTCCAGACCCCTCTGGTTCTTTATCCTGCTCATCGCTCAGTTGACCTGGACTCTTCGCCCTTTCCTATGAGCCCTAAAACTCGAGATCTACAGGAGCAGCAGTAAAGTTATGCGGATAACTAAGTGTATGTGTGCTGTGGTTTCCGGTTTTACCGCCCAAGACCCGCTCTCCCACCTCCTTATTTTTCATGTGCGCACATATACATACGCGCGTAATTCGCAGCTTTTTAAAATTCACGTTGCTTGTGCATTGTCCACGTATGTGGGCATTTTTGCGTAAGCAACACTTTTAAAATTGACCTTTTGGATTCTTGTTTTTTTTATCCCTCTCATGTGCCTCCATACCTTCCTTGTTTGATTAGAGAAGACTTTGTGCAGCATGCAACCTGCAACAAGTCCTTTCGGAAATCTGACTTTTGTGCAGCCCAAATATACACGCCATAATGACCCTGGTGGAGTGACGGAGGAATGAAATTAGCAGCTATGCTAAGAGGAAGTAGCCATTCTCACCTACAAATGCAGAAATTGTGACGAGCATGGTCTCTGCTCAACAGTTTCAGGACAGACAAAGGTCACTGTCTATAATCAGATTCTGCTCAGTCTGAAATCCTTCAGGCATTCTGTCGGCCCTGGGTCGAAAGATTCTGCTACAGGAGGCGCTGCGTTTTCCACGATATATCCTCTTATCTAAGGTAGGTAGAAAGGACAGTACTACCTCTTTCTACTTCTTTTATACTGTGTAAGGAGTAGTGTAAGAAATTAACAGAGAAGGTCCTTCAGCTGGCCAAGCAAGGAGAAAAGATATGTTCCCTTTTAAAAAAACAAATTCTGATGTGCTGCCCAGTGCCATTTCTAAATTACAGGGCTCATATGCTGCTTATTGCCAGACAGAGTAGGCCATGGTGAAAATCGGGAATAGAGCCATTGCTGCCACAGCTGAACCACACTTCTCCTATACAGACTGCTGGAGCATGGACCAATTTTGGGATATATTTTGGAGAGAAAGCCATAAGCAAATACAGCCAGTAAGGTTTTGATGAAAGAGGGTTTGGTTACCTTTCCCTCTCATGGGATGTGATTTGAATAAAAACAGCATGGGTTTTTTTTTTTTTTCATTTGATTTATTGAGTTTTAATAAAAAAAATACATGATATAAAACTAGAGAATTTCAAGTATCCATCCAAAAAGGAAATTTATGAAATGTTTTCTTGATTCTGTTCAACTAGAAACTTTTATTTTAGATAAATCTTCTTGAGAGTGTTTTTGTTTTTTGGAATGGTACCAGGAGGAATAGCTACTGCTCTCATGATGTGGGCTTTTTCAGTATAAGTTGTTTTATAATTTTGTTAAAGCTAGGTTTGCCAAATTGGCCATGAGAGATGAAAAAAGCCAAAAGTGATAAAATTGCTCCCAGAGATTATAATGGGAACTGCATACTTACTTGAAGGTCCAGTTCAGAATATTCCTTTTTTAAACAGGAATAATTATCTTCAGCATTTTTGGTTCAGAATGGTGATTAAAAACTGCGTAAATGTATCATATGCCTTCCTTTGCTCTTTACTTACGGCGGGCCTACTTTAGTAAGGAATCCTGTCCTGGGAATCCCACAGCCAGCTAGGTTTTCAGGATATCCACAATGAATGTGCATGAGAGAAATTAGTATTTACTGGGTTTTGAATTTATGCAAATTTATCATGTAGAAAAAGATCATTACAGCCTATCTAGTTTGCCTTTCCACACCATTCCCTGAGAGATCCTCTATCCTAGGTTTTCTTCATTTCCGATACAGACCTTGTTTCTCCACCTCCATGGATAGGCCCAGAGGATGGCATCCATATTCTCTCTGTAAATAAATATTTTCTTAGGTACTCCTGAGTCTACCCCCTTTCACCTTCATCCCATGATCTAGATTGTCCCTTCCACTGAAAGAGTTCACCACCTCTGCATGGAAACTTTGGAGGTATTTAGATGTCTCTATTATATCTCTCCTATCTCACCTTTCTTCCAGGGTATACATGTTTAGATTTTTGTCTGTTCCCATGTGCTTTAGACTGAAGACACGGATCATTTTAGTAGCCATCCTCTGGGCAACTCCAACCAGTTTATATCCTTTTGAAGATTCGGTCTCCAGAACTGTATGCAGTATTACAAATGAGGTTTCACCAAGGACTTATATAGGGGCAATATTGCTTTCCTTTTTCTGTTGACTTTTCTTCTCCCTATGCACTCAAGAATCTCCTGGCGTTTGCTGTTGCCTTATCCACCTATTTGGCCACCTTAAGATCATCAGATACATTCACTCCCAGATCCTGCTCTTCTTTCATACTCAGAAGTTCACCCCCATAATGTACCTCTCCCTTAGGTTTTTGCAAACCAGGAGGCCATCGAGGCATGGGCCCAGGAAGTCTTTTTTTCACCAAAGGAAGTACTGTCCTCCGCCTCCTCAATCCCATGCGCAGCATCAGAGCTCCCATGGCCATTCCAGGCAGCAGAGAGCTCCCAAGCCCCAGCCAGCTCCTCAGTCAACTCCGGGGATGGAGTTTTGGCTGGGCTATAGGGAGTGTAAGCCAGTTGCCCATACCCAAGATGATGGACCCTCCGGTTGGGGGTCGGCTGCAGTTTTTTGCCTACCAGTGGCCCAGTGTAACCTCTGGACCAGTGGGTTTTGTCCATTGTCCGCCAAGGGTACCAATTAAACCTATTGGGTGTCCTGCCAAATTGCCCTTCGTGCCCGTTTTGGGGGCCAGAATCTCATCAGGAGGTTCTACAAATGGAGCTCTCCTCCCTCTTAATGGCCAGAGCAGTCAAGCCCGTACCATCAGGGCAAAGAGGGCGGGGATTCTACTCAAAGTACTTCCTGATTCCAAAAAAAAATGGGAGGACTCCATCCCATCCTAAGCCTGAGGGCCTTGAACAAGTTTCTAAGAAAAGAAAAGTTCAAGATGGTTTCCTGGCATCTTGATCCCCCTTTGTGCAAAAAGGGGATTGGCTATGCTCCCTCGACCTAAAGGACCCATACATCCATATCGAGATCTTCCCCGGTCACAGGATGTATCTCTGATTTGTGATGGGGAAACAGCACTTCTAGTACTGGGTGGTGCCATTCGGGCTCGCATCCACCCCATGAATCTTCTCGAAATGCCTAGCCGTGGTGGTGGCACACCACCACAGACTAGGAGTGTTGCATTGGAGGTGGACCCTTGGACTGAGGTGGGGTTGACGCAACCCATAGGCGAGGACCTATGGGTCCCCACCGTCAGTAGATGGAGTGGGCTGAAACTAGAGGCTTTGTGAGGACAAGGGAACTATGGTCTTCATAGCTCCTCAATGGCCAAGACAAGTCTGGTTTCCACTCCTGCAGGAGATGTCCATTCAGAAACCGATCAGTCTGGGAACTTCCAGGATCTCATTATGCAAGAACAGGGTAGACTGCAGCATTCTAAACTCAAGGCCCTATCGCTCACACACTGGATGTTCAAAGTTAATCCTGCAGCCACTTGACCTTTCTGAGGATGTGTCTCGGGTCTTTGTAGCATCCAGAAACCTTCCACTAGAAAGTCCTACGGACTAAAGTGGAGGAGGTTTTCCATGTGGTGTGAGCAGAAGGCCTTAGATCTGTTCTCCTGCCACATACAAAAACTCCTTTACTACCTTCTACACCTATCGGAGGCTGGCTTAAAAAGCAACTCCATTAGAGTTCATCTTAGTGCGATTGGAGCATACCACCTTGGGGTAGATGGTATTCCCATCTCTTGTACATTTCATACAGAGCCTGCTTCAGGTGAAGCCTCCCCTAAGGCCTCCCGCTGTGTCTTGGGACCTCAATGTGGTGTTTGTTCAGCTGATGAAAGCTCCTTTTAAGCTGCTGCTCACCTGTGACCTGAAGTACCTGACTTAGAAGGTCATATTTTTGTTGGCAGTCACTTCAGCACACAGGGTCAGTGAGCTCCAAGCCTTAGTGACGTATCCATCTTATACTAAGTTCTATCATGATAGGATGGTCTTGTGTATGCACCCTACGTTCCTGCCTATGGTAGTGACAGATTTCCATCTTAACCAGTCAATCATCCTGCCAATTTTCTTTGCCAGACCCCATTGGCTCCAATGTGAACAAGCATTAGAGAGTTTGGACTGCAAGCGAGCCTTAGCCTTCTACCTGGAGCGGACAGAAGCCCATAGACAGTTCACCCAACATTTTATTTCTTTTGATAGGAATAGGTTGGGCCTTGCCATTGCCAAACAGACAGTATCCAGTTGGCGAGCAGATTGCATCTCTTTCTGTTATACTGAGGCAGAACTGCATCTTGGGGGTCATGTCAAGGCTCATTCTGTCAGAGCCATGTCAGTGTCATTGGCCACTTGTGAGCAGTTCCCATGGAAGAGATTTGCAAGGCTGCCATGTGGAGTTCTCGCCACACATTCACATCACATTACTGGATAGGTGTGGCTGTTGCAACTAGATTTGACCAGTCTGTTCTGTGGAACCTATTTGAGATGTAAAAACCAACTCTCTGGCCCGTTGTTTGGATTCACACTGTCTCCCCCCATATCAACAGCACTGGTGGTGTTGTGCCCATTGGCATCTGGTTAAGTGTCTGTTAATCCCCTTTTGTGTTGTGGAGCAGCCCGTATCTAGGGATTTCCCCCATGTGTAAGGACAACAATCCTGCTTGTCCTCTGAGAAAGCAGAGTTGCTTACCTGTAACAGGTGTTCTCCGAGGACAGCAGGATGTTAGTTCTCACAAAACATGCCCGTCACCCCGTGGAGTTGGGTTTCTCCTATTTTTTATTTTTTATTGTAATTCTATGTTACGAGATTGAAGAGGGACCCTGTGTGGATGCGTAGTATAGGGCTTGCTGGGTATGCTCAATGTGCCTAGTCAAAGTTTCTAGAAGTTTCTAGAAACTTTGACATAAATTTTCCGCATCGGGCTCCATCTGATGTCACCCATGTGTGAGGACTAACATCCTGCTGTCCTTAGAGAACACCTGTTAGAGGTAAGCAACTCTGCTTTATCTTTGTTCAGAATTTATTTTCGTTGGTTTTATCCATGGTGTTCTGGCACTGCAGTGTGCCTTTACAAATGTGAAATTTAGAAACACTGACAAATGAGATTATCTTCCTGTGGTTACTGTGCTTTCCATGCCACTGGATGTTCAAATGGATAAATGCTATTTATTTGCTTTTTTTTATAGTTTCATAGTACTTATTATTTCAAACAGTTTAAATGCATAAGGAGGTTTTCTAGTTCAGTAGCTCGTCTATATTTGCTTATCTCATTAATAACTGTGGGTGTCATTTCATTCAAGTTGAGGCTGAAAAGAAGGATGTGGTGAATGGTTTTTTGAGAAGGTTGGCAAAATTAAAAAAGAAAAAGATGTGTGTTTAAAGCTGGAGAAGAGGTTGCATGGGAAGCTGAATAGCAGTGAACAGGATGATAAGCATATACTAAAGTATTTGGGCCACCCTACTCTGAGCTGCAGAATGCTTTATCAATCTCATGACAGCGCATGATGTGGATTATCTATTTTCAGGCATGCAAAATTGCTCTGTTGATTAATTCCCTGTAGAAAAAAGGCAGAGCATTGAGTATGCATCGGCTTTGAAGTCCGCATAAAATAAAGGTAAGAAGCCAAAAATGCCTGCCCACATGCCAGTCTCCACACTACCTCATTTGCATACTCTCCGATATTTGTTTCAGTTCCATAGGAATCGGTGGGGAAACCACAAGCACTGATACACAGACACAAAAACCTCTTTTTACAGTCTGAAAAACAGCTCAACCTTTCAACCCTTTTCTACCTAAAGTAACTCCTCCTTGCATTAAACATGGAAGAGTAGCCTAGTGGTTAGAGCAGCAGGCTATAAACCAGGGAAGCCAGGGTTCAAAGCCCACTGCTACTCCTCCTTGTGACCTTGGACATGCCATTTCACACTCCATTACCTTAGGTACAAACCTAGATTGTGAGCCCTCTAGGGACAGGGATATATTTACAATACCTACATTTAATCCATTTTGAAGTGACTGAAAAGCAGAATATAAAATAAAAAATCAAATCACTAAATAGATGTGATAGCTTGTTGTGGGTGTGTAATCCTCTGTGGTTCTCAGGTTTATGTGGGTGTTTTCTCTTTATCTCTGAAAATATAAAGTTGGAACAGTTAGAGTATAAACAATTTAGAAACACAGGAACATGACAACCAAAAAAGACAGTCTGGCCCAGCCAGTCTGCCTGGCCATCCAATCAATTTAACATTATAATTCTCATCTCTTCCTTAAGAGATCCCCTGCAATTATCCCATGCTTTCTTGAATTCAAATACTTTTTTTGTTTCTACCACTTTCATTGGGAAGCTGTTCCACACATCCACCAACCTCTCTGTAAAGAAATGTTTCCTAAGATTACTCCTGAGTCTACCCCCCTTCATCCTCATCTCATGACCCCTCATTCTAGAGCTTCCTTTCTATTTGAAAAGGTTCACTTCCTGTGCGTGGAATTCTTTGAAATATCTCCCATAGCTCACTTTTCCTCTGGGGGGCATAGATGTTTAGATCTTTAAGTCTGCCTCTATATGCTTTAGAATGAAGACCACTGACCATTTTAGTAGCCACCTTATGGACCAATTCTATCCTATTTAAATCCTTTTGAAGGTGAGGTCTTCAAAATTCTATGCATTTCAAGTGAGGTCTCACCAGGGGATTTATACAGGGGCATTGGCAATATAACCTCCCTTTTTATGCTGTCCATTCCTTTCCATATGCAGCCAAGCATCTTTCTGACTTTAACTGTCACTTTATCCACCATCTTAAGATCATTACATCATTAGATACAGTCACCCCCAGATCCCTCAATTCCTTTGTGCTTAGGAGTATTTCTCCTCCAGTACTGTACATTTCTCATGGTTTTTGTATCCTAAATGCATTACTCTACATTTTTAGCATTAAATCTTAGCTGCTAGACCTTAGACCATTCCTCAATCTTCACTAGATCCCTCCTCATGTTTTTCACTCCTTCCTGGCTGTCCACCCTGTTACAGATTTTGGTATCATTGGCAAAAAAGATAAACTTTTACCAGCAACCCTTCTGTTGTGTTAAAAGCTTGACTAGTACCCATTTTCTACCTCCTTCCCTATTTATTACCTACCTTTATGAATAATAAATTCACCTAAGGCAGGGTACAACATACAATTGGAGACTAACACATGCTTAGCACAGAAAATCTGTTGCTTGTGGAATATAAATAGGACAAATAAATAAATAACAATTCTAGTCTGAAGAAGAAGTTGGACAGTAAGGAATAAACTTGAAATAAATAGTATCTCTGCAGAACAATAGGATGTAGCAGCATGTTCAAGGGAGCAGTGGGCTATGAACCAGGAGATCAGGGTTCAAGTCCCACTGTCACTCCTTGTGACCTTGGGCAAGTCACTTTACTCTCCATTGCCTCAGGTACAAAGCCCTCTGGGGATAGAGAAATACCTACAGTACCTGAATGTAAACAGATGTGATATCTCAGATCAAATGTCAGTATATAAAATAAATAAAAATATATGGGGTCAGGCCGATTATCCCCATTAGTTGGATTTTATTGCATGCAGGGGGAAGCAGGATTGAGCTGCTTTCCAGGATGGAAGTGTTATGGGTTTGCATTAAAGGCCTAATGGAAGAGCCAAGAGTTTGCTTGCCTCCTGAAGTGGAAGTAATCTTGCATTTGGCGGAGCTCTTCTGGGAACGAGTTTCATAGGGCAAGTGCTACTCCCGAAAAAGTTTGTAAATTGAGTAGCCATACTTTTGATTTCTTTTGTCAGTGATCAGTTTGGAGGCTGCAAGTGCGGGTCTTAGATATTTGGAAGACTTGTTTAAGGACAGCCTTGCTCTCAGGTAACTTAGGGCCTCATTTTCCAATAACGTATTAGGGGGCGTTACCAATGCAAATGAGGCTTCTTTCGTGCAGTGGGGAAACATCGCGTGCAGATTTGCTGGCCGTCGGAGTGAGGACGCTCACTCCAAGAAGTGGTTTGGGCAACGTTCTCTCTACCTAGCTTGATGGACACTCTACCTGGGCAACAACATGCTAGGTGGAGAGAACGTTGCCCAAATCTCCTCTTGGAGTGAGCGTCCTCACTCCGACGGCCAGCAAATCTGCACTAGAGACCACTGTTCTGTCTGTAGGTCTCATGTGGAATGCGAAAGTGGCCCCCAACCCCTGACGCTCATAACTAATCCCCACCCCGAGTTAGTAGGTAGCCCTCCCATAGGGATTCAAATACCTGTCTAGGGCATAGGCACTATAGTAACTCTCTCTCTCTCTCTCTCTCTCTCTCTCTCTCTCTCTCTCTCTCTCTCTCTCTCTCTCTCTCTCTCTCTCTCTCTCTCAGGCTGACTGGAACTATCTCCTTTTCTGGCCCGTAGCGCAGTCCATAACGCAAATTTGAGGTTGTAGTTATTAGCCGCGCTAACACTGCGGCTGTTTCGCCGCACACGATAAACAGGTTCCCGCTTTACATATGCTCCGCCCCAACTCTGCCCCCTGAATACCAAATTACTAATTCGCAAATCGCGTTAACAGCTGTTAACGCGATTTGCGAATTTATCGCACGCGGTAAAGTGCTTGGAAAATGAGGCCCTTAGTCCATTTCTTCCAAAAGCCTTGAAAATCAATATCAGGATTTTGAATTTGGCCCTATAAAGGGCTGGAAGCCAATGTAGTTTTTGCAGGACAGGGATGATTTGTTCCATACAGCTTGCAACCCTCTTTTAATCATGCAACAGAGTTTTTAGTATTAGTTGGAGTTTGTGAAGGACCATAACTGTTAGTCCCTTATGTAATTAATGCATTACAGTAATCCAACCATGTTGTTACTGTGGCACCGACTACTGTGACTAAGTCAACTTCTGATGAGAGTCTTTGCAGTTTTTGTAATTGAAAGAAGCATGACGAGTTCTGAGTCCAGTAAGATTCTGAGGTTCTGACCTGTGTTTTTAGGGGGAACTCTGAGGTTCCTTGTGAGATTTTCAAATCGGGGACCTGCCTGTTCATGTTTTGTATCATGCTATTGTGGCTAGCAGAAGCTGTCCTAAGTGGCAAGTTCAAAACCTGGTTTAACTCCTTTCTGTCTGTACATTTCAGTGACAGCCCATCCGCACCCTGGGCCTTGACCTGTGGGGTTCCATAGGACTCTTTACTATCACCAGTACTTTTGAACGTCTACATTAGACCAATAACACAGCTGACATGAACTTTTGATATAAATTCCTGCATCTACGTGGATGATGGTCCAGCTCATACTACCAGTGGATCTGATCCCATCAACAGCTATTAAAAAAAAAAAAAGTCTCTCAGCCATTCAAAAGTGGAGTAAAAACAACAAACTCCATCTGAATCCCAACAGACAGAAAACAGAGACTAGAGTGGAGAAAAGTGAATAGTGGAGTGCCCCAGGGAACTGTTCTTGGACCAGTGCTTTTTATTATGTTTATAAACGACCTGGAAATTGGAATAATGAGTGACGTGATCAGATTTGCAGATGACACAAAATTATTCAGAGTTGTTAAATCACAAGAGGATTGTAAGAAATTGCAATAGGATCTTGCAAAACTGGGAGAATGGGCATGCAAATGGAAAATGACATTTAATGTGGACAAGTGCAAAGTGATGCAATTAAGGAACAGAAATCTAAATTATAGCTACACAATGCAAGGTTCCGCATTAGGAGTAACCACTCAGGAAAAGGATCTAGGCATCATCGTGGATAATATGTTGAAATCCTCGGCTCAGTTTCTGGCAGTAGCCAAGAAAGCAAATAGAATGCTAAGTATTATTAGGTAAGAAATGGAGAATAAAACTGATACTATCATAATGTATCTGTATCACTCCATGGTGCATCCTCAACTTGAGCATGGTGTGTAGCTCTGGTCACTGTACCTTAAAAAGATTTAGCAGAATTAGAAAAAGTACAGAGAAGGGTGATCAAAATGATACAAGGGTTGAAATGATTCCCCTATGAAGAAAGACTAAAGAGGTTAGGGTTCTTTAGCTTGGACAACAGACAGCTGAGGGGAGATATGATAGAAGTCTATAAAATAATGAGCGGAATGGAACAGGTAAATCCAAATCCATTGTTTACTCTCTCAAAGAGTAGAAAGACTAAGGAACATGCAATGAAGTTACAAAGTAGTGCATTTAAAACAAATAGGAGAAAATATTTTGCGCTTAATGCATAATTAAGCTCTGGAATTTGTTGCCAGTGGGCATGGTGAAAGTGTAGCTAGGTTTAAACAAGGTTTGGACAAGTTTCTTGTGGAAAAGTGTGTCTTGCTGGATTCTGAGATCTTTTCTTCCAATAATAAAAAAATGTTTATCAGCACAAAGTGAATGAGCTAAGATTTAAAACATTGTGTGGGGAGTTTTCTTTTTGAATTGGAAGAGTAAATAAAGTATTGTTAAGGTGGACTTGGGGGAATCCATTGCTTATCCCTGAGATAAACAGCATGGAATTTATTTATCTTTTGGGATCCTGCCAGACCATTGTGACCTGAATTGGCCACTGTTGGAAACAGAATACTGAGCTTGTGTTGCGCTGGAGGTGGACCCTTGGCCTGGTGCAGGATTGGTAGACCCTCTGGTCGGACCCAGAGAGCGCCTGCCACTAGGAGGCGGAGCACACGAGGAGACAAAGGCTAACTGGAGCTTCACCAATAACAGTCCAGGGTTTCCGTAGGTTGCGCCCTTGGGTACCTGGACCGCCTGGACTTGTGGGCCTCAGATGGTCTCCCAGAGAGGTAGCGGAGAGGTGTGCCCACCACGAGCAAGGGTGCATGGCTAATGCAGATAGGATGGACTAGGCCTGAACTGGAAGCTCCGAAGACCTCAGAGAGGTCACAGTTCAGGAAGGCTCTCTGGGCAAGACAGGCAGCGCCTGCGGGTCTAGTCGGGTGGAAGCCGTGAGTGGATTCCCAGCAGGCTGGTCTGGTAGTCACAGTAGACCAGAAGAGAGTGTCCAAGTGAAGCGCAAGGATCAAAGCCAGAGTATCAGTCCAGAAGTAGTCAGCCAAAGCAAGGGTCAAAACCAAGGTCAGTCCGAGCGTAGTCAAGGCAAGCGAGGATCAGTTCCAGGCAGCAGACAGGAGAATGGTCAGGCAGGCAGAGGTCAGTTCCAGGCAGCAGACAGGAGAATGGTCAAGCAGGCAGAGGTCAGTACCAAAGGTCAGTCCGAAGGGGTACTACCTGGGAAGGATGCAGTAACAAGGAGACACTGGAATAGGGAGTAGGCAAATAAATAACACCACTGTGTTGACCTGATTGCCAAGGCGAGGTCCTGCAGACAGGACCTCACTTTTATATGAGGTTTATGTGACGTCATCGGGCTGTGCCGTGGAGCTGGTTTCCGCCCTTGGCCTTTAAAGGGCCGGGGCGGTTCGCGTGCACCTAGGGGCGGGGCCGGCGCTGGAGAGGACGCCGCGCCCCGGCGTGGAGCTAGGCCCGACATGGAGGGCCTGGGAGATGCCGCCACGGAGCGCCGCGGACAGGAGGCACTTGCAGCGGCAGCAGGAGAGGCCTGACAGCACAGGAGCAAGGTGAGCAGGCCCTGGCACGGACCTAGCATGGACGGGACGCACAACAGCTTGATGGACCAGTATGACAAATCTTATGCTCTTAAGGATCAGCTGTGGCTGGCAGCTAGGATGCATCCTTAGCATTGTGTTCAAAATAACTGGTTAGACTGGATGAGCCAGATCAGTACTGGATTTACTAAAAAAAACTACCTAAACTGTTAATTTAGGGCATCAGATTAAGAAGAGCTTCTAAAAACAAAAAAAATTAACCTATTTCACGTTTTACCCTTTTTTTTTTTGTAATACTAAATTTGACATAGCTTTGGATCTCAGCTTGTCTTAATCAGGCCCTAGGCCTGATGGTTTTCTTCTGCCTTCATTTTACTATGATAATATAGTAATGTAGGTGTGTGAGAGTGATTTATTGTGAGTTTGATTTTTGGGATGATCATGTATTAATGGGAGAGAAGAGGATATGTGTGGTTAGTGAGTATTTTGGGATCCTTCCCTGCCAGGTAGGAGCTGTCACAGCTGTTTTATAAACTGAAGCTCCCAGGGAGATCACCAAGGCATCTCTTCATATCCCTGGATTCCTCTGAAAACTCTGGTTTCCTACTGAAGTTTCTGATACTGGAGAAGTGGGGAGTTGGCTAAGTAGGGATAACCTGAGTCCATGCGTCTGCTACTCCACTGCACACAGTGCCACAGGATCAATCCAGGATTTTATCAATTTATAGACCAATTTAAAACATTGCTTTCATTCCAGTCCTAGTTATGTTGGTGACATCTACTTTCTGCTCCATGCACTTGTTTACTATAACATAACATTTTGGAAAACTGAAAATGTGGCGCAATGCGATTGCATATTTGAGTTTCTGTTACCTTCCACAGCACACAAGGTGGCAGTTCTCTTTTAATCCTTGCAAACGAAATTTCTTAAATCTTACTGTGATGCCACCATATGGAAGATGAATGTCTCGGAATCTGAATATATTCAGACATGCTTAATGATCTAGATGGCTACTTTTTCTTTATATACAACTTGTTTATATTGTAATGTTTCCAGGATTTGCATTAATATGTGTAAGCAAGAAACATTCTTTGGGCTTGCTAGGTTCATATTAACTTTTTAGAATGTATACTTCAATATCATCTATAAAGGATTTTTTTTTTGTTTTTTTAAATAGCGGTTTATTTTTGTTTTCTGATTGATTATGTAAACCGTGCTGTGCTTTTTCACAATGCCACTACAAAAAAATGAATACAGTGAATCATTGCTTCAGTGCGTGCAACTGGAAAAAGCTAATTTATTTTTATATAACTCGTATTCTAGGTTAATGAGTTTTTAAGTGTTGCGATTTCTTTTATCTTGTGATCTCTCCTCATTCTCTGCTTGCATACAGAACTCTGTGTTGACAATAGATGGTGAGTTGTTTTGCCAGCACAGCATTATACTGTATTTAGAATGCCAAGACAGTCTCTTTTCCCTGCATTTTTTTCCCTTAATACCCACACAAAGGGCTCATACAAACGCTCTGAGATTGGGGCCAGTTGCTCTAACGTTACCAAGGGATGCTAATGAAAACAGTAATAACCAAACTGTTTGATATTTTGTGCCAATAACGATTTCAAAACAAGTAGTATCGTTTCCAAGGATGTAGAGTCAAATTGTTTATTTATTTGTTTATTTATTAGTGTCTTTTCTTGACCGACCTTCATCAGAGACATCATAACGGTTTACATGTAACAGGGGGAAAACAAAGAAGGAAGAGAGCAGTTACAAAAAAACAGGGTAAAGAAGAAATGGGAGGTGCAAAAGAGGGTGCACGTAGGAAAGAGAGCATTAGGTATGAAGGCGATATAGCAAACTTATATACACAATATGTGTCCCAAAATTTAAGTTGGGATGAAAGAGTGCAAATATCCAGTGGCGTGGACAATGTATGGACAGGTTAGATAAACTATAAATACTATAAATTATAGTATGATACAGTACAATTTTATATTTTATAGTGTTTTTCATACAAATGTAATGTGTCCCACAACTCGTTTTATTTCTCTGTGTGGGAAATGCAGCAAAACAGAGCACTCAAGTATCAGGGCAATGACAAAAAGAATGAGAGGCGGCACAGTGGGGCTGACAGTGCCTGAATACCAGACTATCAAGGATTTCTATTAGAGTACTGGATAAGATCAGAAAAAAGAAAGATGAGTTTTCTACTGAAGAGAAACTGACTCTCCCAAAGGAAAAAGGTGGAAGCTGTTCCAGGGTTTAGAGACATTGGAAGAAATCTTTCACCAATAGTCTTAAGGTTGGGAGAGAGTAGTGCTGAGGCAGGAGTTTGAGGATGGGGGAGGAAGGAGAGGGATTAGACTGTATTAAGATGTAGAGGTTTTTAAGAACTGGTAGGGAAATTTTAGATCAGATCCTGAACTAATGAGCTTCTTGGGAGCTGGAAAGATGAAATCACATTTTTATGGTGAGTAAGAAGTTAAGAAGCAGCATTTAGAACACACACACACACACACACACACGAGTAAGAAGTTAAGAAGCAGCATTTAGAACACACAGACACACACACACACACACACACTCTCTTTCCCTTGGGCTTAGAGGTATGGTGAGCCTGCCCTGACAGGGAAGTTTCCCTCTTGTGCCTTGGGGGCAGGGGAAGTAGGGTGAGTCCCATCCTCCATCACCATAACCACAGCTGGCAGTTCACTAGGCTGGGGAGCACATTCCCAAAGATAGTTGGAGAAAGCTCAATGGATAACATCAGAATCAACTTGGTCAGTAAACACATTGGAGATAAGGGCCATCAAATGGGCCCTACTATGTTTTCTGCCACTAATAAAAGGAAGGGCAGTCAGAATACTATTAGACAGTGCCATGGTGATAGCATATGTGAATAAACAAGGGGGCACCCACAGCTAGACACTAGCAACAGAAGCAAAAAACCTGTTCAGATGGATAGAACTAAATCTGAATCTCCTATCTGTGGCTCACATCACAGGAATCAAGAATGTTCAAGCCAATTTCTTTGACAGAAACGGGCTAAATCCTGGAGAATGGGAACTCAGCCAGGAGGCATTTCAGATAAAGTGAACAAATAGGGACTGCCAGCAATGGACTTGATGGCGATTCAAGCAAATGCCAGTGGGGACAGGTTCTTCAAAAGACAGAAGGAATGAGGGTCCAGCAGGTTAGATGCCCTAAGACCTTCACCAAAGGATGTCCTCCTCTGTCTTCCCACCTTGGCCCTATGATAGGCAAGACACTGAAGAGAGTGGAAAATCGTCCTTCCATGGTAATTCTGATAGCGTCGGATTGGCCAAGGAGATCATGATACTTGAACCTGAAGATGGCTGCAGTGGTAGAATCCCAAACCTAAAAAGGGGCAGTTAGCCTGGGGTAGTGTGTGGCAGTTTCTTTTCCTAGAGTAGGATGTGTGTTGTTGTGCTCTCCCGGTTTTTAAGCCCCCAGACTAGAGCAGGAAGTGGAGAGTTATTACATTGTTAGCTCCTGTAACAGTGCTGGCAAGAAAATTGGAGAGAGAGATTTTCCTGTTTTTCTTGGGGGGTTTTTTTTCTGTTTTTGGCCTGGCCTTTCTGGGAGTTTGTTTCCCCTGGTCCGGAGAGAGCTACACATCCCTTCGCCTCAAACAAGGAGAGGTTGTGTTACGATTCTGCCTGCGGCTAGTGCCATGGGCAGTATCTCACCTTCTTCCAACCGGCTTCCTGCTCCCCGATGCCGTTGTCTCTCGCGGCAGGAGCCGCCATCGTTTTGCCTTCACGGCCCGGAGGGCACCAGTGTCCTTCTCCTGCATGGCGGGCCCTGCCGCCGTGCTTCTATGTGGCCTGGAGACCACTGACGTTGTTCGCATGCGGCAGGAGCCGCCGCCATGGTCTGGCGGGCCTGCCGCCGTCGCCTGTCCATCAAGCGGCCTGGGGAATGCCGCCGATGTCTCCTCTTCATTCCGT
Source organism: Rhinatrema bivittatum (assembly GCF_901001135.1). Taxonomy (NCBI): domain Eukaryota; kingdom Metazoa; phylum Chordata; class Amphibia; order Gymnophiona; family Rhinatrematidae; genus Rhinatrema; species Rhinatrema bivittatum. The sequence continues at coordinate 93,830,118 of NC_042615.1, forward strand.
GGCCAGGAGGCCGCAGACGCCATCCTCTTCGCTGCAGGGCCGCCATGGTTTATTCAAGCAGCTGGAGCCACTCTCAGTCCTCCTTCTAGTGGCAGGAAGCTGCCTCCGATGCTGGGCCTGGTTTGTGGCCTGGTCCTGCTTCTCCTCCTCTGTGGCGTGGATGCCGCTCTCCAGAGTCCTGCCTCCTACCTCCTTCGCACCTCCTCGCTGGATTTAAAGGGCCAGCCCTCCTGGCTCCTCCTGATGACCTCATCGTGGGAGTTCCTCTTTAGTCCTATAAAAGGGCTCTGTCTTCATTTCATCGTTGTCTTTGCAAAGAGTCAATCCTCCTTGGGAGTTCTCGTCTTCTCAACTCCTCCTAGGCACTCTGTTCTTCGTGGGATCCCGTGACTTCGTCTCGTCTGTTCCAGATGTCTTGATGTTCTTCATCTTGGTCTCTCGTCTGTTCCTGTGTCTTCGTCATGATGTCCTGATCTTCATATCCAGATGCTCTTCTCATCGGCAGCGCAATCCTCCAGAAGACCGTTGCTTGAATCCTTCAAGCTTCAGGTTCCTAGCTCTGGATTCCTTTTGCTCCGAGTCATCACTTCAAGCTTCTTTTCTCCAAGCAATCCGCTCAGAGTTTTTTTCTCGGAGCTTTGGATCCTGAGGTTCTATTCTTAACCTTCATCCTGAACTGGTCTCCGGAGTTCCTCGTGTCTGCTTCTGTCCATGTCTAAGACTCCTCCTGAACCTGCTCCGTCCTGCGTGGCCGTGCCTTGCCTTGACTGGCTGTGGAGGGTGTGCCTCGGTGCAGGCCTCATCTGAATCTTCTCTATATTCAGATTTGAAGTCCATTGCTTCGTCTGGAGCCTGCTTCGCCATCTGCGTGGTCCGCGACCAGCCTTGAGTGGCTGAGTAGGGCGCGCGGTGAGGCAGCGCTCATTCAGTACTCACTATCATCTTGAACTCTAAGTATTCTGAGTCGATGTCTAAGTTGGGAGTCTGCTTCGCCATCTGCGTGGTCCGTGACCTGCCTTGACTGGCTGTGTAGGGCGCGTGGCGTGGCAGTACTTCTTCAGTATTCTCCTTAATTCTGAACCTCTTCATACCCTGAATCGTCAAGCAACCTGTCTATGTCTGAGTCCGTCAAGTATCGTCTGACCCCGTCTTCAAGAGTCTTCGTCTGATTGTGTCTTCAGTCTTCAATTCTTGTCATCCTGCCCTAAGCCTCTGTCCATCCTGTCGCATCTGCTGTTCTGTATGGCAGGTCCAAAAGGGCTATTGAGTGGCCAGAGGGCTACTTCAGAGACCAACATTGTGTTGCTAGGTCTCTCTGATGCATCAGGTTCGGCAGAGGCCAGGGCTCCCTATCTCCAGCCTGCTGGCCGTGGTGGGGCACGTTTCGCCTGCCATGACGCTCCATCGGAGCTCCTCTCCGGTGGCGTCGTGGCCCAGAGGTACACTTAATCTCCCAGGAAATGGGACCGCTTCCCAGCGCTCCCGCAAAAGATTGTAGTATTAACTAACGTGAAGAAGTTGTTCCTGTTTTTCCATCTAGAGGAAAGGAATATTTGTTTTCTGCCATCCTGCCTTGCCCAGAGCTGAAAGTAAAATTATTTTCTGCAAAAGGCCTGCAGATAGAGGGGAAACCAAGGGAGAGGAGAGAAAATCATCTGGAGACCCCCAAAGGAGATTCCACCTGGTGGACACAGGACACAGATAGTTTGGATATTGGGAGTACATTTGGACCTCAGGAAGTGTGGGGAAGAGGATATCCACAACTAGGACAGCCCAGCCAATGTGGGACAATTGTCTTTCTATCCCATGGAGTATAAACCAGTTCCAAGCTTCTGTCCTGAGAGAAACATCCTCAGAGGTAGAGATACCAAAAACCTGTACTCCCAAATGGCTAAAAAGCCTGGATGTATCTGTACACTATATTATTTGTTCATATTAATTAGTTTGAAATCAGCCACAGTAAACTTTCATTTGAATACCCATTAGAACCTAAGAACATGCCATACTGGGTCAGACCAAGGGTCCATCAAGCCCAGCATCCTGTTTCCAACAGTGGCCAATCCAGGCCATAAGAACCTGGCAAGCACCCAAAAACTAAGTCTATTCCATGTTACCGTTGCTAGTAATAGCAGTGGCTATTTTCTAAGTCAACTTAATTAATAGCAGGTAATGGACTTCTCCTCCAAGAACTTATCCAATCCCTTTTTAAGCACAGCTATACTAACTGCACTAACCACATCCTCTGGCAACAAATTCCAGAGTTTAATTGTGCGTTGAGTAAAAAAGAACTTTCTCCGATTAATTTTAAATGTGCCACATGCTAACTTCATGGAGTGCCCCCTAGTCTTTCTATTATCCAAAAGAGTAAATAACCGATTCACATCTACCCGTTCTAGACCTCTCGTGATTTTAAACACCTCTATCATATCCCCTCTCAGCCGTCTCTTTTCCAAGCTGAAAAGTCCTAACCTCTTTAGTCTTTCCTCATAGGGGAGCGGTTCAATTCCCCTTATCATTTTGGTAGCCCTTCTCTGTACCTTCTCCATCACAATTATATCTTTTTTGAGATGCAGCGACCAGAATTGTACACAGTATTCAAGGTGTGGTCTCACCATGGAGCGATACAGAGGTATTATGACATTTTCTGTTTTTTCACAATTCCCTTTCTAATAATTCCCAACATTGTTTGCTTTTTTGACTGCCGCAGCACACTGAACCGATTTCAATGTGTTATCCACTATGATGCCTAGATCTTTCTTGGGTTGTAGCACCTAATATGGAACCTAACATTGTGTAACTATAGCATGGGTTGTTTTTCCCTATATGCATCACCTTGCACTTAGCCACATTTAAATTTCATCTGCCATTTTGATGCCCAATTTTCCAGTTTCACAAGGTCTTCCTGCAATTTATCACAATCTGCTTGTGATTTAACTACTCTGAACAATTTTGTATCATCTGCAAATTTGATTACCTCACTCGTCGTATTTCTTTCCAGATCATTTATAAATATATTGAAAAGTAAGGGTCCCAATACAGATCCCTGAGGCACTCCACTGTCCACTCCCTTCCACTGAGAAAATTGTCCATTTAAACCTAATCTCTGTTTCCTGTCTTTTAACCAGTTTGCAATCCATGAAAGGACATCGCCACCTATCCCATGACTTTTTACTTTTCCTAGAAGCCTCTCATGAGGAACTTTGTCAAACGCCTTTTGAAAATCCAAGTATACTACATCTACTGAAAATGTCCATCTCACGTCTATCACGGAACCGGCTAGAGGTCCCCCATCTCATTTTCTGTTCAATGGCACTTCTATTCCTATTTCCAAATCAGCAAAAAACTTAGGCGTGACTATTAATACTGATCTATCTCTGAAACAACACATATCACTGGTAACAAGAAACTCCTTTTACAAATTACAGCTCTTGAAACGTCTTCGTCCTTTACATTTTTTCCATGACTTTCGGACTATTCTACAATCACTTATTTTTTTTCTGGGCTTGATTACTGTAATTCTCTCTATATAGGTCTTTCTGATAACACACTTCAACTACTTCAATTAGTTCAAAATGCAGCTGCACGTATCTTATCAGGTTCCTCACTTAGAAATCATATTACTCCAGTCCTTACACTGGTTACCTTTCAAATACAGAATACAGATCAAAATCTTAACCATTATACATTCCCTTATGCATAACTCTAACTCTACTACCTTGTGTTCCCTTCTTCAAATATATAAACCATCCAGACATTTAAGATCAATGAATAAGAACCTTCTAGACGTACCATCACCTCGACAGGCACGACTTGACATTACTAGGAAAAGAGCCTTTTCGATAGCAGGTCCAACTCTTTGGAACACACTACCAGACTCATTAAGAACCATATCAAACTCAAAACAATTCAAAAAATCTTTAAATCACACTTCTTTCAAATTGCATTCAAAATTACACCCAATAAATAATCAATCAGTCACTCTTCATACATTAATCATAGGGTACCTTATTACTACTATTATTATTCATTTTTATTAATTATGGTTTTGTTTTAAGTTTATCTATATTTTATATTTTCTGTAATTTTTAATTGAATTTTATTTTATATTTTGAGTTTTTGAATGATACATTGTACACCTTTTTGACTAAACTTTGTTTGTAAAAGTGGTATATAAACATTTTTAAATAAAATAAATACCAGTTCACCTTTATCCACATGTTTATTAACTCCTTCAAAAAAGTGAAGCAGATTTGTGAGGCAAGATTTGCCTTGGGTAAAGCCATGCTTTGTTCCATTAAACCATGTCTTTCTATATGTTCTGTGATTTTGATGTTTAGAACACTTTCCACTATTTTTCCTGGCACTGAAGTCAGGCTAACCAGTCTGTAGTTTCCTGAATCGCCCCTGGAGCCCTTTTTAAATATTGGGGTTATATTAGCTATCCTCCAGTCTTCAGGTACAATGGATGATTTTAATGATAGGTTACAGATTTTTACTAACAGGTCTGAAATTTCATTTTTTAGTTCTTTCAGAACCCTGGGGTATATACTATCCGGTCCAGGTGATTAACTACTCTTCAGTTTGTCAATCAGGTCTACCACATCTTCTAGATTCACCGTGATTTGATTCAGTCCATCTGAATCATTACCCATGAAAACCTTCTCCAGTATGGGTACCTCCCCAACATCCTCTTCAGTAAACACCGAAGCAAAGAAATCATTTAATCTTTCCACGATAGTCTTATCTTCTCTAAGTGCTTCTTTAACCCCTCGATCATCTAACGGTCCAACTGACTCCCTCACATGCTTTCTGCTTCAGATATATTTGGTAAGTGTTCCTTCCCCAAAGAGTTATGATATTCTACACACAGGGGACTTCACTGAAAGCTATCCTTCTCCCCAACAGAAAGAATCCTGTCCTTGGGAGAAGAGGGGAAAGAGACTGAGGATGTAGCCCCAAGATATAAATTGTTTTATGGCCCTCTAGGACACATGCTATCCACGATAAAAGAATTACATACATATTTAGATCTTTCTTTAGTCTCTCTTCATAAGTCTTCTGATACACTATTCTCTCTTCAGAGTAGGTTCTATTTACCATTGCACTCCACCACTTTGGCACCCACTCCCAAGCTTCTCATTTTAATCATGAGCCTCCTATGTGGCACCATATCAAAAGCTTTGCTGAAATCCAAGTAAATCACATCAAATACTCTTCCTTAATCCAATTTCTCTAGTCATCCAATCAAAAAAACATCAGTCAGTTATCTGACAGGACTTTCCCTTGGTGAATCCATGCACCCACCTTATTGTACATAGTTCACTATCCTTTCCTTTAGCAGTCTCTCCATTAATTTTCCCACCACTGAGGTAAGGCTAACCAGCCTCTTTTCTGCTACCACTCTTGTGAATTGGGACACAACTGCTCTGTTCCAATCTTGCGGCACCACTTCTGTTTCCAGGGATTTATTGAACAGGTCTTTCCTCTTCGTCCTGGCAGAAAAGTCTTCACAGTGGGTTTCATCCTCCTACCAGCAGATGGAGGCAGGGTTCTAGACCTCTTCCCTGAGGCCCTCTCCTATATAAGCTGGTACAGCAGGGAAGGCATCAGCAGTTCTCTGCCTCCAGCAGATAGAAGGTGGAGCTGGTTTGGCAGGAGAAATAGGCAGTGTGACGGCCTCCCTGAGGTTGCTTTCCCCGGGGAAGTGTCTAGGCCGGGTCGGGGAACACCTCCTCAGGACAACGGCTTTCCTAGGTTCGCTTTTCCCTCCCCCCACACAGGCGATTAGGCTCCTAGCCTTGCATTTCCTGGCAACGAAAGGGAAGGTTCAGCAGCGGCAGTGGTAAGTAGGCCTTGAGCTTAAGACTGCAGGATCTGGCCCGAAGTTCCCAGAACCCTCACACTGGCAGGTAACATGGAGAGAGGCAGGAAGTGCCTGCAGCATGGTGTGAGGCGCATTCTGACAAAGGCAGGCTTGTTCTGCTGCAGTTGTGACAGCACGCCATTGGGGGGAGGGGCCCAGCAGAGGGCAGCAAGGGAGTTCCTTTCTCCCAGCCAGTCCCAAAACGCCTGCAACCGATGCCAACATCACCGCTACTCAAGCTCCCGCCTCCTTCCCAGTGGCATCTGAGGAGGAAGCCTGGGAGGGGGAAGGGGAGGAGTTCTCTTCCAATTTTGTTTTCTTGATGCACAAGGCCAACAGGGAAATGAAGGGTAAACCGATGGATTCGGGGGTGTCCCAAGGGTCGAGTCCTCTTGTTCACCGCCCCTTGTGATAAGAAAAGGAAGCTGGAACTCAAGGAAAGGGAGAGTGGCAGACCCATCCCCGAGTCCTTTTCAGATGAGCCGGACGATTTGTTCTGGGGGATTCTCTGGAGGAAACTGAAGAGGACCCGGGGCCTGATCAGGATGACTTGGTGGTCCGACTATTTCGGGCAGAAAGTTGGGCACCCTCTTTTCCAAGGTCTCCCAGGTTCTCAGGCATGCCGAGGAGCAGCCCAAAGATAGTAAACCAAGAGATAACTCTATCCTCATTGGCATTTAGAAAGCCGGCAATAATATTCCCCATACATTCCCCAATTCAGGATATGATTTGAGCAGAGTGGGCTAAGCCAAACTTGCTGTGTAGCAAAAAGAATATGGAAAGATTGTATGTAATGGATCAGGCAGGGAGAAACAGCTTCCTGGCCCACCTCAAGATGGACACAGCAGTGTAAACAGTCTCCAGGAAAACTATCATCCTGGTTGAGGGAGGTGCGGCCCTTAGGGACCTGCAGGATAGAAGATGCTTCTCAGGAAGGACTTTGATCTGTCTATCCTAGCTCTATGCTCAGTGATCTGCGGGGGATATGTGGCAAGGGCTCTGCTCGGCACTTTACTGCCACCCACAGGGCAAGCGGACTGCGCCAGCAACCAGGAGATAGCGCAAGCAGAGTCCATAGCAGTGTATGTGGCCGATGCCCTCTAAGATTTGCTTAGGATCTCAGCCAAGCAGGCCTTGACAAGCGTGATGGCTAGGCGCCTCCTATGGTTAAAGAGTTGAGCAGCAGATTCAGCATCCAAAGCCAAGCCAAGCCAAGTAAATTCCCATTAAAAGGAAAATTGTTGTTTGGAGAGGACCTAGAGTCTCTAGTAAACGAGCATTCTCTGTTGCCGGTCCAATGCTGTGGAACACACTCCCAGAACATATCCGCCTGACAGCCAACCCTACAGAATTTAAAAAACTACTAAAAACTCACCTTTTTACCTGCGCATACAATTTATACTAAAGATTATCACATTACATCATGATTGTTAATCTAATTGTCTAATTGTCTATTTTCTTGAATTTTAATTGTTTGTATATGAAATTTTTAATCTGTTCGTATTTTATGTATTGCTTATTTATGTATGTGCAAGTATGTAAACCGCCTAGACGGATAGTCCCCTACCCTTTGTGCGGTATACAAAAATTTTAAAGAAATAAAATAAAAATAAATAAATAAATAGTTGGCCAACAATGAAGTAACACTTGGCAATCTCACCATGAAACGGGCCTCATAGTCCTCAGTCATTCACATTCTTCTGCTTCCCATATACATACTTTATTTACTGACATTTCTTAACCACTTTACTGTTCAAAAAATGCCCAAAGACAGAGCATGCACTGTCCAAATGTCTTTGCTAGGCTATTATTTGAAGCAAATCAAAATTACCTCATAAAGCAAAGTTACATATCACTGTAAAGATAAGTATATTCCTTTATGGATGCAAAGTTGCGCTTTTATTACTTTAGTATAATTAGCAGAAAAATTTACTGTGTTGAAATATTTTTTGATGAGTGCACATGGAGAAAATAGCATATATTTATGAGTTAATTTCTCCATAATTCAAGAGGCTCTTCCAGGTGGCTACTCTTCTGGTCCTACTAAACTTGGTACAGGGAGCTGCCCAAGAAGCACAAACTCTCCTCAATTAGGCCTAGCAAGCCCCAGGATAATGCCAACTTCATTCTCAGTCACAGGTACAGGCTGTGCCCATTGTTGAACTCGTACCTCATGACCAGCTTTTTGATAGAATGAGGGGAAGGAGAGGATAGATAAAAAGTTATCAGTAGCACCAAGGTATAGCCTATAACATCAATGGCTCTTAAAATAAAGGTTGAGATTGGTAATGCCCTCGTCCTTGAGTGCTGTGAAATGTTCATGGAAGACTGAATACTACTCAACTGGGAAAGAGGATAGGTACAGAAAGGTTTGATGCCTTAGTGATGTGTTGCCTCCTCCTACTAAAAGAAAAACTGAAATTTTTGACAGTAAGTAATCCAATACTCTGGTTCGCAAATTTGTTGAAGATTGAGTTTTCAGCAGGTAAGTTGTGTAGAATTAATTTTCTCTGTGCATGGGATTTTGGGAGAAAATGTTTTCTCTTTACAGATATGATTGTTTTTTTTCTAGCTTTGCAGATTGCATTAGTATTGCAGAGGCTGAGATACCTCTACCCTTTTCACTTCTATTTACATTCTATTTACAGTATATAAAAAAATCTTTAAATAAATAAATAATTCGGGCCGATACAGAAAACTTTCCAGGAGAGCAGGCGAGCGCCGCTCTCCCGGCGCACGCCCAGGCCACTCTCCTGGGTGCGAGATCCAGTAAATAAATTTATGTAAATGAGGGCCCGCTGTAAAAGGAGGTGCTAGGGACACTAGCACGTCCCTAGCGCCTCCTTTTTGACAGAAGCGCCGGCTGTCAGCGGGTTTGACAGCTGACGCTGACAGCCAAGGGTTCAGAAAATGGACGCCTGCATAATTGAGCATCCGTCTTCCAACCCGCAGGCCGCGGGCAGATTAAAATTTTTTTTTTAATTTTCGGGGCCTCCGACTTAATATTGCTATGATATTAAGTCCAAAGGTGTACAGAAAAGCAGTTTTTTCTGCTTTTCTGTACATTTCCCCGGTGTCGGCCGAAATTAACGCCTGCCAAAGGCAGGCGTTAATTTTTGAGAGTAAAATGTGCGGCTTGGCTGCACATTTTACTTTCTGGATTGTGCGGGAATGACTAATAGGCCCATCAACATGCATTTGTATGTTGCGGGCGCTGTTAGTTTCAGGGGGGGTTGGCCGTGCATTTTCGATGCGATTTTACCCCTTACTGTATAAGGGGTAAAAATAGCGCGTCTAAAACGTGGGCTAACAGTGCGCTCCGCTGGAGCGCGCTTTACTGTATCGGCCCTGATTACTTGCAGGATTCTAATTGGCAGAGACAGTGGCCAAAGATTCCTGCTGAGTGTTAACTGCTTATGGCAGTAATAAGAGCAATTAACAGAAGACTGCTTTGAGTGCAGGTTTAGCAGTTTGTAAATTAGTTATTTTAACTGATTTCAGCATAATGGTGCAAAACAATAACCCTGTGGTCCACAAAATCAAGGACTTCATAACTGGGTGACACAACAGTACTTACTCCAAGGGTAAACGTGGCAGCTAGAAATGTAAGTTCTTCGATGTCACCTGTGCAGCTATTATACACTGCTTTTAACGAAACAAGAATGACTGACTGGAACTGCCCTTCGTTCAGCACTATAATGGCACTGGCATCACATGAAGGGTGAAATTACTAAAGGAATTAATGAGCTGTTTGTATTAAATGTCCGTCCTGACTGCCTGTGCTATGATAAATGTCTAATATGGTTGTTTATTTTTCTTGCAGGAAGGCAAAGGTGCCCTTAACCCAGTGCCATTCAAAGGACCAGCTCCAAAAATTGACAGGTTTCAGCCCGTTGTACCGTGGCCTCATGTAGAAGGAGTGGAGGTGGACCTTGAAAGTGTTAGAAGAAAAAATAAAGCCAAAAAGGAGCAAAACCAACAGGAAGGCAATGCCGTCAATCAACAGAATATCATTCAGCACCCATATCTCACCTTTAAGCCCCAAACACTGGTCTACCGAGACCCTGTCTTACAAACTGGAGTTCTTGGCAATTTTGAGCCGAAAGAACCTGAGCCTCAGGGAGTTGTGGATGGCCCTGGAGAGGCAGGCAAGCAATTTGTTTTGGGACCAGAGTACAAAGAGTCTATTCAAGCCAGCATCAAAGAGTTTGGGTTTAATATGGTGGCCAGTGACATGATCTCCTTAGACCGGACTATCAACGACTTGCGAGATGAAGAGTAAGCAGATCCCTTCTTTCTCCTTCTTTTTGTTTGTTAATCAAATGTCAGGTATGCTTAGACTAGGATATCAGCATGTTTGGCTCCAGACATTCAAATGATAAAATAGTTCCCTGTGGGTGCATTGCAAAAGATTAACAATAGAGAAAAACTCCTAAATCATGTGTTTCTCCAGAGAAATAACAGGAGGTGGATGTTTCACAGATAATAGCCCAACAGCTGGAGTTCAAACTCAAACTGAAAACAGGAGACCCTCATTACGTGGGTTGGTTGCTTTTGGCTTCTCTGCTTCAGTTTGATTCTATGTTATCAGGGGCAGGATGGCAGTTTGTGTCCCAGGTCTAAAGTTGTTTCAGATTAAGATTTTTTAAATAAGGTTACATTTATTACATGGGATCATTTCTGTTTTTAAGGTTTTTTGATGTATGTGCTCCTTGATCTATTTTTTTTTTTTATCACTTTTGCAAGCTGGACTTTTTTGAGGAATTGCTTCTTGAATGTTAATTTCCCATTTACTGGTGAAGTTTCCTATCTGGTTTTTGAAGGCTATGCTAATTCAGGTGTTGCTTGTACAGTCAGCCACAAGTTCATCTGGGTGACTCCCATCAGTTACCTTACTATAGAGGTGCTTCACAGGCCTGCTTAAGGGAAGAGATCCTCCCTGAAATGAATGCACTAACTGAAGCCTACTCCGTCTTACAGGCCGATTCTGTAAAAAGTGCGGGAGAGCCGGGGCTCCCTAGTGCCTCCTTATTAGCGGTAGAGCTGGCTGTCAGCAGGTCGATAACCGATGCTCTATTTTACCGGGTCTGACAGCCGCGGTTAGGAAAACGAACGCTGGTAAAATTGAGCGTCTGGTTTTCTAACCTGCTGACCGGCGGGTTAGATTTCTTTTTTTTTTTAATTTTAGGTTCCTCTGACTTAATATCGCTAGGCTTGGCCACACATTTTACTTTCAGTATCCTGGGTAACTGACTAATAGGCTCATCAACATGCATTTGCATGTGATGAGTGTTATTAGTTTTCAGGGGGGTTGGTCACCCAATTTCGATGCGCTATTACCCCTTACAGTATAAGGGGTAATAAGAATGCATTAAACCGCGGCCAAACAGGTGCTAAATGGTGTGCTCGGCGCAGCACACCGTACTGTATCGGCCTGTTAGTGCTGGAAGCAGTGCTATCTGGGAGGAGTCTTTCAACATGCTGTCACATCACAAGTCTCTCTGTCACTACCACTACTGGCCAGTGATAACAAGGAATAACAGATACTCTCAGTTTATAGATTTCACGGTGACCCACCTCATTTCCTGTTTTTTTGCATATACTTTTAGAAGGGCTCAGGCCTGATTTCTTGCAGCTCTGTTAAATCCGTCCCTCTCCTCCGTTAAATCCAGTCTAAAAATCCACTTTTTGCAACTGCTTTTAAATCTTATTCCCTGTTCTTCCTGATCACGCCCTTGTTGATTTTAAGCAAAGCCTCTTGTCAGTGAATCTGTACCATGCTGTGTTATAGAAATGATAAATAGCAATAATAGGAGGGCATGAGCACGTGCTGCCTACCTTTTTATACTGTGTTCCTCACCAGCATTTAAAGGGGCCACTGCTGTTTGTCCTGCCTAGGCATAGCTGACAGGCATCTCGTGCTCTTTGATGATTCTAAAAAGCGGCTATGGAGGGTGGGGAAGAAGAATGAGTGACCCCATGGATGAATAGCACTATACAATTTTCAAAACCCTAAATTTGAGTTTAGTTGTAGTGTTTAATATTTGTATAATATTTCTTCTCCCAATATACTAGCTTTAGTTTTAGTTCTTTAGCATTTTCCAATTCTGTGTGCATTATCTATCATATACTGACTCAGTAGCTAAAATGAAAACTAGGGAGAGAAGGGAACAATACTGGTGGTGAATATTATTTTCAATCAATATCCTACATTTGTGCTACAGATAGAAGCTAGAGCTAAAGGCATTTTCAATTTCATTTTTGGTTTAGCATTTATTTTTGGAAAACTGATGTCTTTCAGCTTTAGTTTTTGTTAACTAAAATCCCATTAATATTGTAACTAAAATGAAAGAGCTATTTTAGTCATAATTCGGGGATTTTTTTGCATGGCAACGCTTCTCCAACCTGTCAAAAAATGTAGAAAAGCACACTTTGGAAACAGTTCTCCGATAGGCCTCAGCAATAGGTCAAGCCCAGCAGGGTTATTTAAGTACTCATTTGGAAGTGTATAATATGGGTGGAACTGGACTCATGGTGCCATGCTACGCACTGCAGTACAGGTTTGGTTGGACGGGGGGGAGGGGGGGAGGGAAGATGGCTGCCAATACTGTGTAGCATCTCCTAGTGCTGCGGGTACACTTTACAGGGGAAAACTCCTTAACACATCTTTAACAAAGCCTCCCAAAGAAAGGGGATTGAAATTAAAGAGGGGTGGAACTGAGAGAGCTTTCTGATTGGCTGAAAACATCCTCAGACAACTGTATATGTTTAAGAGCCCATCTTTAATTTATCACTGTCCAGTCTTCACATTTAGAAGTGGAAATAATCTAATTAAAATTGCTTTTATTCAAAATGCCTGAAGCACAGGGTCACGTGATGCACTACTAGAGAGAAGACGCAGCTGAATCGAGTTCCCCTCACCACTTTCAATTATCCTGCAATTTTCTCTGGTCTGGCCAAATGTGATGACTGCAATGTTGAAAGAAACGCAAAAAAGATCTCGACCCGCTTATTGGGCGGATAAGAAGCCCCTACCACTGAGGAAAACTAAAGAACTGGTAACGGACCTTTCTGATTCGGGTGATGACTCAATCTCAGAGGAGGAATGGCTGCTCCCAGCTACACCACTTGAAATGACGAAGCAATTACAAGAGATGTTTGATAAATTCTCCGAAAAGATTACTTCAGATATTAATGCTAAGCTAGCAGTGGTGGTAGAAACAGTGGCGCAATTGGTATCCACTGCACAAGACAACAGCATACGTATCACGGAAACAGAGGGCCTCGTGGAAGAGCTAGATTTATCTCTAATAGAAGCCCGTAAGAAAGTGGGCTTTCTCGAATGCAAATTGCTCACCATGGAAGAAAAACGCGACGACCTAGAGAATCGTGGTCAGAGAAAAAATATTAGAATAGTTGGACTTTCTGAACATTTGGAGGGTCCTGATGCAGTAAAAAAATTTTCCAGGTGGATACTGAAACTTTTGGGCCTAGACAGTAAAGATGGCCGCATCAAAGTAGAATGCATGCATCGGGCCCTGGGGCTCCCCCCCCCCCCTCCCTGTACATGGGGAAAGACCTCGCACCATAATCCTTCAATTCCATCATTATACTGATAAAGTTAAAGTCCTTGACAAGACCGGGTGCTGAAATCAATCATTTATCAAAATCACAAGATTTTCTTTTTTTCGGATTTCTCCCAGCAAGTGCAAAAAAAGCGGGCAGTTTATGGAAGTGAAGCATCAGCTACGTTAGCGAGGCCTACAATATGCATTATACTCAGCCAGACTGCTTGTTACGGTAAATAACCAATTCTCATATCTTCGAACTGACTGCAGCAACGCAAGTTTTACAAAATCTGGAAGGCAGAGAGAATATAGAATAAATTAGCGAGCAGTTGGAATCATGAGCGGAAGTAAGTAGCTGGTCAAGTTAGTGGCCTAACTTTAGACTGTGACCGTGCTTGATGAGGCGAGGGGAAGCTCTCAGCTAGTATGTGTTGCGACAGTCGCTGCCCGATGTCTCCACTCCGCCCTCTTTACCTCTGTAGCGACTTCCTCCAGGTCTGAAGGACGGCTGGCTGCCGTGGCATCTCCCTGCCGTCTCTTTCCAGCGTTCCCGGACTGGCTTGATGCTGCAGATCCGCCATGTTGCCTGAAGCCTAGGGCACGTGCTCAGAGTGAAATACCAGTAAGGGCGCGAACCTCAGGGGTGTCCCCGTGAGATGACTTCATCCGCTTCCGATATTTAAAGGTCTCTGATATCGCTGACAAACCGAGTTAGCAAGGGTTCGGGTTCGGGTTAGGACAAGGTTTACTCTGATTACCCTGCCTAAGCTACTTTGCCTTCGGACTTACTAGAGGTACCCGCTCCTTGGGGGCCTCACTCTCTTTTTGCTTTTCAGGTTACAGACAGGAAACGGTACTTGCTCCTCGAGGGCCCTCGTTCCTGACTATCTGTTGATTCTCTTCTGCCTGGAAGCCATCACTGTCTACATCATTGTGAGTTACCATCGCTCTCTCAGAGCCTTCCCTGGAACTAGATACTCGCTCTTCGAGGGCCTATCCTTTCCAGCTCCTGAGCTCCCTGAGACCAATATGTGAGTGTTGTCATCTAGTTCTGTTCATGAACTCTGCATACCCTGCCTACTCACTGTCTACAGTTTCTCAACAGCTCAGCCATCCAGGGATCGCTGTTCCAGTATCTGAGGAACTTCAGCCCTGCCGGGCACTTCAGCTCACTACTGCCACCTCTGGTGGTTTCAAGACCTGTTTAATAAAAGAACTAGTGTGTGTCTGTCTCCATACTCTAAGCCTAGCTGGTGGTCCCTCTCGGGATCTTTCCCTGGGGGTGTGGTCATCTGCCACCGGCCAAAGGATCCACCCACCACTATCTCCAGCAGTCTATAACAACAGATTGCTACTCTGCCTATGGAATACATCAGATTGCTATTCCTATCTGATTGCTCCTCCCATCAACATAGCGGATTATGACATTATGTGACCCTATTTTGTTTTTTGGGGATTTTTGTTGTATGGGGTACTTTATTGAGATATGTAGAACTATGGAAGTTTTTTGCGGATGCCCTAAATAATGTTAATTTGGCCAGTTCTTGCTGATTTGTCCGCAAAGTAACTCTTTCGTTACTCCTGGATTCCTCGGGCCTTCATTTGTGGACGCGACAACAGCACGAACACCTCCCGGTATTTTTGAGACTCCTGGGACTGTTTGAGCTAAGTGGTGCACAGCCCAAACGGACTTTTTTTTTTTTACAAATAATTAAGACTGAACCAGTTCGATGCCTGAACTACCATGCAGCGGAGCTTGTATTTCCTTGACAAGAGTGGAGACTAGCGATTAAAGTTATCTGTTTCCAGAACACATTGCTTTATGGCCTTCTAAGATATACACAAGACAAGCGTTTGCAGCAAAATACTCATCTGCTCGATTGTTGTCATATAGGAACCCCTAATCGCCATATTTTTCTTTTTTGGAATCTTCATTTGGGGGGGGGAGGGGGAAGGTGGGGGGGGATGAGTTAGAGAGCTGTTTGTTTTTCAGAAGGATTTTAGTAGGTGTATACTCATCTTAGTGTTTCAGGGGGGCAGAATTTTGACTTTCTGTTGGGTTGCTAAGGTTTATAGTAGGAGCCCCTGGACTCAATTTTGGTCTCCATAGTGGTTTCTTGCTTTCAAAATGCAAATTTGGCAATTCTGGTATTTCTGTCTGTTGGGAACGCTTCAACAAGGTGAAGCTTTAGGTAGGGTTATAAATTATGATAACTTGAGTGGGGTGGAGAGGGTGTTAAGAGGAGAACTCTGGGATTTAGGAGAGTTTTTCAAACGATATCAGGATAATGCAATAGTATTAAGGAGGGTTGTTAAGGGGTGGGGGCGAATGAGCTTTGTTCAAGTTGTTAATCAAGTAATGTTAAAAAACTAAAAAAGCACAAGGTATGATAAGACAGATGGTCAGATAATTTTAGACCTAAATAGATTATTGATGTACATGTATTACACTAAAGTTTCACAGTATTCTGTTATATACTTCATCAGTATGCTATATGTTTAATAGATACCTCATGATTTAAGGATAATTTCTTTGAATGTGTGGGAAATTTCTTCTCCAATAAAAAGATCTAGAATTTTACAATTCCTTAAAAATCAAAATGCTACGTTAGCTTTTTTGCAGGAGACGCACTTAGTTACCAAAGAACATGAGAAACTCAAGAGATCATGGTGGGTCAGATTTTTGCGGCCTCTTACTCCTCTTGTAGTTGCATTTTGATCCATAAAGATACCCATTACAGATATATAACTCAAGCTGTGATCCTGAAGGTCGTTATGTTATTTTAGAGGGGAGTTTATACAGAAAGACAATGACATTGGTAATGGTCTTTGGACCAAATAGTGGCCAACTTGATTTTTATCGGGAGTTGCAACGTATTTTGCTGGGATATGATACCACAAATCTGTGTATCTGGGGTGATTGGAATTGGTGTATAAGCCCGTTGATCGGTCTGGGAATACATAATTAAGTAATGTGATAGGCAGAGGCCTTGGTCACTTTATGCAATTGTTTCAATTGTTTGATATATGGAGGGAACCTCATACTATCAGCCGGGATTATACTTTCTATTCCCCCAGACACCAAACTTACAATCGAATAGATTAATGGGCTGTTTGTAGCATCCGCCATAAATGCTGAAATTTTATTCTATACCATTTCAGACTATCATGCAGTGACGGTAGAGTTCGACGTACTTCATTCTTCTAGGCAGTTTAAACCATGGAGATTTAACACGTCCTTGCTGGGGGATAAACATTTTATGCAAAAAATAAAGACAGCAATTCAGGAGTACTAGAGTAATAACCCAGCTGATGCTTGTACCCCCACTTTGAGTTGGGAGGCTCTCAAGGCAGTAGTGAGGGGGTAATCATTTTCCATGCTAGTTTTATCAATTGCCAGCGCAAACAAAAACATAAGGAATTGGAAAATCAAATCAAACTGTTAGAACAGAGGCATAAATCTAGGGGCTATCCTAAAATTCTGAAAGAATTAACCCTGGCGAGAGAAGCCGTGAAACAACTAGAGATTGATAAAATAAAAAAAAATTGAGATATTCTAAACAACGATGGTATGAGCATGGGGGAAAAGCAGGGTCGTTTTTGGCTAAACTGGTTCAAGCGCTGTCTCAGTCACAACTGATATATGGAATTCGGGATCAGAATGGTGATATCAAATATTTACCTGAAGACAACAATAAACAATTTGCCTCACATTTTGCCACCTTTTATAAGGCTCAGCTTGCTGCAGCACAGGAGGCAATAACTTTTCTAGAGCCTTTGGGTTTAAATCGTCTCCTGAAGATGTGCTGAGCTTGGTTTCCCCAATAACTGCAGATGAGGATGTTGGGGAGATACCAGTTCCGGAGATAGTTTTCAAGGGTGATGAGTCGGATGAACTGAACCAAATCACTGTGAACCTGGAAGAAGTAGTAGGCCAGATTGACAAACTAAAGAGTAGCAAATCACCTGGACTGGATGGTATGCATCCTAGGGTACTGAAGGAACTAAAAAATGAAATTTCTGATCTATTAGGTAAAATTTGTCACCTATCATTAAAATCATCTATTGTACCTGAAGACTGGAGAGTTGCCAATGTAACCCCAATATTTAAAAAGGGTTCCAGGGGTGATCCAGGAAACTATAGACCAGTGAGCCTGACTAAAGATCAAAATCGTAGAGCATATAGAAAGACATGGTTTAATGGAACACAGTCAACATGGATTTACACATGGGAAGTTTTGCCTAACAAATCTGCTTCATTTTTTTTGAAGGGATTAAACGTGAATAAAGGTGAACCAGTAGATGTAGTGTATTTGGATTTTCAGAAGGCGTTTGACAAAGTCCCTCATGAGAGGCTTCTATGAAAACTAAAATGTCTTGGGTTAGGAGGCGATGTCCTTTTGTGGATTACAAACTGGTTAAAAGACAGGAAACAGAGTAGGATTAAATGGTCAATTTTCTCAGTGGAAAAGGGTAAACAGTGGAGTGCCTCAGGGATCTGTACTTGGACCGATGCTTTTCAATATATTTATAAATGATCTAGAAAGGCATATGATGAGTGAGGTTATCAAATTTGCGGATGATACAAAATTATTCAGAGTAGTTAAATCACAAGAGGATTGTGATACATTACAGGAGGACCTTGCAAGACTGGAAGATTGGGCATCCAAATGGCAGCTGAAATTTAATGTGGACAAGGGCAAGGTGTTGCATATAGGGAAAAATAACTCTTACTCTAGTTACGTGATGTTAGGTTCCATATTAGGAGCTACTACCCAGGAAAAAGATCTAGGCATCATAGTGGATAATACTTTGAAATTGTCGGCTCAGTGTGCTGCAGCAGTCAAAAAAGCAAACAATGTTAGGCATTATTAGGAAGGGAATGGTTAATAAAACGGAAAATTTCATAATGCCTCTGTATCGCTCCATGGTGAGACCGCATCTCAAAAAAGATATAGTTGCGATGGAGAAAGTACAGAGAAGGGCAACCAAAATGATAAAGGGACTGGAACAGCTCCCCTATGAGGAAAGGCTGAAGAAGTTGGGACTGTTCAGCATGGAGATCTACTCGTTCAAGACCTCTCATGACCTTAAAGACCTCTATCATAGAGGTCTTTAAGGTCATGAGAGGTCTTGAACGAGTAGATGTGAATCGGTTATTTACACTTTCAGATAATAGAAGGACCAGGGGCATTCCATGAAATTAGCAAGTAGCATATTTAAGGCTAATCGAAGAAAATTCTTTTTCACTCAACTCATAATTAAGCTCTGGAATTTGTTGCCAGAGGATGTGGTTAGTGTAGCTGGGTTCAAAAAGGTTTTGATCAGTTCTTGGAGAAGATGTCCATTAACTGCTATTAATCAAGTTGACTTAGGGAATGGCCTCTGCTATTATTGGCATCAGTAGCATGGGATCTTCTTAGTGTTTGGGTACTTGCCAGGTTCTTGTGGCCTGGTTTGGCCTCTGTTGGAAACAGGATGCTGGACTTGATGGACCCTCGGTCTGACCCACCATGGCAATTTCTTATGTTCTTATGTTCTTAACTCATAAGAACATAAGAAGCTGCCATACTGGGGCAGACTGAGGGTCCATCAAGCCCAGCATCCTGTTTCCAACAGTGGCCAATCCAAGTTAGAAGACATCATGTCTGACTTGGACCACCCGAAACAGGATTTATCAAAGGGTACCTCTCTACTAATAATACGAGGCATTTAGTAAAAAAAAAAAAAAAAGATCGGAGTAGCAATAGTATCAATGGATCTTGATAAAGCTTTCGACTGCTTCTACTGGCCCATTATGTTTACAGTGCTCAATTATTTATATTTCCCCGAAGTTTTTATATCTTGGGTTAGGGCGTTATATACAGGACCAAGGGCACGGGTGTTATCCGGAGGGATGGTTTCTGAGTCTTTTGGTATAGAGAGGGGCACAAGACAGGGTTGCGCCCTCTCACCTATACTTTTTGATTTAGTGATAGAACCTCTTGTGCAGGAAGTCAGAGTATCCCAGCAAATACATGGTTTTTCGATGGGGGAGGGGGACCCATAAAATATCTCTATGCGCTGATGATACCTTATTTTTTTTGACGGATGTATTGAGTTCTATTGCAGCATTGCGTCAGCTTTTAGATTTATATGGCTCCCTGTCAGGATACACTGTTAATTATTCTAAATCCAAGATAATGCTCGTTGCACTGAAGAACCAAAATGTGCAAGGTATCTCTTGCAGAGAGCCCATGGTGGGTTCCGAGACCTGGGTATATGGATTCCCAAAAATTTTTACAGTTTGTATAAGGATAATTATGCCCCAAGATTTGCTACGATTCGTAAAGATCTAGAATACTGGAAGCAGCTCCCTATTTCATTATTGGGCAGGGTAAATATAGTAAAGATGGCAGTATTACCTTGTTTTATCAACTTATTTATGTACTTACCCTGCAATATTCCTCTCTGTGTTCAAAACATTTAAAAGTGCCCTTGTGAGTTTCCTCTGGCAAGGGAAACCACCCCGGTTAAGTATTCTGAATTGATAAAACACAGGAACCTGGATGCACTGGGTTTCCCAGAGTTTAAATGATATTATTGGGCCTGTCGACTTATCTGCTTAAGGGAATGGGGAGGGCCTGATCCTTTGCCAGCATGGCTAGACATATAGAGACAGGCTGCCAGAGGGTGCAGTTTGACATCTCTTCTTTATATGCCTCTCACTGGGGGTCATTTTCAAAGGAGTTACGCATGTAAATGTGACAAACTATCGTAGCAATTTTCAAAAGCTATTTACTCGAGTAAAGTGCACTTACTTGAGTAAATCCTATGGACAATTCAATGGCATATATTGTAGCAATTTTGAAAAGCCCACTTACTTGAGTAAAGTGTATTTACTTGAGCAAAAACCAGTTTTGCTCGAGTAAATGCTTTTTAAAATCTACCCCACTTTGAATACCCTTAGGTCTGCTATGAGAGATAATAATATAGTGGCACATACTTTAAGGGTTGGAGGTTAATCCAATGCCTTATAAAAATGCCTGCCACTCATATATGATTCCTTTATGGGATAACCCACAGCTTTAACAATGTACACAATGTACATTCTCTCCTGATATGATTGAATGGGGCATGAGAGGTTTAAAATATTTAGGTCAATTGGTGGAGGTCAGGCAGCTAAAATCTTTTACAGACTTGGTGAAGGAATTTCAAATATCGCCCTCTACCAGATATTTATATATGCAGTTATTTAAGGACATTGTTAAGAAACTGAATGTCAGAGTAATTCAGGAGGAATGTAATGAGGTGGAAGGTGTGGTGTGCTGTGTTACAAATTATGGGCGAGGCACTTAATATCTGTCTTATATGTTTCAATTCGGGCTGGGGCTGGTATGTTAGAAGAAAAGAACTGTTCTAATATACAGATTCTTGGCAGAAGATCATTAAGAGGATATAAAGTTATACAGAAAGCATGTATTTTAGCACTTCGCTGTAAGAGTGAAATGCAGTGGGAGGGAGAAACAAAACATGGAACATAAGATAACAATCTTATGTTCCATGTTTTGTTTCTCCCTCCCACTGCATTTCACTCTTACAGCGAAGTGCTAAAATACATGCTTTCTGTATAACTTTATATCCTCTTAATGATCTTCTGTAAGGCAGCTTTCAAAACTAATTTCCCATCTGTCTCATTAAGAAGCAAGAGATGCAACAGATCCATGGCAGCAAAAATCTGCCCATTTTTCATCTGGATTCTCTTTCCCAGCAAGTATTATCCTCTGACTCTTCCCAAGGACAGCCTTGACCTCTTGTGACCAGGAGATCAGGATGGAATTTTTGATGGTGAAAATGCCTCTCTAATCTGGCCAGCTGGTGAATGGTAATTCTTATCGCATGCCAAAAGGCTCTTTGCATTTTGCCTCTCCTTCTCACATTGACCAATCCAAGGAGCAGGAGCTTGAATCAAAAGTTGAACTTGGATCGCCAAAGAAGTAATACAGTTCTAAGCTCAGAGATATTTTTAAAACTGAAAAGGTGATACTGTACTCTAAAGGAGACCACATACATCATCCAGCCCAGAATATAGATTTATAAATCTGTTTCTCTTTCGACAAGCAGGCGTGAATTGGCCATAAAGCATGGAGTGACATCATCTGAAGGTGCACGCGCTGATCCAGCTCTCAGAGTTCAGTAAAAGTCTTATCGAACATGCATGGGAGATCCCGCGTGTGCATGCTGCCTCATGAGCCCCTTAGTGTTTCTTTATCTGAGCTACCATATGGATATGTTTCCAGTCTCTGTACTATTTTGTTGGCCTTTTTTCTTTAGTCTAGTTTTTCTGCCTCGTTGCGTATTTTAATTTTGCCACTGCCTCAGCAGCTCCTTAACAGAACATTTAAGTTCTTTAAAAAAAAAAAAAAGAGAATGAAAGAGAGAAGAAACATCCAAGGCCAAAAAGTCTGCTGTCAGTGAGTTTAAGGTGGAAATTTGTGGGTGTCTGATATCTATTAAAAATACCCAGTCCATCTTTTATTGTTGCCTTGGCCTAGGTCATAAAGCTACAAACTGTTAAGAGTTGTGGTCACATATCCTTGAGGGTGCAGCAGTACCACATCTAGAAGATGGAGGCTCCAAGAAAAGTGCTGTTGGGTAAGAATCTGAAGCCTTGAAGTGGGCAGCGGAGCTGCTCCTCTACTCAGATCGAGACAACAGGGGATTCTCAGAACTGCATGAATTTGAGATGGGACTCTGCACCCCTCTTTCCCTCACATCAGGGAAGACTCTCCCTCCCTGCCCACCCCCCAACCCCTGCTTGTGGCACCTGCTCCTGGACCCATCAAAGATCAGGGATTGAGCAAGGCACAAAAGACTGTGGCACTGAGGGGGCACGCAAGAGAGCGCCTAGACGGCACAAGGGATCCCTTCTAGGACTTTGGGATCCCTTTGGTGCTGAAGAAAACAGTCCTATTGGAGTTGGGCTTTGCCAGAGCAGACTTATCATAGACATTGCGATGAGAGCTCTTCTTAGCATGGGTGCCATCATTCTTCAAGGAGCAGAAGATTTCCCACGGTGTCAAGTAATTTTTTCTTCCCAGATTTGATGCCATTCAAGCTGCCTTCTATCTTATTGGTGTGGAGTATGCAGTCTAGGACATAATCAGTCCCTTTGGCTTGGCATTCCAGTTTCATCAGAGTGGCGCACCCCTTGTACTATGGAATTTACAGCAGTGGCTCAAGAGCGTTGAAAGTCAAACCAAGTGCCAGCTAGTGGGAGACATTGGTTTAGCTGATGTGGAGTGCTTCAGAATCCGCTATTTTGATAGTTGCAACCACTGTGGCACAGAGTTCCCGCTCATCACCACTGGTATCAGCAGCCCTTAATAAGGACGAATCAATTTGGGTTTCTAAAGCGGATGTTTCTTCTTTAACCCCAGCACAAAGGATCCCATAACCAGAGGGAACCCAGCTGTCAGAGCTGGTGAAGTATTTCTTTGCCTCCTTCCCTGAGGACCAGAGATGGAGTTTGGAACCTGTTTTACACAAGATGGAGGAGTTTTCCCCCACATAATGGGGCTGTTCAGTCCCCCAAAGGCTAATACTTCACTCCAAGGGTTCCTGATAGTGGAAGCAAGCTCATGACCTAAAGTGGTTGATTCATCCTTTCCAAAGGCGCTTTTTCTTGAATTAGCAATGGAAGAAGTGGGATGAGGGGGGATATATTAGAGATCTACAAAATCATGAAAGGACTTGAATGGGTATGAATCGGTTATTTACTCTTTCAGATAATACCAGTACTAGGGAACACACCAATAAGTTAGCAAGCAGCACATTCAGAACAAAATGTAGAAAATTATTTTTCACTCAACACACAGTTATGCCCTAGAATTCATTGTTAGAGGATGTGGTTAAGGCAGTTAATGTAGCTGGGTTTAAAAAAGGTTTGGATAAGTTCCTAGAGGAGAAGTCCATAAACTGCTATTAATCAATAGCGAATAGCCACTGCTTATTGCTGGCATTAGTAGCATGGGATCTATTTAATGTTCGGATACTTGCCAGGTACTTGTGATTGGGATTGGTCACTGTTGGAAACAGGATACTGGGCTTGATGGACCCTTGGTCTGACCCAGTATTGCATATCTTATGTTCTTAGCCATTTTGAGTTCCACGAGATATTTCCCCTCTCAGACCATTAGATTTCCTCCTTTGTTTCATTTCTTCAACAGGTTCCTGGCTCAGCAGCCGCCTACTGTCAGATGAGGAGGATTTCATGGGGATCCTTTCAGATTCTTTTGTTAGACTTGCCTCAGCATACCTCTTCACTGGAGGAACTCAAGTACTCACATTTTTTAAAAAGCAAGACACTGTCTATCTCTGTTAGGAAAGAATAGTACCTAACTGTTAGGATTTGTGGGTTTCGTGGACCCTTGACCCGAGGTGTAGGTTCTTACAGCCTGAGGGGTGGAGCCCCACAGGTCCACACCGCCGGGAAGTGAGGTCAGCTGCAGCAGGAAGCATGACTGTAGATCAGTAGAGAGAGAACATCCTGCGTCACTACCACGTGATTGCGGACTAGCCCAGAGCTGTGCCATGAGGCAGACCCCGAGGAGCAGGGAGCGCAAGGCAGGGTCTACTGTAGGCGAGATGCAGAGACTGTCCCAAGGGGCGGGACAGTGTGGTAATAGAGTCTCTGGTATGATGACACAGGGGCTGCATCGAGGAGTGGGGAAGCACAAGTCAGTCTTGGCAGTAGTGACGGAGACAGCCCCGAGGAGCGGGGAAGCTCACTCGTGTAGTAAAGTAGGCACTGCCCCGAGGAGCGGGGGAGGGGCGGAGTAAGTCGCTGGAATAGAGACATAGACATTGCCCCGAGGAGCGGAGAAGTGTGGAGTAAGTTGCTGGTGTAGAGATGAAGGCACTGGCCCGAGGAGCGGGGAAGTGCGGAGCAAGAGTCTCTGCTAGGCAGTTCCAAGGGCAACCCCGTGGAGCGGGAAGGCCAGCAGGCGGGACCTCTGGAGAGGTGCAGGGACCACTCCAAGGAGCGGGAAAGTCTGGAGACAAGTCTCCCAAGCAAGTGCATACAGGCCCCCGAGGAGGTGTTTAAAATCATGAGAGGTCTAGAACAGGTAGATGTGAATCTGTTATTTACTCTTTCGGATAATAGAAAGACTAGGGGCACTCCATGAACTTAGTATGTGGCACATTTAAAACTGTGGAGAAAGTACTTTTTTACTCAACGCACAATTAAACTCTGGAATTTGTTGCCAGAAGATGTGGTTAGTGCAGTTAGTATAGCTGTGTTTAAAAAAGGATTGGATAAGTTCTTGGAGGAGAAGTCCATTACCTGCTATTAATTAAGTTGACTTAGAAAATATCCACTGCTATTACTAGCAACGGTAACATGGAATAGACTTAGTTTTTGGGTACTTGCCAGGTTCTTATGGCCTGGATTGGCCACTGTTGGAAACAGGATGCTGGACTTGATGGACCCTTGGTCTGACCCAGTATGGCATGTTCTTATGTTCTTAGGAGCGGGTACCTGAGCCAGAGTCAGAACCGCAGATAGAGATCCGAGACAGGAACAAGCACCAGTAGCGAAGGAACTTGTTGCCAAGTTGATAAGTGTAGGCTAAGGGAGGTGCTTATAAATCCCCAGCTTGTGGTGTCATCAATCGGGGACGCCCCTGAGATTCCCGCCATAGCGTCTTTAAAGAGAGACTCGGTGGTGCGCACACCTAGGAAGTCCCGGAGGAGACATGGAGGTTGGCAGCGTCCCAGCTGCCATGAAAAGTCTGGGGAGGCAGACGGCATGCAGCGGCAGCAGCTAGCCACTGCCATGAGTTCGTTCGGAGAGGAGAGCAGGGCAGCATATAACGTGAGTTGGGTCAGCCGCGGGCTACTGCGGCCGACGGTCATAACACCAACGATGGATGTCCTTGGGCTATTACAATGTTTCCAACTTCCAGCAGACTTCGCATCCATTGCTGTACATAACTTCCTCAAAGATGTGTAGATGAAGATGTGGCAGGCTCTGATGTCATATCTTCTGGTGACCTGAAATCTGGATTTTAAGTTTAAAGATAAAGGATCCCCAAACTTTGGAGGAGTCCAGCTATCATACCAATATGTTGTGGTGGAGTCTGCATTGAAGTGTGTGATGTGCACCCATGATCATTCTTAACAGGGAAGGACCCAAAGTCGTTGGATGCATTTGGGAAGAGAGTATTCCAGAGAGCCATGCTTAGTGCTCTCATTGCGGCTCATCAGTTGTAAATGGTGCAGTATTTGCACAAGTGTTTGAAGCTAGATGAAGGCTCATTTAAAATATGTTGTTCCTACTCCTTTTTTTAAGTTAAAACTATTGCAACCCCTTAAGAGCTTATTATCCCAAGGACTACTTTGTTCAGTACCGCAAGTTGTTATATGGGCAGTTGGACTATTGCAATGCTCTGCTAGTGGGTTTACTAAAAACACATGTGCAAATATTGCAGCTAATTTAAAATGCCACTGCACATTACTGCTGTTTTCGTTGGCCTTCATTGGCTCCAAGTTAAATGGCGAGCGCAATTCAAATCATTAGTAATTATTCATAATTTATTGTATGGTGGTACTTCATGTAGTTTGAGAAATCTGTTAAAGCCATATGTTCTGGTCAGGATATTATATTCTTCCAGGACACAAATGCTCGCTCTACCCCATTGCGTAATTTTAGAATACAAACTATATGTGTCAAGGCTTTCATAGAAACAACTCTGGAATGCACTCCCAGGTAAGCTGCGAAAGGAACAGGATATAAAACTTGTTAGAAAGAAGGTCAACGCTTTCTATTTTTAAAAGGCTTATAAATGAATTATTTTTTCTCTTGAATATTTTTGCATGTTTTATATTATATTTGGTTTATTGTATTATTTATTATGAATGTGATTAGTGATCTGCCATGAGCTATATTCAAGAGGAGTAGCCTAGTGGTTAGAACCAGTGAGACTAGGGTTGAAATCCCACTGCTGCTCCTTGAGACCTTGGGCAAGTCATTTTACCCTCTATTGCAGGGGTCGGGAACCTTTTTGGCTGAGAGAGCCATGAATGCCACATATTTTAAAATGTAATTCTGTGAGAGCCATAATAACTTCAACCCCCCACCCTCCTGACTCCCCCACGACCTACCAAATTAATTTACTACAACCCCCTACTCTCCTGACGCCCCCAAGACCTGCCAAATTAATTTACTACAACCCCCCATCCTCTTAACCCCCCACCCCCCAAGACCTGCCAAAAGTCCCTGGTGATCCAGCGGCGGTTCAGGGCTCGCAGACAAATCTTTAATAAAAAAAGTAAAAATCTAACAAAACCCCCCACCCTCCTGATGCCCCCCAAGACCTCCAAAATTAATTTACTACAACCCCCCACCCTCCTGACACCCCCCAAGACTTCCAAAATTAATTTACTACAACCCCCACCCTCCTGACCCCCCCAAGACCTGCCAAAAGTCCCTGGTGGTCCAGCGGGGGTCCGGGAGCGATCTCCTGGACTTGGGCTGTCAGTTGCCAGTAGTCAAAATGGCACCGACGGCCCTTTGCCCTCACTATGTCACTGGGGTCGACCAATGGTGGCGGTAGCCCCTGTGACATAGTAAGGGCAAAGGGCCGTCGACGCCATTTTGATTACTGGCAGCCGACGGCCCTTTGCCCTTACTGTGTCACAGGGGCTACCGCCGCCATTGGTCGACCCCAGTGACATAGTGAGGGCAAAGGGCCGTCGGCGCCATTTTGACTACTGACAGCCGACAGCCCAAGTCCAGGAGATCGCTCCCGGACCGCTCCTGGACCCCCGCTGGACCACCAGGGACTTTTGGCAGGTCTCGGGGGGGGTCAGGAGGGTGGGGGTTGTAGTAAATTAATTTTGGAGGTCTTGGGGGGCGTCAGGAGGGTGGGGGATTTTGTTAGATTTTTACTTTTTTATTAAAGATTTGTCTGCGAGCCAGATGCAGCCATCAAAAGAGCCATAGGTTCCTGACCCCTGCTCTATTGCCTCAGGAACAAGCTTAGATTGTGAGTCTTCTGGGGACAGATTAATAACTACAATACCTGAGTGCAATCTGCTTTGAAGTGCTGAAAAGCAGAATATAAAAAATATAATACATTTTTAGGAGTGTTAGGAGAATTAAGAAAAATAAACTTAAAAAAACGTCTTTCTTTACCTTCTCCAGCAATTCTCTTACTCCTTTCCCTTGCAGGCCAATAGCATACACCAGAAGCCCTCTTCCTTAGGGCCCACAACCAGTCACTCAAATACAGTCTCTGTCTCACACACACCAGTAAACTCCCTGACCAGTCTCTCTTCCTCACACACACACCAGTCACCTCCCTGACCAGTCTGTGTCTCACATACAGACACCATCACCTCCAACCAGTCTCTCTCTCAATCACTTACATACCAGCTCGCAGTCTCACAGAAATGCTCTCACTCCCATTCTCCCTCACACACACACAAGCTCTCACTCACGCAACCATTCTACCACACACATATACACAGCTGCCACTCACATACACACACAAGCAAGTTTGTTCTCTCACACGGAGCCTTTTCTCATTCCGCTGGCCTGACCTCCAGCAGCATCCCTGCTCTCTTTAGTCGCGCCAGCCTGGAATCCGACGGCAGCACGAGGCATCCCTCAGCAACCAACTGCCTCGGCCCACTGGGGGATGACCAATCCCAATAGGCAAATCCACCCCTGGGGAGAAGGGAAGCACAACCAGGGCTGTTGGACATCGGGAGCCGTGACAAAGCTGCCGGTGCTTGGTGACACACTGTTGTGTCGCGACATGCTGGTTGAGAATCGTTGATCTAGTGGGCCACTGAATATCCAGTTATATTCAGCCAGCCAGAAAAGTCACTTATCTAGCTATGTTACCTGGAGAAAAAGTGGGCAGGCAGTGAGCACAGCAGGGTAAGTTATCCAGCTAAGTAGCAATCTTCAGTCTGTGGGGCCGATGCAATAAAGTGCGCTCAGCTGAGCGCACTGTTTAACCAACTGTCGGACGTGGGTTAAATAGGCGCTAATCCACCCCTAATGCATAGGGGGATTAGCGCCTATTTAATGCGCGTCCGACGCGGAGTGAATGGGATAGCGCTCATCACATGCAAACACATGTGAATGAGGCTGTTACTCATTCACTCCAAATGCAAAAAAATAAATGTGCATCTCAGACGCACATTTATCGCTCAAATATTAACGCCTGCCTGGAGCAGGCGTTAATAGCTGAGCGTACTGAAAAAAAGTATAGAAAAGCAGAAAAAACTGCTTTTCTGTACTTTTTTAAAAGTAAAAAAAAAAGAAAAAAAAAATCTCTGCTGGCCACTTTGAAGACCGACGCCGATATGCTCGGCATTGGTTTTCATAACCGGCCGGCTGCAGTAATGAAAACCGACGCCGAGTTTATCGGCATCGGTGTTCATAACCGGCAGACTGCCAGTAACCGTGGGGTCGCGTTAGCAAGGAGATGACCTTAGCGCCTCCTTGCTAGTGCGACCCCCTAATTTGCATATGGCATGGCGCCCCCCCCTTGCAGGCGCCATGCTTGCATTAAGAAAGTGGGCGCTGAAAAGTCAGCATCCGCTGTCCGCGGTGGATAAGTTACCCTTAGAGGGTAACTTATCCACCTAAGTTAAACCTGCTCAATAGCAGATCTAAACATAGACAGATAAGACTATTCCTTCTAAGTTGCGATCTATATGCGGATATTCAGCAGCATTGCCATGCTGCTGAATATCCCATCTAAGTTAACAGATATGTCTATCCGGCAAACTTGGGTAAACGGATAATTTTTCAATATTGATCCCACAGTTACTATTTCTAAGATTAATATGATGCATTCCAATTACACTGTTTTGATAGCAATACCCATTCAAGTTCATCAGCCACTAGTACCTTTCTACTTTTGTATTAAGATGTTAATAGTGACCTTCATTTTCAGTTTTTATTTTACTTTTCCTGGGAATTTTAATATTATAACAAGAAAATGACTTTGTCCTAACAAAAAATCAATGGAAAAGTCATACCATTGAAATTTCCAGGAAAAAAATAAAATAAAACCTGAAAACAAAGGTCCCTAGATGTAGGCTTTCATACTGCTTTTTGGACTTTTGCTTGTCTTAAGATTCTCTTGCTGTAAAAAAAAAAAAATTCTGATTTACTTTTCTGCTGAAGATTTTAGAAATTTCTGGAGTTCTCAAGGCTGCAGAGCCTGCTTGTGTATTACTATTTAGAGTAACTTAAGTAAAGATTGTGAAACAGCTGAACCTTTCTGGCTGCTCTCCAGAAATGCACCCTATTTAAGCTGAACTCATAAATTCAATTTTAATATCTTCTAAACCAAAGTTAATGTTCCAGTCTGTCACATCTTGGTTAAAGAGATTCCAAGGTCTCAGTTGCCAAGCTGATGCTTTCACCCATGATGTGATGATTCGTTTAATTACCTTACTGTACTAATTGTGTCTGAGACTGATACCATTTAATGAAATAAGTGTACAGTAATTATTCTTAGTATCAGTGTCCTTGACAACCAGACATATTCAACCTTCATTCTTCATAGCTGGTACTTTGGAAGCATTGTGATGAATGCAGACCTTCACTAGTGTAAAACATACATTTCAATACACTTCATATATTTATGAATCAATGAAAAATAGCAGTAAGTTACTGCTGATGTTGTAGTCTAATGCAAATTCTGTGGACATATGGCAGTGCCTGGGCATATATTTGCATGTGTGGAGGCTCAGTAACTATCATGTACTGAGTTTTATTTGACAAGCCAGTAGACAGTGGGGAAGGCATTGTACACAGGATACATTTAAGGATTTTCAGGGAGCTTATAGAGCAACACTGACAATATTAAATCATTTTTTGTAACAGAAAAGTAGCATAGAAACGTGACAGCAGAAAAAGACCATATGTCCTATCTAATCTGCCCATTCATACCAACAAATTCAGCTTTACAATCCCTACCACTTCCTCAGAGATCTTTTATGTTTATCCTATGCTTTCTTGAATTCAGATACTGTTCTTGTCTCAGTCACCTGCACAAGAAGACTTACATGCATCCAATACCCTCTCTGTAAAGAAACATTTCCTTAGATTACTACTGACTACCCCCCTTTCACCCTCATCTCATGAACCCTCGTTCTAGAACCTTCTTTCCATTGAAAGAGGCTCACATCCTGTGCATGAAAACTTTGGATGTATGTAAAGGTCTCTCTCTTATCTTCCCTGTCTCACTTTTCCTCTAAGATATACATGTTCAGATCTTTCAATCTGTCCTTGTATGACAGTTTTAGTATCCACCCTCTGGATTGATTCCAGCTGGTTTATATCCTTTTAAACGTGTGGTCTCCAGAACTGTAAACAGTATTCCAAATGAAATCTTACTAGAGACTTACACAGGGGCAATACCATCTCCTTTTTTCTGCTGACCATTCCTTTCCCTATCCACCCAAGAATCTTTTTGTCTTTTGCCATGGACTTATCCGCCTATTTGGCCACTTTTAAGATCATCAGATACGATCATTCCCAGATCCCACTCTTCTTCTGTACTTAGAAAAATTTCACTCTCTATACTGTACCTCCCCCTTGGGTTTTTGCAGCCTACATGTACAACTCTTCATTTTTTAGTATGAAATCTTAGCTTCCATATCCTAGATCATTCATTAAATCCTTTTTCATGTTTTCCACACCCTCTTGGATGTCTACCTATTGTAGATTTTAGTATCATCAGTAAAACGACAAACCTTTCCTGACAATGTCGCTTATGAAAATGTTTAGAGGAATGGTTCTAGAAGCCTAGATGTTGTCAGATGTGATCCTGCTTCGCAAAAGAGGGAGCAAGGAGGAGGTTATCAAGTGCAGGCCAACTGGTCAGTGGAATTGCTGCAAAAGAAAAAGATTGTGGAATATCTCGAGTCTAATGAATTACAGGATCCAAGACAACATGGATTCACCAGAGGGACATTATGAAAAATCAGTGTAATTTCTAGTAGGGAATCTGATCAGAGGAAAAGAGTGAATGTGGTATAGTCAGTGTAACCTGTTATCTGTCAACTGGTAGATTTGAGAGCCCACCAGGTTTATGAAAAGTTTCAGTCTTCACTGATTCCACACTTCTCAATTTCGGTTCTCTGGGGAGGAACCCTTTCATCTTAACTCTTTCTGTGCCCAAAAAGAATTTACTTTTCAAAGAAGTGCTTCTTGTTTCCAAGGTTTTTTTCTTTATTTTTTAGGTAGAGGTTATAACAACAATTACAGAAGACAGTCTAACAGTTCATTCAAAGCCAATTTTACTAAACACATTGAGGTAGATTTCAAAGGGTTACGCGCGTAACCCTATTTTGCATAGGCTCGGTGGCGTGCGCAAGCCCCGGGACACGCATATGTCCTGGGGCTTTGAAAAAGGGGCGGGAAGGGGGCGGGGCGTAGGTGTGGTGCAGGTCCGGGGGCAGGACCGAGACCTCTGGCACAGCGGCCGGCTGGAGGTTCGCGCGCCGGCAGGCGTAAATTCAAAAACAAAGGTGGGGGGAGGGATTTAGGTAGGGCTGGGGGGTGGGATAGATAGGGGAAGATGGGGGGGAGCGGAAGAAAAGTTTCCTCCGAGGATGCTCCGATTTCAGAGCGGCTTCGGAGGGAACGGGGAAAGCCATCGGGGCTCCCCTAGGGCTCGGCGCGCGCAAGGTGCATAAGTGTGCACCGACCCCGGATTTTATAACATGTGCGCGGCTGCACGCGCATGTTATAAAATCGGGCGTAGTTTTGTGCACGCCGGGTTGCGTGCATAAATCTACACTCACGCGTAAGTTTGAATATCAGGCCCAGAGCTTACTTTAATCCTGCCTTCTCTGCTTTAGAGGGCAGACTGTCCACTGGTACTAGCTGAACAAAAAAGTGGCTCCTGTTTTGAAACCCTCTCCAATAATATCCTTTCAAGGATGTTATTTCTAATAGCATGGTATCTTCTTGCAGCTACCAAAATAAAAAAAAACCTTTGGGATTTTTCCCAGCCATCGGATAGAAATATTGTAGTAGGATCCCCTGGAATTTACTCACTACCTTGGTGCCAGGATGCATTAGGCTTTTATTTAACTCCATCCGCAAGCAAGTCAGAGCACCTCCAAATTCTACAGCTTTATTCTTTCCAACAAGGGCCCTGAGCTTGATGGTCGGTGAAACAGATAAGTATGGAAAAATAAGTGTGGGAGCTTGCTGGGCAGACTAGTTGGACCGTTTGGTCTTTTTCTGCCGTCATTTCTATGATTCTTTGTATATGTTTCAGAAGAACTTGCTTCAAGCTACTCCTGCCACTACTCCTTCCAGGACAGAATTCTCTCAGCTTCTTTCTCTCCGCTTTCCTAGGAAGAACTCTTTAGATTAATCGTATACCTCTGTACACCCTCGACTGAGCAGACATACTCAACAATAAAAACCTGAGAAGTGGGCTGGACTATACATATATATATATTATATATAGTAACATAGTAATGAAGGCAGAAAAGGACCAAATGGTCCATCCCATCTGCCCAGTAAGCTTCTTATGGTAGTGTACTACTCCCTGATTTAGAGAACAGGACTTAAGGCCAGAGCTACAGTATATTTCAGTAAGGCTTTTGGCAGTTTTATCTCATTAACAAGGGAGGCAGACTAGGGATTGGTTCTGAGGTGATAAACTGGGTTAGGAATTGATCGTGATAGGCAGCAGAAGATGGTGGTAAATAGTTTACTATGAGGAAAGAAGGGCAACTAGTGGAGTACTACAGGGATCAGTGATTTGCAGAAGGGCTAGCAGAGAAAGTATACCTCTTTGCAAATGATACTAATGTCTACAACAAGGTTTACCTACCAGAAAGGTTAGAAAAAACGGATTGATCTAATAACTTAAGGCATGGCAGAGAGTTTGGCAACTTAGATTTATTACAAAAAAAAAAGGATAAAGCCATTCATTTAGGCTAGAAAATCCTAGAAGAACAATACATGATTAGGAGGTGTGGAAGAGGAGGTATAGAAGGGAACCAAACAGGAGAGAGATTTTGGGATGTTCTCAAGTTTGCCAAATAGTGCAGCAAGGCAGTAATAATAGCTGAAGGAATGCTAGGGTACATGGAGAGTGATATAACTGAAAGGAAGTATGTCCTTATCTGATGTGTCATGTGTGGTGGGGTTGTGTTGGTGGCTGGTATCTGTGAGTGCATTGGTTTGGGGGTGTATGGATATGTGGCTGGAGGGAGCTGTGTGGGTGTTTGTGTTTGGGGAGGTGTGTGTGGAGTGGGGATAGTGGGTCCATGTCAGTGTCAGTTGGGGGGCCCCATTCTTTCTCTTGCACTATCCCATGTTACCTTGCTTCTCACTCTCCTTCCTCCTCTCCTTTCCCCAAGTTCGTCTACTATTCTCTCCCCTTATCCTTCATTGTAACCTTCATCTGTTGTGCATTGCTACACCACATAGGCTAGCTGGGTCTGCGGGCTCTGTCAGCTGCACTACCACTGTCTGTCCTTGCTGCACCCTCCTTGGCTGATGACACCTCCACTGTCTATGAGAATTGGTGCATCTTCATTAATGAGTGGGTTCTTCCTTCGGCCATGCTGCTTAGATCATTGCTGGCACATCTGCATCAGCTGAGGGGGTCCAGGCTCCCTGACAGCTACTATGCTCCTTCCTGGCTGCAATGTGTTATCTTCTGCTGGCGGTGCTTGGGCTTCTAGCCAGCAATACTGCTCAACCCTCCATGGGTGGACAGTATGTAGCTCTGCATGCTTTGTGCCTTTTACCCACACATGCACAGAGGACATTGGTGAAGCAGACAAATATGACCTTTGCATTTTACCCTTTTATATATAGAGGGATGAATAAGGAGATGTGTGAATGTTTTATGATGCCTAGTTCCCTTTTTTGATCATAGGCACTAACGAATGGCAATGCAGTTATCAAAAATGCTTGAGATCAACCAATGATCAAGGCAACTTTCAAACTGCTTGATAATATCACAGTATGCTCTGACTCCCATCTTTCACTTGAACTGGACTGGCCTGTTTCCTTACAGGAGAGAAGATATAGGAGTTCTGAGTGTTATGGGCATTAAGGGAATACATGCAAAGTATGATCTGGAGGTTATGGGGTGGGAATTTTCTGTGATAGAAGCTTGAATGAAATTGGATGAATGGTTCAAAAATTGGAGGGGGAGGGGGGGAGACAGGTAGACATAGACCAGGGGTGCTCAAACTGGTCCTACAGGCCCTCCCAACCAGTCGGGTTTTCAGGATATCCCTAATGAATATGCATAAGGCTTATTTGCATGCACTATCTCCTGTGTATGCAGATAATTCTCATGCATATTCATTAGGGATATCCTGAAAACTCGATTGGCTGGGGTATCCGTAGGACCGGTTTCAGCATCTCTGACAGACCAGCCCCCACCTTTTCTAAATACATTTGGAAAGCCCTTGATCATGTTAAAAGATCTGTAAATACCTGTTGTGATGCTACATTTCAAAAAATAAAGTCAAGGAAACACTATTGCCTTTTCTGAAATCCAACTGTATTTAGCTGAAGATTCTTCCAATTAGTTTCTCTGCCTGTCAGACCAACACAACTGGCAACATTGAGCTGTAGAACTAATTCAGTGCGCCTTCCAAATATCACAGGGTTTGCTTTCAAATGCTGTTCAGATCTACAAGGCAAGGCTGCAGTAATTATATAGCAAAAGTGACACTGAAAGTCAATTAAAGGGAAAGAAAACTCCTGCTGGGAAATGAATTGGAATTCAATACATTTTCCTCTGAGGTGAAGGAAGGCGGGAGGAAAAAGGCATTAGGTACTTCTTTTCTTTTTGTTGCCAGCTTTATGCTTTGACTTATTTCAGCATGGTCATTCAAGATCTGGTCCTGTTATCTCTTCTGCCTCTTTCTCACAGCTATAATCACTGAATTTGCTTATCTTTTGTAGTGTGGTTAATTTTGTCTAATTTTTTTTTCTTCCAGATGAGGAGAACCATGGGGCTCTGTAGGCCCCTTGATGTGGGCTATTTGCATCAGAGAATGGTTTTAAAAAAAGCTCAGGGGAAAGTAGATTTCTTTTCTTTTGGTATGTTAAGATTAAAGTAAGATAATTTGCTTGAGGCTTTTTTGAAGCTTGGCTCACAGCTTCAGTAACTTGAGATTCAGAACTCTTTATTGGCACAGCAGTTTCATTAGCAAAAACTGGAGGCCCATATGAAGCCTTCTGTGGGGTAGGGAAGGGGACTGAAGGAGTGACTGCAGTCACACTCAGCCCTACTTTTTCTTATCATTCAGTGACTGGATTTTCTTCCTTCTAGTTTTTTTAAGTTCAGATATATTTATTGTATTTTGTATATACAATAACAGAAGAGAAAAAAATACTGCATAATAACAAATTACAGCATAGGAAAAAATATAAATAAAGGAAAAAGAAAAATTGAGGGCCGTAAAAGAGACACAGTAACACAAGTATATTAACCAGTATTGTTGGGGGAAGAGGAAGAAACAAGCTCAAAGTAAACATCCAGAGGTTTCCACACTACAGCCCAAGAGGACAACCTGTGAAATTTGATAACCACTGCTTTTTCATATCTATAATACATACAAATTGGATTCCACCAATAATGTTCATTCAGTAACTCACTGTTCTTCCAGAAAAATCAATTTTAAAGTGACTGCCAAAAGAAAATCTGAATTTCCTATGGGGGTTGAAAGATGTAAAGAAAAAGTAGCCCCACGTAAAACTATGATACAATATGTAATTGAACAGTGCAAATGCAATATTTTAGATATAACGAGCCAAATTTTGTCCCAGAAATGTGGAACAATAAGACAGAAAATAACACATGGAACAAAGCAATGACTAGAAACTAAACTAGCTCAATATAATTTCCATGTGGTTCACAGGGCCCTATATATAATAAAAAAAAACAAAAACAAAAAACAAATACTGCATTATGCTGGAAGAGAGTGAGATACGCAATGAGGTAGACCAAACATTTTATTTATTTATTTATTTATTTATTTAACTCTTTTATATACTGACATTCGTGAAACATAACATATATCATATCGGTTTACATGGAACAGGGGTATTATAACATTAACAATAACAAAGAAGATAAGTTACAATAAACAAGGGATTATGGGAACTTGGGAAACTGAGAGAACAGATGACAGAGGTTTAACACTATAAGCTTAACAAGGAGAGTACTGGATGTGCCATGGATCACATACAGAACACTCTATAAATAAAATAAAAATAGAACTTATATACAAGAAAATAAGGGTGGCTACAATGCAATGCAGTGGCAGTACTGGAGGGGGATTAACAAATGGATAAGGTTATGACCAATCCACATCCTCTGATCACAGTCGATATCCATAAGCCAGGCATTTTGTAGACTAGAGAGCACAGGGAACTTTTTTGCTTGAACAATTGTATATATTGTTGTAGCTAAATGCCCTAGGGGGCAATACATCTGAGAAAAGGAAAATTTAGAAAGGAGGTCAGATCTAAGACACGAAGTTGCAGCCAACAATAAAATTGGGACCTGGACAATTTAAATTGGGTCATTAACTTGTCAAATGGCAACAGTTTTTGATCAGATTGAATTGAAGTCAGGAACTAAATCCCATGCCTTCCAGTGAACATTCATACCCCCAGTTTTAATATGAGAATGACACCAGGGAGAAGCCAATTTTGAAAATTTCCATTTAGGATGGGACAACAATTGTAACTGCTGAAATTCGGAGTATGCTCTATGAGTAAATTGAACAATGGGATTATATAGACGAGAGTGAGGGAGGGTCTTACTAGGTAAAATTTCAAATGGAACATACACGCATGTATCCTCCAGCCTCCTGGCTGGAGGATACATGCATGATGGTAACTGTAGAAGTCTGGAAAATTAACGCCCCTATTACCCTTACCTGCCTTTAGTTTAGAGATCACAATTTTAGGAGGCTTGGTTTGCCATAAAAAAACCCAGTAATATGCAGTCTACCTGTTTATAAAAATTGCTAGAAAAAGATAGGGCTCATGAAGAAAGCAAAATTCAGTCTGGGGCTAAAACCATTTTAATCATTTTAAACGCCAGTTTGTGATTTATGGGAAGCCTGCATGAGCCCAGAAAAGATAAGTGCCAAAAGTTGTTTAAACATTGTCAAGTTTGTTGATTGTGAAAATATGTGAAATATGACTTTGGATTTAGCAATGGCTAAATGGACAAATGTACAGAGGGGTTTTTTTTTTCAGTGATTGCAGCTTTAAATGGCTCTAAGCAGTGCTAAGTGTTGTCAGGTTGACATCATGTTGGTGCGCTGTCTGAGGTATTTTTCATCCAGGCTCTGTCTTGTCTCATCGTGCATGCCCTGCCTTGCCTTTTCTTGTACAGCCTGCTCTGCCTTGCGTCATCCAGCCTTCCCTGCCTCGTCTTGTACTTCCTTCTCCTCGGACTGACTTCTTGGACCTCAACTACTGTTGCTCGCTGCCTGCCACTGACTTTTGCCTGGACCTAGACCTCATTATTTGCTGCCTGGCCCCGGACCCTCTGTTTCCTCTTATCCAGTGGGACTTTCTCCTAAGCCTTGCCCGCTCCTGCAA
The DNA here is from genome assembly GCF_901001135.1 of Rhinatrema bivittatum. Taxonomy (NCBI): domain Eukaryota; kingdom Metazoa; phylum Chordata; class Amphibia; order Gymnophiona; family Rhinatrematidae; genus Rhinatrema; species Rhinatrema bivittatum. The sequence continues at coordinate 93,868,171 of NC_042615.1, forward strand.
CCCAGGGACTCAACCTGCAGGGAAAGGGGATGGTAAAAGTGAAGATTCAGACCCAGTCTTGTCCCAGGGGCTACGCTCGCCAGCTGTCTGTGTGAGCCTGAGGGTTCGCCTTCTAGGCTGTGCCAATCACACCACACACTAAGGGTCCACCTTCCTTGCAGCACCTTATTACAGGGGGGCCTCAATAAGCTAAATGAGTCATTAAGTTGCAAACTCTCAATTTCATTTCACAAAAAATGGTATAATTTCCTACTTTCTTTCACAAAAGCAACATTTTTGTACTGCAGTGCATACTAATGGCAGATTGAGGTCATTATCCCAAATTTCTCACAAGCTTTACATGTTTTCACCTTTATGCCAAAGTGTTCTCTCTGTTGTGGTGTGTACTGTTTATAAAAATAGGGTATTGTGGAAGCTTTCAGGTCTTGGGCTAACAGTACCCCAGAGCTTTTCCCTACCATTGGCACCACTTTAGGTAGACTGGAGGCCTTCAGAGACAGAGGCAGCAGCAGCGTCTCTCTTCCCATAGGATCTAATCAGTACTTTAACATGATGCGTCATCTGGGCAATAGAAATAAAGCAGCTGTGCTTCCACTCTCGGCTCTCTGATTTAAATTAGAGGGGAAAGTGCTTCTTTGGCCTCAAACTGGACTCCATTTACAGCACAGGTGTTTCCTCAGAATATATTATTAATTTACTTTTTTCTCAATTCTGATTATCTCCCTTTGATGATGGGCTTTGTTCTCATTTCCAGTTTAACAAAGCATTTCATATTTTCACCTTGCTTAATAATTTGGATAACGCCCCCTTTTATACTGACAGTACCAGCAGGGTGCATCAAAATATGACATTAATTTCTTTATTCTCTTTCTGCTCCTTTGCTTTTTATTCCGAGTTGTTTTATTTTTCATGTTTCATATTTTATTAAAGCAAGCCTTTTTATTGTGGTCTCTTAGCTAGCTTTAAAAAAGAAAACTCTCCTTCCCTGATTCGACTGTACAATTGATTTTATCAGTCAAAATCTCTCAGCTCATCCGGGAGACTCCTGCGTTGCCTGATTACCCTTCTGCCTCCTGAATTCCTTACTGAGTCTCCTGGACCCAGGCAGCATCACTCTTGCCACAGTATAGTAAAGAGAACGGGCAGCAGCATCACACCCCAGAACAAGGAGCAGGCAGGGAGCGTAACACAGGGACTGGCACTTCCTGCTTGTGAATTTGCCTGTGGAATGAAGAGGCAAGATTGTCACAGGGACAATGCCTTTAGCTCTTTCAATAGTCCTCATGCTTCTGCTGCCAACAAGAGATGTTGGAGTATAAGAAGAGTGTTGAGGTGGGGAAATACAGCTAAGAAAGGATGGGGAGATCAAGTGCCAGAGAGGAAGTAAATGGAGAACCAGTAGTGGTGAAAGATGCAGTGAGGGTTGGTATCAAACTGGATGGGCAAATCACATTTTCATAGGAGGGACCAAGTGAAACCCTTGCTAGCCTTCTTTTACCCAGCAGCAATCCTCATTCCCCTTAACTATCTTAGGGGGTCATTCTTTAAAACGTGATGTGGCTTTATTTCGTGAGTCAGGGCCTTATCGCATGCGATAATGCCCTAACGCACGCGATAGCGACCACATCTCGACGTTAAAATTTTAATGAGGGAAAGGGGAGGAGTTTGGGCAGGATAAGGATACATTTTTTTCTGGTACCGCTGCGGGTGATAATGTTTTAGACATTATCGCCAGCTGTAGCGCCGGAAATAACACCACCTTTTATGGTGGTGCAATGGGGACGATAGTGTGCGCCGCACCACCATGATGCGGCCAGATGTACACTATCACCCCCCCCCACCCCTTTTTTCTTAGCGACTCATCATTCCACTATAATTGTGTGAACAAGGAGGACGTATCAGTCTCACTATGGTTACTAAGGGGCAAAGTTCAGGAGTGTTCCCATAAGAAAAGAATAGTGTAGTGCCTTGAAATGAATAGATTACAGGAACCTAGACAACATGGTTTCATGAGAGGGAAGATAATACCAAATAAACATAATGAAATTCTCTGAGGTGAGAGAGTAGTCTATCTGAGAGGTATAGTGGATGACATCTGTTGGGCCTTCAGTAAAGCCTTTCACACTGATCCATGCAAAAGACTAATAAACCAGCTAGTACGGGAGCAAGACAGAGAGTAGTCATTTGGGCAAAAAACTGAGTTAATAACAAAACATAGAGCATAAGTGGCCAGCCCTGTGGCTTAGAGTAGAAGGACCCCGGTTTGATCCCAGGGTCGGCTGGTGTTGGGGGATGCTGCAGAGACAGCATTCACAGCCTCTGGGGTCAGTGAGTTATGGATGATATTTTCTAGAAGTCTCCTGGATTCAGGGTTCTAGAAAATGTCCTCATACATTGCACTATCATGGCAGTGATTGGAGTGGGAAATATAAAATAGGGAGAAAATTTCCAGGTAGTTGTGAACGAAGGCTCATGGCACCAGAAAAAGTGCTTGGTCAAAAACTAAAAAGAACATAGAGCTTAGTGATCAATGAAATCTACTCTGTTGGAAGTAGATTGATTGATTTGCTTGATTGATTTTATTGATTTCTTACCTTTCCACTTATAATTGCAGCAAGTTACAATAAAACATTCATAGAATAAAATACACAAATAATACAAAACATAAAATGAATGACCTAGGCTAATTTAACAGACAGGGATTTGTGGATTAGCAATTCAAAAAGTTAACATATTCATAAAATACATTAAAGTAATAATCTCAAATTGGCAGGAATTGAAAACTATGGCAGTCCATAGCGCCTCTTTTTGGACAGGAGCGGTAGCTGTCAGCGGGTTCGACAGCTGACACTCAATTTTGCCAGCGTCGGTTCTCAAACCCGCTGACAGCCACGGGTTCGGAAACTGGAAGCCGGCAAAATTGAGCATCCAGTTTTCAACCCGCGAGCCATGGGCCGACTTCAAATGTTTTGGGGTTTTTTTTAAACTTTTTGTAACTTTTGGGACCTCCAACTTAATATCGCCATGTATCGTTGTATGGCCCTTGGTTGTGAGTGGTCTCAGTGTCCCTAGAAACCACCAGGGGATAGCTTGTGGGCAGGGAACTTGCCCAGAGCCAAGCAAGAACCCAGTCGGCGCGTGGGAGCTTGCCAGTGTAAACATGAGCCCAGGTGCAGGTGGGCCTGTGTGTAGTGCTTGGCAGGACCCTCCAAGTGGCAACGGGGTTACCTTGCAGGGATATTAGGGATGGCACTGCAGCGTTACTTGACAGTAAACAATCTCAGAACTGCTAAGAGGCCAAACGGGAGGCGTACTGGTGTTCTAGATCCCAGCATAGTATTTGCAGTAGTGCTGCTGTGGTATGGCAGATTTCAGGATTTTGTATTTCACAATGTACTTAGCAGTGAAGGAAGTTTGTGTTTCTGTTAGAGAACACCATCATTTTTTTGTATGGTGAGGTGTTCAGGAAAATATCCTGCTTTGCCCCCTTGTTGGAGGTGTGTGTAAGTGTATGGGGGGGTAGGGGAGCGGAGGTGAATTCTATGGATAGAGAATATACATTTGAATAATTGGAGGTACATGATTTATATTGGGTTTGTCTTGCACATACAATGACAAAAATGAACCTCACTCTTAAGCCAGGGTGTATTGGATATGATCTCAAGCACTCAAATTTACTGCTACTGCTCTTCTTAATATTTGCATTGTGCCAAATGGCTTCTTTTTGAAACCTGTATGGTGTAATATATACGGATAACGTAGCTAAGTGAGCTTGAATGTTTTGTTTAATCAGGTGGGTGGTGCCCAAAAACTTAGGGCATTTTCTGTATCTTTAGCCACATTGTCTTGGTCTCTGATTACATCTCTTAGTACCTGATGATCTTCTCTCTCTCCATCCATAGTACAGAATAGTCACTTAGTACGGAAACTTCTATAAGTAATGTTATTTTTGTCCTTTTCTCCTTTACCACTATATCTGGTTTTCTAGCTTGAGTAATTAGACGCTATGATTTATGCGAAGAATATATGTAAGAAAGAATGATTAACTGTAAATGTAGAGTAAGAAAGTGGCAGTGGGAACAGGGGCAGAACTTGGTTGCCCCCAGCCAAAAAGGTGTTCCACCGCCCCTGCTTGCAAAAACAAGAGGGGAAGATTCCCATCTCTGTTTTCCGTGCTGAGTCATTCATTGATGCCTGTCTCCCGGATGGAGAGCGGTTCTGCACCGAGGCTTGGGGCTTTTACCCACTGGCTCCTTCTTTAGGGCCTCCCATCTTCCAGCTGGACTGTTGCTGAATCCTAGGGGACATCTAACCCCAGCTGAAGCAGTTGGAGTCATGGTTGAGGCCCAAGCAGCGATAGAAGACGGAATTCATATCCATGATGGCCATCCAGTGCCCACATATGCTGGCCTTGAAGCCACTAACTGCAGGCTTCTTGTCCTTGGGATTATTCCTACTCATCAAATGCTTTTTGTTTTGTTTTCAGAACTTAAAAGTTCTATCCGAAAAGCTGTCAAGCCAGCAGTGGAAAAATAGAAGTAACGACATTAAAAGAGCACTAAGGGGGTCATTTTTTAAAGCTAGCGCACGCAAAAAGTCCCTTTTTGCGTGCGATAGTTAGAAAGGGGCAGAGTTGGGGTGGGTTCTGCCCCAGAAGAGGAGGAGTCGGGACGGACACCGCGAAGACAGCATGGACGGCAAAAAGGTATGGAGCCTTTTCGCTGCCCATTTCGCGCCCAATAGCACCACCTTTTATGATGGCGCTATTGGGTGTGAAAGCCAGCCGTTTCGCCCCCCTGCACTGCGCGAGTCATGCCGCCGCGTGTTTTAGAAAATATAGGCCTTAGGCAAAAAACCAAGAAGCTGACATCCTGCACTAGTTGCCTGGTGAAGTTCAGACTTAGCTGGACAAATAGCAAGATCTGAAAATCCTACCATATTCACTGGCCCCAAGTAAGTTGGATAATTTTTTATCCAGCTAAAAATTATTCAGCCAATTTAGGAGTAGGAGCGTTCCAGGGCAGAGTCATCTATCTGTCTAGCTTATCTGGCTAACTTTAAGATAGCCAGAGATATTCAGCAGTATGTCTGTGCTGCTAAAAATCCCTGCAAAGTTAGCTAGATATGTTTATCTGTCTAACTTTACTAATCAAACCATGGCTGAAGATTGACCTGTAAAAATTTTGAGAGAGATTGGAACATATTCGTGCAGTAATTCAGATGAAGAAAGACTGAAAGGTTCATGCATATATGAGACCTCTCGTTCATGATCGTGAAGTCTTTACTGAGTTCTGAGAGCTGAGTCTATGTTTGCATCATTGGATGATGTCACCCTCATGTTATGGCTAATTCATGCCTGCTTGTTGATGGAGAACTCCACTGCTTCACATGGAGCTGCCCACAGATAAAACTCAGCAGTCTGCACTGTATACATAAACCCGAACAGAATAGAAAAAGCTTTTTCCACTTGGGACCTGCAGCATTTGAAATTAAATCCTATTTGATAGGTAATAAGTTTGCATGCGCCTGTCCCTTACATACTGAAGAGAAGAAGACACCACTGATCCCCAGTAACATGGTGGAATTTACCATATAAGAAGATGGTAATGTGGGGGAAGGGTAATCAATATTCATGTGATTAAGGATCTTGATAGGGAGATGTAGGCCTTTCCATACATGCTATTGGTTACTGGGAAAACATTCAATTTTAAAAGGATATGCTCAGGTTATTTATATATAAATGCCTGTTTATTCCATAAAATCCAGTTCACACCTTGTCAGCTTAAAGCCAGGCTGAAATTGATTTTTACACTGCTGTCCTTGAAAAATTAAAATGGAATTGAACATGAAGGATATTTAGCCAACATTAGACAAGAGATTAGTTGGTAGCCTGCATATGATCTTGTTCTTTGATATGAGCAAAATATTATATTATAAATATTATAAATAAATACATGACATTAGGTACTGAAAGAACAAATCATTAGTTCTGTATACTATTTTCAGTGTGTAGAAGGGACTTTTAACAAGTTAGATTTGAATTAGCATGCAGAGAGCAGAAATGCAGGCAAGCCCAAGTTTTAAACAATGATTCTTGTGCTCAGAGAACCAGAACGACCACTTCAAAAATACCTAAATCAATTGTTTTTTACTACAGCACACCTGGTACCTGCTTAGGAGGTTGGCGCAAACTATTTTGCTGAAAACTAAACAGCACTATTAATTATATAGTGAAACTATTTATTTATTTATTTTTATATACCGACGTTCATGTACACACGTCACATCGGTTTACAATTGGTAACAAATGTAGAGTTAAAACCATTTGTATGTCAAGAGTAAAAAAAATCCTAAATACACAAAGTTCATGATAAAACAATTAAACAAAGTAAAATAGAATTATTATTATAAAATATTAACCTACGAATTACTATATGCCACGAAATTTAAAAAATTGAAAAATTAATTAAAAGATTAAAAAATTCAGGATTCAGTCAGGAAAGGCTTGCTGAAACAGCCATGGTTTTACACCTTTCTTAAAATTCTTAATGCTTCTTTCTAGCCTTAGGTATTGAGGTAAAGTGTTCCAAAGTTGAGGCCCGGCGATGGAAAGGGCTCTTTCTCTGACAGTATTCAGATGTGCAGTTTTCGGAGATGGAATTGGTAGGATCCCGGTGCCTGTTGATCTTGTTGTCCTTAGTGGAGTATGGAAGTGTAAGGCCGCAGTAAGCCATTCTATTTGTGAATTAGGGAGAGAGTTTTATATCGGATCAGGAATGAGATAGGTAGCCAATGTAGGTCTTTCAGAATTGGAGTAAGATGTTCAGACTTTCGAGTGTTGGTCAAAATTCTCGCGGCTGAAGGAGTTGGAGCGGTCTAGTATAGGAGGTGGGTAGTCCCAGTAATAAGGCTTTACAAGAGTCCATCTTGGAGAAAATGAGCGCTTGTAAAACTGTCCTAAAATCATTTGTACATAAAAGGGGTCTTAGTCTCTTTAAAACACTTAATTTAAAATATCCGTCCTTTATTATATTATTAATCCATCTTTTTTAGTTAATTTCACTGTCCAGAAAGATCCCTAAATCTTTAACCTCAAAGGAGATGGGATGGTTTTTAGAAATGGCCAGTATTTCTGTTTCTTTTTGTTTACTCAGTTTGGGGCAAATATAAAGTACTTCAGTTTTCTTGGAATTAATGGATAGGCTCATTTGGGTCAGGACTTTATTGATCGCAGATAAGAAGATATCCCAGAGTTTAAGAGTGGAATCTATGGAATTTTTAATTGGTATTGAAATCTGGACATCATCCACATAAATAAAATAAGTTAAATTAAGACAGCTAAAAGTTTATATAACGGAGGCATATAAATATTAAAAAGAGTGGCGGACAATGAGGATCCCTGAGGGGACACCATGTAGTAAATCAATTAGGTCTGATTCCTTCTCATTTATTTTTCTTTAAATGATCTATTGGTCAAGACGGAATTAAACCAGTGAAGTGTAGAATTATTTAGGCCTATTTCTCTCAGTCTGTCAAGTAAAGTGTGTGCAGCACTATACAGATAACCTAAGAACAGGTGCCTGCAAAGCAATCTAGTTAAGACCAAGGTAAAAGAAATGAGAGAATTAAGGAAATGCAATTATTAAAATGAACATAGTTAACACCGAGAAAGTAAAGATCTGGAAGAGCCAGTGTTGAAGATTAGAGAGTCATTTTCAATAGTGTGCATCAGGGGTTCTCAGCAGGTGTTTCGGGACACACCGGTGGCTCACGGGACTAGCAGGAGGCTGCACTCTTCTCACCAGCCCGGGCGGGAGCTGGTTGACTTCTTTATCAGACCCGACAGGGGGCTGCTCTCGATTCCGTCTCCTCTTTCTGGCCCAGTGGGAAGTTGTTTCCTCCTTCAGCCAAATCGGAGCGACACATCGCTAGCTCCTTCTCTTCTGGGCCCAACAGAACACCAACTTTATCTTCCCCCGCTGGGCCTGGATGTGATGGTGGTGATGATCTCATCGCCCGGTGGGGTCCGGAAGTGACAGAGATAGCAGGAGTATGAGGGAGAGAGGTACATCTTCTACACATAGAAATCCTTTTCCAGCTTCTGCTGCCACTGCCGCCACCTCCTCTCCCCGGTACTTCTTGGCTTCATCCACTGCTGGTAAGAAGGGAGGGAGATTCTGCTCTTGACTGAAGGCTTTTCCTTAGGCTGGGAGCTAGGAGGAAGGGGAGGGGAATGTGAGTGCTGCTAGGCAGGGAGGGGTAGGGGAGAAAGGGGATTAGGATTTTGTGGGGTGGGGGCAGAAAAGCAGCCTGGGGAAGAGAGAGACAGATATAGGTGCTGTTAGGCAGGGAGTGACGGGAGAGAGGATATGGATACTGCTAGACAAGGACAATTGAAGACGAGAAGAGGTCAGAGTGCTATTAAGCAGGGAGGCGTTTGAAGATAGGGGGTCAGGGGTTTACTAGGCAGGAAGGGGTGGGGAAAGGATTTTGCGAATTCTGGGCAGAGAGAGGTATGGGCTGCTGAATAGGAAGAGGTGGGAAATGGGGAGGTAGCTGGTCACCAAGAGGGAAGAGGAGAAAGGGGCAGGGTGTTGAGTATAGGGAAGAGGATGTGGGAGGGACATGGGTGTGAGGGGATGATTGAAAGGGAGTAATTGGGAGATGCGAGGCATGATGGGGGCATGGAGAGAGGGAGGAGATGGGTTGCAAGAGCCACAATGTGTCAGTTTTGGGAATGTGCATGTTTTTTTTCTTTGGACCTTGCTTAGGGTAAGAGGAAATATATTTCTGTTTCTAGTTATCCAATTTTGCAGTGTCTGCGGAGTGGCTTTTTGAGGTTTCCATTCCAGGTTTTGTCTCCATATTTGTAATTTGTGGTATTTTATTCTGAATTTGGTGAAGGTCAGTTCTGGGTGTGTCTGAGGTGAGGTATTTTACTAGCGTGTAGGCATTTGTATTAGTCTTATCTGTTGTGTTTTCTCAATAGCACATGTGTTGGTGGTGCACTGCTGCTGTTTCATGATTAGAGTTGTTGCTGTTTGAGCCCTGAGTTAGTGCTGCTATGGTATGGCAGGTTAATTGAGTGCCTCTTTTCCTAACCTGACCGCCGGCACATTTAAAAAAAACATTTTTTTTTTAAAGGTTGTCTTCCTTTTTGTTTCTCCAACTTAATATCGCTTCGGGTAAATGTTAATTTCTAAGGGTAAAATGTGCATGTCGGGCGAACATTTTTTTTTTCTGAATCGGGGGAGAATAGCTAATAGCCTCATCAACATGCATTTGCATGTGATAAGTGCTATTAGCTTTGCGGGGGTTTGGACACGTGTTTTGGACGCGCTGATCCCCTTACAGCGTAAGGGGCTGTGGACGCACATCCAAAACGCATATTGGATCGGTCTGTATGTCAACCCATCAGATATGCTTTACCACTCCATTGTGAGGTGGGTGTGCCATTACTCAACCACCTAATATGCCTAATAAAACCTAAAGAACATATAAACAAATTCCTTTACATACTGTAGCTATATACATATCTACTGTGTTTTCATTATGCAAAGCAGCTCTTGAAATATTTGTGCATTAGCCACCCGTGTAAGCTCATATGCTCAAGCCTGCAGGTTTGTTTCCTAAGCTGCTAATTTTACCAGAAACAGGAAATAATGTTAAGGAAGAAAGAGGGAGAACACTGGTTTTTATTTCACATAACCCAACAGTTTCCTACTGCTCCTTTGGGCTTCCAGTTCAACTGGAGCTGGTCATGAGTCTCCAGTCACAAGTACATTCTCCACTCTGCCCAGCCATTGCAGCAACAGCCTCGGCTAGTGGGCAACAAACCACAGCTCCGTCCTGTTACTAAGCAAAATGGAGGCCAAGTCTGGCCACTAGTTGTCACCACTGAACGACAGTCTTCTCCCCCACTCAGCTGGAGGCTCTGTGGCATCCCTAGCCCCGGCCATGCCAAGCAGTAAAAGCCAGGGCCGGGACCTGAACCTAAGTCTTCTGCATGGCAGGGCGCAGAACCTGCTACTGGGTCACCTAAATCCTTTTTGATTTTTCAAAAATAAGTGTAAAATCTGCTCTCTTGTGGCTTAACATCATCGAGAATGTGCCTGCAAATGACATGAACAGTAAAAAGAAGACTAACAAAACATTCATTTACCTAAGACAGTGTTTCCCAGCCTTCTCCTAGAGGCACACCTAATTAGTTGGGTTGTCAGGATCTCCACAATGAATAATACATTAGAGACCCAGGGCATGCAAATCTATCTCATACAAATGTATTGTTGCAAACCTGAAAATCTGACAAGCGTGCCTCCAGGAGAGGGTTGGGAAAACACTGAACTAAGAAATAACCTGAGGATGATATAAAAAAGCATGGGCTAAGCAAAGATGCCGTACATCAAAATAACACTGCCGCTGGGGTGAATGCGCCAGAGTTAATTAACTCTGGCACAACCCCAGAGCACAGCGTCAGTTTAAAGAAGAAAGAAGAGGACGGCGTCGATGGAACTGTGAGGCCTGGGCTTCGACCCTGGCTTAACCCTAGGCTGAGGCCTCAGGACCCGAGTCTGGGCTGAGGCCCTGGCTTAACCCTAGGCCGAGGCCTCAGGACCCGAGTCCGGGCTGAAGCCCTGGCATTGGGACCCGGTCTCCAGGCCTCAGTGTCGGCTCCAGCCTGGTCTGAAATCCAGGCATTGGGACCCAGTGTCGGGCCTCGGCCCGGACTCTGGTCTGGGCCCAAGCATTGGAACTCTGCTTCCGGTTAGTGCGCCCTAAATCGAAAGTGTGTGCACTAGATAGGAAAAATTTTACCTTCTAATTTTGGTATTTTTTGAGGGGAGGGATGAGAGCTTTTAAGATGCATGGAGGAGGAGATGACATGGAAGGTTGGGAAAGGTGGTAGGGAAAAAGGGGCAGTGGGTTAAAGAAAAGGAGGTGGAAGAAAGAGAGTGAGGAATAACAGGAGAGGAGATGGTAGGGCACGCTTAGGGGCTGTTGTAATAAGATCCGCGGTGAAATCAGCACTAGTTGTCTGTGTGTAGCTTTTATAGCGCGCTTAGCAAAATCAAGCACCTCCGCAGTATGTAATAAAGGATGCGTATGCAAAAGGGATGCACGCAGAAGTAAAACACACGCACAAATACACACGGTCCAGGCCCTATGTAATAGACCAGGCAGAAACCCATGCTGAAACCCACATTAATGTGGTGACCCGTGAGTGAACCTTGGGGTGAAAACCTTCCCCTGTCATAAAAAAGTGAAGAAGTTAGTGGACTGGGAGTGGGACTGAAGGTGGGTAGAGCAGTCTCTGATCGCATGGCAGCTGTACCGGCGGATGCCAACCTGCATAATGTACCATAGCATCCAGGAAAAGTGAAGGTAATCCAGATTACACCAGAGCTGCACGAACCACCAGTCACACTAATGCCAGCAATCAAGTAAACCGGCCTCCAGGCACGCACCTTAACTTAACTCCTGCCCTGAACCAGGCACTAAAAAAACCCGTGTACAAAAGCCCACACTAACCGATGTGTGGCCTTTTGTATAGCCACAAATAGCTAATTGCCTCCTTTGCTTGCCATTTGCATGCGCTCATGCAAAACCAGCCACAAGTTTTTAAGTGGGTTCGTATGCACATTTTTCCGGCGCTGAACATGTGGTTATATACACGCATAAGACTAGCACAGGGAGAACGCATGCAGAATCCCATGTCTGCTTCAGTGCAGGTTATTACATCGGCTCCCGAGTGACAGGAAGAGAAATCTGAGTGGGCGGGGTGTGTCTGTTTCTCAAACTGCCTTACACTACTGTCCAGTGACCTGTATATGTTTGCTTGCATCCACCCTCCTGTACAGGGCTGAACGTTTTTAGCAGCCCTGAATTTAGGTGAAGCATCTTTAAAGTTTTGGAGAATCATCCGTTTCTTTAAAATACTGAACTTCATGTAATACAAGAAAATTGCCTCTAGGTGGCATAATTAATCAAACAGAAGTTGCTTTCTGTTAAATTCTGATGGTCCCTAATGGCAAGTGACTGCCCTGAAACATGGAGTTGATCTGCTATGAGATGACAACATATGGTCCTTGGCTCCAAGAATTTGCCCTGAGCTTCCTCATCAGTTTCAGTCTGGCGGCAATGTATAAACCAAATGTAATCCTTAACCAATATACAAAGGAACTGGATTACGAGGGTGGCTTTTCCCTTCAGTCCTCGAGTTTGTAGCGCTCTAAAAAGAGTTTGCAGGTTGGAGGTTTGCTTTTTAGCTTCCTTTTGAGAGGAAAAGAAGGCACATGAGATCACTCTGGCTGTCCCTAATTGCATTTGGTTTTGGTGTCCTACCCCCATTACATTTTCAGGATATGTGGGCAGATTTTTTTTTGGATCCCTGCAGACCGTGCTCCTGTGCGTGTCCTGGAAGGTTAGTTCTTGTTAAAACAGCTTGATTCCCAGTGCCCACAGTCAATCTGTGAAATCTCCTCCCGTTGCTCAATGAACTTTGGGATGGGATGTGTTTTGAATAAAGGTAGACAGACAATATTTATAACGAGGCTAGAGCTGGAGCTTATAAGGTCAAATCTGAGTCAGATAACTTGGTTGCTTATAGGAAACTGTGGCCTGCATAAACAATTAAAATATAAAAGCTTAAGTAGAAAGAAATATTTTACATTAAGAATGATGACCTTGTCATATAATTTGATTCGTCTTTTTTATTCAAGAAATGACAATTGCACTACTTTACTTTTAATTTTTATTCACAAACTGTACTTTTACTTGTTTGTCATTACATTTTTAATTTGAGCAATTTTTTTCTCTCCATATTTTGAGAGATAGCAAGGAGGCTTTTAAGTCTGTGCACTGATTGTTCTTACTCTTTGGTTAAACTGGAACTGTGCTGAGTACCAGAGGGGACTGCAATTTGTGACCCAAAGTTGGAGGATTATTGCTTTCTAGTAGCAGAAGTAAAGCAGCACATCACAGGCCACCAGCCCAGACCCCAAGCACCTTTACTCCTGCTGCTGCCGCCTCCAGTGGTATTTCAGAACTCTGATCCAATCTATACGTACAATTGTAATGGGTGAAAAACAACAATGCTGTTTAATTTTCCAGTAGCAAAAATGCAGTTTGAACTGAAGAAAATTTGTGTTAAAACTTACAGAAAGTACAATAACAAGAACAAGTCTCAGGATTTACGGCTGGTCTCAATGAACCCTGGTCAGATTACATATCTGGCCTGGTGTCAGGATATCACATATTTTGTTGTTTTAGCTGCTGTTTCGCCTAGGATTATACAGTTTTTCCTGCTCATTCTTTTGTGGGAAGTCTTTAATTTTCTCTGTCAGCTTCAAGACTTGTGCATCTCTGATATCTTTTGTGCATTAAATAGCTGACGAGGAAGTGCATTTCCATTTCTCTGTTTCAGATGTTGCATTGCTTAAAAGAGTCTGAATTCCTGGGGTTTGCAGTTCAGTTTTTGTCTACATGTTTCTGTTTCTAGCCTGTGACCAGATATTCTGCATTTGGTAAGGGTCTGTCTATGTTTTGCATGTGACTGAAATATATTTGCTAACATGCAGTTTCTTGGTAGAGTCCATCTTGTTCAGTTTTCCAGTCTGCACCTCCCAGCAGGACAGGATGTGTTGCAATATTTGCATTGCTGCTTTTTCGTAGGTCAGGTTGTAGTTTTCTGAATTCCAGGTGTTAGTGCTGCTTTAGTTTAATAGGTCTGCTATATAGGTGCCGAGTAGGGTTGCCAAATTTTCCATAGACCAGGACTGGACACTTGAGGAATAGAGGGGAAGGAGTGATATTTTACATGCTCATTTCCATAAATTTTAATAAACTTACATAAATGTTAAATCCTGCCTGTGAACTACCTTCCAGCCTCCCCATTTCTTAGCTCATCTCCAAGGGCAGGCTGCTATAGATCCCTACACAGAAATTACAAGCTAGCAGAATACCTCACTTTGGTGACAGGCCCTCGCCAAATACAGAATAAAGAGACTATAAAGTGTAAATACAGACAAAATCTAAACTGGAAAATGCAACAAGCTGGAAAACAGAAACATTACCATTCCTCATACCACAACAATAAAAGCAAGAAATAAAAAAACATCAATCATAACCATACAAACAGAAAAAATATTTAAAACATTTATATAAAATGTTGTTTTTAAATTTCCCCAAACACCTAGAACGTATTTGAAAACAGCTAACACATCATCTAGCACACAGTAATTAAAACTAATAAGGATTTTAAAAAATTCCCTGCTCTCCATACCTGGGAACTTTTGATTTCCAGTCACCCTGAGATTGTTGAGGATTATTGGAGGAGTTGTGGGGGGTGTCTCCTCTCTCTTATATACACATCCTTTCACTTTCTCATACATTTCCTCTCTGTCCTTCAAAAATGCATGCTTACTTCATTACACACACACTCTCACACATGCTCCCTTCCTCACATACTCTCTCTCGCACATACTCCCTTCCACACACTCACACATATGCTCTCAGAGGGTCAGAGGGATGCTGGACAGGGAAGGAAGAAAAGAGAGTGAGCCAGGACTATCAGGAGGGGTGGACACTGGGAACCGCACACGGTGCCATGTACAAGGTCTGGGAGGGAGGCATTGATGCACTCATTATGAGGCTGGTGCCAGTGCTGCATGCCATCTCTGTAATGGCATGAGCCCTCCTTAGTCCCTATGCAGCTGCTGACTCAGCTGGCCAGTCTTGTCACCCAGGGAGGATTGCCACATGACCAGCCATGCTCCCTGCTTGGGGCACAGGGCAGCCCAGCAACAGGAAAGCAGGGCAATACTAGGTAAGGAAGTGGGAGACTGGGTTCAGGGCTGGGGATGCTGGGAAGGGAGAAGGAAATAGAGGGGATGCTGGTCAGGGAGGGGGTCACTGCAGTACACTACATTTTTGTTTAACGTTAGGTAATTCCAACTTGCTAAGGGGCAAGTTAAGATGGTTTCTGTTTTGGTTTTTCCTTTCTTTACAAAAAATGACTGTTTACCTAGCTGGATTGTCTGGCTCTGGTTGCCACAGCAGCAGTCAGGAGAAGAAATAACAGCCAGCCATCAGACTGAGGAGGAGGAGTGCCAGAAGAAGAAGTAGAAAAAAAAACAAACCCACAATAAAATAGGTAAGGGGGGAAGGGAGGATGCCAGCCCATAGTGATGTGATGCTAAAGCAGCCAGGCAGAGTGAGACCAGAGAGAGAGAGAGAGTGGAAGGCACAGCCTAAAGTGAGTAGCAGAGAGGCAGCCACCGGCAGAGCAACTTGACAAACAGCCACAGTGAGGTGGGAAGAAGAGGCTGCGGTTCTGATGGGCTGAGCCATGGGTGTTGAAGAGGCAGCTATGGTGGCAGGCAGTGTAGGTCCCGGCCGGGAAGGAGAAGGACAGCAGCAGTGGTGGGATGGCCTGACTGATTAAGCTGTGGGAAGTAGAGGCAGTGAAAGGTAGCTGTGAATTCAACTCCAGCCTGCAGGCACAGATTCTGCACCCTTCTCCTTCCCACACCTCCTCCTGTGGCTGCATCAGCTGTCTGAGACAAAGAACAAACAGCTGATTGGAGGACTGATGCCAGAGTCCTGTATACTGCGCTCTGATTGGCGGTGTGCAGCCAGCACAATTCAGATGCTGTCCTAGGGCCATGCTGTAACAGGACACTGTACAGTTACCTTGAAAACCTGACAGTCCAGTCCAAAACCGGGCAGTTGGCCACCCTAGTGCTGAGTGTGGGGTTTTCATTGTGCAGGTAGTGGAGGGAATTTCTGGGACCACTATTGAGATTAGGGATGTGCGTTTGAGAGAAACAAAATAGAAAACGAGATGAAATTTCCTTTTTCATTTTGGGTCATTTTCAAAACAAAATGATTAAAATCTGATGAAAGTTAGTCTGTATTCCATTACATTTTGAAAACTGGGGGGAGGGAGAAGTCACCCTTTGGGCCTAGGTCTAGGCTGGGGCCTTCCCTATAAAAAAAAAAAACCAAAAAACTAAGATAAGACTCCAAGCAGGAGCATCAGCCTATGCCGAAGTGCAACACTGAGGTGTCGGCCTAGGCCCTGGCCCAATGCCAGGCCCTCGACTGAGACCTGAGCAAAGGCCTAGGCCCCAAAAATGTTGCATTTACCTTATCCAATGTCCTGGCCAGGCAGGGTGCTGATGTCTGGCCCTAGGCCAAGGCTCTGGGTCCAACCCAGAGGCCGAGTCCTGATGCCAGGGCCTCAGTCCAAGGTCACACCCAGGCCTCTGAGGTCCTCTTGTGACTTCGTCTTTCTTCTTACTGAAAATGACAGCATCTGCTCGAGATGTGCCAGACCTAATTCAACTGCCGTACACCAAATTGGCACTCTGCTGGGGAGGATGTGCCAGAGGTAATTAACTCCAGTGCATCCCAAGCGGACACCGTCATGTCAAGTGAGAAGAAAGAAGATGTTATAAGATGACTACCGGGCCTGGGTTTCAGCTGAGGCTCAGGCATCAGGACCTGGTCTCCGGACCAGGTCCCAGTTCAGGCTGAGGTTCAGTCATTGGGACCCAGTTTCCATATTGGGCCCCGGTATCGGGCTTGGGGTGCAGGCCTTGGTCGAAGCCCAGGCTTCGCATCCCGGCCTCCAGGTCAGGCCTAGGCCCAGGCATTGGGACCCCGTCTCCAGGTCAGTCCCTGACTTCGGTCCTGGGTCCGGGCTGAGTTCCGGTATCGGGACCCAGTGTCTTGCCTGAGCCTAAGTTGAGGCTGTGGATCCAGCGCCGGGACCAGACCTTGAAGCCTAGGCTTTGTGTAAGGCCTAGGACAGGTTGCGGCAATCTACTGCAGCTTAGTCCTACTCAAGGCTTCGGCTTGAGCTTAGGCCTCCTCCCGGATTCCTCCCCTGCCCCAGACCTGATAAGTCAAGGCTTATCACACCTGATAAGTCAAGACAACACAGAAACCTTTGCAGGTAGGAGGGATGGGTGGTGGGGACCGGTGGCCTTAGGAGGGCCCTGTTTTTTTAATTGCATTTTTGGGGTAGGTTTTTTTTTTAATTTATTTTGGAAAAACCCCAATAATGAAAATAAAACACAAAACAAAATTTGAATTTGAATGTTCCTTTTTTGTAGGATGAGTAGGCCTTAGCATTGGGCCAGTGTCCTAGATTTGCTCTGCCCCCATGGGGCTGAAATCTGTCCTGATTTTTTCACAGGTTTTTCTTTACTTAAGTGCTAGAAACCCACGGTACCACGGGATACAATAAGCCAATGGGATGCAAACTGAGCAGGAGTGTTCAAATAAAAAAAAAAAGAGAGTTAACCTGAAAATCCATACTAATGCAGGCGTAGGGAGAGGTAGGTGCTGGAGTATTTTAATGTAAATTGCTTTAATTTCCCTATGGAAGAACGGTGATTAATCAAGCACAATAAACTAATCCAAGCTAAGTTGGAAGAAGTATGAGCAAGAATGGTACTGGGCACAATCCTGCATCCAAGGCCACTTTGGCAAGGGGAAGGAAAGGGAGGGAAGGAAAGGAAGGGATGTGAGAGAAGTGAAAGGAAGGAAGTGGGAGTGTGAGAGGGGAGTGGAGACAGTATGGGGTGGGGGTGAGAGTGTGCCCCACATAGACCCCCACCATTCACCCCTCTCCCATGTTCCCAGGGCCCAGGTGCTGGGCAAGGTTGGGAAGGAGGTGGTAGGGTTCCCGAGATGTAGCAGGGATACCAGCTCCTTAGCAATATTTTCACTGATATCTGTCTGCCAGTCTGTTGGGAATCCTGACCCCTGCCTCCTCCCTTCCCCAGCATTTCAAAGGGAGGGACTCCCACTCAGCAAAATAAAGGGGGAACCCCCCACTTTCCTTCTCTCAATGAGTAGGGTGCAGATAGTTGTGTATATAGAATATATACAATTACCAGGATCTATTGGTCAGATTGAATCCCACATCTGGCTTCCCAAGTGCATTGGGGGAAGGCAGAGATTGAATAATATTGATATGGTTCACGTATCCCCCTCCTCCACCCCAGGTCACAGAGCAAACTCCTTACATCCCTTCTTGATTCCATGTCAAGCATTCTTCATTGTGTCAAGTCAAGCAAGATAGCTGCTGCAAGATGTGTCCCTGACTAATCTTGTTGTCCCATTGTCCAGCCTGCAGACTCTTTGCACCGCTGTGGAGACTAGTGCTTGCATTATTCTTGAGATGAGATCATATCGGCCTGCTCGCTGTACTTCATCATTGGGCGCACACAAACTGCAATGCTGGTAATCTCTAGGTGGCCGCCCCATAGAGTTTATGCTTTATGCAGCTGTAGGTGCCCCCAGCAGAGAGTTACGTTTTGACTTTAATTGTCATGCCATGCATAATGCTGATCTTGCATGCAGTGCTATTTGATAAGGCATGTCAAGTAAAATCAAAGTGTAAGCTCTCTTGGGTGGGCACCCACAGCTGAACAGTATGCCAGATGTGGGATTCATTCTAAGGAGCTTATGCTGGAAAGTAGAGTAAACTCACATTTCTGATGGTCAATGTTATTCTATTACTCTGCTCATCTAGAAATGTCTAGTTGTTTCTCCTACACTGGGCACAGCAATGAAATAACAGGGGCCACCAGAAAGGTGAATTTGCACTATCTCAGACCCAGGAGTTAAATTTCCAGCATTAAGAAAATTTGCCTTTAGCTCACCTCCCTGCATTGCTGGGGAATAGGCAATACCTTCAATAACATGAGATTTGCATGCTCCAGAGCTTATTTTAGTGTGCATTTTTTTTTCTATGGGAAAATGCATGCTAAAACAGGGGTAAAAACATCTGAACGCCCTATTACACAGTCTCAATTGTTAGGGATGTTTCTGTAGACCAAAAGAGCAGTTCCTGACAATATTTGAAATAAAAGCAGCCAGGTGCCGTGTGGAGCACTCAGAGCCAGGGCTTTATCTGCAGGTCAGGAGCAAAATAGCTCTGGCCAAGAAACTTGCAAATACCTGTGGACCGACTTCATTGATGGCCTTTTTACTGCTGCTGAATTCTGACCCCAGAGCATTTGCATATTGTGAATTAGGAAAATAGGGTGGTGTGTGCATGCCGTTAACAGCATTATATACTGGTGATTTGTGGGAAAGTACAGAACATGGACCAGAGAAGTATAATGAAAGCCAGGGGCATCAGCAGGACCATAGACATCTAATGGAATAAGCTGTAGAAGGAGAATTGTTTTGGTCTTGATTTTATTTTGTTGTTTGTAGATGAATGAGGGTAATAAAACTTTCCTGCCATCAGGTCACAATAGCTGCACTCTTTCACCTCACAGGAAGAAATAAATAACCCCTTGCAAGCCTGGGATCCTTTAGAAATTGCACAGGGTTGTAGGAGCTTGGGCGAGGCTCAAAGTTAAGCAGCCACAGGGGCACAGAGATCAAAAGACTAAAAAAGATTGTGGAAGCTGTCAGTGAAAAACGTTTTTCTCTGCTTTAGTTTAAATTGAACAAATGTTGCATATCTTTTAAAACAATACTAAACACACAGTATGTACTGACTAACAAAGACAATTATTTAAAACAGTTACATTTTAAAAAACAAAATACATTTAAGTCTAGGGCCTCATTGGGAGCCCTACTAAGCTGTAGCCTTGTGGAAGGGCTATACAGTTAGTGAAAGAGAGAGGAACATACCAGCTATGGCCCAGCACCCCTATGTGAGGCTGCTGCAATGGTTGCATCCTGTATCTGTATAAGAGGAGTTTGAGATTATTGTGTTGAAATTGTTAAATGAGAGAATTATTTTGTTTCAAATCCCTATTTCCTGAAGAAACCCTAGACCCACTTCAGTGGGACATGGATTTTTAGAGACTCAAATTGATTTACCTTTTGAGGTTAGAGATCATTCTTCATTTTGGAATTTTAGTTGATAGGAAGTTTTTCCACCCATTCTTTCTTCCTTATTGTCTGGGAATTTGGGCATATCCTATCTGGTTCTCTGGGCCAGTGCCTACATAGCATATTCTTGAGAGGGAGAGGATACTCATCCAGTGGACACAGAAGGAAGCAGGAGAGAGAAGTGGCAACTACAAAGTACTTTCCCACAATAGATATCAATCTGGTATACTTAGGAGAGTCAAGAAGGTACCTCATTGGTACAACAGAGAAGAAAGAGAGAAATGGGAAGTAAAGGAGAGGATCCAATCAGATCATTTAGTAACACTCAGATGATCTGATTGGATCCTGAGATCCGTAGAGCACTAAACTGGAGGGAGTAACCCTGAGCAGTGTCCTTATAGTCTCTAATTTCCAGAAGGAATAGCTGGGAGAGTCCCTAAATTTCAAGAGAAAATACTGAGGACCCCAGTAACAGAGAAGAGGGACCACACAGTTACTAGTTGAAAGTATTTATTTCTGGATTATAGAGAATGTGTACTATGTGTCAGATCATTCTTACTGAACAAGTGCCTTAGTAAAGAGTTTGTTGGAACACTATTCAATTGTCCCTCTGATTCTTTCTGTGCACTTGGAGACTGACACATCAAATGTCCAGGTTCTTGGAGGATAATTTCCCCCCACCCCCAACAAAGAATCCACTATATAGAGCTGGAAGAAAGTGTTTTTGTGACTGTGATTGAGACTTAAGAACATAAAAAGTTGCCATGCCGGTCAGACTGTGAGAGTCCATCAAGCTCAGCATCCGGTTTCCAACAGTGGCCAATCCAGGATACAAGTACCTGGCAAGTACCCAAACTTTAAATAGATCACATGCTACTAATACCAGTAATAAGCAGTAGCTATTCACAAGTCAGTTTGATTAATAGCAGTTTATGGACTTCTCCAAGAACTTATTCAAACATTTTTTAAAACCAGCTATGCTGGGTATTAAGTGTGAATGGCTCTGTGAATCATAGCGATTCCCTGAATTCAGGATTACATAAGAAATAAGATATTTTTAATAAACAAACTATGTTATTTGTTTTTTCCCATAGATAAGCAGCATGAATTAGCCATGCTGTCTGGGGCGTCCTCCGGGCGGCTAGGTGGCAGAGCTCGCTTAGAACACTGAGTTTTTTCAGTGTAGTGCGCCTGCCTTGATCTTCCCGCGTGGCACCGGTCTCCCTCACTCTGTTTTTTTTCCACGCGCCTAACTGCACGTGGAGCTCTTTTCCTCTGACGGAATTTTTTTCTACCAGAAGAAAACTACTTTTTTCGCCGAGATGCCGCAACCACTGGGGTTCAGATTTTGCCAGTGCGGCAAAATCATGTCAGTGACTGGCCATGCAAAATGTTATATTTGTCTCAGACCTCAGCACGACCAAGCAACCTGCAGGGACTGTGGACGCATGTCCCCTCGAGCACAGCGACAGAGGGCTGCCAGGATCGCAAAATTAAGTGAAGCATCATCGGAATCGTATGCCCCTTCGAAGACTCTACTAAGTCTTCTCCGGCCCCCCCCCCCCCCCAGACCTCCAAAGTGTCGAAGCATTGTCGGGCCTCCTGGTTCGTCTGGGCCAGCGCCGAAGGGAGCTCCTACGGTCCTGACGCACGACGCAGGGGGATGTATCAGCGGCACCAAAGACACCATCAGCGCTGATCAGTGTCGAGCCACCGACGCATCTGGATCAGAGAGCCGACCATGCCGACAAGCATAAAGTGTCGACGCATCAAAGCAAGTCGATGCCGAAGCCGACCCCCTCGACCCACAGTGCTACTAAGACACCAGATAAGCACTCGTCAGGGCACAAACAGCCCAGGGAACCTTCCCCACTCTTGGTGGTGGACTCTGATGTGGCGCCTTCTTCTCCAGCCGCCTCTCACAGTTCCTCGGCCTCATCCAGGGTTTACTCTGCCCTGTCCACTGCCTCAAAGCAGAGGACAAAATCAGGCCTCCAGGAACCATTACAAAAGAAAGACAAGAAGCCTACCCAAGGACACACTCAAACCAAGAGGTCCAGACTCTGACATCCTACTGGCTGCAGTACCACCCAGGGGGGCTCATACGGAACCTATGCTTGCCCCTCAGGACACCTTAGCCTCCCAGGCAATGTTTCAGATCTCACCCATCCTGTCTCAGTTTCTCACTATGGTTGAGCAGCAAGGAAAACATCCAGGCAAGATACCCCTGGAGGCCCCTCCATCGCTACAGGAAAGCCTCAGTCCGGGTCCTTCTCCTGGCCCTCCCCCACGACCTCCTCCTGGAATATTTCCCCCCAACCTTCCACTTCACTGGGATCCTCCACAGGGTATCCTTCTGACCCTGCAGAGAACAACCAGAGCCTGTATCTCCACCGGAGGTTCTATTGTATTCCAAGTTTGTGGAAAAAGTGGGGCAGCGTCTCAGCATTGAGACTCAGAAGATACCTGACCTGAGAGCAGAAGTCCTAGGTATCCTTAAAATCTTTGAATCATCTTGGGAACCTATGGCCTTGCTCTCTCACGCTGTCCTAGACGCTGTCATGACATGTCCTTTTGTCAGATCACCAACCTCTTGCAAAACGGATTTAAAATTCCAAATGAGGCAATCGAAATTTTATTCCATGGTGCAGCTTCCTCATGCCTCAGTGGTAGTGGAGTCAGCTATGCAGAAGCCAAAAAATCACGTCTGCATTCAAACACTCTACCCAGGAAAGATTCCAAATACTTGGATGATTTTGGAAAATGGCTTTTCAATCTGGGATGCTAAATGCAAAAATTCAGCAGCACCAATTCTGTATTACATAGTACCTATACGAGTGCCTCCAATCTCTTAAGCCCCTACTTCAGGAAATGTCCCCAGACGAACGGCCTCCTGAACAATTCCACGACTTGGAGGAAGGGTTAAGGCACCTCCTTCGAACTGTTTGAGGGCTTTGATACCTTGGCCAGGTCCACGGCAAACACCATTGCTTCCCGACATTTAGGATGGCTTCAAGCGAGCGTAATTCGCGAAGACATGCATGAAAAACTTGCTGACCTCCCCTGTCTCCCGGCTAATCTCTTTGGAGACTTATTGAGAGAGACTGTAGCACAGCTCAAAGAGCAGAAGGTAGCCATCATGTCGCTAACCACTCCTTGCAATGCAGCTTCCTCTAGACAATATTTCTCATCCTATAAAGAAGCCTTATTACCAATGGTGTCTCTACAGGCCTTATCCATCCTACCGGCCTCAACCATATACGCCAAGTCAGCCTCCTCAACAGTAAGGGTCTCGCCAACGCCTTCTGCAACAGCCTCGTCTGCTTCAAGACACCAATCCCCCTAAACCCCCTCAGGGTTTTTAGGGAGGGTGATCCCATTTTTCCCGCTACCAGTAGGGGGCAAACTCTCCCACTTTTTTCCAGCATGGAAGGCGATCACATCCGACCATTGGGTCTTACAAATCATCAAAGATGGCTACTCCCTCAGTTGTGCATCCATCCCATCTGTTCCGCACCTGGTGCGCCAAAGACATCTGAATGCACAGTGCGGACCCCTACAACAGGAGATCAACAACTTGCTTCACCAGAAGTGCATTCTCAAACTACCCTCGGCGCAGTTCCACCAAGGATTCTACTCCCAATACTTCCTCTTACCCAAGGATGGCAGTCCTCACACATAGGTGACATCATCAGATGAAACCCAGACATGGAAAACTTATGTCAAAGTTTTTAGAACTTTGACTTGGCACACTGAGTATGCCCAACATGCCCTAAACCATGCATTCATGCGGGGGTACCTCTCCAGTCTTTCTTTTTCTGTGGAGCTGTAAACATCGCGGTGTGAGTGGCTATTTTTTTGGCCTGTTGGAAAACTTATCTTTCTCGTGGTTGTCACATTTTTTTCCTTGCGGTTGGCAATGCAGGTCCCTCTCTGTGCTTCCCCTTAGTGCTCCTAATCAGGGTTTTCGACCCTTCTGATAAGTTTCCTTTCACGGTCGATTTCCCCATGGTGGTGGTGCTTCGGTGCCTGCTGGCAATCCACATCCCCACCCACCACCATCAATTTTGATTTTGCAGCCCTTTTGTTTTGTCCCATCATGGCCATGTCTGGTTTTCAGTGATGCTCCCGGTGCCCAAGGACTACGTCCATTACAGACCCTCACGAGATATGTGTCCTCTGCCTAGGGGGCATCACATGACATCCGGGGTTGCCGCTTATGTGCAAGATAACCCCAAAGGGATGTTGACTTCGGCTCAGCAAGATGGAACAGCTCTTTGAGCTGAAGAAGACTGAGTCATTGGCATCGGCATTGATGGACCTTGGAGCTGCACCAGTGGACTCCGCACCATCGACATTGGCAGGACCGTCTGTTCCATCAGTTCTGCCGGTGGATGAGGGGCCGGAGACTGACCACCATCGATCTCCTCCAGGCTGAGGATATCTGGTTGCTCGTCATCAGCATCGGCACCTGGGAAGGAC
Source organism: Rhinatrema bivittatum (assembly GCF_901001135.1). NCBI lineage: Eukaryota > Metazoa > Chordata > Amphibia > Gymnophiona > Rhinatrematidae > Rhinatrema > Rhinatrema bivittatum. The sequence goes on from NC_042615.1 coordinate 93,892,516, forward strand.
CAGATAAAGCATTGAGGGAAGCCAAATAAACATTGGCGCTGGTCTCTGTCGATGCATGGTGTTGGGCATGGGAAAACATCAATTCATGCCACAATGCCCCCGAAGCAACCCTGCGGCAAGGAGCACCAGTCCTTCATTGCTGCTGGGGGTCCGCGACGGTCTCCACCGGTCCTGATGCCAGTCACTGATCTGCTTCGTGAGTCCGAAGAAGATCTGGCCACCCCTCCTTCCTCCCAGACGGTGTTGGCTTCGGCAATGTTTGAGGAGGAGCTGGAGTGCTGAGTCCAGCTGGCAGTGGAACAGGCGCTGCAGGGCATCGGTCCGGTGGCACCAACTGCAACAGTGCTGGTACTGTCCATCCTGGAACCGCTTCTGGAGAAGCTCAATGCATTCATTGGTGCATACTGACCCAGCTGGCATCGGTTTCTGGGTCGGCATCAATGCCCAGTAGGGCACCGATGCTTCCCCCTTCCGATATGGTGGGCATTGTCAGTTCCAAGGAAGAGGAAGCTTCACCTAGGCTAGAAGAGAAATAGAGGCCTCTAGCGCCCCCCCCCCCCCCCCCCCCCCCATCCAGCTTTTCCAGTGCCTGCTTCTCTGGACGAAGACCGAACGCTTAGTGCCCCATCCTCTGTGGCTTATAGTGAGGATGAGGGCAGAATAGCTCAGAGTATTCTGAGGGCTCTGAGGGTCTCCTCTCAGACCCTTCTCCTCCAGAAGAGTGAAGGAAGTCCCTGCCTGAGGATTTAACATTTGCAGGGTTTGTGAGGGCAATGATGGAAGCCATCCCGTTCAGTTATTGACGGAGGAGGATGCCAGGCACAAAATGCTTGAGATCCTCCAGTTTGTGGAGCCTCTTGAGATCATGGAGGTCCCAATGCATGAGATCCTTAAGGAGCTGCTTCTGAGGATATGGGAACACCCCCTCACAGTGCCTCTTGTGAATAAGAAGGCTGACGGGTTTGCCTGGTTCAGAAAGCTCCCAGATCCGATAAGGACAGCTGCCCCATCAATCGGTGGTGATCAAATCCACTCCCAAGAGAGCCAAGTGGTTTCGGACCCATTCCTCGGTGCCCTAGAGGAAGGACTACAGAGCGATGGGTGCTCTCGGGAGGAAAGACTTTCAAGGGGCCATGCTTATTGCCCGCATTACTTCCTATCAGCTTTACATGAGCCATTATTTGCGAGACCTCTGGAAGTAGGTGCAGGATGTGGCCGAGCAACTGCCTCAAAAGCAGCAGGCTACCCTCATGTCACTGGTACATAAGAACCTGAAATGCAGAAAACACGAGGTCCAAGTGACTTACGATGTTTTAAAGGCGACTTTGAGGGCTCCCAGAGGCCCTGAACCCTTTGCAGTAGAAGAGGACCAAAAGCGCACGCCGATACTCAAATCTCTCAATTCACTGAGAGAAGATCAACTTGCTGGTGGTTGAAGAGTATCAGTAATTATAGCTTTGGGAAATCTTAGGACTTAAAAAAGTTTGGAGAGAGGTGAAGTAGTGGGGTATAATCTTTAGAATTTGTGTCTGAGATAATGAGCAAGCCATAGGGATTTAATTTCAGTGTCTCTTTCCCTCCCTCCCACCCCTAGCTCATCCCTTGATTTTCTTATTAAAAATCTTATCTAAATCATACTATTGCACCAGCCCTTATTAAGAGTTTAATCATCCCCTTGTAGGTCACTACCAGATTAATTAATGAATACACTTATAAATTTAAAGGACTCTCATTATACACATTCCAACTCCCATAATAACCTAAATTTAACCAAGAACTCAACAAAATTAAGATGAAGGCTGCAGACCAGCAGCAAGAGGGGGGCTTTCCAGTCTTTTGTATCAAGTGTCACATGTATGATTTTTTTACCTGCCGGTGAGTGTATGTGTGCAACCAGTGCAAAAAGCTCCTGGCTCTCGGAGAACAAGTCTGATCTCGGGAGACTAGAGTATCAGACCTGGAGGAGCTGTGGCAGACAGAAGTACATTGATGAGACCTTCAGGGACATGGTAGCCAAGTCCCAAATTCAGTCTGGCAGTCCAGGTGCTGCCTTGGATCAGAAAGCTCTCCCGGTTGGAGAACATCACCCTGGTGTAGCAGGAAGTGATTCTGTTGCAAGGACCTGCTCTACACTTGATGCATTGTCCACTCACACCAAGGATGAATCTCCCAGAGTTAGGTCAGCCATCATAGTTGGTGATTCAATTATTAGAAATATAGATAGCTAGGTGGCTGGTGGACATGAGGACCGCTTGGTAACTTTCTTGCCTGGTGCGAAGGGTTTTTCTGTTTCTTAGTATGTGATGCTAGGGACTGAGTTTATTATTAATTTTTTTCTTCTCACAGTTTTTTAGAATAGTTAGGGGTAGATTTTAAAAGCAGTGTGTGCAGTGTACATGTGTGTGCGCTACCTGGCGTGCGCAAGGGGGTGCACAATTGTGCACCTTGCGCGCGCCGAGCCCGCTCCGAGCCGTGCAGCTTTTCTCCATTCCCTCCCAGGCCGCTCCGATTTCGGAGGGAACTTCCCTACCCCCTCACCCCACCTTCCCTTCCCCTACCTCCCCCGCCCTTTCCCCCCCTACCTTTTCTTTGTTTGTTCTTTTATTTCAAAACTTCAGCCCTGGGGCTGAAGTAATTTGCGCGCGCTGGCCGACTGCCGGCACACAATCTCTGACACAGCAGCAAATGGCCGCTGTGTCAGAGGCCTCTGGCCCTGCCCCCACCCGGACCACCCCGGACCGCCCCGCCCCTTTTTGCAAGCCCCGGGACTTACACGCGTGTCACCGGGCCTTTTTAAAATAGGCCCGGTGCACGTAAGGCCGGTTACGCACGTAACCCTTTTAAAATCCAGCCCTTAATGTGTGGGTCTTGGTAAACAGGCATTTTATTGTTGTGTATAGATGTATTAATTTTGGAATTTGTTTCTCTTTTATATGCCTAGCTTATTGAAATGTATGTTATTATATTGTTTAAAATTATTAAAGAGAAAAGAAACACTTTAAAACAAAATGTATGTATTGATTTATTTTCAGTTATAGTAGTAACTGTTGCGACCGTCGCTGCTCGATGTCTCCACTCTGCCCTCCTCACCTCTTTGGCGACTCCCTCTTGCTCAAGTGGAAGGTTGGCCGCTGCGGCGTCTCTCTGCCGTCTTCCTCTGGTGTCCCCAGAGCAGCTTGACGCTGCGTTCCGCCATGATTCACAAGGACCTAAGGGTGCGTGCACGATGCGGCCCCAACTGATATACCAGCAGTGGCGCGAACCTCAGGGGCATCCCCCTGAGATGACGTCATCAGTACCGGATATATAAGAGAAATCGCTAACTAATCATGTTAGCAAGGAGTTGAATAGGAGTTGGTTATGGACCAGTTTCGCTCTCTCTAAGCTACTCTGCCTCCTTGGATTTACCAGGGGTACCCGCTCCTCGGGGGCCTCGCTCTCTCTTTGTTTTTCAGGTCACAGTCAGGAACCGGCACTCGCTCCTCGAGGGCCCATGTTCCCGGACTGTTTGCTGAATACTCTTTCTGCTGGAAGTCATCGCTGCCTACTACACCAGTGAGTTATCTTCTCTCTCTCAGAGCTTTCCCTGGAACCAGGTACTCGCTCCTCGAGGGCCTAACCTATTCCAACACCTGGACTACTTCTAGAGATTATTGTGTGAGTGTTACCATCAAGGCTCTGTTCCTGAACTCTCTGCATACCCTGCCTACTCACTATATTCAGTTTCTCTACAGCTCAGTTATCCAGGATCGCTGTTCCAGTATCTGAGGGACTACAGCCCCGCCGGGCACTTCCAGCTCACTACTGCCACCTCTGGTGGTTCCATATACTGTTTAATAAAAGAACTAGTGTGTGTCTGTCTCCATACTCTGAGCCTGACCGGTGGTCCCTCTCGAGATCTTCCCCCGGGGGCGTGGTCATCTGCCACTGGCCCAAGGATCCACCCACAACTACCTCAAACACCAACAGTAAATGTGGAACCAAATACACTTAATTGAGATTGCCAAAGTAGTGGATCAGGAAGCTACAGTGAAAGCTGCCTATTTGGACTTATGTAAGCCCCTTTGACACTGTTTTACATTAAAAAAAACAAACTTCCTTCAAGAGAGAAGCATGGCTTCAGAAAAGGCCATGAGACAGAATCTGTTTTATTGGATATCACAAATAGTATTCATCTAAATGCAGACTAAGAAGGTAAGTCTATTCTAGTCTTAATTGCTCTCTCTCCACAGCCTTTGACATAGTCAACCACGGTCTTTTCGTTCAATGCTTAGGGAACATTGGCATTGAGGGTACTTCCCTAAAATGGTTTGAATCCTTTCTGTTCAAAATAACTCAATCTGTCATGTGCGCCAACATACAGTTCACACCCAGATACCTCATATGTGGAGCTCCTCAAGACTCTGTTCTTTTCCCGATTCTCATCAATATCTACATCCATCCTATTTGCAAACTGATTCAGTCATTCAACATCAATTGTCACCTTTTTGCAGGATGACATCCAACTTTGCATGAAAATTGGTTGTGGTCAAGATCCCCTCTTTGCCAATTTTAACAGCTGTCTTGTGGCTATAGCCCAGTGGCTCAGCATTCAGAAAGTCAAACTTCAACCCCCCCCCCTCCCCCCCCAAATACAAACTCCTCTGGCTAAGCCATTGGGGTCATTCCCTGTGATTTCTTCCTTCCCTAGCAGAAACCCCATGCCAACCTAACGATTCTATACGCAGATTAGGGCTTCAGCTCAACCTTAATCCCATGGTGGAATCGCACATCTGCAAGGAAGTTATCTTTCTTATTGTACCTTTGCCAGATCCAACAATTATGCAACCTTGATTCATGCACTAATCACCAGTCAACTTGATTATTGCAACTCTCTACTGAACGAAATCTCCCTGAATAGCCTAAAACACCTGCATCTTGCACAAAACCCTGTGGCCAGAATCCTGGGAAGGGACAAGGTACTGGATCACATAAGGTCCATTCTCTGCAGGCTACACTGGCTGCCAATTGAATCTAAGATTAAATTCAAAACCCTATGCTTCACCTTCAAATGTGTAAATAATCAGGCCCTCTAGTATCTCTCCTGCCTTCTTGCTACCTACACTGCCATCAGAAAGCTCAGATCTTCACAGAAGAGCCTTCTTCCCTCCCCAGCTCTGACAACTGCAAAACTGAACTGCACAAGACTAAGAGCCTCATTCTGCTCTAAGCAATTGCTCTTAACTGGGCCAGGCCTTGCTGCTGACACAACAGACCCATCCCTGTGGGGCTCAGTGACCTTCTCCTTACATTTCACCATGCTAGCAAAGATACTGTCAGACACCAGGTCTTACTGCGGTGCCCCAGCACTGTGGCTTCTGTGTTCTGCCATCTTGCTCTGCCCCCTCCCCTCCAGGCATCTCTTTTTAATTGCCTTAGCCCTTTACAATGGCGGTCTATGGCAAAGTGACAACACAAAGCATAACAATAATTGAGAGAATAATATGGAATAATTGAAAAGATTTAACAAATCTTTCTCATTGGGTAAAGATATAATGTTACAAAAGATTGAAGTTGGTAAGGGATCTAACTGCTTTATGCTTTTTTTCCAGCAGATTCAGTACTGTCTTGGTTATGCTAAGCTCCGAGTTTCCCTGCCTCTTTTTATTTATTTTTTTATGAGTTACTTTATTAGCTGGCCAAGAAATGAGATCAGATCTCTGGAAATAACTTAGAATATAAAGAGTATTGTATAGAGTGGTATTATGTCTTACAGAGATCTGTCTGTCTAGATAGCTAGGAAACAACTTCCAACCTTAAAGTATGACTTCTACCAAAGGTCAAGAGTGATTGACCTTCATTGGATATTTAGATTTTAGGTCAACTTGGGACAATCATTAAAATTATAGAGTAAAACCAGTCAGCAAACTGGTTCCAGGACACTGAATTTTTGCTGTTACATTTAATTGTTTGGAAGAAGTTAATGGCTGTGATAAATACTGTACACTTGTGAGACTTCTCTAATCTCCCTTGTTCCAAAGCCTCTGCTGCTCTCTCTCATTCATAGCCCTTTCTTCTCCCCTGCCAACCTTTCTTTTTAAGCCTATGCGTACAAGAAAGAGGAGTTCCTGTGAGATTTAGTTAGATAAAACTGTGAAGTGTTTTAACTGATGTCGTGATTTTTAATGGGCCTTTCTAAAATCATTGAGGAAAAATCAAACTGATCAAAGAGAACAAATGAGAATTTAAACAGATGCCTTGTTGAATCAAAGGTGTCTCTTAAATACTTTAATCATGGTGAGTAAAGGATTCTGCTTTAGCTATGTAATAAACTGTGAAAATGAAATGATAAATTAGAGAGGGATTTCAAAACTTTCTTTGAAAAGCGGCCTGACTAGAAGCATGCAAGGGTCATTGGAGCAATGTCTGTAGAGCTTTCTAGAATTTGAACCTAAGCATACATAAGAACTTTTGTGATAATGGACTGGATGTCATTCCTTTATTTTAATTTTGTCCATCTTCAAAGGAATATTTGGCTAAACCTCTACCGATTTTGGTTTTGGTGTGGGTGGGGAAATGTCGTACTAAGAATAACTTTCTCACAGAATTTATTTTATCTTTTGTTATTTTTTAGGTCCTTAAGTATTTCAGCCATTTGCCAGGATTTTATTTTTTTAATTTTGCCATTGTGTCAATCACTCTGCAGAAATCTTGGCAGGCTCTCTAATTCACCAAACCATATTTAGCTTGGCTCATGGTTTGATCCTGTTTTATTTTTTCCTCTCCATAAAGTCACCTCTGCTAAATAAACCTTTATTCTGTAGACTTCGCCCAGGGATTTCTTTGAAATAGGCCAAGGCTTCAAGAGTTTGGTTGTTTACAGTTTTGATGGAGCCTGACTGTTTCCTCCTCCTCCTTTGGGCTTCTAGCTCAGTTGGAACTAGGGCTGGGATCTGGCACCATAAACCTTCATGTGCAACTAGCTGGCAATTTTTTCCTTATTTTATATCCCCTACCTGCATACTGGGAGCCATTCATCGGGGTTCCTTCTGGAATCCTGCAATCATAGGCCCTAAATGTAGAGATTAGGTGTTGCCATTGCATTCATTGTTGAGATTTTCTCTCTTCTTCCCCACCCTAACCCCCTCAGAGGCTGTGATGCTGCTTGCCTCCACAACATCTTTGGCTAGCCCAGGAAGCAGAAAACCTCACCCAGGAATCAAACCCAGGTCATCCTCACTGCAGCCACTGGCCCCATTTTCAGTTTTTATATGGTGCTCCTAAGAAAGAATGAACAGCTGATTTAAAAAGTACACACAATTAAATAAAAGTGAATCAAGAACAGAGTGATAAACTGAGGACTTAGCAGTATATTTTCAAAGTCAGATCTGTCTTGAGAAGATTAATGCTTTCCATTCCCGACAGTCTGGATTTCATTTGGGTCACAGCCCTGAGTCAGCCCTACTTGCAATGTTAAATGAAGTCTGAATTAGGACTCATGAGGGTGGGGATGCACTTATTGTCTTTTTGGACATGAGTGCAGCCTTCAACTCGATCAAGCACACTCTGCTGATTCAGCTACTAAAAGAATTAGATTTGCCAGTATATTTTTGAATTGGTTTACTATTTTTCTATCTGGCAGTATTTTTTGCAATGACTGCAATTCTACCCTCTCTCTCCCTACCCTCTCTGCACACAGACCCTCACAAATAGCAGAGAGGGTAGAGGTCCACCCTTTCTTGCCTCCTGACAGCAGAGGCCCTCAGTGGGCCCTGAATACTTTTTATCTAGTCTTCCAGGCTTTATGGCTTGGAGGTGCTGCTTAAGGCCATGTTCTGTGCTGCCTCACATGTAAACCTTCCTCATGCCCTGCTCTGTATCACAGCTTCATTGCCAATCTTGTTCTTGGTTCTGCTTTAGGGTTCACATTTGCCTTGCATTCTCTTTGTGTTTACTGTGTCTGCCAAACTTTGGGTCCTAGTTACATTGGTCCCATTTTTGGGCCACACATTCTGCCCTATCTTGTTATCCTATCCTTGTCTATCTTGGTTTAGTGGCATCCTCCAGTCCCATTCCTGTGGGCTCCTTACATTACCTAGTGTGTATGTATATCTGTTTCCTGCATAAGTCCTGCTGGCCACCAGCACTTGAGGGCTCAGCCCTGGGAAGATGACCAGTATAGGCAGAAGATACCAGATTTGTGTCCTGCTTCAGCCAGCCTGACCAGCATCCAACCCCATTCCTGTCCCTGGAGTCAGAATACTGGTAATATACATGACAATATTCATCCACTACAGTATACCCCAAGTCTCAGTTTTGACCCCTGCCTTATTTAATCTTGTCACTATTGGCAACTTTAATTCAAGATTTTAGGATCAATCGTTATTTAGCTGATGATATTTGACTTGTGGCCTTTGTGGACTCATTGCAAACCAGTGACTTAACTAACTTCAATCATCATTTAGATGCAATAGCTATCTGGTTTAAGTTATATAAACTTAAATTTAATTCCCAAAGTTCAGAGGCTCTCTGGATTAACAGAGCAAATCGTCCATTAACAATTCTCCTAGGGATAAACGTTGTCCTTAAGGATGTAGTCTATTTTTGAGGATCAAGTTAGATTATAGTCTTTCAGTACAGGAACAAATCTCTTCTCTTGTTTGTACTACTTTATTTTATCTTTGGAAGTTATGCCAAATAAATAAATTACATCCTTTGATAAAGAAAAAAGACCTTCAGATGTTAATTCATTCTTTTGAGTTAAACTGTCTAGACTATTATAATGTGTTGTATCAGGACCTTACTGAGACCTCAACCTCTTCAAATTCTTCAAACTTTTGCTTTTGTAGAGCAAAAAACTTTGATCATATAACTCCAATACTGGTTGAATTTCATTGGCTGGCTATTGCTTGTACAGTTGGGTGCAAAAGTTTGTAGTCACCCTAGTCAATTTGTATGTTTCAGTGAATTTCTAAGTAAACAGAAGCTGATACAATCTGTTCATGGTACTCTTGCTAGGTAGGGAGTACATTGTACAAATCAACTGTTTTTTTACCTTTCATCGCTCCAAATGACAGAAAACCTTCAGTTTGTCAACTTTGCTGTTTGTACCTCTGAGTGTGTATGTAAAACTGCCTCCCAAACCCCACCCCAAGTTAAAAGTGCCCTCTCTTACAGTGGTATCAATGGTAAAGCTACATATTGGTCTCTATAGATGCTCTTTCTCTCTCTCTTTCTCTCACTCTCTCTCTTTCTCTCACTCACAGTATGTACGATAAAAACATTTTTGGTTGGTAACGAGAATGAGATGGATTAATCAGCATACGATGTGAAAACTAGCACTGGTGCGATAAATTTATCGCAGCTTGTGGAAACTATCTGTGTGATGCAAGAGCATGGAAATTAATCTAACCATGCCCCCTTTTTTATTGCAGGTACTATTTTTGTTATATTTATAGCTTTTTGATGAATCTAGGCCTTGGTATGTACTGTATATTTTTATTTTATGTGTTATATTGTACATTACATAGTGCTTTGCTATAAGCAATCATCAAATTTTAATAAACTAAATTAAATTAAACTTCAGACAATGACTTTTGTGATGAGGTCAGAGAAAAGGTTTCTTTCTGATAACTCACTCCCATACAGTTCATTGTTGTATAAGAAAAAATAAGAAAATAAGAAATTGCCATGCTGGGTCAGACCAAGGGTCCATCAAGCCCAGCATCCTGTTTCCAACAGAGGCCAAACCAGGTAACAAGAACCTGGCAATTACCCAAACAATAAGAAGATCCCATGCCACTGATGCAATTAATAGCAGTGGCTATTCCCTAAGTAAATTTGATTAATAGCCGTTAATGGACTTCTCCTCCAAGAAATTATCCAAACTTTTTTGAACCCAGCTACACTAAGGGGTACATATACTGTGGACCTGCAGACAACTATTCCAATGACAACTACATTTTTCAGCAGGTTGTTACAGTGATCTGTGGGTTCTGTTTTTCAGAGTAGTTCAATCAGAGATTTTTCTTGGTCTTCCATATCTTGCCCTGATCTCAACAGTTCCATATAACTTTCATTTCTTAAAAATGTTTCTGACCATTGAAATTGCTAGCTGAAGTCTTTAGAGAGCTTTTTATAGCCTTCCCCTGCTTTGTAAAATTGAATTATCTTCATTTTCAAATGTGCAAACTGCTGTTTAGAAGAGCCTATGTCTATTGAAAGTAGACAGAACAACAATCAGAATCAGAGTATTTGTTAAACTGTCAACTGGTCTTCACTTGACTAATTGAAGGCCTCGTGAGTCAATCAACATTTTGAGTCTTATTAGCAACTTTTTGTTTTAAAGTAATTCATCAACTGGAAGGTTGTCCAAAAGTTTGCATGTCATATTCACCTTTATTTTACTATTCTCAATCTGGTAAAATCCATAAATAATAATTTTGCATTTAAATTTGCAGATTTTTTGTGGCATGACCATCATCTACCTTGATGGGGGCCTAGGGTCACAGTGAAGATCCAAGTCACAAAATGACCTCTGATGGAGTTAGATAGGCCCTCACAGATAATAGCTGATGGGTAGGACCTGAAGCACCGTGTTGTAGCACGAGATGGAGGCATAGTCAGGCAGCTAAGGTCGGGATAGGCAGTGTTCAGGCACAGGCAAGAGTCAATCCGAGGTCAGGGCAGGCAGCGATCAGTATGAGGTTAGGAACAAGGCCATGTCACAAGGAGAAATCAGAGCAGCAACAGCAAAAAGACTCAGGAGCAGAGAAGAAGACCTGTTGCTAAGGTACCTGGTGAGTGGAATGGGCTTCTATATATACTAGGGATGTGAATCGTTTTAGGACGATTAAAATTATCGTCCGATAATTTTAATATCGTCTTAAACCGTTATGGAACACAATACAATAGAGATTCTAACGATTTATCGTTATAAATCGTTAGAATCGTGAGCCGGCACACTAAAACCCGCTAAAAACCCACCCCCCCACCCTTTAAATTAAATCCCCCACCCTCCTGAACCCCCCCCCAAATAACTTAAACATTTCCTTGCCAAATCCTACCTCCTTCAATCCCCCACCCTCCCGAACCCCCCCCAAATGACTTAAATTACCTGGGGGTCCGGAACGGCAGCGGTCCGGAACGGGCTCCTGCTACTGAATCTTGTTGTCTTCGGCCGGCGCCATTTTCCAAAATGGCGCCGAAAAATGGCGGCGGCCATAGACCAACAGGATTCGACGGCAGGAGGTCCTTCCGGACCCCCGCTGGACTTTTGGCAAGTCTTGTGGGGGTCAGGAGGCCCCCCCCAAGCTGGCCAAAAGTTCCTGGAGGTCCAGCGGGGGTCAGGGAGCGATTTCCCGCCGCGAATCGTTTTCCGTACGGAAAATGGCGCCGGCAGGAGATCGACTGCAGGAGGTCGTTCAGCGAGGCTCCGCCCCGCTGGACCTCCAGGAACTTTTGGCCAGCTTGGGGGGGGCCTCCTGACCCCCACAAGACTTGCCAAAAGTCCAGCGGGGGTCCGGAAGGACCTCCTGCCGTCGAATCCTGTTGGTCTATGGCCGCCGCCATTTTTCGGCGCCATTTTGGAAAATGGCGCCGGCCGAAGACAACAAGATTCAGTAGCAGGAGCCCGTTCCGGACCGCTGCCGTTCTGGACCCCCAGGTAATTTAAGTCATTTGGGGGGGGTTCGGGAGGGTGGGGGATTTAATTTAAAGGGTCGGGGGTGGGTTTTAGCGGGTTTTAAACGATTTTAACGATATATCACAATATTTTACCCCCCCAAACGGCAACAATACGATTCCCTCCCCCTCCCAGCCGAAATCGATCGTTAAGACGATCGAGGACACGATTCACATCTCTAATATATACAGGAGTAGTGCTGGCATCAGCCAGCACCACAGAAAGTTGAAGACCTATAAAATCTGGAAGTAGAAATGCGCCTGAGATAGAGTGGCTTGTACAGTAGAAACCAGGAGCTCAACAGGCCACAGATTTCAATAGTGGGACCTGGATTGCGAAGCAGGAGCATTTGGTTGATGGTACATTACATTGTGTTTAACCTTTGAAAGAGGTTGAGAATGTTTTAAGAGAGGTGAGGGAATGGATGTGTGCAAATCATTTACTGAATATGATGAAGATGGAGATTCTCTATATTTCGAGGGGGTCCTGTGAAAGGTGTCCTGTTGCATTTGTATTTTGATATGATGATTCCAATTTTGTCCTCAGTTAGGAATCTTGAGGTAGTAATGGATAGGGTTTTCTCATTTAGGGAGCAGCTGCTTGCAGTTGTATGGGCTGGATTTTTTAAGCTCCATGAGTTGCAATGCTAGAAACATATTCTAGATAAGGAAGATTTTAGAGTGGTGATCCAAGCATTTGTTTTTTCAGCCTTGGATTATTGCAATGCCCTATATATAGGTTTGCCTAAGTATCAGGTAAGGGCACTGCAATTGGTGTTGAATGCTGCGGCTCTTTTGCTGATGAGGACTCCTTTGAAGGGACCTCATTACTTTAGAACTGAGATCCCTGTATTGGGTCCCTGTCAGTCAAAGAATTAAATTTAAGATTTTACTCTGACTCACTGGGCAATTCATGGGAGGGGCAGGATTATTTAAAGACACAAGTGTCTTGGCATTTTCCGATGCAATCATTGCATTCTAAGGGGGCTTCCTTAAATTAGGACAAGGAGGAAAGCTGACAGTTGCTCTGCAGTGATGGTTCAGAGGGTGATATCGTTGAAGGATACTAATAAACAGAAGGGTTAGGGCATCGCAACAGACAGGTTCCAAAAAAAGTAAAAGTAGTCCATGTGCCTATAAGTAAATAATTACCTGAGATAAAAGAATACAAATTATCCCTGTCGACTAAAAAGTAGGTTGTTAATACAAACAAAAATCACATTTTGAAATGTCTGTATGCCAATGCCAGAAGTCTAAGAAGGAAGATGGGAGAGTGTATAGCAGTAAATGAAGAAGTAGACATAATTGGCATCTCAGAGATCTAAGGGAAGGAGGATAACCAATGGGACAGTGCTATACCAGGATACAAATTATATCGCAATAATAGGGAGGTTCAACTTGGTGGGGGTGGGTGCCCTAAGTCCGAGATGGAATAAAATCCAACAGGATAAAGATCCTGCAAGAGACTAAATGCACAGTAGAAAATGTATGGGTAGAATTTATGGGTAGAATTAAATGGGAGATTTCAATTACCCCAATATTGACTGCCTAAATGTAACATCAGGACATGCTAGAGGTAAATGTCCTGAATTGAATAAATGACTACTTCATGGAGCAATTGGTTCAGGAACCAACAAGAGAGGGAGCTATTTTACATCCCATTCCTAGTGGAATTCAGGATTTGGTGAAAGAGTTAAAGGTGGTGGGGCCACTTGGCAATAGTGATCATAACATAATCAAATTTGAATTAATGACTGTAAGAGGGACAATAAGTAAATCTACAGGGAGACTGCTAAAATGAGGAAAATAGAAAAAAAGGTGCAGCTACAAAGATTGGGGTAGATTTTAAAAAAGAGCGCGATCGCGTACTTTTGTTCGCGCAGCAGGCGCAAACAAAAGTACGCTGGATTTTATAAGATACGCGCATAGCCGCGCGTATCTTATAAAATCCTGGATCGGCGGGTGCGCAAGGCTGCCGATTTTGGGCAGCCTGCACGCGCTGAGCCGCGCAGCCTGCCTCCGTTCCCTCCGAGGCCGCTCCGAAATTGGAGCGGCCTCAGAGGGAACTTTCTTTCGCCCTCCCCTCGCCTTCCCCTCCCTTCCCCTACCTAACCCAACCCCGCGGCCCTAACTAAACCTCCCCTTACCTTTGTCCCTCGATTTACGCCTGCTAGAAGCAGACGTAAATCTACGTGTGCCAGCGGACTGCTGGCGCGCCGTCATCCGACCCGGGGGCTGGTCCAGAGGCCTCGACCACGCCCCCGGGCCGGCGCCACGCCCCCGGTCCCGCCCCCGAAACACCGCGTCATTCGGCCCCCCCCCCCCCCGACACGCCCCCTTTAAAAAACCCTGGGACTTACGCGTGTCCTGGGGCTCTGCGCGCGCAAATCCGGGCGGATTTACGCGAGCAGGGCATTTAAAATCCGCCCGATTGAGTATACAACAGGTGTGGACACTTTTTAAGACTACCATCTTAAAAGCACAGTCCAGATGTATTCCACGCATTAAGAAAGGTAGAAGGAAGGCCAAATGATTGCTGACATGGTTAAAAGGCAAGATGAAAGAAGCTATTTTAGCCGAAAGAACTTTGTTCAAAAATTGGATCCATCTGAAGAAAATAGGAAAAGCATAAGCATTGGCAAATTAAATATAAAACATTAAGACAGGCTAAGAGAGAATTTGAAAAGAAGTTGGCCGTAGAAGCAAAAACTCATAAAACATTTTTAAATATATCCGAAGCAGGATGCTTGCAAGGGAGTCAATTGGACCTTTAGATGATCGAAGGGTTATGTTATGTTCTGTTATGTTAGAACTGGATAGTGGGCTCTTGGGTCATGGTGAGAGCTGACTCCACCCAAAGGGAGGAGCCCTGTGGGGACTCACCACAACAGGCGGGGGTCTCAGCAGTGATGGACACGAAAGGCAACAGTTTTTATTATACAGCAAGGTAACCCGAGGAGAGGTTATATTAGACAGTCCAGAGTAGAAGGTTCTCAAACTGGATTCTCCGGTAGTGGCCCGCAGAGTGGGGTAACCTGGTGAATACCTCCTCTGGGCGGTTCTTGTGCTGGATGTCTCTGGTAGTGGCCCGCAGCGCGGGTTAGGCCGGAGGCTGGTGATGGAACTAGGCACAAGGCAGCATGGATCCAGTAGTGGTCCGCAGAGCAGGATAACCCGAGAATCCACACCGTGAAGAGAGGAGGAGAGGAGAGCAGATCTAGTACTCACTCTGAAGTATAGCAGCAAGCTACTGTCGTAGTCTCAGTGAAGACCCGAGGCACGGGAGCACTGGAGGGTTCGCTTGTAGTAGCAGCAAGTGTATTCAGAAGCTGGAGAAAAAGACTTGCAGAGAAGGCTCTCCGAGGAGTGGATAGCCCTGAGTGCAGAGAGGCCCCCGAGGAGCGGGTACCTGAGTCACTCAGTTTGGAACACAGGAACAGTGAGGTGAACGTCTCAGAGGTGGAATTGAGCAAGACGGAAATCCTTGCTAACTCGTAGGTAGGAAGGTTCGCTGGGTTTAAGTATACGTAGGCGGGTGACGTCATGCGGTGGGGATGCCCCCGAGGTTCCCACCATGACGTGGATAAGAGCGCGGTAGGCGCATGCACGCATGCCCTAAGTTATACCTGAACCAAGATGGCGACCGGGATTGCTCACGCAGTCCCGGGAATGCCATGGAGGTTGGCATGCAGAAGCAGAGGTGGCCATCTTTCCCAGAGTCGGGGCTGCAGGGCAAAAAGAGGTGAGCAAAGGTCGCAGCCATCTGCGACCTGGTGCAACAGGTTAAAAGAGCACTTAGATAAGATAAGGTCATCGCGGAAAGACTGAATGAATTCTTTGCTTCCATGTTTACTAATAAGGATGCTGGGGAGATTCCCATTCTGGAGACGATTTTCAAGGATAATGATTCAGATGAACTGAACCAAATCACAGTGAACCTGGAAAATGTAGTATGCCAGATTGATAAACTGAGGAATAGCAAATCACCCAGACCAGAAGGTATACACCCCAAGCTTTTGAAAGAACTGAAAAATGAAATCTCAAACATATTACTATTAATTTGGAAACTATCATTAAAATCATCCACTGTGCTTGAAGTCTGAAGGGTACCCAATGTAATCCCAATATTTAAAAAAGGGCTCCAAGGGTGATCCGGGAAACTATAGACTGGTGAACATGACTTCAATGCCGGGAAAAATTGTAGAAACTATTCTAAAGAACAAAATCCAGAACGTACAGATAGACATAGTTTTATCCAAGGGAAGTCTTGCCTCACAAATCTACATTTTTTGAAGGAGTTAATAAATGTGGATAAAAGTGAGGCAGCAGTAGATGTAGTGTATTTGGATTTTTAGAAGGTATTTGACAGAGTCGCTCATGAGAAGCTTCTAAAAAAATTAAAAAGTCATTGGATAGGAGGCAATGGCCTTTTGTGAAATGTAAACTGGTTAAAAGACAGGAAACAGAGAGTGGGGTTAAATGGTCAGTTTTCTCAGTGGAATGCCTCAGGGATCTGTAATTGGACTAATGCTGTTTAATATATTTATAAATGATCTGGAAAGGGGTTCGACGGGTGAGGTAATCAGATACACAGATTACACAAAATTATTCATAGTAGTTAAATCACAAGCAGATTGTGATATATTTCAGGAGGACTTTGCAAGAGTAGACGATTGAGCACCCAAATTATAGGTGAAATTTAATGTGGACAAGGTATAGGGGAAAAAACCCATGCTGTAGTACGCAGTTAAGTTTCGTATTAGGAGTTACTAACCAGGAAAAGAGGTAGGCGTCCTAGTGGACAATACATTGAAATCATTGCCTTAGTGTGCTATGGCGATCAAAAAAGCAAACAGAATGTTGGAAATTATTAGGAAGGGAATGTTGAATAAAACGGAGAATGTCATAATGTCTCTGTATCGCTCCATGGTGAGATTGCACTTTGAGTAGTGTGTACAGTTCTGGTCGCTGCATCTCAAAAAAGACATAGTTGCACTGGAGAAGGTACAGAGAAGGGTAACAAAATAATAAAGCAGATGGAACGGTTTCCTGTGAGGAAAGGCAAAAGAGGTTAGGGCTGTTCGGGTTGGAGAAGAATCAGCTGAGGGGGGATATGATGGAGGTCTGTCAAGTCAGGAGAGGCCTAGAATGGGTAAATGTGAATCAGTTATTTGCTCTTTCAGATAATAGAAAGACTAGGGGGCACGCCATGAAATTAGCAAGCAGCACATTTAAAACTAATCGGAGAAAATTATTTTTCATTCAACGCACAATTAAGCTATGGAATTTGTTGCCAGGGGATGTGGTTAAGGCAGTTAGTGTAGCTGGGTTTAAAAAAGGTTTGGATACGTTCCTGAAGAAGTTCATAAACTGGTATTAATCAAGATGGCTTAGGGAATCACCACTGCTTATTACCTGCATCAGTAGCATGGGATCTAGTTAATGTTTGGATACTTGCCAGGAATTTGCATCCTGGATTAGCCACTGTTGGAAACAGTGATGGACCCTCGGTTTGATCCAGTATGTAAACTTTTTATGTTCTTATGATTTGGGCGCAGGATAGTTTTGTGTGTAAGGTTTCATTTTATTGAAAATGAAAAGAAACAAAAGAGACATTTTTTTTTTAAAAAGCCTGAAGGTTCCTCTGACAAAAATGTTTGTTGCTTTGCTTCATAATTGCATTGTTGTTGTCTCCCCCTTTTAAGACAAATCATTAATTAGTCAGTATGAATTGTGTGTCCATTGAGGCTACTTGTTATCAAAGAATGAGAAATATTTGTTTCTACTTGGTTGACAGCACATCAGTGGAGTCTTCCCTTTGTTATTCTTCATCACTTTCTCTCTTTGCTAATCATTATTTTGAGTGACAGTCAGTCCTCAATCACACATGCTTAGTAGCTTTTCCTATAAAACTCTACAACCTTTCTAATGCACGTTATGCAAGTCACATGACCCATCCATGTGACTCAATTGATTTGCTGGATTAGGAGAATGCACATTACAGGTAGGAAACCTTATTGTAAAATGTTATTTTTACTAATACAAGTGCACATTTTGCATGAATAAAAGCTTTCCCTCCCAGTCCTGTAGCCTGGACAGAACTAGTTGTGCTGGTGAGCAGGAGGTGCCAGTTGGAGAGATGATATGGGAAATCTTGTACAAGGGATCTTGTCTAATTTGCTTGATTAGTCAAGCAGACTCAAAGGAGCTGAGGTTAGTTTTATATCACACAAATTTATGCGTGTAGTTTTGCATTCATGGGGGAACTACATGAAACGCAGCAGTTCTGACACTGTAATGCAGGAGAAGCCCTTTGATGATATTGCCAGCTCGGAAGGCCACTGTCCTAACATCTTTTAAACGACTGCAGGAGGTCGTTCAGCGAGGCGCCGGAACCCTCGCTGAACGACCTCCTGCAGTCGATCTCCTGCCGGCGCCATTTTCCGTACGGAAAATGGCGCCGGCCATACGCGTATGGCCGGCGCCATTTGCCGTACGAAAACGATTCGCGGCGGGAAATCGCTCCCTGACCCCCGCTGGACCTCCAGGAACTTTTGGCCAGCTTGTGGGGGGCCTCCTGACCCCTACAAGACTTGCCAAAAGTCCAGCGGGGGTCCGGAAGGACCTCCTGCCGTCCAATCGTGTTCGCCTATGGCCGCCGCCATT
The DNA here is from genome assembly GCF_901001135.1 of Rhinatrema bivittatum. Lineage (NCBI taxonomy): Eukaryota > Metazoa > Chordata > Amphibia > Gymnophiona > Rhinatrematidae > Rhinatrema > Rhinatrema bivittatum. Next base: position 93,910,843 of record NC_042615.1, read on the forward strand.
TTTCGGCGCCATTTTGGAAAATGGCGCCGGCTGAACACAACAAGATGCAGAAGCAGGAGCCCGTTCCGGACCGCTGCCGTTCCGGACCCGCAGGTTATTTAACTCATTGGGGGGGGGTTCGGGAGGGTGGGAGATTTAATTTAAAGGGTCGGGGGTGGGTTTTAGGGGGTTTTAGTGTGCCGGCTCACGATTCTAACGATTTATAACGATAAATCGTTAGAATCTCTATTGTATTGTGTTCCATAACGGTTTAAGACGATATTAAAATTATCGGACGATAATTTTAATCGTCCTAAAACGATTCACATCCCTAATATGTATTAACCTGATGCTTTTGTACTGTTGTACTCCTCCTAGTGGCTTTTTGCATTAAGTGACTTCTAAACGAATGTATTGTTCTGTTCCTGGAGACTATGCTGAAGAGCTTTCCAGTGCTTGCTTTTTGCTGCGGTAATCCTAACACACAAAGCAGAGAGCAAGGGAGAAAGCTCTCACGTTAAAGGGGAAAGGAGATCCGCAGCAAAGGGATCTCAGGTTTCACAGCTTTGTACTTTGTAAGCAGCATTGATAGCCCCTGAAAACATATTTTTTAAATCCAAAGACTAAGCATTGTTTTCTTTTCTGCTAAAAGAATTGAGTAGAGTAGTTTTATTAAAGCAGCAGCAGTGCAATTTACATTCTTCAAAATATCATCCTGCCTATTTCTTAGCTCTCTTGCTTTCTCTTGTGGTTTATTTCTTCTTAGCCGCCTTTGTTTTTGTCCACATTTTATATTGTATACCTGTTAAGGCTATACCCATCATACTTCTCACTCATTATTTTGTGTCCTTCATGCTTTACATGTACCGGTATCTGTGTGATACTTACCTAGGGATAGGAGGTTGTTCACAGCAGCATCTGGTTTTCTTAGATTTCTGATGGTGATAGGGTTTAAATAGGTGGAACTTTCAAAAACACTAAACAATGGGAAGGGAATGAAAATTGGAACGAAAAAAAGGCAGATCTTAGTGTTTTTTTGTTTTAATGTCTAACTGAGAAACTTGAATGTTTATTTGGTAGTGTTGTAGAGCTGAGAAAAAAAAACCAAAACTTTGAAATGCCCTTGTAAAGTGTTGGCCTGTAGCATTGCATGGCTTGCTATTGAAGCAGCCAAGTTTGTTTTAGGTCCACTAAACAGTTCAGCATGTGACAGGAGGAGAGAAATTTGTGTTTTCAGTTCCGACGCTGCAAGGCTGCCATTTGCGATTATCCAAGTATAACCCAAGTAATGTTTCACAGGTGCAAGAACTGGTTCTACGATGAAAATCTGCTGACATCTAGCGTGGTCATAGTGTTCCACAACGAAGGCTGGTCTACACTCATGAGGACTGTTCACAGTGTAATAAAGCGAACGCCCAGGAAATACTTGGCTGAAATTGTGATGATCGATGACTTCAGCAACAAAGGTAATCTTTTTGCTGTTGATTGGCAACCCATTGCACATCACAGAACAGGCTTCCTTTTCTCAAACAGCAGGAGAAAGCTGATACTTTGTTCTTCCTGTTCTGTGGATTATGCACTAACTTTACACAGCAGGTGGCTCTAAGTGGTTTTACAGGCAACAGCTATCCTGCGTTTCCATAAAATGTAATAACTGTTGAACAGTAGAGTTACAGATTTATACACTGCTATGGATGTCACATGTTTTGTGACGGCAAGCAAAATGATGGATGGCTAGTGTTCAGACATATGTGTTGAGCTGGAAGTGCTCATTTCAGTGGAAAGAGCCCAACACATACTTTACAAAGAGAGAGACTGCTATGACTTGAAGCAGGTATTCATCTTAGAACCAGCTTATTTTTAGAGCCTTCTGAAATTCTACCTTGGTGTGGGGTTAGAATTTATGAATAGCTCTGGGCACTGAAAATAAACTTTGGAAACTCCTGAGCCTGCTGCTTGGGACCCCCTAGTTAGTACAATATTTGATGACATGATTGGGGGGGGGGGGGCCTGTTGAAATTGGGGTAGTAGGATGAGTGATTGGCTTAAAGAGAGAGATTTAGTCAACATTATCTATTGATGGTACAGTACCAGAGGTAGGCATCTCTGATCCTGGAGTGCCACAAACAGGTCTGGTTTTCAGGACATCCACAATGCATATGCATGAGATATATTTGCATACAATGGAAGCAGTGTATGCAAATATACCTCATGCATATTCAATGTGGATATCCTGAAAACCAGAGCTGATTGTGTTGTGGCATTCTAGGACTGACATTGCTTACCTTTGTGCTATACGGTAAAACCTTACTTTTATAATGCAACTTTCATCTAAACAGCATCCAATTTAACTATGAAATGTAACACTTCAGAAGCAACTGTGCTGGTATGTCTGTAGTAGATGTATTATGTTGTCACTGTAACATTAAATCCCATGCAAACTTCCAAAAAAGAAAGGGACAAATAATTGCAATTGATAAACAGAGTCACAGGGGAATAATGATTTGCCCACATCACACATAACATGTATCCCAAGAATTCTACTGACTTGTAGTATATAACTGTATTCCACTAGATTACCTCATTACCTTCTAAATGTTATGAGCCCTTTATGGAAAGAAGGCTGAGCACCTGAAGTTAGGTGTCTATTTTCAGCCAATTTATAGGCGCCTACATTTAAGATGAAAATAGGAGCCTAACTTTAACATTAGGCATCTAATAGGGAGATTCATTAAGCTGCAATTTTTTTTATTGAGGGAGGAGCCAAATATCGCAGGGGGTGGGGGTCCCCATGATATTTGGCTCCTCCCCAACAAATTATCACAGCATGATTTTTTTATCATGGCACAAACGCGCAACAAAAAAATCACATCACGGTAAGAGGCCATCTTCTAGGACAAGCAGGATAGTAGCCCTCATACATGGATGACATCATCAGATGAAGCCCGGCATGAAAAACTTATGTCAGAGTTTCTAGAACTTTGACTAGGCACACTGAGCATGCCCAGCATGCCCTTTACCACTTATCCATGCGGGGTCCCTCTTCAGTCTCTTTTTTTTTCCACGGAGCTTTTGCATCACAGTCTCTGAGTTCGTGTTCTTTTGAGTAAAAAAAAGTATTGAAAAACTTTTCATCAATCATTTTCGGTGGTTCTCACATTTTTTCTCGGTGCGGGTCCCTCGTTGGTTCCCTTCCACTCCCTAGTCAGGTTTTTCGATGGTTCGGTAAGTTTTCTTTCGCTCCATTCCCCTATGGCGGTGGTGCCTCTGTGCCCGCTGGTGTCAGTCGCCTGCCACCTCCACTATCATTTCACCCCTTCAGTTTGTCTCATCATTGCCGAGTCGGGTTTTTGCCAATGCCCTCAATGCCCAAAGACTGTGTCCACTGTGGACCCACACGATGTGTGTATCTTCTGCCTGGGGACATCGCACGACATTCGGGAGTGCCGCATATGTGATCAAATGACCCCGAAGGGACATTGCACTCTCCTCGATAAGATGGAGAAGCTCTTCGGGGCGATAAAGTTTGAGCCATTGACATCAGCATTGGTGGCATCGATGCTGAAGGACAATGGAGCCGCACTGATGGATACCGAGCAATTGACGCCAGCAGTGCCACCCACTCCATTGGTGCCACAGCGGATAGGGCTCCAGGCCGAGAACATTGGGTTCGTCGTCTTCAGCATTGGCACTGGGGAAAGACCAGGCCGAGTACCAAGAGAAGTGAAGGAAGCATTGGCACTGGTTGTCCTCAACGAACGGTGCCAGGCTCGGGTTGGCGCTCACTGTGATGGCCCCAAAGCAACCCCACGTGCGGAGTCCCTATTCTCCATCGATGCTGGGGGTTCGCTGGTCGCCACCGGTCCTGGTGTCAGTCGCCGATCCACCTCAAGGTTCTGATGAAGATCTGGCCACCCCTCCTACGTATCCGCTTTGGCATCGGCAACTTTCGAGGACGAGTTGGAGCGTAGAGTCCAGCTGGCAGTCGATCGGGTGCTGCAGGGCATCTAGCTAGTGGCACCAACAGTGTCAGTGCCCGCGCTCTCCCTGCTAGAACTGCTGCTGGAGCATCTCAATGTGCTCATTGGTGTGTTACCAACCCAGCTGGCGTCAGTTCCCAGGCAGCCATCAATGCAGGGCACAGATTCTTCCCCCGACTGATGTGGTGGTCATCACTGGATCCTCTGAGAAGGAAGCCCCATTGAGGCCAGTGGCATCCCTGTGGCTTGCAGCCCCCCCCCCTCCGCCACCCCATCCAGCTTTGCTGGGGCCAGCATTGGTGCCACTGGTGCCTAAGCCTCTGGATGAAGTCCGAGCACCTAAGGCCTCATCCCCTGTGGATTACAGCAAAGATGAGGCTCCTTATGAACTGTGGGGATGTCACTGCGGAATCCTCCTCAGAGGACTCTGAGGGTCTCCTCAGAACTGTTTCCTCTAGAGGAACAAAGGAGGTCTCCCTGTGAGGACCTGACCTTGACAGGTTTGTATGGGCGATGGCAGAGGCCATCCTGTTTCAGTTGATGACAGAGGAGGATGATGTGGATGCTCCTAAATAGATCGTGGCAGTCCTGATATACAAGATCTTTAAGGAGTTGCTGATGAGGATTTGGGAGCACCCCCTCACTGTTCCTCTGATAAACAGGAAGGGCGGACAGGGTTTACCTCATTCAAGAGGCTACCGGATTCGAAAAACGTCAACTGGCATACCAATTGGTAGTGGTCAAATCCATTCTCAAGAAGGCCAAGGGCTCTCAGGCCCATGCCTCGGCACTCTTGGGGTGAGATCAAAAAGTGCTGGACACCCTTGGGAGAAAGGTTTTTCAGGGGGCTATGCTCATTGCTCGCATTGCTTCCTACCAGCTCTACATGAGCCAATATTCTCGCAACCTCTGGAAGCAAATGCAAGAGTTGGCTGAGCAGCTGCCTCAACAGCAGCAAGACACCTTTCTGTTGCTGGTGCATCAAGGCCTGGAGTGTGAGAAACATGAGGTGCGTTCCGCCTATGATGTTTTCGAGATGGCAGCAAGAATATCTGCAGTGGGAATGGCATCCATAGGATGGCATGACTCCAGGCTTCGGATCTCCAACCGGAGATACAGGAAAGACTCACTGATCTGCTGTGCACAAAAGAGAATATCTTAAGAGATAAGGTGAGGGACACAGTGCCCCAGTTGAGGGATCACCATAAGACCCTCTAGCAATTCTCCGCCAGCACTTCAGACCTGCCCTCCTCAGTCAGGAGGTCAGCGAGGCACGGGCAGAGGGAAGTCTTTCTACCTCCAGAGGAAGTACTATCCTCCAGCCCCTCGCTCCTATTCCCAGAAGGCGAGCTCTCGAGGCCGTCCCAGGCAGCAGAGAGCTCCCAAGCCCCAACCGGTGCTACAGCCAAATCCCGAGATGGAGTTTCGACTGGTCTGTAGGGAGCATAAGCCAGCCACCCATACCCAAGATGCTGGAACCTCCGATCAGGGGCAGGCTACGGTTGTTTGTAAATCAGTATCCCAGTGTAACCTTGAACCAATGGGTTTTGTCCATCGTCCATCAAGGGTACCAATTGAATCTATTGGGTGTCCTGCCAAATTGCCCCTTGTGCCCCTTTTTGGGGCCTGTAGTGCATCAAGAGGTACTATGAACGGAGCTCTCCTCTCTGTTAACGGCCAGAGCGGTCGAGCCCGTACCACCAGGGCAAAGAGGGTGGAAATTCTACTCCAGGTACTTCCTGATTCCAAAGAGATCAGGGAGACTCTGTTCATCCTAGACCTTGAGGGCCTTGAACAAGGTTCTAAAAAAAGAAAAGTTCAAGATGGTTTCCCTGGGCACCCGCATCTGCATCACTGTGTCTCTGCGACTCCTTGTCCTTGTGGCAGGTTCTTTCAAAGTTGGAGCAGGGAATATCCTTCCTAACTCCCCCTACCCAAATTGTCCTTACCACGGATGCATCCAACCTGGGGTGGGGTGCTCATGTAGACAGCCTCCACACCCAGGGTCTCTGGTCCCCCCCAGGAAGCACAATATCAAAACAACTTCCTGGAGCTCCAGGCGATCAGGTACACTTTATGGGCTTTCAGAGATCGGCTGGCAAACAAATCATCCTGATTCAGATAGACAACAAAGTAGCAATGTGGTATGTCAATAAGCAGGGAGGCACAGGGTTGTACCTCCTGTATCAGAAAGTGGTCCAGATCTGGCCCTAGGCTCTGTCCCACAGGATAGTGCTCTGGGCCATGTATCTGGCCAGAACGGAAATCGTAATTAGCAGACAGACTGAGTCGAGCCTTCAGACCCCCACGAGTGGTCGCTGGACCAGGGGATGGCAAATCGGATCTTTCACCTCTGGGGGAGCCCAGATATAGACCTGTTCGCAATCCCCTGCAACAGGAAGGTGACTCAGGGCTCCAGGGGCAATCCAGGAAACTATAGACCAGTGAGCCTGACATCAGTGCCAGGAAAAATGTAGAAACTATTCTAAAGATCAAAATTACAGAGCATATAGAAAGACATGGTTTAATGGAACACAGTCAGCATGGATTTACCCAAGGCAAGTCTTGCCTTACAGATCTGCTTCATTTTTTTTGAAGGGGTTTATTTTATTTATTTAATTTATGTACTTTTGTTATACCGGCATTCGTAGGACACATCATGTCGGTTTACAAGTAACTGAGAAAGGAAATTACAATGAACGAGGAAAGAGGGCTAACTGGATAATATACAAAAGTACAGGTGAAGAGAGTCAACGAGCAGAGTTACCACTTTGCATTCATGTTAGGGTTAGATAAGCAAGTGAACTATAAACAATGTTAAGGAAGCATGTGCACTTAAGAAGTTAGCATATGGAACTTATTTACAGTATGAAGGAGGCAAGTGCACGTATGTACAGATAAATGCTGGTGCAGGGGGGAGGAAAAGAGGGAGGGAGCGAGAAGGGAAAGGAGAAGGGAAAAGGAGCGGGGGGGTGGTGGAGGGAACAGGGGTACAACAGAGCGAGGGTACTTTCAGGGAGAGATTGCTAGGGGGTGAGAGGGCGGGGTAGGGGGAGGTTGTGGGGCGCTAGGGGAGGGAGGAAGGGGGGTACAGGGAAGGTATAGGGGAGGTCAGGTAGGCTGAGCGGGAGCTGAGGTGGTTCAAGGAGGAAAATGACTAGGATTGGGAGGAATTGGGGTATGCCTGTTTAAAGAGCCATGTCTTGATTCCTTTTTTGAAATGTTAATAAATGTGGATAAAGATGAGATGTTCCCAATGACCATCGGTATATAAAAATCTGTTAAATAAATAAATAGTATATTTGGATTTTCAGAAGGCGTTTGACAAAGTCCCTCATGAGAGGTTTCTAAGAAAACTAAAAAGTCATGGGATAGGAGGTGATGTCCTTTTGTGGATTACAAACTGGTTAAAAGATAGGAAACAGAGAGTAGGAATAAATGGTAAATTTTCTCAGTGGAAGAGGATAAACAGTGGAGTGCTTCAGGGATCTGTATTTGTACCGGTGCTTTTCAATATATTTATAAATGATTTGGAAAGGAATACGACGAATGAGGTAATCATATAGGGAAAAATAATCCATGCTGTAGTTACACGATGTTTGGTTCCATATTAGGAGTTACCACCCAGGAAAAAGATCTTGGCATCATAGTCGGCTCAGTGTGCTGTGGCAGACAAAAAAGCAAACAGAATGTTAGGAATTATTAGGAAGGGACTGGTGAATAAAACGAAAAATGTCATAATGCCTCTGTATCGCTTCATGGAAAGACCACACCTTGAGTACCGTGTACAATTCTGGTCATCGCATCTCAAAAAAGATATAGTTGCACTGGAGAAAGTACAGAGAAGGGCAACCAAAATGTTAAAGGAGATGGAACAGCTCGCCTATGAGGAAAGCCTAAAGAGGTTAGGGCTGTTCAGCTTGGAGAAGAGCCGGCTGAAGGGGGATATGATAGAGGTCTTTAAAATCATGAATTGGTTATTTACTCTTTCGGATAATAGAAGGACTAGTGGGCACTCCATGAAGTTAGCAAGTACCATATTTAAAACTAATCGGAGAAAATTTTTTTTTACTCAGTGTACAATTAAGCTGTGGAATTTGTTGCCAGAGGATTTGGTTAGTGCAGTTAGTGTAACTGGGTTTAAAAAAGGTTTGGATAAGTTCTTGGAGGAGAAGTCCATTAACTCCTATTAATCAAGTTGACATAGGGATTAGCCATTGCTATTACTGGCATCAGTGGCATGGGATCTACTGAGTGTTTGGGTACTTGTAGCCTGGATTGGCCACTGTTGAAAACAGGATACAGGGCTTGATGGACCCTTGGACTGACCCAGTATGGGAATTTCTTTTGTTCTTATGTCCTTCTCCCTGTACTGGTCAGACGGTGACCCAGCCTCGGACACCTTTCCTTGCCATTGGGGCAAGGTGGTTCTGTACGCATATACTCTGATTCCTCTGGTGACAAAAACTCTCCTGAAGCTTTGAGAGGACCGAGGAACTATGATCCTCATTGGCCAAGACAGGTCTGGTTTCCACTCCTTCGGGAGTTGTCCTGCCGGAAACTGATCAGTCTGGGGATTTCCCCAGATCTCATCACACAGTATCAGGGCAGGCTGCGACATCCCAACCTCCAGGCCCTGTCGCTCACAGCCTGGATGTTGAGAGGTTGATTCTGCAGCCACTTTATCTGTCCGAAAATGTGTCTTGAATCCTGGTAGCTTCTAGAAAGCCTTCCACTTGAAAGCCCTATGGACTGACGTAGAGGAGGTTTTCAGTGTGGTGTGAGCAAAAGTCCTTAGATCCTTTCTCCTGCCCCATACAAAAGCTGCTTGATTACCTCCTGCACCTATTGGAGGCTGGTGTAAAAATCAACTCTGTTAGTTCATCTGAGTGCAGTTAGCACATACCACCAAGGTGTAGATGGTACACCTATCTCTGTACAGCCCATAGTTGTACAGTTCATGCGGGGCCTGCTTCAGTTAAAGCCTCCCCTAAGGCCTCCTGCTGTGTCTTGGGACCTCAACATAGTGCTAGCTCAGTTGATAAAAGTTCCTTTTGAGCCGCTGCATACCTGTGATCTAAAGTACCTGACCTGGAAGGTCATATTTTTTGGTGGCGGTCACTTCAGCGCACAGGGTCAGTGAGCTCCAAGCCTTAGTGACTTATCCACCTTATACTAAGTTCTATCATGACAGGATGGTCTTGTGTATGCACCCTAAGTTTCTTCCTAAGGATGGTGACAGATTCCATTTTAACCAGTCAGTTGTCCTGCCAACTGTTATGCCCAGGCGAGACTGCATCTTGGGGGTCATGTCAAGGCTCCTTCTATCAGAGCCATGGCAACATCAGTGGCCTACTTGCAAGCAGTTCCCGTGGAGAAGATCTGAAAAACTGCTACGTAGAGTTTCCTCCACACATTCACATCTCACTACTGTCTGGATAGGGATGGCTGATGAGACAGTAGGTTCGGCCAGTCTGTCCTCCAGAACCTGTTTGAGATGTAGAACTCAACTCTCCCTACCTACGGCCCATTTTTTGGGTTCAGGCTATCTCCCCCTCTGTTACCATCAGCACTGTGATTGTTGTGCCTACTGGCACCTGCTTGGTGCTGGTTGGTCCCTTTTTTTGTTGGGGGGCAGCTTGTAGCTAGGGATTCACCCATGTGTGAGGACTATCATCCTTCTTATCCTAGGAGAAAGCAGAGTTGCTTACCTGTAACAGGTGTTCTCCTAGGACAGCAGGATGGTAGTCCCCTCGAAACCCGCCCACCTGCCAACAATCAGTGGATCTTAAAAATAGTACAGCAGGGCTACCGTCTGAACTTCGCATGTTGGCCAATAACCCTGCATACTTCTGTACCGCTATCAGACCTCACACAACTACCACTTCTACAGCACGAGGTATAACAACTCTTGCTGCAGAATGCAATCCGGGAAGTGCTTCCTTCTTTTCAGAATCAGGAGTTTTATTCCCAGTACTTCTTAATTCCAAAGAAAACTGGGGACTCCAACCAACCCTAGATTTTGAAATCTAAATCAGTATCTCTGTAGAGAAAAATTCAGAATTCACTGAGCCCAATCCTCCCATTCATTCAACAAAATGATTGAGGTCCCTGGACCTCAAAGATGCTTATACACATATTCCAATACCTCCTTCTTGTTAATGTTTCCTTTGTTGCAAAGTGAGTACATATCACTACCAATACAAAGTTCTTCCTTTTGGACTTTCGGCTGCTCCCCAAGTCTTCACAAAATGCCTTGAAGTGGTGGTAGCCAACTTACATCATCAGAGGTTTTGAGTATTCCCTTATCTAGACAACTGGTTCTTGCTAGCCCCGTTGAGACATACCCTACGGTTGTTTCTCCAGTCAATAATAACCCTTCTCCAGTCTAACAGATTCATAATAAACTTCGAAAAATCTATTCTGGAGTCCACGCCAGAAATTCAGATCGTAGGAGCCATTATAGATACCACACAAGTATGAGCATTCCTACCTTCAACAGAGTTGCAAATGCACTACTAAAATCGACATCTACAACAGATTGCCTCTTTCTAATGCTTTGTGGCTGTTCATATAGTCCTGTTAACACGCTTGCACATGCATCAACTACAATGGGGGTTAAGGACTCAGTGGAACCAACTCCTTCAACCTTTTTACACCAGGATAACCCTTACCTTGGAGGTAAGAAAAGAAATATGTTAGTGGTTACCACCAACAGTACTTCAAGAAGGTGCTCCCCTACAATCAGTATAATATCAAGTCGTACTAATCACAGATGCCTCCATCGTGAGCTGGGCTGGGGAGCCCTTACTGGTCACTACAAGACTCATAGCCTTTTGTCTATTCATGAATATTGTGTACAAATCAACTTACCGGAACTCAGAGCGATGTGCAGTGCCCTGCGGGCATTCCATCACATCCTTAGAAGAGAAAAGACATAATGATCCATATGGACAATCAGGTAGCAATGTTTTATATCAACAAACAAGGAGTACCTGGATCATGGACCCTCTACTATGGACCTTCTACTAAGAATCCCTACACATATGGCACTGGGTAATACAGAACAAGGCTATGCTTCAAACCACATAATTTACCAGGACTAGCAAACATAATGGTGGACAGGCTCAATAGAATATTCCTCCCACTGGAATGATCCTTGACTCAAACCATGGCCAATCTTCTCTTCAGACTGTGGGTTGTCCTTGGATCAACCTCTTTGCAATTGAGAAGAACTGAGAACTAGTTCAATTCTACCTCATGTGCTACGCAAGGCTACAGAAACCTTCGTAATTCCCTGGAACATAGGCCTCCTGTATGCTTTTTTTCTGGTACCATTCATAGCGAAAACCATACAGAAACTCATGTAAAACCAAGCCATGATGATTCTAATCATACTGACATGGCTCAGACAACCGTGATATACCTCTCTGCTTCAATGCTCCATAAGACCTCCCTTTCATCCAGGAGATCCAGTTAAAATGTACTCCTTTTGGCCAGAAAGCCATTTTCAAAACACAGTTATGCCTTCAAGTGGAAATGTTACTTAGAATGGTGTAGATCACACAACCTGGACCTATTCAGCTGCGAACCAAGACATCTCTGGTCATATCTTTCCCAATCTGATCTTGCAATCACATCTGTGCGCATGCATCCCAGCACTCTTACAGCTTGCCTTTCTCCAGAAAATGGAGCACCTATATCCATGCATCCTCTTGTCTCAAGAGTCATGAAAGGACTGCTGCACCTGCACCCTCCAGTTCAAAAACCACCAGTTCCTTGGAACATTAACATGACTCTCACCTATTTAATGCAAGCCCCATTTGATCCTTTAGAAATGGCAGCTTTGAAATACTTAACCTGGAAAGTTCTTTTCCTATTAGCAGTTAAAGTCTATTCGAAGAGTCAGCAGATTGCAAGCATTGGTGCATTACCCACCCTCACATGGAATTTTTTCATGACAAAATAGTACTTAGAACGCATCCCAAATTCTTACCAAAAGTGGTTTTCCGCGTTCCACCTGAATCAGTCAGTAGTTGTACTGACTTTGTTTCCAAAGCCTCATGCGAATGAAGTTGAAAAGACATTGCGTACGTTGGTCTGCAAAAGAGCTCTGGCTTACTAAAAATGTCATATGCATTCTCACAAGAAATCATTGCAGCTGTCTGTTTCATACAATCCCAACAAGCTGGGCACAGCTGTAGCCAAGAGAACACTTTCCAGTTGGATTACCAGTGGCATTCAACACTGCTATACAGCAGCTGGACTTGATCTCACAAATCCAGTCAGAGCTCATCAGGTACGAGCAACATCTTCCTCCATTGTACACCTCAGAAAGGTTCCCATTGAGGACATATGTAAAGCAGCTGCCTGATCATTGTTGCATATATTTTCTTCCCACTAGTATCTAGATGCCTTAGCTTCCACAGACAGCACAGCTGGACAGGCAGTCTTCCACCCCTTAATTCATAAATAATCCGTTCTCTACGGTGGAGTCTGGGTTTCTTACCAATAACTATTACTCTGCAACCCTCAGCTTGGGACTCCCCACAGATCATGGCTAATTCAGTCCTGCTTACCAATGGAAAAAAGTAGATTTGCTTACCGTAAACAGTGTTTCTTATAGATAGCAGGATGAATTAGCCATGAGATGCCCGCTCTCTTCCCTGGATAGCAGACTATCTTATTCTTCTAGCTTTGCTTAGAGAGACAGTTCCATTCATTGCCCCTGGATTACATCACCCACAGATCATGGCTAATTCATCTTGCCATCTATGGAAAACACAATTTAGTGTAAGCAGAAAAATGTCTGCTTAGAAATATGTTAATCTTTGTGTAGTATTGACTGTTTTGACCTGATTTAATTTGAAATCACTGGAGTTTCTTCTAGCTTGTCCGTATTCATTTTAAGAAAATTGTAAGGTTTCTAAGCCCTGATTTGAGTTGTATGTCTACTTGAGCAATATTGGAGTTCTGTTAATACTCAGCTTGCTATCTGTGCAAGCCTCTCTTGGAGAGTGATAATATTTTTTTCACCCAGCATCTTTGTTATTTCAAGATTTTTATTCTTAAATGCTAATATATGATATGAAGCTTGAGAGAGGGGAAACTCAGGAAATACTTTATTAAAAGTGTGGTGAATGCCTGGAATCACCAACCAAGCAAGGTGGTAGCAAAGAAAGCTATGATAGAATTTAAACTTGCTTGGGGACAGATACAGAGGGCAATGGTAAGAGCAATTATGAAAGAGAAATTGGGTAAAAGAAGTAGAGGATAGCCCTGGTTATTGGTTTAGTAGTGGAAACTAAAGTATTTATCTTCCTGGAATGGCAGAGATACAAATAGATAGTTGATAAAGCTACCTTGTACAGAGTAACAATACAGCTACTTTTAGCTCCCAGGGAGAAGTGACAGGGTGAAATAGGTATAATCGGGGAGGGTGGCAGAGAGATGCTATATTAGCAAGCATAAGCAACAGGCTAATTTTGTCTAAATGTTCTGTCTCCTCCTGTGCTCTGCCCCCCTGGGGGCAGCTGCTTCCTGGTCCCTACCAGGGAGCCGTTCTCCGCTGCCCCAGGACAAGGGTCCACCTCCAAGCACAACAACAACCTGAAATGATTGGGTGAAAATAGCAAAATGCATAGTTACATCATAAATATAATATCCATGGGTAGAAAAATCCCAGGCACCTAAAAATTTGCCATGAACCGCTGCAGCCTGGGGCAGCCCCCATTCATAAGAGAAGAGGCAGGAATGATAGTGAAAGAAGCTTGAGGGTGGGGAGAGCAAAATAAAACAAGCAAAAAGAGTAAAATATGCAAAATAAAATAAAATAAAAAAATAGACAAAAAATAAAAAATGTAAACCAAGGAAATAATTTTCACTGGTCCCTAAAACATTTTGTCTAGCATCCAAACTTTCTGAGTAATTTCTACCTGTGTATGTATAAGTTGGATGGATAATGTGAATAGTAACTGAAAAATCCTGTGAATGTTCACCTTATCCATGTTCCTATCTATTTGTTACCTAATATACGCCTATTTACATAAGAGTATCTCATAAATAGAATTATGTATTGTCATGTATTTTTGAAATTTTTGAGGACAGACATTTTTGCGTGCCCATTGCCGTTATTCTCAGTGTTACTTGAGTAATATCTATAACTTTGAACTTCTCTGTGCCTTTTGGGTCTTTTACTCTTGTGAAGTGTCTTACTACAAGCTTCTTTTGAAGTACAGCTTTTTCCCTTCCTGTACTTTCGCTGCCTTTGCATGTTGCTCTTTAAAGGCTTTTAACTGCAGACGTTTCCATTTTTCAGTCCACCTTCCAAAGCATTTTTGAATGTGCGCCTCTCATACTGTGTCTTGGCATGCCTGGTTTTAGTTCTTCAGAAGATATTAATCTATGCGTTGATAAATTAAGATGCATCTGTTTGATTTTTATTAGATGTTTATACCCATTATCCCCAGTGTTGACTAGTATTTTTTTTGTAAATACCTAAGATTAACTATTCATAAGCAACATCAGCTTTCAAGCTGGCTAAAGGGTTGAGTAGCCTTTAGGACCCTTGTGAGCAGGTTAAAATTAGGTCTGGGCTGCCCAAGGGGAGAGAAGCTGCTATTGCTGCTAAATGGAGGGAAAGAGAAAAGTGGAAGGGGCAGAGAAGAGAAAAAGGGGACCAGAGGAAGGAACTTGGAAGGAGACTAGGTTGGGGGAAAGACAGGTAGAAAAAAATAGAAGCATGAGGAAAAATGAGCCTAGTTTAGTGGAGAGCATGTATGGAAGCAGTCAGTTGTAAAGGGAGGTGGGCCCACACGTTAGCACCAGCACCTCGCTCTTAGTAAAACTTGAGTCATCACTAGCAGGATTTTGATGAAATTCTGGAGGGTTTCAACATCTGTGCTCTCCTTTTGTAGCAAATTGTATTTGTGAGCTGTTTAAGGATTGGGATCAGCCTCATCATAATTTAATTTAATTTTTAATTTATGATCTGCCATCTGTGACTGGTCAGACAGTTCAAAGCAGATTTTGGGTCCTTAAGGTGTTTCATAGAATCTTAATCTAATGTACTTTGGATTAAGAATGAAGTTTTTAGCAGTTCACATTGAAAGGGTAACATACATTTAAACATACTTCCTCATCAGCTCAGACTGGAAGCTTTCCTGAATAGATTATGGGGATCCCCCACAATTAGATTTGATGGCAAATCACAAGTTTCCAAGCCAATAGATTATTCAGCTGCTAAAAAGTAAAAGAAAGAATTCAGCGATTATTCGTGTCCTGGTATGCCAGGACCCGGCTTTGTTTTTTGTCTTATCGGCCTAACCCTTGAGGAGCATGTTAGCTCAGAGAGGAATATTCTTCAGCAGTGACTCTTTCTACTGGAGTCTCATTAGACTAGAGTCTTCTTTCAAATCTCTGGCTGTTTCACCCTGGTGGGTGGACATCTCATCCACACTGACCTTCCTGCAAAAGCATTTTTTGACAAGAGCTGACCACTTAATTCTCTGGGGGTTCCAGTTACAATTATTTCATATACAGAAATCAGATCCAAGGAGTTCAGTGTTAAGCATGTTTGTCCTTCCCTTGGAGCTTCATTGCCTCAGTGGGATCTGGATCTGATTCTTAGAAATCTTGTCTCCTCTTTTTGAGATACTTAATCATGCAATCTCAAAGGATATTCCCGAAAGGTGGTCTCCCTAGTGGCTTCTGCCCAGAATTATGGACCTTAACTGATAGTGATCCCTCCTAGTCTTTCCACCAGTGCTATCTTTCTTATCCATGGTTGATTTTGCCTTCAGTTAAACAGGCAGTATCTCTTCTACTGTCTCATAAAGAGGAATGTGATGATAAGGATACTCTCTCCCCTTATTAGAGCTTCTTTTAACCTCTTCCTCAGGTTGTTTAAAAGGTGGCTAATCCCTTTCGGCTAATCAGTAGGCCTTTATTCAGCAGACCTCAGGGGAAAGACAGAGGACATCTGTAAGGCAGCCACCTGGTCTTTACATTCTCTCACGGATGCTATGGATTTGATGTGCAAGCCAAGGGAGATACTGCCTTGGAGCAGGCATTCTTAGAGGAGCCCTTTCTTCCCACTCATGTTGAAATGGGCTTCAGTGTGTCCCACTAGTCTGGACTGGTTCAGAAAGTTGAAAAGGAAGATGCCATTTATTTTTTCCCTGCAGGGCTTAATTTGTAGACAAAAAATAAGTGGAACTGTGGAAGGGAGGGAGAGGTGGAGCAGATCAGGTGTGACCTGTGTAAGGGGATGAGGCCAGGGCTAAGGTCAGGTGTGAGCTCTTTAGTTGCCAAACACACATCCGTGAACACACTCTTCCCACTCTTTCTCTTCCTCTTTATCCCAATGATCCTCCATCCCTGCCCTCACCAGTGCTTGATGAGCACTGATAGGCAAAGGATGACTGGAATTTGAGCAATGCAGGGGCTGGAAATGGAGGATCGTGGGGGGATAAGGAGGATGAAAAGGGAATGCGGCTTTGCTCTCTCTATCCTCTTCCTCCTCTCTGCCCTGGGGATCTTGGTCCTCCATTTCCAGCTCCCAATCCCACTCCCTGAATCCCCCAGTGGTCCTAGCATCCTCAAGTCTCACCCCTAATACCTGGTAGTTCTCAAGCCCACCCCCACTCCAGGAAAATTACTATCTGCAGCAACTCGCTTCCTCTGTGACTTTACCCAGTAAGGCACGAACCCTCTTCAAGCCAGAATCAGCTGACTCTCCTTTGCTTTAATGGTGAGAGTAGACTACTGTGTGCTGTCCTTAGTCTCCTCAAACTGGGGGGTGGGAGGGACTAAAGTTCAAAAGAAGGAAAGAAGGGAGCAGCACTGCATGCTCACTCCCCCTCTTCTATCCCTTTCCCTCTTTCCCCAGTCCTCTGATTGTCTAACTCACAGACTGTCCCCCTCAACTCTAATCATATCACTTACACCTCAGTCCCTCTAATCCCTTCATTCACACCCTGCAGCACCATTGATGCCCTCCCTTATTCTCATGCCCCTTTCCTCCAAAGAACCCATAACCTCATTGATCCATTACTCACTTTTTTTGCCCTACCACATTCATTCTTTTACTTTCTGTCATTTATTTAAAAATTGTATTTATTTAAAATTCCTCACTCATCCTCTCCTCCCACCCTCACTCAGGCTCTTGCTTTCACTCACCTTTGCCCAGCGCAAAACTCACTCTTCTTTCCCTCCTTTTGATCATTAACTCTCTCCGCTCCGCTCTACCCCCACCTCCAATCCCCTCGATCCTTTCTCTTCTCCATTGTGGTCACCAGGGGCAGAGATCATAGAGTCCAGGAAACCATGATAAGCAGCAGAGAGGCCAGTAAACCAAGATACCAGAAGCAGCAGAAGCAGTGGGGCTAACAGATATTCATCTCATATGTCTTTGACCTTGGCCATTCTCTCTCACAGCCTCCTCATATGTGCTGGGAAATCACAAAAAACTCAAGGCCATGTGGCTTCCCAGTCTCAGGATAAGCAGCTCTAACACTCTCTGCTCTGCTCTGCTTCTTCCAGGGGCTAGGAGGACAGAATTGATCCTTGCTGCTACTGGCTCAGTGCCATTTATGTGGGGGAGTCAGAACTGATATGCACTGCCAGCTCTACTCTGCTTCCTTAAACTTAAAAACACAAGAAATTGCCATACTGGGTCACACCAAGGGTCCATCAAGCCCGGCATCCTGTTTCCAACAGTGGCCAATCCAGGCTACAAGTACCTTGGATCCTGGAAAAAGTGTGGAAGAATGTTGTTCTGGGTCATTCCACCAGAAATTAAATCCAAGGAAACAAGCAGAAAAAGAGATTGAATTAACTTAGCACAAGTTTGAAACTTGTGAGCAGTAGTGCAGTTCATCAAAGTCAGGGCTGAAGTTGGGATAATTGGCACTATTGCTCATAAATTTCAACTTATGCTAATTCAACCTCTTTTTATCTGTTCTTTCCTTTGTAATGTCTGCTTCAGGATCATTCCCTCTCTTCCTGTTCCCTGTAGAACGGGAGGGAAGAGTGAGCTGGAGTAAGGAGCAAAGTGGCTGTTATCATCTGTGACTACACGTTTTTTGCCCCCCTTCCCTCCTCTTCCCAGCAGGTTACCCATATGGGAAGGGCTGGAATAGGACAACCCTACTGCTCTGCCTGTAGTTAGAAAAGAAGTGCCAGAACCGCATTTCAGGCTGTTCCACCACAAATTAAGCCCTGCTTACCTGGTAATTTCCTTTCTTTGAGTCCTGCTACACCAGTCCAGTATCCTTCCAGGAAGTCAGGACCTGGCAATGGATCTTGGGTCTGGAAAAAATTTTTGATTTCGCCTTCATGGTATGCCCAAGGCTGCAGCTTCTGTTTCTATTTATCTGCAGTCCCTGCTAAACAAAGTTTGCTTTCTAAGTACAAACAGATAGAAGAGTTTCCTCTATCCCTCCTGTTTATGAAGTCTCTCTTTATTGTTTATTAAATAAATTGTGTTATAGGGACATTTGGTTTTTTTCCATTGCTTTGACATAAGAATATTGACTCTTTCCAGTGCAGCCTCAGCCTATATACCAAATGATGTCAATGAAAAAGGGTGTATCCTCTGTCTCCATTTGCTAGCAGGCAAAATAACCCATTAGTCTGGACTGATGTAGCAGGACTCAAGGAAAGGAAATTAACAGTTAAGACTAAATTTCACTTTACTCTGTGGCAAAACACATTCTTTTGGATGTTCTAACCAAGAGACAGTTGCCTCTTTAATGATGCAGGTTAACGTCAGTGCACATGCTAGCTCAGTTGGAAGTGGTCCATATGAGCTTCAGCTTTTGTAGTTTTAGTTCAGGGAGGTGCTTCAATTCTGTTTCAGGGAAATTTGCTGCTTGCTCTTGTTCCTTTTGCAAAGTTTTAATGGGTTACATTTTCAGTACCAAGTGTATGTATGTTTTCACTGAGCATGTGTTATCTTTAGTATTCAGATGTCATTGGTGAAACTTTCTATCCCTTTCTTTGTATAACTTTTATATCCTTTACATTCAAAGCCCATTGGGGAAGGGAGTCCTAGTCATTGTGCAATGGTGACATCTACTGGCCTGACTTGGGACCCATGATTGCAGGGTTCTGGAGGAGCCCTGGTGCATGGCCTCTCAGTGCAATGACTGGGTTAGGTGAGTTGGGAGGGGTTATACAATAGGCGAGAAATCCATGGTTCATACTGAACTGGAAGACCAAAGGAGCAGATGCAAAATGCTGGGCCCAACAGCCTCCCCCACCCCACATTTATTTCCTTCCCATCAGTAGGAACCCAATGCAAATTCCTTTGGAGAAAGGATAATTATTTACTTGTTTACCAAATGTAGCATTTCCTTGAATTCACAGTGAGGTCCACCTTCTTTTCAGAGGTTGCACACTTCCAGACCGATGCAATATTGGCGTGCGTAAAACAAGCACTTATGATTGAGCGCCCGCTCTCCTAACACGCGCCAATCCACTCCTCCCGGGCGCCCAATTTAATGTTTAAATTAGCTGCCAAGGTAAAAATGAGGCACTAGGAGAAATCGTGGCACCCTAGTGCTTCCTCTGCATCGGGCGCCCAGGAAAGGTAGCTGTCAGTGAGGGTTAGGAAACGGACGCTCAATATGAGTTTTTGTTTTCTCCTACTATCGACACAATATACATGGCCTGGACTATGTGTTGGGCGTCTAGAAAAAATTTTTTTGCAAATATTTTTTTAACTGATTCCGCTTTCTGTGGTCCCTCCTACTTAGTATTGCGACGATACTAGTAGGAGGGATCACAGAAAGCAGGAATTTGGGGTTTTTACAATGAGCCCTTGAGCACGGCAGACCTTTACACCAGCCCGGGCTGGCGATGCAAGGGTGCATTGGCCTCGTGGGAAATTTTTTGCATCTTGGGGATTAGCTAATAGCTTCATCTACATGTACTTTCTATCTGTTTTGGACGTGCTAATCCCTGCTTTGCATCAAGGGTTATGTACGCGCTCCCAATCGCATATTGAGCCGTGCGTTGGCCGCAGCACACACTATTGCATCGGCCTGTTTAAGTGTACACTTACATAGAGTAAAAAGAGTTTCGGGGATACTCTTATCTTCATATCTTCACACTCTTGAGCTGAGAAACAATATTGTTATTATTACATTGTTGATCCAATAATGCTGAAAATGAGGTCCCAAAATTTGGTCTGCATTATACGTGAGCTGGGGGTTATATCAGTTTTATATATTTTGCTGTAATAGATAAGAAAGGTGTGAGAATCTTATACTGTACAATTTTTGGATGCCTGAAATACAGATTTTATGAAAATAAAGGTTTTATTGTGAAGGACAAAATTGCTAAGAACAAAGCACTTGCACTCTATCATCATCAATTTAAAAAAATCATGAAATACCAAGAAGTGTATTTCAACATTGAAAAAACTGGGAGCCAAACTTTAACCGTACTCTAAGGAATTTCGCCTTGCATCGGGTCTGCAGTGTATTTTGTATTTCTAGACTGCATTTCCAGTTTTTCAAGCACACAAAATGCCCTTTAAGGCCTTTATTGATCAGCTATTCAGCAATTGAAGCAGAAAACCACAGTTCTTTTAATGCCCTTTTCCCCATTTATCTGTTTGAAACAATTTCTCTCATTGTCTAAAATTGTGCTTAGCCCCATTTCAGCAAGAGCTGCTTCTGTCCCCCAGGGCCTTGAGGGTAAGATGGACTTATTATGAAGCCATAGTACTTTGGGAGAGTTGCCAAGCAGTTGCATGTCTTCATGAGAATAGAAGGATCTTGTATTGTATCACAGCAGTTCTTACCTTTGTGAATTATTTTCTCAGTAGGCAGCAATAATGATCATTTTTCATTATTTCACCTTGTGTTCTCTATTGCTTACTGCAGGAAAGGTACTGGGACCGACTGTGTTTTCTCTGGCTTTGCACCCAGCCTTTGTGTATGCCTCTGCATTGGGGCTTCATCACCTACCATGCACCGTCAGTTTGGAGGTGCTGAAAGCTGGGATGGCTCCTTTTCTGTCGCCGTTCCGTTTCTCTTTATATGTTACATATTTGGATTCATTTGCATTTAGGTGGATGAGAAACAGTGCAAATAAATACTGAGGGTTGGAATGGATGACTAAGGGGTTAAAACTGCATTCGTTCTAGAACTCTTTCTTAGCTTAGGAAATTCATTGGGGTGACCAACACCAGATCGCGTGACCCATCCGTATGAATTTGTGAAAATGCTTTTTGAAGCAAACCGGTTACGTGTAAGTAACCGCCCTTTATCACCATACTTATAATTATGTTGGGACTGTATCAAGAGAGAGAGCTGTTCTGAAATGCTATCTAAGAGGTGTAAAACAGAAGAAAATAATGTAGTTGTGCTTTTCCTTGAAGGTGTGTCAAATCTCTTAAATCATTCTCTGCCCTGCCTCTTCCCGCCACAACATAGCTCTCGCAAAAAAAAAAAAAAAGTCTGGAGGATCCCATGAGTCCCATTATTGTTATAAATATTTTTATAGCCATAAAATTCTCCTTCAGAATAGTTTACAACACGGCATAGTGCCTTAAAGCCTTAATTTTTATTAACCGAAGCATTAGAAAATTATCCAAAGTCCTGGGAGACCTAAAACCTAGGGTATGAATTTTTATCTTCATCATTTGTATTGAGGATGCTTCCCCTCCCCCCGCCTCCTCGTACAGTTCAAGATTTTTGTCTAATTTGTGATAAAATGCTTTGCAGACTTGGGCCTATTTCTGTAGGAGATAAAGGGATATGCTGTAAAATCCCTCTGACGTTTCACTTTGCTTATTATCTCTTTTTATGCTATTGAATCTGGGCCATTGTATTTTGGTGTCCAGAAAAGAATTTTGTGCGTTTTTGATGTGGCTACAGAAATAATAATTAAAGTAGGTATTGTCTCTTCTGATACATTCAGACCATAGTCACTAAAGCCATTCGGCCTTGCTTGCCAGTGTCACTTACCTAGAAAGGAGATTTATGTAGTGTAATGAACTTGTTGACCTCAACTATTCTGGAATATAAATCCCTCTTCTGGGGAAAAAAAAAGAAGTTTGAATAAGTAAATAAATACTAGATCATAATATTAGTTATGTATGTTTTTAATTATGTATGTTTACAATAGCTATGATATCTTTGGATGATTTGGGCGGTATTGTTAAATAAATAAATAAAAAGATGAACCAGGAGGAATTTTGCAGCGTGCACAAGAAAAAAGATCCTTAGTGAATACAGTTTATTATAATTAACTAACTATAAGAAAACACTCCTGTATGTTCAGAAATCTTGCAAAAGGTATACTAAATCACATGTGTGCTTTGAAAACTGTTGTATAAGCTTCAGCATTAAAAAAATATATATACTACTATACATGTATATCTTTCTTCCCTAGTTTTAGAAAGCAGAGTTTGCACAAAGATATTCTAATTTAAAGATTTGGGCTAGCCATGGTGTAGAGATTTACCTCACTGTCTTAAGGCAATTTGAAATAATGAGCTGGATAAAATGATACTATTTGTAGTGAATTTCACATTCCTACTGCTAGTGATTTCTTTACATTTGCAGGTAAATGTATATTATGTCTGGTAGAACTGTTGCCAGAGGCCTGATTTTCAGGATAGCCACAATGAATATTCATCAAGGACATTTCTGGATCTTTAGGTTGCGAGCCAGGTTAACTTGCATAATTGGATTATTTGGAAACACAAACTTGTTTGCAGGTTCTCCTCCAAGTCCAGGGTTGTGCTCTTCTGATGTAAAATTTGAATATTATGTAAACAGAGGAGTGGACTTCTAAGGGTTGGTTTGTTTTTCCACACTGCTGTGCAGGAAACCATGCCCAACTTTTGCACCTCAGGCCATCCAGGGCTGGGAATACTGTGGAAGCAGCATTCCTAGCTCCTGGGGAGAAAGGCATCCTAGTCACCTATAGGCCAGGCTCTGGGTTGTACACTTGCTAAGTTATGAAAGGAGCTGTGGCCTGTGGTCCCTGACCAAGGACTCTCACTGCATTGGCTAGGCTAGATGGAATTGGAGAGAGGGTTTAAAAAGCCCTGGGCCATTGGAAATGAGGCCTCATGGTGCTGTCGCCTCTGTAGAGGCTGGTTCTGAGTGAGCCAGAAGCCTAAAGGAAGAAGCTGCCAAGCCCAAAAATGGATGTGGTCATAAGAAAAACTGTTCAACTTTTATCCCAAAAAGTATAAAAACAAGAAATACTACAGGGAGATTCACTCGAAAGAGGCCCAATATTCTCTTGTAACTTCCATTAGGATTAAATAATCTGAACCAAAAAAATGCGCTACATACCTTGATGTATGTGTAATCTTTTGTATTACATGCGATGCTGGACGTGATCGCTGTTTTCCGCCAGACACATTTCGACGCGGCGCTCCATGTTCCTGAACGTGTCTGCGAGCATATCGGGGGGGGAATAGCAGCAATTTCACGTTGGATGTTTTCCTTCAAATCTTCCACAGTGCGAAGCTTGTTCCGATAGACTTTTCCTTTGAGCTCAGCCCAAAGGAAGAAGTCTGGTGGTGTCAGAATTGGCGACCATGGTGGCCAAAAGCCCCTTTGAAATTACCCTGTTGCTGAAAAAGGACTCAATTTCTGCTATGCTCTTTGCCGATGTGACACTTTGCTCCATCTCGCAAACGGAGGTTAAACATCACGACGGCTGTCCGGCGCCTACTTCATCGCTCCGATGCGGGGGCATCCCGGCTTGTTCGAAGCTCCATATACTGAGGAACACATTGTTTCATTCAGATTGCTTCATCCTAGTGAGAGTTGTTACAGGATATTCAGGGCCTCTTTTGAGTGAATCTCCCTGTATGTTATATGTTAAGACAAAAAAAGAAGGGAAGCCTAGGTGACTGACAAAAAGTGGCAGCAGTAGAGTCCAGATAGACTCCCATTTGATATTTTGAATAATCTTTGTGGCGCTGCTGCTTTAAACTGGCCAGCTATGGTCTCTCTATTTCAAGCCTTTGCCCAGTGAGGTTTACCTTCTTGTTGATGTGGAAAGAGGGCCAGTGCATGCTGGCGAATGCAGTTTTTATTTGTCCCTCCATCATATATCAGTCATGTGTGAACAGGGGAATTTTGCTGCCCATTGTAGCCACTATTAAAGGCTAAGGAACATCAATATGATAAAGCGGGGAAAACTACCTTCTATTCCCTTCACACGTTCTTGCATTTGCAGTTGAATAATCCGGTGAAGTGAGTTTTAAGAATACATGGTTAGATCCAAGATGGCCGCGGATAAATGAACGGCTGACGCCGAGCTCCAGAGCGAAACTTCTTAATTTTTGCTTTAATATTTCCTGAAATATTTCATTTTCACCTCTAGCTGGGTTGGCAAGATGCCCCACACAAAACGAAAAGCAAAAATTAGAGAAAATACCTCTACTCCGATTTCCTCTGCTAGACAGCCCCGAATCGAGGAGGTCTTTGCTGGACTAGTGCAAGTACACCCTGAGGTAGGAGCCGCTGGAGGTTTCGGCGGGGAGCAGACGTCGAGCCCCTTGGCTATCGAGACATCGTTGAGACCGGGTGCACCTTCCACACCAGACCACCCGCTCAGAAAGATGAGTTCTGAGCAGATTTTTACTGCCCTGCTACAGGAAAGTACTGCTGGGGAAGCCGTTGTCCAGAGAAGAAGTGACGGAGTTTCACTTTCACTTTCACTTCCTTCGGAGAGCCTGAGTACAGCCGGCTCCAGAGACCGACTAGACCCAGCACAGCAGCGAGCCGAGGAGAAAGGTGAGCCCTTGGAAGAGAGGAAGGGTGACGAGGGAATCCATGTTGTATGCGGTGTTTCTGAATTTAATTCAAATAAAGTAACTTTAACAGAGATAATGCAAGCTATAACATCTATGGAAAAATCGATTGTGTCTCTGACTATAATGGTGAAAGAAAGCATTGAGAAGCACAAAGATACAGAAAGGAGAGTAGAAAACTTGGAATACTTTGTTAAGGGAGCTGAACAGAAAATAGCAGAACTGGAGCAAATTCAAGGAAATCTAATTAAATCTGAAAATATGCAGATGGTAAAAATGGAAAATTTTGAAAATTCCTTAAGAAGAAATAATATTAGAATATTGAATTTTCCAAA
Organism: Rhinatrema bivittatum; assembly: GCF_901001135.1. Taxonomy (NCBI): domain Eukaryota; kingdom Metazoa; phylum Chordata; class Amphibia; order Gymnophiona; family Rhinatrematidae; genus Rhinatrema; species Rhinatrema bivittatum. The sequence goes on from NC_042615.1 coordinate 93,935,928, forward strand.
ACTCAGGTTATTATCCCATCGTGAACTTTTCAAGAACTATTTAAATCTTCTTAAAATTCCTGAGCAAGAGATTTCAACGATTCTTAAAATTTATTACCTGCCTCAGAGGGATAGAGGGAAAAGTTCCGAACAAAATTGTAAGGAAACTTCCTCATATGAATTAACAGACATACTAGAAAAATCTCATGATTTAATAGTTGAAGAAATAGCTACTCTCTTCATACAATTCGCAACACCATCTGGTAGAGACTTAATTCTGAGAACTTTTTTCCGTAATCAGCATTTAAAATTCTATGGATATCCATTAAAAATTTTCCCGGATATAACCAAAAACACTCAAATCAAAAGGAAAAAATTCATAGCTATGAGGGAAGAAGTTATTGCCAGAGGTGCAAAGTATATCCTCAGATATCCATGCTACTGTTTGATCATCCATCAGAATTCACGATATATATTCAGAGAACCGGAACAACTACGGGTATACCTTGACTCCCACTCTGTATAATTCCAGGGGATGGGAAGGTATTATTGGAAAGGCACTGGTTAATTTTGAAACATTTTGTAAGTTATGTTTTATATTGCCTAGTAACACTGCTTGTTCTACATCTTGGATCCACAAATTTCCTATAACTACACATAGGGTGAAATTGTTTTGTTTTGGATATTAATTCCGGTAAAATATAATAATTTACTTTGTAACCAGATGTGAAATTCATGAACGTTTGTTCTGTATATTTTTTTTGAAAAATCAATAAATAAATAATTAAAAAAAAAAAAAAAAAAAAAGAATACATGGTTTCGTGCATATGCAGCTATGGTCCTCTGATACATGGCCAAATTTATCTTTTATTTTTTGAAGCTAAAAGGCCCAAAGATTGGCCTCAAAACCAGACCCTCAGGACCCAATTCTCTGGTAGAGCGTAACCTAAAGCAGCAAGACTTAGAAATTCATGTTATGATACTGATTGTTTATCTTAAAATAAAGTTGCCTGCTAATGAAATGATGATCATTATATTCCCTCTCTTTCCATCTAATTTGTGTCTAAATGCTGAGGTGATATTGATGTTTGAAGTTTTGGAAAATTCCTCTAAGAACATAAGAAGTTGCCATACTGGGTCAAGCCCAGCATCCTGTTTCCAACAGTGGCCAATCCAGGTTACAAGTGCCTGGCAATTACCCAAACATCAAGAAGATCCCATGCTACTGATGCAATTAATAGCAGTGGCTATTCCCTAAGACATCTTTATTAATAGCAGTTAATGGACTTCTCCTCCAAACCTTTTTTAAACCCACCTACATTAACTGCCCTAACCACATCCTCTGGCAACAAATTCCAGAGCTTAATTGTGCTTGAGTGGAAAAGAATTGTTTCCAATTTGTTTTAAATGTGTCACATGCTAACTTTATGAAGTGCCCCCTAGTCCTTCTATTATCCAAAAGAGTAAATAACAAATTCACATTTACCCGTTCTAGTCCTCTCATGATTTATTTTATTTATTTATTTATTTATTAAAGGCTTTTATATACCGACTTTCTTGATACAAATCAAATCAACTCGGTTTACATCGAACTAAGCAGTAACTATAACCAACCAGTCAACCAAAAACAATTTAGAGGAGCATAAAGTTACATTATAACAAGGATGCCTTAACTGGGAGAAGGCAAAAAAGAGAGGGAGAACGAAAATAAATTACTTTATAGACCTTTATCATATCCCTCCTCAGTCATCTCTTTTCCAAGATGAACAGCCCTAACCTCTTTAGCTTTTCCTCATAGGAGAGCTGTTTCATCCCCTTTATCATTTTGACTGCCTTTCTCTGTACCTTCTCCAGTGCAACTGTATCTTTTTTGAGATGCAGCGACCAGAATTGTACACAGTATTCAAGGTGTGGTCTAACCATGAAGTGATGGAAAATGTCATAATGCTTCTCTGTTTTATTAACCATTCCCTTCCTAATAATTCCTAACATTCTGTTTGATTTTTTTACTTCTGCAGCACACTGAGCCAACAATCTCAATGTATTAGCCACTATGATGCCTTCAGTCCGAGGGGAATTCTGCGCTTCTGTGGTGCGCAGAATTCCCCCTCCCTGCAGATTTCCCCTTCCATCTTTCAGAATCTAGGCCGCACCGCCACTCTGAACGCTATTGCAAGCAGGATCGTCACAATAATCAATAATGGCTCCATGGGCATAATTCCTGGAAGCACGTGGAAGGCAATGAGGCACAGGGTCAGGCTTGCAGGAGACAGTGCAGCTGTGCTTGCAGCCTAGCTCTGCAAGTCTGCCTGAAGATCATACCTGGGAAGACTCCAGGCAGGGAAGACCTCCAAAGGAGAGAGAGGGTAAGCACTGTATGAGGGAGAACATGAGACTCTATATATCTACCACTGTAAGGAGGCACTTTCAACAGGTGGGTTGGGAGTTGTTATCCTGTTCACAAAGAAGACTGATTCTCAAATGAAGAAGGTAAACATTCTCTGTACAGTTTGATACTTTCTGCCAGAAGCAAATCACTAAGGGGGTCTTTTATCATTTCGCATCAGGACCTTAACGCTAGCGTTAAGTCCCTAACGCATATGATAACACCGTAACTCAAGCAGTAAATAGTGCAATGCGTGTTAGTATGCAAATGTGACATTAATTATACAAGTGGGAGGAGTTTGGGCAGAGTTAATGGTAATGAGCAGCTCTTAACGTCAAATGTGATAGAGTAACGCATAGCAACGTGAGTTTTAACGCCGGAAATAACTACAACTTTTCTCTGTGCATTGTGCTCGCATTAGCTGTGCATTACCGACCGAAAAGGATTTTATCGCAAATTATGGTTCAGAGAGAGAGAGAGAGATGCACTCTCTACCTAGCTGCAATCAAGTACAAATCAACTAGTCTTTTACCTTTCATCGTTTCAAATGACAGAAAATCTTCATTGATGTCCACTTTGCTATTCGTACCTCTGTGTATATAAAACTGCTCCCCAAAATGTACCCCACCCCCAAACTTTGCTCAGTTATAAATGCCCCCTCTTACAGTGGTTTAAATACTAAACTTACATATTGGTCCCTATAGAGTCAGTCTGTCTCTCTCTTACTCTCTCTTGCCTGAACCTCCACTATATTTATAGCAATTTGATGAATCTAGGCCTAAGTGAGAATAAAGTCTTTGTTTTCTGTACTATTATTTATTTATTTATTTATTTATTTATTTAACATTTTTATATACCGACCTTCATGAAAGAAAATTCATATCAGATCGGTTTACAGATAACATGAGGGGAATAACAAAGTCAACCATATAACAAGAAATGAAAGTTACATATAACAAGGGGTATTAACCTGGAGGGCTAGGATAGCCGGAGCGATAGAAGGCATAACTGAACAAATTAGATAATACAATAATATGATGAGAAGAGGCATAAGTGTATAGGCTACACTTGTCAGAGAGTTTAGGTAGGAGTCAGTGTCTGAATTAAATGAATTTAAATGAATTTAATTCATTTAATTTAAATGAATTTAATTCATTTAATTTAAATGAATTTAAATGAAAATACTAGATTGCTCTGAAATGCAGAATGATAATTTGCAAAAAATATTGTTATTTTGACAAATGTGCAGATTTTTACAGAATTTAGAAAATGTATATGCAGAATCTTTTACTTTTTGGTGCAGAATTTCCCCAGGAGTAATGCCTACAGTTTTTTTTCATGGGTGGTAGCTTACAATATGGAACCTAACATTGTGTAACTACAGCAAGGGTTATTTTTCCCTATTTGCATCACCTTGCACTTATCCACATTAAATTTCATCTGCCATTTGGATGCCCAATCTTCCAGTCTCACAAAGGTCCTCCTGCAATTTGTCACAATCCGCATGTGATTTAACTACTCTGAATAATTTTGTGTCATCTGCAAATCTGATCACCTCACTCATCGTATCCCTTTCCAGATCATTTATAAATATATTAAAAAGCACCGATCCAAGTACAGATCCCTGAGGCACTCCACTGTTTACCTTTTTCCACTGAGAAAACTGACCATTAAATCCTACTCTATTTCCTGTCCTTTAACCAGTTTGTAATCCACAAAATGACACCATCTCCTATCCCATGTCTTTTTAGTTCTCTTAGAAGCCTCTCATGAGGGACTTTATGAAATGACTCTGAAAATCCAAATACACCACATCTACTGGTTCACCTTTATTCACATGTTTATTAACTCCTTCAAATAAATGTAGCAGATTTGTGAGAGAAGACTTCCCATGGGTAAATGCATGCTCACAGTTTTCCATTAATTACTACCCTGAACCAATCAAGCCTGTTACTTCACTTTGAATACATATACAGTGCAGTTCACTTCTTCAATGGCAGGGGGAATGAAGAAAATAGGATTTATAGTCAGAGAACAACCAACAAGGACTAAATTGAACAGGCTGGGCAAACAAATAAGCGTGGAAGTAGCTTGCTTATTGCGGCGGTTACTACCCCTAACCAATTAGGCTTGATACTTCACATTGATGCAGCACTAGCACTGCTCTCTACATTAATTGGTGGGGGTGGAAGGAAATTAGAACCAAATTTTACCAATAAGGGCCCTGACCTTACCAGTCAGAGAAACAGCTAAGAATGAGAAAAATAAATATGAAAGCTTGCTGGGCAGACTGGATGGGACATTTGGTCTTCTTCTGCCGTCATTTCTATGTTTCTGTGTTTCTATTAAACCATATCTTTCTCTATACTCTGTGATTTTGATCTTTCTAATAGTTTCCACTATTTTTCCCAGCACTGAAGTCAAGCTCAGCAGTCTATAGTTTCCCAGATCACCCTTGGAGCCTTTTTAAAAAATTGGGGTTACATTGCCCACCCTTGAGTCTTCAGATACAATGGATGATTTTAATGATAGATTGTAACAAACCAAATCAATGAAAGGATCATCGACGAGATTAAAAAATGTTAAATCAATTAGTAAAAAGAACCTCGTGAAAACAGTTTATACATTTCACAGGGCAATTACTTCTTAAAAATGATGTAACGTGGAAAGGGGAGGTTCCATATTTTTTTGGCAGGAACCATCCAGGTTGTCCCGTCTTTATTTTTAATCATCAACCAACCCTCCTTCCACCACTTTTTTTTTAAAGCAATTGTGTGAAACACTGTGAAATTAATGCGTCTTTCCACGTTACATAATTTTTAAAAAGTAATTGCCCTGTGAAATGTATAAACTGTTTTCACGAGGTTCTTTTTATTGATTGATTTAATGATAGGTTACCAATTTTTACTAATAGATCTGAAATTTCATTTTTGAGTTCTCTTAGAACCCTGGGAGCACACCATCTGATCCAGGTGATTTGCTATTCTTTAGTTTGTCAATGTACTACTACTACTACTACTACTACTACTACTTCTTAACATTTCTATAACTCTACATGACATATGCAGCACTGGCCTACTACATCTTCCAGGTTCACTGTGATTTGGTTCAGTTCATCTGCAATATCACCCTTGAAAACAATCTCCGGAACTGGTATCTCCCCAACATCCTCATTAGTAAACACAGAAGAAAAGAATTAATTTAGCCTTTCTGCAATGGCCTTATCTTCTCCACGAGCGCCTTTAACTCCTTGATTATCTAAGTTTTTATTACGAGTTTTGCCTCTACAGCCACCTTCATTTCAAATTTTCTTTTAGCCTGTTTATCAATGTGTTACACTTACCTTGACAATGCTTATGTTTTATCCTATTTTCTTCAGATGGATCCTTCTTCCAGTTTTTGAAGGACTTTTATTTGGCTAAAATAGCTTCTTTCACCTCACCTTTTAACAATGTTGATAATCATTTGGCCTTCCTTCCACCTTTCTTAATGCATGGAATACATCTAGACTGTGCTTCTAAGATGGTAGTTTTTAACAATATCTACACTTGTTAAATACTTTTAACCTTTGCAGCTGCACCTTTCAGTTTTTTCTAACTATTCTCCTCATTTTATCAAAGATTTCCTTTTGAAAATGTAGTGTTAGAACTTTAGATTTACATATTGTCCCCCCTTTCAATCATTTTTTCAAATGTGATCATGTTCTGATCACTTCTGCCAAGTGGCCCTTTCACCATTACCTCTCTCACCAAATCCTGTGCTCCACTAAGAATTAGATCTAAAATAGCTCCCTCTCTCATTGGTTCTTGAACCAATTGCTCCATGAAGCAGTCGTTTATTCCATCCAGGAACTTTACATCTTTACTGTGTCCTGATGTTATATTTACCCAGTCAGTATTGGGATAATTGACATCTACCATTATTACTGCACTGCCATATTGGTTAGCTTCTCTGATTTCTCTTAGCATTTCTTTATCCATTTCATCATTTTGGCCAGATGGTCTCTTGTGAACATTTGATGACCCTCGGAGTGAGGAAACTCACTCCATGATGAGATTTGGGCAATGTTCTCTCCACCTAGCTTGATGGACTCTCTACCTGGGTAACATCAAGCCTTAGCGCATTTTGATAAATGACCCCCATAGTTCTTAACAAGGATGCTTTACGTCAGTATGTGATGCGTGAACTATAGTGGATGCAAGGAAGGAATTTTTAACACCAGGCAATGTTCCTCTAATTCAGGGTTTCCCAAAACTGGCCTGGGGACCCCACAGCCAGTTGGGTTTTCAGGATACCCAGTGAATATGCATGAGATAAATTTGCATATACTGAGTCTCCATGGTATGCAAATGTATCTCATGCATATTCATTGTGGATATCCTGAAAACCCAACTGGCTGTGGGGTCCCCAGGACAGGTTTGGAAAGCCCTGCTCTAATTCTTTTGTGGGCTGAGTGTGCAAAAAATGTCTCGCGTGCAGCATCGTGCACAAAGTTGTGTGCGGTGTTCTCTGATACAGCATGCTATTTTCTTTTTCTTGTCTGTGCTATCTTTTCTTGTGTGCACTGGCTCAGACTCCTAACTTAAAGAGAACACTGACCAGGAGGTGGCCATCGCAAAGCCAAGCACCTCTTTAATCCAAAATCGAGCATAAATGCATTAAGGGGGCAGGTTTTCAGACTGCAGGGATTGCTGCAGGGCTGTGGGTGCTTTCTACCCATGGTTTTTGCACCAATTTTCAAAGGAAAGATATGCAAAGACTTTCTGAAAATTGTCAAGGGTGCAAAATCCCCACAAGCACTACCACCTGCTTTTTCTGCAAGTACTTTTTTCATGGAAAATAATGGCCCTGGATTTGAAAGTGCAACCCACGCACATTATTTTCCTTCCCCTTGTTCTAAATATATCCCTGGGAATGCTGCCTGTTAATACAGCTAAAAGTCAATGCGCTGTGACCTTGGGCAGACTTTTAGCTGGATTAAGGATTGGCAAATTCCAGATAGACTTTTCACATGGGTAAATTTATTTATTTATTTATTTTATTTAACCGCTTTTAATATACCGGTGTTCGTGGGGCACATCACGCCGTTTCACAATGAACTTGAGACAGGAGGAAATTACAATAGATATCTACCTGGGCTAATGGCTATTTAAAATTGTCCTAAATAAAATTAATAATTCTGTGGGTTCTGTCAGGTACTTGGCCACTGTTGGAGACAGGATGTGGGACTTGATAGACATTTGGCCTGTCTCTACATGGCATATTGTATGTTTTATTCAACCTACCTAATAAAAATTGTTCAATCTAACTTTGAGACTACATGGAGCGCACATACACCATCACCTCTTTCAGCAGCAGTACTAGCAAGATTCTCAAAACATCATCTTGCCTGTTCCTTGGTTTCCACTATAGCAGCGGTCCCCAAACTACAGCCCATGCAGCTCTCCCGTTAACAGATTTCCTTTGCATGGCAGACGCTAGTCCCTCCTCTCCCCCTGACTCTTAGCGCTAGAGAGGGGAGTACTGCACAAGCGCAAAGGTAGAGGCAGCTCTAGCAGAGACCTGCTACAAAAACCCTTCTAACTGCAGCACGTTGACTCCGCCAACCTTACCTCCGTTCAGACCGGAGAAGCAGATGCGGCAGAGACCAGACAAGGTGAAAAAAAACAAACAAACCAGATAAGTTGTCTTCTCCTCAGTATGACTCACAATCTCTTACCTGTGCTGCTGTCTGGGCTGAGGAGAACGGTGTGCAGCAGGGACCAGGCAGGAAAAAAAAACTTCAGCCATGTTGTTTCATCCAGTCCCTGCTGCTGCTCACACCCCCATACCAGTGCTGCAGCAAAGCAGTTGGGGAGGGGGGGCTTCTGCCACGTTGTCTCCTTCCTTGGCACAGCTCACCAGCTCAGGAGTAATCTTAGGAAATAGTTCTTTACAGAGAGGTTTGTTGATGCGTGGAACAACCTCCCATTGGAGGTGGTGGAGACAAAACCAGTATCTGAATTCAAGAAAGCATGGGATAAACCCAGGGGATATCTGAGGGAGCGGTTGGAATTGTAAAGATGCATTAGTTGGGTGGATGTGCAGACTAGATAGGCCTTACGGTCTTTGTATGCCGTCACGTTTCTGGGTGTCTTACCTGTGCCACTGCCGAGGCCAAGGAGAAGCAGCTGAGCAGCAACTGGCCAAAAAAAAAAGAAAAAAAGAGGAATCCGGTACAGTGGGAGAAGGGGGAGGCAGAGAGGAGATGCAGACTGGTGGGGGATGGAGGAGGCAGAGGGGAGATGCAGCTAGGGTCAGGTCTGCTGATGAGGGAATGGGAGAGGTAAAAGGGAAGCAGTCATGCTGGTGGGGGAAGGGACGGTTTGGAGGCAGATGCAGGCAGGACCAGATGTCCTGTTAGGGGAAGAAAGGAGGCAGAGGGGAAATGAAGGCTAGTGTGAGGAAGGAGAGGAGAAACAGAAGGAAAGGTGAACCAAGGGAACAAAGTGTGAGAGGAGGGAGAAGGTGGTGTGACTGAGGAGAGGAAAGAGGGGTGAGGAGGGAGGGGAGAGAATGGGAGTATGAGAGAGAGGAAAAGAGAGAGGGAATGCAAGAGGAGGAAAGTAGAGAGAGCAAAAGTGTATGGGTGCTGTAAGTGGGAGAGGGTGCACCAAAGATACATCACACTGCCTTTCACCCCCTGTCACTCTCCCAGGAGGTTAGATTCAGAAGCTGCATAATGGGGAGGCAGGTGTAGGGTTCCTTGGACTGTGACAGGTTTGTGTTATGTTTGAACTGGGTTTGTGGGCCCTTGGGTCGTGGAGAGAGCTGACTCCACCCACAGGGAGGAGCCCTGAGGGGACTCTCCACAACAGGTGGGGTCTCAGCAGTGATGACACAGGAGTCAGAGAATATTTATTATACAGCAAAGAGAAACCCGAGGAGCAGGTTTGTAAACTCAGTCCTGGAGTAGGAAGACCTGGGATGGATTCTCCGGTAGTGGTCCGCAGAGCGGGATAACCCGAGGATCCACACAGCAAGATGAAAGCAGTAAGGTAGAGCAGGTCTAGTACTCACTCCGTGGTGTTGCAGTAGAGAATTCGTAGTAGAGGCCGAGGAGACCCGAAGCAGGAACAGTGAAGGGTCGTCCGAGGAAGCTGCGAGAGGAACTCACTAGCTGGTGAAGGTGAGACAGGTAGATAAGGCTCTCCAAGGAGCGGATAGCCCTGAGTGCAACAAGGCCCCCAAGGAGCAGGTACCTGAGTCACTCAGTCTGGAACGCAGGAACAGCGAGGCGAAGCGTCTCAGAGGAAAGGAATTGAGCAAGATGGAATCCTTGCTAACTCGTAGGTAGGAAAGTCCGGTAGGCTTAAATACACATAGGCAGTGATGTCATGCGGAGGGAACGCCCCCGAGGTTCCTGCCATGACGTGTACAAGAAGGAGACAGGCGCACGTGCCCTAGGTCACACCAGGTTCAAGATGGCGACCGGGATCACCCACGCCGTCCCGGGAATGCCAGGGAGGTCGGCGTGCAGAGGCGGCCATCTTAGCCAGAATCAGAGCTACTGGGCAAAATGAGGTGAGCAGCAAAGGTCGAAGCAGTCTGCGACTGACGGGTGCAACAGTTTGCCAACTTTCTAGAAATATTTTTACTGATATCCTATCTGTGGGAATCCTACCCCTTGTCTCCTCTCTTCCTCAGCATTTCAAATCACTAAAAGGACCAGACTCCAAAGTTGGGGGGTGGCGACCCTCTCACTGATTCAAAATGTCACATATGGCTCTTCCTTTGAAAGGTTTGGAGACCTTTGCTCTTTCTTTTTTAAATATACATTCCTTGCTGCTGACTCCCAGGGTTAAATGGTGACTTTCCCTGGCTGTGTAACGGTTTATAGACGTTTCCTCCAGGAACTTGTCCAAACCCCTTTTAAATCCAGCTATGCTAGAGACCTTGATCATCTCCTCCAGCAACAAATTCCACAGCTTGATTTTGTGGTGCGTGAAAAAGTATTTTCTCCAATTTGTTTGAAATTTGGTTTCATGGAGTGTCCCCTGGTCTTAGCACTGTTTGAAGAGGTAAATAACCTTCTCCTACTTGCCTGTTCCATTCCACGCGTTATTTTATAATTCTCAGTCATATCACCTCTTCTGCTTCTGCTCCAAGCAGAAGAGCCTTAACATCTTTAATTTTCCTTCATAAGGGAGCTGTTTCTCATGTTTTTTGCCTTTTTCTGTACTTTTTCTAGTTCTGCTTTATCTTTTTTGAGATTTAGTGATTAGAACTGGACATAGGATTTTAGGTATGGTGGCACCATAGGTTGACTCAAAGGTATTCAAAAGTTTTCCAGCTAAATGAAGATTTGGGTCTTATCTGGATAAAATCTAAGCAGCTAATAAGCTAGCTGGCTAGAATTTAGCTGGGTAAGTTAAGGGCATTCGGGGGCATAACTGGGAGGAGTTTACCCAACTAACTTTGCTATCTGGACAGTGACTGAATATGGTCCTCATGATAATATCCGTATTTATTTTAGTTTCCTTTCAGAATCATTCCTTAGGCATTGAAACAGGGTTGGCCACAGAGTCTTTGGCCCCACCAGCTTTTGGCCAGCAAGCACCATGTCTAACTATTCAGACTCGATGACTCCTCCCCACTCTTCCAAACCCCTTTTGCTCCCTAATTGCCAAGCGCTCTGATGCACCCTCTTCCATGTAGCTTGATAGCAGTGGAAATTACGTCTTAAAGATTGTAACTTCCACCACGAATAAGCTTAACAAAGCAGTAGCGACGCATGTGGGCTCTCTTTGCTGCCGTACCAGCTTCCTGTTCTTGCTGCGGCTACACCAGGCTGCAGGACCAGCCTTCAGTGCTGCCACATGACTTGATTTTAGCACTACTGCTGCCATCGCAGGACCTGCGTTGTCTCTGCTACTGCCCTCAGAACATCTTCAAAGAGACCCAGGTAGAGAAGTCGCATCACTAGGATAGGGAAGTGGATGGAGGTGGACAGAGGATGGGGAGGACTGGGAGCTGGCTGGAGGAGAGCAAACTGATGGTGTTGGAGCAGAAGGGAGAGAGAGCAAGAGAAAGGTGGAGGGTGGGAGCAGGGGAAAGGAGGAGGGGCTGAGGAGGGAGTTTGAAGAGAGAGGAAGGGGAATAATAGGAGGTGGGGATAGGGGAGAAGGAGGGGCTGAAGGGATAAGAGGATGATGGATGAGAGAGTTAGGATACTGAAGTGGGGAGAGGAGGGGTCAGGAAGAAGGGGGAAAGAGCTGGTGGTGGGGCGAGAGTGAGGAGTGGACTTCTTTCAGCTGCTTCCTCTCTCTCCTCTGTCACTAGCTCCTTTCCCTGCTTCTAGCCTTCTCTCCCTTTCAGCACCCCACTTCTCTCCTGCCATCCCCTTCAGCCTTTACTCTCTCCTCCTATTCCCATCATCTCTTGCTCGTGACCCCTGCCTTGCCCTCTCCCCTCAGCCTCCTTCTCCTCCCACCTGTTCATTCTCCCCTTGTCCCCTACCTCCTTCTTGCCTTTAAGCCCCCCTTCTCCTTTCCCCTTTTCTTACCCACCTTTTGCTCTTTCTTCTCCCTGAAAACAATCCTCCCCCTTTTCTTATACTCCCTCCCTCTTGTCTCCACTACTCATAAAATAAAGGATGAATGCTTGGTTGCCCCATATTATATTTGTGCCGCCAAGCTTTCATCATTTTTCTTGTGGGTGCAGGTCTCATTTCTCTCCCTCAGCCACCTCTTCCTTATTCCTGCCCACAGTCCCTTCTTCTCTGTCACCTTCCACAGCCCCTTCCTCCTGCTCCCAGCTCTCTCCTTTCCCCCTTCAGCACCCCACCTCTATCCCCATCCCCACTCTTTGCCCTTCAGCCCCCTCCTCTTACCCATTATTCCCACTGCCTCTTGCGCTCACTCTCTGCTCTGTCTTCTCCCCTCAGTCCCTTCTCTCCCGTACCCTTGCTCTCTCCCCCTGCCCCATCTCCTCATTCTTATAATAATAATTAATTGTACTTTTTATGATTTATGTGAAGAAGGCATGTAAGAAAGAATGACAATTATAAACATGGGGAGAAGTTAGAGCAACTTACATGCCCCTCCCCGCCAACCATAAAGGCATTACGCTGCCCCTGAAACATTCCTAACATTTGATTTGCTTTTTTGATTGCAGCCACACACTGAGCTGAAGATTTCAATATATTTTCCACATTGACACCAAGATCTGTTTCCTGTGTAGACCTCCTATTAAAGAGCCTAATATTGTGTACTTATAGTTAGGATTATTTTTCCATATGTGTATCACTTTCCACTTGTCCACATTAAATATCATTTGCCTTTTAGATGCCTGGTCTTGCAAGGTCTTTTTGCAATTCCTCAAGATCTGCTGTTGGTTTAATGATTTGGAATCATTTTGTATCATCTGCAAATTAGATCATCTCAGTCGTTGCTCCCTTTTCCAGATCATTTAAGATCCCTGGGGCACTCCACTATTTATTTTTTTGCATTGGAAAAACTAACCATTTTAGTCCTACTCTGTTTTCTGCCTTTTACCCAGTTACTAATCTGCAACAGATCATTGCCTCTTATTACAATACTTTGTCAAATGCCTAAGCCCATCAGGCTCACTGGTATAGTTTCTCAGATTACCCCTGGAGCCTTTTTTAAAAAATTGGCATTACTTTGGCCATCCTACATCTTCAGGTACTGTGGCTATTTTTAATGATAAATTTACAGAGGTCTGCAGTTTCATATTTGAGTTCTTTCTGAACTCTGAGGTGAGAACCATCAGGGCTGGTGATTTATTACTCTTGTCAGTTTGTTTATTCCAGTTTCGCAGTGATTTGTTTCAGTTCCTCTGAATTATCTCATCAAAAAACATTTCCAGTGTGGGTGTCTTTCCTAAATCCTCCTCTGTAAAGACAAAAGCAAAGAATGTATTTAGTTTTTCTACTATGGCTTTTAAATCCCTTCCCTAACCACATCCCTTTTACCCCTTCGTTATCTAGCAATCCAATTGACTCTCTCACAAGCTGCTTGCTTTGAATATACTTGAAAGAGATTTTGTTAATAGTTTTTGTCTCTCTGATAATCTTCTTTTCAAATTCTCTTTTGGCTCACCTTATTATTGTTTGACATCTAACTTGCTTACGTTCTTTTCTATTTTCCTCATTTGGATGTGCTTTCCATTTTCTGAAAGATGTCATTTTGACTTTAACTGCCTCTTTCACCTCACCATTTTACCATACTGACAGCCATTTGTTTTTCCTTTAAACCTCTTTAATGCATAGTATACATTTTATCTTGGCTTCTGATATGGTGTTTAAAGAATGTCCAATTTTCATGCAAACTTTTAACCTTTGAAATCACCTTTTAGTTTTGTTTTCTAATTTCCTCATTATAATGTATAATGTTGTATTATTGAGATAGAAAAAAATTAAACATTTTGTTTTTATTTTATAGAGCATTTAAAAGGAAGACTAGATGAATATATAAAGCAGTGGAATGGCCTTGTAAAGGTGTTTCGAAATGACAGGAGAGAAGGTTTAATTCAAGCAAGAAGCATTGGTGCTCAGAAAGCTAAAGTTGGACAGGTAGAAAACATTTAATACCATCTTTGATTTTATTTTAGTGATTCATATATATTTTTCATAAATTTGGTTGTAATATTAGGCATTGTTATTTACAAATGTATATGAAGCAATCATTTCACTTAGTCTTATTTTCAGTTTAAAGCATCTTAACAAAAAGTCTGCTGTGTTCAGCTTTCACATCAACAAACACAAAGCCCACCTCGATAACTATTTTATCACTATGGATAAAAACACTGCTTTATGTATTCAGATTGTGAAAAATTTAATGAGTGAGTGGTGATAGTTTCATATATGCATTATTTTCAGTTACCATCCCGGTTACTAAATAGTGTACAGATTATAATCATAAACACACCACCAGCCACCCTATATGTTTGTGTTCGCAGTGCCACAAAAATGTTTTTAATTCTTTTATTTCTATGTGTGTGTATATATATATATATATATATATATATATAAAGCTTTGTATACCACATTTTGCTGAATAATCCCGTACCAATTCTTGTCTCATTGTTCACCATGTGTTAAACTGAGCAAATAAAGAGCTATATTTAGCTTCTTTATTGTCCCAACATGGCCAAGTTTTAGAATAAATCCTTCTCAGGGGCAGCAACATAATCAGAAACTCCTTATTATAATGAAGCCATAGCAGTGAACGCAAACATATAGGGTGGCTGGTGATGTGTTTATAATTATAATCTGTAAAACATTGATAAGACAGGCGAAGAGAGAATTTGAAATGAAGTTGGCCATAGAGGCAAAAACTCATAATAAAAACTTTTTTTAAAAAAACCGAAACAAGAAACCTGTGAGGGAGTCGGTTGGACCATTAGATGACCAAAGGGTTAAAGAGGCTCTTAGGGAAGATAAGGCCATTGCAGAAAGACTAATTTAATTCTTTGCTTCCGTGTTTACTAATGAGGATGTTGTGGGAGATACCAGTTCCAGAGATAGTTTTCAGGGGTGATGAGTCAGACAAACTGAACGAAATCACTGTGAACCTGGAAGATGTAGTTGGCCAGATTGTCAAACAAAAGAGTTAACAAATCACCTGGACCGGATGGTATGCATCCTAGGGAACTGAAGGAACTCTAAAATAAAATTTCTGATCTATTAGTTAAAATTTGTAACCTATCATTAAAATCATCCATTGTACCTGAAGACTGGAGGGTGGCCAATGTAACCCCAATATTTAAAATAGGCTCCAGGGGCGATCCGAGTAACTATAGACCAGTGAACCTGACTTCAGTGCCGGGAAAAATAGTGGAAACTATTCTCAAGATCAAACTCGCAGAGCATATAGAAAGACATGGTTTAATTGAACACAGACAACATGGATTTACCCAAGGGAAGTCTTGCCTAACAAATCTGCTTCATTTTTTTGAAGGGGTTAATAAACATGTAGATAAAGGTGAACCGGTAGATGTAGTGTATTTGGATTTTCAGAAGGTGTTTGACAAAGTCCCTCATGAGAGGCTTTTAAGAAAACTAAAAAATCATGGAATAGGAGGCGATGTCCTTTCGTGGATTATAAACTGGTTAAAACACAGGAAATAGAGAATAGGATTAAATGGTCAATTTTCTCAGTGGAAAAGGGTAAACAGTGGAGTGCCTCAGGGATCTGTACTTGGACCGGTGCTTTTCAATATATATATATAAATGATCTGGAAAGGAATACGATGAGTGAGGTTATCAAATTTGCAGATGATACAAAATTATTCAGAGCAGTTAAATCACAAGCGGATTGTGATACATTACAGGAGGACCTTGCAAGACTGGAAGATTGGGCATCCAAATGGCAGATGAAATTTAACAAGTGCAAGGTGTTGCATATAGGGAAAAATAACCCTTGCTGTAGTTACACAATGTTAGGTTCCATATTAGGAGCTACTACCCAGGAAAAAGATCTAGGCATCATAGTGGATAATACTTTAAAATCGTCGGCTCCGTGTGCTGCAGCAGTCAAAAAAGCAAACAGAATGTTAGGAATTATTAGGAAGGGAATGGCTAATAAAACGGAAAATGTCATAATGCCTCTTTATCGCTCTATGGTGAGACTGCATCTTGAATTCTGTGTACAATTCTGGTCACTGCATCTCAAAAAAGATATAGTTGCGATGGAGAAGGTACAGAGAAGGGCAACCAAAATGATAAAGGGGATGGAACAGCTCCCCTATGAGGAAAGGCTGAAGAGGTTAGGGCTGTTCAGCTTGGAGAAGAGATGGCTGAGGTGGGATATGATAGAGGTCTTTAAGATCAAGAGAGGTCTTGAACGAGTAGATGTGAATCGGTTATTTACACTATCGAATAATTGAAGGACTAGGGGGCATTCCATGAAGTTAGCAAATAGCATATTTAAGAATAATCAGAGAAAATTCTTTTTCACTCAACGCACAATAAAGCTCTGGAATTTGTTGCCAGAGGATGTGGTTAGTGCAGTTAGTGTAGCTGGGTTCAAAAAAGGTTTGGATAAGTTCTTAGAGGAGAAGTCCATTAACTGCTATTAATCAAGTTTACTTAGGGAATAGCCACTGCTATTAATTGCATTAATAACTTGGGATCTTCTTAGTGTTTGGGTAATTGCCCGGTTCTTGTGGCCTGGTTTGGCCTCTATTGGAAACAGGATGCTGGGCTTGATGGACCCTTGGTCTGACCCAGCATGGCAATTTCTTATGTTCTTATGTTATGTTCTTACACTATTTGGTAACTGGGACGGTACCTGTAAATAGTGCATATATGAAACTATCACCCTTCACTCATTAAGTATTTAACAATCTGAATACATAAAGCAGTTTTTTATCCCCTATGATAAAATAGTTATCGAGATGGGTTTTGTGTTTGTTGATGTGAAGTTGTTAAGCTTAACCTATCAAGTGGGAACATTTTTTGATACCAGAGTGTGTTCAGCTTTTAGCCATGCCTCAGGAAGGAAACCTCCTCTCTGATATATGCCAGAATCTGTCTCCTGCTCTTGGGGCCTTACAGGCCTTTCAGTAGCCTATGTTTTGATCTCCCATAAAACACAGTAAGTTCTGGATGCCAATTGGACTAAAGAAGCCAAAGCTCTCACCCAAAAAATAAATCTCAGAGAAAGAAACCTTTTTTTTAATTTTTGTAATTGTATTTACCTATAAAATAAAGTATGACAGAATGCTCTGGCCTAATGAATGATACACATACATGCCTTGTGAGCAATGTGAGGAACGATAGCCATGACTAAGTACTTTCAACACCCAAAAAGTGTATATAGATATAAAGAGAGAGTGGGAAACACACTTACATGTATGGTCTCACCATATTACTACTACCACTACTACTACTACTATTTCACTTATACATTTACATTTTTTTAAAAACCTTGTGAGTCTACACATTTCTGCAGGTCCTAGACTCAATGACAGCAGCAAACGAGGTGGTTCCCTGGGCAAGGGGCCCATATGTGCCTTTTACAGAGGAATTTACAGATGGTTGCCGCAAAGCAAGTATTTCTCTACAGGGCATTGCCTGTGATAGGGCAGGTAAAGGAAAGTCTAGAGTGATAGTCAAGACCAATCAAAGTTCCCTCAAATTTTTGAAAGACTGTGGGGCAGATCTTTAAACCTGCGCGCGGGGGCAGATTTGTTTGCGCAACCCGGCGCGAACAGATCTAGGCCCAATTTTATAACATGCGTGCGCTGCTGCACGCATGTTATAAAATCCAGGGTCGGCGCGCGCAAGGGGGTGCACAATTGTGCAACTTGCGCGTGCCGAGCTGCGCAGGCTTCCTCCGTTCTCTCCGAGGCCGCTCCGCAATCTGAGCGGCCTCAGAGGAAACTTTCCTTCCGGCCCCCAGCCCTATCTAAACCCTCACCTACCGTTATCGTTGAAGTTACGCCTGCCTCTGGGCAGGTGTAACTTCTGCGCTGGCCAACTGCCAGCGCGCCATCCCCCGGCACGGCGGCTGTTCTGAAGGCCTTGGTCCTGCCCCCGGAGCGCCCCTTTTTCGGAGCCCCGGGACATACGCGTGTCCCGGGGCTTGCGCGCGCCACCGAGCCTATGCAAAATAGGTTCGGCGTGCACAGGGGCAGATTTTCTCGGGTTACACGCGTATGTTACGCACATAGCCTTTGAAAATCTGCCCCGTGTGCACAAAAATTGTCTTTTTGTGCAGCTTTTATAAACTAAGTTCACTTCAAGTTCGCTTGGCACTACAAACTAGTATAATGCAAATATCAGAATTTCTTGTGCACGCTATGTTTTGTTGTGTGTGTGCGCGAGGTTCATGACTACAGCTTAGAGGAAGGGAGTCAGCTTGGACTGACCTCAGTGGGTTTCAGTAACAACTGATGTGAGCAAAACAAGTTGGGGGGCACACTGTGAGAAACAGGTGGTGCGAGATCGATGGTTGCAGCTGGATGAGGCATTCTCGACAAACCACCTAGAAACCTGAACAGTCTGGCATTAAAGAGCTTCCTACCAAAGGTAGGGGAGAAAGAAGACAAGATATTCTCAGATAATGCCTCAGGAGTGGCCTATGTGAATAGACAAGGAGGGACAAGGAACCTGCAAGAGGTGAGGGAAGCAGAATGAAGTTTGATGTGGGCAGAATCACATCTCTAGGAGATTTTGGCCACTCACATAGCAGGAGCAGACACATACAAGTGGACTTCCTGAGCTGATGGTGGGGAGTGGGAACTAGCTGAAGAAACCTTCAACCAAATAGTGGTCAAATAGGGGTGCCTCCAGTGGAATCTAATGGTGACGTAAGAATTCCAAAACACAGGAATTTTTCAGTCGAAGAAGAGAATAAGGATCAATGCACTGATGCAAAGTTGTCCCAGAAATACGCTATTGTATGTATTCCTGCTCTTGGCCTATGGTGGGATGAGTACTACACATACCCATAGCCACATGCACACACACTCACCAAATATATATTCATACTCCTGCACCCACTCCAAATGTGTACTCCACACACTTTTACATCTCCACACACGGTAGTCTAGCCAAGATGATGTTATAGCATAGATCATAATTTGAACAACAGTATACTGGTATTCTTTACAACGCATCTCACTGCCAACAAAATTTGTTGGACCCTAAATCTTGAGTCAGAATTGGCAACAGACTCGTTTGTGATATCGGGTCCCTTTACTTTTATTTAAACAACATTTCTATTTGGTTCATGTTTTTATATATTTTCCGTTTTTTATAAAAACCAAAATTTCCAATATGCTGATGTGTTTCAAGTCCTTCCAACGAATAATCATTCAAAAGTAATGTTAAGATGAAAGAACTTCTCGGTCATAATCCCAAAAAAATCTTAATTTAAAGTATGATACTTATCATCAAAGGAAACGTCAAAATCCCGACATGGCCATGTTTCGGACCGAAGGTCCTGCTTCAGGGGAATGACTTAACGATCCGAATAACTGTGTCATTTTGTCATCCAAGTGGTTCCATCAGCATCTCGAATTGGCTGTGCTTGTGCAGAAACTTTCTCCCCATGGTCTGCACTCAGACTCACATAGTTTGGAAAATGGCGACAAACCGGAACTTTTATGAGCCTCAACCGGAAATACAGCTGCAACCTCAGTTCTCCATCACGTCCTCTTCTCTGCTTCGAGGCAAACTAAACAGGTCTTCCATCACGTCCTCTAAGGCAGTACACGCCCCTCAACGTCATCACGATTCAATCGATATAGATATCCTCAAGACTGTACTGGTCCACGTAAAAGAAAAAGGAAAAGTTCTCACTCAGGGCCACTCATCCACATAGTAAAGAAACTAAGCAAGTCTTATATCATGCCCCATGCTTGAATGCACGCCCCTCAAAGTCATCACAACTCGATCAATACAGGAGAAAAAATACATATGAGAAAAAATATATCGTGCTGATCCTATCATATTTCTATTTGAAAATTAAAAATTAAATCAAGGAATACCAATTAATTTTCTCATTCAGGCCATAAGGATCCACGGTATTTAAGGTGAAAATCCAGTAGTTCTCACGACGATTCAACCATAGTTGTACATCCTCCCCCTCTAGAATTCTGTTGAGCCTGCTCCAAGACTGACCACCGTAGATCTAAAAAACTGTGATTCTCCCTTGCACAATGTTGAACAAGAGGAGCTGTAATCTTCAAAGTTTTACTACAGCTCCTGTGTTCAGTAAGTCTGGTAGGGATTTTTCTTTTGGTAAAGACTGGTACCAGTATACTGGTAAAGAATACCAGTATACTGTTGTTCAAATTTTGTTCACAAATTAGTGTACTGGAATACACATTTGGTGTTGGTGGGTTGTTTTGTGATTGGTAAATGGAACTCTCTCTGAAGAGAGAGCGGTTTTAAGCGGTGTACCGCAGGGATCGGTGTTGGGACCGGTCCTTTTCAATATCTTTGTGAGCGACATTGCGGAAGGGATAGAAGGTAAGGTATGTCTTTTTGCGGATGACACTAAGATCTGCAACAGAGTGGACACGCCGGAAGGAGTGGAGAGAATGAGACGGGATTTAAGGAAGATGGAAGAGTGGTCGAAGATATGGCAGCTGACATTCAATGCCAAGAAGTGCAGAGTCATGCATATGGGGAATGGAAATCCGAATGAACTGTATTCGATGGGGGAAGAAAGGCTGATGTGCACGGAGCAGGAGAGAGACCTTGGGGTGATGGTGTCTAATGATCTGAAGTCGGCGAAACAATGTGACAAGGCGATAGCTAAAGCCAGAAGAATGCTGGGCTGCATAAGAGGAATATCGAGTAAGAAAAGGGAAGTGATTATCCCCTTGTACAGGTCCTTGGTGAGACCTCACCTGGAGTATTGTGTTCAGTTCTGGAGACCGTGTCTCCGAAGAGACAGAGACAAGATGGAGGCGGTCCAGAGAAGGGCGACCAAAAAGGTGGAATGTCTTCATCAAATGACTTATGAGGAGAGATTGAAGAATCTAAATATGTACACCCTGGAGGAAAGGAGGAGCAGAGGTGATATATGATACAGACTTTCAGATACTTGAAAGGTTTTAATGATCCAAAGACAACGACAAACCTTTTCCGTAGGAAAAAAATCAGCAGAACCAGGGGTCACAATTTGAAGCTCCAGGGAGGAAGATTCAGAACCAATGTCAGGAAGTATTTCTTCACGGAGAGGGTGGTGGATGCCTGAAATGCCCTTCCAGAGGAAGTGGTGAAGACCAGAACTGTGAAGGACTTCAAAGGGGCGTGGGATAAACACTGTGGATACATAAAATCAAGAGGCCGTCAATAAAGAGTGGGTGGCTCGCCAAAATGACGGCTACTGCCTGGAGATAATATCCTTATTCAATAAACATACACATGGTTACTGTGACTCCAACATCGCTCTAAGCTACAACAGCAAGAGGAAATGTGGAAAAAAGGATTCACACTCACAAAGCGGGGAGTAGCTGGCTTGTTACAGCGGTTACTACCCCAAACCAAATAAGCCTGATACTTCACTTTCAACCCATATTCAGCATAGCTCTCTGCTTCAGCGGCAGGGGAGAAGAAAAACTGATACTTCACGCATATCCAGCATAGCGCTCTGCTTCAACGGCAGGGGAGAAGAAAAACTGATACTTCACGCATATCCAGCATAGCTCCCTGCTTCAACGGCAGGGGAGAAGAAAAACTGATACTTCACGCATATCCAGCATAGCTCTCTGCTTCAACGGCAGGGGAGAAGAAAAACTGATACTTCACGCATATCCAGCATAGCTCTCTGCTTCAACGGCAGGGGAGAAGAAAAACTGATACTTCACGCATATCCAGCATAGCTCTCTGCTTCAACGGCAGGGGAGAAGAAAAACTGATACTTCACGCATATCCAGCATAGCTCTCTGCTTCAACGGCAGGGGAGAAGAAAAACTGATACTACACGCATATCCAGCATAGCTCCCTGCTTCAACGGCAGGGGAGAAGAAAAACTGATACTTCACGCATATCCAGCATAGCTCTCTGCTTCAACGGCAGGGGAGAAGAAAAACTGATACTTCATGCATATCCAGCATAGCTCTCTACTTCAACGGCAGGGGAGAAGAAAAACTGATACTACACGCATATCCAGCATAGCTCCCTGCTTCAACGGCAGGGGAGAAGAAAAACAACCAATAAGGGCTGAATAACATAGTCTGGGTAAAACAAATAAGCATGGGTGTAGCTTGCTTATTGCGGCGGTTACTTCCCCTACTACCCCTAACTAATCAAGCTTGATATTTCACTTGGATGCAGCTCCATCACTGCTCTCTACATTAATGGTGGGGGTGGAAGGGAAATAGAACCAAAGAGCTAAGAGAAACAGAGAAGTATGAGAAAAAATGTGTGAAGCTTGCTGGGCAGACTGGATGGGCCGTTTGGTCTTCTTCTGCCGTCATTTCTATGTTTCTATGTTTCTATGATAGCATAGACCATTACAGCCCAGCTAGTTTTCTCAATTAATGGATGCAGTTTATGCAGTCAGCATAGATGATACAAACTGATTTGGGGATATATAGTTAATATTGTACCCAATTACCAAAAGAGACTTTGAGATCGGGAGCTTGATAGCTTGAACTTTTGACCTACAAAGGACATAATGCATGGGAGAAGGGGAAATGTCTCAGGGTAGCAATAAATAGATAACCACAGATTCTTTTATTTATTTTATTTTTTTTACTAGTCCTTAAAGTTCCCTCCTTTCGACAAGTCCATCTTGTCAGAAGCATTCAACAGATCCTTTTCATTAGTGTATCCACCTATGTAGAATGGACTGCCTAAACTTCTTTGGCTAATGCCATGTGATAAATCTTTCAAGAAGGCATTAAAAGCGTACCTCTTTAAGCAAGCTTTTGGTAAGGATTAGTGATATTTCTCCCAAGACAAGCAGGATGGTAGTCCTCACATATGGGTGACATTATCAGATGGAGCCCTGTCACAGAACACTTTTGTCAAAGTTCTAGAACTTTGACTGGCACACTGAAAAATGCCCAGCATGCCACTAACCCTGTAGCCACCAGGGGTCCCCCCCTCAGTCTCTTTTTTTTCCATGCAGCAAGATGCCTCGCGGTTAGGAGCTCTGTGAGAAATTCTCACAACTTTTCCTCATGGAACTTTCAAAGTTTTTCTTCATAAAATTACCCTCACCAGGGTCCCCCATCCATATCCATTCCCTCCGGTGCTCGGTACGTGAAGTCCCCGTGTTTTGCAGTTGATTCCCGCTGGCATTTTCTTCGGTGCCCAAAGGTCATTGATCGCACGCACAACAATTTTCCTAATGGTGACCGGATTTAGAAAATGCCTTGAATGTCCGAGGACCATGTCCATAATGGACCCGCATGAAGCTTGTGTTTTGTGCTTAGACCCTCGCACAACGTTCATCGGTGCCAGATATGTGCGCAGATGACCCCTAAGGGATGCTGTGCTCAACTGGAGAAAATGGAGCAGCTCTTTGGTCGAAAGCGCGCTGCTCCATCGTCTCCAACTCGGGCGCTGCAGTCGAAAAAGGATCCATCGATCTCTGGGATGCCCAGCCAATAACATCACAGAGCGGGTGACCATCCATCACCAACCCCCTCAAGGACATCGGCGGCGTCATTCTCGGCGACGGAGAAAGACCGGGCCGAGCATCAAGGGAAACACCGGCACCGATGTGAGTCCCTGTCCGGTGTTGGAACCGATTCTGCAACGGCATCGAATGCTATCGAGCCACCCACGAAGAAGACCCGGGGATAGGAGCCCCCATCCTCCTCTGGACCCAGGTCACTGAGGCGTTACCCACAGACAGTAATGCCTAGCCTACCTCCTATCCCCGGCACAGAGCTAACTATGCCAGCCTCAAAGGGGGAATTGGACATAATGGTCCAAGAGGCAGTGCTAAAAGCCCTTCGAGGGATCCATTCGCCACTGGTGCCGGCCCCGATACTGACACCACAGTTGGTGCCTTTGATGTTTGCACCGCTTTTCGAGCGCTTAAATACACTGGCATCAAGTCATCCTTCGAGGCCTCTGCATGTCCCAATCCTATACTGGGTTCCTCGAAGGAAGATGAGGCGGTTCCCGGCCGTATCCCTCCATGGGATCGACTGATGCCGGAACCTACATCGGGACCATCGGGGATGTCGAGGCCTAAGCATACCATGTTCGCTTCGATGCCATCGATGCCAACACTGGTTCCATCGATGCCAGTTCAGCCTCCACCGAAGCCATCCATCAAGGCCTACCCGACCTCTTGGATTTGACGTGCTTCCTCCTGCAGGAGATCCACAAGGAGAGGGGGAAACCCCCTACAATCCTTGGGAAGATGAATCCTCCGATGACTCTTCCCACACTTCCGAGGAATTGCTCTCAGAGCCCTCACCTCCAGAAGAGAGGAGGCGTTCTCCTCCAGAAGACCTCTCCTTTGCCAGTTTTGTAAAGAGATGTCTGAAACAATTCCTTTTCCATTAGTTACGGAGGCAGACGCTCGCCACCAGATGTTGGAGGTTTTACAATTTGTGGATCCTCCAAAAGAAATAATGGCGATACCAGTAGATGAAGTACTGCTTGATCTACTACACCGACTCTGGGACCATCCAGGTACGGTACCGCCAGTTAACAGGAAGACTAATGCGACGTACCTGGTGCAACAAGCCCCAGGCTTTCAGAAGAGTCAACTACCCCACCACTCTGTAGTGGTAGAGTCAGCACAGAAAAAAGCCAAAAGGTTGCATCCACATTCCTCTGCTCCTCCTGGCAAGGAACAAAATGCATTGGGACGCAGAGTCTTTAAGGGGTCAATGTTGATAGCATGAATAGCGGCATATCAACTTTATATGACCCAATATAACAGAAATCTGTGGAAAAAGGTGCAAGAAATTGCTGAAACTTTACCACAGCAGCAACAAGACTCCCTGACTTCCATCCTCCAGAAAGGACTAGAAGCAGGCAAGCACGAAGTCAGAGCTGCTTATGACTCATTTGAAAAAACATCTAGAGTCTCAGCAGCAGACATAAGTGCTAGACACTGGGCCTGGCTTAAAGCTTCAGACCTGCGCCCAGAAGTACAAGATAAACTGGCAGATCTTCCCTGTACAGGGGACAAGCTGTTCGGGGACAAGATCTAAGACGCAGTGGCTCAATTAAAGGACTATCATGACACCCTGCGTCAATTTTCCTCTGTTTCCCCAGATGTACTCTCTGATGCCCGCAGAGGAGCACGAAGGGATGTCAGGAAACCATTTTTCAGATGACACAAGTATTATCCCCCTGCGTCCCGTACTCGAACGACTAGGGCCCCTCAGAGGGGAATTACACGGCAAGTAAGGACACCTAGAGCTCAGCCAGCTCCACAGACTGCTCCTCCGGCCACATTTTAAATTATTCCAGGAAACAGATCCATTACTCACTGGAATTCAGTAGGTAACCAACATATATTATCACCTATAAACTGGACTCACCTGTTGCGCGTCCCAGCCACAATGGTGCCACGACCGGGCCTGCTCCCCTTGCACTGCCCTCAACCAGCTCCAGTCTCGCCGTGGCTGCCAGCTCCTGGAGTCCCCAACGCTCACCGCGGCCCTCTCCGGCTTCCTCCACACACCGCAGGCCTCACAGCGGAGCTCCCGTCAACCCTTTTAAAGGGACCTGCGCGGAAAGCGCAGTTCAGCCGCCACCTGGTGGCATCACATGAAACTCCATATAAATAGCGAGGACCTGTCCCCAGGACCTCGCCTTGGCAATCAGGTCGACACCGTGGTGTTCTGAGTTTGCCTCCTCCGTGTTCCAGCATCTCCTTGTTCCTGAGTCTTCATGTGTTCCTGCGCCCTTCTTAGGTAGTACCTCCCAGGACTGATCTCTGGTACTGACCTCTGCCTGCCTGCCTGACCATTCTCTTGTCTGCTGCCTGGAACTGACCTCTGCCTGCCTGACCATTCTCTTTGTCTGACACCTGGAACTGACCCTTGCTTGCCTTGACTATGCTCGGACTGACCTTGGTATTGACCTCTGCTTTGGCTGACCACTCCTGGACTGATACTCTGGCTCTAACCCTTGGGCTTCACTCAGACACTCTCTTCTGGCCTACTGTGATTACCAGACCAACCTGCTTGGAATCTACCCGCGGCTTTCACCTGACTAGATCCGCAGTCGCTGCCTGTCTCGCCCGGAGAACTTTCCTGAACTGCTACCTCCCTGAGGTCTCCGGAGCTTCCAGTTCGGGTCTAGTCTATCCTCTTTGCATCAGCCGTGCATCCTTGCTCGTGGTGGGCACACCTCTCCGCTACCTCTCCAGGAGATCACCTGAGGCTCACCTAAGTCCAGGCGGTCCGGGTACCCAAGGGCTCAACCTGTGGAAACCCCGGACTGTTATTGGTGAAGCTCCAGCTAGCCTCTGTCTCCTCGTGTGCTCCGTCTCCTGGTGGCAGGTGCTCTCTGGGTCCAACCAGAGGGCCGTACCAATCCTGCACCAGGCCAAGGGTCCACCTCCAGCTCAAGATTACCTTCTCAATGTGAAACCGTAAGTACCGTACCTTCAGTGTCCCAGAACCATAAACCATTTCCCTACAAGGGGAATAGGTTCTATCTAAAAAAAAAAAAAAAAAGGGGGGGGGGGGAAGCCAGTCAGATCCAACTTCTTCTATACACATCTCCTTGTCAGAAAACACTTACGATGGTGTCACTGGGCACCAGACTTCTTTAACTGAGTCAGTGAGACTGGATCTGTTCTTTGGACATTCAAAAACATATGTTTCTTTCATATACACACTACTACTATTTGGTGTCACTTTGGCACCTGAATAGTTAAGAAGTTAACCAGTAGTAACTGTACAATTACTCCGAAGCGTCACCTATTTCTCTATGCCTGGACAACTATCTTTTAAAAGCTAGTCCAGACATGTGCCTTTAACTTACTAGAGTTCTCTTATAAGGATACTGTGCTCAGGGGAATTTCTAATTATTTATCCGAAATCCCTCCCTGCAACGTATTCTCATCTCCTCTTTGGGAGCTGGTATACACCTTACAATAGCTAAGGATTCTCCTGAATAATTGTGCAGTCCCACTGTCCATCCTCTCCAGCTACTCGCAATCGAACAGCAGCCTCTGTTCACCTATTGCTGTAGGTCAAACGTATAAACTCAACAATTCATGTCATCACACTGGCACAAACAGCCAGAAGCTTGACATATTGGGCTTTCAGTCTCAGTGTCGTCATTTGTGGACACAAGGCCGATCTAATTGCAGGTCTAACCTTCAGGCATATAGCACTAGGAAGACCTACACTATGGAATCTCCCTCCTATGTTGGAGTGCCCAGATCACAACTTTTCAAACTCCATACTTATATATGGCCCTTAGTGCCCTATAAAGTCTGTTCCTGGAGTTTCGGATGAGTCTGTACGTTCTCTAGGCTTTCAAGAGGCGCCTCTCCAACCAAGTAGTCCATTCGTGGACCACCAGGTTGCATGTTAATGCTCGAACACATGGTAGTTCAACCTCTTACCACCTCTGCCATAAAAGACAGAGGTTTTACCCTAGTCCATACAGTACTCCATTGTGCTTCGCGCGTATGGAATGTATTAACATCCGACTCAGCTGACAATTCCAGCCCATTGCATGGTGTTTGGATTCCCTGTTGTGAGCAGAACCATCCATCAACAAACTTGATCAACCATCCATTCTTGCGTCCCATATGAACCACAAGATGGATGCTTCTGCTCCCAACTCACAACCAGAAGAGCATCATCCATGAATGCCTTAGCTCTTCCTCGTAATGCAGGTCTGCTATACATGTACCCTTAGCTACCACTTATAGCAAGACTCCAATGAAACTGAAACATGACAAAGGCTCCATGATACTCATGGCCCCTTCAGACGGTGCCATGTCTGCTTCCATCTTTCTGGTACCATTCTTCCAGTCATTGTAGTTTCACAGGCACCTTCCACGCGGAATCCTTGCCTCTCTATATGGAAGGGGTCCATATGGTGGTGTCCATGGAAAGGCTTTACCCCATTCTTGTCCACATTGCACTTTGTGCACTTATAAGACAGTTCTTCAGCTTTGGTCTCCAAGCCTTCCTCTGCCCAAAGTTACACCAGGGATGTTCCGTATCGGCTCAATCCCTGGTGAGTTGGTTCATGACAAGCTTATTTTCACCTTAAGCTTTCTTCAACCATCAGTCATGGCATACCACAGCACTGTAGTCCTTGCACTACGATCCTGTGAGTTTAGATATCTTATTACAAGTTTCCTAGTAACCAAAACAACTACTCACACTGCTGATATACTAACGTCCCTCGTGGCATACTCGCCATGATCTGATTATTCTCCACATTCACCTACATACCTTTTTCAGATGGTTACTGATTTAGTGCTCTTTCAGTCCGTGCACTTCAAGGGTCTTACACTCACTCCAGTGCTCAACCTTTACACATCTTGGACTGTAACATACAACTTGCATTTATATACAAGATCTGCAGTCCACATGACATCCAACCGACTCTGGTTTTCTTTACTAAAACTAACCTCAAGTCACGATGGATAGAACAACCTTCTTTGCTTGCTTCAACAAATGCATTGCATTCTGCCATCAGCAAGCGACCCTTCCACTTCTGGAATAAGTGAAAGCTTTTTGACAAGACCATAGCAATGTCAGTAACATTCAACTGTTTAATACTGACTGCCAACACCTATGACACTGCGACATGAAGTTATCTCCACTCTTTCGCAGTACGCTAGTACCTAGACAAAGCCGAATGACACCATTCTGGTTTTACACTGTGTGTACTAAGACATTCTTCCATTTGTGAAACCCAACTCGTCCTACCACGACCCGTTGTGAATTTCAGGCTGATTCATTGTTGCCAGCAGCACCCCAGTTGTTGTGCCTGTTGCACATGTTCGGTGCTGCTTGGCCTCATACATATGACTCAGCTTGTAGCTTGCTATTCACCCATATGTGAGGACCACCATCCTGCTGGTCCTGGGAGAAAGCAGAGTTGCTTACCTGTAACAGGTGTTCTCCCAGGACAGCAGAATGTTAGTCCTCACGAAACCCGCCTGCCACCCTACGGAGTTGGGGGTCACTTACGTTTTATTATTTTATTTTTCGCTCGTACTTTTGCTACAAATGAGACTGAGGGGGGGGGGGGGGGGGGAACCCTGGTGGCTACAGGGTTAGTGGCCTGCTGGGCATGCTCAGTGTGCCAGTCAAAGTTCTAGAAACTTTGACAAAAGTGTTCCATGACAGGGCTCCATCTGATGATGTCACCCATATGTGAGGACTAACATCCTACTGTCCTGGGAGAACACTTGTTAAAGGTAAGCATCTCTGCTTTACATAGGCAGTGATATTTCACTTTCACCCTGATCATGTGACGCTGTGGCCCTTATATTGTTAATATAGTTTTATTTTGTGATTGTTGTTTTATTTGTTATTGTATTTGAGTTTCTTGAACAGTTCAGGTTCCTCTTCTGTTTGAGATGTTTTATGTTTAATATTTTAACATATATCTTTTTTATGTTTATTTTATATATGTTTTATGTAATCCACCCTGCACTGTGGGTAGGTGCAGAATATATATTATTTTAAATAAATAAATGGTAAAGAACCAGCAGTAACGGTGCTTATGTTGTCAAATCTGTGTTTTTTAAAAATTTCATATTAAATCTTATAGAAAATCAGCCTAACATGAGAGCTTCTAGTAGGATTTTTTGCTTTTGAATTTTATTTTTACTTGTTGCGCTCGGAGGTGGACCCTTGTCCTGGAGCAGTAGAGAACGGCTCCCTGGTAGGGACCAGGAAGCGCCTGCCCCCAGGGGGCGGAGCACTGGAGGAGACAGAGGCCAGGATAAGCTTCACCACTGCAAGCCTGCGGTCCCCCTGGGTGGAGCCCATAGGGACCCGGACTGCTTGGACTTAGGTGGGCCTCGCAGGGTCTCCTGGAGAGGTGGTAGACAGGCGTGCCCAAGGACAACAAGGGAGCACGGTCGGACTTGAGACTGAGGTTCAGATGGAGCAAAGAAGACCAGAACAGCGTAGGCGATGACAAGGCAAGGGATAGAGCCAGACTCAGGAGACGTGGTCAATCAGGCAGGGGTCAGAATCCGAGGATCAGTCCGAGGAGTAGTCAGGCAAGGTAGAGGTCAGGTTCCGGAGGTCAAATGAGGTCACAAGGCAGGCAGAGGTCAGGATGCAGGCAGCAGACAGGAAGGTCGAGGAACAGGCCGAGGTCAGTACCAGAGAGACAGTCCGAGGGTACTACCTGGGGAGACAGACAGACGCAGGAACAGGAGGACGCTGGAACATTAGGATGCAGGAACAAGGCTGGAACAGTAGGATCCTGGAACAAGACTGGAACAAGGCTTAGAACGCAGAGACAATCTTAGCACAATGCCGACCCGATTGCCAAGGCAAGGAAGTTCAGGCGGGGACTTCCTTATATCGTTCCATCAATCAGGGCGCGCCGCAGAGCTAGGGCCCACCCCTGGCCCTACAAGAGGCTGGGTGGTCCGCGCGCATGTAGGGGCGTGGCCAATGCCACTGGAGATGCCAAATTCCAGCGTGAGGCCTGGTGCGCATTGTAAGGCCCGGCAACTGCCGCCGCAGGACGCTGAGGCCTGGAGGTGCATGCGGCTGCCGCTGGGGAGGCCGACCCGAGACCTGCAGGGACGCCAGAGAGGTGAGCAGGCCCATGCGCGGCGCGGATGGGGTGCGCAACATTACTCTCATGCCAGTGAGTCAGCAGTGAAAAATTTGAGAGACTTGTGATTCAAGATATTGGCAAGATTGAGTAGGAGCAAGAAAGTGATGGTACAAGATTTGTAACCATTCTGGTTGGCTTCCCTATTATATACTGAGACACGTTAAATTAGTATTCCTCAAAATGAAGCTTTGGTGATGGAGAAGGTTCTGACTTACAAGATACTTTGGGTAAATCTTGCCATGTACTTTATGATGCATGTGCCACAGATAACTTTAGCAAAAATTTTGGGGACCCTCATACTCCTGTGGATCCTCCATAAACCATTGGGGAAACCTTACTCTCCCTTCTTTTGCCCTCCTGGTATCCGAGAAGCAGGATATCGTATGTCAACCTCTGGACTAGGAACAGCATAATGATGGAGTCTGAGTTGGTCTAAAAAACATTTTAAAAAAAACAATCCACTCACTAATGGATGGAGTCCAAGAAGTCAAAGTAGCATTCCAAGAGTAATACTCATTCTAACTTTGACAGTACATAGCATCATCAACAATGTGTGCTGACCCTACTCTTCTAACACAGAAAGATAATAGGCAAAATATGCCTGATGTGCTGGAGCTGATAGGAAGATCCATCAGCAGGAGGAGAACAGGGCTTCGTATTGTAGAGGACAGTATCCTATGTGTATGATATCTGTTTTGTAGAAGATGGCAGGATGTTAGCAGAAGTATGATATATGAGGCCAGAACCTCCTCTATTTTGGCATGACTGCTGGGGATGCAGGTTAGGTGATGCATTGATGAAGGCTTTGTGTGTGACAGGTCATGCTTCAGTGAGAGCGCTCCTAGCCTTGCTGCCCTAAGCTATATGTGTTCAAGGTTCTGAGGCAATGAAAGCAGTGTAGGAGTTAAGGATTGCATGATATGTGTAAGGTCAAGATGTACTTGGCCAGGAGCTTGTAAATGCTTTTTTTCCCATGGACGGGACAGTCCTGAGTTAAGAGTGGAGAAAAAAATAATGTGCAGATGGGGAAAAGGTGTACTTTGAGACATATTGGTCTTCCATACCAATAGTTCCTCATGTATTGCTTCTTGCTAAGTCATTTGTGGGTTACTGGGCTTTTTTTATTTCACTGTAAAAAGTTGATTAAGTGTTACAGAGAGTATGCAAACAAGACCAGTTAGCGACCCAAGTGTGGGCAGGCATTTTTGGCTTCTTGCTGTAAATTTGCACTGACATGATGGCTCCATATATTTGCTCATTGTGATTTCTTCACCTTTTTCAGACATGACACTTGAGCGATTTGGCATGGCTGAAAAGGCACATTGAGGGCCATTCATGCTGTAATTAACTTAATAAATCATTCTGCACTCTAGTTTCCTCAGTCTCAAATCTCATTTCATATGTTCATTAGTTGTCCATTCACTGCTGATAGGCTGCCTGCACAGCCTTTGCTAATTCTCCGAATCCCATGTTCACTATTTGCCCAACTTTCCCAAATACATTTTTTCCCCAATCATCTTTTCAGTTCTTAAGAATTAAGAGTACTTAGGATCTTGAAGGTGACTAGTAAGAATACGCTGATTTTATGTAGTACATAGAGTAACTTTAGATATAGCTTGGTAAGGCAGGCACGTATGTCTGCGGACAGAGAGTTCAGCACATTATAGGATAGCTGCAACTCTAATGAGCATTTCCCCTGTGGACCCTGCTGGCTTAAGAAAAGAATAAAAGCTATGCAGCAGATGGGAGAGTATATCACATAAAATATTTTCCCATTCTGCATCCACCTTTACAGGATTATGTGCCCTTGCAAATGTATGCATATAGTGCCAAAAAGGATATGTTTCTGTAAACATAGAAATACAGTTAGAAGAAATATAATAGCAGGTAGTTGTTTCTTCGTGCGCTATAGAAATAGTAGATGTCTTCCCATGTTGTCTTAGGACAACATGGGAAGACAACAGTCCTGCAAAAGGAGTAGTGGTGAATTATGTATTTAAACACTTTAGCAAACTGGATTAAATGAGGGTTTGGGGTTAGCAATATACAGAAAATTTGCATACCAGATGCAAAGGCAATTTAAAGTACTGTTCTCAGTTGACAGGTAGATATAATATAGCCCATTATGCATGGGGGACAGCATCCAGTGGTGTTGTCACAGACTATGCTGAGTCTTTACTTAGGAGTTCCCATGCACACACATTACCTCGTGAGCCCCTCAGTCTATCTTTGTCCAAGCTATTACACAGACATGTTCCAGTCTCGCTCTTAAAATTTTTTCCAATTTTTTGGCTTTCTGCTTTCTTGCTGCCTCGGTACTTTTTTGCTGCTGTCTCGGCAGCCCCTCAAACAAAACCTTTCAATTCTAACACAAAAAGAAAGAGAAAAATGAAAGAGGAATATGGAAAAATCCAAGGCCAAAAAGACTGTGCTCAGCAGCTTCAAGGCCTTTATCTGTGAGCACTGGATGTCCATCACAAATACCCATGCCATCTGCTGTTGCTGACTGGGCCTGGACCATGACTCCTCCAACTGTTACAGCAGTGGTCAGATATCCTCTAGAACAGCGGTTCTCATCTGGTGTGTCGCGATACACCAGTGTGTTGCCAAGAACCCTCAGGTGTGTCACCACACTTCTTGGTCCCCCGCTGACCCAGCTGCTCCCCCTACCCAAGCAAAATAGGTCCTCCGCTCGGGCTTAAAATGCTGATAGCCTGGGTGGAATGCGGCAGGAGAGCTTGGAGTCAGCGGCACCGGCGTGTTCTCTTCTTCCTGCGCCCCAGAAGAGAGTGAGCAGCAGGTGCGTGCGCGGGAAGAAGAGACCATTCTAGTGTGGGCAGCATTGGCCCGAAGAAAAGAAGAGAGGCATGGCCTGAAGGATGAGCAGCGCAGCTCGGAGTAAAATGAGGAACAATGTCAACCCTTGCGGCCATTGGGACTCCTTTCTCCACGAGGGCTGAAAATGAAGGAGGTTGCTGCTGCCTTTAGAGTTGGGAGGAGGATGCAGCTGCCGCTAGTTCGGGGAGGAGGGGGAGAGTGAGTGAATGAGCAAGAATGTGTGTTTGAGATCCTGTGTGTGTGTGAGATAGCATGTATATGAATGATTGAGAGCGTGTATATGTGAAAGAGAGTATGTGTGTGATTGAGAGCTGGTTTAGGTGAGAGAGCATGTAGTATGTGATTGAGAGCCTGTGTGTAAATGAGAGAAAGAGAGAGCATGTGAGTCTGTGTGTGATTGAGAGCCGGTTTAGGTGAGGGAGCATGTGAGTATGTGATTGAGAGCCTGTGTGTAAATGAGAGAAAGAGAGAACATGTGTGTCTGTGTGTGATTGAGAGCTGGTTTAGGTGAGGGAGCATGTGAGTATGTGATTGAGAGCCTGTGTGTAAATGAGAGAAAGAGATAGAGCATGTTTGTAAGCATGTGAATGAGAGTCTGTGTGTGATTGAAAGCCTGTGTATGTAAGCATGAAAGGATAGACAGCATTTGTGTAAATGTGTAATTAAGAGCCTATATAAGTGAGAGAGAAAAAGCATGTGTATATGTGAGCGATTGAGAGCCAGTGTGAGAGAGAGAGAAGAGAAATTTGTAAGCAAACCATCCCTCCTCCTGCTAATTCAAAACAATCTCAGGGCACCTGGATATCAAACGTTCCCAGGTATACAGAGCAAAAAAATGTTTGTATCCATATTATTTTTCATTACTGGGTCTTTGTGTCTGCTATTTTGATTGGCGGTGAGGGGGCACAAGGTAGATGCTGGTTCCCCTGGCAGTCGATCTCCTGGTCAGTGGCAGGCTCCTTTGCTTTGCCCGCCATTGGGAAGCGATCACTTCGGATCACTGGGTCCTCTCCATTGTCCGCCAGGGCTACCACCTGAATTTCAGCAGGCTTCTAGAAACCGTTTCCCCATGTCCATCTTGGGGTTCGTCCGCCCATCAGGTCATCCTTTAATTGTAACTTTCCATCCTTCTATTAGTGGGTGCAGTAGAGCCAGTTCCCCACAAACAGCGGGACCATAGCTTCTACTCAAGGTACTTCCTCATCCCGAAGAGGAACGGGGGCTTGCGCTCCATTCTCGACCTAAGGGCGTTAAACAGCTTTCTCGTAAGAGAAAAGTTCAAAATGGTCTCTCTGAGCATGCTGATCCTGCTCCTCCAAAGAGGAGACTGGCTTTTCTCCCTTGACTTAAAGGAGGCTTACGCCCATATTGCAATTGTCCTCAACCACAGGAAGTACTTCCACTTGCTGGTGGGGACGGCACATTTTCAGTACAGTGCTACCCTTTTGGCTGGCATCAGCCCCACGTGTCTTCACCAGGTGTCGCTCGGTCCATGTCTTTCCATACATGGACAATTGGCTAATCCAGAGCAACACCCGCTCCAGAGCTTTGCAAGTGCTAGGCCTAACTGTTCAGACCCTGCAGACATTGGGGTTTGTCATCAACTTCCCCAAGTTGTATCTCTGTCCATCTCCACAGCTAGACCTCATAGGTGCCAGGTTGGACACTGTACAGGCAAAGGCTTTCCTGCCCAAGGTCCGGGCGGTCACCCTCTCCTCATTGGCCACCATCGTTCGCAACAGCAAGAGGATGCTGGCCCTCCTATTGCTCCACCTGCTGGGCCACATGGCGGCCTCTGTCCACGTTAACCCCTTTGCCCGCCTCCATATGAGGAACCCTCAGTGGGCCTTGCGGTCCCAGTGGTGGCAGGCATCCCAGGATCTGGAGGCTCCAGTCACGGACCGCCTCAGTCTCTCCCTGACTTGGTGGGAAGCCCTCCCCAACTTGGAAACCAGGCTCCTATTTCAGCCCTAGATGATCCTCACCACCGATGCCTCACCTCAGGGGTGGGTGGCCCACATGGACGGCCTGCATACTCAGGGCCTCTGGACTGCGGCCAAAGCTCGCTGCCAGATACATTTTCTGGAGCTTCGGATGATTCGGTACGCCTTGTGGGCCTTCCAGGACAGGCTGTCTTCCAAGATCATCCTCATCAGAATGGACAACCAGGTGGGATGTGGTACATCAACAAGCAGAGTGGCACAGGCTCATTCCTCCTCCTACCAGGAGGCAATGCAGGTCTGGGATTAGGCCCTTTCCAGAGGGATATATCTACGGGCAACCTAAAAACTCTGGTGGACCGCCTCAGTCGGTCCTTCCAGCCACACGAGTGGTCCCTGAACCCTGAGGTGGCAGCCGACTTGTTCCGCCGCTGGGGTATGCTGGACATGGACTTGTTCGCTTCCCCCCACAATCACAAGGTGAGCAGATTCTGCTCCCTGATTCCGGGGAAGGGCCATCCAGCCTGCGATGCCTTCTCCCTTCACTGGAGGTAGGGTCTCCTGTACATATAACCCTCCCCCCCCCCTATTCTGCTCCACTTGAGAACTCTGATGAAACTTCAAGAGGACGGGGGACTATGATCCTAGTGGCACCCTCCTGGCCAAGGCAGGTGTGGTTCCCTCTTTTCCAAGACCTGTCAGTGAGCACGTCTGTCCCATTGGGGACGGCTCCCGACCTCATATCACAGAACTAGGGCACTCTGCACCACCCGAACCTCCGGGCCCTGGCCCTCATGACAAGGATATTGAGCACCTGATCCTTCAGCCTTTGCAGCTCTCAGATGATATGTCCAGGGTCTTGACTGAGTCCCAAAAACCTTCCAGCTTGACATGGAAGAGTTTCTCTTGTTGGTGCGGTGGTCACATGCTGGTCCCTTTCTCCTGTCCGCTCCCCCAGCCTGCTGGATTACCTCTAGCATCTGTCCGAGTCTGGCCTGCATACCAGCTCGGTCTATATGCACCTCAGCACACAGTGCCTACCACCAGGGTGTTGCTGGTGCACCTATTTCGGTCCAGCCTCTTGGCGGATGCTTCATGCGGGGCCTCGTTCAACTAAAGTCCCCACTTCGACCTCCGGCTACCCCGTGGGATCTCAACATCGACCTGGCAAAGCTAATGCGGCATCCGTTCAAGCCTCTTAAGTCCTGTGACTGAAATTCCTCACCTGGAATGTCATGTTCCTGGTGACGATCACTTTCGCTCGCAGGGTCATTGAGATCCAGGCCCTAGTTATGTACGCTTCCTACACGAAGTTCTTCCATGATCATGTGGTGCTGCATACGCATCCTAAATTTCTTCCTAAGGTGGTGACTGCTTTCCACATCAACTAGTCCATCATCCTTCCCACCTTCTTTCCAAGGCCCTATTCCCCACCCGGGAGAACGTGCTCGTCACACCCTAGACTGCAAGCAGGCGCTCGCTTTCTATTTGGATTGTACAGCGGCCCATAGGCAGTCCACCCCAGCTCTTTGTGTCATTTGACCCTAGTAGACTGGGAGCAGCGGTGGGGAAGCAAACCTTGTCAAACTGGCTGTTATGACCGTCGGTCGCAGACAGCTGCGACCAAGTCACGTCATGTGCTGCTCAGCTGTCCTCTCCGGGCCTACTCGTGGCTGGGGATATGATAGAGGTGTTTAAAATTACAAAAGGTCTAGAATGGGTAAATGTGAATCAGTTAATTACTCTTTCAGATATAGAAGGAATAGGGGGCACTCCATGACATTAGCAAATAGCACATTTAAAACTCTGGAATTTGTAGCCAGGGATGTGGTTAGTGTAGCTGGATTTAAAAAAGGTTTGGATAAGTTCTGCTATTAATCAAGTTGAAAATAGCCACTGCTATTACTAAGATCAGTAGCATGGGATGTATTTAGTTTTTGTGTACTTGCCAGGTACTTGTAGTCTGGATTGGCCACTGTTGGAAGCAGGTTGCTGGGCTTGATGGACCCTTGGTCTGACCCAGTTTGGCATGTTCTTTTGTTCTTATGCTGTACGTCACCAGTTACCCCGCCACTTGATACTGATGGATTCTGCATTGAAAGATGCTAAGCACACTTGTGATTACTCCAACACACCTCGGAAGGGCCAAAAGGTGTTAGACCCAGTTGGAAAAAAGGTTTTCCAGGGGTTCATGCTAAGTGCCAAGATCATGGCTCAACAACTCTATGTGGTGCAAGATCTGCACAAATGCGTACAAAAGCTAATGCCTCTGATGGATTTGACAGACCAAGAGCAGGCAGACTTCTTCCAAGCAGGGAAAGAGTGTTAGAAGCATCCCATGTGTTTCATTTATGAAGATTTGGATACTATGGCCAGAGCAGTGGCCACTTCTATAGGAGTCCAATGGCTTGTGTGGCTGCAAGCGAGTGGCTTCCAAGAAGATGTGCATAATGTCTTGCAGATATGCCCTGTACAGGGCACAATTTATTTGATGGCAAAGTTCAAGAGACAGTCTACATTAGTCTATCTTACAATTGCTATCAGCTGGGACTGAAAACCACCCAGTCCCTGCCCGATTAACAGTATTTTTCTTTAAAGCGTCCAGGCTTTCAAAGACACTGTTCAGCATCATTAAACTCCTCCCATTCTTCAGCAGCAGCAGCTGCCCACCCAAGGTTGATAGAGGAAAAGGCATCAGCCAAAGCAGAATATGCAGCCTAATCTCCAATAAGGGAAGGAGTTCAGTTCTTTCTTCCAGATTGGCTCTGTATTACCAAGGGTTGGTGAGTTCTGAAAATTGTGTATGGCTACTCTATTCTTCTCTCACACTCCTCGGACCCAGTGGGCTTTAGTCTTTGGGTTTGACCCATCTCAATCTGCTCAACTGCAACTGGAAGTGGAATTGCTCCTTAGCAGTAGGCGGTCAAACTTTTCCCTCCTTAGGAATGTGGCAAGAGATTGCATTCCAGGTATTTCTGGATCCTCAAGAAGACACGGGGATTAAAACCTATAGTGAATTTGGGGAGACTGAACAAGTTATTGATATGGGAGAGATGTTAGATGAACTTCCAGATGATTCTCCATTTCATTCAACTGAGGGATTGGATGTTTGGTCTCGATCTAAAAGATGCTTATGCACACATCACTATTCACCCCGTCCATCAGAAATCCCTCAGGTTTATGGTGATGGATGCACACTACCAATACAAGGTGTTCCTCTTTGGCTTCTCCATAGCCCAAAGATATTCACAAAATGCCTTGTGGTAGTGGCTGCACAGCTCCATTGCTAGGGAGCCTACATGTTCCCATACTTTGATGATTGGCTGGTGATAGATCCATCCCACTCAGGAGTTCTAGAGGAAATCACATGGCTTCTCCAGTCCCTGGGTTTCCTGATCAACTTTGCTAAATCAAACCTGGTTCTGACTCAGAATCCAGTTCTTAGGAGCCTGGATTGACTTGCTTCAGGAGAAAGCATTTGTCCCTTTCAAAAGAACAGCATTGCTGAGAGGCCTGGTAAGTTCTCTTCATGAAGACTGAGCATCAGCAAGGTTGGTACTAATCCTCCTCAGACAAATGGCTGTTGCAATGCATGTGATTCCTCTGACTCATCTATATGTGCAGGGCCTTCAAAGCCAATGCGGTCAGGTCTATCAGACTTTATCCACAAAATATCAGTGATTAGGGCATCTATTCTATAAAAAATAAATCCAGAAGTTTTAAAAATGGGCCTCTTGTTGCACCACATCAATGTAACTATCTA
Source organism: Rhinatrema bivittatum (assembly GCF_901001135.1). NCBI lineage: Eukaryota > Metazoa > Chordata > Amphibia > Gymnophiona > Rhinatrematidae > Rhinatrema > Rhinatrema bivittatum. Next base: position 93,975,059 of record NC_042615.1, read on the forward strand.
CTGTGTCTCTACTAAAGGGTGAAATGCACATTCTGGTGCTGCTTGAACCTAAAGATCGTGTTCCCTGGCACAGAATCACTTGGAAATCAACCACCTGGAGCTGTGAGCCAGGGGTTTTTTTGAGAAAGAGAAACAATGTGCCTATGTTCTACATAAACAAGCAGGGAGGTATGGGCTCTTATGCCCTGTGCCTGGACTCCTTCCAAAGCTAATCAAAGGCAGTGCATCACAATGCCCATCTCCAGGTGACCTAATTTCTGGGAATTCAGAAGATGTTGACAGACCAACTTAGCAAAGTATTTCTACCATGAGTGGTCCCTGGATCAAGATATGCAGACGACTTGCTCAGTCCTTGGGGAAAACCAGTGATCGATTTGTTCACCTCAGAAGACAACATATAAGTTGAGAAGCTTTCTGCATGCATCTGAGCAGCTACAGATCAGCTCCTAACCTTTGTGCTAGATTGGAGTCTGTATTCTTTGTGTACCAAATGATTTCTCTTATTGCCAGAACAATGCAGAAGGTCCTTCAAGACAAGGTGAGGAGAATCCTAGTAGCATCATCCTTGCCATGACAAATGTGTTGGCTCACAGATTTCATCGATTCTCATCACACAGGAGGAATGTAGGCTTTGCCATCCGAACCTGCCATCGTTGACACTCATGGCTTGGATGTTAAACATGCTATAGACTCCTCTTTGCTCTTTCCCAAAGAGGTGGAGCATGTTCTGGTTTTAAATGGAAGAGGTTCTGGTTTTAAATGGAAGAGGTTTTAAATGGTTTTAAATGGAAGAGGTTTTCAACATGGTATAGGACCATTCAGCTGAATCCTTTCTCACATGGCCCTCGGGACTTGTTTCAGTATCTGTTCTGCGTTGTTCTCGGGCCTTCAGCACCTCTTCAGTCACAGTTTACCTCTGTGCCAATACGGTGTATCACCTGCAGGTGGAAAGGGCTCCGATCCCTCTCTACACCTTGGTATTAAGAATTGCGAAAGGACTATGGTATTCCAAACCTCTGGTCAGTAAACCTGCACTGCCTAGAGACCTCAATGTAGTCTTTGTTGAATTCATGAAACCTCCTTTTTAACCTCTCAAGTTAGTGGAGATTCTTACTTGGAAAGTGTTTCTCATTGCCATTACTTCAGCACCAAGAGTAAGTGAACTACAGACTCTGATTTTATATTCATTATTCCTTTAGTTTTTTCATAATAAGATGGTTTAAGTTGAATAAAATTTGATATACCGCAGTTACTTAATTATTTATTTTATTTATTTATTTATTCTTTTTTATTTTTATATTCCGCTTTTCGACACTTCAAAGTGGATTACATTCAGGTACTGTAGTTATACACTATATCACAGTGGTTAACATAATATCATCAAACAGAATAGAACATACTAAAATAAGATCAGACAATTAAAATCATCAAAATAAAAACTAAATAAAAATTGTAAATAAACGCCACATAACTATTCAGATTATTTATTTACTGCTCCCATCACAGCCATTTCAATTCTAAGCCGTCTTCTCAATAAAGGGATCAACCTATTTCGAAAATACTTGATGAAAAAGTCATGTACCCTGCATTCCTTCCGTAAGCGGTGTCTGTATTCCACACTAATTAAGGTATTGTGCTAACTACATTCTTTCTAAGACAATCAAATAACGAATTGTTCACTCCAAGGTCTGCAAGAGAGCCCTGTCCATATTACCTAGAAAGGACTTGTCCTCACTGTCAAACTTCTCAACTGTTCGTGTCCTTTGATCCCAATAGGTGGGGAATGGCAGATCCAAATGAACCCTTTCCAATTGGCTAGCAGACTGTATTGCACATTATGTGCTAGCTCACTCACAGATTACAGACCCTGTCCAGGCTCAAGCGTCCATGGCTCATCTCAGCACCACTTCTGTTGAAAATATATGCAGATCTGCTACTTAGATGCCCCATTACTGTCTTGACAGCATGTCCCAAGGAGACATCTTTGGACAAGCAGTTATGCACAGTCTATTCATCCAGTAGTCCATCCTCCACCTGGTGGGACTCCGTTGTCTTAAGTAAGTGCTTCTGCTGTACAGTCCTCAGCTTGGGGACTATCCATGTGTAATGGCTAATTCAGGGATGGACAGTTTTGGTCTTTGAGGACCACCAACCAGTTAGGTTTTCAGAATATATCTAATGAGTTTGCATATAGACAAATTTGCATATAATTGAGGCAGTGTGCATGCAAATTTGTCTCTTGCATTTTCATTAGGGATACCCTAAATATCTGACTGGTCGGAGCCCTCGAGGACTGGAATTGCCCACCTCTGGGTTAATTCATGCTTGTTTGTCCATGGAGAAAGCAGATTTGCTTACCTGAAAATACTGTTTTATTATTATGTTACTGGAGGTGGAAAGAGGTATGGTAGGAAGTGTTTTGGGATAGAAGTATTAAAGGTGTTATGTTTGGTGGGATGAGGGATAGGTAGAGCTGTTAGGGGTTGTTGTAAGGTGGGGATGTGTTAGATTGGAAAGAGGTGTATTGAAGATGGGGATAAGTGTATTAGGGGTGAGAAGGGTTGATTGGTGGGGGAGATGTGTTGGAGGTGGAAAGGAGTTTTTGGTGCCAGGGAAATGTCTTTGGGAGTTGCAAAGTATAGGTGTGGGTGGAAAGGGGTATCCGAATTTGAGAATGGATGAGTGGGAAAGGAAGAAAGTCTGCACACCCTCCACTTACTCCCCAATCTCTTGCAGTTCTCTGAGTGAGCAGAATTTTAAAGATTGCCATGTATGTTAATTCTTTGCACTTGTCACCTCTTCCCTTTAACCTGTATTACTTTTTAGAACAAAGTGGCGCGAGATCCTTAATTGATGTAAAAATGTTTCTTGTAATTATACCTCTCCAGAATGGAAATGGATATTGTAACCCCAGTTTGTAAATGTATCATTTATTTTTGTCATTTTCCTGGAATGTTGGTGATATACAATGTCCTCATAAGGCCTCCTCTATTTTTTTAAATAAATTAGGATTCTAGTATCCCTATTGTACCTGCGGAAAACTGGATTACTTTATAGGTTGTGATAACATGAAAATGATGAGGCGTGCTGTAATGAAAGATGAGGGGGAGGGGGACGACAAAATGGCTGCATGATTCCCTGAGCTCCTGCTTTGTGGTTGTAAATTTGCTTCCTCTTGCAAGTTATGCCTTCTAAAAGGAAAGGTTGAGTTTGGGTATACCCCTCTGAGACCCAGCTTACCTCTGCTTAGCATTCCATTCTGGGATTTGTGACTTTGGTTCCTGCTTGGGCGGGGTCGGGCCCCGGTGTGGCGATTGCTGAGGGAGCGTCTTCCGCTGCTGGGGGATGAAGCTTCCCTGAGCTCCTTGGATGAGAGTCCACCGCCGGCACAGTGTGCTCTCAAACAGCCGGGCACCGCGGAGTCGCAGCCCAATGAGGCAGTTGCTGAAGCTGCGTCGGAGGGAGCCCTGGTTGCTGCTTAGGCTAGCTTGTCGGGATCAGCAGTGTCTGGTGAGTGCATTGAGACTGCACTCAGGACAAACCTTTGCTATCAGGAAGCTTGGGAAAATAAGTTCCATACTTCAGTTCCCTCTGCTGATTTCATCGCTATCTCAAAGCCGAATGTGGTGACGCCTGACGCTCTGAGGGAGATTAGGTACAAGCTTGGGTCTGCTTTTATTGAAAGCTCTGTAAAAGTTGAATTTGATCTCTTTGAGGCCGGAGTCTTTAGAATCTGGCCAAGCTTCTAAATTTCAGGATTTATCCACTAAAGTCTCAGAGCTGGAAGATAAATGTAAAGCTGTATAGGCAGTTAACTCTAATTATTCAAGAGCGTGGGATCCTTAATAGGAGACCTGAGTATGTGGAAAACTTTCAAAGATGTTTTAATTGTAGGATCCTTAATTTTCCACGAGTGGTGAGCAAACTGCCTAAAATGACACTAAGAAGATATTTGGTGGAGTCCTTATATACCCATCGGAGAATATCCCAGGATTTAATAAAGTTTATTTCTTTCCCTTTCGGCAGAGAGTTACAATTTATCTGACTTTCTGGAGTCATCTACCTTTGAAGACTCCAGAAGATTAACTCTTTTGGTTTCTTTATTTTCTAATTATGATCTCAGTTACATCATGAAGTGTTATTTAAAAAAATTAAAACACTCAATTTATGGGCCAGACAATCAGAATTTTTCCTGATCTTGCAAGAGTGACCCAGGAGAAAAAGAAGGATTTCCTGGCTTTGCGCCAGGAGGTTCGTGCTGTGGGTCCTACCTTTCTTCTGAGGTACCCTTGCAAATATTTTATTAAATTTTAGAATGAGTCTTACTTGTTGTTTCTTCCAGAACAGGTGAACACTTTTGTGGATTCCAAGAAGTTGTTGCTATCCTCGTCGCTTCGTCATAGTTTCTAGGGCCGACACTAATATTATAGCAGGTTTTTAATGCTAATGCCATTTCTTTTTCTTTTTCCTTATTTTAGTTCCTTTGAGCTTTGTTTTCCCCCTAAGCTTGCAGTGTAGTTTAGTGAGATTATATAGTGATGGTGTAACTGGTGGTTGACATTCATTATTTAATGTTTCTCTCAAAGTTTCTAATCAAGGTTTTGTTTTGCTTTGTAAATATGTTATAATCTGCTAAGTAAAAAGAAAAAAAAAAGTTTGTTTTTGAGACATTTGTTTGTGTTAATTGTTTGGGATATTCCCTTGTCTCTTGAACTTCTCTTGGCAGGAATGAATGCTGGTGAATGCCAGGAAGTACTGAGCCCTAAATGCTGTACATGAGGGTCAGCGTACACTGGAATCTTCTGCAGTCTGTGCAGGAAGAAGGAGAGAATTTTTTTATTAGGATTGGATTGAAGTTTTACAGTCCTGCAGTCATAGACTTGTGTTTGGGATTTATTGAGAACTGCAGTGCAGAGAGATTAAAACTAGAGAAAGTGACAGCCCACTGCTGTGTGAAATGTTGCTGGGACCTTGCATTGTAGTGAGCAATTCAGTAGTCCTTGGAAGGACTGATTCTGATTGATAGAATTGTCTGGGAATGGCTCATGGCCTTGATTCTTGCTGAATAAGATTCTGGGCTGTGATAGTATCTGATTAATACGGCTTTTTTTTAAAACATGTGACCAGTTTGCCTGTAGTCTTGACTTTTAAACTTTTTGAGCCATGGGTCCAGGAAGATCATTTTGAATCCCTCGCTGAGATGATTTCTAGATGTTAGTCTCTTCCGTCAGATCTCTCCTGTTTGATAAGAACATAAGAATATGTCATACTGGGCCAGACCAAGGCTCCATCAAGCCCATTATCTTGTTTCCAACAGTGGCCAATCCAAGTCGCAAGTACCCAAACACTAATTAAATCTCAAGCTATTATTGCTTATTAATTAATAGCAGTTTATGGATTTTTTTCTCAAGGAACTTATCCAAAGCTTTTTTAAACCCAGTTACACAAACTGCTATTTTTACTGCAGCTCTCAACATTGCTCTCTGCTTCAATGGTAAGAGATAACAGGGAATTGAACTCAGACTGCAATAAACAAGGGTCCTGACTTTTACAGTCTGACAACCTGATAAGTATGGGGGTGACCTGTATGGAGTGGCAGATACTACCATAAGCTTGCTTGGCAGATTGGATGGACCGTTTGGTCCTTTTTTGTCATCATTTCTATATTTCTAAGTTTCTGTGACCCTGTTTTGGATGAAAGATTTGCATGTAAAATGTATAGCTGATATATAATAGGATTAAGACAGTCCATCATCTGTTTCTTGATGTTTCTTCAATTTTCTATTTTCTGTTGCTCCTTCCTTCCATATCTTGTGGACTAATTATATGGCCTGTAACTAATGGTTTGATTTCTTTGTTTAAGGCAGTCCTAATTTAGTAGTTTGTAATAAGCTGCGTTTATTTTTTATTTCATTGAGATTCTTATTTTTTGCTTAACTTATTTTGGAAATTGCAAAATTAAAAACAAAAAAAGGAATATATTGGACTGAATACATTTCTTTGAAGGTAGGAGTAGGAACTATCTTGAAAAATGTAGGGTAGTTGATCACTGTAATTCCTGGATATATTAATATTGTTAACTCCTGTTAACAACAGAATGAACCTATGAAAGCATACAAATTTTGGTCTAATGTCCCTCCCAATGCAGCCTGTGGGGCGAAACACAGTATCTGTGTCGGGGGACATCAACTTTTATTGTACCACTTTATCAATCAGTCCCCTAGATTCGCGAAAAAAAAAAGAGACCTGGGGCGATAGTGGGCAGCCGGCCACATCGAGCTGGTGTGGCTGCACTGCACACGGGGGGGCGATAGTGGGCAGCCGGCCACATCGAGCTGATGTGGCTGCACTGCACACGGGGGGGCGATAGTGGGCAGCCGGCCACATCGAGTTGGTGTGGCTGCACTGCACACGGGGGGGCGATAGTGGGCAGCCGGCCACATCGAGCTGGTATGGCTGCACTGCACACAGGAAAAGGTGTAGTTATTTCCTGCGGTGGTGCCGGTGATAATGTGAAAAAATCACAGCGCTGCCGAGAAATAACTCTGCCCAAACCCCTCTCGTCCCCCTAATTTTAATAGTACCACCGCGATACCAGCACATCGCACAATAAAGAATGACCCTGTAAGATTGAAGAGTCTCTTTTGAATAAAGACATATAAAAATTATAAAGCTGTAAGGACTCCTCTTATTATCTCTGTAAGGACTACTCTTATTATCTCTATACTCTACTTCCTCATATGAACATATTGTAGAATTACAACTTAATTTTAAGTTTTTCTCTTTTTATATCTCTGTGTATCTTTGTGTGAGAGTGTGCGTACATAAACATATATAATTTCCTGGGCTTGTGTGTTGGTCGTGTTGCCAGTTGCACTCCAAAAACCATATTTGTATTGACATCTCAGAACATCCCTTTGATTTTGTTTCCTTCGGGTCTATTCTCAGTATCCTACCAAAAATATCACTTAATAACCAAACACGAAATGCAAGGAAAATGATTTTCCCCATGGACACAAGATGACAATTTTCTATGGGTTTCACTTGCATAAAATGGCCTTCTGAACATTGCCCAGCCCCTGTACGTAAAAGTACTCTCGCGTGTAACAGTGCACGTACTTTCAGGTGTTGAGAAAAAGGGCGTTCACAAGAACGGGGGAAGCCTGAATGCAGGTAAATGCAATTTTTCCTGTCATATTTTGGGGGCTCTTATGCTAGTGTACACAAATGTGTGTGTGTGTGTGTTTTATTGACCCTTGTTGCTTGTCAGAGGCAGAACTAAGATGTAAATGAAATGGTGAAGAGTGAATTTAGCATGGAATAAGCACAGAAAAGTCAAACTGGTTAAATTCTTTTTTTTTTTTTTTTTTTGAAGAGTTAGTTCATCCATTTTCTAGCTGTTGCTCCTTAGGTGTATAAAGTCATTAATTAGGATGATGAGGTGTTTCTCTGCTCTTAAGTGGGTGCAGGTGGCCTAGTGGTTAGAACAATAGACTGGGAGCCTGGAGACAGGTTCTTTTCTTGCTTCTGGTGCTGACATTTGTTGTGACCTTGGGCAACCAAGGTTACAGGCCAATCCAATAAATCAGCGCGGCAGACGGGTGCTCAGTGTTGAGCGCCCGCTTTCCTAACGCATGCCCAGCCACCTCTCCCGGGCATGCGATCGAATATTTAAATAAGGGATCGCACAGCCAAGGAGGCGCCAGGGGCAAATGTGCACCCCTTGCGTCTCCTCGGCAGTGGGCACCCTGGAGAGGTCGGCTGTCAACAGGTTAAGAAAATGGACACTCAGTTTTATGAGCATCCTTTTTCCTAACCTGACCACCGGCACACTTTTTTTTTCTTAATGTTTTTTCTTACATTTGGGCCTTTTTGTTCCTCTTACTTAATATCACCATGTTATAAGTCGGAGAAAGTAAAGAAAAGCAGTATTTTCTGCTTTTCTGTAATTTTTTTGAGCTGCTCAGAAATAAATGCCTGCTCTGGGAAGGTGTTAATTTCTGAGTGTAAAAATTTGCGGATTGGGTGCACAATTTTATTTTTTTTTTTGATCAGGGGAGAATAGCTAAAAGCATTAACAAGCATTTGCATGTGATGAGCACGATTAGTTTAGCTGGGGGGGGGGGGGTCGGATGTGCGTTTCCGACGCGCTAATCCCCTTACAGAATAAGGGGTTGTGGACATGCATCCAACCATGGGTTAAACAGTGCGCTCAGCTGAATTCACTGTATTGAATTGGCCTGATAAGTGTGTAAGCTATCTGGAAAAAGGACTCTACTATACCTGCATGGAATTTATTCCACATGTCTGAAATAATACTTAAAGTTGTGCTGTCGTTTCACCTTGTTTCTGGCCAACTGCCAACTTTTTAGGTGGAAAATAGTGAAGGGCATGAACTGTTAACCAGTCCTTTTCAGTTGTCATCTTAAAAGTAACAATAACATAATGTGATGAGTTAAAGTGCAGCATGTAGCAATAAAATCACAATTATTTGACAGTTCCTGAAGTCTGGGACACCTCCAGCTCTACCTTGCTAGCTGCTGTGCTGTTTTACTGTGGGGATATGTGCAAACCAAGAGATACCTTACAAAGACTAGCACCAGCCTAGTCTGCAGGGACTATAAGGCAGAGTTGCCTGCGGCGAATGGAAGTTCTCAAAAATCATATAAATGTGGCATCTCCTGGGGCTGTGCATGTCAAGGTCTCGGGGCTTGAAATGTCTTCAATTCAGCTAACGCACTGGAAGCATCCAGTTCACAAATTATCGGCTGCGGTAGCACCTGACAGTGACTGAGATTTGGCAAGTGCCACCCAGTACCACTGATGGTTTTTCAGCTGGTGCTGGATGATCCCGCTGGGCATCTCACTAAATTGCCAGGTGATATTTGCTCCTCTGCTTGAGTTAATAATGAGGACAATTAGAGGATTAAGCAGAATTGGGATCTAGTGCACAATGGTTTTAACTGTATATCATAAACAGTGTTGTGACAGAGAATTGTAGAGGCCATTGGACAGGTTGCACAGGTGTTGATTTCCTTTTATCATAAGAAACTTCATTGCATGTATTCAGTGTATTTTTATGGGCTATACTGACTTATTTGTAATTTTATGTGGAGAACAATGTTTCTTCTAATTTTGGGGGGGTCATGTGGTGGATGTATTGCACTACTGTTGTGTGCACAATGTTTACGAGCCAGAAGAGAGAGCTTTTTCCTCCCACCCTCTTATCCTGTTTGTAATTCTCCTTCTGCCTGTGTGAACTGTTTTTATTGTAGTTCAAACACCAGGGAGTAGGGCTTCATCTTCCTCCCTTGTTTTATCCATCTTTCTCTTCACAGCTTCCATCTCTCTCCCTTTCATGGCCATCTCACATCTTTTGCTCTCTTGCCTATCCCTCCACTTCATTTTTCGGTTTTCTACCCTTCCATTCCTTTTGTCTCCCATCCTGTCCTCCTCCTCCACAGCATTCCTCATAATGACTCTTGCCCCACTCTGTCTTCCCCAGCATCCTTCCCCAGCTTCTTCTTCCTTCTTCCCCAGCATCTTCTTCCCCCCCCCCTCCCCACCTCCGCTTCTTGCCCCCCTTTCTCAACATCTTCTCTCCATTGGAGTAGCTAACAGTGGCGGAGTCTGTCATACTGCTACCAGCTGCGCTCCCTCTCATACGTGCCAGCTCTGTGAGCAACTTCAGAACTTGGGGGGTGGCACTTCCTACTGCTGATCTCATGCCTCGCTTTGGTGCAGATGAAACAGAGCAGTCGGCAACCATGGGACAGGCTCCTTTTGAAGTATCCTTTGCAGTCTAATGTGCAACTTGTGCAGCGGCTGGAAGAAGGCTGTGCAGCCACAAACATGCACACTTTAAAAACATAAGAACATAAGAATTTGCCATACTGGGTCAGACCAAGGGTCCATCAAGCCTAATATCCTGTTTCCAACAGTGGCCAAACCAAGTCACAAGTACCTGGAAAGCACCCAAACAGTAAATAAATCTCAAGCTACTATTGTTTATTAATTAATAGCAGTTTATGGATTTTTTTCTCAAGGAACTTATCCAAACCTTTTTTATTCCCAGTTATACTAAATGCACTAACCACATCCCCTGGCAACAATTGAGTGAAAAATAACTTTCTCCGATTAGTTTTAAATGTGCTACATGCTAACTTCATGGAGTGCCCCCTAGTCCTTCTATTATCCAAAAGTGTAAATAACCGCTTCACATCTACTCGTCGTTCAAGACCTCTCATTATCTTAAAGACCTCTATCATATCCCCCCTCAGCCAGCTCTTTCCCAAGCTGAAAAATTCTAACCTCTTTAGTCTTTCCTCATAGGGGAGCTGTTCCACCCCCCTTACCATTTTGGTCGCTCTTCTCTGTACCTTCCCCATCGCAATTATATCTTTTTTTAGATGCGGCGACCAGAATTGTACACAGTATTCAGTGTACGGTCTCACCATGGAGCGATACAGCAGCATTATGACATTTTCCATTTTATTCACCATTCCCTTCCTAATAATTCCTAACATTCTGTTTGATTTTTTTGACTGCTGTAATACACTGAGCCAATGATTTCAATGTATTATCCCAGGACAAGCAGGATGCTAGTCCTCACATATGGGTGACGTCACTGACTGAGCCCTGTTGCGAGAAAACTTTCTGTCAAAGTTTCTAGAAACTCTTGACTGGCCCTGTAAGGCCACTGAGCATGCCCAGCATGCCATGATATTCTCTGCCACAGGGGTCTGTCTTCAGTCTTCGTTTTTCCACGCTGCTGTAGGCATTGCGGAGTAGGAGCTGTTGCGAGTCTCTCTCACAACAATTTCTGACTAAAAAAGTCATATTTTTCAATAATATTTTCTCCAATCGGGATCTCTCAGGGTTTCCACCAGCTGGTGAGTACCTCTGTCTCGTTTTTACTCTTCGAGTAAAACAGAAACTTTTCTCTCACGAATTCCCTCATTTTGTCATCGACGGCCATCGATTAAAAATGACTACGGGCTTTAAAAAATGCCCTGTATGTAACCGGACAATATCCATCACCGACCCACACCTCGAGTGTGTGATGTGTCTCAGTCAGAATTACGACATCAACACCTGCCCAAAATGTGCGGAGATGACATTGAAGGAACGGAAGGCTCGTCAAGAGAAAATGGAACATTTGTTCCATCTGCAGCTTCAGCCATCTCCCTCGACGTCGTCAAAATAGTCTCCGGTCGGAGTTTCGAAACGTATCTTGATTAAAAAACATCGTCCGGAAGGATCAGGGGATCATCTGTCTCCAGCGTCGTCGATGGCATCGATAAAGTCAATCGGCGAACACAAAGCAAAGCATCGTCATCGACGTCCATCGACTTCGGAATTATCTCTTCCCCCGGAGGAATCGAGCGCAAAGCAGCCACGGAGCCAGGAAACGCTGGTTCCTTCAACGCCTGGGGCTATTCAAAAGGATACGTCAATTCCTGAACCTCCACAGGGCTCTGTGGAGGATCTGCCAGCACAGCCTCTGCCACCGCGTACAACTGCTCTGACTTCATCAGTTGTAACGCTGGAATTGTCTGATCTTATCAGGCAAACGGTCATCCAGGTTCTTAAAGAACAGCAAGTAACTCCGGCGCCCCCACCAATGCTGGTGCATTCAGCATTGATGCCGGTGGTCACACCGATGCTGGTGACAATACCGATGCCGGTGTCAGGGTCGAAGTAGGTTCCTGCACCGAGGATGATTACTACATCAACATCGATCTATGCGCAGATACTGATGGGTTCATCGATGCCAACCTCAATGCCAACCCCATTGATGTCTTTGACCCCATTACTTGCACTTCCATCGATACCAACATCGATGCCAACCTCCCTGCCATCTATGCAGCCGTCGTCTGGGGATCCAGAACGACATGATTTGGCATTTTTCCAAAGTCTCTAGAAAAGATATCAAGAAGTTATCGATGCCCTTCCACCAAAACCATCAGAGGACACTTCTCCAAGAATACTCTCTGATGATCCGCAACCAGGACCTTCGGGCCTTCATCAACAACCAAGATCTTCCCCACTCTCTCCATATAGGGATGATCCAGATGACACTTGGGATGATCAACATACTGATACATCCTCTGAAGAATTCATGTCGGAGCCTTCACCCCCAGATCAAAGAAAAAAGTCTCCACCTGAGGATTTGTCTTTTACCACTTTCATTCAAGAGAAGGCAGACAACATACCCTTTACCCTGGTTGCGGAAGAAGATACCAGGCAGCAGACATTGGAGGTACTTCAATTTGTCGACCCTCCAAAGCAGATATTGGCTATACCAATACACGAGGTTCTTCTGGATCTTCAACATCGAATCTGGGAGCACCCATGTTCTGTCTCTGCTGTTAATAAACGAGTAGATACCACATATCTGGTGCAGGCCGCTCCTGGGTATCAAAAATCGCAGCTTCCACACCATTTGGTAGTAGTAGAATCTGCTCAAAAGAAGTCAAAACGAATTCGTCCACACTCTTCAAACCCCCCCAGGTTAAGATCAGAGATATCTAGACTCCCTGGGAAGGAAGGTATATCAAGGGGCTATCCTGAATACCAGAATTTCCTCTTATCAACTCTACATGACACAATATCAGAGGAGTCTGTGGAAACAGATGGAGCAGTTCATCACATCTTTACCACAACAATCCCAGGAAGCAGCACAGACAATTATACATAAAAGCCTGGAGGCTGGGAAGCATGAAGTAAGGGCAGCTTACAATAGCTTTGAGACAGCTTCTAGAACAGCGGCTGTTGGAATTAGTGCTAGGCGTTGGGCATGGCTTGAGGCCTCTGACCTTAGGCCTCAGGTCCAAGACAAACTTGTTGATTTACCATGTGTTGGGGCCAACCTATTCGGTTCCAAGGTCCAAGATGCCATGGCACAACTAAAGGAACATTCTGAGACCTTACGCCAACTGTCACAAGTTCCACAGGAACCCTCTGCCCAGCCATCTCGTCGTCCTGCCAGACGTGAACCCAGACGCCCATGCTACCGGCAATGACGTTACTACCCTTCAGCGTCGAGGGGCAAATCCACTAGACCGCAACAACGTTCCCAGGCCAGACAACCAAGGACTGCTCGCCCTCAGCCTCCGCCACAGACAGGACCTGCTGCTGGCTTTTGAAGCGCAGACCAGGGAACAAATCCATCTCCTCAACCCTCGAGCATATCTACCAGTAGGAGGCCGAATATCCTATTTTTACAACCATTGGATAAAAATAACAACAGACCAATGGGTACTTTCCATAGTAGCTCGAGGTTACAAACTAAACTTCCTCTCAATTCCACCAGAATCTCCACCGAGGTCATATCTGCAGAACGAATCTCACATAATTCCTCTACAAGCAGAATTATCTACCCTCCTGAGAGTCAGAGCTATACAACTGGTGCCCCGGACTCAGCAGGGCAGAGGATTCTACTCCCATTATATTTTCTCATTCCAAAGAAAACCGGAGGCCTACGTCCCATCCTAGATCTCAGAAATCTCAACAAATTTCTGAAGAAAGAAAAGTTCAGGATGGTTTCTCTAGGCACCATGCTTCCACTTCTTCAAACAGGAGATTAGCTTTGTTCTCTGGATCTTCAAGACACTTACGCTCACATTCCAATATTCCCTCCTCACCGCAAATAGCTACGCTTCATGGTCGGTCATCAACATTTCCAATACAGAGTTCTGCCATTCGGACTTGCCTCTGCTCCCAGAGTATTCACAAAATGTCTGGCAGTAATTGCAGGTCACTTGCACAAGGAAAGTGTCCATTTATTTCCATATTTAGACGACTGGCTCATCAGAAGTCAATCTCAACAAGGAGCTGTCAGTTCTCTCAGTCGAACAATTTTTCTACTTCACTCCATGGGCTTTCTCATCAACTATCAAAAATCCCATCTCACTCCGTCTCACCTACTTCAATTCATAGGTGCAGACTTGAACACCATCCTATCAAAAGCCTTTCTACCCGAGGATCGGGCAAACACACTTTCCCTCTGGGCAAGCTCCATTTACTCACAGAAACCAGCGACAGCTCATCAGTTTCTAACCTTACTAGGCCATATGGCCTCCACGGTTCATGTCACTCCTATGGCACGATTAGCCATGAGAGTAACTCAATGGACTCTAAGATCACAATGGATCCAAGCCATTCAACCACTACATTCAATCAAAGTCACCCACCAGCTACGTTCATCTCTACTATGGTGGGTGAACAAAGACAACTTGCGCAAGGGCCTACCCTTCCAGCAACCAGTCCCACAGATAACTTTAACTACAGATGCATCTACCTTGGGTTTGGGAGCTCACATAGACAATCTCCAGACCCAGAGTACTTGGACAAAGCTCGAAGCAACTTTTCAAATACATTTTCTGGAACTTCGAGCTATACGTTATGCACTGCATGCGTTCAAGGACTGCCTTTCACACAAGACTATTCTAATCCAAACGGACAACACAGTAGCCATGTAGTACATCAACAAACAGGGAAGTACGGGCTCGTATCTCCTTTGTCAAGAAGCTGCACAAATTTGGGACTAGGCCCTAACACACTCAATGTTTCTCCGGGCCACTTATCTGGCAGGCATTCAAAATGTGCTAGCGGATCGACTCAGTCATCAATTCCAACCACACAAATGGTCCCTGGATCCCTCAGTAGCGACCAGGATCTTTCAGCGTTGGGGTCAACCAACAATAGACCTCTTTGCGTCACACCTGAATCACAAAGTGGACAAATTCTGTTCCCTACACAAACAGAAAAACCAGCCAGCCAAGGACGCCTTTGCTAGCCCTTGGAACTCAGACCTACTATACGCGTATCCTCCAATACCGCTCATAATCAAAACTCTAGTGAAGCTACAACAAGACAAGGGGTCCATGATACTCATAGCCCCATATTGGCCTCGACAAGTATGGTTTCCCACACTTCTAGACCTCTCAGTCAGGGATCCAATTCGTCTGGGAGTAGATCCAACTCTCATAACTCAGGATCAGGGTCGGTTGTGCCATCCCAACCTTCAATCCCTATCCCTGACAGCATGGATGTTGAAAGCTTGATCTTACAACCACTCAATCTTTCAACTAATGTATCTCAAGTGCTTATAGCTTCACGTAAACCTTCCACACGAAAGAACTATTCCTCCAAATGGAAACGGTTTACTTTGAGGTGCAGGCAAAAGAGTATAGATCCTTTCACCTGCCCCACTACTTCTCTACTAGACTACTTATACCATCTTTCAGAGACTGGTCTCCAGACTTCATCTATACTAGTACACTTAAGTGCAATCTCAGCTTACCATAACAAGATGGGAGATGCACCAATATCCATACAACCTCTTGTCAGTAGGTTTATGAGAGGTTTAACTCAACTTAAACCACCAATTCGGCCACCTGTCACAGAATGGGACCTGAATCTGGTCTTAACAAGACTCATGCGTTCTCCTTTCGAACCCATGAACTCCTGTGATCTCAAATTTCTCACATGGAAGACTATCCATGTATTCTTTCCTGTAAATAGCACGTTACAGCCTCAACTCTTGTAAATAATCTGCCTAAACTTGTATATATTCCTCTAAATAGCTCGATACAGTTTTAATGCTTTAATTTCTATGCCCCCTGCTCTATGTATAATCCTCCTTGTTTTCCCCTCCCTGTTGATTGTAATTTCTGCCTTTAGTTACAATGTGAACCGGTATGATGTTTGCATACTAATACCGGTATATAAAAGTTTTCAAATAAATAAATAAATAAATATCTTCCTCATAGCCATTACATCGGCTAGAAGGGTTAGTGAGTTACAAGCACTTGTCACGTACTTGCCCTACACAAAGTTCTTACATGACAGAGTGGTTCTACATACACATCCAAAATTCCTTCCCAAAATAGTTACAGAATTCCACTTGAACCAATCCATAGTTTTATCCACATTCTTTCCAAGGCCTCATTCTCACCAAGGAGAACGGGCTTTAATTACCTTGGACTGTAAACGTGCACTAGCATTTTACTTAGACCGCTCTGCAGTCCACAGGAAATCCTCTCAACTCTTTGTGTCTTATGATCCAAACAAACCCGGAAAAGCAGTGGGTAAACATACTCTTTCCAACTGGATAGCAGATTGCATACAGTTTTGCTATGAAAAAGCAGGCCTTCCTCTCCAAGGCCGAGTAAAGGAACATTCAGTAAGGGCAATGTCAACCTCAGTAGCACACTATCGTTCAGTGCCAATCCTTGACATGTGTAAAGCAGCAACATGGAGTTCTCTTCACACATTTGTAGCTTATTACTGTTTGGACAAAGAAGGACGAGAAGATTTAGCCTATGGACAATCTGTCTTAAAGAATTTGTTTCCAGTCTAATCCCAACTCCTACATCCAACCTGCTGTGATCTTTGGCTGCCTCATTTTCACCAACAGTACTTCACTATTGCTTCAATACAAAATGACTCAACCTCTAGCTTGCTAATCACCCATATGTGAGGACTAGCATCCTGCTTGTCCTGGGATAAAGGAAAATTGCTTACCTTGTAATAGGTGTTATCCCAGGACAGCAGGATGTAGTCCTCACGAAACCCACCCGCCACCCCGCGGAGTTGGATCTCATACCTTTTATTATTTTATTTTTGCTAAAGCTTATTGCTACATACGAGACTGAAGAGAGACCCCTGTGGCAGAGAATATCATGGCATGCTGGGCATGCTCAGTGGCCTCACAGGGCCAGTCAAAAGTTTCTAGAAACTTTGACAGAAAGTTTTCCTGCAATAGGGCTCCATCAGTGGTCACCCAAATGTGAGGACTACATCCTGCTGTCCTGGGATAACACCTACACGCCCCGAAAATGCCGCGCGGTTCGGGCCCGCCCCCCGACACGCCCCCTCCGAAAACCCCGGGACTTACGCGAGTCCCGGGGCTCTGCGCGCGCCAGTAGGCCTATGTAAAATAGGCTTACCGGCGAGCAGGGCTCTTAAAATCCGCCCCCTAATATTTACACGATGTTAGGTTCCATATTAGGAGCTACCACCCAGAAAAGAGATCTAGGCATCATAGTGGATAATACTTTGAAATTGTCGGCTCAGTGTGCTGCGGCAGTCAAAAAAAACAAACAGAATGTTAGCAATTATTAGGAAGGGAATGGTGAATAAAACGGAAAATGGCATAATGCCTGTCTATCGCTCAGTGGTGAGACCGCACCTTGAATACTGTGTACAATTCTGGTTGCCGCATCTCAAAAAAGATATAGTTGCAATGGAGAAAGGTACAGAGAAGGGTGACCAAAACAATAAGGGGAATGGAACAGCTCCCCTATGAGGAAAGGCTGAAGAGGTTAGGGCTGTTCAGCTTGGAGAAGAGATGGCTGAGGGGGGATATTATAGAGGTCTTTAAGATCATGAGAGGTTTGAATGAGTAGATGTGAATCGGTTATTTACTCTTTCGAATAATAGAAGGACTAGGGGGCACGCTATGAAGTTATCATGTAACACATTTAAAACTAATCAGAGAAAGTTCTTTTTCACTCAACACACAATTAAACTCTGGAATTTGTTGCCAGGGGATGTGCTTAGTGCAGTTAGTGTAGCTGGGTTTAAAAAAGGTTTGTATAAGTTCTTGGAGGATGTCCATTACCTGCTACTAATCAAGTTGACTTAGAAAATATCCACTGCTATTACTAGCATCAGTAGCATGGGATAGGATTAGTTTTTGGGTATTTGCCAGGTACTTATGGCCTGGATTGGCCATTGTTGGAAACAGGATGCTGCACTTGATGGACCCTTGGTCTGACCCAGTATGGCATGTTCTTATGTTCTTAACTACTCTGAATAATTTTATATCATCTGCAAATTTGATTACCTCACTCATCGTATTCCTTTCCAGATCATTTATAAATATATTGAAAAGCACGTGTCCCAGTACAGATCCCTGAGGCATTCCACTGAGATAATTGTTCCTTTAATCCTACTCTGTTTCCTGTCTTTTAACCAGTTTGTAATCCACGAAAGGACATCACCACCTATCTCATGACTTTTTGCTGTAAAAGCCTGTAAAAGGATGAGGTGAATTGTTTCCTGCAGAGCCGGTGATTGAACTGGCATATTTTCCATAAAATTTTAAAGTTACATGAATACACACAGTAAATGAATCTAATTGATGTTTTGACAGGCAATTCATTTTGTATTATCAGATGAGATGCATTGATGTACTATGTGCTATTTTTATCTTGTCTTAACATTTATTAAAAAGGGAGAATGACAAAGGAGATAGAATAGATCTGATTTCTTAATTCTTTATGTACTATATACAAATTTAAAATAATCTTTTCTTCCTTTCTTGTGGTTTTTTTTTTGTTAAGGTTTTAATATATCTAGATGCCCATTGTGAGGTAGGAATCAATTGGTATGCACCACTGATAGCTCCCATATCTAAAGACAGGTAAGAGTGGTCCTGTTTATTTCTAGAGAGCTCTTGGAATGTCAAATATCATCTTTCTTTTTCTGGCCTTATTCATTGTGTCCATATTTAGTAATTGTATCATCTGCTGGAAAAGTAAAATTGCTGCAATATAATTTAAAATGTTCATTTTAAGTGGAAGTGTCTGAAATTTTGCTGTATTTAGGATTCCCCATATGTAGTTAAGAAGATGTTTGTATTAGCTTTTAAATCAAACTAGTTGTAGCTTACTAGGTTTCCCTGTTAAAAAAAAAAAAAAAAAAAGGCAAACCAAGCTAACAACTATGGGGGTCAAGAGAATGGAAGGAGCAGATTCCTCCAGTGACAGCATCATGAGCCTTACTTCTAAACCAGCTGGATACAGTAATGGTGTGTGAACTATGCCAAACTGAACACAGAGCACAGATTATTACAGTTTAGAGGTCTGTTTTTACAGTTTTGGCACAGCAGTTTCCTCTTGTTCCTTTGGGCTGCCTGCCCAATTAACACAGGTCTCTGTTGAGCTATGGCGCCATGAGCCATCATTCACAAATACTCAAGGTTTTTGTCCTATTTTATATCCCCTCCTAGCTGAAGGCAGCCATTGCAGCAACAGTCCTTAGCCAGGGACCCCAAACCATGGCACCTTTCGGAACCCAGCTAATGTGGATCTCATTGTGCATTGCCTGGGACTTCCTCCTCCCAGGGACTGTGAATGCTGTATTTGCAGCATCCCTAGTTCCAGACATTCCCAGAAAACAGAAGACCTGACCTGAGACTTGAACCCAGCTCCTCTAACCAGCACCACCACCAAGTCACTGGCTGGTCCATCAGTTTATTAATCTTTTATATAAACTCTTTATTTCTAAATTAGACAGAAACATGTAGTGCAGTCTAGGCTAAACAAGTTTAGATCTTGATTACATCATCCAATGCCTAAAGGAGGAAAATATAAAATAAAAATTATGCCATAAATAAGGAGTTACAACAGCCTTCATGGTGATACTGAATAGTTATTTCAATATCTCCCCCAAATTAAATCATTTTTAAAGCCATTACTTCTTAGAGAATATGTCAAATTCAAAGGTTTAGTCATGGCAACTCTTAGATGGCTAATGTTTCTAGAACTTATCAATGATAAATCTGGTAGACAATCACAGATGGAAAATTAATCTTTTCATTTTTCTAGACACCAGTAACATTCCCTATTAACCCAATGATCTGGAAGCCAACAGTGTAAGAGATTTCAGATTACCTCTTGTCTGAGGACAAGCAGGATGGCAGTCCTCCCAAGTGGATGACATCATCCAATGGACCCCAACGTGGAACGTTTATGTCAAAGTTTCCAGAACTTTGCCCAAAAGGCCAATATACCATGTGTCTACACAAGGGTTCTTCAGTCTTTTCCACAGAGCTGACTGGTCACATTTCCGCACTTTCCTGCTCCTAGGCATGTGTTTTGTAGTCTTTTTAGATCATAGGATCATTTGCTGCAGGGCCCTTCATTCTTGTTTTGTCTCCTGTTAGTTTCCATAAGTAGATTTTTTTGGTCATTTTTGTAAGTTTTTGTTCCATCTCAGTGCCGGGCTAGCACATCAGTGGTGTCCAGGTGCTTATTCCCGTTTCCCTCCTTTATTTTCCAGTTGACTATATCTAGCAGGTTCCAGCAATGCCCTCGACCAGCTAGGGTTATGTCTATCACTGATCCTCCAGTCAGATGTATCCTGTGCCTCGGGGAATCATATGACATCTAGAGGTGTGTGCAACCATGGCATGAAAGAATGACAATCTCAGTTGAAACTAATGGAGAAGCACTTTGGGTGCTGGCAGTCGTATCCATTGGCATCGGAGGCATCAACATTGAAGGACAACAGAGCTGCACCAGTTGAGGATGATGGGCAGACATCGGGGAATCACTTGGTTCCCTCAATGTCAAGCATCAATAGAACTCTGAGGGACAGGCCGTAGCTTGGCTCTTCCTAATCAAAGAAGGCAAAGGGTTCTGCCTTTTTAACACTGGCATTGAAGAAAGTCTCAGTATTACTAGCATCGGTGTCTGCTGGCATGCAGTGTCAGAGCAGGGACCATCAAGCTGCAGCTGCATCCCTCCCAAAGAGGTTCCGTTGAATGGAGAACTCATCCTCATCTATGGCCTGGGAACTGCGCCAGCCTATATGAGTCCAGGTGTCAATCACCAATACACCTCTGTGATCCCAGGAAAATATGCTATATCACAATAACAGAGGTAACCAATATTTAATCAAATATTACTCATAAAATATTTTTATTACAATATATTTCTACATATAAAGATATACAAAAATATTTTCAATATCTTATTCTCAGTATACAATATTCATAATATACAAAATTCCAAAAAATCAACATGATTGTAAAACAACCCTAGCGTATCAAATATACATTGTTACCCCAGCAACAAAATAGAACACATATCCCTCATACAAAATATCACAACCACACTTCACATGCATACACATCCACACACCCACACTTTACATTCTAAAATAATTGCAAAAATATAACCTCCCAATTTGCTATTCCCCCAAAAATTTACATTCTAAAATACAAAAAAAGCAATTTCACTAACTACCTGCAACCTCCCAATTTGCTATTCCCAACAAGGACCCTCGTTTCACCTGTAAGGGCTTCTTCAGGGGATACTCTTCACAAAATATTCACCTGAAAAGATATTCGAGAAAATAAAATTAAAAACTGTAACAATATATTTCTCCATATCAGCACAGAAATCCACACTGCAAACACTTAATCAATGGCACAAAATGATGACAAATTGTTATGAATCAAATTAATGATTATACAATGTGCTCAAGCTGACTCAACTTCCAACACCACTTGTATTTCAACCGAAAGCAAAATTGACTTGCTTGCAGTCACTCAATTATGCGAGTTCAAATATACTGCTTCAATCCTCTATGATATCCAATCCGGATTTCTCTGAACGTATCCAGACTTAGCATCCTTATTGAATAATTTAAAAAAATGAAGCCTTTATTTCAACCAGTGTGCACTCACACCACATCATCTACACCCGCTGACTGCCGGCATCTGAAATACGCCTTATGACTCTGTGACGCCCATAGAACAAGATACACTCCAATAATCCAACAGGAACTCATCCATAAGAACATAAAAAATTGCCATGCTGGGTAAGATCAAAGGTCCTTCAAGCCCAGCATCCTGTTTCCAACAGAGGCCAAACCAGGCCACAAGAACCTGGCAAGTACTCAAGCACAAAGAAGATCCCATGCTACTGATGCAATTAATAGCAGTGGCTATTCCCTAAGTAAACTTGATTAATAGCAGTTAATGGACTTCTCCTCCAAGAACTTATCCAAACATTTTTTGAACCCAGCTACGCTAACTGCACTAACCACATCCTCTGGCAACAAATTCCAGAGCTTAATTGTGCGTTGAGTGAAAAAGAATTTTCTCCGATTAGTCTTAAATGTGCTACTTGCTAACTTCATGGAATGCCCCCTAGTCCTTATATTATCTGAAAGTGTAAATAACCGCTTCACATCTACTCGTTCAAGACCTCTCATGATCTTAAAGACTTCTATCATATCCCCCCTCAGCCGTCTCTTCTTCAAGCTGAACAGCCCTAGCCTCTTCAGCCTTTCCTTATAGGGGGAGCTATTCCATCCCCTTTATCATTTTGGTTGCCCTTCTCTGTACCTTCTCCATCGCAACTATATCTTTTTTGAGATGCGGAGACCAGAATTGTACACAGTATTCAAGGTGTGGTCTCACCATGGAGCGATACAGAGGCATTATGATATTTTCCATTTTATTAACCATTCCCTTCCTAATAATTCCTAACATTCTGTTTGCTTTTTTGACTGCTACAGCACACTGAGCCGACGATTTCAAAGTATTATCCACTATGATGCCTAGATCTTTTTCCTGGGTGGTAGCTCCTAATGTGGAACCTATATATATGGCCTCCAGGAAAATATGGCCACCTCTCCTGCCTCCCAGTTGCTGTTGGCATTGGCTATCTTAGAGGCGTTGGACAAGATGATCCAGCAAAACCTCTCTACACCAGCATTGTGTATTAGGACTGGCATGGCCCAAAGCTGAGCCGCTGCTCAATCCCTCCAGCTTCTTGGCAGCTTCACACCAGCATCAGTGCCATTCATTATGCCAGGGAATCAGGATTGATGTTAACCTGTTAACCACCCCAATGGTGATCTCTAGTCCAACAGGAGAGGAAGCTTCCCCAGAGTGCCAGAGCTCCCTGAGATCTAGTCCAAAGCAGACAAGGGCAACCTTTTCTGAGGCCTTGACTGTGGATCGGGCACAGTCAGCATCTTCACCATGAGTCTTCTAGCTGGGGTCTGACTGTGAACTCTCATGGAGGTGCGATTATAGATCCAACAATGCCTCTGAAGAGGAGGAGTCAACGGGTCTCCCATCCAATCCCTTTCAGGAGAAGATACCAACAAGGTTTTGTACCGGTGTTAATTCTGAAGTTCAGAACTGGAGTCATCATCTTAAGACCAGTTAGGTACCTAAAGCGAGCAGAAGTGGTAGGAGAGAAGTCTGACTCAGATAGCCCTAGAGGCCATACCCATGGGCAACTGGGATGGCTTGGAATTTGCTTAAAGGTGTTGCTGGGAAGCAGGAAGTTGTTCACAGCAACCCAAAGGCTGTTCTTTCTTTTGCTACAGAACCTGCTACTTTTTGAAGATGCAACTTTTTCTTGATTCTAGGTACTGACCTGCAAATCAAATTTCTTTCCCAAACCTGCTTCATTGTGAACATGTTACTGACTCCAGCTTCCGACTTGTAAGTCCAGCTTCTTATTCAAGTCTGCTTTATTGGGAACCTGTTTCTGACTCCAAGTTCTGGCATTCAAAACTAATTCTGAGCGAAAGCTCCTCCTGTATGAACTGTTCCTGACTCTAGTTCTTGGCCATCACTGCAGTTTGCTACTCAAGCCCAGATTCCTGACTGTCTCCAGCCTGCCGTAGGCCTAATCTGAGCACCCCTCAGCCTTGCTTCATATCTGTGTGTATCAAGAGAATGGAAACCTGATACTTTTGCTGCAAACCTCATTCCTTCCCCCTCCCCAGCACACCCTTGCTATGTTGTATGGAAGGATCCATCCCCGTGTAGGTGATTGAATCACTGTGTGGTTAGGTTACAGCGCTGGCTTCAGAAAATCAGGCCTTGCCCCAACAAGTACAGTAACACAGCTGCAAGCAGAGAATACCATCCAATAGCAACCTCCAGCTAAGCCACCTTCAGTCTAGCCACAACCATTATGTTTGAGCACGCTGCCTTTACTGGAGCACTTTGATGGCAAACCAAGACATTTCTGAGGATTTATTCATCAGTGCCATGTGCGTTTCCTGATGTACCCTTAGGAGTTCCCCAATGATGGCATTACGATAGGGTGAGAGATTAGCTTACTTACTAGAGAAGTGTTAAACGGGACCTCTCCTTTGCTGGAGTATAATAGCCCTTTATTGGAAAACGGGGAAGCCTTCCTCCACTCTTTAGCCCAAATGTTTGATGACCCCCACCATGCCCACACTGCTGAGTTTGAACTCCAGCACTTGAAATGAGGCTCCAGATCTGTGATCAGCTATGTCTCCTGTTTTTGTCAATTGATTGTAGATACAGCATAGAATGACCCTGCCTAGTGGTTCCAGTCCTGAGGAAACTGGGAGAGGATATTAAAAATGAGTTTGCCTGACTGGATCCTCCTAAAAATTAAATGCATTTATCAATTTCTGTATTAAAATTAGCACTGAGCGGGACTATGTTACATTTAGAAAAAAAACTTAAAACATGACTTTATAATTAATCTTGTAATTGTTAAGCGAGTCTATTCTTTAAGGTTGGTAAGATTACTGTAACCTCTTTTCTGAGATGACTTATTGAAAGCTCTGTTTTCTTACAATAGTTCTCTCCTTTTAATTCTGTATATTATAATTGTGTTGTTTCATTAATGGTAGTTATATTAAGTCATTTTGTATATTGTTTGTATGATATGTATGGATTTTATTGTAAATGGCTTGGATGTGGTTTGACAAGCAGTATATTAATTAATAATAATGGGACATTGCATGTCAAGTGGACCAATTTAGAATATCATCCATGCTCAGCCACCTTCAAATTGAATAAAATTTTGTGTGGATGTTCGCTAGGACCTCAAACAAAACTATGCAAATTTTTTGGTTGGATCTCTATTCATTCAAGAAATAGAGGCAGCTGAATGAAGGTCACTCTGTGCGCCATGCAACACAAAACATCCAGTTTGTCCGGGCACTGCAGCCAAACAACCCCTGTTAGGGGCCTGAAATGTTGTGGATTATTACAACCTCTGGTGCTAAGTTCCTCTGCAAAATTTGGAACCTAACATGAGCTTGCCACCTTTTTTTATGGGCCAGCAAAGTACATGAAAAATGTTACAAAGAAATTTAAGGCCTGCTTTGACTCCTCGTTGCTCCTGATGTATATATTCGATTCAGGCCATAACTGGATCAGTAGTCTTGGCCCATGACTACATCTAGGATTTGCACTAGGAGGCTTTGCAGCCAACTGGAAGCAAAGATATAGTTACATAAAACATGTCACCTTTTTATGCAAATTTTTGCCATTTTTGGGGTGCAGCTATCTCTACTGTGTAGTTTTTCATTTTTTTCTTTCTAATGTCATTTGAAAAAGTGCATTTTTTGCTAAAAAAAAAAAGTCACTCTGTTTTGTCTTGAACCAGGCCTTGCTTTGGTCAGAATTGCAGTCCCAAAGACAAGCATCATTTGCATGCATAGATGCACTATGTTAAAAAGAGCCATCTTTGGCACTCAACTATGAAACATGCAAATGAGCTAGAGATGTGAAATTTACAGTGCAGCTCAGTTTACTGGGCTTACCACATTTTTAGCTTTTGACACATATTTGTTTAGACATATTTTCATAAATTAGTCATCAAAGTCATGTATGCTGATTAGTTACCTTGCATTGGTCAGTGGTGGCTGAGCCACTGCCAATTCAACAAAATTGACAACCCTAGGGGCCATTCCAGGCAGCCAGACAAGGTACCAGCCACAGGTTTCCAAGCTTTTATTTAAGCACAAAACAAGAAAAGGCAAGACACTACATACGAGAATTGCTTAAACTGCAGATTTCACAAAAATTCACATACAGGTCGATGCAGTATTGGCACGCGGAAAATGAGCACTCATGATTGAGCGCCCGCTCTCCTAACATATGTCAATCGACCTCTCCGGGGCACCCGATTTAATACGTATATCGGCTACAGCGGTAAAAAGGAGGTGCTAGAGGAAATTGTGCATCCCTAGTGCCTCCTCAGCATCGGGCACCAAGGAGAGGTGGCTGTCAGCAGGTTAGGAAAAGGGATGCTCATTAATTGAGCATCCCTTTTCCTAACCTGACCGCCGGCACACTTTAAAAAAAAAAAAATGTTTTAAACTTTCTCCTCCGTGTGTCTACGACTTAATATTGCTACGATATTAAGTCGGAGGGAGTACAGACAAGCAGTATTTTCTGCTTTTCTGTACACTTTTTCGGCTGCTCAAAAATTAACGCCTGCTCCAGGGCAGGTGTTTATTATGGAGAGTAGAAATGTGCGCGTCGAGTGAACATTTTTTTTTTTTTTTGCATCAGGGGAGAATAGCTAATAGCCTCATCAACATGAATTTACATGTGATGAGCGTTATTAGCTTCGCAGAGGGTTGGATGCGCATTTTTGACTTGCTAATCCCCAAAGGGGTTGTGGACTCACATCCAAAATGGGCGTCCAACCAGGGGTTAACCAGTGCACTCGGCTGAGTGCACTGTATTGTATCGGCCTCTTAGTCATTTTTCCTGCCTTGCACACGCTTTTCAATGTCCCAATAGTGTGTGACATGGGACATTCAAAAGCATGTGCAGGGGAGGAAAAAAGACCAAGAGGCCGATGCAATACAGCCGAAGTGGCTTGTGAATTGCCTGCCTAATGAAGTTGTTATAGGTGCATAAAGGGTAGCAATAATGGGGCAGATTTTTAAAAAATACGCGAGCGCGTACTTTTGGTCGCGCACCCGGGGCAAACAAGAGTACACCGGATTTTAATAGATAAGCGCGTAGCCGCGCATATCTTTTAAAATCCGGGGTCGGCGCACGCAAGGGGGTGTACATTTGTGCACCTTGCGCGCGCCGAGCCCTGCGTGTGCTGCCCGTTCCCTCCGAGGCCGCTCTGAAATCGGAGCGGCCTCGGAGGGAACTTTCCTTCCGCCTCCCCCCACCTTCCCCCCCACCTTTCCCCTAAGTAACCCACCCCCAGCCCTATCTAAACCCCCCACTACCTTTATTATAAAAGTTATGTCTGCCCGCTGACCGCTGGCGCGTGATTCCCCGGCCCGGGAGCAGTTTCGGAGGCCTTGGCCATGCCCCCGGGCTGGAACACACCTGTGGCCCCGCCCCTGGATGACACGCCTCTGACACGCCCCAACACACCCCCAGGAAAGCCCTGGGACTTATGTGTGTCCCGGGGCTTGTGCGCGCCGCCGAGCCTATTCAACCTAGGCTCGGTGTACCCCTTTGAAAATCTGCGCGTACCCCTTTGAAAATCTGCCCCAATATGCTCTTCTGGGACCCAACAGGTGTCTGTATGGGGCGGCCAGTAAAATGACCTGGCAGGGCCTTGGGGTTTAAGAAATTGACCAAGACATCACATTTCTCACTTGAGACTTCACATATATGGCCAATCCACCAGGAATTATCATAGATGCAAGAAAATGTTCACATTCACTTGCAATGAATGAGATGATGTCATTTGAAATGTTACTAATGTAAATTTTAGTTGCATCAATGGGCTTGAATTGATTATTTTCCCTTGTGTCAGCAACTGTATGACCTTTGCTAAACCTCTCATTCTGAACAGGTCTGATTGCTTCAATGTCCTCCTTTGGGAGAAAGAAAATTTTGATACCACAAAGAGCACAATGGTGTCACAGGCCAGGGCATGTTCCCAAATTCTCCACCACAACACACTGCTAATATGAAATTATCATAGTTCCTTGTGAAGGTGATACTTTGCATGTTTAGGCTTGCATGCAGTAAATAACACAGCACAATAAAATGTCCATCTTGAGGGGTCAAGTATGTCAAAGCAAGATGTGTCATAAGCTGCAATTATGGTAAGCACAAGCTTCGTTGCCCTCTAAAATTTCACATCTCTAGTTCATTTGTGTGTTACACAGCAGGGTGCTAAAGATGTCTCTTTTTAATATAGCGTGCCCATGCATGCAAATGATGCATATCGTTGGGACCTTAATTTTGATCGAAGCAAGATCAGGTCCTAAATAAACCAGAGTGACTTTTGTAGAAATAAAAAATGCTCTTTCAAATTACATAAAAAAATAAAACTACATAGTAGAGATATTTACACCTGAAAATTGGCAGAAATTTGCATTAAAAAGTGACATTGTGTGAGAGTACCTCCAGGAAAATCTACAAAAAAGCTTTATCAGATGATCCACCTCTCTGGCAGGGACATCTGTCTTATTTGTGAAGAAAAAGATGGTACCCTATGACTTTTGAGGACTACTGAACCTTGAACAGCATTACAGTTTGGAACCGTTACCCACTGCCTCTGATCTCGGAACTATTAGATCGGGTCTGGGAAACCCATATCTTCTCCAAATTGGCTCTATGAGGGGCCTACAGTTTCATTCGTATTAGAGCAGAAAATGAGTGGAAAACAACATTTTGAACCAGATATGTTATTTCGAATACTTGGTCATGCCCTTTGGACTTACAAATGCTGGTTAATGACATCTTGTTTTAGACTTGTTTGTGACAGTGTAACTTGATGATATTCTCAATTATTCAGAAAACTCCAAGCTTCATGAACAGCATATGACTCTGGTATTACAGCACCTCGGAGAACATGGTCTCTATGCCAAAGCTGAGAAATGTCTGTATCGAATTTCTAGGCTATATACTGGCTCTCTGAGGAAAGGAGATAGATCCCCGGAAGGCGAAAGCAGTATCCATTGGGAGTTCCCACAGAGTATCGGAGATATTCAGTGTTCTATTTGATTTGCTAATTTCTACAGTAAATTTACATGAGAACATAAGATATGCCATACTGGGTCAGACCAAGGGTCCATCAAGCCCAGTATCCTGTTTCCAACAGTGACCAATCCAAGTCACAAGTACCTGGCAAGTACCCAAACATTAGATAGATTACAAACTACTATTGCTTAATTACCATCATTGCAGTTTATGGTTTTATCTTCTAGGAACTTATCCAAACCTTTTTAAACCCAGTTACACTAACTGCTGTAACCACATCTTCTGGCAATGAATT
Organism: Rhinatrema bivittatum; assembly: GCF_901001135.1. Taxonomy (NCBI): domain Eukaryota; kingdom Metazoa; phylum Chordata; class Amphibia; order Gymnophiona; family Rhinatrematidae; genus Rhinatrema; species Rhinatrema bivittatum. The sequence continues at coordinate 94,003,855 of NC_042615.1, forward strand.
CCAGAGCTTAACTATGCGCTGAGTGAAAAAGAATTTTCTTCTGTTTGTTTTAAAAAAGAACTTCTCTAAGACCATGGCACCCTTAACTTCTTTGCTTAAAAAAACAACTTGGTTCCATTGGCCTCCGAAAGCTCAACAGGCCTTTGATCAGTTGAAGCATGCCTTCGGGTCCTCTCCTCTGCTGGTTCACTCTGATTTCACGTTGCCATTTGTGGTGAAAATGGATGCGTTTGACGTAACTTTGGTAGCATTCCTGTCTCTAAGGCATGGTCCTCACCAAGATTTCCATTCCTGTGCATTTCTTTCCTGTAAGCTATCATCTGCAGAGCTTAACTTTGCCACCCAAGACCAAGAACTACTGGCTATAAAGGTTGCTTTTGAAGAGTGGAGGCATTACTTTGAGGGAACTGGTCACTCAGTCCTGGTCCTTACTGATAATTGCAACTTGGAATATCTCCAGTATGCCAAGGTCTTGAATCCCCAACAGTTAAATAGGCATTATTCTTTACCCAGTTCAACTTCTAAATTATGTACCATCAAGGAATCCTGATTCAAAAGCAGATGCCTTATCTCAAAAAAGTGAATACTACCGTGAAACACCACCGGTTATTATTGACATACAGTGGATTATTGGAGCTACCCTTTCCCTAGATTTGTTGGCCCTGACTCATGTAATGGGAAGTCATGGTTTCCTGTGACTCCAAGAACATGTAGGGTTGCTATATAACGGACATCGTTTATGTGTCCCCTGGACCTGCCAGGTTGGAGGCATTTCAAGTCTGCCATGAGTCCTTACTGGATGAGCACTTTGGATGAGCCAAGACCTCGAAATTAGTTTCTAGACACTTATGGTGGCCTGAGTTGAATCTAGATGTTACATGATTCATTAAATCCCATGAATCTTGTGCCCAGATGAAAGTTCAGTTCCCTGGGTCTACTTCAATTGACTGAAACCCCTGCCCGACCATGGGAAGCAATAGCCTCGACTATATCACCGACCTGCCACCATCAGAGAATAATGCAGTGATCCTTGTAATGGTGGACCACTTTTCAAAAATGGCTCATTTTATTGCCTGTTCAGGTCTTCCTACCGCTGAAAAAGCTGCTTGAGCCCTCTCTTGATTCATGGATTCCCCGATTGTATTAAGTCAGACTGAGAGATCCAGTATATCTCTTGTTTCTGGAAAACCATGTTTAAACTGCTAGACATCGTCATGTGCCTCTGCAGCCTAGCATCCACAGAAATATGAACAGACTAAGAGGGTCAGCCAAACTCTTGAACAATGCCTTAAATACTTTTTGAATTTCCATCAAGATGATTGAGTCCAGTTGTTACTTTATTTTGAGTTTGCTTAGAGCTTCCACTTGCCAGACCCCTTTCATTGCTAATTGTGGGTTTTACCCACACTTCCACCCTATAGTGCCTCCAGATTCATCAGTTTCAGTGGCCACCAAGGTTGCTTAGATGCTGCAGTAGATCCAGAAGGAATTGAAACTGCAGAGAGATCCTACAAAGCTCAAGCTGACCATAAAAGGCAAGATGGTCCAGAATGTGGTGAGTCAGAAAGATGTGGTTAGCGGCAAATAATCTGAAGTCCCTATGTCCATGTCGCAAACTAGATCATTGATACCTTGGACTCTACACTATTACACAACAGGTAAACCCAGTTACCATTGAATTAGGGCTCCCCCAGGCTCACCAAATACTAGGAATGTGCAGTCAGCATCTATTTGTTGCATTCTTTTCCCACTACATGCATACTTTTCTATGCGTGTACTATATGTCTGTGAAGTACGCGTGTAATGGGAAACAAATGACCGCTGAGTGCACATCCTTACCAGACACATCCGGGTTTCCACATGTCTCTCTTAAACCCCTTCACAAAAAATCCCTTTCCAGACCGGACTCAGATGCCGCCTCCTTTAGTCCAAGTCCAGGGGCAAAAGAATTCAGAACAAGTTGGTTTTCCTGGTAGATTGGGAAGGTTATAGCCTAAAAGAAAGCTCCTGGGAGCCAGCAGAGAAAATAAATGTCCCACCACAGTTACATGAATTCATAGGAAATATCCTCAAAAGCCAAGCCCCTGGCACCTAGAAGTCGCCCTTGGGAAGGGGTGGAAATGTCAGAAGAGGACGCTGTCAAGGGCTTGAATCAGTGTCAGCTCTGAAGTTCAGGACAGGAATCTTAGCCTTTAGACCAGCCGGGTACCTAAAGTGAGCAGCAGTGGTAGGAGAGAAGTCTGGCTCAGCAAACCCCGGGCAACAGGTATTGGATAGGGATGGTTGACATGACAATAGGTTTAGCTAGTAATTCCTGCAGATTTTGTTTAAGGTATAGAACCCAACTCCACTCATTCCTAGGGCCTGTTGCTTTTGTTCCAGCTGCCCCTCATAAATAAGATAGAATGGAAAAAGGGTTTGTGGTCAAAAACATATTTTGTGGTACCCATTGCCACTGTTATTGTATTTACCTTGTTTTCATTCAAGGCATGTGTGAGGACTGCTATCCTGCTTGTCCTCAGAGAAAGCAGAGTTGCTTACCTGTAACAAGTCTTCTCCAAGGATATCAGTCCTCACGAAACCCTCTCACTTCCCCTTGGAGTTGGTTTCAGTTGTGTATACTAAGTTACAAGACTCGCGTGGTATGTTGGTGTGCTCCGTGAAGCACAATCAGAGTTCTAGAAACTTGACATAAAAGTTCCAGGCCTAGCTCCATTGGATATCATCACCCACTTGTGTGGACTGAAATCCTGCTTTCCTTGGAGAATCCTTTCCTTACCCAAAAACGTTGAACATGAGGATATGTCCACCAGGCATATATATGTGATCCACAAAATTGACATGCTTTCCAAATCAAAGGGCTTTACTGGGAATTAAATTTATGAAAGAAAATTGGGAATCTACAAGAAAGTGGAAAAGCCTAATCATTAGATCAGATCATCTTTGTAACAGAATACAATGTGCTTCTTTCTATAGTTTATACCAGTCATCAAAGCCAATTAAATGAATAGTTAAGTCATAAGTAAGAAATTCTAACTTTGTAGTATCATCAATTTGTTCAAGCATTCCTTGATAAATGGAGGAAATCACAAAGAAGCCAATATACTAACAAATAAATTTTTTTGCAAACAGTGTTTCATACGCAGATTCCCTAAATAGTGTATGTTTTTTACAATAGCACACATTATTTAGGGATTTTGCGTGGAAAACGCCTTTTGTAAAAAAAAATTTCATTTTTGCAAATAATTTTGCATGTAGTTAGCTACACATAAAAATGTATTTAAATTCAAAATTATTGAGTTGCTGCCAATATTGCAGTATCATGCAAAGCAGCTCATTAATTATGAATTCCACTAAAACGGGTGCACAAAACTTTGTTTTTTGGGGGGGTTTTTTTGCAGACTTGTTTTCACAGAATAGATGACTACACCTCAATGAGATGTAGTTATCTTTTGCAAATTTACAGGAAATTTTGTATGTAGTTTCTCTACCCAGCTTATTTTTATGGGTAGAAAAACTACATATTAAATTGGCAATCCCCTGCAGCTTAATACATATCCGTTTTTGTATTTGGCACATTCTTGTACAATAATTCTTCTACCGTCTTTAATTTTGTTTAATTATATATTTATAATTATATATAATTCATTATATTGGAAGAGTATCCTTAGAAATTCCATACTTTCCTATAAGTAGTCAAACAATTTAGTTTGACTAGAGGACCACATCTGCTATATGCAGTATATTCTAGATCCAAGTCCCCCCCGCTGAGCAAGGTTAGTGAAAGACGTGTACAATTTATAATTCTTGATGTGTCAATGGGCCTGATATTTTTGCCTATTCTTACCTTGCTAAGCAGGAATAGCAATCACAATTTGATTGTTGACAAATATTTTTTGTCTGCTTAGTCCCTTTTAAGTCCCTTGTTCACCAACATCTCTAAAAATGTAGATGGAACCATATTTTCATTATGACTTGTGTTTACTTTGATTCTAGTCTTTCATATATTGAAAACTCCTGAGGGGAAATGAGTTATAGGATACAGAACAATATACAAATCTCCCTCTGTTTTTTATCTAGGAGTTTGAAACATCTGTCCTGTTCAGCCAATCGGATTTGTTCATGTCACAAAGTGTTTTACAAATCTGAGTACCTCCAACACAGAGTATTCAAACACCCTTTATAAGTCTTTATTTTAAAAAATGTGAAACCAAATTATTTTGATTTGTAAGGTACACTTATGAAATCTTAATTGTGTTACAAACAAAGCATTGGTAAGGTGTGAGAAGCTTTGGACTTCTGCCTTAAGATTCTCTCTTGATGAGGGATTCTTATCACCATCACTTGCGTTCATCTGGAACTATATGAATAATGCACATTTTTGTTTTGCCAAGGTAACTGCATTTAACTAGTATGGATTCTTGGACTTTTATGGAAGGCACACACCTGTATTTTCCTCATAACTGTTATTGTTAAAGTTATATTTTGCTCTCTTTTCCCTTCTATAAATGTTTCAGAACTACATGTACTGTGCCTCTAATAGATTACATAGATGGGAATGATTATACTATCGAGCCACAGCAAGGCGGGGATCCAGATGGTTTTGCCAGAGGGGCCTGGGACTGGAGCTTGCTCTGGAAACGTGTTCCGTTAAACAACAGGGAAAAGGCCAAAAGAAAGCATAAAACTGAGCCATATCGGTAAAGTGTGTGGTTGTTTTCCTATGTGATTGCTTGTCTAAATTTCCTTTTTGTTTTTGTTTCTTCTCCCCATCTCTCATGCATCCTGATCCATGCATTGTGTGTACCACATGGATCCATTTGCCTCTCTTCATCCTCCCCGCTGCCATGACAACCCTACAGAACCACATGCACAGTACCACTTATAGATGTAATAAATGGCAACAGTTATGAGCTAGTCCCCCAAGGGGGTGGTGACGACAATGGGCATGCTAGAGGAGCATGGGATTGGAGTATGTTGTGGAAACGGGTGCCTTTGACCCAGCGAGAGAAGGATATAAGAAAAACAAAAACTGAACCGTATCGGTAATCACTAAATCACTTACACCATTTCTTTTCCTTGCCAAGTAGATACTGATCTACTAAATTTTTGCACGTCTGCCATAGCCCTGTGTGTTTAGTGTGTTTGAAAGCAGCTGTCACACTCGCTGGTCATTTTTATTTTTCTTAAAATGGGTCCTGGTCCAGAATGTTCTCTTAGCCACTCAATAGGAGATTTGAATTAGAGCAGCGATAGTTGGAGGTGGTGTTCTGAAAGCCGCAGGATACAGTTCAGCTGAGAAACTGTAACTGTGATGTGATTTTAATTGTGGCAGAATTAAGATTGGGAGGGGGAGGCGTAGGTAAGGTCCTTCCCCCATCCTCTCACTTGGGGTGAGACTGCTGCTTTAATAACTGTTCTGTGATGTCCTTTTGTCCCTCATTACTAACTGTGTTTAGGACAAGACTGTTTCTTTACTAACCCCTTCCTACTTTACTCACCCCTTGCTACTCTTTTAGCATAAGCCAGGCAGAAATTCTTTGTGTACTGCAGCACAGAATCCAGTGTGTCTTTACAATAGTACTGAGTAGGGATGTGAATCGTTTTTTGACGATTTAAAATATCGTCCGATATATTTTAAATCGTCAAAAATCGTTAGAGGCGATATATAATAGGAATTCCCCCGATTTATCGTCAAAAATCGTAAATCGGGGGGAGGGGAAGGGGGAGGGCGGGAAAACCGGCACACTAAAACAACCCTAAAACCTACCCCGACCCTTTAAAATAAATCCCCCACCCTCCCGAACCCCCCCAAAATGTCTTAAATTACCTGGGGTCCAGTGGGGGGTCCCGGTGTGATGTTCCACTCTTGGGCCACGGGTGCATTTGATAGAAATGGCGCCGGCGCTACCTTTGCCCTGTCATATGACAGCTAATAAATATATTGTGACATCGATCCAATTATTCAATCTTTATTAGTGAAAATATCATAAAACACATCCCACATTTAATCCATAATACCCCACACAATAGATATTATATTTTTATAAAACCTATTACATCATACTCATACCACCCATACATCCTACATACCACTCATACAAATATCATTCAACCTCATATAAAAAACAATTTTCAAACATTCAAGTTAAACATCAAATACAAATTCTTTCTCAACACTTAATCATATGACATGACCCATGTCATATGACATGGGCCATGTCATATGACAGGGCAAAGGTAGCGCCGGCGCCATTTTGGTTCCTGTCCCCCGACGTCGCGAGCGTAGGAGATTGCTCCCGGACCCCCGCTGGACCCCCAGGGACTTTTGGCCAGCTTGGGGGGCCTCCTGACCCCCACAAGACTTGCCAAAAGTCCAGCGGGGGTCCGGGAACGACCTCCTGCACTAGAATCGTGTTGCCGTAATGCAAAATGGTGCCGGCCATACGGCCGGTGCCATTTTGCAGTACGGCAATATGGCCATAGACATGCGATTTTTATAACATTCGTGTGCTGGCGCACGCATGTTATAAATTAAGGAGCGGATTGGGAGGAAACTTTCCTACCCCCTACCTACCCTCCCTCTCTCTTCCCCTCTCCTCCCCAACCCCTTAGAAGGCCTTACCTTTTTTTTTTCCCCCTTGTTTTAGAACTTACGAGTGATTCCCCAGCACAGAAGCAAATGGCCGCTGTACCGGCCATCTGTAGCCCTGACCCGCCCCCTGGACTGCCCCCCTGGACCGCCCCTTTTCTTTGGCCTGGCTCTTGTGCGCGTAACGAGGGTCATGCGCACGGCCTGGCCCCTTTTAAAATGCACATGGCGTGCAAGGCCTGGCCACGCGCATAACCCTGTTTTTTACGCGCGCCGGGCATTTAAAATCTGACTGTATGTGTTTTATGACTATTTATTGTATAATCCGCACTGAAGAGATATGTATCTTGGAAGTTCTGAAATACAAGACTTTTAAATAAATAAATAAATAAATAAAATATGTGCTCTGATCTCTGCATTTTAATCATAGGCACATTCAATCCTTTTGTACCTTTTTTTTTTTTTTTTTTTTAAATAGCTTTTTAAATACAGTAAAAATCTACAATCTTAAAAAGCTAGAACTAACTTATCTTTGAGAAACTTGTAGAGGTACATATCCAACATGGGCCATGGTTAGAGAAGAGCCCTCTGCTCCATGGAGAGAATCTGTTTTCCAAATGCTGCAATAGCTTTCATCTCACCAAAGTGTTGACGTCACTGAAAAATGTTAGCAGTCACAACTTTACGTATTATAAAACAGATGTGATAACTCAAAAACAGAAGTGAATGCTGTAGGTCAAATGTATGAATGAAAGCCCAACTGGCTAATAGAAAACTCCTTGCTCAAGTGATTATATTAGGATCTTAAAAATGTCCAACTGACACAATCATAAACAAGAAATCACTCCACTTCAAGTTGCATTAATTGAAAACACAAACGATTTCACCTATTACTCAAATGTGTGTTATCAACAAAATCATAGAAGAGAGAACCACTCAACTTCAGAGTTCATACTTGCCAGATGAGCTGCATTGAGATTGAAAGCCCAATATTGTTTCATCCTGTTCAGTTCTCTTTCCTATGCCACACAAAATCCGGGAACCTGATCCAATACAGTGCAGTGTAAATTATGAAAAGAATGTTGTGATGTAATACAATTCTGAACCATAGAGGCATGTATCTTGGCTGTATGTAGACAGCTGCAGTTTTATGTTAGCCTAAATTTTAAGAACATAAGAAGTTGTCATATTGGTTCAGACCAAGGGTCCATCAAGCCCAGCATCCTATTTCCAACAGTAGCCAATCCAGGTTACAAGTACTGGCAAGTAGTCAAACATTATATAGATCTCATGCTACTAATGCCAGTAATAGCAGTGGCTATTCCCTAAGTCAACTTGATTAATAGTTTATTGACTTCTCCTCCAGGAACTTATCCAAACCTTTTTTAAACCCAGCTACATTAACTTCCCTAACCACATACTCCGGCAATGAATTACAGTGCTTAATTGTGCATTGAGTGAAAAATAATTTTCTCCGATTTGTTTTAAATTTGCTACTTGCTAACTTTATGGTGTTACCCCCCCTAGTCCTTCTTTTATCTGAAAGAGTAAATAACTGATTCACATTTACCTGTTCTAGTCCTCTCATGATTTTATAGAGCTCTATCATATCCCCCCTCAGCCGTCTCTTCTCCAAGCTGAACAGCCCTAACCTCTTCAGCCTTTCCTCATAGAGGAGCCGTTCCATTCCCTTTATCATTTTGGTCGCCCTTCTCTGTACTGTCTCCAGTGCAACTATATCATTTTTGAGATGCAGTGACCAGAATTGCACACAGTACTAAAGATGCAGTTTTCACCTTGGAGCAATGCAGAGGCATTATGACATTCTCCTCTTTATTCACCATTCCCTTCCTAATAATTCCGAACATTCTATTTGCTTTTTTGATTCCACAACACACTAAGCAGACAATTTTAATGTATTATCCACTATGCAGCCTAAATCTCTTTCCTGGGTGGTAAATCCCCTCAGGTAAAGCCCCTCAGGTAAAATCATCACTGAGCAAAAGAGCACTATCTTCAGGAGGCCCCCACCAATGGAATGCGCTCCCCCCAGATCTAAGACTAGAACCAAGTCATCAGGAGTTCAAAAAAAAGCTAAAAACATGGCTTTTCCGTCAAGCCTTCCCAGATATCTAATGCTACCTAATCAAGTCTTTTAACCCAAATCATGGGTTATCTCACTGTTTTTTCCTATTACAATTTTTTTCAACTGTACCTTAATTTTTGAGCTCTTTCATCTTTGTATTTATACTTTACTCACACTCCATTTACTCTATCTCTTTTATATTTTTTTTTCTATATAATATTTATTACTACATTACTATGTTTAATTGGTTATCTATTCTATTTGTTCCATAATTTATTGTTAGTTCTATTGTTACCTGTTTTATTGTTCAACTGTTCTATGTAAAGCCCACTACTCTTTTTGGGCATTTAAAAGTTGTATGTAAACCGGATTGATTTGTAGTTCCTACAAGAACTTCGGTCTATAAAAATTAAAAATAAATAAATAAATAAATAAATCCTAATATGGAACCTAACATTGTGTAACTACAGCATGGGTTATTTTTCCCTATATGCATCACCTTGCACTTGTCCACATTAAATTTCATCTGCCATTTGGATGCCCAATCTTCCAGTTTCACAATGTGCAGTTTATCACAATCCTCATGTGATGTTGCAACTCTGAATAATTTTTTGTCATCTGCAAATTTGATCACCTCACTCGTCATATCCCTTTCCAGATCATTTATAAATATATTGAAAAGCACGAGTCCCAGTACAGATCCCTGAAGTACTTCCTTGTTTACTTTCTTCCACTGAAAAAACTGAACATTTAATTCTACTCTCTATTTCCTGTCTTTTAACCAGTTTGCAATTCATGAAAGGACATTCCCTCATATTCTATTCCTTTTCTTAGAAGCCTCTCATAAGGGACTTTGTCAAATGCCTTCTGAAAATCCAAACACACTACGTCTACCAGTTCACCTTTATCCACATTTTTATTAACCCCTTCAAAAAATGTAGCAGATTTGTGAGGCAAGACTTGCCTTGGGTACAGCCATGCTGGCTGTGTTCCATTAAACCATGTCTTTGTATATGTTCTTTGATTTTGTTCTTTAGAATAGTTTCCACTTTTTTTCCCAGCATTGAAGTCAGGCTCACCGGACTATAGTTTCCCTGATCACCCCTGGAGCCCTTTTTAAATATTGGGGTTATATTGGCCACCCTCCAGTCTTCAGGTACTATTGACAATTTTAATGATAGCTTACAAATTTTTACTAATTTATCTGAAATTTCATTTTTTAGTTCTTTCAGAATCCTGGGATGTATACCATCAGGTCCAGGTGATTTGTCTCTGGATGTTACGGTCTCGGGCCGTGCCCCGGTCCCTCCACCTACCTCAGGGCCGACCCGGGCCGCTGAAACGCCTCCCCAGCCGGCAAGGCCCATCCCGGCTTCTGCCGCGGCGCTCCCTCCTCGAAGGAGACGCCGTCGATCCTCTGCACCTGGCCCGCCCCATAGGCGCGCATGTGCGCGCAGGGGCTCAGAATTTAAAGGGGCCAGCGCGGGAACATGGAGAACAGCCCACTAATGACGTCAGATGCTGCAGGGATATTTAAACCCTGCAGCTAGGCCTAATCCTTGCCTTGCAATGAGGTTCACTCATCCTGAGTTGCTAGTTGCGGATTCTGACTTCGGCTTGTTCCTAGCTTCTGACTCCGGCTTTTGTCCACTGGTTCCTGATTCCGGCTTTCATCCAGGAGGTCTTGCCTAAGTCCAAGCGGCTCGGGTCCTCACGAGCTCCTCTCTGGAGGACCGCAGGCTTCCAGTGGTGAAGTTTCAGTTGGCTTCCTGGCTTCAGCTCTACTCTTCTCGATCCTCCGGAACTCCTCTTCAGACACCGGCCCACAGGAGACCACACGTAAGTCCAAGCGGCTCGGGTCCTCATGGGCTCCTCTTGGGGGGACCTCGGGCTTCCAGTGGTGAAGATTCCTTGGGTCTCCTGCCCTGTGCCGCCTCCCAGCTTCGATATCCACTGTGGATCATCCCACAGTGAGGCTTCATCTGTCCCAGCTGGCTCAAGGGTCCACGAATCCAACACTGGAACTGATATCTCCTCAACATCCTCATTAGTAAACATGGAAGCAAAATATGAGTCTTTCCGCGATGGCCTTATCTTCCCTAAGAGCCCCTTTAAACCCGCAATCATCTAATGGTTTAACTGACTCCCTTGCAGGTTTTCTGCTTTGGATATATTTTTAAAAGTTGTTATTATGAGGTTTTATCTATACAGCCAACTTCTTTTCAAATTCTCTCTTAGCCTGTCTTATCAATGTTTTACGTTTAACCTGACAATGCTTATGCTTTTTTCTCTATTTTCTTCAGATGCATCCTTCCAATTTTGAAAGAAGGTTTTTTTTGGATAAAGTAGACTAAGAACATAAGAAATTGTTATACTACTGATGCTAGTAATAGCAGTGGCTATTCCCTAAGGGGCAGATTTTAAAAGCTATGCCCGATTTTATAACATGCATGCAAGACTTTCGTCAAGTTTTGGGGGGGTCGGGAGGGTGGGGGGGGGGGCGTGTAATTAATTAAATTTGAAGGGTTGGGGTGGGTTTCATTTTTCGTTTCGGGGACAGCCGAAATAAAATCGGCCCGAACTGCGGGAAAACGAAATTTCCCGCGGCCGAACCAAAATGTTTGGCCGAATCACATCTCTACCTAGCAGATCCTATAAAGTAGCCGGATTCCTCTTACTCACTCCCAGGGACAGCAATAGCTATCTTTAGTCTACCTGGCTAATAATGTGTTATGGTCTTTACCTCCAGGAACTTGCCCAAACCTCTTTTAAACCCTGCTATGTTAGTTGCCTTATTCACATCATCTGGCAACAGATTCCATAACTTGACAGTGCACTGAGTGAAAAACTATTCTCTACAGTCTGTTTTGAATCTGCTGGCTGTTAGTTTCATGATGTGTCCCCTCATTTTAGTATTATTTGAAAGGGTAAATAACTGTCATTTATTTACCTACTTCACTTCACTCATGAGTTTATAAACTTCTGTTATGTCCCCTCTCAGCCTTCTCTTTTCCAAGCTGAAGAGCTCTAGCCTACGTAGCTTTTCATAGGAGAGATACTCCATCCTCGTTATCATTTTTGTTGTCATCCTCTGCACCTTTTCTAGTTCTGCTCTGTCTTTCTTAAGATGTGTTGTCTGTTAGGGAATGGGGAGCGCTAGGAGAGCGATCCCACTCGAGGGGATTGTGTGTCCTTGGGCCTCGGCACGACCCCAGAGGACTCCAAGGCAGCACTAAGGGTAGATGAGGCGTGTCCCAGTATGGGTGGATATGGACGGTCTGACCCTCTGCCGGACCTGCATGCTTCTGGAGCCAACACAATGGTGTTGGTATTTGAACGGTCCTCCGACCTTTCCCAGCCCTTTTGGACCTGCCACAAGGTATCAGCAAGAAGCAGCAGGCCGGACTACGGACGAGAGCAGATGAAGGCTCTGGAACATAGAGACTCTAGACGTAGACTCAGGAACGAGGTACTTGGATGCACAGACGTAGACTCAGGAACGAGGTACTTGGATGCACAGACGTAGACTCAGGAACGAGGTACTTGGGTGCACAGACGTAGACTCAGGACAAGGTACTTGGGTGCACAGTCGAAGACTCAGGAACGAGGTACTACAGGCAAGGTATTCAGAAGCAGGATGAAGGACTGGGTTGAAACTGCGACACAGCGCGCCCTACACAGCCACTACCCATGGGCTGGTTTCGGACCACGCTTGCATGCGAAGCAGGCTGTAGATGAGGAGTGGAATAACTGAAACTGGAACATGGCGAAGATTCGGTAGAAGCTTGTACCAAGGCGCGCCCTACACAGCCCATCCTAGGCTGGTCGCGGACCACGCTGGAATGGCACAGGTTCATTCAGAGTCTTATGCATGGACGGACGCAGTGCAAGGAACTCCGAAGACCGGGACGGAAGCAAGCAAGGATTCAAAGACAACTCAGGACTGAAGCGGAAGTCTTCCGGAGGCTTGTTCTTGCGCAGGTGAAGATGGCCTTGTACCATGAGCGCCCTACACAGCCACTACCCAGGGGCTGGTCACGGACCACAACATGGCGCACCAGAAAGGAGGCGAAGAGGAACCTGGGGTACAAGACATCAGGAACAGGCGAGGAACATCAGGAATGAATCACAGACATCAGGAACAGGCAACGGACATCAAGATGAGACATGGAGCTCCAACGAAGAACCGAAGGCCTGATGGAGTGCTGGCAGGCGAGACATCCAGGAGCATGTAACTCCAATGCAAGGCAAAGCAGAACTGAAAGCAAAGTCCTTTTATAGTGCAGGAAGCAGGCAACTCCCTGGGAGGAGTTTAGATGGGCCACACCCGGCTGGCCCTATAACTAAAGCGAAGAGCTGCGGGCCGGCCCCTTAGGAAGAAGGGGCGAGGCCCAAATCAGAAAGTCCAGGAGGAAGCAGAGCAGGCCTCAGGCAGGCCCAGATGGCAAGGAAGGCCTCCCAGGCCATGGAGCAAAACCGGGATAGAGTGTCCAGGCAAGGCCCCGGCTTCGGTGCGGCCCCCAGAGAAAAGGTGAGAGGCCTCCTGTGGCACAGCTACAGGAGGAATCGTAACAATAGGTCAACTAAATGGAGAAAAACTTGATTTATGAATCTTTGGAATAGTATAAAATACAGGACATGAACTAATTCAGGAGACAAAAAATGGATCTCTTTTTTTGGTGAGGCTCCCACATGATGGAAACTGTGATGGTATCAACTATTTCTGGTCATATGTCATTAGTGGGGGTCACATGATAAATGAATATAATGGATTAGTAGATTGTCTGTTCACTTCAATAAGGTACTGTTCTGGACTCTGAATTACTATGGTTCCGCCCTTATCTACAAGTTTAATGACAAGATTAGAGTTAGCTTGCAATTTCTTGATAGCAAGGAATTCTTAACACGTGAGACTGAAGTAGGGTCTGCTCGTAGTAGATTCAACTGTTTTAATATCTTTCAAAATAGATCCTTAAAGGTTGCCATATGTGGATTAAAAGATCCAATGGGTAACGACTTAGATTTATTTTTCACTACAGAAATGTCAGATTCACCAATGGTCCCTTGAGAAAAGTAGAATTTCAAAGCAATTTATGAACATATCTATGAATGTCAATATGGCACTGGAGCTAATATCATTTGAGCAAATAATTCTCTGTTGGCCAGTTGGGCTTTCATTCAAACATTTGACCAACAGTGTTTGCTTCCATTTTTGTTATCACATCCGTTTTATAAAATAAAATTGTGGCTGCTAATGTATCATTTGCTCCATTTTTCAGCTATGTCAGCAGTCCATTGAGCTGAAAACTGTTGCAGCATTTTGAAAACAGATTTTCACTTTGAAGCAGAGGGCTTTCCTTGAAACATAGCCCATGTCAGATATGTACCTCTGCAAGCTTCTCAAAGATGTTATTTCTAGTTTTTTAAGTTTATTGATTTTATTGTCTGGCCACCAGATGACACTGTCCCTGTAGTATAACATTCTGGTTAGGAGCCATACATACCCCTGGATTTGGATGCCTAAAGACTATTCAACTCAGCTATTTTACTGAGGGTTCAGTTTGAGGAAACAAGGGGGGGAGAGAGGATTTTTCAGTTTTACACTCTGATGAAGCCTCCCAGCTTCACCCAAAAGGAGTTTAGTTTAAAAGTGACACTTCACATTGCCCTCCCTGCCCGAGGGTCCTTCTTCTAATTTGCAGAGAGATAGATTTTTAAGCCTGAAACCCTTTAGGGGCAAAAGGGCTGTCTACAGGGAACCAAAGACCTGTGAGCCTACTCTAAACCCTAGGTAGGCAAGCAACGGTGATGGATTCTGCTGCGAGAGACAGTGAAGGCAGAAGATGTTTCCAGTTTAACCTTTAAAGTATTTTTTGGACTTTAGCAGAGTGGGGAGTTTTTTGGATCCCCCTTCCCCACTGGAATTGCAATGCTGAGAACTTGCCTGATCCCACTGACTTTTCCCTAAGAGAAGTCTACCAGAAATATTAATAAACAAAGGATGAAAGAACAAAAGCAGGAGATCCCAGCTGGATCTCCATACACCAAGCGACCAGGACAAGCTGGGTATCCAAGGAGAAGTTGACCAGAGGTAGGATTTTTGCAGTAAAGTTGGGGACCCCCCTCCACTAGGATTCCTTCACAGCTGCTGGGTACTCTGCGTGCATTAAAAATCACCATGGGGCTACCTAGATTCCTGAAAAAAGGACACCTACCTACCTTGAACCACACATGTACCAACATTCAGATGTAACGTCAGTATTATGGAGGATGGATGGGCTTTAATTTATGAGTATTAATCAGTAAACCTTTATTTAACACCTAGACCTGGTCCTGCCTGAGTTATTAGAGCCTCTCACAACATTTGTCTGGGCTACAAGCAAAAGCTTACCCCCATAAAAAGAATCCCCCTCAGGGACTGAGAGTCAAAAGTGGGATGGAATTGCTAGCTGGAATAGCCCTTGAAGATAAACAAATTAGTTATGTGCCCTAAGGAGCCACTTTTCTCCAAAAAAGGGGTTACAATTGTAGTTAAAAGACTGAAAAAAAGGTTGCACATTGAACGTGCCTACGATTAAAATGCAGAGATAAGTGCAGAAATACTTTCTCATGCTTCTCTCCTTGTTAGGAAGATACCATTAACTTACTAATTATTGTTCAATTTCTAACGGCCATCATTTGGAATGGTTTCTTTGGACATTTGTAAGAAATAGCCATATGGGATGAGAACAAGGTGTGCATTATGCTAGTATAAAACCTAATTCTTTTTGTAGTATTTTTTATGCTAGTATAAAACCTAATTCTTTTTGTAGTATTTTTTTTTATTAGAAATGTATTATTGACCCTTTCCTTTGGTCTTTACTAAAATATATATTAATATAAAAGTATTAAAACCCAGTAGCAAATTATTTTTAGCTGAATAAGCCCACACATGGATCTCTGGGGGCTTTTTACTCTCTTAGTTCTGATCCTCCAGAAATGATGCCTCCTGCTTTTTTGTGTTTTAATACCATGAGGAACTTCCTTATTTGTTTTTAAACTAACCAGAGAATCGACTCTGTCTTGAAAGCTTTTAGGTTTTGTTGTGGGAAATGTTTTGCTTATCAGGGCTGAACCTAATGTAATGGTGGCAGGATAGATGATGGCATCGGTCCTGCCTGATTCTCTGATCAGAGCATGGTCCAGGGATTCTTTTCCCTTAGTCTCAAAAGGTTTATAAGATCTGGGAAGCTGTAGTTCTGCTTGTAGTTTATATTAATCCTTCACTAACATCTCTGCATCTTTCCTTTAAATTTACTTTCCTTATTGTTGTTTCTCATGTTATGCATCATGCTTTAAACCTTCTTAAGTATGTTGGAATGTGGTTTTGAATTGAAGCGGATCTTTTCAATGGGTGTGGATAAAAGTTTTTGGGGAAAAAAAATCTTTGTGAAATTATAAAGCTTTGTCCTACTCTGTTAATGAATTCTAAGAGTATTTGCTATGAATTAGCATCAAACAATTGTCCATGTTTGAGGGAGGAATTGCTTGCTTTGCAGCTGGCTTGTGGGCATCTTGTAGAGAACACAAGTCAAAGGTGGAACTCTATTACCCTTTGTTCTTCATTCACCTAATCCAGTACCTGATTTACTAAGGGTTTTTCCCATAGACCACAAAATGGGAGAAAAGCCTTAATGAATCTGGCCCCAAGTATGCAATGTTTCTTTCAAGTCCTACTTTGAACCAGCATGACAAAAGCAAGTGATTAGTACACAGATTTTAGACAAAGCTACTTAGATTTGGCTAACATTATATTAAAATACCTTGATGCATCGATGCTAATTCATTTTGAAAATCTAGAATTGTGGCTGATTCACAGGTAGGGGATAATTTTGTAACAGCCCACCTAAGAAAGTAGGCTTACAGACAGAAAGGTACTTCAGTTTTCAAAGTGACATTGCGCATGTATATTAACTTTGCAGATTATCTCACCAAAACTAACTGCATATGATTACAACTGGTAATTTGTGCACAGGAAATAGTTGAGAAAATTACCACATAGTTGTGAAAATCCAAAAGTATGTGCTTTAGTCCAAAGCCCTCCTCAGTGCAATGACCCTGGCTGCTCTGCAGCCCTCCTGCCTGCAGGGGCCCTCAGCGGGCTGTGATATGAACTGCACAGGCTTGCCTCGAAGGCACATGAGGCAGTATGCTACAACTTAAAAGCCTTCCTCACACACAGCCCACTGCCTCATCAGTGAGTCTCCCTTGCTCCTTGCTGTGGCCAACCTTGCGCTTTATTTCACTTTGTCCTTGTTCCCGTTTTCAGTGTAGCCTGTTAGAGGCCTTCTTGCCCTATCTTTGTTCCTATGTTTGTTTCTCTAGCTCCTGTGGGGCCTTCCAGTGGTCCTCCTGTCTTTTTCCAATCCTTGTTTGTCTGATTGCATTCTGTTTCTGTTTTCCCTGCCCTGATCCTGCACTGTGCCTGTCTAGCCCTGTCCCTGTCCTGGCATTTGTTTCATGCATGTCCTGACCTTGTTTTATCTTGTTACTGTCCTTATCCGTCTGGTGTTTTGTCTGATCCCAACCTTGCCTTGCATCCTGTTCCAGTATTGCCCTGCCCTTACTCTGTGCTTATTTTCCCTGTTCCTGTCTCCTTGTCTGACCTGGTTCCTGCTTGCCTGTACTCTGCCTTCGACAGACTTCTTGTTCCTGATCCTTCCTTGCAACTCGACTCTGCTTTGCTTGCTGCCTGCCCTGACCTCAGTCTGCCTTGTCTCTGCCTGAACCCTTGAATCCAAGTGCACCAAGTGCACCACCTGCGACGTCCTGCTGGCCACCAGAATCTTCAGGCTCAACCTAAGGGGTAGGTGGCCAGGCAGGCAGATCCTGCTCTGTGCTGCTCCTGCATGGCCATGATACCCAGTTCCGCTAATGGGAATATCTCCCCTTAGTCCAGATAAGCAAGTTTACCAACGTATCAAGTACGCAGTTTTGAAATAATCCATTTTTGCAGGTAAAGTTTTACCTGCGGAAGTGACTTTGAAAATTGCACTTCTAAGGGGGTAATTTTATAACAGTCCACAGAAGTTTGCTCCTCAGTTCTTGTGCCACATCATTCATTTTGAAGATTATCCCACAAAAACTACCTGTTCAAAGTTTCACCTGCTACTTTGCGCTCTCCGCTCCCATAACTGCGGGAACGGTGGCCATTTTGGAAGCCGCGGCGGTCATACCCACACTATTGGGGGCCAATGGGGATTTCTCTCCTACGCTTTCCCTGGTCCACCCGGGTCCTGTTGGAGGACAGGGAGAGGGCTGCCTGGGACAGGGTCCCCCACCTGTGGGTGGGGAGTTGTTGTGGCCGCAGTCTCTCCCCGCAGCCTCCCATCCCTTTTCACCCAAATTCATCCTATTTGGCACAGTAGGAAGGGCTTGCTTTTCAGCAGGAGGATCAGAACTCTCCTGCTTTGTCTCCGGAGTCTGGTGCGTGGCCATTCGAGCCTGGGCTGTCACAGGTGTTGCAACCGTCGCTGCCCGACTTCTCCACTACGCCCACCTTACCTCTTTGGCGACTTCCTCTTTGCCTGTTGGAAGTTTGGCTGCCGCGGCGTCATCGTCCCCGGACCGGCTGGACGCCGCACTCCGCCATGTTTCCCAGCAGCCTAAGGGCGTGTGCATGGTGCGGCCCTGACTCAAGTACCAGCAGTGGCACGAACCTCAGGGGCGTCCCCCTGAGGTGTCGTCATCTCCACCGGATATTTAAGGTCTCTGAAATCGCTAACTAATCAAGTTAGCAAAGGTTTACCTAGCTTCCTCCAGGTATCCCTGTGGATGGGATTTCACTCTCCGCTTACCTTGCTACTCTGCCTCCTCAGACTTACCAGGGGTACCCGCTCCTCGGGGGCCTCGCTTTCTCTTTGCTTTTCAGATCGCAGTCTGGAATCTGTACTCGCTCCTCGAGGGCCCACGTTCCCGGACTTGCTACTGAATACCACTTCTGCCAGGAAGTCATCACTGCCTACAACACCAGTGAGTTACCATCTCTCTCTCAGAGCGTTCCTGGAACCAGGTACTCGCTCCTCAAGGGCCTACTTCCTTCCAGCTCCTGGGCTGCTTCTAAGAGACTATTGTGTGAGTGTTACCATCAAGGTTCTGCTCCTGAACTCTGCATACCCTGCCTACTCACTATATTTAGTTTCTCTACAGCTCAGTTATCCAGGATCGCTGTTCCAGTATCTGAGGGACTAAAGCCCAGCCTGGCACTTCCATCTCACTACTGCCACCTCTGGTGGTTCCATATACTGTTTAATAAAAGAACTAGTGTGTTTGTCTCCATACTCTGAGCCTGACTGGTGGTCCCTCTCGGGATCATCCCCCGAGGGCATGGTCATCTGCCACCGGCCCAAGGATCCACCCACAACTACCACGACACTAACAGTGGGACACCTCAAGCACCAGGGTTCTGCGTTCGGCTTTTCCAGCTCCATAGGACTATGACTCTGACCTGGGGGCGGCGCTGTCGGTGGACCCAGCAGTGGATCCAGTGGCTACAGACGAGGTACAGGGAGATGATGCGGACCCAGTCCCAGCAGCCGAGAGGGATGACCCCAAAATCCTCCAATTGTTCCACAGAGAGGAACTTGCCTCTCTCATCCCCCACGTTCTGGAGGAGCTGGGACTTTAGCCACTGCTGGAGGACTTTCACAAAGATGGGGTGGATCCAGTTCTGTAGGGCATGCGGAATCCTCCTTCCAGTTTTCCATATCATGTGTCTATAAAGAGGATGATAGATCAGGAATGGGGTACCCGAGATGCTGGATTGCAAGTAGGCAGGGCAATGGCAAAGCTTATACCTTGCCGGAGCAAACCTTGGAGCTCTTTGCGCTCCCCAAGGTGGACGCGGAAGTCCCAACCATCACAAAAAAGACAACCATTTCGGTTGCAGGAGCAGTGGCACTGAAGGATGTTCAGGACCGCGAGCTGGAGGTCCATCTCAAGCAGATTTTTAAGGTTTCCGCTTTCAGTCTCCAGGTTGCCATTTGTTCCAGCTTCATGCAGAGAGCTTGCTTGTGTTGGGTGCAGCGTCTCCAGGATGGACAGGCAACCTTTGGCTTCCAAGGGAGTCAGGCTGAACGGTTGGAAGCTTCAATAGCTTATGTGGCGGATGCCTTGTATGATCTGGTGCGGATGTCTTCCCGTATTATGAGGGCTGTGGTTTCTGCATGGCGTCTCTTGTGGCTGATATTTCATCCAAGTCCCAGCTGACTTCTTTGCCTTTCAAAGGATGTCTCTTATTTGGGGAGGACCTGGAACAACTAGTGAAGCAATTAGGTGACAATAAGGTGCATAAATTGCCTAAGGACAGACCTAAGGGCAAACTAACCTTTTCATCTGCATTTTCGGAATAATAGGAGAGCTCGTCAGGAGAGGGGGCTTTAATGGCGCAGAGACCTTTTTCTTTTCAAGGTCAGGCCTGAGGGCAGTCCTTTCGCGGAGGTCATCGGCCTTTCAGAGCCCCATCAGCGGAGGATCCTCTGGGTCCAAATCTGCATAATGATGCGAGGCCGTCATTCCTTTTATAGGGGGTCATTTGACTCGCTTTTACGAGGAGTGGGCCAAGGTCACCCAAGATCAGAGTAATAAGAGACGGTTACGCGTTAGAATTCACTCGCCCCATGCGCAACCTGTTTCTTGTCTCCCCCTGTGGCTCACTACAAAAGCGCCTGGCGGTGCGGGAGACTAGACAGGTTGCAGCAGTTGGGATCCATGGGCCAGTGCCTCAGGACAAAATCCGAACGGGTCGCTATTCCATTTACTTCATCGTTCTGAAGAAGGATGGAAACTTTCGCCCCATTCTGGACTTGAAGTGCATGAATGTGGCATTGAAGATTCCCCATTTCGCATGGAAACATTGCAGTCTGTGATTGCGGCCGTATTTGCTTAGGAATTTCTGGCATCTCTGGACCTGATGGAAGCGTACCTACACATTCCAATTCGGCGAGATCATCAGCGCCACCTGAGATTTATGGTCTTAGGGCAGCATTTCCAGTTTCAGGCTCTTCTATTTGGCCTTGCCACGGTGCCCCATACGTTCACCAAAGTCATGGTGGTCATTGCAGCGACTTTATGGCGCCAGGGTCGCCTGGTCCATCCTTATCTTGACGATTGGCTCATATGGGCAAAGTTGGAGAATAGTTGTTGCTCCGCTGAACAGACAATGCTTCAGATTCTGCAATCCCTAGGCTGCGTGGTGAATTTAGCCAAGAGCCACTTAATCCCATCTCAAACTCTGGAGTATTTGGGGGCATGTTTCGACATGAGTCAGGGCAAGGATTTCCTGATGGAGGAGAGAGGGCACAAGTCGCAAAATGAAGTTCGGCTCTTGTCAAAGTTGCGTGTCCCCAGAGCCTGGGGTTTCTTGCAAATGGTGCGTCCATCGGTTTCAGACGGCTTCAGCCTCTGTGCCTCACCTCTCTTCACGCTTTCTCCACTAGCCTCGGGAAGATGGCTACCGCCTCGTCTGCAAGCCGCGCTCCCCGGCATCCCCGGAACAGCTATGGCAAGGCAATCCGCCATGTTTCTCCTGAGGGCCTCCTAGGGTGCGCTACGCACGCCACCCACGTCTTTATTCACGTAATGGCGGGAACCTCGGGGGCGTCCCCCTCGAGTGACATCACACCATCCGGGTATTTAGCCTGCCCTTCGTGTGCTAACAGATTGAGTTAGCAAGGATTGGAATGCCTCCAGTCTAAGCTACTCTGCCACTTCCTTGCTGCCGTTGGAAGCTCTCTCTGCCCTTCGGGGTCATTCACCTAACTTGGGTACCCGCTCCTTGGGGGCCCTATGCTTTCTTGCAGGTGCCTATCCGGGAAACCAGGTACTCGCTCCTCGAGGGCCTGCGCTGTCTACCTTGGTGCCTGTAATCCAACTACTTCTGCCTGCTGGGATCTACATCTATACAGCTACAACTTAGTGAGTAATCTAACCTTGTCAGCTTGTCTCACCTACAGCTCCATACTGAGATTCTGCATCGGAAGTCCCTATACCACCATTGTGGGACGGGTCTCCTCTGCCGAGGGTCCCTAGACTGTCTCTACTGGATCAACTCACTACTGCCACCTCTGGTGATATCTTCAAGCTGATTAATAAAAGACAATTTTCTGTGTTTGCGTGTCTCAAGTCTAGCCTAGTACTGCAGTTCCTCACGGGGCTCCTCCCCGTGGGAGTGGCCATCACCTCAGTACCCAAGAATCCACTCAAACATCTCAAAACCATAACAGCAAGTCCTCGGTTCGATGACTTCAACGCTGGAGCTGTACCGTGGGCCTTTGCTAATATAAGACCACTTTAGAGGGTTCTCCTAGCACAGTGGAGTCTGTTATCAGAAGCGTTTCATCAACCTGTGTCTATCACTCCTCCTGCAGGGTCAGTCTGTCTTGGTGGCTTCAGACACCCAACCTGGTAAGAGAGGTTGTATAGGAGGTCATACTTACTACTGATACCAGTCTTTCTGGTTGGGGAGCAGAATGCCAGAGGCAAGCAGCCCAAGGCACCTGGTCGGAGGAGGCTTCTTGGTCTATCAATCACGTGGAGCCTCAGGGAGTTCTTCTGTACATTATCCCTTCGTGGCCTCTGGCAGGCAAAGTCTTACGGAGGATAGAGAGGCATCTGGGGGATGTGGTGCTGGTGAGCCCGGAGTGGCCTCGCCGACCATGGTTCACGAATCTGCTTAACCTGGCGATTGAAGGACCATTGCAGTTCAGTCATCTCCCTCGTCTTCTACGGCAGGGCCCCATATTTTCCGACCAAGCCGATCGCTTTTGTCTAGCGGCTTGGCTTTTGAGAGGAGACGTTTGAGGATCAGAGGGTACCCAAAGGCAGTGATTACAACCCTTCTCCAAGCGAGACAGAAGTCCACTTCCTTATCATATGTCTGAGTCTAGAAGGTCTTTGAGTCATGGTGTGTGACTAAGGGGGTTCATTCATTACGGTCTTCACTGTCTCACATTTTGTGAGGTTTAGTCAAAGGCCTTGCTTTCAACTCGCTTTAGAGTTCAGGTGGCAGCCTTGGCTTGCTTAAGAGGAAACATGGATGGGTACCAGTTGTCCTCTCACCCTGACTTGGTCAGATTTATTCAAGGGGTCAAGAATTTGCACCCTCTCGTGAGGAGAGTTTGCCCCCCCCTGGAATCTGAATCTCATTCTTCAGGGTTTGTGTGAAGCCCCATTCGAACCTATCCGCAGAGCGACCCTTAAGGATTTGACTAAAGATTGTTTTCTTGGTAGCCATTTGCTCTGCGAGGAGAATTTCTGAGTTGCAAGCTTTGTCGTGTCGAGATCCATTCCTTCAGATCTCGGAAGTAGGAGTGTCTTTGCGGATGGTGCCATCCTTTCTTCCAAAAGTAGTATCCGCCTTTCATATCAATCAGACGGTGGAGCTGCCGGTCTTTCCGGACTTAGGTGCTTCTGAGGCTAATGCACAAGAACTTAGGCTGTTGGATGTCCGTAGAGCTCTGCTGCGATATCTCAGTCACAAATGATTTTAGAAGGTCTGATCATCTTTTCATTTTATGGAATGGTCCAAAGAAGGATACCCAGGCCTCCAAGACTTACCATTGTGAGGTGGCTTAAGAAAGCTATTGGATCGGCATACATCCTCAAGGGTAGATCAGTGCCGGTCAGTTTGAGGGCACACTCTAGTCTATCTCAGGCAACCTCTTGGGCGGAGGCTCAGTTGGTTTCTCTGCAAGAAATTTGTAGAGCGGTGACTTGGAAGTCGCTGCATACTTTTTTGAGGCATTATTGGCTGGATGTGGGGGATCGAGAGTCTCTGTTCTTTGGCGAAAGTGTTTTGCAAGCGGGACTCTCCAGGTCCCACCCTCATTAGGGAGCTTTGGTACATCCCAGGATTCTGGACTGATCTGGGTAGGTACAGAGAAAGAAAAATTGGTTCTTACCTGCTAATGTTTGTTCCTGTAATACCATGGATCAGTCCAGAACTTGCCCGTTTTATGGAAGTGAAGAGTCATCCACTCAGCTGTTGTATTTTTGAGATAGCAGAAGATGTATCTACCAAGTTTTTCTTATACAAAGTTTTTTAATAGTATTCTTGGAAGGTTTTTCCAGTTTTTTTTGAGTGCACATTTTGTTGGATTTAGCTTGGGTACAGGTCAGTACTGAGGAACTGCAGGTGGCACCAGGGTATATGAAGCAGTGTCAGTTTTACTTTCTCTGTCTCCATCTGCTGGCACGGATGAATAAACTCAGGAGTCTGGATTGATCCGTGGTACTACAGGAACGAAAATTAGCAGGTAAGAACCATTTTTCCTTTAACAGATTAAAGGATGCATGGTTTTACTTCAGAAGATCAAAATGCAGCCGAACCAAACCCAGACAGGCGTTTTTGTCCCTGCTTCCTCTGGGATGGAGATGATGTGATTCATTGCTTCCAGAAATATCCAGCTCAGTACCATAGAGCAATGGTTCTCAACCCAGTCCTTGGGGATCCTGATCAGTCAGGTTTTAAGGATATCCATGAGATATATTTGCTTTCAGTGGAGGTAAATGCATATTTCCTAGTGTGTAGCAGATGGACTCAAAACAAATGGGTATTGTGTGCTCGTGCTAGCAGTTGGAGACGGATCTGACGTCAGCACGGGTACATATACCCCCACAGGAAGTGTAGCTATTCAGTAATTTCCGTCTCCAAAGCAGTTTGGAGCTACCCCACGCTCGCTGAGCGTGCTTTCCAAATTCTTACGACTAAATTCATAGAAGAAACCTACCGAAGACGAGCCCCGCACTCCTGTGGTGATACCAGGCGGTCACTCACCCAGTTGAGTCTCCCGAGCTGACTTCCGTGGTCCCTCGGAGGTAGGAGCCTCGGTCCGGTGGCCGGTTCGCGGCAGGGACCTAGCCCCCGAGTGAGAAGGGCTCGGGCGCGGCTTGGCCCCCGAGCGAGACGAGTTCGGGCGCGGCCTGAGGCAGCCTCAGTCCCGGCGAGGACTTGGCCCCCGAGCGAGACGAGTTCGGGTGCAGCCTAGAGGCAGCGGGTGCACTTCCTTAAGCTCGGCGGTGAAGGTATTCCCCTCTCCCCCTGCAGCCGGAGACCGCCCGGGTCGCAGCCGGGAAGCGCCAAAGACAGGGTAAGGCGTACATCTTTACTTGGTCTCCGAGGAAGTGTGGACTAACTGGGCCTGCCTACGAGGCCGCCCGCCTGGAAAGTCGCCATTTTGCCTGCCTGCTCATCTTTTCCAATTAAGCGCACTTTGCTTGCTAAGCGCTCGCGATAGGCGCATGTTGTTAGCACACGCGATAAGCGCACGTTGTTAGCACACGCGATAAGCGCACGTTGTTAGCGCACGCGATAGGCGCATGTTAGCGCACGCGATAGGCGCACGTTAGCGCACGCGATAGGCACACGTTGTTAGCGCACGCGATAGGCGCACATTGTTAGTGCACACTACTTGGATCTGCGCACTTGCTAAGACGCACGTTAATAAGACGCCCGTTAGAGGTGCACATTTATAAGACGCCCGTTAGAGGCACACATTTATAAGACGCCCGTTAGAGGCGCACACTTATAAGACGCCCGTGTATAGGCGCACGTTTATAAGATGCCCGTGTATAGGCGCACGTTTATAAGGCGCCCGTGTATTGGCGCACGTTTATAAGACGCCCGTGAATAGGCGCACGTTTATAAGACGCCCGTTCTAGGCACATGCTGTTAAGCGCACGTATTAGGCGCACATCGTTGGGCGACGCCGCATTTCAGGCTCATGGAGCATAAGAACGCCCATGCGTCCGCAGAGCCGGCACCTCCAGAATCAGGTATGAACGCTCTAAGCCTCTGCTCAGCATGCAACCTTAGAACCACACAGAGTGAGGAAGCAGACTCACTATGTGCCCAATGTGAGGAAGCCATGGGAATTCCAGGACAAGACCAGCCCCAGCCCAGCGGTTCCTCAGGGGCCACACCGGACTTCGCAGGCCGCGGCGAGCAGCCAGGGAACCCAAGAGACCTGGTGCCCCTACGGCCAGATCCGGCTTCACTTTCCTGGGTGGAATTATTTAAGGGGATTCACACCTTTATCCAGATGCAGTCTGCTCCTCGAATGGGTCCTCCCGTTCCAGCTGATCCGGTCCCTGGAACCTCGAGACCTAGGCGCAGCCACTCACCACCCGACAGCCCCGATTATGGGGATTCGGATTATTCCCAGGTAAGTGAGGAGCCCCCCGAGGAGGGTGCACTTCCCGCGGAGATAGAACCATATCGGACCATAAGACGCTTCTTTTGGAAAGAAGATCTGCCAGGCCTGGTCTCACAATGCTTAGCGGAGCTGGCCATTCCGGGCCAGGACCCCCCAGGGGACCCCGTAAAGAACCCCCTGCTAGATGGCCTGCGCCAAACGGCTCACCATTTCCCCCTACTACTAGCAGCACAGCAGCTAATCGAGCTGGAATGGAAGGCACCGGAGGCCTCATTCAAAGGGGGTCAGGCCTTGTCGGGCATGTACCCTCTGGATCCGGCGTCCAAGGAGCTGCTGGCGTGCCCCAGGGTAGACGCCATAGTTAGCGCAATTGTGACGCGCACCACCATTCCGGTGGAGGGGGGAGCGGCCCTCAAGGATACACATGACCGACGCATGGACACCATTCTGAAACAAGCTTTTGAGGTAGCAGCCTTGTCCCTTCGAATCGCGACTTGCTGCACCGTGGTGACGCGCTCCTGTTTATCACAGGCAAGAAACACCCCGGGAGCAGACATGGAATCGGCTCTCGCTTTTCTCACTGACGCAGCCTCCGACCTCGTCCGTACGGCAGCCAAGGGAGTGTCCTCCTCAGTGGCAGCCAGGAGACAGCTTTGGCTACGCAATTGGGCGGCCGACGCGTCCTCCAAGACACGACTCACAAGATTGCCCTTTAAGGGTTCCCTACTATTCGGCAGCGACCTCGAGAACTGGGCTACTAAATGGGGTGCCTCTCCATTGCCCCGTCTACCAGATGACAGGTTGAGGAGGAGCCAGCGTTCTGTTTCCAGACCAGCCAGAGGTAGAACCTCGCAGCGCTTCAACCCTTACAGGTCTCGCTATCAAGCACCTCGTTCTCAGGCCAGGAATCAGCCCTTTCGGGCTAAGCACACCAAGAAGAGAACCGGCCCGGGTTCTGGCCCCGGCCGTAACCCACAATGACAATCAGCTGACCCATCCGAGGGTAGCAGCCATAGGGGGCAGGCTAACCCTCTTCTACCGCAGGTGGGTCGAGATCACTTCGGACCAGTGGGTCCTCGCCATCATCCGGGAAGGATATTACCTGGGTTTCTTTCGGCTTCCGCCGAACAAGTTTGTGGAATCTCCTTGTTCGCCACTCAAGACAGTGGCACTAGAAGTGACCTTACAGAGGCTCCTGGCCCTAAAAGCCATAATCCCAGTACCTGCGGAAGAGGTAACTTCTGGGCATTATTCCATTTATTTCATAGTACCCAAGAAGGAGGGCACCTTCAGGCCCGTCCTGGACCTCAAGTCAGTCAATCGACACCTATGGGTCCCCAGCTTTCGCATGGAAACTCTACGGTCTGTCAAGAATTCAGTACAGCCAGGGGAGTTTCTCACCTCCCTAGATCTGTCGGAAGCCTACCTGCATATCCCAATCCATCAGGATCACCAGCGCTATTTACGCTTCAAAGTCCTGAATCAGCACTTCCAGTTCCGGGCTTTACCCTTCGGGTTAGCCACCGCGCCGCGGATCTTTACCAAGGTAATAGTAGTAGTGGCGGCGGCACTCAGGAAGGAAGGAATTCTCGTCCATCCCTACCTGGACGATTGGCTGATCAGGGCAAAGTCACCGGAGGAGAGTCATCGGGCAACCAACAGAGTTATAGCTCTTCTGGAAAGCCTAGGATGGGTAGTCAACATAAAGAAGAGTTCCCTACAGCCATCCCAGTTGCTGGAATACCTAGGGGTCCAATTCGACACCCAAGACGACAAGGTCAGTCTGACCTCCAAGAGACAGTCCAAACTCTGGAATCATCTGCAGGTCCTTCTGAGCGCCAGCCGGCCCACAGCTCGGGATTACCTACAAGTCCTCAGCCTCATGGCATCCACTCTGGAAGTGGTGCCTTGGGCGCGGGCTCATATGAGACCATTGCAACGCGCCCTTCTATCTCGATGGAGTCCACGATCGCGGAACTACGCCATACACCTACCTCTGCCAGCCAGAGTGCGGACTCAGCTATGGTAGTGGTTACAGCCCGGCCACATAAGCCGGGGGTCGAGAATGTCCTCCCCAACCTGGATTCTGCTCACCACAGATGCCAGCCTGAACGGATGGGGAGCACATTGCGAGGAACTCACCACCCAAGGGCGGTGGACCAGAGAAGAGTCAAGGTGGAACATCAACCGACTAGAGGCACGGGCAGTCAGGCTTGCGTGCCTGCGATTTGCCCACAGACTTCGCGACAGAGCAGTCAGAGTGATGTCAGACAACGCCACCACAGTGGCATACATCAATCGACAGGGCGGAACCAGAAGCCAACAAGTGTCCCTAGAAATAACTCCCCTGATGATTTGGGCAGAAGCAAATCTCCAGGACATCTCCACCGTCCACATTGCCGGGAAGGACAACCCGACGGCAGACTTCCTCAGCAGAGAAAGCCTAAACCCGGGGGAGTGGCAACTGTCACCCACAGTTTTTCAGATAATTGTGGATCGATGGGGGACGCCAGCCATGGACCTACTAGCGGACAGGTCCAACGCTCAAGTTCCCAGATATTTCAGCCGCAGGCGAGATCCTCGGGCTCAGGGGATCGATGCCCTGGTACAACCGTGGCCTCAGGGGATCCTGCTATACGCCTTTCCTCCATGGCCCCTGCTGGGTGCCATTGTTCACAGGATTCAGAGACACAGAGGTCTAGTTCTTCTAGTGGCCCCAGATTGGCCAAGAAGACCCTGTATGCAGACATGAGAAGACTACTGGCAGGGAACCCTCTACCCCTGCCTCCACACCAGGACCTGCTGCGGCAAGGTCCCATCCTCCACGAGGATCCGGCTCAATTCTCTCTTACGGTCTGGCCATTGAGAGGGCTCGACTGAAGAAACAGGGATACTCTGAGCCGGTTATAGATACACTCCTCCGAGCACGCAAATTCTCCACATCGCTAACATATATCAGGATCTGGAGAGTTTTTGAAGCTTGGTGCGACTCTCACGGCACCAATTCACATACCGCGAAGATTCCTATTATTTTGGACTTCCTACAAGATGGACTTCAGAAGGGTCTGTCCCTCAGCTCCATCAAGGTACAGGTAGCAGCGCTGTCTTGCTACGGTCCCAGACGTGACGGCAAATCCATTGCCAAGCACCCAGACATTTCACGCTTCCTGAAAGGAGTTAAACACATTCGCCCGCCACTGAAGTGGCCAGTGCCCTTGTGGAACCTCAACCTAGTATTGGAATTTCTAGCGGGATCAGCCTTCAGGCCCCTTCGAGGCCTGTCTCTCCGTTTGTTAACCTTGAAGATGGTGTTCTTGCTGGCTGTATGTTCAGCACGCCGCATCTCAGAGCTACAAGCACTATCCTGTCGGGATCCATCCTCAGAATCACTCCAGAAGCTATCCATCTTCGCACAGTTCCATCCTTTTTACCCAGGGTGGTTTCACACTTTCACCTCAACCAAACCATATCCTTGCCTACCACGGAAGGTTTGAAGAAATCGGAAGAAGGTCGAATGCTACGTCGTCTCGACATCGGCAGACTGCTGTCCAGATACCTGGAAATGTCAGAAGCAGTACGAAAGACGGACCACCTGTTCGTCCTGCACAGCGGGAAGAAGCAAGGGGAAGCGGCCTCACGGCCGACCATCGCCTGCTGGATTAAAGAAGTTATCAAGGCAGCCTACGTAGAGGCAGGAAAACCACCACCTCTACAGGTCAAGTCTCATTCTACCAGGGCACAATCAGCCTCTTGGGCAGAAGCCAAGCTGCTGTCGCCTGCAGAGATATGTAAAGCGGCGAAGTGGTCCTCCCTCCATACCTTCTCCAGATTCTACCGCCTGGACGTCCAGGCCAGGGAGGACACAGCATTTGCGAGGGCAATCCTACACGGTCCTCGGGCAGCCTCCCACCCAGTCCGGGAGTAGCTTTTGTACATCCCACTTGTTTTGAGTCCATCTGCTACACGCTAGGAAATGTTGAAATTACTTACCTGATAATCTCCTTTTCCTTAGTGTATGCAGATGGACTCAGCATCCCGCCCGGCTGCCGGTATACATGGGGATTCGCTGACTCACGGTAAGCTTTGTTTTTCTTATAATAGGGCTTCCACCCTGCCGGGTGTCGACGCCTTCCGGTTGAGAACTCTGGCGGTCTCCAGCTACCATCAATTGGTCAGGGTAATCCTGCTGATTAATCGATCGGTCAGTCACACATATATCCATAAAGCTTTTGCTAGGAAGATTACTGAATAGCTACACTTCCTGTGGGGGTATATGTACCCGTGCTGACGTCAGATCCATCTCCAACTGCTAGCACGAGCACACAATACCCATTTGTTTTGAGTCCATCTGCATACACTAAGGAAAAGGAGATTATCAGGTAAGTAATCTCAACATTCATTGTGGACATCCTTAAAACCTGACTGGCCAGGTGGTCACTGAGGACTGGATTGAAAGCTACTGCCATAGAATATAAAAGCAGCATGTATGCATCAGAACCAAATACCATAGTCCCATGCAGTCACCGTTTCAGAGGATAGTTAGAGAAAAATGATTTATTGAGTAGAGAAATATGATTCATTGAGTAGAGAAACTAAATGGATTGCATCCTGAAATACAGTTGAGCTATTTGGATTAAAAGAAGAAACTGATGTTAATTATTCAGAGGATTGAAACTTGGAAAGAGAGACCTAGTGGTTGTCTTCTAGAACCAGGGTTCAGACACATAGGCAGGGCAGCATGAGCCAGCCAGTACTATGTAGAACGCACAAAAGATGTTGCCTATGAGCCAGTGAACTCTAGAGTATGAATGACTTTCTTCATGCATTTGATTTAGCATTCAAGTAGAACAGCAAAAGGTGGCTGCTTTATGAAATTGTTTTATACAGGGTCATCCCTAATGTGCCCTAGACCAAATAGATACAAAATAGGATCTCATGCACCTAATCTTTGACCCTAAATACAATTTTATTCTCAACATTTTCATACTTTTTATGTGAAAAAAGTACATAAATCTGAATTTGAAAAAACCTGTTTTTAACAACAGTTTCTAGGCTTGTTCATTTCAAAAACCCTGTCCACTACTCAGCTCTTCATGAAGAACATGACTGAGTCATCTTCTGTAAGAAAAAGAAAACATTTTAACTGTTTTTCAACAAACACCTCTGCTGTTTCTGGTTAAAAAAAAAAAATCCATAGATATGCAATTGACAAATTATGTTAATTCAGTCCCTTTTGTGTGTGTGACATTTGTTTTCCTAATACATGCATTTTTTTCTTAAAAGAATTATTTTGAATAAAAATATTGAGGTTTAAAGCACATTTTTCAGGTGAATGAATAAGCAGAAGATGCTGTTTTGTATTTTTGCTAGCTTGTGAAGGATGACCCTTTATAAAGTGATTTAGTAAAGCAGTGAACTTTAGCTGTCTGTGCTGTACCAGTTATGTGGATAATTGGAGGATGTTAGTTTCCAGTACTGGAGTAAAAAGTAGCACTGTAGATTCTCAGAAGGAAAAAAAAATAATGTAAGAAAAAGTGGTTTTCTCTGTAATTTGGAGCTTGGTACATGCCAGGAATTGTAGCTCCCATCCTTAGCAGCACTCAGGCTTCCCACAGAGCTTGGCTGCCTTCTACTGTAGCAGCTTCCTGATGGGCTAACAGGGGGTTAGATGGCAACCAGGTGCCATCAGTCTGAAAGAACCCTGAAATTATAACCAAAATAACTTTTTTTTTTTTTTTAGGAAAACATAAAAGTAAGTGGCAATCAGTTGTAAAGCTATGCTTCAACCCTTTTCTTGTTGTTCTGCAGTCCAGATCGGTGAAGCTCTGTAATCTATTAGGGTAGCAGCCTAAAACAATGCATGATGAGGGCTTTCAGTAACTGGCCCCATTGTTGTGGATTCTGATTAATAGAGGAGGTGAATATCCAGAGTGGTTCATCAGTCATTAACCAGGAGCCAGGACAAAGCTTTATACTTTCAAAACTGATTGCTAGCTTTCTGATTCTCACCTGTAAATGTTAATTCTGCATGCAGCTGCACTTAGCAATTCTTGCAGACATGCTTGGGTTGTGGTAGTGATATTGGTTCTTTTTTCCTACAGATCGCCTGCAATGGCTGGTGGATTGTTTGCCATTGAACGTGAATTCTTCTTTGAATTGGGTCTTTATGATCCAGGTCTTCAAATCTGGGGTGGTGAAAACTTTGAAATTTCTTACAAGGTAAAGTATGTTTTTTTTCTTGGGTATTTTTTAATGGTATGACTTACATTGCGGTTATTTTAAATTATCTATGGTTTGTTTTTTTTGTTTTGTTTTTTTGTGACTCTGTATTTTATTTCAGAGAGTCACTCTAATAGTAGCAATGTACATTTTCTAGCACACCGTTCAGCTTTACATAGAACCATGATACTTCCATGGTGTCTGGCAATACATTCACTGCGTGACAGACTCGGAAGTGGCAGAGAGGGGAAGGATATTCCTATCTAAATATAATTAAAGTTGGCCATAGGAAGAAGCCATCCATTATTTGGGCTCAAGTTTGGCTTATGAACTGTCACCAGAATGCAAAGCACTCCCCACCTTTTCACCCCCACAGTATCTCTCACTCCTCCACACCCTCATAAGAACATAAAATGTTGCTTTTCTGGGTCAGACCAATTCACATTTACCCGTTCTAGTCCTCTCATGATTTTATAGACTTCTATCATATCCCCTCTCAGCCGTCTCTTCTCCAAACTGAACAGCCCTAACCTCCTTAACCTTTCTTCATAGGGGAGCCGTTCCATGCCCTTTATCATTTTGGTGGCCCTTCTCTGTACCTTCTCCACTGCAACTATGTCTTAAGATGCAGCGACCATGTCCTGGAGGACATTTCAGAAGCCCTTAGCATTGCCAGCCCTGCTTAAGAACATTGCCAGCCTACAAAGATTGGGCTGTTTGGGGAAAATGACAGGGTGTAAAAATAGAGGAAAACCCCTGAGAGAAAAGTGGAAGGTACTGAAAGCCCCTGGCAAAAAGGAAATAGAATCCCCTAGTGCAAACTTGCTGAAGAAGAAAAATGCCCTTTCATTGCCCATGACTTTTTTTTTTTAATGAAATAGCACCACCATATTTAGGGTTCTATTTTTTAAAATTCAGTAAATTAGATTCTTCTTCTCAGCACAAAAGTAATTATGCAAAATAAAGCCATAATAAGTCGCCTGTTTTCATTACATACTTGCTGTCTTGCTCTTTCATAGTCACTGCATTACATTTGGTTGCCTTTGTAATACCAGAAGCCAAATAATACAAATGAGGAAATGGCTTTCTGTGTTTCACAGAGCCGAATTCCCATACGGTGTATAAACAAGGCCAGCATGTGGCCCTCCATAGTCCTCCCCTCCTCATTTTCTGAGCGAATTGCCTGCTGAGTGCGTCCTTAAGACTCTGACACTCTGACAATGCTTCCTAGCAAGCCCTACTCAAAGTATTAACATTAACAATGCCCTGAAGGTGAGGGTTTAGCTAAACTTTCTTTTATGAGCAAAGCCACTACAACTTATGAAAGTTAACATTTCTTAAATCCATGCTATCATATATTGTTAGTATTGCAAATGTTCTGTATATATTGTACTGCCTATGAGAGGACATGATCTCAAAATTTTAATTATGCTTTGCTATATATGTTATATGTTTAGAAAATAACTGATGACAACACCCTAGTTCTCTTAATTCCTTTGTATACTTTATCCAAGTTGAAGCCTTGGCTCTGGCCTTCTTTTTAGGTCATTTTTAAGTCCTTATTAAATGAAGTAGAAGGTAGCAGCTCAGAATTCACCGTGCTTTGTAGTCTGTAAGCTGAACAGATTTTACAAGGAAGAGAATATGACCAGTAAAATAACTGTTTTCTCTGAGGGTAAGTAAAATGGCAGTTTAACACATGGCTGGTATCATCAGATGGAACCCAGTACGAAACTTTGACTTCAAAACTTCTATAAGCTTTGAGGATGCCCCACTGGGCATGTGTAACCACCAGCATCCCATGCAGAACCACTCAGTCTCATCTTTTCCATGAAGCCTGCAGGTCACGGTTCTTTCTCTCTCTCACAGCTGCAATAAAAGTCTGCTGGAACTGCAGGAGCTGTTTTTTGCAGGGCCATATGGATTATGTTTACCCTCTAGTCCTCTAGATAGGTTTTTCATTTATTTAAGTTTCTTTCTTTTCTTTTCTTTCATTTTTTTTTTTTTATTGATGGCCACATGGTTCACAGGTTCCGGTGCCTCATGGGAGCTTCGGTCAGGTTTTCTGAGCCTTCGAATTGTCTTTTTCCTTTTAATTCTCCAAAAACCTGTATATCATTAATTGATTCCTGCGCAGTCAGGCTAGGTCTATTTTGCCCCGTGATAGAGGGGGCTTTGCCTGGGAACAGACTGTAACATGTTGGGCTGCTCCCCTTTGAGACCATTCCCATAGGCTTTAGCCATTTTAATGGGGATTCACATTGGCAGTATCAATATCGAGGGATCCAGAATTGCACCAACCACCAGTGATGTATTGATATGACTTCAATTCCCCCTCAACCCATGCACCAGGAAGGATTCAGAAGCAGGTCAATGCATGATACCAGGAAAGGGGTTATTCTGGCATTGGCATTAATTTCCTGAGGTGTTCCTTTGGGGAGGAAAGTTCATCCTCACCATTGTCCCAGAAATTCAAAAGTCTTCAAGGATCCAGGTGACTTATTCACCTCTGGAGTCCAGGAAGATATGGCCTCCCCTTCTGCTCATAGTCTGTGCTGGCATAGGCTGTTTTTCGAGGAGGAGCTGGACGGAAAACTGCAGAATGCCCTGGGCACATGAGTAATCAGTAGTTGCTGATGCTCCAAGAGTGCCCTTGCTCCAATGGAATCAACATCTGGGACAATTTCTTCGATGTATCTTTCAAGCACATTGGCAAATGTTCAGGCTAAGCCCTATATGCAGTTGAAGTCCTCCCTGGGATGGTACCTGCTAACTGGGTAAGATCCTGATTCACTCCCAGTCATGCAGTCTGGTCCGGACAGGATAATCCTAGGAACAGAATTATGGCTCTGAGGATTCCTCTGGTCAGGGAAAAGGTCACTGCCCCTCTACATCACCTCCTTTGCAGGGAATAAGATTGCCATTCCATTTGAGGTGCAGAAGGAGGAAGAGTCCAGGACCAACTACTGGATCCCTCTGGGGATACTGTGGTAGTGCCCATCCAAGAGAACCTGTGGTTCCTGTTAGCAAGCAGACTATCATGCCTAGGCTGCAAGATTTGAAAAGCAGCAGCTACTGTATCTGTCTGTGGTGGTTAAATTTGTCTTTAAGAAGCCCAAGAGATTTAGATCCCTGAGCTCACTGAGGAGAAAGCTCTATTAAGGGGCTTTACCCAGTGATGGCATAGTCTACTATCAGTCCCTTGAACGCAAACCAAGGGGATAGCAGAGCAGTTCCTTTGAAGCACTGTGACTTGCTAAGGTCACTAAGGGATGAGATGCTGGAATGCGGAAATCACATGGTCTGCTCAACCTTTGCCATTTTACATACCAGATATTATTATTATTATTTAATATCTTTTATATACCGACGAACGTTGGGAACAATAGATGGTTGAAGATCCTCCTTTTGGTAGGAGGTTGAGGAAGTGATGGCTCAGTGATAAGGCCACCCTGCACCCTCTGCACTGCCAATCCAGCCCTACTATCAACAGCAGACTTTTACAAGTGGGACGCAGTAGAGGAAGGAAACGCTTCCTGTTGCCCTTGACCCCAACAGCAACAGTCTTCTCTCTTTTGCTACAGAGAGCAGAGGACATAAAGAACTACAGTTGTAGCCCAACCATAACTTGGCATGGGGCTTTGACTGGATTGGAGGGGCTTTGCTCCAATTCCAGTATTGGTGATATAGAAACTTCTGGTTGAGGGGAAACCAAGGTTTAAATAAACCATTGTCCCAGAGTATCCTCAGACACTTGGGTTCTCAGCACTATCCATAGTGGAGAATATGCCTATTCAGTGCTCCTCTGAACTGCCCATGGAGAAGCGATTTGGCACACTCAGTATCAGGAAATGGACATTCTTCCCTCTTAAAGGGCCATGAGACCCAACCCAATTTAGCAGGAGTAAGAGGATGAGATTCTACTCCAGGTATTTTCTTGATCGCCAAGAGTTGGAAGACCTCTGTCCCATTCTAAACATGAGGTCATCAAACAAGTGCCTGGTAAGGGGAAGAGGTCGAGCTGTTCTCTCTAGACCTAAGGAATTGCATCTGTATAGAGATCTTTCCAGCTCTGAGAGCATTTTGGATTCATAGTAGAGGAAATCCACTTCCAATATTGCATATTCTCTTTTGTCCTTGCATCATGCCTACCCACCATGCCTTGTGTCGGTAACTGTGCACCTATGAAAAGCAATGGTGCAAGTCTTTCCTGCTTGAACAGTCAGTTGCTCTAGGATACAGCTCAAGAAGATGCCACATAATAATGAGCAAATCCTTCTGGGTGTAGGTAGTCTGTTACTAATTTATCTAAATCCAACCGGAGGCTACCATCTTGATAGGATTTATAAAACCTTAACTAATCATGGTTTGGGCAAAAGCTGTTCAACCACATAAAAGGGTTTAACATATTGATATCCACTGCAAAGAGTAAGTTGACATCGGTAGGGGACATGTCATGTTAGTCATTATGGAATCGACTGTATGGGGTTCCCCTAAAGCCAACCTTCACAGACAAAGAGTCCAATATACCTTAAGATGTTGGTGGATACCAGCCACTTAGCATATTCAGCTAAGCACCTGCATTATTCAACCATTATGGGCCCTCTGTCGTAGAGGCTGGATTAATCCAAGATTCTTATGGTACAAACTATCCTGAGTATGGATGTGTCCAACCTTGGTCAGGGGAGCTCATAAAGAGGGACACCACACCCAGGGTCTTGGGTCCACTTAAGAGCAAGGGCAGTAAGGTTTGCCCTAAGGAATTTTGAGGTTCAATTGGCCAAAGCATTGGTCCTCATCTAAACAGACAGGTTGCTATCAACTATGTCTACAAGCAGGGAGGAATGGGTTGCACTGCCTGTAACAGGAAGCTGTCCTAATGAAGAACAGGGTGGTCTCTCACTTTATGGCCTCAGAGCCATGTGCCTGGTGGATAGACTGAGTTGAGTTCTGGAATCCTTCCAATAGTCCCTGAATAGGGGAGTTGAAAACCAGATATTCTGTGGCAGTACACCTGTGGTAGCTTTGTTGCTATCTTCTCTAACAGGAGATTCCTGAATTTCTGTTATAGCAAAGGAGAGTGTGGCAACTAACCTCTGATACAAAAAGCCTCCACTCCAGTCTAAGGTGAGGGTAAAGTGTATCTTCCAATTCTTTTGGTTTGCGAGACCTTGTGGAAACTCAGAAGAAACTAGGGAATCATAATCCTCATAGCTCCCTCTTGGCCAAGACAGATTGGTTCCCACTCCTTGGGAGACATCCATTGGGGATCCTGTTAGTTTTTTTAAATTCCTCAACAGTGAAATATAAGCATCATGAAATACTATACCATCCCAGTATTAGGTTCGGACTCCCTCTCAAAAGAGTAGCCTTGAAACCTCTGAATCTGTCTAGTGATGTGTCTCGTATTCCTCTGGCATCAAAGAAGGATTTCAAGAGGAAATCTTATGATGTGGTATGGCAAAGTTTTTTTGCTCTGTAGTTTGAGAGAAAGGCCCTAGATCCTTTCTCCTATTTCACATGAAAATTGAGTACCTTCTGCATTTCTCTGTCAGTTTGATGACCGCAGTTAAGGCTCACCTTGGTGAAATTGGTGCTTTTCATCCATCTCTGTACAACCTCTAGATGTATGTTTTTAAGCATACTGGCTTCAGTTGAATCCCTTGTCAATCCTCCTGCTATGTCATGGAATCTCAACATAATGCTCATCCAGTAAAAGCTACCTTTGAGCCACTGGGATCTTGTGAATAAAAGTATGTGACCTGGGAGGTCATAATTGTTGGTGGCAATCACTTGGCATATGAAGTTGATGAGCTCCAGTCCCTAGCAACTTTTCTATCTTATACTAAATTTTTGCAATACAATGAGTCTAGGCCATCCCTAAATCTCTGCCTACAGTTTTACCTAATCTCACAAAGATAAACTGATGTTGCAGTTTGGATTACAAGTCATCTGTAACCTTCTACCTGGAATGGACTGAAGTCCTCAGATAATCCACTCAGCTTTTGTTTCACTGACACCAATAAACCTGGACTTGCCATAGCTAATGAATTGTGCCCCTTTTGTTACATCCAGGAAGACCTGGTTCTGTGCTGGAGCCATGACAGTGCCTGTAGTAAAAGCTGCAATGTGAGGATTTCTCCACACATTTGCATATCACTATGCATCAGTATGTTTTGAACAGCCTACCATGTCTCTTTGGGATGTAGAACCCAACTCCATCCCTCATAGGGCCTGTTAATTTGGTTCAGAAGTCCATAAATAAAATTTAAAAAAGAAGAAAAACAGAAAAGATTAAGTTGTTCTCTTGTCCGCATATTTTCTCTGTTTGAGGCAATCTATAACTAGAGAGTTCCCATGTGCGAGGACTGCCAACCTGCTTGTTCTTGGAGAAAGTAAAGTTATTTACCTGTAGCAGCGGGTGCTTGATGGACAGCAGGATGTCAGTCCTTACAAAACCCTCCTGCCTCCCGTTGGGAGTTGTATTTATTTATTTTTATTTAAAAAATGTATAACATGCTCATATCATGGTTCAAAGCAGGGTGCAAATTAAAAACATATATAAGGCAAGGTTACCACACAAAACACATAATAAACCAGCATAAGAAAAAAAACCTAAAAAGATTCCTTCAGATATATCCCATGCTCATAGACACAACCCTGATTAAAAATAATAGCTTAAATTAGACCTGCTGCCAAACAGTTGTTAACCTTGACTAGTCAAACAAATTTCAAAAATGCCTCCTGACTAGTTGCCAATCTCAAAGTCTTGTTGGAATAAGTATGTTTCTAATTGCTTTTTAAGTGTATGAGTACATAACTTGTTGATGTAATTGTTCAAACGAAGAATTACAGAACGAAGGACCTGCATTTGAATAGGCCTTCTTTCTTCTGCAAGATGTACCAGTCAAGGAGATGGAATATCCAAAAGAGCTTGACAAGCAGCTCTTGAGTACACAAGATAGATTGTAAATGGAAAGCATCATGTGAAGGAGTAACTTAAAAATGTATGGACCAATAGGGCCAATTTAAACTTAATCTGCTACTAGATTGGCAACCAGTAGAAAGGAAAAAAGAACTGGAGTTATGTGCTCATACTAATTTGTGCCTGAAAGAATCCATGCCATTGAATTTTGCATGGAAGCTCTTAATACGTTTGCTGGAAGCCCAATGTACAGAGAGTTAAAGTAGTCCAGGTCTATCAGTACCAAGGCCTAGGGCACTGTACAAAAAAGTCAGAGGAGTAAGTAACAGCCTTAATTGTCATAAAATTCTTATTTTATAGAACTGTAATTTAACTACAGACTTGGACTGGGCTCAAAGTGATAGATTGGATTCTTTAATAAAGTCTAACGTTATGGATATGTGATGGATATATAATGCTCTTCAAATGAAAAAGAGTTGGATCATCTTTAGAAGGAAACTTTTTCAATATGATCACCACTGTTTTATCTAAATTGATGGCAAGCCTGCTGTGAAATAGCCATGCCATTATCGCTGAGAGACAGATTGAGACCATGCCAAATGTTTTGGCCAAGATGACTTATAAGTAGGGCTTCATAGGTCCTCTTTGCCTTTTGTCCTGCTTTAAGAAGGAGTTCCTTCGTCTGTCTCCAAAGCTGGGATAATTCTGCTGCGGTAGCCTGGGCAGCAGGAGAGGCTACTGTCAATGAAATAGGCAGCGGAGGTAAGGGTTGTCTCCCGTAGACAAGTTGGAAAGGGTAAGACCCCCTTGGAGAAATTAAGAAAATTTGTGATAGATTTCCTCAAGTACTTGCTGTAGCTGAATCTCCGCAAGAAATAATAGCTACAAAATGGCATTATTTTTCATCTTTGTCCAGGCCCAAGACTGTAAATATTATAGCTGCAATGACTACCTCTATATGCTCTCTAGAACCATGTGTGACTGGTTTAGTTAAAGATCTTTGTGAGAACACTAGCAACCCCATTAAAAAAAAATTTGTCCACTGCTTGTTGAGGAATGCAATTTATCTGTCAATCTGAAATGTGCTTCTTCCTGGCCGATTTAAAAAAAAAAAAAAAAGTTAACTTGGACACTGCACATTTTTCAAATTACCATCCTATTTCAGTCTCTGCCAGTCCTAGCAAAGGTTATTGATGGGAATCCAAGCTCTGCTGGTCTTAGAAAACAAACACAGGTACCAGGAGAGCATTGTGCTAACAGAGAGCCTAAGCCCTGCCAGCCAAAGGACCTTTGGTATGAAGAGGGAAGGCCAAGGAGATGGGGAAGAACAGTGTGGGAGATTAAAGGGAGAGCAGTGTGCAAAGGGGAGGGGAGTGTTTTCTATACACACCCGCATATTGCCTTTCAGCACCCCTGAAACCATACACACACTCTGCCACCCCTCCAGCCATTCCCATAGCCACATACAACATACCCTGCCATCCCCCTCCAGCACAAACACACACCCACTCTGCCATCTCCCTCCAGCCACTCAAGCCCTCCTTCAGCCCTGAAGCCACTCACTCTCCAGCCACATTCAAACACACACACACCCTGCTATCCCTAGCCAGCCACATATACACACCCTGCTACCCCCACCGTAGCCACATACACACAGCGTGCAACACAGCATGTACAAATTTTAAGGTAAATTGATTTACACCTTATTAAATTGAATCCACCTAAATATGCACCAAAAATTTTAATTCACATCATGAAAACACTGATAAACACCAACTTTTGATACCCCCCAAAACCCTGTAATTGCCTGAAAAATACCCTTAAGTTTACATTTTGTAAACCCCCCTATAATCAAAAGTCATACATATAAGGCACAGAAAACTGAATATCATCAGCTTAAAGATGATAGCCTACTTGCAGGCTGGATAGCAGTTTACAAATGTAAGCCATTTAGATGTTAAATAAAGCATCTGATAAGGCTGATCACTATGGTACTCCCTTTTTAACTGGATTCCAATGGGAGGCAGATATTCCATTTCGAACCTGAAAAGAGTGCTCTGCAAGATATGAAAACTAATTGAAAACAGTACCAGTGATGCCAGTGTTTTTCAAATGAGACAATAGCAATTTAAGGTTAAGGGTGTCAGATGCTGTTAATATTGTCTAACAATACCAGGACATAGTTTTGAATGCTTTCAAATCCTCGCCGAAACTGATCCAGACTTGATAGTAGCAAAGTCTGTGTACTAAAAAATGTTCAAAAACCCAAATTGGTACTGGTCAAGGATTGAATGTTCCTCGGTTAAATCAATTAGTTGTTTCAAAACAGTGTTTTCAATAATCTTTGCTAGGACTGGCAGAGACTGAAATAGGATGGTAATTTGAAAAATGTGCAGTGTCCAATTAACTTTTTTTTTTTTTAATCTGCCAGTAGAAGCAAACTTCAGATTGACAGATAAATTGCATTCCTCAACAAGCAATGGACAATTTTTTTTTTTTTCATCTTTTGTCCAGAATTGGTTTTTGCTGTTTTTATCATGGGATTTCATGAAGGCTGATGTTGAGTGAAATTTATAACGCTGTCTCTTCTGTCTCCCAGATTTGGCAGTGCGGAGGAAAGCTGCTGTTCACACCATGTTCTCGTGTTGGACACATCTATCGTCTCCATGGATGGCAAGGAAACCCTCCTCCTGTTTATGTAGGGTCCTCTCCAACGCTCAAGGTGATGGGCTGGAGTAACAAACTCCCAAGTTTGGCCTTCAGATTAGCTTATAACTGTTCATTTTTGCTTCTTTTAACATATACTGGTTATTTAAGATGTCTCTTTAAAGCTCATTAAAACTTTTTTTTATATATGGCATCCTTTCGTATCCCTCCCCACTTAGGGATTCTTGTCTCATACATGTAGGCAGTTTCTGACTGAGGACATAGACCCTGTTGCTGTAGCTCACCTGCTTAAGATGTCTGACTTTTCCATCCTAGAGACAAAATGGCACAGATAGATCTAAAGTCCATTTGTCTGCTCTTGTGGCCACAAAGGGGCGGACTGAATAACACAAGCTAAAATGGAGCATTTCCTACATCCTGCCTGCAGATGCATTAGATTTGTAGCTCAGTGATGAAACTGCAAACCTTTGCATGAACTTGGGCCCCCTCCCCCTCTTTCGGATTGCCTCTTCAGTTTAAGATCATAACTGATACCATATACAAGCAAGGCAGCCAACATTAGGGGGTCAGGCAGAGTAACTTCCAGTTTGTGAACTAGGGCTCTGATGCCTCTTGTCTTGGTGGTCTGCAGTAAACTGGTTGAAGCGGCAGCATAAGGGCATCTTGCACTGGTGCTTGGATGTGTTACGCCTGACTGTGAGACCTGAGAGCACCACTGCCTGGAGCTGGAAGAGCCAGCACAGTCTCACGCTTTCAAGAAGTATCCTGGCCAAAACTGAACCAGTGGGCAGGTTCTATTTGTTATGGCAGAGGCTCTGTGCATCACTGCATGCCCAGCGTGCTGAGGAGCAGGCCTACCGCTACGTGTTCAAAGAGCTGGAGAGCAGGTTTTTGAACATCAAGGCCCAGTATCTGTTCCACCACAAGAACACTGCAGACCGATACTGGCTTTACCAAAGGTTTTCTTTGCTATTTATAAAGAGGGCAACAACCGGAGCGTTTTCCAAGGTAAAACAGCATTAAACCCATGGAAATGGGCCGCTTGAAAATTGCCCACCCTCAACTTGGGTAAAATTAATCATGTTCTACCCACATTGAAAGAAGGCATTCTTGAGGGCATTTTTAGGTTGGGGGAGTAAAAAACCTCAGGTAGATGGCATTTTCAAATCTACATGTGTTATTTCGAAGGGGAAAAAGTACTCACAGAAAAAGCAGGCACAAGCCTATGTATCTAATTTTTTGCATTCATTACTGGTGCAAACCCTGCAGGTAAAAAATTACTGAAGTGTTCGCACCAATGCGGGCAGTTTGATTATCGCCCCCAAAGTGCAACCGTTAGGCAGGACTAGGTGGTGGCCTAGGGCGGCATTAGTGGGCAGAGTGCTGCTGGGGTACGTGAGGGTGCCATTTTCAAAATGTAAAGAGAGGGCAACAGCAATCACGGAGTACTGAGAGAGAGAGCACTGTAAGAGTTGACCATAACTATATATATACCACTGTCAGAGGGTTCATTCAACTCAGGTTGGGTTTGTGGGGGAGGGGTGGTGCTATATTGATCTGCCTTGGGCACTACAGACCCTTGCACCAGCCCTGCTGATGTACATAGAGGAGTATTCACTGTTGTTACTTCTGTATTATTTTTTTTACCCTTGATTATTTTAATTGCTCCTTGAGCTGATGGTCGAGATCAGAAGTCTTGATGCTTGGCACATGGTCTATGACCTGACAAGACCTGGGGAGCAGGAAATACCAAAGTGAAGTGTGTTTCCCCATTGCACCAAAAACACGATGTTGTGTTTGAGGCATTGTGGACCCTTGGTCGCAATGGAGATGACCATGCCCATGGGGAGGAGCCCCGTGGGGAACCAATGCGATTTGCTGACACAGTTAGCAGACACAGAATGGATAGTTTTTATTGTACTGCTGTAATAGATGGTAAGCAGGAAGGTAAGGCACTGATCCACGAGGTGCCAATACGCTCAACAGGCTCAGTAGTGTAGTCTCACCCAGATGTTCACGATAGGCAGGAGTCTGCAGAGTGGTAATGCCGCAGGTGGTGGGTGGAGTTGGAGTGCTGGTTCCTAGAGGTACTCACGGAAAGCTGGCATCTTCCCGATGGTAGAATGGTGGGACCGAAGGTCCGTGGTGCAGGATATGAAGCGGATAGGCCCTCGAGGAGTGAGTACCCAATGGTCCAATATCCTGGAAGAATAAAAGACAAGACCCCCGAGGAGCGGTTGTCTATGCTAGTGATGCCCCGAAGGGTAGTAGAAATCGAGAGACCCCCCGAGGAGCGGGTGCTAGAGCTTCTGCTGGAGCGATGCCCTTAGCGAAGGTAAGCATCTAAGCTGGAAGTTTAGAGCAGGCAGAGTAGCGAAGCAAAGTCTTTGCTAACTCATTTAGGTAGTGGAAGCGGAGGCTAGTTATACCCGGAGGTACTGATGTCATGCGGTGGGGCCTCCCCCACGGTTCCCGACATGATGTGTATTTGAGCGTCAGAGATGTGTGCGCTCGCGCCCTAGGAGGCCACAGGAGTGAGCATGCCGA
This sequence comes from Rhinatrema bivittatum, assembly GCF_901001135.1. Taxonomy (NCBI): domain Eukaryota; kingdom Metazoa; phylum Chordata; class Amphibia; order Gymnophiona; family Rhinatrematidae; genus Rhinatrema; species Rhinatrema bivittatum. The sequence continues at coordinate 94,048,083 of NC_042615.1, forward strand.
ATGGGAACGCCCATGCTGGTCTGAGAATGCCGAGGCCCGCAGCACTCTGCACTGGAGACAGCCATCTTGCCCAAAGAGAGAGAAAGGGCAAAAAAAGAGGTAAGACAGAATGGTCGTAGCCGTCTGTGATTGACGGACGCAACAGTACCCCCAATTCAAAGGGCCCCCTCCAAGACCTCTTCCAGGTGGTCTGGACTTGCGAGGGTGTGCCAAGTGGAACTGGCGGAGCATCTGTAATATTGGCCGGTGGTTCCCAGGAGTTTTCTTCTGGGCCGTAGTTCTCCCACGAAATGAGGTTCTCCCATGTCTTGCCTTTTTTACGCACATCAAGGATGTTGTCTACGGCGTATTCAATGTCATCTTCTGTGTCCAGGCTAGTGGGCTCTGGTTTTTTCTGGAGAACTCGGAGAGTATCACTGGCTTTAGTAGAGATACATGAAATGCATTGTGTATCTTCATAGATGGAGGCAGTTTGAGACTGTATGTTAAATTTCCTAGTCGCCGAAGGATGGCGAAAGGTCCCACAAAGCGAGGAGCAACTCTTGCAGATGGAAGCTTGAGTCGGAGGTATTTTGTGCTTAACCAGACCTTGTCGCCTGGCTGGAACTGGGGTGCCTTTTGATGATGGGCATCATAGGTCCTCGTTGCCTTTTGTCCTGCTTTAAGAAGGAATTCCTTCATCTGTCTCCAAAGCTGGGATAATTCTGCTGCAGTAGCCTGGGCAGCAGGAGAGGCTACTGTCAATGGAATAGGCAGTGGAGGTAAGGGTAGTCTCCCGTAGACAAGTTGGAAAGGGGAAGACCCCGTTGAAGAAGCAGGATGTGAACTGATGGCAAATTCTGCCCAAGGCAGTAGTTCAGCCCAGTCATTCTGTCTAGAGTTAACATAGGATCGCAGGAATTGTTTCAATGTCCTATTCATCCTCTCAGTCTGACCATTAGACTGAGGATGGTAGACAGAGGTTAGATATAAAGTGATGTCAAACTTCTGACATAATGCTCTCCAAAACTTTGCAGTAAATTGCACTCCTCTGTCGGATAGGATATATTTGGGCATCCCATGAAGACGGAAGATGTGTTTAATGAAGAGTTTAGCTAATTCAGTAGCAGAGGGTAATCCTGGTAATGCTACAAAGTGTGCCATTTTAGAGAACCGGTCGACTGTAACCCATATGGTGTTGTTGCTACTGGATGATGGCAGGTCCACTACAAAATCAGTAGCGATAAGGGTCCAAAGTTCATCCGGTGATGGTAGAAGTTGTAATAAACCTCAAGGTCGCACGGGTGGTGTCTTTTGCTTGGCACAGACAACGCAGGAACCCACGTACGCTTGCATGTCCTTCATGGTGGGCCACCAGTAGTATCTTTGCAATATTGCTAAAGTGCAACTTTGACCAGGATGGCCTGCCAGGCAAGAATCGTGTACCCATCTCAACATTTTTTCCTTAATTTTCTGGCCACCACCATCTTCCCAGCAGGTACCGTGTGAGTGGCTGCGAGGACCACTCTTGCAGGATCAGTTATATGATGGGGTTCATCTGGCACGTCCTGAGATGAGAAGGAGCGTGATATGGCATCAGCCCGAGTGTTCTTTCCTCCAGGTCGGTATTTTAGAAGGAAGTGGACATCTTGCCTGATGGTGGTTGAGTCATTGAGCATGTTGAAGGTACTCTAGATTCTTGTGGTCTGTGTATACTACTATTTGGTGTTGAGTGCCTTCTAGCCAAGGATGCCATTATTCAAAAGCCAGTTTGATCGCGAGAAGCTCCTTGTCTCCTATCCCATAGCTTCTCTCAGCAGGCGAGAACCGCCTAGAAAAGAAGGAGCACAGATGGAGTACATTGGATTCGCTGTACTGACTTAGGACTGCCCCCACACCTACGTCAGATGCATCAACCTCCACAATGAAAGGACGCTGTGGATCAGGGTGGCGAGACACAGCTTCTTTTGAAAAGCCTCTTTGAGCATCATGAAGGCTGAGATGGCTTCAGGATACCAATTGGCAGGGTTGGCTCCCTTCTTGGTCATAGAAGTTAGAGGGACTGTCAGTGATGAGTAGTTTTTAATGAAGGATCGGTAGTAGTTGGTAAATCCTAAGAAGCGACGTAATGCCTTCAGGCCTGTGGGTTGAGGCCAGTCCCGGATACTCTCAAGTTTCTTAGAGTCCATTTGAAAACTGCTCTTCGAAACGATATATCCCAGGAAGGGTACAGCTTCTTTGTGAAATTCGCATTTCTCAAGCTTTGCGTAGAGAAGCATGCAGACGTCTTAGGACTTTCTTAACATCCTCCTGATAACTTTGCAAATCCTGAGAAAAGATCAGTATATCATCAAGATATACTACTATGCATTGATACAGTAAGTCCAGTAAGATGTCGTTCATCATATTTTGAAAGACTGCAGGTGCGTTACTTAAACCGAAGGGCATGAAGCAGTAGTCAAAGTGACCATCACGTGTGTTAAAAGCAGTCTTCCATTCATCTCCTTCTCGAATACGCACAAAGTTGTATGCTCCTTTTAGGTCCAATTTGGAAAATATTTTGGCCCCTTGGAGTCTATCAAACTATTCAGATATTAAAGGCAAGGGGTACCTGTCCTTGATGGTAATTTCGTTCAGACCCCTGTAGTCGATGCAGGGGCATAAGGTGCCATCTTTTTTCCCTACAAAAAAGAAACCTGCACCAGCAGCGGATTTAGAAGGCCTGATAAAGCCCTTTTGTAGATTTTCCTGTATGTAGGTAGACATAGCTTTGGTTTCAGCTACAGAAAAGAGGGTAGACTCTTCCTTTGGGTGGTTCTGAGTTTGGCTTCGGATTTATGGCACAATCGAACTCTCTGTGTGGAGGAAGCACATCAGCTGCTTACTTAGAGAAAACATCCTGAAAGGAGGCATATTGTGGAGGTAAGCCAGGTAATGATGGAATTATAGGCATGCAAATGAGTGGTGAAACTTCAGCAAGGCACCGACCATGACAGTCTGGTCCCACCGGGACAGTTCCAAAGTGGCCCAATTGAATTGTGGCATATGGTCTTGAAGCCACGGCAGATCCAGCGATGGTCTGGCGAGCCAGGTCATCAAACACAGACTTAAACAGTTGTAGAAATCCTGATAGGTCATTCAGGATAGGGTCCTTACGTTCCCATAGTGGTGAAGTCCAGGCCAGGGCTCATCCTTCGAGGAACGACAGGATGTAGGTGGTCCTTGAAGCCTCAGTGGGAAAGAGGGTAGGCTATAAAGCAAAATGCATGCTGCATTGATTGAGGAATCCTCTGCACATCTTGGCTTCACCTGTGAAGCGGGTAGATATAGATAGAGGCCCAGTGGTCTTCAGGGTTACCACTGGTGCCAGCAACTCCTTTACAGGAGGAGCTGAGGAGTTCAGTTGAGTGTGTAACTGATTGAAGGCAGTAGCAAGATTTTCCAAAGACTTTTGTTGTTCTGTAATCCGCTGGGCTAGGTCAGGAATGGCCTGCAGGGCTGCAAGCTGAGCCAAGTCTATGGAGTTAGCAATCTGTTGTGTTTGAGGCATCAGAGATGTGCATGCTCGCGCCCTAAGAGGCCACGGGAGTGATCATGGCGGATAGGGGCGCTCATGCTGGTCTGAGAACGCCGAGGCCCGCAGCACTCAGCACCGGAGACAGCCATCTTGCCCAGAGAGAGAGAAGGAGGAGAAAAAGAGGTAAGGCAGAGCGGTTGCAGCCGTCTGCGACCGATGGACACAACACACGAAAGGTGCAGTACTAGCAACATAATTTTGTATAATTCAGTTAGCAATTAAAACACAGCAGTCATTATGATCCTCTCTTCATTCAGTCTTTTAGGTTATTCCAATGGAGATAAGTGTTTTTGAAAACAATTTCTATTTAGCCAGTCCCCAGCTCGCTCTTCCTCTGACCCATGTTGAATTGTAAGGAAGTCAGATGCTACTGTACCAATTTTCATGCACCCCCCCCCCCCCCCATGCAGGCATCACACTGATCAGTGAAAAGCAGGAGCACAGCATGCAGAGCTGATCAGGAGTGGCTCAAGGAAAATGAGTTTCTTTAACACTGGGATTGAACTGTAATGAATCACTTACCTTTGATTTCAAAAAAAGAAGAAATTGCAAAAGTACAACAAAATAAGCTAACGAAAAAGCAGTAGAGGCAAGTTAACCCTTGGAGGTATCGAGCTACTCCCATTGTATTAAAACGGGCTTCTTGTCGAATCTGGATTATCTGCCTGTGGCTTCATGGCTAGTTCTAAGTTGCAGTTTTGTACTTGTAGTATTTAGTTACTGAATTTGTGTAAAATTTGCAGTGGTCCCACAGTGCCCTGAGTCAGGGATTATAAATTCTAATCCACAAGGCACCCAAACGGGTCACATGTTCAGGATACTCGCAATGAATAGTCATGAGCTTTCTAAGCACCACATTTAATCTAAGATACAGGTAAATTTCCATTACTTTAAAAACGATTGCAAAGACCATTGGTAAAAAGTAGATTTGGACTTTGCAGCTATACAAGTAGTAGGAAAATTGCTCACTACAAGTCTGTTAGCGTTTAAATCCAGTGAATGTGCGTATGTGCAGGGGTGGAAGAAACCGAAATTTGTAGGATCCTAGGAATCAAACTTTGCTGCTGCTGACCCACCAAGCCATCCCACTACTTATTTTTATTTTGCTTTTAGATATGTTTTACTTTGACTCTTTTTTGTGTTTCTTCCCTCTCCTTTGCTCGACTGACACGATTCCTCCTGCAGCCCTTTCCCTCGTTATGACCCTGGTGGCTCCTTTCAGATGTGGACCATCCTTAGGCTAGTCACAGTTATGCTGCGGACTCTTGGCCTGGTCTGGGCATGCGGCAGGTGCTAATGTTTAGGCAGGCACCTGGGATTTTCCGCCCTTGTCTGTAGCCTGGCTTCTTGCATTACTGAGTCTTCCTTCTTCCCATCTCAGTTTAAAAAAGACCTCACTTTTTTTATTTTTTCACAGAACTATGTCCGAGTTGTGGAAGTTTGGTGGGATGACTACAAAGAGTACTTCTATGCAAGCCGCCCTGAGACAAAGGCACTAGCTTACGGAGATATATCTAGCCTCAAAAAGTTCCGGGAAGACCACAACTGCAAAAGCTTTAAATGGTTCATGGAAGAAATAGCCTACGACATACCCTTACACTACCCTTTACCAGCTAAAAACGTAGAATGGGGAGAGGTAGGTGCACTGCATGTAAAATACAAGGGGATTTTTCGTGTTGATGTCTTTTATTTATTTATTTATTTACTTTTTTTTTTTTTTTTTTTTAATGAACTGTGAAGTAAAAGATGATCTATTTTACTTTGTTATATTGTAAAAGCTGACAGAAAATCCCATGCAACAGGACAAGCATCTCTAGGAAGTGGTGGAAAACAGGGCACAGTGCCATAAAGCATCAGTTAGTATTACAGGTTTTCCAGGCAAAAAAGAAAATCACTTTTAGAAAGGAAAATTCTCGAATCATATTGAAGCCTATCTTTTGAATTTAGGAATCCCACATGGATATTTATTTTTATCTTGCCTATCCTTGGCAGGCCATTTTACTTAACCCTGATTGCTAATGCACATTACTGCAATATTTGTTATTACTGTAGATCAGAAGCTTGGAGTCCGGTTACTGCATAGACAGCATGGGGCACACAAATGGCGGCTTTGTGGAGCTGGGACCATGCCACAGGATGGGGGGAAACCAGGTAAGCAAGATGGGCCAGAGTGTGCAGAGTGGAATGGGTTTTACAGGCGGAAGATAGAAACCCACAGTAGTGAATGTTGGAATCCTTCACAGCAATGTAGAAGTTCTGTGCAAAAATGTTCCCTTCCGTAAAAGGGGCCGTTAACTAGCAGACGAGAAAGGACATGTTCTTTCAACAGAAGAGCAGGCTATAGACTATACTTCCAAAAATAAATTCACTGTAATATAACTATTAAATATTTTTTTCTTTTACAAAATGAGTAGTAGTCACCTGAGCATTGTTTTATTCTGGGTACAAATTTTACAAGTACTAATTCTGATTAAAAACTATGCTGGGCAGTCTGTGAAGAGGAAGAAGTTCATTTAGAGAACAATTTTGAATAGCCTGCATTTTTTTCAAGAGAATAATCTCAGATTTAAGGGAAAGAAATTGTTCCCCAGGATGATGGTTTTTCAAAGAGAGAGAGGGATTCTGCTTCTCCTCCATGAACAAAAACAGCCCAGGTGAAATCATTTCCCAGTATCTGAGGAGACTGATCTCCCTCTCATGCCCCACTCACATAAAATACAGCTGAAATTGTTTTACCTTTCTGAAACATAAATATTATTTTATGCCATCAAAATATGAGAATGATCTAAGTAGATGAAAGTTACGTTTCCTTTATTACTGATGGATCATTAATCAGTTGTGAACACTTAGCTGCCTTCCTGTCCTTACCTTGGGAATAAAGCACATAATAGATCTGCTAAATCATGAGTCCAGATTAGAATTGCCTTTTCCTTTATTTGAGACATATATAGATAGATTTTTTTTTAAATTCTCTTACTTTGACAATGGTTTTAACATTATCGTATCTGCAGTGGGATCGGATGGCAGGATGTTAAACCTCTTGTACTGCACAGGTTCTCAGTCTTAGCCAAAAGGCCAAGAAAGTATGTCCACAGCTCAGAGTTCAAGCCCTACACTTGGATCTTGGCCAGAAAGAGTCTGAGACGTGATCTGCTTGAGATTTTGGATTAGTAGTTGAAATTCCCAAGTATTTAAACTGAGCTGTTAACAAAGATGTGCTTTGCAGCATGTGCTGTTGAATTGTTTTCAACCTCAGGGGAATGTATCATTAACCAGAGCACATAGCAAGACATTTGGCTACAGGCCACACCTAGATACCAAGCCTTTAAAAACATACAGCTATACAAAAATACCAGTAACATACCTTATACCCATGGCCACAAAGTCTGAGTGAATGTCTGGTGCATAGGGCACCATGGCTTTACATCTTGTCCACATGGGCAGTGTTTTATGAACTCTGAAATCCCTTGGCCCATACTGGTGCCACCCAATTTGCATGGGGAACAGCTATCCACATCCTCACTTGTGTTGATGCTCTTTCACGAAAACCAGAATAATATGGCCACAGGCTTATGCAGTGACAGACTGCACTGCTCTTATTTGAGCTACCACAAAAGTTGCTTAATATCGAGTCCAAAGCTGACTTTTCATAAAATCATGCTTAGGGCTGCATCTGATTTTTTTTTTTTTCCCCAATAACTTTGAGAAGGCGAGTTTTGTCACTAGGGTACAGGGTCTTTTTCTGTTCATCGAAAATTACTTTTTACTTCAGGAATTCATTCGTTCAAAGGGTGTGTTGTCTGAGGACTCAAAAAATAGAAATCTATTGTTATAAAAGTTTAACACATGACATTTGATTAGCTTTTCAGAATCAATGAAGCCAATCAGCTGATGCAGTATGATCAGTGCTTGACGAAAGGAAATGATGGATCGAAAGTTATGATTACACACTGTAGCCTAAAGGAGTACAAGGATTGGCAGTACTTCCCGGTATGTTCCATTTTGTGGGATCCTGTTGTATCTGCTTCTTTCTCTGTATATCTACTTTACCTTCCGTGTCTCCTATCTCTTCTCTCTGTATTGGTCCCTTCTAATGTAAACATGCCACTCTATCCAATTAAAAAAAAATACACAAGATTTTGGGGTCTTCCAAGGTTTTGGGAAATCCAATAACTTTATATGTGGTTGGATGTCTCCAAGGGCACAGCAATGCTGTGCCTGAAAGATAGACTGTTATGATCTGTGGACCCTTGGGCCGGCCTTGCGGATGATGAAGAAACGTCGAAGAGGACTCCGCAGAAGATGTGATGGCCGGGAGGTGGAACGGAGCCAGGAGACCAATCAGGAGCTTCGCCACTGGAAGCCCGAGGTCCCCCCGGGAGGAGCCCGTGAGGACCCGAGCCGCTTGGACATAGGTGCGGTCTTCTCGGAGGAGGTAGCAAGCAGGATGAGTGGACGGTCCGAAGGTCAGGGCTGGCAGCAGACAGGAATTCCAAAGAACGTACCGGAGTCAGGAACCAGGAAATCAGGCCGAAGGATCAGGGCAAGGCTGGATCAGGAACAAAGGGTGGAACTGCAAGTAGACTGGGTATCCAGCATTTCATATATGCTGACGACGTGCAGATACTCATCCCTATATCTGACTCCATCACAAATGCAATGAAGATCTGGAACTCTGCCCTGTCTGAAATAAACAAAGTACTCACTAACAATTTCCTAGCACTCAACACCAACAAAACAGAACTTCTCATTCTTTCTCCCCCTAACAACCCCTTGCACAATCTTCCCCCCACCCCCTCTCTACCCGGCCACCCTCCTACACAACAAGTCCGCAACCTTGGCATAATGATAGACAACCAATTCAACCTCAAAAAATTCATCTCTGCCACTATAAAAAGCGGAATCTTTAAGCTCCACACCCTGAAGAGAATCAAACCTCTTCTCCACACCTCCGACTTCCGCACAGTGCTGCAAGCCATGATTCTGTCCAAACTCGACTACTGCAATTCCATCCTACTAGGCTTACCAAAAAGTACCTTACAACCGCTACAGTTACTACAAAACGCTGCTGCCCGCATCCTCACCAATACTCACCGTCATGAACATATTACTCCAGTTCTTCAGCCACTACACTGGCTCCCCGTAACCTCCAGGATAATATATAAATCACTCACACTCATACACAAAGCCATTCACAACCAAAACATGCAATGGTTCCCAGAATATTTCTCATTCCACATTCCGACTAGACCAACAAGAATGCAACACCAGGCCAAACTCCAAACACCCTCTCCTAAACTCATGAAGCATGTCACATTTAGAGAGCGCTCATTCATTATAGCAGGAACCTCCCACTGGAATAAAATGCCTCCCCATTTACGCCAGGAACCCTGCCACAAAAAATTCAAACACAATCTCAAAACCTGGCTGTTCAAACTAGCTTACCCCGACTAACTAACGGACTCCCCTCCAAAGCTACGATATGACCACCCGACTGATTCACGCCCCAATTATATCTTTTCTCCCTCCTCCCCACTTCTTGTGGGTCTCCCTCTCCTCCACCTTCTTACTCCTAATACCCCACCCCCCCCCCCCCCGCCAATAACCTAACTGCTTTGATTAACTCTATTGTTTTAAAAAAAAAAAAATGTACATATGTATATAATCTATGTATTATTTCCTCCAGCCCCTGTTAACTGACTCCTTGTTAAAAAATTTATATTATTGTAAAGCTTGTTGCTAGGTTATGTTACATTGTGAACCGAGGTGATGTTTTGCAAACGTGCCTCGGTATATAAAAAACCCTTAAATAAATAAATAAATAAATAAATAAATAAAAATAGACAACTCCCAGGAAGGGCATTCCAGGCATCCACCACCCTCTCTGTGAAGAAATGCTTCTTGATATTGGTTCTGAATCTTCCTCCCTGGAGTTTTAAATCGCGACCCCTGGTTCTGCTGATTTTTGTCCGACGGAAAAGATTTGTCGTTATCTTTGGATCATTAAAACCTTTCAAGAATTTGAAAGTCTGTATCATATCACCTCTGCTCCATAGCTCTACCATGGAAAGTAGAGCTGTGGCACAGAAGGTAACTATACTAGCACCAATGATCAGTCTTGGCTTGGGTCAGTGGGATACTTTGACAAAACTGGAACAGAGTGTGTTGCAACTGCCACTTTTAAGTTGCAACTACTGTGGCTCTGAGCTCCTCTTCAAAATCAGTGAAATAGCACTTGTTGAAAGTGAGCCAATTTGGGTTTCTGCAGAGGTGGTCTGTCCTTTAACTCCAGCACAAATGGACTCTCAAAAAGTGGGGAGCCCAACTGTCAGAGCTAGTGAAGAATTTCTTTGCCTCCTGAAGACCAGAAAGGGAAGTTGGAACTATCCTGTCCAGGATGGAGGAGACTTTTCCAGTAAAAGTCCGCAAAAGATTCAGGCCTCACTTAAGAGGCTTTTGGTGGTAGAAGTGAGCCTGAGGCGGTAGTTTCACAACCTGCAGAGGAAATCCCTTCATGAATCAGAAGGAATGGGTTCAGCTCCTTCTGAGTTCCTATGAGACGTTTCCCGCTCAGACCAGCAGACATCTCCTCAGTCAGGGTCCTGGCTCAGCATTTCCCTGTAGTCAGGAGAGGAGGATTCTATGGGGATTCCTTCAGATCCTTTGTCCAACTTGCCTCAGCATGCATTTCTTCTAGAAGATCTCAGCTACTCACGCTGTCTGGATAAGCAAGTGAAGTCATTGTCCATCATTGTTAAGAAGGAGCAGGACCTGAGATTGGATGTCTTCAGGTTGTTGCAATTTCTCTAACCTCAGGTCTGTTTCCATCCTGGTAAAAAGCCTTCTCAAGGAACTGCAAATGAGGATGAGGCAAGTGCCAATATGTCTTCCGGCTGCCCAAAAGATTGAGCTAAAGTGTATAGAGTCCAGGCTCCCCCAGGCTTTGGAATAGTCCAGCTGCTGCACTACTCTGTAATTGTAGAGTCAGCATTGAAATGTGCAAAGTGCAACCTGGATTGCTCTAATGTGCCTCTTAGGAAGGATCTGTTGCGCTAAAGGTGGACTCTTGGCCTGGCGCAGGATTGGTACGGCCCTCTGAGGGTTCCCAGAGGGCGCCTGCTGCCAGGAGGCGGAGCACACGAGAAGACAGAGGCTAGCTGGAGCTTCACCAATAACAGTCCGGGGGCTCCGTGGGTTGAGCCCTTGGATACCTGGACCACCTGGGTTTTGGTGGGCCTCTGAGGGTCTCCTGGAGAGGTAGCCAAGAGGTGTGCCCACCAAGAGCAAAAGTGCTCGGCCAGTGGAGAACAGATAAGCTAGACCGGAACAAAGATTACCGGAGGCCACTGGAACGGAACAGGAGCTGAAGGTCCTCCGGTCAGGATAGGCAGCGCCTAGTGGTCTAGCTTGTAGAAGGCCGTGGGTAGCGTCAGAACAGGCAAGCCTGGTGGTCACAGGAGAAGCAAGGAGAGTGTCCGTATGGAGCGCAAGGGTCAAAGCCAGAGTATCCATCCGAGGGTGGTCAGCCAAAGCAAAGGTCAGTTCCAGGTATCAGTCTGAGCGTGGTCAGTGGCAAGCAGAGGTCAGTTCCAGGTATCAGTCCGAGCTTGGTCAGTAGCAAGCAGAGGTCAGTTCCAGGCAGCGGTCCAAACGTGGTCAGAGGCAAGCCGAGGTCAGTACCATGAATCAGTCCGAGAAGGTACAACCTGGGTAGCGGAACGTGGAACAGGAAACAGGAACAGACGCTGGAATACAGGAAGGACCACGGGAACACAGGAACGCAGGAGCACTAGAAGACACTGGAACAAGCGCAGGAACAAGGAACACAAGACGGCAACTAGCTTCACACGTGTAACGACCCATTTGCCAAGGTGAGGAACTGAGGGAAGGCCCTCGCCTTATATAGGACGCTTACGTGGTGTCATCAGGAGGCGACTGGCCCGTGATTCCCGCCCTGGGTCCTTTAAAAGAGGAGGCACCAGCCGCATGCACGCCTAGGGGCGGGGCCGAGGGCGCAGAGCCCCTGCGGGAGCTCCATAGAGAGGCCTGTGATGACGGAGGCGTTCGGGGCAGGCGCTGTGGACACCGAGAGCTGGCTGCTGCTGCTAGGGAGGACAGAACGGAGCTCGTGGAGGGGAGCCCAAGGTGAGCAGGCCCTGTCGCGGCACCAGCACGGCCGAGACGCGCAACAGTAACCCCCCCCCCTTCTAGGACTCCCCCTTACCGGTCTAGGCTTCTCTGGGTGCTGTTGATGAAAAGCTTGAAGGAGGTTCTTGCCCAAGAAGTGGTGGGAGGGCTCCCTCTGGTCCGAAGCCCTCCCACACCAGGAGGTACTCCCAATGTCCTCTTCGGCGGCAAACATCCAGGACCTCCTGGACCTGGAGGGTGGCCTCAGGTTCAGCTGAGAGCTGAGTGGGTGGTGGTGGTCTCCAAGACGGCCAGGACAAGACTAGGAGCTTGAGCAGGGATACATGGAATGTATTGTGAATTCCAAGACTTGCCGATAGCTTCAGTTGGTACTTTACAGCCCCCACTCGGCGTAAAATGGGAAATGGTCCCACATACTTTGGGGCCAATCGTTGAGAGGGCAGCCGGAGGCGGATGTGCCGCGTGCTAAGCCAGACCTGTCCCGGCAAAAATATTGGGCCAACCCGGCCCGGCTACTTGACAAAGGCGTTCTTTAACCTGGTCCCATAGCCGATGGATGGTCTGGGCCATGGACTGCGCTGCAGGAGATGGCACGCTGAGTGGGACTGGAAGAGGCAGGCGGGCTGCCAACCAAAAACCACCGCAAACAGAGAGGTCCCAGTGGCGGATGCAACATGAGTGTTGTGTGACAACTCTGCCCATGGGAGAAGATCAACCCAGTTGTCTTTTTGGTCGTTAACATAGGACCGGAGGAAGGCTTACGTTAGCCTGACCATTAGCCTGCGGGATGATAGGCGGAGGTTAAGTTCAAAGTAATATTGAATTTTCTGCAGAGGGATCTTCAGTGCTTTGCCGTGAACTGAGGGCCTCTGTCCGAGACGCTCTCTTGTGGCAATCCGTGGAGATGGAAGACATGATTCAGGAAGAGTCGGGCGAGTTCAGGAGCCGAGGATAGGTCACAAAGAAGTCTCTAGAAAGACTGGACCAGGGTTCTGTGGGTGCAGGAAGGGGCTAGTGAAGCCCCCACGGATGTCCTAAGGGCGGTTTTTGTTGAGCGCAGACAGGACAAGAGTCTACGTAGTTACGGGAGTCCTTTGTCATAGTAGCCCACCAGTAGTATCTGTGGAGCATCTTGAGGGTTCGGGCACGGCCGGGATGGCCAGCGAGACGGGAGTCATGGGCCCAATGAGTCATGGGCCCAAATAAGTCGGAGGCGGCGAGGCACCACCGACTTACCAGCAGGCACGGTGGTAGTAACTGCGATGGAAATGCATGCAGGATCAATGAGCTAGAGTTTCAGGGGTATCCTCCGGCTCTACAGAGCATGAGAGTGCATCGGTGCGGAGATTCTTTTCAGCTGGGTGGTAGCGTAGTTCAAAGTTGAAGCGTGCGACAAAGAGAGCCCAGCGGGCCTGTCTTGCATATAGTAATTGAGCTTCTTTCAGATGTTCTAAATTCTTATGACCGGTGTAAATGGTGAATTTGTGCTGGGCCCCCTCAAGCCAGGGACGCCACTTCTGGAGAGCCAATTTCACGGCCAGGAGTTTGCGGTCCCCAATTGTGTAGTTGTGTTCAGCAGGTGAAAACTTGTGGGAGTAAAAAGAACACGGAACAAGGGCTCCCTTGGTGGAGTATTGACTGAGGACCACCCCGGTGCCAATGGCGGACGCGTCCACCTCAACAATGAAGGGGCGGTTCGGGTCTGGATGGCAGAGACATGGGCCAGTAATTGTAGTGCCCAAGCTCAGGACCCCCGCCGGGCTTAGGCTCTGGAGTTTCCCGGACGCACCAGACAGGTCTGGATAAGGTGATCATGGCCCCCACAGTAGAAGCAGAGACCGGACTTCCGTCTTCGGAGGCGTTCCTCAGGAGTAAGACAACCGTGGTTTATTTGCATTGGTTCTTCCTTTGGCGGGGAAGCCGCCTATGATGCCCTTTATCTGGGGCTAACAGATCAAGGTGGTTCCAGGGCCAGACTTGGCTGGTTGTTACTTCCTGGTGCCGTTCCTGGAGGCAGTGGTCAATCCACCCAACTAAAGCGATGAGGTATCCAACGATGTGGGAATCTATCGGGCTGCCAATTCGTCTTTCAGAGCTGGTGTCAGACCCTCGAGATAGAGTGCCCGCAGGCAGTTTTCCTGCCAACCCAATTCTGTAGCCAGGGTTCAGAACTCCACAGTGTATTCTGAGAGGGTGTGAGACCCCTGGCGGAGGTGGAAGAGATGGTGGCCGGCGACCGCCTGTCGGCCTGGATCTTCGAAGGTGCGTCGGAACATGGAAATGAATTGAGGGAGCTGCTGGAGTACAAACACTCCCAAAGCGGGGAGGCCCATGCCAGGGCCTTCTCTTCCAAACAAGATAAGATAAAAGTGATCTTCATCACTTCATCTGGGAAAGACTAGGGGGCACTCCATGAAGTTAGCATGTGGCACATTTAAAACTAATCGGAGAAAGTTCTTTTTCACTCAACACACAATTAAACTCTGGAATTTGTTGCCAGAGGGATGTGGTTAGTGCAGTTAGTATAGCTGTGTTTAAAAAAGGATTGGATAATTTCTTGGAGGAGAAGTCCATTTCCAGCTATTAATTAAGTTGACTTAGAAATTAGCCACTGCTATTACTAGCAACGGTAACATGGAATAGACTTAGTTTTTGGGTACTTGCCAGGTTCCTATGGCCTGGATTGGCCACTGTTGGAAACAGGATGCTGGGCTTGATGGACCCTTGGACTGACCCAGTATGGCATGTTCTTATGTTCTTAATAAAGAAAGCTGTAATGCAAACTGCATGTAACACTGGTTGATAAACCCCGCAGAGACGAAAATCCCCATTGAAATGGGGAGGAGCTGGGAGAGCCAGCAGTGCCTGAGAGGGCGATGAGGTAGAGGAAGTGCTGTTAGCTAGAGTCCCTGGGTTGGCCATGGCGGACTCTTCAAGTTTTGATTGTAGTCTCTCTACCGAGGTGGCCAATGCCTTGAGGAATTGCTGCTGCTCTCGGACACGAGGCCAGGCCTGGAATAGCCTGTAAAGCGGAGAACTCCGCCGAGTCCATGGCCTTGGCAACCTGTTGTGCTGAAGGTGGACCCTTGACCTGGCGCAGGATTAGTACGGCTCTCTGAGGGTTCCCAGAGGGCGCCTGCCACCAGGAGGCGGAACACACGAGGAGACAGAGGCTAGCTGGAGCTTCACCAATAACAGTCCAGGGGCTCCGTGGGTTGAGCCCTTGGATACCCGGACCGCCTGGGCTTTGGTGGGCCTCTGAGGGTCTCCCGGAGAGGTGTGCCCACCAAGAGCAAAGGTGTACGGCCAGTGGAGAACAGATAAACTAGACCAGAATAGAGATTACCCGAGACCACTGGAGCGGAACAGGAATTGAAGGTCCTCTGGTCAGGTTAGGCAGCGCCTAGTGGTCTTGCTTGTAGAAGCCGTGGGAAGCATCAGAACAGGCAGGCCTGGTGATCACAGGGTGGTCAGCCAAGGCAAAGGTCAGTTCCAGGTATCAGTCTGAGCATGGTCAGTAGCAAGCAGAGGTCAGTTCCAGGCAGCGGTCCAAACGTGATCAGAGGCAAGCCGAGGTCAGTACCGTAAATCAGTCCGAGAAGGTACAACCTGGGTAACGGAACGTGAAACAGGAACAGACGCTGGAACACAGGAGAGAACGCAGGAGCACTGGAAGACACAGGAACATTGGAACAAGCACTGGAACAAGGAACACAGGAACAAGGACTGCAGGAACACTGGAACAAGCACAGGAACAAGGAATGCAGGAACACAGGATGGCAACTAGCTTCACACAAGTGTGACGACCCGTTTGCTAAGGCGAGGAACTGAGGGAAGGCCCTCGCCTTATATAGGATGCTTTCGTGATGTCATCAGGAGGCATCTGGCTTGAGGTTCTCACCCTGGGCCCTTTAAAAGAGGAGGCGCCGGCCATGCGCATGCCTAGGGGCAGGGCCGAGGACGTGGAGCCCCTGCGGGAGCTCCATAGAGAGACCTGTGATGATGGAGGCATTTGGGGCCGGCGCTGGAGATGCCAAGAGTTGGCTGCTGCTGCTGCTGCTGCTAGGGAGGACGGAACAGAGCCCGTGCAGGGGAGCCCAAGGTGAGCAGGCCCGGTAGCGGCACAGCGTGGCTGGGACGCGCAACAGGATCCAAACACAATTACATATGGGAAGAAGATCTTCCAGGGTTCTATGCTTAGTGCTCAGATTACAGCTCACCAGTTGTACAAAATACTTGAGTATGTGCAAATCTCAAATTGGAAAGGTTGCAAAATCAGCCTTTTTAAAAAATGTTTATAAATTTTCAAATACAATCAAGGTTGGACCATTAGATGATTGAGGGGTTAAAGGGGCACTTAGGGAAGATAAGGCCGACATGGAAAGATTAAATAATTTCTTTGCTTTGGTGTTTACTGAAGAGGATATTGAGGAGATACCCGTCCCGGAGACTGTTTTCAAGGGTGACGATTCAGATGAATTGAACGAAATCATGGTGAACATGGAAGATATCATAGGCCAGATTGATAAACTGAAGAGTAGTAAATCACCTGGACCGAATGGTATACACCCCAGGGTTCTGAAAGAACTAAAAAATGAAATTTCAGATCTATTTCAGTTATTTTGTAACCTATCATTAAAATCATCCATTGTACCTGAAAATTGGAAGATGGCCAATGTAACCCCGATATTTAAAAAGGGGTCCAGGGGTGATCCAGGAAACTATAGACCAGTGAGCTTGACTTCAGTGCCGGGAAAAAATTGTGAAAACTGTTATAAAGAATAAAATCACAAAACATTTAGATAGGAGTGATTTAATGGGACACAGCCAGCATGAATTTACCCAAGGGAATTCTTGCCTCACAAATCTACTATATTTTTTGAAGGGATGAATAAACGAGTGTACAAAGGTGAACCGGTAGATGTGGTGTATATGGATTTTCAGAAGGGCTTTTGACAAAGTCCCACATGAGAGGCTTCTATGAAAACTAAAAAGTCATGGGATAGGAGACAGAAAACAGAGAGTAGAATTAAATGGTCTGTTTTCACAGTGGAAAAAGGTAAACAGTGGAGTGCCTCTGGGATCTGTACTTGGACCGGTGCTTTTTAATATATTTATAAATGATCTGGAAAGGGGTATGGCCAATGAGGTGATCAAATTTGCGGATGACACAAAATTATGCAGAGTAAGTAAATCTCAAGTGGATTGTGATGAATTGTAGGATTACAGGCATGGTTAAAAAGTGAGGCGAAAGAGGTTATTTTAGCCAAAAGATCTTCATTCAAAAATTGGAAGAAAGATCCAACAGAAGAAAATAGGATAAAGCATAAGCATTGGCAAGTTTAATGATAAGACAGGCTAAGAGAGAATCTGAAAAGAAGTTGCCCTTAGAGGCAGAAACTCACAGTAAAAACTTTTTAAAATATATCTGAAGCAGAAAGCCTGCGAGGGAGTCAGTTGAACCGTGGCTTGGTTTAATGGAACAAAGTCTCAATGGTCACAGGATGGAGGAGTACAAGTCCAGGTGTGGTAAATTTTGAATAGAAGTATTGAGGCTTCTACCATTAGCTGAATTCAAAACCAGGGATTCCTGCCTTGATAAAAAAAAACCCACTTCCACTCTATTTCCCTACCCTTTCTGCCTTGAGACAAAAAGTTTACTTTCAGAGGTGTGTTCGAATCTACCACAGAAATTTATTAACCATTAATTCATGCAGCACATCATGCAAAAATAAACCAGTCAGTTTATTGTAAAAATATTTTCTTTATTTCAGATAAAGGCATGAATAAAAATCTCTAAATGACTAAGAAACACTTTTATGTTCAAATCTTAACTTTACCAGAGTATATCCTATAATCAATGTCAGAGCCATTAACAAGGAAATTGAAATTATTAATATCCGATAAATGTCTATCAATGTCATCTTTTAGAAATCAATACATTTCTAATACATCTGCCAATCTAGAAACAATAGCAATTTAAAGGTTCTCATATACTTGAATAAAAGATTATATTTACCAATTATCTGAAGCACCCCGCTCTGTGTCTCTCTCAATCACGTGCAAAGAAAGTCAAAGTAGCACTCCTCTCTCCTTCTGACTGCTCTCAGTTTTATACCCTTAAGACCCTTTGATCCAGGGTAGCTGTTCCTTTTCCATCAATACATCTATCTTTTAGCCTTTGAAGAACTTCATTTCTAGAGACCTTGACTGAGGTTCAATCAATTTTTCATATCAGAACATTAAAATTTAGGATTTATTCTCACCCTGTTTAATGCTTCGCCCATATTTGATTTTTAATTGGATTTCTTTTGTAGTTCTAAGAGAAAACCTTTTCCACTCCCTTCTGTCACAAGAGTCACGCTTGATTGACTGTCCACCTGTTTTTAGGATGCTCAATCATACCACCTGTTTTTAGGATGCTCAATGTCATAAAATGCAGGTGTTTTCTTACTTGAGATAAGAGAAAGTGGTAAACAACTTTCTCTCAAAGTCTGAAAGTGGGGTAAAGGTGAGTGCTATGTGCTGGAGTTTTTTTCAGCACATAATGTCATGGCTTTTAAAAGTAAAGGCTTATAAGTATTAAATGCTAACATGTTTCTTTATGGCTAATTGATTACTGACTTCACTAAATATAAGTAATTATCAATAAAGCACAAAATATTAAGATATTTTCTGACACAGGAAGATATGATTAGTCGCTGCTTTCAATATCTGAAAGATCTGTCTGGAAATATAGCTTTACGGGAACTCCACCAGAAATTTCTGAGGAGAACTTATGTGTCACAATTGCAAGCATTTTGGGCAAGCATCGCACAATCACCCCTGTGTCCGCGCTGTCTGGTGGAGCAAGGTACGTTGACTCATGCTTTTTGGTCCTGCTCATTAGTTCAACAATTTTGGACCAAAGTTATGGGGTATCTCTCCAATATCTTGAACCATTCTATCCCATTGGACTCGGGAGCCATTCCTTTTTGAACACCTACCCCCTAAAGGTCTTAAATCCCGGGGTACAGCCACACTATTTCGGAAAGCATGCTTATTGGGCAAAAAAACTATACTACTGACTTGGAAGGAAGCATCAGGTCCTTCCTACTGGACATGGCGCAATTTGTTTCACACTTTAGCAGTGATGGACTATAAAGCTTTGCACCACTCATTCAAGAAACAACAAGCTTTTAAGGTAATTTGGTTCGGTTACCTAGGCTCCTTGTCACCCAGAGCCAGAAGTTTAGTCTTGAATAATGCTATATAATTTTCTGTCAATCTAGGTGTAAAATCTGCTCACCTTTCATTTTCTCTGTAATGCCAAACTTGGTACATGAGTCTTATGCATCTTGGGATGGAGCGGGGGAGGGATTGGAAAATGTCTATAACAAATGACAGTTCTGTATGGTGTACGGGGTATGTCAGGAACCCACATGGCCCCGTCTCATGTTGATATGTTTGTAAGTGTTTATCATGTTATATTCATAATAAAAAACAGATTAACCATAATGGAACAGTCATGTCATAGGTGGCGATGTCCTTTCGTGGATTACAAACTGGTTAAAAGACAGGAAACAGAGAGTAGGATTAAATGGATAATTTTCTCAATGGATGGGAGTGGGCAGTGGCGTGCCTCAGGGATCTGTATTGGGACCCGTGCTTTTCAATATATTTATAAATGATCTGGAAAGGAATACGATGAGTGAGGTAATCAAATTTGCAGATGATACAAAATTATTCAGAGTAATGAAATCACAAGTGGATTGTGATAAATTACAGGAGGACCTTGCGAGACTGGAAAATTGGGTATCCAAATGGCAGATGAAATTTAATGGACCCAAAAAACAAAGCGGTAGCCGATCCAGTGAGCTGTATAACAGTGACGACAATAGGAATCGGATGATGACAAGCCCTTTATTAAAATGCCCGACTCTGGCCGAGTTTCGCTCCCTTGCACAGAGCTGCCTCAGGGGCAATTCATTTTACCAGGACTTGATTTGATCAATGTAGAAAATATCGCATTGATTATGCCTTCGGTGCAGATGAATTCTCACTCACATAGACTTTCTCTTATCAGCATAGTATTGCTAAAATACGGCTCGTCTATCTAAATTTGTCATGTACTGAATGTTTTTGACTTCAAAGCAGCTATTACGTAGCAATACTATGCTGATAAGAGAAAGTCTATGTGAGTGAGAATTCATCTGCACTGAAGGCATAATCAATGCGATATTTTCTACATTGATCAAATCAAGTCCTGGTAAAATGAATTGCCCCTGAGGCAGCTCTGTGCAAGGGAGCGAAACTTGGCCAGAGTCGGGCATTTTAATAAAGGGCTTGTCATCATCCGATTCCTATTGTCGTCACAGATGAAATTTAATGTGCATAAGTGCAAGGTGATGCATATACGGAAAAATAACCCATGCTATAGTAACACGATATTAGGTTCCATATTAGGAACTACCACCCAGGAAAGAGATCTAGGCGTCATGGTGGATAATACATTGAAATCGTCAGCTCAGTGTGCTGCGGCAGTCAAAAAAGCAAACAGACTATTAGGAATTATTAGAAAGGGAATGGTGAATAAAAGGGAAAATGTCATAATGCCTCTGTATCGCTCCATGGTGAGACCGCACCTTGAATACTGTGTACAATTCTAGTCGCCATATCTCAAAAAAGATATAGTTGCACTGGAGAAAATGCAGAGAAGGGCGACCAAAATGGTAAGGGGGATTGAACAGATGCCCTACGAGGAAAGGCTAAGAAAGATAGGGCTGTTCAGTTTGAAGAAGAGACGACTGAAGGGGAATATGATAGAGGTCTACAAAATCATGAAAGGACTTGAACAGGTTAATGTAAATTGATTATTTATTCTCTCAGATAATAGAAGGACTAGGGGGCAGTGTGTTGTTGTTAACACTTATAGGAAGAAGAAAAAGAGGAAAGAAAGAGGGGGTAATGAGCAGTGAAAGGGACACCAATATTCTGTATAGTGAGAGTTAAAACACAGGTTAATTTTAAAAGCCCTGCATGCACCAAAACTGGGAGATATGCGCGCAAGTCAGGCCAGCGTGCTCCGAGCAGATTTTAAAAGGTGCCAAAGTACGTGCCTATCTCCCACTATGAGCACCAAAACATTTTTTAGGAAAAAGGGGTAGGGTGTAAGCAGGGCATGTGTGTTCCTGGATTTATGAATGAAATCAGCTCATAAGTATTTACGCGCAACAGTGCTCGCCAGGGTCCTCTACTGTGTAACTTTACTTCTGCTATGGATGGCATGTAAGATCTTTCTTTACACTAGATTGGGATCTTCTAAAGGGAAGAATTCTGGAAATTCTAGTTCTTTGTTGCTGAGTATAGGAGAATCGGATGTGAATTGGTTCCATGGGATTTTGAAGATCCCATCCTATCACTACTGGATTTGGAAGCCAAGGAAGAACTTGCTCTTCAAGTTCTTGTCTTGGCCAGCCGGGGTCTTCAGTTGTATATGTCTTTTGGATATTGCCATTGGTCCCCATGGATGCATGCCAGGGTTATGGTTCTGTCGTAATCGATCTGTACCTTCTTCACCAACTCCCTTCAAATGACCATTTTTACACTCCAAGTGTCCACTAATGCCTAGGTTGGTGCACCATCTAGCTTAACATCAATCAAAAAAATAGAGACTTACTGGCTGAGGACATCCACAAAATTACAAAATTGTGGGGCTGCAGCATTAACATCCACTGGCTCAACTTCCTTGCAGGGGTAGTCTCATGCAAAATGCCCCTTTCTCTGTAGCTAAAACATGGCGGTGCTATTGGGATTTGCAGTTGAGGCAAAAAGTCTGGCCAATCTGCCTTCCCCAGCTATCAGGGCCTCCTGTCCTTGGGGCTCCAGCGACCTCTCCCTGGATCAGGTGGTCTCCACAGCTTTCAATGACATTTCTAACGTAAGGTTTGGATGTTGGCACACCCACTGCCGCATCAGGTGTTCTAGCCGTCTAGGAATTTTTCCAACAAAACCGTTTTGGCTATCTCCACTCCGATCTTCCCTTCCGGGGTCAACCACTTCCAAGCTGCATCCTTAAGTCTGTGGAAAAGGTTCTGCGAATTTTCCTCTGGTTGAAGAACTCCTTGCCAAAATTGTTGTTGGTAGGCTTCCGGGGTGAGTTTTGGCATATGTAGCTCTTCCTTCTGGGTTGGCGGTTTGAAAGGCAGCTTCACTACTTCCCATAAGTCCATCTATCTTCTGGACATAGAAACATAGAAATGACGGCAGAAGAAGACCAAACGGCCCATCCAGTCTGCCCAGCAAGCTTCGCACTTTTTTTTTTCTCATACTTATCTGTTTCTCTTGGCTCTTAGTAACCTTTTGGTTCTGTTTCCCTTCCACCCCCACCATTAATGTAGAGAGCAGTGTTGGAACTGCATCTAAGTGAAATATCTAGCTTAATTAATTAGGGGTAGTAACCACCGCAATAAGCAAGCTACACCCATGCTTATTTGTTTACCCAGACTACGTAATTCAGTCCTTGTTGGTTGTTGTCTGTCTGTATATAGATCCACCTTTCTTCATTCCCCCTGCCGTTGAAGCAGGGATGTTTGGAATTATTAGAAAGGGAATGGTGAATAAAACGGAAAATGTCATAATGCCTCTGTATCGCTCCATGGTGAGACCGCACCTTGAATACTGTGTACAATTCTGGTCGCCGCATCTCAAAAAAAGATAATTGCGATGGAGAAGGTACAGAGAAGGGCTACCAAAATGATAAGGGGAATGGAACAGCTCCCCTGTGAGGAAAGACTAATCCTGCCGCTCGAGCTGTCTGTAAATAGTTCTTCAAGAAACAATCAGGGTCTTCTGCAGGGGCCATCTTAAGTACTACTGGCAACAAGGGTGGTGGCCTGATTATGGTGGTCTGCATGGCCTGTGCCACCTGGGTTAGTACCATGTTTTGTTGCATAATTTGTTCTCACAACACCTGCTGCTGTCCAATTATTTTTGCAAGACAGCCTGCCGTTGTTGTTGTTGCCTTGCCATGAAGAGATGTACTACCTGCTCCATCTTCTCCATTTCTCACACTATGCAAACTGTGAAGCTGGGTGGCTGTCTGGGGGAAAGAGAGAGGAGTCCCAGGCTATTCTTTCAGCCAGGCCACAGGAGGAAAAAAAAATTATGTACATTATTTTTTTTTTCTTTCTGTGCAGTGGACTCCTGATTGTGCTTCATTCGTAGACCAGGAGTCCTACGGTTGCCACTATATGTGGTCGATCGGGAACAGCCACAGCTTAGGAACAGCCAGGAGTTCAAAAGAAGGAGGCTAAATTCCAGCTCGTTCCACATAGCTTATTTACAGGCAAATAAAAATACAGCACAAAGGCTGCTTACCTCAACAGACCTTGGGTTAACAAAACATTCAAAGGTATGTAATTATGGCATAAGCTGGCATCCTGCCTTCTCATAAGAACATAAGAAAATGCCATACTGGGTTAGACCAAGGGTCCATCAAGCCCAGCATCCTGTTTCCAACAGTGGCCAATCCAGGCCATAAGAACCTGGCAAGTACCCAAAAACTAAGTCTATTCTATGTTACCATTGCTAATGGCAGTGACTATTCTCTAGGTGAACTTAATAGCAGGTAATGGACTTCTCCTCCAAGAACTTATCCAATCCTTTTTTAAACACCGCTATACTAACTGCACTAACCACATCCTCTGGCAACAAATTCCAGAGTTTAATTGTGCGTTGAGTAAAAAAGAACTTTCTCCGATTAGTTTTAAATGTGCTCCAAGCTAACTTCATGGAGTGCCCCCTAGTCTTTCTACTATCCGAAAGAGTAAATAACCGATTCACATCTACCCGTTCTAGACCTCTCATAATTTTAAACATCTCTATCATGTCCCCCCTCAGCCGTCTCTTCTCCAAGCTGAAAAGTCCTAACCTCTTTAGTCTTTCCTCATAGGGGAGCTGTTCCATTCCCCTTATCATTTTAGTAGCCCTTCTCTGTACCTTCTCCATCGCAATTATATCTTTTTTTAGATGCGGCGACCAGAATTGGTTGCCGCATCTTCCATCTTTCTAGGCCCTGCCTTCTTATCCTTGACTGCACCCTCCCTGGGCCCAGAATATCTTGCTGGCTTGGGTCTTAAGGACTGGGCCAGATAGCTGTGGCAGTCTTTTAAGGTATTCTGAGGGATTTTCTTAAATATTCCCTCACAGTTCCATCTATCAAAACATTTAGATTGCAGGCTACGTAAAATTGAGCATTTTCTATTTTAGGCCCAATGTTATGGAACTTGGAGAATAATTTGCATGAGGAGAGAGATTATTTGAGGTTTAGGAAAGAAATAAAAGGTATGCTTAATCAGCTTTATGGGTATTATGGGTATTTATATTGTCTATTATTTCATTAATTTTATTGTGTTTTGTTGAACTGCTTGTGTTTCACGTTGGTTGGTTGATAATGTTTATATGTCTGTGTGTTTATTTTGTATTATTTATTTATTCATTCTTATTAATCACTCACTCAGGGTCAGCCCTGACTGGTGCAATGTACAACAGTTTAAGACAATACATAATGACTGTTGCTGTGTAATCTGCACTGAAAAGTAGTGCTGGAAGTTGTGCAATATCCGATTTTTAAATAAATAAACCTGAAGTCTTTAGTGGAATCATCATACCCTGGACACGTGGAGTTCTGCCAGGTCATGGAGGAATGAAAGAAACATCTCATCTGTTCCACATTTGAAGCTTTCCACACTATGGCTGTTTCTGTAGGGCCAGGAGACTCGCATGGTTTCACGTGCATGACCACCTGGCAGATGTGGCCTGTACAGGAGAAAATTTGTTTGGGGACAAAGTGCAGGAGACAGTGGTTCTAACTAAGAAGTTCTAAGAAGTATCAGTTCACCCTAAAATCATTGTCTGCAGTTGCAGGAGACCACTCAGCTCCAGCTAGACGCCAGTACTTTGCGTACAAGCATCCATTTTCCATCCTTTTCAGCATCTTCAAGATATCTCCTACTGTGTTGCAACAACTGCCTGCTAGAGACCAGCAGAGGAAAAGGTGTCACCTGAAAGTCCAGCAACAGTCCCAGCCTAAGAATGGGACCAGTTTTTGATGTCTCTGAGGTCTGCCTCACTGTCTCCTCTGGTATGGGAAACAGTCCAGTCTTTCCTTCCAGAATGCATCGGCATCACCAAGGGCAAGTGGATCCTGAAAATTGTGGAATATGGGTACCACTTGACCTCCTCCAGTCCACTGGAGCTTGATCTAGTTTTGATCCCCACTAATACAAGGTGCTTCCATTTGGTGCCTTGTCCGTTCTCGAGAGTATTCACAAAGTGTCTCATAGTCATAGCAGCACAGCTTCATTGGCAGAGTCTGTATATGTTCCCATACAAAATGATTGGTTGGTGATGGGGCTGTGCCAGCACAATTTCTCATAGCACAAAAATAAAATCAGGAAATATAACACATCAATCATAATAGTAAAGATCATACTAATCAAGAGAATAACTATTTCAAAACAGATGAAAAAATGGAATAAACATTCTATAAATTCATATAAAAATTTGTAAACATTCCCCAAAACCAATAAAATATTCCAAAATAGAACATATATTGAGTAACACCCAATAATAATTAAATCTCATAAGGATAAAAAAAATTCCCTGTTCTCCCTACCTGGGAACTTTTGATTTCCAGTCACTCTAAGATTGACCTGGATTAGTGGAGGGAGGAGGCTGCATACAAACTTTGTCCACTCTCTCTTATATTCCAACATTCATTCATTCTCACACACACTCTCATGCTCACATGCACAAATTCTCTCGCTCACTCACTCACTCATGCATGCTTATGTCAGGTGACCTTCTCCAAAGCAGCACTCTGTCATGACTCATCAAGAAACAGCCATGATGACTTCCGTGGCTCATCTTAAGGCCACTTAGTTTAGTTTAGTTTATTTGCCTTGGTATGCTACCTTTCCAATTAAGGTGGTTTATAATCATGGTTTCTTCTTACATCATTGAAGATATACAAAGCTGCTACTTGGTCATTGTTTCACACTTTCATGTTCCAATATTGTCTGGACAGCATGTCCTAAGGAGACACTAACTTTGGACAAGCAGTTCCACACAGCCTGTTCATGCAATAGTCTGTTCTCCACCTGATGAATTCAAGTTGTTTTTTTAAGTAATTGCTCTACAGTGCAGCACTCAGCTTCGGACTCCCCACGCTTTATGGCTGATTCATTTCTACTTGTCCAAGGAGAAAGCAAGTTTGCTTACCTGTAAACAGGATTCTCCATAAATAACAGGATGAATCAGTCATTCTTAATACCGGCCCATCTCGCTGGAGAGTTGACTACCTTGCTAAAGCTTAAGCTCTGGAAGAGATGGAAAGGATCAGAAAGCAGTATCTGCATGTGGGAATTTCTGCACATGCTCACAAAGACTTCATCTGAGCTCTGAGAGCTGGGTTCGTGACAATCTCATCAGATGTTGTCACCATGCATTATGGCTGATTCATTCTGTAGTCTATGGAGAATTCTGTTTACAGGTAAGCAAATTAGCTTTTTGAGAGTTTGTTTCCTGATCCTGTTATTTTCTAACTTTATATTTATTTGCTGATTGCCCTCTTTTCACTCTGATTTTAGTCATCACTTCATACTGATAGTACCCAGTTCTTTTTCTCCTTCTCCACACCCTCAGGCCTATGCAGAAAGGTGCATTCAGTCGAATGCTCTTTTCTGCCTGTACTTGAACGCTCATTTTCTGTGTGCAAAATTTACTGCAGATGCAGCAAGGAGTTTTGTGCGCAGAAAATATGTGTTCCTAAACAGGAGTACTGCTCAATGCCCTCACATGGAAATCCCTTACAAATAAGGGCATTAAGCAGTACTCCTTGATGCAGAGAATACAAATGGCCAGCACACCTTTCTTAGTGCTGGAAACTTAACTTCTGGGTCAGAGCAGAAGTTAAGTTTCCAGCATTACTGCACTGGCACTTAAAACCTCAAGAAAGGGGGAAAAAAATGTTTTTAAAGTTTAAAATGTCAGTGGATAAGTACTAACTTATCTAGTTATCTGGCAGAAGTTACAAGCTGCCAGATAACATAGAAACATAGAAATGACGGCAGAAAAAGACCAAACGACCCATCCAGTCTGCCCAGCAAGTTCCGCACTTTTTTTTTCCCTCATACTTATCTGTTATTCTTGGCTCTTAGTAACCTTTTGGTTCTATTTCCCTTCCACCCCCACCATTAATGCAGAGAGCAGTGTTGGAGCTGCATTTAAGTGAAATATCTAGCTTAATTAGTTAGGGGTAGTAACCGCCACAATAAGCAAGCTACACCCATGTTTATTTGTTTACCCAGACTATGTAATTCAGTCCTTGTTGGTTGTCTGTATATAGATCCACTTATCTTCATTCCCCTTGCCTTTGAAGCAGAGAGTTATGCTGGATATGCATTGAAAGTGAAGTATCAGTCTTTCTCCCCTGCCGTTGAAGCAGAGAGCTATGCTGGATATGCGTGAAGTATCAGACTTTCTCCCCTGCCGTTGAAGCAGAGAGCTATGCTGGATATGCGTGAAGTATCAGTCTTTCTCCCCTGCCGTTGAAGCAGAGAGCTATGCTGGATATGCATTGAAAGTGAAGTATCAGGCTTATTTGGTTTGGGGTAGTAACTGCCGTAAAAAGCTAGCTACTCCCCGCTTTTTTCTGAAAGCAAATCTTTTTTTCCACATTCATTCACGTCCTCTAGACTTTATGGATCCACAGTGTTTATCCCACGCCCCTTTGAAGTCTTTCACACTTCTGGTCTTCACCACTTCCTCCGGAAGGGCATTCCAGGCATCCACCACCCTCTCCGTGAAGAAATACTTCCTGACATTGGTTCTGAGTCTTCCTCCCTGGAGCTTCAAATCATGACCCCTGGTTCTGCTGATTTTTTTCCGTCGGAAAAGGTTTGTCATTGTCTTTGGATCATTAAAACCTTTCAAGTATCTGAAAGTCTGTATCATATCACCTCTGCTCCTCCTTTCCTCCAGGGTGTACATATTTAGATTCTTCAGTCTCTCCTCATAAGTCATTCTATGAAGGCCTTCCACCTTTTTGTTCGCCCTTCTCTGGACCGCCTCCATCTTGTCTCTGTCTCTTTGGAGATACGGTCTCCAGAACTGAACACAGTATTCCAGGTGAGGTCTCACCAAGGACCTGTACAAGGGGATAATCACTTCCCTTTTCTTACTCGATATTCCTCTCTCTATGCAGCCCAGCATTCTTCTGGCTTTAGCTATCGCCTTGTCACATTGTTTCGCCGACTTCAGATCATTAGACACTATCACCCCAAGGTCTCTCTCCTGCTCCGTGCACATCAGCCCTTCTCCCCCCATCGAATACAGTTCATTCGGATTTCCACTCCCCATATGCACGACTCTGCACTTCCTGGCATTGAATCTCAGCTGCCATATCTTTGACCACTCTTCCAGCTTCCTTAAATCCCATCTCATTCTCTCCACTCCTTCCGGCGTGTCCACTCTGTTGCAGATCTTAGTGCTCTCCTAGCGTCCACATAACACTCAAAACTAGCTTTCTTCTCTTTCTTGTTACTTTTTCCTATACTTCCCCTTCCTCTTTTATCATCTAGTGCTCCAATCAACCCTTTCAATCTGCCCTAACCACGTCATCGCTTTTGACGCCTCTTTCACATTTAAAAGAAATTTCCTCTCTCTCAAAAATTTGTCATGGTCTACAACTTAATATTACAGAAGCCCATCTTTTTTTTTTCAGTTGCTGAAATATTAATCATTGTCACATCTTGATTGGTGCAGTAGATTTTTAACTGGACTGCCAGTCTCTGCTGTTCTTTGGATTTATTCTTCACCGTGCTGCTGGTTTGGTTTTTAGGCTCCTTACACATTCATGCTGTTGTGTTCCGCGGCCGTGGCAGACCACAACCACGGCCCCCTACCTTGTCCGCGGCGTTCCTTCACTGCGGGAGCCCCGGGGGAGGGCTCTGACTCAGGCCGTCGCTCCGGCGCGGCCCCCAGTGCTGCTCCCCCCTCGCGGCGTCCAGCGGCATCTCTCCTCCGCGGGGGAAAATCAAAGATGGCTGCCGCCATCCTTATGCGTGAGGCCGCGCCTCCTTTACAGATTTAAAAGGACCTAATCCCTTTAAATAGCTTCACCTGTTCTAGATCAGCCTGAGCAGGGGAAGTATATAGGAAAGCTTCCTCTGCTCATTCAGTGACTTGGCAACGTCCTCCAGCGCTGTCTAGTCTGCTTGCTTCAGTGAGTTCCTTGAGCTTTGAATCCTGTTCCTGTTTCGTCTTGGTGTTCCCGGTTCCTGACTTCGGATTGGCTTACGGTGATTCTCTGGTGTGTGACTTCGGACTGGCAAGTGGTGATCCCTCTGTGTGTGACCTCGGACTGGTGAGCGACGACCCTCTGGCACTCGACCTAGGACTCCTTCTAGACTACAGTCTCCAAGTCCCAGCGGTCCGGGTCCCTACGGGCTCCTCCCGGGGGGACCGCAGGCTTCCAGGGCGAAGCTCCAGTCTGCCCTTGCACAGATACCTTGACCTCTCAAAGGTCCACCTAAGCCCCAGCGGTCTGGGTCCCTACGGGCTCCTCCTGGGAGGACCACAGACTTCCAGTGGTGAAGACACAGCTCCTCTTCTCGTCTATTCATCTGCCTCTGCAGTCGCCTCAGTCTCCAGTGCCAAGGGTCAGTTGGTCCCGTCTTCCGCTCTGCCTCGCCACCCGACCAGAGAACCTATGGATCTTCCAAAAGGTATACCATCCTCCCGTCGGCCAAGGGTTCACAAGCCTGAGCATAACAATTGCCTCTGCTTTAGTCACTATCTGCTCTTTATCTACCAACTCTCTCTACCTCCTTATCCTTCTGCCTCATCTTGCATTATGCTTTACTGATGAAGATGATCTTGTTTTACACTTACTGACTAAAAGAACTGCTAACCTTGCACATTTCTGTCATCCTCTGCTTGATTTTTAGGCTTTTCCATACTGTTTCTTTTTCCTGTTGTTCTTTTCCTCTTTGTTGCTTATTATAGTGTTGTTGTAACTGTTTTAATTGAATTGTTCCTCATTTTGAAATTAAAATGTCTTCTTTTATGCCAACCCCTGCCCAATTAAAGAGGCCCTATTAGAAGAGGTAGTGTATGTATTGTGAAGACTAGAATTTTTCTCCAAGGACAAACAGGATGGCAGACCTCACACATGGTTGACATAATCAGATGGAGCCCGGCATAGAAATTTTGATTTCAGAGTTCTAGAAAACTTTGAACATACATTACTGGGCATGTGCAGCATGCTATACTACCAAGTGTCCACATGGGGGCCCATTCAGAATCATCTTTTCCATGGTATATGTCAGTTGCAGTTCTTTGTTTCTCCTGTGATTAACAGTCTGCTTCCTAAAAGCACAGGGTTTGATCTTTATAGGACACCGCTGTCTTTTTTTTCTTCTTTCTTTAGTCATCTAGATATTTCTTTCTTTTTGGTGTCCACATGGTGCACCGGCATTGGTGCATTGAGGCAGCGCCGGCCACTGTTTTTCTTTAAGTGTCGAATTGTTTGATTTTCTGTGTTAATTTTTCATTTGATGCCCTTGAAATTGAAAAAAGCGAGTGGCTTTGGAACTTTTGCCCCATGTACAAAAGGTTCATGTACATCACAAATCTATTTGCCTGGGAGCTGACCACTGTGTCTGGGGATGTTCCTTCTGTGCAACTATGACCTCAGATGGCGTTGTTCCCAGCTTGAATTTTTGGAAAAGCAATTTGGGATTCATAAATCTGGCCCATCTGTATCAGCATCAGATATTTCAACATCAGGAACTGTATCGACTGCTGGCAATGCATTGACAGTGGGAGGGCATCGGTCCCCTTCAATATCAAGTGCCAGGCAGAGGTGAGGGGACAAACCGTCTTCTGTCTCTGCCCAAAGAAAGTGAATGGTTCAAGTCTCATCGATTTCATGATTGTGGAGCTCAGAAAATGTACATTGGGTAAAGGCGAAGAAGCATTAGCATCAGTCTCCAATGATATGGGAAGCTGGGAGCAAGGACATTCTGATAACATAAAACAAAACAAGCCTTCATTAACTGTAAATATTTATTTTTACAACCAAAGCTGAAGGAAAGGACCTCAGCTTGATGAATATGCAACTGTTGTCAAGACGTTTGCAATCATTGGTCAAAAACCTCCCATTAAAGCACGTTTTATTGAAAAGCAAAATATTTTTTTCTTTATTCCTTCTTTTCTAATGTTATATTTAAAAAGAACACATCTTAACTGAATGAAGCAAATCTCCATGTTAATCAACAAAGAATCGATGGCAGCCACAAATGCAGTTGCCCGCTACAATAGTGGACAGTAACATGCCAATATTAGCCAGCATTTCACTTGTAGTTGCCTGAGTGCTTAATCTAGAACAAAAAATAATATGCATTCGAGCTAGAGATGTGAATCATGTTGCCCGATCGTTTTAACGATCAGGTTCGGATGGAGGGAGAAAAAAATCGGATCGTTAGAGATGTGAATTGGAATCGGTTCCGATTCCAATTCACATCGTTAATTTTTTAGTGAGGCCTGAGCAGATAAAAAAAAAACCCACCCCGACCCTTTACAAATGACCCCTTTGCTCTCCCACCCTCCTGAACCCCCCCCCCCCCAAAATGTTAAATTACCTGGTGGTCCAGTGGGGGGGGGGCCCGGCGCGATCTCCCGCTCTCGGGCCATCGGCACCATTTTGGCTACCACTGATAAAAAATGGCGCCGATGGCCCGATAAAAAAAAAACCCACCCCGACCCTTTACAAATTACCCCTTTGCTTCTCCCACCCTCCCGACCCCCCCAAAAACCTTTTACATGTACCTGGTGGTCTAGCGGGGGGTCCAGGAGCCATCCAATCATACCCTCGGTGCCGGTGCTGCTGGACTGTGACAAAGTAAGGGCAAAGGCGATCGGCGCCATACTGGCAGTCGATCGCCTTTACCCTCACTATGTTATGGCGCCGATCGCCTTTGCCCTCACCATGTCACAGGGAGCGACGATCGCTCCCTGTGACATGGTGAGGGCAAAGGCGCCATTTTCAAGCCAGTCCAGCACCATTTCAAGCCAGTCGGCGCCATTTTCAAGCCAGTCCAGCACTGGCACCGAGGGTATGATTGAAGGGATGGCTCCCGGACCCCCCACTAGACCACCAGGTAAGTAAAAGGTTTTTGGGGGGGTCGGGAGGGTGGGAGAAGCAAAGGGGTAATTTGTAAAGGGTCGGGGTGGGGGGTTTTTTTTATCGGGCCATTGGCGCCATTTTTATCAGTGGTAGCCAAAATGGCGCCGATGGCCCGAGAGTGGGAGATCGCGCCGCCCCCCCCCCCCCCCCACCACTAGACCACCAGGTAATTTAACATTTTGGGGGGGTTCGGGAGGGTGGGGGAGGATAAAGGATTGGTTTTAAAGGGTCGGGGTGGGTTTAGGGTTGTTTTGGTGTGCCGGTTTTCCCGCCCTCCCCCCAAATAATTCCCGTACTCGATTTAACGATTTTTCACGATAAATCGAGGGAATTCCTATTGTATCGAGTCCCTTACCGATTAATGACGATTTTAAAATTATCGGACGATAATTTAAATCGTTAAAAAACGATTCACATCCCTAATTCGAGCAGTGTACAAAATTATGCAATTAACTTGCAAATAACTTTCTTGCAAGGCTCATACAAAAAACACCCTGTCATTTGCAGTGATATGTTACACCCTGAAATAGTTAATACTTAATTATAAGCAATTCTGAACTGTTAACAATAAAAAAAGTTCAATCATCAGAAAAATACCAGATGTTAATTACTTTGCTCAAAGAAACATGACCATTCTATAGCTGAATTTAGACCCAAAGGTTCCACGGTATTTAAATGGAAATCCCATTGTTGCGCTAATTGCATTAATAACTTGTTTCTATCCCTTCCTCTAACATCTCATTTTACTTGCTGTATCACAAAGCACTTCAATGATGAAAACGCATAGTTCTTATCCAAGCAATGGGAAACTGTAAAAATCCCTGTATTTGCCCCTGGTGAGAACTCACTTGGAATACTGTGTACAATTCTGGAGACTGCACCTTCAAAGGGATATAAACAGTATGGAGTCGGTCCAGAGGGTGGCTACTGAAATGGTCAGTGATCTTAGGTCTAAAGCATATGGGGATAGACTTAAAGACCTAAACATGTATACCCTAGATAAAGGCGAGATAGGGGAGATAAGATAGAGGCATTCAAATATCTCAAAGGTTTCCATGCCCAGGAGGTGAGCCTTTTTCAATGGAAAGGAGGCTGTAGAACGAGGGGTCATGAGAAGAGGTTGAAAGGGAATAGATTCAGGAGTAATCTTAGGACATACTTATTTACAGAGAGGGTGGTGGATGCATAGAACACCGGCCCAGTGCCGGTGGTAGAAACAAACACAGTATCTGAATTCAAGAATGCATGGGATAAATACAGGGAATCTCTAAGGACGTGATGAGAATTATAATGCTAAATTAATTGGATGGATGGGCAGACTGGATAGGCCATATGGTCTTTTTCTGTCTTCAAGTTTCTCTGTTTCTCTTTTCTGAGTCTTTAAAGAATTTTTGTGCTCTAGAATGCAAATCCTCAAAGGATGCTTAGTTTTTCCCACATAATGTAAAGAGTAAAGACAAAAAATAATGTAAACCACATAATCCGAAGAACAAGTGGTGACATGTTGCAAATCATATCTGCGTTGGTCAGTAGGATTGATGAATACTGAGTATGATGTGTATTGAGCAAAAACCACACTTATAATATCCCCGGAGCCATTCTCCAGTTAGTCTGTAATCCAGATGTCTCTGCAGGTGAGAAACTAGTTCCTTTAAATTCTTCGTCTTTTAAATGAAAACTGGATATACTGATCTTTAAAGTGGAGTAGAGGAGCAGCCTAATGGTTAGAGCAGCAGGCTATGAGTCAGGAAAGCTAGATAATATCCTTGTGACCTTGGGCAAGTCACTTTACCCTCCATTGCCTCAGGTAGCAACTTACGGGCCGAGCGCACTGTTTTACCCGCGGTTAGATGCGCGTTTTGTAGGCGCGTCCACAGCCCCTTATGCATCCAATGCACCGAAAAACTAATAGCTCTCATCACGTGCAAATGCATGTGAGTGAGGCTATTAGTTATTCACCCCACATGCAAAAAAAAAAAGTGTGTCCAATCTGAAAATTTTTACGTTCAGAAGTTAACATCTGCCCAGAGCAAGCGTTAATTTCTGAGCACCCCAAAAGGTTGTACAGAAAAGCAGAAAATACTACTTTTTTATACATCCTCTGACTTAATATCATGGCGATACTAAGTCGGAGAAGCGAAAACTTTAAAAGATTTAAACAAAAAAATTAAACAAAAAAAAAAGAGTGCCGTGGTCAGGTTAGAGAAACATAAGAACATAAGATCATGCCATACTGGGTCAGAACAAGGGTCCATCAAGCCCAGCATCCTGTTTCCAACAGTGGCCAATCCAGGCCCTAAGAACCTGGCAAGTACCCAAAAACTAAGTCTATTCCATGTTACTGTTGCTAGTAATAGCAGTGGCTATTTTCTAAGTCAACTTAATAGCAGGTAATGGACTTTTCCTCTAAGAACTTATCCAATCCTTTTTTAAACACAGCTATACTAATTGCACTAACCACATCCTCTGGCAACATATTCCAGAGTTTAATTGTACGTTGAGTGAAAAAGAAC
This sequence comes from Rhinatrema bivittatum, assembly GCF_901001135.1. Lineage (NCBI taxonomy): Eukaryota > Metazoa > Chordata > Amphibia > Gymnophiona > Rhinatrematidae > Rhinatrema > Rhinatrema bivittatum. Next base: position 94,082,530 of record NC_042615.1, read on the forward strand.
TTTCTCCGATTAATTTTAAATGTGCCACATGCTAACTTCATGGAGTGCCCCCTAGTCTTTCTATTATCTGAAAGAGTAAATAACCGATTCACATCTACCCGTTCTAGACCTCTCATGATTTTAAACATCTCTATCATATCCCCCCCTCAGCCGTCTCTTCTCCAAGCTGAAAAGTCCTAACCACTTCCAAACCAGTGGCTGTGCTCTGGTTAGGAAAACTGACACCGATAAATTCAGCGTCCATTTTCTTAACCCGTGGACAGCTGACTTCTCATGGGTGCCCACTGCCAAGGAGGCACCAGGGGCACACAATCGACCCTAGCACCTCCTTAGCAGCATGACCCCTAATTTAAATATTGCATGGCGCCCCCAGGAGAGGTGCCTGGGCGCATTTGGAAAGCAGGCGCTGAACACTTAACGCCTGCTTTCGGCGCATTTTTATTGCTTCGGCCCCTTAGATTGTGAGCCTTCTGTGGGCATAGAAATACAGTACTTGAATAAAATCTGCTTTGAAATGCCAAAAGGTGGAATGTAAATAAATAAAGAAAGTAAAGCAAGAATGTAACTGCAATATAGAGTGTTATTTTTTAATAATTCTAGTGATTTGTAGTATTAACGATGAATAGCAGGAAACAAAAATTAATTCAGCAAAAAGACAATCGCTCTTAGAGATAGAATTAAGTCCCTGTTAAAAAACAAAGCACATTTATATGCTTTCTTTAAACAATTATATGGATAACCTCTCTGTAATAATTTATTAAACAGAACACGGGTAACTAGTTACAAAGGCCATGGAGTTCCCTTTCAGTCTACCCTCAGGTTTGGGCTAATCCAAACTGTCACAGTACTCTCTGCTGGGGATGAAGAGCAGATACAGTGTCTGTGATAGTATTCTTGGTGTCTCAGTCCCTGTGGCACTACTGCAGGATTCCCTGACATTAAACATCCGTGGTCTTGAGTTTCATCCCTGCAGCCCCTGACACATTGGTGGCTGAAATCAATGGTTCTAAAGGAGGGTTTTACCTCAGGTGATGGTGGTGACAGATGTGTCAGCCAGAGGATGGGGCACGCATACAGGTTGCTTTCAAACTCAGGAGCTTGGTCTGTATCAGAACCTCTGTTCCAGATCAATCACTAGGAACTAGAGCTATTTGGCATGCATCGAGAGTATTTTCTCATTTTTCTCAGGGAAAGAGAATTCTGAACCAAATCGACAACCAAATAGCAATGTTCTACATAAACAAGCAAAGGGGCACAGGTCCTGGACCCTCTGCCAGGAATCTCTGATACTTTCGGAATGGGTCATCAATCACAGGGGCTTTCCTTCCTGGAGTCTCCAACACATGAGTGGATCACTTCAGCAGAGTTTTTGACCCCACAGTGGTCTCTGGAACAAGGTGTGAGAAACATGCTATTTGATCTTTGCGGTTGACCATCAAATAACTTGATCACATCAGAAAGCAACAATAAACTCATCATATTTTCTACATTTTTCAAATTCAGATCTGCTCTGGATGCTTTTCTCCTGAAGTTAGATGCATATCTGCTGTATGCATTTCCACTGCTTCCAATGGTGGCAAGGTTGGTTCAGAAGGTACTCAAGGACCAGGTATGCCTTAGCCTCATTATCATGGCTTAGCCCAGATAGGTGTGGTTCTCCTATCTCATCAAGTTGTCACTCTGTCCGCTGATGATTCATGGCACTAACCTAGCCCTATGAATACAGAAAGGAGTTATTTATGTCATTAGTGCCTGCCCTCCCTCAACTTGATGGCATGGATGTTGAGCACTCAATAGTTTCCTCATCTGTCACTTGGAGACAGGATACTGGGTTTGATGGACCGTTGGTCTGATCCAGTATAGCATATCTTATGTTCTTAAATTCACTATCCAAGGAGTTTGACGAAATTGTGATTTCGGCTAGGAAATCCAGAATGGCTTTCAATGGAAGTATTCCTCATCTTGGTATCAAGCAAGGATCTCACAAGGATCTGTTTCACTACTTGTTTTCCTTCTCATCGAGTCTTAATACATCATCATCAAAGTGCATCTTAGTGCCATTGCTGCTTATCTCTTTCAAGTGGATGGAATACTGATCTCCTTTCATCTTCTTGAATCATGAAGGGCCTATGGCATATAAAGCCTCTGGTTTCAAAACCAGTTATGCCATGGGATCTTGACAGGTCATAGCACAGCTTATTAATGCTCCCTATGAGCCACTGGAGTCAGTTTCCTTAAAGTTTTACATGGAAGGTTGTGTTCTTAGTCACTATCATTTCGGCTAGAAGAGTCAGCAAACTACAAGCATTGGTTTCTTACTTTCCTTACCTACAATTTTTTCACAATAGGATAGTGCTTCCCATTTATCCTAAGTTTCTACTTAAGGTGGTTTCTGTGTTTCATTTGAATCAAGCTATTGTTATACCCATATTCTTTCCAAGATAACATGCATACAAAGGAGAGAAGGCCCTCCGTTCACTAGACCAGCGGTTTTCAACCTTTTTTCGGCCGGGACACACCTGACAGATGGTTCTCACATGCGTGACCATCACAGAGCAAAATGTAAATATACATTCTGCCTCCTCAGGAACCCCCTCGACCCCCAAAAATGGGTGCAGAGCAGAACTAGGGCATTACCCGTACAACTCACCATACAAAAAAAGATATTTTGGTTCTGATGACATCTCAGTAAAAGCAAAACAAACTCTATTGGCAGTAATTTACCACTACAAATATTAAACCAGGCCCTAAACACTAATACACCTCCTATTAGGAAAACAGAGCATGCCAAGATACCCACTTAGAAATAATTGTAAAACTATACTAATAAATATTACAAAACAGCTGATGTACAGAATAACATCCAACAATTATAAAAATTATTAAAAATTGTCCAAATATCAATAAAATATTCAAAACAGCAGACACATCACATAATACCCAATAATTAAAATGGCAGTCAATCAAGAAAAATAAACTTAAAAAGCCACCATTACTTACCCTCTCCAGCAACTATCCTACTCTTATCCCTTGCAGGCCAGTAGCACTCACCAGAAGCAGCAGTGGCTGCTGAAGCTCTGTCCTCACAGTCCTCTTCCTTAGGGCCCACAACCAGTCATAACCAGTCTCTGTCATATACAGACCAGTATCTCCCTAATTAGTATCTCTTCCTCACACACACACACCAGTCACCTCCCTGACCAGTTTCTGTCTCTCCCATACACACACCAGTCACCTCCCTGACCAGTCTCTGTCTCTCTCACATACACACACCAGTCACCTCCCTGACCAGTTTCTGTCTCTCCCATACACACAACAGTCACCTCCCTGACCAGTCTCTGTCTCTCTCACATACACACACACACCAGTCATCTTCCTGACCAGTCTTTCTCTCACAGAAACACATCACCTCTGACCAGTCTCTCTCTCAATCATGCACATGCTCTGTCATTTACATACAAGCTCTCAATCACACACAAATGCTCTTGCTCCCATTCTACCATAACACAAAGCTGCCACTCACCACCCAGGCACCCATTCTACCACACACACACACAAAGCTGCCACTCATGCACCCAGGCACCCATTCTACCACACACACACAAAACTGCCGCACACCCAGGCATCCATTCTACCACACACACACACACACACAAAGCTGCCTCTCATGCACCCATTGTACCACACACACACATAAAGCTGCCACTCATGTACTTATTCTACCATACACATGAAGCTGCCACTCACCACCCAGGCACTCATTCTACCACACACACACAAAGCTGCCACTCACGCACCCAGGCACCCATTCTACCACACACACACAAAGCTGCCACTCACGCACCCAGGCACCCATTCTACCACACACACACAAAGCTGCCACTCATGCACCCAGGCACCCATTCTACCACACACACACAAAGCTGCCACTCGCACACCCAGGCATCCATTCTACCACACATACACACACACACAAAGCTGCCTCTCATGCACCCATTGTACCACACACACACACACACACACACAAAGCTGCCTCTCATGCACCCATTGTACCACACACACACATAAAGCTGCCACTCATGCACTCATTCTACCATACACACGAAGCTGCCACTCACCACCCAGGCACCCATTCTACCACACACACACACACACACACAAAGCTGCCACTCACACACAGGTATCCATTCTACCACACACACACACACACAAGCTGCCACTCACCACCGAGGCACCCATTCTACCACACACACAAAGCTGCCACTCACCACTGAGGCACCATTGTACCACACACACACAAAGCTGCCTCGCATGCACCCATTGTATCACACACACACACACAAGCTCACATGGAGCCTCTTCTCATTGTTTGACCCAATAAGCCTGGCCTCTGCTTATCAGCCACCGCTGGCCTGAACTCCGGCGGCCTCCAGCAGTGGTGCACAGCTCTCTCCAGCCGCCGGTGGCAGCGTGCAGTGTTTCCATTCTTCAGCCCCGCTGGCGGCACACAGTGTCTCTCCATTCTTTGGCCCTGTCGCCTGGCCTCTGGCGGTGGCACACAGATCTCTCAACTCTTCAGCCCTGCCCCTGGGGAGAAGGGAAGCACAAGCGGGGCAGTGGGACACCGGGAGTCGCGACACACCTGCCGGTGCTTGGTGACACACTGGTTGAGAACCGCTGCAATAAACTGTAAATTATCCGAGGATGACTCAAGCATATCACATTTCTCAACTGTTCATTTCCTGTGATCCTAACAGGCTCTTGCCAAACACACTTTGTCCATCTGGCTAACGAACTATGTTGTATATTATGTGCTGGCTGGCCTTCAGATCATAAACTTTGTCGAGGCTCATCAGGTAAGAGTCATGGCTGCCTCAGTTGCTCACATAAGAGCTATCTTCATTGCGGACACCTGCAAAGCTGCAACTTGGTTGTCAGTTCACTATTGTTTGGACAGTCTATCAAGAAGTGACAGTAACTTTGGACAAGCAACGTTGCACAGCCTGTTCACCCAGTAATCTATTCTCCCAGAGGGATCTGGATTGCTTATTCAGCAAGTGCTCTGCTACATAGTCTTCAGCTTGGAACTCCCCGCAAGTCATGGCTAATTCAGCCCTGCTGTCTACAGGGAACCTGTTTACAGTAAGCAAAATCACTTTATTTGCATATAGTCTTATTTATGCTTTTAGAAATAGAATGGCAGCTATTGCTGACTGCCTTTTTTGGTTGGATAGTATCAGAACTGGCATGGAGACATTATCCAATAGATATCAACCTATATTTTCTGAATTCAAATCTCACATTTTAGACTGAATAGTAACTAATTTGCATATGATACCCCTATGTTTAATAACAGTTTGAACCTTTTTGAAACCCTGTTTATCCCCCTTAACCTTGTAACCTTGTATTTTTATAAACCGTTATGATGGCATTATTATGACGAAACCGAATGACAGTATATAAAACTTGATAAATAAATAAATAAATAAATACATTAACTATTCTATAGTGACCCAAGGCAGAGTTCAAAGGGTGCATGTTGCATGCCTTAGGATTAAATCCCACTGGGTGCCAATGGCCATTAATAAACCCTTTTCAAATCTTCCTCTGCTCAGCTTTGGATTGTATCTTAAAGTCTACAAAGTGTAAATATTTGTCTGATGTAGTTGGCAATATCTTGTAAAGCTCACTTAGGTCTGATTTTAAAGCTGCCTGAAGTAAAGGCATTTGTAGACTCCTCCATGTCAGTGTTTTCTGACTCCATCAACAAAACAATAAGGTTGGTTTAATGGAACACAGTCAACATGGATTTACCCAAGGGAAGTCTTGCCTAACAAATCTGCTTAATTAACATGTGGATAAAGGTGAACTGGTAGATGTAGAGTATTTGGATTTTCAGAAGGCATTTGACAAAGACCCTCATGAGAGGCTTCTAAGAAAACTAAAAAGTCATAGGATAGGAGGCGATGTCCTTTCATGGATTACAAACTGGTTAAAAGACAGGAAACAGAGAGCAGGATTCAATGGTCAATGTTCTCAGTGAAAAAGGGTAAACAGTGGAGTGCCTCAGGGATCTGTACTTGGACCGGTGCTTTTCAATATATTTATAAATGATCTGGAAAGGAATACGACGAGTGAAGTTTTCAAATTTGCAGATGATACAAAATTATTCAGAGTAGTTAAATCGCAAGTGGATTGTGATATATTACAGGAGGACCTTGTGAGACAGGAAGATTGGTCATCCAAATGCAGATGAAATTTAATGTATACAAGTTCAAGGTGTTGCATATAGGGAAAAAATAACTCTTAGTGTAGTTACACGATATTAGGTTCCATATTAGGTGCTACTACCCAGGAAAAAGATCTAGGCATCATAATGGATAATACTTTGAAATCATCGGCTCAGTGTGCTGCAGCAGTTAAAAAAGCAAACAGAATGTTAGAAATTATTAGGAAGGGAATGGTTAATAAAATGGAAAATGTCATAATGCCTCTGTATTGCTCCATGGTGAGACCGCACCTTGAATACTGTGAACAATTCTGGTCGACGCAGCTCAAAAAAGATATATTTGCGATGGAGAAGGTACAGAGAAGGGCGACCAAAATGATAAAGGGGATGGAACAGCTTCCCTATAAGAAAAGGCTGAAGTGGGTAGGGCTGTTCAGCTTGGAGAAGAGACGGCTGAAGTGGGATATAATAGAGGTTTTTAAAATCATGAGAGGTCTTGAATGAATAGATGTGAATCAGTTATTTACACTTTCGGATAATAGAAGGACTAGGGGACACTCCATGAAGTTAGCAAGTAGCACATTTAAGACTAATCGGAGAACATTCTTTTTTATTCAACGCACAATTAAGCTCTGGAATTTGTTGCCAGAGGATGTGGTTAGTGCAGTTAGCGTAGCTGGATTAAATAAAGGTTTGGATAGGTTCTTGGAGGAGAAGTCCATTAACTGCTATTAATCAAGTTGACTAAGGGAATGGCCTCTGCTATTACTGGCATCAGTAGCATGGGATCTTCTTAAGAACATAAGAAAATGCCATACTGGGTCAGACCAAGGGACCATCAAGCCCAGCATCCTGCTTCCAGCAATGGCCAATCCAGGCCACAAGAACCTGGCAAGTACCCAAAAACTAAGTCTATTCCATGTTACCATTGCTAATGGCAGTGGCTATTCTCTAGGTGAACTTAATAGCAGGTAATGGACTTCTCCTCCAAGAACTTATCCAATCCTTTTTTAAACACAGCTATACTAACTGCACTAACCACATCCTCTGGCAACAAATTCCAGAGTTTAATTGTGCGTTGAGTAAAAAAGAACTTTCTCCGATTAGTTTTAAATGTGCCCCATGCTAACTTCATGGAGTGCCCCCTAGTCTTTCTACTATCCGAAAGAGTAAATAACCGATTCACATCTACCCGTTCTAGACCTCTCATGATTTTAAAAACCTCTATCTTATCCCCCCTCAGTCGTCTCTTCTCCAAGTTGAAAAGTCCTAACCTCTTTAGTCTTTCCTCATAGGGGAGCTGTTCCATTCCCCTTATCATTTTAGTAGCCCTTCTCTGTACCTTCTCCATCGCAATTATATCTTTTTTGAGATGCGGCGACCAGAATTGTACACAGTATTCAAGGTGCGGTCTCACCATGGAGCGATACAGAGGCATTATGACATTTTCTGTTTTATTCACCATTCCCTTTCTAATAATTCCCAAAATTCTGTTTGCTTTTTTGACTGCCGCAGCACACTGAACCGACGATTTCAATGTGTTATCCACTATGACACCTAGATCTCTTTCTTGGGTTGTAGCACCTAATATGTAACCGAACATTGTGTAATTATAGCATGGGTTATTTTTCCCTATATGCATCACCTTGCACTTATCCACATTAAATTTCATCTGCCATTTGGATGCCCAATTTTCCAGTCTCACAAGGTCTTCCTGCAATTTATCACAATCTGCTTGTGATTTAACTACTCTGAACAATGTTGTGTCATCTGCAAATTTGATTATCTCACTCGTCGTATTTCTTTCCAGATCATTTATAAATATATTGAAAAGTAAGGGTCCCAATACAGATCCCTGAGGCACTCCACTGTCCACTCCCTTCCGCTGAGAAAATTGTCCATTTAATCCTACTCTCTGTTTCCTGTCTTTTAGCCAGTTTGCAATCCATGAAAGGACATCTCCACCTATCCCATGACTTTTTACTTTTCCTAGAAGCCTCTCATGAGGAACTTTGTCAAACGCCTTCTGAAAATCCAAGTATACTATATCTACCGGTTCACCTTTATCCAAATGTTTATTAACTCCTTCAAAAAAGTGAGAAAGTTACCCAAGGCAAGTCTTGCCTTTGTGAGGCAAGACTTGCCTTGGGTAAAGCCATGCTGACTTTGTTCCATTAAACCATGTCTTTCTATATGTTCTGTGATTTTGATGTTTTGAACACTTTCTACTATTTTTCCTGGCACTGAAGTCAGGCTAACCAGTCTGTAGTTTCCCGGATCGCCCCTGGAGCCCTTTTTAAATATTGGGGTTACATTTGCTATCCTCCAGTCTTGGTGTTTGGGTACTTGCCAACTTCTTGTTGCCTGGTTTGGCCTCTGTTGGAAACAATGCTGCGCTTAATGGACACTTGGTCTGACCCAGTATGGCAATTTCTTATGTTCTTATGTTCTAAAATCCTGCTATGGCCAACTGTGCATTTTCAATTAGCTATTTTGTTTTTCAGTAACCTTAAAATTCTTGTTTGTGTGCATCTTAAAGCCCTGTCTCTGAAACTTACTTTGTTCTTGCTCTTTTCCAGAGCCTGCATAGATTTACCCATATTGCAACAGGAAAGTGCTTGGATTGCTCGCAAGTCCTTCACCAAGTCTTTATTTCCGAGTGTGACCCCAACAAAAGCACCCAAAAATGGGAAATGAACAACATTCTCAGTATGTAGAGACTGCAGTGGCTCTCTTCTACCCGACCTGAAAGCTGCTGTCACTAGTGACTCTTGATCAGCTGTGAGCCTGAAGCCTCCTGAATGGATGAAGTACAGCGATGAAATGTGATACTATGGTAGCGTTACCATCCTGCAGTTAATGTTTACAAAACTGCTTTACCTTAAACTTTGTAGATGTTTACATCTTTTGTTTTTAGGATAATATTAGTAAAATGTGCCTTTAGCTGTGTTTCCACGAGCAAAGTTAAAGGCACAGTTTATCTTCTTTGGGATTATACTCAGGGTTTGAAGACTTTTTTTGTACACACTTCAAGAGTGGAGTAGCCAGACTTTCATTTTTCTGGGTGGTTGTCAATCTGCTACGTTTTAAAGTCATATTTTATAAAGCACTGCCACAAGTAATTAGCAACAGTGGCCTTCGTTCACAGGCATGCTGCTTTTCTGAAAGAGGATTTTCAGCATATTGAGTGCCTCTTATATCTCTCTATATTTTCTGAAAGAAAAAATGTAGTTAACTCAAATAAGATTTCACTACAGTTGTAGTAAACCATGTCACCATGATAGGAATTGCTTTAAACACCTACATAGGGATTTCCAAAGGGCCATACAGTGCGTTGTCAAAAACTATCCAGCTACTTGACCAATGTGATATTTGTGTATAGCAAAAGAGACTCGAAGCATATCGGAATATGTTATCTTGCTGGTAAAACTATCCAAAAATATTAGCCCAATGGAGAGTCTGATAAAAAGGAAAAAAAAGAGTCTTATAAAAACCAACTGTCTGTTTAGGCAGGTTCAAAACAAGATTCTGCTCTGACAGAAGATGGTATTCGCTGTCCAGGGTAATCCTTAAATGTCTTGGGTGGTTTGTCTACCATCTCTTTTCTGCATACACTTCCTTGAGTTAAAATGGGAAAAGTGGAAGAAGTTTATGAAAGGTTATCTTCTGCATCACTGTGTAGACTAATTACTAATTAATAGAAAGCTATAGAAGAAACACTAGCTTTTATAAAATGGCAAATGCCAGGATGAAGATCTTGGAGCAGGCCCCAGCAGATGTGAGAAGTGAAGCAATTGATGACACTGTCTTTTTGTTTTTTAAAAGTTTGTTAATGGGGATAACCAAGTTAAAACAGTTGTCTTATTTTTAACTGGATCCTGGAGCCACAGAAAATTAAGTGACTTGCCCAAGGTCACGTAGTTAATGTCCGAGGAAAGTCCTAAGCTTATGACCCAGCCATCATCCAGAGCTCTAACAGCTGGACTACTCGTTCCAGACCATGCTATTCCCTCTCTCCTTGTCTACACCTGACTCCAAAGCCAGAATGTTACTGAAGGGGAATTAAACTACAGTATAAGACGAATCGGATCTAATGATCACATAAAGGGCAAATAGCGTATCTAATTGTTCCATTTATTAGAATGCAGCTCCCTCTTCTGTCTTTGATGGTTGACAACCATTTACTTTTGTTTGTGATGTCCTAGGCAGAATTGCGGGAAGTGGTCTCTTCTCCTTCTCTCTGCCAAGACCCCAGCATTGACATCCCCCTTTTTTCAGCCATAAAGTGCTGCCACTTCTTTGAGCCACCTCCAGCGCTGCATGTCTGACTTGCTCTTGTGAGATCAGAGAGTTTGACCAGCATCATACACTTCACAATAAGTACAGATGCCCTGTGACACTACAGGAAGCTGGAAGGAGGAAGGAAAAAGGCTGGTGTCTCTGGATTTGGGGTGGGAAAAGATAGAAACAGGAGGCCGATGTCTTGGGGGAGGTGTGGCTGGAGAAGGAAGCTGTCATAGTGGGGAGGGATGGTGGGGTAAGGGAGAAGGAGGCTGGAGTCTACAGCAGATGATGTGTTGTATGGAGAAGGAGGACCAGTGACTGGCCCGTGTCTGCTGGAGGGGTGGAGGCAGTGTCCTTGGGGAGGAAGCAGGAGAGAAGAAGAGTCTGGCAGCTATTTTGAAAGGAGAGAGGAAACTAGCCGGTAGGGATAAACAGAATGAAAGGAAGGTAAAAAGGGAAGCAGCTTATGGGAGGGTCGAGAGACTGAGGAAGGAAGAGGGGAACGACAGAATAGAATGAAAGGGAATGAGGAAGAGAAGAGCCAGGGAGTGGAGGCAGTTAGAACAAAATGAGTCTACGAAAGGGGAGAATTGAGCTGTGTTGAGGGATAGTGGGGTAAGAAGAGAAACAAAGAAAGGGAGAAAAGAGAAAGGAATGAAAAGCAAAAGGAAAAAGTTATTCTGACTTGTGCAACAACGGCTAGAAAATTATTTTGTTTAATAAAACAGTGAAAGCTAGGATTTTTAATAAAATGGATATTTTGTAAACAAATAATGTACAGTCATATGTAAATGTATGCAAATATGTTTAAGAAGTTGCAGCAGCTTTTCCTAACCCTTGCTGCAGAATCTACCTCTGAGCTGCTATAGGAAACCAGTAGATGTGGATGTAATATTCCTGTCTGGTGCATAAAAAAGAGAAAAGCCTCAATAGTATGTAGGTTATGGCTTGATTGGACTACACCAGTAAATTAGAAAAATAAATAAATAAAACCCAAACTAAAACTAAGTGAGCATGTTAAAAGTGAAGAAAAGTGAAGAACTGACCGCAGTCTATCCTTCTGAACACATTCAGATTAGAAAGAAATGGCATTTGTTGCAATGAGGCACACGAGGGCTAGAAAGTCTACATTTACCAATGGAAAAATAAAATGTCAGCAACCGAAAGCTAAAACAATTATAAGATGTCAAAAAAAGGATTGAACAACTACCATTAGAATACCAAAATCCTTCTGTTCAAAATGGTGTCTTTTCCAGCCCTGGCAGTGCCCCTGTCGGTTATTTTTCTGTGGTTGAGTAGTGGTCTTATGCATTCTAGTGACTGCCTATTGATTGCACACACCTCGCACTTTCTCTCTTCCTTTGTGTTGTTTAACATCATCCCCAGTCATCATAGAATATCCATGAGACCCTACTCAGACAGAAATGGAAAGTGCTTCTGACCAACTCTGCAAACCTTTGAAATCTATTTGTTAGCTCCACAGGAGGCTGTGAGGGCATCAGTTCAATGAGGGATGTATCAGTGACATGAAAGCTATCAGCGAAGAACATGCCTGCTTATAACTGAGAGTCCCATTATTCAGCAGTCTGGGCCCTTTATGTAATTCTGTGAAGAGAATCGGCCTGTAAAGGACTTGAACTTGTGGGTCTTGTGTTCTGGATGCTTGCATGCATTGCTAATTTGGCTGTCTACAGCTTAGAAATGGTAGAATGTGAGCTGTTCCTGCTGATACACTCCCGTCACTGATGTACCCCTAAAGCACAAAAAAGGCGCGGAGAACAGAAAAACCAGACACGGTTCCAAGTTTCACATGTTGTATTTGTTATTAAAATTACTTCCTGATACCTAGCCGGATTTAATAAAGTTTCTTTATGGCTTAGCTTCCTAGTTCGCTGTACAGACTCCTCATACTATTTCATTTAAGGAAATGAAGCACTGTTTCTAGACTAGAGGTAGTAAGCATTCCATATCCCTTGGCACAGCTCCACCCCCTACTAAAGGTTCAGGAGAGAAGTGCGACATAGTTCACTGCTCCAACCGCTAGACCACTCCATCTCCCAGACTAGTCCCCCACTTCCCTCCTTCATTATCTAGACTGAAGCTATATAATAACTTTTTAGAAAAAACTCAAAAAACAGTGCTTTATATTTATTTTCTCTGGTATGTTTCTAAAGCAACATAAGGACGTTTTTAAGTTTTTAAAGGTTGCTTGATGTGGCCCACTCCGGTGATCATATAAAAGCAACATTGAAACACTCCACAGGGCTTGGAATCTCCCAGAACTGCAAGCTCATTTAAAAATGAGGGTCAGCAGGCACAATGGGGGAGGGGTACAAAGCATCCATGTACTTTGCAACTGCATGGGAGCAGATGAAACTATGCACGGAGATTTAACAATGAAACCTCAGCAGTACTTTGATTCCTCTGACCTGTCTTCAACCTTTTTTTTCTACCCACAATGATTGGGGCAATAAAATACATTGTTACAAGGGCAGCACGCATTTACCCATGCAAAAAGCTTTGATTATTGCCTCCAGTATTAGCCCTAAACAGCTATCTCCTATGTGTGAATACAGTATAAATCAATGATACAGAATTTTGATGGCGATTCAAAGAGGAGCTTGAGTCCTTCCCCCATTAAGATGTACAGCCTTATAATCTAAAACAATTGTAAGCAAATAGTTTGAAACAAAAACAAGAGAAATTAGCAAGAAGACTAATAGAAGATGTAGAACCAAGAAACAGGAAAGTTAATATTTTCATGAAATTAGATAATAGTATGCTTTAAAGGAGAAATAACCATGTAACTTTTTTATGACCATGGCTTTGGATCAACTTCTGAAGACCATATTCTGTTTCCTTTAATCATTTTTCTTGGCTAAGGAGAGAATTTGGCTGTATTTGTTTCTGTAGGTCTAGAATCCATTTGAAACTGCGCATCCAACAAATATGTCACTAGAGTACTCTGAAATACTATAAGACAAGTTATATTTGAAAGCCATATGAGAGAGCAAATCATGAAGGTAAAACTTGGTGAATCAGAATATAAAAATAGTACACACAACCATCCTGAGCAAGATTCCATAAGTTAAGAAGTAGATGCCTTCAAAATGGAGAATATCATTTTTAATGTTTTTAGATGCATTTCATTGGTGAAAAAGCACTTGTTGCCATCGCTGTCTATGTATCTGTTTGCTTCTACACATGTATCTGGGGCTCTCCCCTTGGGCATATTTGGATGAAATTTGATAAGATTCCAGCTCTTCTCTTTCAATTTCATTTGAATCTGTCCAAGGAGAGAGCCCCCGAAAAGATGTAGAAAGCAAGCAGGTTCATACATGAATTTGCAGGAATGGAAATGCACCTCTCTGCCACACTCTGTGTGCAATTTTTCAACTTGTTAATGATCAAAGTTTGTGTTGGATGATATTTCCATTAATGTGTCTGAAACACAATGTAAATATTCTCATTAGTAGACCTCATGATTAAACAGAATTTGCCCTAGTAGCATTAAACACACCAGAGAATATCAGAAGGCTCCTGTTTAAGCTGCTCTGGAGTTTCCTATAGTCTTTATTGAGAGCATCTTCATGTCTACCTACAAAAGGCTTTCTTCAAATTCTGGTGTGGCTAATTAAGTTCATAGTAAAAGATGAAATGGCTCAGACTGCCAAACTGCTCAAACAAGCTAGTAATAAGAGAGAAATCACTGTTTAGCCATGAGGCCTGTGTGCGACTGCTGTGACGTCCAGCTCATGCGTGCTGGGATTATTGTTTAAAATATTGTTCTTTTCAAAATCCAGTATTGCAGAGTAAAAATGTATTAGGATGCAGAGCAGTAGACAATGGAAATTGTAAATTTTGTATGTGCCCATTACGAAAAGAGTTGTTCAGAGCTTTCATTCCAAAACAATAACATTTGTTAGGGATGTGAATCGTTTTAGGACGATTAAAATTATCGTCCGATAATTTTAATATCGTCTTAAACCGTTATGGAACACAATACAATAGAGATTCTAACGATTTATCGTTATAAATCGTTAGAATCGTGAGCCGGCACACTAAAACCCCCTAAAACCCACCCCCGACCCTTTAAATTAAATCCCCCACCCTCCCGAACCCCCCCCCAAATGAGTTAAATAACCTGCGGGTCCAGCGGCGGTCCGGAACGGCAGCGGTCCGGAACGGGCTCCTGCTCCTCAATCTTGTTGTCTTCAGCCGGCGCCATTTTCCAAAATGGCGGCGAAAAATGGCGGCGGCCATAGACGAACACGATTGGACGGCAGGAGGTCCTTCCGGACCCCCGCTGGACTTTTGGCAAGTCTCGTGGGGGTCAGGAGGCCCCCCACAAGCTGGCCAAAAGTTCCTGGAGGTCCAGCGGGGGTCAGGGAGCGATTTCCCGCCGCGAATCGTTTTCGTACGGAAAATGGCGCCGGCAGGAGATCGACTGCAGGAGGTCGTTCAGCGAGGGTTCCGGCGCCTCGCTGAACGACCTCCTGCAGTCGATCTCCTGCCGGCGCCATTTTCCATACGGAAAATGGCGCCGGCCATACGCGTATGGCCGGCGCCATTTTCCGTACGAAAACGATTCGCGGCGGGAAATCGCTCCCTGACCCCCGCTGGACCTCCAGGAACTTTTGGCCAGCTTGTGGGGGGCCTCCTGACCCCCACGAGACTTGCCAAAAGTCCAGCGGGGGTCCGCCGCTGGACCCGCAGGTTATTTAAGTCATTTGGGGGGGGTTCGGGAGGGTGGGGGATTTAATTTAAAGGGTCGGGGGTGGGTTTTAGGGGGTTTTAATGTGCCGGTTTTGCGATTTTTTGATTTTTCACGATTTTTCACGATATTTTACCCCCCCAAACGGCAACAATACGATTCCCTCCCCCTCCCAGCCGAAATCGATCGTTAAGACGATCGAGGACACGATTCACATCCCTAACATTTGTTTTCTAAGGGCTATTTTTAAATTGACAAGTTTTGCGGTATATAATGAAATGTCATACTTTAGATCGCCTCCTTCTAGAGATGAATATGAGCTTTGTTTAAATCACACATGATCTCCTTTCCGAGGTAGTAAGGAGAGCCTTCGGGTTTCCTGCCCATGATGAAAATTTCATTAAGCATCTTTGTTTCCATGAGATTTCTAGGAATAGGACTCAAAATTCAAGGCCAGATATACTAACAGGGCTTTTTTTCTTCTTTTGTGTCAATAGACAATATGCTTAGTACATCTGGCCCTTATTTCTTCTCCTTATTAGAGGAGAGCTGTAGATTACTCGGGCTGTAATTGTCTAGAGTTGGGGGAAACAGCAACTTAAAAGATGCCATCACTTTGAAATGATGTTCATTTCTGTCAAGCTTCTATATTTTATTTTTTCAGTCCACTTGAGGCAAGAGTGATTAGTGAGCTATTGATGTCCACATTGACATAAATTATATTTTGCTTCCATGTCAATCTACTTTTATAACAGATTGCTTTTTCTGCCTTAATCACAATGCATGCGTATAACACTATTACAACTGAAAGGAAGCAGTTATAAGCTATTAATGGATATGTGGCACACCAGCATCACTAATCAACAAGAATAGTTTGATTGGATAATAAGATTTAGCCCTCCTGCTTGCATATGAATACTGGGAGATAGCTGCTTTTTATACCAATGCATGTGTAAATTAGAAGTGTTAACAAATGTTCTCCCCTTCTGGGAAGAGCCACTGTAAAAACGAGACCATCTGGTTGCCCATGTGCAATGACTCGGTGATTTCCTGTTCATCCCTATTCAGTCAACTATTCCTGTGATAAGACTGAGAATTTCAACCAGCAATTGAATGGAACTGAAGGTTCCAGAGGTGTGTCACACCAAGGACTCCCCAAAAGACTTACAAATCAACTTTTATAGCCAAAAATGGCACACTGGGCAGACCTGAGCTCCTACTTGGGGAGCAGTTGGTTTACCATTTTGACTTGCACACCATTTAACTCCTGGAGAGCATTGATGTATGACTGATAAATCAGCCAGTCAAACTCAGCTCCTGTGTTCTAAATTACCCACTCCATAGTTCGATTACCTCCATATGCTGTTAGTGTACTGTAATACACAGATGATTGCTATGAAAGTTGTATTTTTCAGTCAACACCATGCCATACGCATATATTTGGTCTTCCTGTCAGAGTGCATTCAAATGAGGATTATAGCCAGGGCCTCTAGTTTCCTGTAATGCCGCAGCAAAGGCCATGAAAGCTGAGCCTTATCACGGATTTGCTGAGTCCTCAAGTAATCACAGGAGCCAGGATACTCTCACCCATTGCCACCAATTATAACTAGGAAGAAGAGGAAAGTACTAGTGCCTCAGGCCGCATTGTCAACTGCTGCCGCATGGCTCCAGAGTGTTGGACTTTGAATTGTACAGGATTATGGGGTTCTGAGCAGTTCAAAGTATGAGTAGAATTCCTAGTAGCAGAGGAGGATGCAGCTGAGGCACTCTTGCTGGCCATCTTTCTTGCTGGCTCTGATCAGTGAATGAGAGGTCATTGGCTGAGGATAAGAGGGTTGTAAGAATGGGAGTTGGATGGGGGAGGGCAGAGAATCAATGCAAGGATGTTTGTGAGATGTAATCGGCATTGTTGGGTGAGGGAAAAGTGAAAGGAGGTGAGGGTGGGAAGAATGCAAAGTAGGACCAGAGCCAGGATACCTCCCCATCTATCTCCTCCCTCTTCCCCTTACCAAATTCCAGGTTCGATTTCCACCCCCCCCCCCTCACTTTTTCCTCATCCTCTAGAATCTCCCTCTTTCCTCCTGCTTCTCATTCTCACCCTCAGTCCTCTCTTCTTTTCACTTTCCTTATCCACTCTAATGCCTGATATACATTTTCTCCTCCACCCCCCCACCCCCAAAAAAAAACCAAACAAATTATACAGATGTACAAGTAAGGTTAGAAATCTACTTTATTTATATAATGGAAAATAAATGTACATTATTCAATATGAATATGTGCCACAAAATCTACCCTGAAACTGCCACAAGAAACTGGGAGCTCAAGCTATCGCTTTTTGTGTAGGGCCTCAGGGCTGTTAAGAAAAAAATAGCAGAAAATTCCATATAAAAATCTCATCTGCAAACCAGCTTCTTCATTTAATAAGAAATGTAAATATCACTATCACCATACTCACATTTTGACATCAGGCTTGACTTTATTTACCTGTGACACACATAGTTAACCTCTTAAAAAAGCAACCTTTTTACATCAAAAATACCAATACATACTTTCAAAAGCTTGTTTCCAGTCGAGACAGTCTGTGTTTCTCATCTTTATCTTTATGAGAAATGTGACTAGGATACTGCATTGTAGATCCTGGAATAGGCAAGTCACTCCAGGGTTAGGATCTCGTAGGAAGGTAAAAGGAGCTCTTATATTGGATTATGGTGTGTACATAGCATTGGGCAGATTAATCACACCCCTGGAAATGTTTGTAAACTTCTACTTAGATGGCTGTGCCTGAGAATCCATATTATTGAGGCAATTCAGACTGCAACCCACATTCATAATGAGAAGATGACATGAACTGGAGAGGTAGCCTCCCTACTTCACTGATCTGAAACCTCATTGGCCTATAGCGCTCCTGAATGCCAGCTCATATTATATTCTTTCCCAGCAGGGCCACAGGGTACAAGTTTATATGGGAAAGGGAATAACTTTTTTAAAACTATTACTGAAATTAGTAACAAGCTAAGGATGACATCATGTCTTCATTCTAAAGTAGGCACCAAGAAACTGATCTGATGGCAGTGCTATGCAGGACACCTAAGCTTGCTTCATGAGCCAAAGCTTCTGTTTCTTAGACCATCTGCCTACCTGACCATCCAGGGAGACTGTGGAGGAGTGTTCACATGCCTGCGGAAAGCGAGGCTCACACAATGGTGTCACCAGTGTGTATCAGGTTCCAGAAGCAACCATGGACTGTGGCCCTCAGTCAAATATGGACACTAAGATAGATGGGCGGGGGTGAGAAGGGAAGTAATAAAAATGTTTTTGTTTGTTTTTTTGGATTGAAGGCAGGGCACAGCTCAGTTGAAGCTAATTTTGAATGAGCTGAAAACATAAAGGAGCAGGAGGAAACGGCAGGGCCAAAAAACTTATATATCCAGCAGGGAAAACTGAAACAGGTGATGCATGTAGAAATTTGCATTACTTCTGCATATGAAAATTGACTCCATTTTTTTGTTTGACTAGGATTAATTTATCATGTACTATGCATAGGGGTGAGAAAGGTGTCACAAACTGTGCATTATATGTATATTTGAAATGGGTTTTCTGTGCAGTGTATAAAACTGATATTGTACCTGTGAATCTAAATATATATCTTGACTCTGTAAATCTTACAAAAATCTTGGAAGCTGTTCTTATAATAATAATTTTCTACTTAACCCTGTAACTACTGTGTCCCTGGTAAAGAAATTAACTCTGTTAAACAATGGTACCACTGGAATTAGCTGTCGGGCAAATGAAAGTGATTCAGTGTGAAACTGAGATTTGCAGTTTTGCAGGGCTATGTGTCATTTTATTTCTAGAATAAATAGTTCTCGAGCTACCATTATTTGAAGAGTGCTCTACAAAAAAAAAAATCAATGTGCCTGAGCTAACTCAGGACCAGCAATTAAAGAATAAAAAAAAAATTCCTTGCTTTGTAAGTTAATATCACTATGCATTTCTAAACATTTTATAAAGTTGATTTATGCAGATTTTGATACATTGTATGTTTCTGTAGAAACTGTACAAATATATTTAAAAAAAAGTTTTATTAGGGATAAATCTGGGAAAGAAACATGTTAATTCTGGGTTGCTTGTTTTTCTAGGTGGGAAAAATAAAAAAATATTTTAATTTGTGGTAGCTGTTTTTCTATTTGTTTTGTATTCATAATTCTGTTCTGCAATATCCTACCTCAGAATTAGTAATAATAGTTTATAAGCATAAGGAGAAATTTAATTTTACCTACAAACTTCCTTTCCTTGAATCCTGCCATGCTAGTCCAGATGAGTGGGTTATACCTCCCTGTCAACAGGAGGAGACAGAGAACAAGTATTCTGTGAAATCATTCATAGTTCTAGAGCTAGTGCAGCAGTAAACCCTGTCTGTATACCTTTGTCAAAGTTAATCAACTGAACAATCATCAAAACAGCAAACAAGTAATAACTTTTAGAATTAACTTTTTAGAGATAGAAGTCCTTCTCTCTTATCTTCCTCCCCTTTGGGAAGAGAAGGTTTTGGAAAAAAGGTAAGGGAGTAACAAGTCCTGTGCTCTTCCCAAAGAATAAACTGCTGTAATTTCTCTACTTTTGCCATCCTAGACCAATCAGAGCGTTCTAGACTGGTAAGGCAGGATTCAAGGAAAGGATATTATCGGGTAAAATTAAATTTCTACTTCCTTATCATTCTACCATACCAGTTCAGACAAGTGGGACATACCCAAGCTTTCCTCCTACTGGGTGGGAGGAGATCCAGGCTGTTCTCAAGCCTCCTGACCCAAAGGCAGCATCATTCATAGCCTGGACATCCAAGTGTTAATGCTTAACAAAGTAAAGCAAGTGTAACTCCTAGTTCTTGGATAACTTTTAGATGTTAAAAATCACATGGTTCACTTGCAGATCAACAAATTCAATTTAGATTTTTTTTTCTTTCAGTAATCAGGCTGAATTAGCCATGACCTATGGGTGATTTTATCTAGCGTCACTGAATGGACTCATCGCTCCTAGCTAGTAGAGCTTTGAGCTCTACTGAGTATGTGCAAGAATTCCTGTGCAGGCGTTGCCTTTGTGAGCCTCTTCAGTAATTTTTTTTTTCTGAGTACAACATGGACATACTCAGTCTCTCCAGATAATTTTTTCAGTATCTTCTAATTTTTTCATTCTTTTTACACTTGTTCTTTAGTTGCCTCACTGCTCCTGCAGCACCCAAAACAGCACATTTTTGTGATTTAAAAAAAAAAAAAAAGGCTTCCTCAGTTTTGCCTCATTGTGATGTTTAGCAAAAAGAAAACTACAGTGGGCAGTTTTAAGAACTGCATCTGCAGTAAGTTGATGTCCCTTGATAACAGACACTATCACTGCCTTGGTAAGGACACCAACCAGGCAAACTGTTATGCTTGTGGAAGAATTCAGGCCAGAGCACACAGAATGGAGGAACTGCATAAGACTCTCAGAAGCTGTAATTGTTCCTCTTCGTGTAGTACAGCTTCATCTGCCTGAACGGATCTAGTGCTTTCTGCTCACACCACACGGAAATCTCTTCCACTTCAGTCTATAGGACTTTCTAGTGGAAGCCTTTCTAGAAGTCACCAGAACCGAGACACATCCTCTGAAAGATCAAGCAGTTACAGAATTAACCTCTCAACATCCAAGCTGTGAGCAACAGAGCCTGGATGAGATCTGGGGACATCCCCAGACTGATCGGTCTCCAGATGGACAATTCCCATAGGAGTGGAAACCAGACCTGTCTCGGCCAATGAGGAGTCTTGAGGATCTAGTACCCCTGTCCTTGTGAAGCTTCAAGAGAGTCTTCACTACTAAGGGAATCGGACGATATGCATACAGAAGGCCTTTGCCCAAAAGACGGGCAAGGTCATCCGAGGCTGGTTTGCCATCTGACCCATACAGGGAGCAGAACCAAGGCACCTTCATGTTGCAGAGAGACATCTAGGCTCCCCCAGAGGCAGAATATCCAATTCGCTACCCACTGGTCCAGGAACCATTCATGGAATCTGAAGGCTCGACAACCTGTCCGCTACCTCATTCTCTGTGCCGGCCAGGTACATGGCCCTAAGCACTATCCTGTAAAATAGGGCCCACAACCAGATCTGGACCACTTCCTGTCACAGGAGGTATGATATCGTACCTCCTTGCTTGTTGACATACCACATAGCTACTTGGTTGTCTATGTGGATCAGGACAACTTTATTGGACAGTTGATCTCTGAAAGCCCATAGTGCATTCCGGATCACCCAAAAATCCAGGAAGTTTATTTGATAAGAGTATTCCTGGGTGGACCAGAGACTCTGAGTGCTGAGCTCCCCAGCCCAGGGCGGAATCATAGGTGGTTAGGACAATTTGGGTAGAGGGACTTCTAAACGAACATAAGAAATTGCCATACTGGGTCAGACCAAGGATCCATCAAGCCCAGCATCCTGTTACCAACAGTGGCCACACCAGGCTACAAGTACCTGGCAAGAAACCAAACCCTAAGTAGATCCCATGCTATTGATGCCAGTAATAGCAGAGGCTATTCCATAAGTCAACTTGATTAATAGCAGTTAATGGAGATCCCCCTTTCCAGATTTGAAAGTATCTGTCACTAGGACAATGAGTCCTGGAGAGAGGGGATGACTAAGATGCAATCCTGGAGGCTCTGGGTGGCCTAGCACCATTATGTCAAGGGAGCGACATGGATGGTTGTGGCCATATGGCCCAACAACCTTAACATGTGCCAGGCTGGCACCTACTGGCACTGTTGGATCTCTGCCACTATGGTCATCAAGGTGTCGACCCTCTGGTGAGGCAGGAAGGCCTTGGCCTGAGCTATGACTAGCAGGGCTCCTATGAAGTCCAATTGAAGTGTCGGGCTGAGATGGGACTTTGGGAAGTTGAGAACGAACCCTGGTGATTCCAACACCCAGTAGAACATAAGAACATGCCATGCTGGGTCAGACCAAGGGTCCATCAAGCCCAGCATTCTGTTTCCAACAGAGGCCAAACCAGGCCACAAGAACCTGGCAATTACCCAAACACTAAGAAGATCCCATGCTACTGATCCAATGAATTCTCCAATACAAGGGAAACCCTTGCTTGGTGGTTTTGTGCGGTGGCTATGCTTAAGGACAACCATTTTGTAATTGTCCCTTTTTATAGCCCCGTATATTACTCTTTATTATTCAGTTTTGTATATCCATTTTGTTTTTTTGATTTTTCTTTTTTAATTATTATTTTTTAATTCTTGATCGAGCAGGTTGAAATCAAGAACACCATAATAAAGTAGCCGATGATCAATAAATGTAGCACCAGCCACAGTAGACACATCCGATATTAGCATTATGAGTATTGCACAAATAAGTAGTTTTGGGTTCAGCTGGACGCAGGACCCACCTGCCGAAATTAGCAAATCTCGGTATTAGTACCACCCCGCTTAATCAATTGAATGTACCTACAGAGTTAGTACAATGAAGTAAGTAGGGGTCAGTGCGACATGCTGTGAGGTAGACACAGTGATTGTTGTGGGAACATGGGCGGATGGAACATAATCACAGCGGGTAAACAAGCAGGCAAACTTAGGTATTAGAAAGGACAATCGGATTAAGGGCAAAATCAGTGATTCAACACTTTTTAAGCGAGCCCACGTACACAGAAGATACAATGGAAGCAGACGTGGTGTAAGTTGAAAACACCATGTCCACTACACATTGAATAGGAGGTTATCTGAAGACATTACGATGGCGGACGTGGTGGATTGGAGGTTTCCGCCAGGTCCACGTGATAACAGGGTAGAAGGGATCTGAGGGAGGGATAGTTCCTGCCCAGGTCCGATAAAATTAAGAGAAATTTTTGTAATCAATGGCGGCCCTTGAAGTTAAAAGATATGTCTGAAGAAATTGAACCATAAGTAGTATTTATTTATTTATTTATTTAAAACATTTTATATACCGATTTTCACGGAGAGTATCCGACCAAAACGGTTCACAACTTCAAATTATAAAGATAAAAAATAATAATACTAAAGAAAAATAAAAACAAAATAAATAAATAGAAAAAAGTAAAGATTGAAAATAAATACATTGTATAATTATAATCCCTAACACTCTACATAACTAACTAAAAAGAAAATTTTTTTTTAACAAAACAAGAAAAGTCAGAAATTTAAGAAGAATTACAAAACTAAGGTCCTCATTATCATATAATTATCAACAAATAGTCTATTAAGCTCCAGATATGTATCATAGACCGATACTGATATTATAAGGAGCTTTGAGTAGAGGTATTCATTTCCTCAATTCCTGCATAAGCTATTTTAAATAGATAGGTTTTTAGAGCCTTCTTGAATTCCTTGTGATCCATAATTGATCTCAGGGAATTTGGAATCGAGTTCCAAAGAATGGGTCCCGCCACTGAAAAGGCTCTCTCTCTTGTTATATTTAATCTAGCCAATCTGACTGTGGGCACCTCAAGCAGATACTTAGAAGTAGATCTAAGATTTCTAGTAGGCTTGTATAACCGCAATGAGGTGCAAAGCCAGGTTGAATCCGGATCGTATATTAACGTATGAATTAATGATAAGATTTTGTATTTCACCCTAAACTTGATGGGCAACCAATGTAACCCATACAGGATGGGGGTGATATGATGTCTCATGGATGCTCCTGTTAATAAACGGGCAGCAGAGTTCTGAATCTGCTGCAAAGATCTTAAGGTAGAATCCGACAGGCCCAAGAAGAGGCTGTTACAATAATCTAAACCTGAGAAGATGATAGAGTGAATAACCGTTTGAAAGTCTGATTTAAGTAAGAGTGACTTTAGTCTTTTTATTGTCTGTAGTTTGAAAAATGAGGTCTTGGTCAAATGTGAAATGTGATGTGTTAGAGATAAATTGGTATCTAATTGTAATCCCAAATTACAAACCACTCTTTTTATCTCAATCACCTCTGTACCTAGCGTGATTGAGGAAGGTGGACAATTAACAGGATTCTCAATCACACTTAGCAAAAGGAATTCCGTTTTTTTTAATTAAGTTTAAGCCTACTATGACTTAACCATTGCTCAATTGTCTTTACATACAAATTACATAATGAAATGGTCTCTGTCCAAGATGTTTTATAAGGAATGTACAGTTGTATGTCGTCCGCATAAATTCTAAACTGAACATCCAAGGCTGATAGTATTTGGCACAGTGGGAGGAGATATATATTGAACAACACTGGTGATAGCGAGGACCCCTGTGGAACCCCTGTATTTTGTATATACATTTGTGACAATTTACCTTTAAAGTTTACTTGCCAACAACGATAGTAGTTATTGCAAGAAAGAGGGATGTGTGGATAGGAGTTGGAGAGTGAAACAGAGGGATGGGGAGAAATTCTCATTGATAATTAAAGGAAATAGGCTACACCAGAGACAGCCTCGGTCTGAGAGGGACAATTAGTGATTAGCCCACAGTAAGTTTAAAAGCAGGTAGAGTAGAGCGAAATGCCGGAACAAGAAGGTGAAGGCATCGCTCACTTTAAGAGAATTGAACAAATATGAACTGTGAGTATTACAAACTTGGAGGGTGGTAAAGAACAGTTTTTTAAAAAAGGTTTTAGTTAAGATTATAGTAGATTAAATTTAACTGTAATTTTATGTGTTTAAGAAACTTCCTAATACTGTGAACCCAGAACGGACACAGTAGATGGTTCTCTCATAGTCCCTAAAGCAGGCAACGTTTTGCCGAAACATGGCCAAGGTCAGGCAGACTGATCCGAACCAATGAGAAGAAGTAATAAGGGTGGCAGCCTAAGATAAGTACACTGTAAAGGGCAAAATTGCTGGCTGGGTCGGATCAGTAGCCAGAGGGACATGTTTTACAAAAAATAATTTTAAAAAAATAAAAAAAAACGGATATACAAAGTGAATAATAAAGAGTAATATACGGGGCTATAAAAAGAGTCAATTACAAAGTGGTTGTCCTTAAGCATAGCCACCGCACAAAACCACCAAGCAAGGGTGTCCCTTGTATAGTGGGTGTTGGAGAATATTTTCACAAAGGGAAAGAGGTTGGTTAGTGAATACTGATGCAATTAATAGCAGTGGCTATTCCCTAAGTCAACTTGATTAATAGCAGTTAATGGACTTCACCCAGACAGTCAAGCGCATGGACCTGGTGGCCCCTGCCTGAGATGTTCTCTTGACTAGCCAATTCTCCAGATAAGGAAAACTTGCTCTCCAGCCTGCGGTGGTGCACCGCCACACAGGCATTTTGTTAAGACGTGTGAGGTTGATGTGAGCCCGAACGGCAACACCTGGTACTGGAAATGCTGATTTCCCACCACAAAACGGAGATACTTCCTGTGATCGGGAAAGATCTCGATATGAGTGTATGTGTCCTTTAGGATGAGGGAGAATAGCCAGTCCCCTTTTTGTAAAAGGGGGATCAAGGGGCCCAGGGAAACCATCTTGAACTTTTCTTTTCATAGAAACTTGTTCAAGGCCCTTAGGTCTAGGATGGGATGGAGTACTCCTGTTCTCTTTGGAATCAGGAAGTTTCTGGAGTAGAATCCCTGCCCTATTTTCCCTGGTGGTATGTGCTCGACCAATCTGGCCATTAAGAGGGAAGAGAGCTCCACTAGTAGTACCTCCTGATGTGCGACCGTCCAGCCCCCAATATGGGCACAGAGGGCAATTTGGTGGGACACCCGATAGATTCAATTGGTACCCTTGGTGGACAGAGCCCACTGGTCCGAGGTTATATTGGGCCACTGGTTCACAAACAACTGTAGCTTGCCAATGACTGGAGGGTCCATCATCCCGGATATGAGCAAATTGCTTACTCTCCCTGCGGCCCAGTCAAAACCCCTTCCCCGGGGTTTAATAAGGAGCCGGATGGAGCTTGGGGGCTCTCTGCTGCCTGGGACGACTGTGGGAGCCCTGATGGTGTTGACAGGAGCGAAGAAGCAGAGGATATCACTTCCTTTGGCAAAAAAAACCCACTTCCTAGGCCCCGGTCTCGCCGGCCTTCTGGAAGAGGAAGACTGGTCCAGAGTACTGGCAGAGAATTGCTGGAGGGTTTCATAGTAGTCCCAAAGTTAGGCCACAGCATCCATCACCCTATCTCTGAAGAGATTCTCTTCAGTACACGACACACCAGCAAGTTGTTTCTGCATCTCTAGTTGGCGATCCAAGGCTCACAGCCATGCCATTCTGCGGGCACCGATTCCTGTTAGGGACTCTCGATGCTGTCTTGAAAACATGGTAGGTCGCACGGACTTCGTGTTTTCCGCATTCCAGGTCCTTCTTCACCAGCAACAGGCGCGTGTCCTGCAACTGTTGAGGCAGCTGCTCAATCACCTCCTGCACCTGCTTCTAGATGTCCTGCGAGTACTGGCTAATGTAAAGCTTATAGGCAGCAATGTGGGCAATAAGCTTGGCGCCTTGAAACACTTATCTCCCAAGAGTGTCATAATGCACCGATGAGCACGTTGAGATTCTCCAGAAGTGGAATGAGGATAGGCTGCACTGGGTCCAGTGCCAATGCTGCCACAGGACCAAAACCTTGCAGCATCCGCTAGCTGGACTTGACACTCCAGCTCCTCCTTTAATGTTGCCGATGCCAAGACCGACTAGGAGGAAGGAAGGGTAGTCAGATCTTCTTCGGACTCTCGCGGTGGATTAGTGATTGGCATCAGGACCGGTGAAGACCTTCATGGTCCCCAACACCAATGGAGGATTGGCACTCCTTGCCGCAAGATGGCTTCAGGGGCATTGTGACAAAAGCCAGCACATCCCAGTGCCCGGCACCATGCATTGACAGGGACCGGTACTAATGCTTCTTCTTCGGCTTCCCTCAATGCTTGTCCGGTCTTTCTCCAGTGGCGAGGTTGATGATGAGGAACCCAACATCCTCAGCCTGGAGGAGATCAACTATGGTTGGTCTCCAGTGCCCCTGTCTTTCCCGGTGACATTGATGGAAACTAAAGAGCATTGGCACCAGTCCCTGTTGATGCAGTGCCAGGTACTGGGATGCACCGGCTTTTGCTGGTGACATCAATGCTCTTGGTCGCCAATGATTCAGAGTACTTTAACTAAAAGAGCTATTCCATCTTGTTGAGACATTGTCAACATCCTTTCAAGGTCATCTGTACACATTTATTTATATACCGACATTTGATCCGAGATATCACATCGGTTTACGTTCAGGTACTGTAGGTATTTCCCTATCCCCAGAGGGCTTACAATCTAAATTTGTACCTGAGGCAATGGAGGGTAAAGGGACTTGCCCAAGGTCACAAGGAGTAACAGTGGACTCAAACCCTGGTCTTATGGTTCATAGCTCACTGCTCTAACCACTAGGCTATTCCTCTTTCCCTGCAATCCTGGTTGTCATGTGATGCCCCTAGGCAGAGGATACATGTTTCATGCAGATCCATATTGGACATAGTCCTTGAGCAGTGGGGGCATTGCCAAAAAACAGATGTGGCATAACCGATGTGGCCATAACCGTTGAAAACAAAGGGACAATAATGGGGAGGATGGTGGCAGGGCGTCGCTGGCTGGCAGGCATCAATGCACCATCGCCATTGGGGAATTGACCTCGAAAGGAAACTTACTGTAAACCCTGACTAGGAGACACTATGGGAGGGCACCGAGACAGAGCCAGAGATGAAGCAAAGAGGAAAAAACCCATGAAAAATGTGAAAAAAACAAAGGTCAAAAACCAGCCAAAGTGAGCGCACTCACACTGCGAGGCTTAAGGCTCCGAGGCAAAAGAGAGACCTCACGTGCATGCATGGTATAGGGCATGCCATGCTCAGTGTGCCTAGTCAAAGTTCTATAAACTTTGACATACATTTTCTGCATCAGGGCTCCTGATGATGTCACCCATGTGTGAGGACTACCATCCTGCTTGTCCTTGGTGAAAAATATCTACTAAGGTAATGACAAGGTTAACAGTTTCCTCAAAAGAAAAGGACACTTCTTTTTTTTCAACACTTGCAACAATTTCTTTATTCTGCATTATGCAATTTCAGCTGTTGCTATTAGCTAAACTAAGAGGAAGTGTGTTTAAGAAGATTGCAGAAATTGAAAAGAAAAGCAAAAAAAAAAATAAATGCCAGAGATACACAAGGAAAATATTTTTTAATTTGTTTGAAAGCATTTGAACAGTTTGGGAAAGAAGACACGCTGATACCTTAAAACAGGTATTGTTGTAACAGTCTAATCAAGTTAAACAGGTTCCTGTTTAAAAGAAGAAAAAAATTCTCTATAGACATGGCATGTGTCTGAGCCAGCCATTTTACATGGAGGAAACACTATTATACTTAAATATTATAAAAGGGTTTGCTGTGAATCTTTGGCTGGCTGGGCTCCAAGCTGGAGTGTATCCGTGAGCAAAAAACAGGGTGGGAAAAAGCAGGCCTTCTCCCGTCATGTTGGGTCTTCTTGAGGCTCCTCAGTGCAGGTGAGGAAAAAGGCAAACCTGTCATCCTGTATTTAAGGAATGTTTATTGGCTCATGAGAAGCAATCCATCTTTGCCATCATTCTTAATAATAACTAGGAGGAATACCCATTCACTTGAGTCAGAGGAGCCCCCAAGCGTATGACAAATAAGCTAATCAAAGGCCTTTTAAAGGAAGCTCTGGGGTTTTTTTTTCTCAAAACAGTATACTGCAAAAATGAGATTGTTTAATATTATAAAAAAAAAAAAAAAAGAGAGAGGGAGAAGGAGCTTAATGGCCAAGCTCCACCTCACTGATTAGAGATGGAATTACTGAAAATGTTAAGGAGAGGTGTGATATCAACCAGCATTTTCCTAAATTAAAAATAGGATAACTTTCAAACACCTGCGCGCACCCATATACACATATATATGGGCACACTAAAATCTACTCCAGCATTAAATAACCTGCATGTGTACAAACATGCAAATATGTTACTGCACTTAGCCTGATGTTCCAAGTTTTCTGCATAAGTAGTGGCATTTTTTGGCCGCCTCTTAACCGGATCAGTCAGATAGAAAAGTGTAAAAAACGCTACTTGAGTGGCGTTTTTGAAACATAGCCGGCTATGTGACTTAGCCGGATAAGTGATGTTTTAAGACTTATCCAGCTAAGAAGTGGCTTTGTTGCTACTTAGGTTATTAAGACAAAATTTGTCCAGATAAGTGCCAATTTCACGATTTAGGCAGATAAATCTGAATTTATCCTGATAAAACAGCACACAACTGCTGTGTAATGTACACATTTTTTTCACTCCGTAAGTCGGCTTTTATGCATGTATGTTGAGAGGTTTTTCTGACATGCACAAGGAAATGGAATTACCAGTTTTACCAATTTGTCTACCAGTTCTTCCACTCCATCTGCAGATCATCGAGACCCTCCTCAATTCCCCTCCACCTAGATCCCCAAGCCAGTCATTATTTCAGTTTTAAGACGTTTACAATCATATATTGCAGTTACAGAGCAGGAGTAAATATGCATGAGTAGGCTGACAAATTTACATGTGTAAATTGCTTATAAAATAGCAGCTTACTCGCATAAATGTTGGCCCCATCCTGGAATGCCCCTGGCCAGCCTTATTTACGTGTACATGTTGAGGTTTATAAAATAGCATATATGCGTATCTGCTGATTTTTATGTGCACAACTGGAACATTCATCTGTAAGCATACAAGATGACAGCAGATATAGGACCACAGGGCCTATATTGTCTACCCAGTACGGATGCAGCTGTCTTCCAGCCTCAGGCTTTACACTTATATTCTCCTGTCCAACAATCACCTGTGTTGTTTATACCATGCAGCCACCGCCCTGTCTGTGAAAACTATTTCTTTACCCCTTTTGAGATTCATATTATAGCCCCTTGTTCTAGAACTTCTATCTGCTGTTTGATTTTATTACCTTAACAGGTTTGTGTTCACTTTTGAATGTTTTAATATGCATTATTTTTCTGTGCACTGGCAGGTAATGAGCTGTTTTGCATCCAATTACCTCAACCTAGGTTTTTAACATTAAAACTCTCATGAGCTCCTGAATGCATGTTAATAGGAATATTATGCTCATAGATTGTGTATGTTTATTCTTGTGCTCACAGCATACCCTAGTACATTGGCCTCTATGTGTCTCCTTATACCCCTACCATCCTTCTGGTTGTGGTTGCTGCCTTGGCACACAATTTTACCACTTTAAGCTCATCAGATATGATCACCTGCGATCTGTGTCCTGATGAGTGTACATTGATATATTAACCTGACTAGGTGTGTCCTGAAGGCTGGGTGGAGAATGGCATTATTTCAAGAAAGGGCACCAGCAGAGCACGAGCAACTGCAGCAGGCTTGGCCAACTCTGGTCCTCAGGAGCCACAAACAGATTTGTTTTTTAGGATATCTAGAGGGCCAGATTTTTAAACTTATGTGCGGGCATAGATTTGTCCGCGCAACCCAGCGCGGACAAATCTACGCCCGATTTTATAACATGCGAGATCCCCCACCTTCCCCTCCCTAAGCCACCCCCCAGCCCTAACTAAATCCCCCCCCTAGCTTTTGTTGCCGAAGATACGTCTGCCCGAGGCAGGTGTAACTTGCGCGCGCCGGCTCGCCATCCCCTGGCACAGGCCGCTGTGCTGGACAACTCGGGACCACCCCTGCACCTCCGTCACGCCCCCAGACCCACCCCCTTCCTGCCCCTTTTGCGAAGCCCCGGGACGAGCGTATGTCCCGGGGCTTGTGCGCTCCGCAGAGCCTATGCAAGATAGGCTCGGCGCGTGCAGGGGCAGCTTTTCAGGGGGTTACACGCGTATCCCTTTGAAAATCTACCCCATAATGAATACGCAAGGGATAGATTTGCATACAAGGAAGCAGTGCATGCAAGTCTCTCTCATGAATATTCATTGTGGATATCTTGAAAACTAGTTAAATGTGTCCTGAGGACTGGGTTGAGAAGCACTGTCCTAAAGTCGAGTTTCCCAAATCTAGCCCGGTGGACCCCCAGCCAGTCAGGTTTTCACTTATACCCACAGTGAATATTCATGAGATAGATTTGCATGCTGTGGAGGCAGTGCAAGCAAATTGATCTCATGCATATGCATTGCAGATATCCTGAAAACCTGACTGACTGGGAGTCCTCCAGGACATGTTTGGGAACCACTATCCTAGAGCAGGGGTTCTCAACCCCATCCCTTAGGGTACATCTAGCAAGTCAGGTTTTCAGTATACCAACAATGAATATGCATGAGATTTGCATGCACTGCCTCCATCCCATATTCATTGTGAAAATCCTGAAAACCTGGCTGGCTAGGTATATCCTGAGGACTGGTTGAGAATCACTGGCCTAGATGAGAAGGGAGTAAGATAATAGGTCAGACGCTCAAATACTTCAAAAACTATAAAATTATTTATGTACAAGCACTAAGCCTTATCCAGTAGACAGGAAGTTATAATAAGAAATGGCCAAGTGACTGTTGCTATAGAGATGAAGGGTCCTAGCTTCTCCCTGCTAAACAGCCTTAAGGTAACCACTGTAACCTCTCCCTTTTCTGAATCTAGTTCTCCCTCCAAATCTCCTAGAGTCCTGTGTTTCCCTTTGACCTATGTCCAAACTCTGCAAACGTTGTGTGGAAAAGGAAGGTCCTGGGGCTACTGCACTAGCTAAACCCGGTTCCCCAGGGAAATGTGAGTCCTCCTCGGCTTCTCTCTTCTGTTATTTCCTGGTAAGCTCCTGCTCCCCACTAACCGCTTTCTGTCCTGGGGAACCTAGAACAGCTAGGCCCTGCATTGGTGGTGTCCTCCCACTGGTTCCTGCCAGTGTCAGCTCCTCCCCATCTAATGCTGGCCCTGGGGCATCCTTTGCATATGCCCTGCTATCCAGGCACCTTACCCTCTTGCTTTCCTGTTTGTCAGGGGTAGGTGCTGATTGAAGGTATCATCTGCCAATATGCAGTGGTGGAGATGGAGGGTGGAATTGTGCTGCTGTTACTTCCTCCTCTTTTGTTCTTCTTTTTCTATCTTTATGCTCAGGTCCATATACGAGCAGAAATTTGAGGGAATGAAGAGCAGCCCAACTGGGTTGTCATCCTATGTATCAATGCAGCTCGTTCTGTACTTCTCTAGGGAAAG
The DNA here is from genome assembly GCF_901001135.1 of Rhinatrema bivittatum. Classification (NCBI taxonomy): domain Eukaryota; kingdom Metazoa; phylum Chordata; class Amphibia; order Gymnophiona; family Rhinatrematidae; genus Rhinatrema; species Rhinatrema bivittatum. Next base: position 94,114,885 of record NC_042615.1, read on the forward strand.
CAATTCACCAGCAGGCTGGCACCCTGGGAGCCTCCAGCCTTCTTCCTGTTATCCCAAACTAGTCCACTGAATGCTTCTCAGTATTTCCCAACCAGTGCCATGCAAAAAGCCTGATAAGTTGCAGTATAGCTGCACTATTAATCAATTTCCTTTCCTGGAGGATGTCCTTCTGGCAGTAGGGGGTGGAGTTCATCAGAGAGCAGTACTTATTATAGCTGCTTTCCCCTCTGTAAATGAAACTGCAGTGTTAAGTCTTTGGCAACCTACTGGCCCTTGCAAATCTGATTACAAAAGGAACCTGACAGAGGAAGCAGCAATACCAGAGAACCACTGCTCACAACCAGTTCCAGGACATAGAAGGTACAGCTGAATGAATCAAGGCGTGGATGGAGAAGTGAATTAGGGAAGTGATGTTGATGGGGGAGGAAATGGAAGAGAAAATAACAGGAGTTGCTATACTGGATCAGACCAAGGATTCATCAAGCCCAAGTGACCAACCCAGATTATAGATCCCATAATCCTACTGTTAGTAATAGCAGTGGCTCTTTTGAACATCAACTTGATTCATACTTTATGGTCTTCTCCAGGAAGTTAACCATTTTTTTTAAAGCCAGCTACATGCCCTATCCCTATCCTCTAACAATGAATTCCAGCACTTAATTGTGCATTACTAACTTCATGAGGTAACCCCCTACTCTTACCTGAAACAGCAAATAACAAATTCATTTACCCATTCTAACCCTCATGACTTTATAGACCTCCATGATATCCCCCTGCCAGCCAACTCTTCTGCATGCTGAACAGTCCTAGCCTCTTTAGCTGTTCCATACTGCTGGTGAGCAAGTATGCATCATAACTTGAATTTTGGGTCAAGTATACCAAAGACTGGGACCCAGCAATCACTCCTGCTGTACTAGAAAAAAAATATTACACACGCACACATACACAAACAGAAAAAGAGCAGGTGGGAAACCTGCTGCCTTCTGCTTCTCTGACTGCCGGTTCTAGTCCTACTCTGACCAGAAAAAAATAAAAAAGCTGGTCACCTGCTGCAAATAAGTTAAGAGGTAGGTGAGTACCTGCAACTTATTGAAAGTTTAACATCTTTTAACTCTTTTTTTTTTTACTGAGTGCAGAAGCGGGTTCAAAACCCTCTCGGCAGCCAGAGGGGGAACAAGGCCCAGAGTGTCTATCCCCACACCTGGAAGTGTTCATGGACTCAGGACTATGCAGGGAACCCCCTCCTGCAAAAGGGGACAAGCCCCCCAGAACCAAAAGTAGTATTTGCTTGAGCCTAAAAAGAAGAGGCTGACTAGCCTACAGCAGAGAACCGAAGGGGAGATGCTGCACCTGCTGGAGACAGACAAATACTGAAGGGTGAGAGGATAGGCTCTGTCCTGATATAGGGCATCCTGCAAGTTTTAGTCTGTCTCCACCTGCTGGAAAGGAGGCTAAACCCACTGTCTGGACTGATCCGGGTACATACAGGAAAGAAGGTATTCTGTCTCAAACAGCTAGTAAGCAAGTATAAGGGGCATCTTGGGCAGGATAAAGAGGAAATGAAAACTCCATGTATATTCAGTATGGTTATCCTGATGGGCTACAGCTTCAGGAACCTATAATCTAGCCACAAAAGGAACCAACCCACTCATGCTTGTTTGCCAATCACATATATGCCATGCTTAGCTGCTATAGAAGTTTTATTTTTTGTTAAGAGTACCACATTAGCCACCCAAAATTATTTTATTGAAAGGTATGTGCCAAATAACTTTTATAAAAGGAACTGACTGCTAGGCAGTCTGGTTTTCAAAATAGCTACAAGAACTGCATGCAAATCTGCTATGTCTATTGAGTGTGGATAGCCTGAAAATCTGACTCACTTGTAGTACTTAGTTTACTCATATCAGGGAGAAGCTACATCGGGGGCTGTTTACAGGAGTTCCTTGCTCATTACTAGCCTAACCATTGCCTAACTTAGAACAAAACCAGGTCTAGTGAACAAGTTAGAAGATTATAGTTCAAATATTAACTGGATTTTTCAATAAGAACCAGAAAAATAGGAATAGAATTTTGGATATTATGCCTGTTTATCGTCACCTCCCCCACACCATGGTTTTAGGTACAACAGCAGCATTGTTAGCACATGGGTACTAGTTAAACTTTCTATGCTATCTTAGTGTAGTGAAAGATCCTGGGCCAAGGGCCACAGCAGCACTTCTATTTACAAGAAGCGGTATAATAGGCCATTATGCACATCTACAGAATGTAACAAAAACAGAACTAAAGAGGGGAATTTTAAGTTTAATGACACCACAAGTAGCTAAAGCATTCTCTGATTAGAAACCAGATGACATTTTCAAAAGTAATATACATTTATTACAAAATTGCTAAAAAAAAGTTAGAAGACAGAATGCATCAACCTACCAGAATGTAAAAAAAAAAAAAAAAAAATCTGCTATTACATGATCTCCTAGGTTTTATTGTTTTAAATCAGCAGGCTATGCTACTTAAAACTTCAAAATCCTTTAAATACACAGAAACATTACACATCAGCTCTTACCAAGGTGGCCCCTCCATTACTACTTACATTAAAAATATAGGCTTTTCCCTAGAGAATCATATTACCTATACACAATTCTGTACAGTTTTTATATCAAAGCCAACAAATGAGCTGCACTCGAGTTCACATTCTCAGCAAAACAACTGAATTCCAGCACAATCTTTACAGCAGGGATTTAGTTCACTCATCATCTTCTTCCTCTTCATCCTCCTCATCTTCTTCCTCTTCATCATCTTCATCATCTTCTGGTTCTAACACCTTCTTAGATCCTGTAGGCCTACCAGGAGCTTTCTTTCCAAAATCACTTTTACCCTTGGCACGATATGCTGCAATCTCCTGAAATATCAAAACAAAAATTCAACTAGCAACTTTCCCAAATCTTCTCACAAATCTAACTATAGAACTAAAGTAATGCATGCTCATTGACAGTTCATGTACTGTGGCAAGACATTACAGGCCACACAGGACCCTCCCCCAGACACTCATACTTTAAGGAGCCCAAAACCATTCCCCCATCATCTTTTAAACTGAAAAGATGCAGTTTCCATAATTTAGAAACTGCAAAGTTTAAAGAGTACCTTTTCATATTTCTCCTTAGTTTTGCTGCCTTTTGTTCGTGTGGTAATTTGTCTTTGGCACTTTGCTCTGCCCACATTTCACCCAACTTTTTAGCAGTATCTCCAATTGATAAGCCTGGGTTTTCACTCTTGATTTTGGCCGATGCTCTGCGCAGAAGAGGAAGAAAGCAGAACTGAAAAGAAAAAATAGATACTAGGCTCAAAAGCTTGAGGTAGAATTAAGTTGTTACAGTAGAAAATTACTTACGGTGGCCTTTTTGGTGCATTTGGGTCCTTCTTTTTCTTTGTCTTCTTCTCACCCTTAGGAGGGATATAATTTTTCATCTCTCTATCATAACGAGCTTTATCATTCTTTGCAAGATCTTCAAATTTTCCCTTTTCCTTTGCAGACATTGTCTAAAATACAGAGAAAAATTTAAAAAGTTAAGACACTGAAACAGCATGCAATCCCCACCAACCTGGGCAGATAAAACTTAATATGCTCAAAGTCAATTATTTCCATAGAAACTTTAAAGTTGCATGTTCCAAACTCCCATTAAGAGGAATTACCGATTATCAATCTCTTAATATTTGGGAATTTACAGCAGGATTGTTTCAGGTTTATAACGCACACATCTCTTCAGTATAAAAATGGTGTATTTAAAACGGCTAAACAAATAAATAAGTCCAGTGCAGATATGCTGATAATTTTCTAGCCAGCAGGAGGCCGCAACATTTCCAAAGAGGAAGATTACAGTAGAAAGTTTACCCAAAAAAAAAGGTCCACATTCATAACAAATGTAAAAGACGCTTTAGAAGGAAAGCTGTCCAAGGCATGCAGGAAAGCTTTCAGCCACTCGTCGGCTAGAGCCCTTACCTTCCATCTCTCAGAACACTTCTTGGAGAACTCGGCGAAGTTGACCGAGGAGTCCGGGTGCTTCTTCTTGTGCTCCTCCCTGCACGTCTGCACGAAGAAGGCGTAAGAGGACATCTTACCCCGCGGCTTATTCGGATCTCCTTTACCCATTGTGCAGAATCGAGTTTCACCTCTGGGGGCGGAAAATAAGACAATATATATCCATGGCGTCCCCTTTGCCAGGCGGAAGTAGCTCAGCGGCTTCCCGCAAATAATTGGCCACCTCCCTGCCTTTTTACATACCGGCTACTTCGCCGTACTTGGCTCTTGAGAAACATCGCCCTCCCACACTCCGTCGCAGAACATGGAGGCAAACAGCTCCCCACCCCGTCCCCATACCCGCTTTCCCGCCCAAAGCCGCCAAAAAAAAAAAAAAAAAAGTGGGTGAGGCCCCCTTAGGTAGATCGTCTAAAACAAAAAAAAAAACAAAAAAAAGATACCCACGTCAAGTATTAATCCGGGTCTAAAAAGGCGCGGATGTACAAGCGCAAAGAACTGGAAGAGTTTGCTATCACAAGTGGCGAACTTGCAGCAGCCAACTTCTGCGCAGCAGACCCCACTTCCTCCCTACCATGCGGGCAATCATGGCGTCAATTAAATAAATAAATAAAAAAAGTTAGTGAAAAACATCCAAACCCCTGCGCTGGGTCGACATTAAACCCACCCGCGAGACCCTCGCAAGAGGCCGCTGCTCCCCCTTCTCCAAGTACCTGAATGTAACGCGCCTCAAGCTACTATAAAAAGGCGTACGGTAAAGTCCCTAAAAGCGAGCCAGAGCGAAGCGGAAGGGAAAAGAGCGGAGCTCCGCACGCACGAACGCGCCCCACGTCCTTCAAGAAGGAAAGTTTCAGACTCTCCGTCCGCGTCCTCACCGGATGCGAATTCCCGTACATAACGCAAGCAACGATAAACCCCTGAATCCGCTTCTCTAAAAGAGAAATAGATTACCCAAAACCGTCGGATAAAGTTTCGCCCGCCCCTAAATCTAAACCGACAGAGAAAACAATAATAATAATAAAAAAAAAAAATACTTGCAAAGAATTAGAACTCACAGGAAGCGCTGTAGGAAGAAGTTACTCCTATCTCTTCTTCACTCTAGTCCACTCCCGCCGTAAACTGGTATAGCACCAGCGTAATACAGTCTCTTGTTTTCCACAACGCTCCCGGCCACAGCAGCTTAATAGTTACTCATCAAATATCCGCCCACTGGTGCCTTATTGTTTTATTCCTTCCATTCAAACCGGAAAAGTACCCGCCTCTTTCCCTTGGAGAGAAACCAGATTGGCCCTCCGCCATGTCTAAAGACGTCACAAGGCCACCCAGCAAGTTAGATTGAGCCTTGCTTAGTTAGCCTGTTTACCCGTTCGAACTGGTTAAGAGCGTACGGAAGAAGTGGGCGTGGATTGGTGGATGGCGGCATTTTTTAAATTGGCGGGACTCGGCTTGATTGGTCGTCACGGTATAGCCGGGTTCGGATTGGTCAGAAGTGGACAGCTTAGCGTGATTTGAAATACAAAAAGGCATAAACAGAAACGAGCTAGGAATGGAAATAAAGGTATCGCGAAAGAGCGGTTTGCTTGTGAGGGGGATCTGATTTTGGTGATTGTATTAAGTCATATGATCTTGTTTCTCCTTTGCGTGCGTTACTTTTTTTTTTTTTTGACGCTCGTAATTTCTCTAGCTTTTATGATTTAAAATATTGTAATTTCTACTTGTGGTTGACTTTGGATTGCTGATCGCGTTGTGTAGCATAAGCTATAATTTGCGGAAAGCTTTCTTCTACGTGCTTTTATATTGAGTATATTATGTAACATACTCAAGAATGTGGTAAGAGCTTGAACGAAATTGCCTGAGATCAATAGCAGCCGTTATACAGAGATGCTGGGTGAAATTCAGGCGGGAATTCTAAATAAGTAATGTTGGTGCATTTTGTGACTTTGTCTTAAACTGGGACTTTTGGCAGTACCAACCCCCCACCCTGAATGTTGATCGCCTGTACTTATCTGCAGCCCCCCACCCGCTGTGAATGCTTGAACGTGGGTGTGTGTCTCTGTCCCTTCCCTGCAGTCAGGCTAGCAATATAGGGGAAACTACCTGACTGCTTCTACTCTTCTCACTATCTTTTCTAGTGAAATGGCCAATGTAACAAAGTGTACGCAGTAGAACACACAACTTCACTCACACTTGTCCTCACGTTTTTTTGCGTGAATATTCTTTTTCATGCAGCAAGATGTTTTGAGCGCACAATCTTTATAGCCTTGAATGAAAAGCCTATGCTAATGACGTCAAACTCCTTTTCCCCCACACCTATACAAAATTAGAGAGGTGTGCTGTCCAAACTCCTGGCCTATTTTAACTCCAAACTGGTAAACTATAATTCAGAAACAATGTGTGCATATAACAAACGTTTTATGTGCACACATCTGTTCTATATACACCTATCACCACTGCTCTGGGCTCGATTTATTTTATTAGGATTAGAGTGCCCAACTTTTCCATGCACCATAACTGGCCACCCAACTAAACTTCATGCTTTAGGAGGGGGGAAGGTTAAACTGTCAATTGTTGATCAATTCATTACTTGGCTTTCAAGCACCCCCTGAACATAATTTGTTTTTAAAAATTTTATTTAAACTATCCTCAAACACATCAACTACAGGCTCTCTCATGTAGTTTTGCTCTGTCATCACTAATGCCTCTCTAATACACAGTCCCCTCTATTGTGCTGTCCTGTATCTAGTTCCCTCCCCATGCCCTTGGCTTTCTCTCCCTCCTTTTCCACCTATATTGTTTCTTCCTGCGTCCACATCCTTTGTGCATCTATCTTCCTTTCCCTCCCCTTTTCTCTTGTGTCCCCTCTGTATCGCCCTTTTCCCCACTCTGTAATGCTATCTGTCCACCTTCTCCTCTTTTCCTGTATCCCTAGCCTGGCTTGCTGCAGCCCTCGGCGAGAGAGGAGGAGAGACCCAGAAGCTATTGCGGCAGAGATCTGTGGAGTGCTGGGAATGGAGAGCGGTGCTATGCCCCGCCTCCTCTTTCCATCCTATCCAATCACAAAACAGGAAAGGAATTAAGAGGGTGGGGGAAACTGCTCAGCTCTCCGCGCTCTTTCTCTGAAACCAGGAAGCGGTGTGAAAGAAGAGCCTTTTGCAAAAACCACATTTTCAGTGTCTGGTCAGTACTTCTGACCGGACACTATACTGTATAGCTGAAAACTTGGGTGTGTGGTACAAAACCGAGCAGGTGGCAACCCTAATCAGGATTGAAACCTCTGGATCGATTCTGTCTCTACTTCTATGCCCCTTCCCTTGAGTCCTGTTTGGATTCTAAATGTTCTCTACATCAACAGGGGAGCTGTGACTGCTGGGGAAGACAAGGGGATGATATGACTATCAAACTAGAGCAAGCGTTCTTACTGTCCCCACTGTCGCTGCTCAAGAGAAGCACCAGAGCTGTCTGATTAGGGCCTTTGAGAGCAAGAGCTCTCCCCGTTCATCTTTATGCTCCCAGACCTTTTTGGAATTAAAATGAGAGCTCGGGTTATTCAAAAGGCTGATTGCTCACTTGAGCAATAACATTGTTTCTTTGTTTATTTTTTTTTTAACTCTGATGTATTAGTATACATTTGCTTGCTGCATCAGGAGTTCAATTTGTATTTATTTTTTTTAACTGCTTGTTAAACTGAATTTCAAGTTCCCGGAGGAAAAATCCATAAACCATTGTTAGTCAGATAGTACTGTACCTCAAGAAACAGTCAGACCACTGCAATAAGCAATTTGGTAAAATGGTCGCTTGAATTGAGCACCTGGTTATTTTTTTTTTTTGTTGTTGTTGTTTTTTTAATGCATGCACAGCCACATTTCCTGGATGCGCAATGGCATATTTTAATGAGCTGCCATGTTAAAAGGGATGTGCTAGAGATAAATGTTGCATCCCTGTGTGTCAATGGTATCAAGCACCCAGGAGATGTCTATGGGAGGGTTAGGAAATCAGACGCTCATAAATTGTCTGTTTTCCTAACATGACTGCTGTTGACTTTTTTTTTTCCATGATGCTGCTTTCTGTGGGTCCTCCTACTTAGTATCATGATTATATTAGGTAGGAAGAACCATAAAAAAAGCAGTAATGTTTGCTTTTTTGTTGAGGTGTGGGGGTGTGTCAACACAACGCCAGCTCTGGGGGTGGTTTAATTTTGGCATGTTAAAATGTGCGCATCAGGTGCACAGTGACTTTTTGCATCAGGGGTAATAGTGTCGCGCACGTGGTATTTACATGTGATGAGCGCTATTAGCTACTCACTGTTTTAGACGCACTAATCCCAATAGCATCAGGCGTTATTCTAGTGTGTTAAAAATGTGTGCTAGACTGAAGGTTCAGTGTAATAAAGTGCTCTCAGTAGAGAATGTAATTTTACCTGCAGTTTGCACTTCTTTTTTGTGCAAAAATGCAACAAGTTTTGCAGACAAAACATGCATGTTAAATTGCACCTAGTGCTTAATTCTTGTACATAGAAATCCTATACTAATGAAGGACCCCAGTACAGAGAAGTATGCTGCTTAATTCAGCTTCTGGTGTGGGGTTTGTTTTTTTTTTTTTTTTTTAGTGCTGAAATTCTTAATACAGGCCCCTGAGAGTATCATGAGTAATAGAAAGCTGGTGAGAAAGTAAAGAAAAATCCAAGAAGAGAGGGAGATAAGGATAAGATATTAATTTAAGAGGCATGGGAACTGTTGAGATACTTGGGAGGGGAAATGAAGAATTGGAATGGAGCAGAAAGGTAAATGACCGTTTCTTAAAATCTGAAATCTGTGTCAAAATAAAATTCAGCCACAGTTTGTTTGTTTTTTTTTCTTCTAGAACAAGCAGGATCGTAGTCCTCCCAAGTGAGTGACTTCATCTGATGGAGACCGGCACAGAAAACCTTTGTCAAAGTTTCTAGAAGCTTTGACTAGCACACTGAGCATGCCCATATACCACTATCTGTATGTCCACGCAAGGTCCCCCTTCAGTCTCTTCTGCAGTGCAGTTGCCTCACGGTTGGTGGAGCTCCACCCTTTTTCTTGTTTTTCCAATTCTGGTCACCCTTCGTGGTCTGTGCCTCTTCGACGTGATAGGTTAATTTGCTGTTTTTCACTCTTTGCGGTCGATTCCCAACACCTCGCCTCACGGTGACCACCGGTCATCGACCACAAGCAGGGTAGCTATTATGGCATCATCTGGTTTTTGTCGGTGTTACGGATCCACATGAGATCTGTATCCTCTGCCTGGGGGCCTCGCATGACATCCATGGCCGTTGAGCATGTCTTGATAAAATGGAGAAAATGTTTGGTTCTTCCAAGTCTGCTCCTATCCCTACCCATGTCTGACAGTGAGAGGTCACTGGGAGCCCCTGGATATGCTCCCTCTAGGTGTTCATTTCTTCAAAGGATTCCGGGGCCGGTGACAGATCCTCCATGATGTCGCCGGTGTCCCAGACATCGGGGTCCTCTGACTCCTCAGTGCTGGGGAAAGACCAGGCCGATCTCCATGGGAGATCCCACAAGCATCGCCACCAGTTGTAGTCAGTGCACAGCTCCAGTTCCAGTGCGGTATTGGTGATGGCCATACCGCCATCGAAGCCACCTCGGCCATTGGAGGCCCCATTCTCCGCTGCCCCCGGGAGTCCCTGGTGTTCCCCCCACCGATGTCAGTGCTGGGCACCATGCCACCTCAGAGACCTGAGGAAGAGCTAGTGACGTCTTCTCCACTCCCTCAGTCCTGGCCTCAATGGACATTGAGGAGCTGGACTGCAGGGTTCAGACCATGGTGCTCAAGGAATTCAGATGGTAGTCGCCCACGCCACCGGCCTCCATGCTGCTGACCGAGCCTCCGCAGTCGATTCTAGCACCCCTGCTGGAGTGTCTGGCCATCCTTTTAGGCACCCTACCGACACAACTGGTGCCTGAGGGGCCTTCAATCCCACCAACCGCCACTGGAGCGATCCCGATCATCGGGTCCTCTGAGGAGGAAGCTGCAGCTGGTGCAATATTCCTGAGGCCTTGGTTCCCCGAGCACTTATTGGGTCCCTCCGGCCCCCTCGATGCAAGGGTAGCTGTCGATTCCCTGGAGGAATGGGCTCTTCATACCCTGGACTGCAAGAGGGCCTTGGCTTTCCATTTAGATTGCACTGGCAGTCCACTCAGCTCTTTGTGTCCTTCGATACAAATCGGCTGGGAGTGGTGGTGGGTAAACACACCATATCCAACTGGCTGGCAGATTGCATCACCTTCTGCTATGCACAAGCTGGCCTTCTGGCTGGCAGAGTTAAAGCTCACTCTGCAGGCCATGGTGACTTTGGTGGCTCATCTGCGAGCAGACCTGTCGTTGAAATTTGCCAGGCCACCACGTGGAGTTCTCTTCACGTGTTTGTGGCCCACTACTGCTTGGACAAGTATGCCTTTAGTTAATCCGTCCTGTGGAGTATGTTCCAGACCTGAACCCAGCTCTTCCGTCCTAGCCAGTCAGTCCCCAGCCAACCAACAGCAGTGCAGTTGTTGTGCCTGTGGCACCTTGTTCGGTAACTGGTCCCTTCTGCTAAAGGGGACAAGCCTGGAGCTTGGCACTCACCCACTTGTCAGGACTACCATCCTGCTTGTCCTAGGAGAAAGCGCAGTTGCTTACCTGTAATAGGTGTTCTCCTATGACAGCAGGATGTTAGCCCTCAGGAATCCCGCTCGTTACCTGTGGAGTTGGGTTCTCATAAGAACATAAAAGTATGCCATACTGGGTCAGACCAAGGGTCCATCAAGCCCAGCATCCTGTTTCCAACAGTGGCCAATCCAGGCCATAAGAACCTGACAAGTACCCCAAAACTAAGTCTATTCCATGTTTCCATTGTTAATGGCAGTGGCTATTCTCTAGGTGGACTTCTCCTCCAAGAACTTATCCAATCCTTTTTTAAACACAGCTATACTAACTGCACTAACCACATCCTCTGGCAACAAATTCCAGAGTTTAATTGTGCGTTGAGTAAAAAAGAACTTTCTCCAATTAGTTTTAAATGTGCCCCATGCTAACTTCATGGAGTGCCCCCTAGTCTTTCTATTATCCGAAAGAGTAAATAACCTATTCACATCTACCCGTTCTAGACATCTCATGATTTTAAACACCTCTATCATATCCCCCCCTCAGCCGTCTCTTCTCCAAGCTGAAAAATCCTAACCTCTTTAGTCTTTCCTCATAGGGGAGCTGTTCCATTCCCCTTATCATTTTGGTAGCCCTTCTCTGTACCTTCTCCATCGCAATTATATCTTTTTTGAGATGCGGCGAGAATTGTACACAGTATTCAAGTTGCGGTCTCACCATGGAGCGATACAGAGGCATTATGACATTTCCGTTTTGTTCACCATTCCCTTTCTAATAATTCCCAACATTCTGTTTGCTTTTTTGACTGCCGCAGCACACTGAACCGACGATTTCAATGTGTTATCCACTATGACGCCTAGATCTCTTTCTTGGGTTGTAGCACCTAATATGTAACCCAACATTGTGTAATTATAGCATGGGTTATTTTTCCCTATATGCATCACTTTGCACTTATCCACATTAAATTTCATCTGCCATTTGGATGCCCAATTTTCCAGTCTCACAAGGTCTTCCTGCAATTTATCACAATCTGCTTGTGATTTAACTACTCTGAACAATTTTGTGTCATCTGCAAATTTGATTATCTCACTTGTCGTATTTCTTTCCAAATCATTTATAAATATATTAAAAAGTAAGGGTCCCAATACAGATCCCTGAGGCACTCCACTGACCACTCCCTTCCACTGAGAAAATTGTCCATTTAATCCTGCTCTCTGTTTCCTGTCTTTTAGCCAGTTTTCAATCCACGAGAGGACATCGCCACCTATCCCATGACTTTTTACTTTTCCTAGAAGACTCTCATGAGGAACTTTGTGAAATGCCTTCTGAAAATCCAAGTATACTACATCTACCGGTTCACCTTTATCCTTCCGGTTTATTTAGTTATTTATTTTTTCGCTCTTATTTTTTTCTATGTTACGAGATTGTAGGGGGACCTCAAGCGGATAGTGGCATGCTGGGCATGCTCAGTGTGCTAGTCAAAGCTTCTAGAAACTTTGACAAAGGTTTTCCATGCCGGGCTCCATCCGATGAGCTCACCCACTTGTGAGAATACCTGTTACAGGTAAGCAACTGCGCTTTCTGCCTATAGGAAAGAATTGTGGTTGTCCTGTTAGTCAACTTGGATATGTGGAATTAAGGATCAACAAATAAGTTGTAGGTGATACTTTTTATTGGACTGACTAGCTTTTGAAAGACTTATGTTTCTGAACTATCTTCTGCTTTTCTGTAATACTGGACAGTTTATTTTTGTATTCAATAAACTTTTTTGGGCATACACTTGGTGTTAGACTTTTTTTTTTTTGAGTAATTGTGTGCTCCCTGGGTCTTAAAGGTTAGCCTGTTCCCATATCAGATTGGTTTTATTAGATGCTGTACTGAGGTGAGAAGTACTCTGCAGCCTCTGAAGTGACCCTTAAGGAAGGCCCCTGCAAAACCCCTTCCAACTCTTTTCTAATACGTAAGGACTTAAATATGTAACCTTAAAGGAGAGATCTGATATATATTTCTATTGTATAAATAACTAACAAGAAGCAAGTATTTTTTAGTGGTAAGTATTGGGATTTTAGATGTATTTACTTTGAAATCTGAGTTCAAGGTATTCAGAGCTTATTGGGTATTTTCCCTGTTCCCAGAGGGGTTACAATCTAAGGGGCCGATGCAATACAGTGCGCTCACATGAGCGCACTGTTTAACCCACTGTCGGACGCGGGTTAAATAGGCGCTAATCCACCCCCTAATGCAATAGGGGGATTAGCGCCTATTTAACGCACATCCAACGCAGAGTCTCCGCCTAAAGACTGTCTCAGACGCACATTTTTCGCTCAGATATTAACATTGCCTGGAGCAGGCGTTAATAGCTAAGCGCGTGAAGAAAAAATACAGAAAAGCAGAAAAAAATGCTTTTCGGTACTTCAATTAAAAAAAAAACCAAAAGCCTTGCCAGACGCCGCCACGGGGCCACCATGCGAGTACTATGAAAGCGGGCGCTGAAAAGTCAGTACCTGCTTTTTGCAAAATTTATTGCATTTGCCCCTAAGGGCTTGATCCTCTAAGACTTTTTCCCCATCTGGGGCTGATGCAATAAAGGATGCTCAAGACCTAGCACACAGGTTAACAAGCGGTTGGATGTGTGTTTTGGATGTGCCAGACTAACACTCAATGGAATATGGGGATTAGCACATCCAAACAAAGGCATAGCTAATAGCGCTCATAACATGTTAATGCCAGGTAGATTAGGCTATTAGCTATTTTCAGAGGTCAGGCAGGATCGTAGTCCTCACACATGGGTGACATCATCGAATGGGGCCTGATAGGGAAAACTTATGTCAAAGTTTCTAAACTTTGACTAGGCACACTGAGCATGTTGTCCACGCAGGGTCACTCTTCAATCCCCCTTCCCCCCCTCCACTGAGCTGTAACCCTTGCAGTTTGAGTGAGCTCTAAAATCTTGACTTTTGCCTTCTGGAAAACTTTGAATTTTTTTTCAAAATCTTTCTTTTCGTTCTGTTGCTGGGTCCCTCTTGGTGCTTTTTTGTAGAGTTCCCAGTCAGGGTTTTTGGTGTTTTGGCAATCTTTTTCACGGTTGATTCCCTCATGGTGGTGGAGCCTCTGTGCACACCATGCCATCGACATCGGCGGGACCATCTGTACCTTCGACATTGCTGGTGGATAGTATCGCAGGAGACTGACCATTTGTCGATCACCTCCAGGCCAAGGATGCCAGGTTTATTGTTTTTGACCTCTGCAACAGGGAAGGACCAGGCCAAGTATTGGCACCAGTCTCCATCGATGCACGGGGCCGGGCCCGAGGATGCACTGGCTTTTGCCTCAATGCCCCCGAAGCGGCCCATGGCAAGGCTCATCCATCTTCTGTCGATGCCCAGGGTCTGCGATGGTATCCACTGGTCCTGGTGCCAGTCGCCAATTCCCCCCCTCCCCCCCCATGGGTTCGAGGAAGATCCAGCCAGTCCTCTTTTCTCCCATTCTGTGTTGGCATAGGCAACATTTGAGGAGGAGCTGAAATGTTGCGTGGAGTGGGTGCTACAGGTTATTGGTCCTATGGCAATGACGGCACCGGGGCTGGTGCCGCCCATCTTCGTACTGCTTCTGGAGATGCTCAGTTTGTTCATTGGTTTTTACTGTCCTAGCTGGTGTCTGTTCCCAGGAAGGGGCTGGTGCCAGGCAGGGCACAGAGGCCTCCCACTACCGATACAGTGGTCGTTGCGGTTCCTTTGAGGAAGCTCTGCTGTGGCCTGTAGTCCCCCCATCTAGTCCCATTAATGCCTGCACCTCTGGATGAAGGCTGAATCTCCTAGGGTCGCATCCTCTGTGGCATACAGTGAGTATGATGGTCCATATGACCCTTGGGGGGATGATCAAACTGAATCCTCAGAGGACTCTGATGGTCTCCCATCACACTCTTCTCCAGATGAGCGAAGGAAGTCTCTGCCTAAAGACTTAACCTTTGCATGGCTTGTGAGGGTGACAGTGGAGACCATCCCATTCCAGCTTTTGACAGAGGAGGATGCCAGGCACAAAATGCTTGACATCCTTCAGATTGTGGCAGTCCCGGTACATGGGATCCTTAAGGAGTTGCTGCTGAGGATTTGAGGACACCACTTCACAGTGCCTCCCATTAATAAGGTGGATGGGTTTACCTCATCCATAAGGCTGCCGGATTCGGTAAGCTTCAGCTGCCTCAGCAGTCAGTAGTGATCAAATCTGCCCTCAAGAGGACCAAGCGCTCTCGGACCCTTTCCTCTGTGCCCCTGTGGAAGGGAGGTGTTCCAAGGTGCCATGCTTATTGCCTTCATCACTGCCTACCAGCTCTACATGAGCTGATACTCGCCGGACATCTGGAAGGAGGTGGCTGAGCAGCTGCAAGACACCCTCATGTTGGTGCATAAAGGTCTAGAGTGTGGGAAACATGAGGTCTGTATGACCTACAATGTTTTTGAGATGGCATCAAGAGTCTCTGCAGTAGCAATCAGTGGTTACAAAATGGCATGGCTGCTCGCCTTGGATCTCTGACCGGAGGAACAAGAATTACACTCTGATGGGCCGTGTACAGGAGAGAATATCTTCGGAGATAGGGTAAGGGATGCTGTGGCCGAACTCTGGGACCATCATGAATCCTCTTTGCCAGTACTCCAGACCCGTCCTCTTCCAGGAGGCTGTAGAGAGCAGGGCCAAGGAAGTCTCTTTTTTTTTTTTTTTTTCCTCCAAAGGAAGTACAATCTTCCACCTCCTTGTGCCCAACACCATTGGAGCTCCTGTGGCCATCCCAGCAGAAAGCTCTAAGCCCCAGCCAGCTGCTCAGCCAAACCCGGGGATGGGGTTTTTACTGGGCTGCAGAGAGTGTAAGCCAGTTGCCTGTACCCAGGGCGATGGACCACCTGGTCGGGGGCAGGCTGCATTTCATTGTGAACGAGTGGCCCAGAATAACCTCGGACCAGTAGGTTCTGTCCATAATCTATCAGGGGTACCAACTGAACCTATTGGGTATCCCGTCAAATTGCCCTTTGTGCCCATATTGGAGGCTAGTAGTACATCAGTAGGTACTGACAGAGTTCTTCTCCCTCTTAACAGCCAGATCGGTCGAGCCTGTACACCAAAGCAAAGAGGGCGAGGATTCTACTCCAGGTACTACCTGATTCCAAAGAGTACAGGAGGATTCTATCCCATCCTCGACCTGAGGGCCTTGAACAGGTTTCTAAAAACAGCAAAGTTCAATATGGTTTCCTTGGGCACCTTGATCCCCTTCCTCAAAAGGGGACTGGCTATTCTCTTTCGACCTAAAGGATGCATATAGCCATATCAAGATCTTCCCAGGTCACAGGAATTCTCATTTGTTGTGGGAAAACAGCACTTCCAGTACTGGGTGTTGCCATTCAGACTCGCATCTGTCCCACCGGTCTTCACAAAATCGCTGGCTGTGGTGGTGGCGCACTTCCGCAGACTGGGAGTGCATGTTTTCCCATATGTGGACAATTGACTGGGCAAGAGCACATCAGGTGGGGGCCACCAGGTCCATGCGCCTGACGATGCGGGTGTTGGAGTCACTAGGGTTCATTCTCAACTACCCAAAGTCCCATCTCAGTCTGTCACCTCAGTTGGACTTCGTAGGAGCCCTGCTAGACACGGTTCAGGCCAAGAACTTTCTGTCTCACCAGAGGGCCATCGCCTTGGCGACCATTGCGGCAGATGTTCAACAGAGCCTGGCACATGTTGAGGCTGTTGGGCCACATGGCTGTAATCATCCATGTCACTCCCTTGGCACGCTTGCATATGTGTACAGCCCAATAGACCCTGAGGTCTCAGTGGTACCAAGCCACTCGAGCCTCTGGGATTGCATCGGCGTCACCTCGTCTCTTAGGGACTCCTTGTGCTGAGGGTGGGTACTTTCTAGTTTGGAACAGGGGCTTTCCTTTTGAAGTCTCCCTACTCAAATTGTGCTAACCATGGATGCATCCATCCTGGTTTGGGGAGCTTATGTGGCTGGACTCGGCACTCAGGGCCTGTGATCCACTCAAATGTTCTTGTCAAATCAACTTCCTGAAGCTCAAGGCAATCAGGTATGTGCTATGGGCTTTCACAGATTGGCTGTCCAACATAGTTGTCCTGATCCACACAAATGGACAAGCAGGGAGGCATGGGCTTGTACCTCCTTTGTCAGGAAGTGGTCCAGATCTGGTCATGGGCCCTGTCTCATGGGATGGTGCTCAGGGCCATGTACCTGGCTAGGCTGGCGAATGTGGTAGCAGACAGGCTGAGTCGAGTCTTCAGACCCCTGGACCAGGAGGTAGCGAATCGGATATTCTACCTGTGGGGGAGCCCGGACTTATATCTGTTCATGTCCCCCTGCAACAGGAAGGTACCTCTGTTCTGCTCCCTGTACAGGTCAGATGGCAAACCAGCCTCAGATGCCCTGTTCCGTCATTTGGTCAGGGGTCTTCTGTACGCATATCCTCAGATTCCCTTAGTGGCAAAGACTCTCCTGAAGCTGTGCAAGGACAGAGGGACTATGATCTTCATAGTCCCTCTTTGGCTGAGACTGTTCTCTTTTCCATTCATCCAGAAACTGATCAGTCTGGGGAGTTCCCCAGATCTCATCACACAAGATCAGGGTAGGTTGTGACATCCCAACCTTCAGGTCCTGCTCTTCACAACCTGGATGTTGAGAGGTTAATCCTGCAGCCGCTTGATCTATCTGAGAATGTCTCGGGTCCTGGTGGCTTCTACAAACCCTTCCACTAGAAAGTCCTGTGGACTGAAGTGGAGGAGTGTGAACAGAAGGCCCTAGATCCATTTCCTAGCGTGTAGCAGATGGACTCAGGACCAATGGGTATAGTGTGCTCCTGATAGCAGTTGGAGACGGAGTCAGATTTCAATCTGACGTCAGCACTACATATACCTATGCAGGAAGCTCTGCTCCAGTATTTCTCCATCTCCTTAGCAGTTTGGGACTCTACGCACTCTTGCGTTATGAAATCCAAACCAAAGAGAGAAAATTCCAAAATCTTACCTCTACAAGATGAGCCCCGCTTTCCTGCGGTGATACCTAAGGGTCCCTCCCCCAGTCGATCCCTCAGAGGTAAGCCTCTGTCCGGCAGCCAGTTCCTGGCGTGGACTTAGCCCCCAGGAGGGAGCGGCTGAGAGGCAGCGGGTGCAAGACCGAGCATGGCGGTGAAGGTAATTCCCCCTCCCCCCACAGCCGGAGACCGCCTAGCACGAGACCGAGAAGCACCAAGACAAGGTAAGGTAGAAAACTTTAAGTCTCTGGTCTCCGGCTTGGATAGCTGCACAGATCGCCCGTTTGCATCTGTCCCATCAGGTTGAGCAACCCCGTCCAGGCTAGACCCCGATCCGGCTCGAGGGTCCTCCCACGTGGAGACCCTCCTGGGGGGGGGGGGGGGTCGTCGCATCTTACTCGTATGGTCGCTAGCACCATTTTCCCCCCTTGATTGCCGTACTGTCCACCTAACTAAGCCGTGCGCACAGAGGCAAGCCGGGCGCATAACATCCCCCATAAGCACACATACCGAACTGCACGCATATCTTTGCAGCCTGCACGCACACCCGGAGCGCATATCTAAGCCTCCCGGCATGTGCATATAAACGCACAGACCGGGTTTGAACGCCCCTACGTGCACACAAACCATGGCACCACTGGCCAAGAAAGCCAAAGCACAAACCCTCTTCCCAACCTGCCACATAAGAGCTGCGCAGCATAAAGAGGCTACGGCCCTGTGCCTACAGTGCAAGGCAGTTCTGGGAGAAGCAGGGCAAGGGCCCCCCCCAGCCAGTACAGGAATCTGGATCTACTGATAGTACCTCGGACCTCTCTATTCCCAGCTCGGCCCTCCAGACGGGGCCCTCGGGGAACGCCACTGGGTTCAATATAGACCCAGGAATCTTTTCCTGGGTGGAATTCTTTAAAGATCTGCAAACCTTCAGGTGCAATCGGCGCCACTGATGACACATCATCGGCCTCCATTAGAGGACACAAACCTCCCAGGCCCTTCTCTGCCTCCCAGAGACGTGCCTCCCCCGGACAAAAGCCTAACCTTAGGGGACACTGTCACCTCAGAGGAAGACCAAGACTGCCTGGAGGAAGGGGAAATCCCTCCAGGAATGGAACCATACCGAACTATGATGCGTTTCTTCTCCAAAGACTAACTACCAGACCTCGTGTCCCTGAGCCTGAAGGAGTTGGCCATCCCAGGCACAAGTGCTACAGCGGAGCCAAAGACGAACCCTCTTCTGGTTGGGCTCCATTAGGCCTCACGCCATTTCTCATTGCTGCAAGCCGTACAGCAACTGATCGACCTGGAATGGAACGTTCCGGAGGCCAGTTTCAAGGGTGGATGGGCCCTAGAAGTCGTATATCCGTGTCCAGGGGGTGGAGCAAGATGGCCGCTACCCACTAGGTTGGCGAGGAACGCCGAGGAAAGGCTGGTTATTTCTTGCTTCAAATTTCCTAAACACCATGCCACTCACTAAGAGAAAGGGGAGACTGAGGGGGTAAATGATAGCTTACCTCCCCCGGAGCCCTCCCAGCCCCGAATCGACGGATTCTTTGCTGGTGCAACAGCCTCTACGCCGGTGAGATTGGTCACTGGGACGGAGAAGCTGGAGCGAGCGATCTCACCCCTGACCTCTGACATCTCTCTGAGTCCCGGAGAGCCGAAGCGGCCTGCACCCTCAAGTGACAACGGCGCGGAACCAAGCAGCTTGGTCGCAACGGAGGCTCCCCAGGCGGTGTATCTGGGTGGAGCGAGTATGGCGACACGAGTAGGAGAGAAAACCGGAGCGAGAGAGGAGACAGCCTACCCGGGAAGATCTGCAGTGGAGGCTATACCTCGTCCGATGGAAGGGCATCATCAGGGAGAGCTAATCTCCATGCTGCAAGGATCCGTGCAGTGTGAGCAAGGTAATATGGAGGAGGGAGAAAACCATTTAAGGGCTATGTCTGCTGGGATTGGGATTTCCACAGCAACTACTAATACACTAGAAGGGATTTGGGCTGCGCTCAAATCTATAGAACAATCTATTAAATTCCTTTCTCAAATTACTTTGGATACAAGAGAGCAAACAATAACTAATAATAAACTAATAAGGATATTTAATGAAAAAATGGATGGCTTGGAAAAAAGAGTGGATTCTATAGAGAAAATTCAACAGAAGTTAATAATTTCTGAAAAAATAACTAACAAAAGACTAGAGGGAATAGAGAATTCATTGAGAGCTCACAATTCGAGAGTTCTTAATTTTCCGGTTCAGCACTTAACATCTTCCCTGGATAAAAGATCTATATGAATTGTATACTAAAGATTCCAGAAGCAGCAACACTCGTTATTGTTAAGGCCTATTACTTACAGCAAAGAGATGCAACTACAGAGCAAGCAATAGCAGGGCCTCAAGTGGAGAATTTGGACTTAACTAACTTTTTGGAAACCTCATTGGATTCAGAGATCAAATTAAGGAAGCCTATGCTTATTTCATTTGCTTTTCTTTCTGAAAGAAATTATATATTAAAATTGTTCTTAAGAAATAGGCAGGTATCCTTTTTTGGCCACCCTATTTGGATTTACCCGGATGTCATAAAAGCAACCCAGATGAGACGTAAGGAGTTCTTATCAATGAGATCTGAGGTTACCCAGCTAGGTGCAAGCTTTGTATTAAAATATCCGGCAAAATGTTGTATAAGATACAGGAATGTACAATACGTATATTTAGAACCAGACCAGCTCAGAGTTTTTTTACGGTCGTCCTCCCGGGAAACCCCTATTACTGCTTCAGCTATGTAGAAATATTGGCTTAGCACTAGTGGGTAGCAACCTGGATATGTAATACAGAAATTTACCTACATTTGACGCTCCTTTCTTCCCCCCCGGCTCCATTTCTTATAATTTTGTTGTTG
Organism: Rhinatrema bivittatum; assembly: GCF_901001135.1. Lineage (NCBI taxonomy): Eukaryota > Metazoa > Chordata > Amphibia > Gymnophiona > Rhinatrematidae > Rhinatrema > Rhinatrema bivittatum. The sequence goes on from NC_042615.1 coordinate 94,135,467, forward strand.
GACATTTTGAAGTGAAATGTAACTGTTACTTTTTGTATTCTTTTACTTTGTAATGACAACAGCTTATTTTCTGTACAAGCTTGATATATTGGGTATATTTTCAAAAATTTGAAAATAAAGAATTAAGAAAAAAAAAAAGTCGTATATCCACTGGAACCCTCAGCCAAAGAACGCCTGGTGTTTTCCAAAGTGGATGCCATGGTCTGCGCTGTCACAAAGCGCACTACCATTCCAGTCGAAGGAGGAGCGGCACTCAAGGATGCCCAAGACAGACATCAGGAATCCATCCTTAAACAGTCATTTGATTGAGCAGCTATGACACTACAGATCACTGCCTGCTGTGCCGTGGTGACACGCGCATGCTTGTCAATGGCCAGGAACACCACCATGCCCATCGAAATATTAGAACCAGCAATATCCTTCCTCACGGATGCGACTTCCAACCTGGTGCGCACTTCAGCCAGGGGCGTCTCCTCCATTGTGGCAGCCAGAAGGCAACTCTGGCTCCAAAGCTGGTCAGCCGACGCGACTTCCAAAATGAAATTCACGAGAATGCCGTTTAAAGGAACCCTCCTGTTGGGAAGTGAACTGGAGAAGTTAGCCAACAAATGGGGTGAATCCCCAGTACCTCGACTACTGGAGGACAAGATCAAGAGGTCAACGCCCCTCTCCCCGAACATCCAGGGGCAGGGGATCACATCGCTTCAGACTGTACAAGAATACATACCAAGCACCTTGCCCCGCAGGCAGGGGCCAGTCCTTTCGGAACAAACACAACAAGAGGGGAGCTGGCTCAGGTCCAGGCCCCAGCCGCACCCCACAATGAGAATCAACAGACCCAGCCACAGGAAGAAGCCATAGGGGGCAGGCTTGCCTGATTCTACCAAAGATGGGTCGAGATAACGTCAGACAAGTGGGTCCTAACCATCATTCAAGAGGGATACTTTCTGGACTTCCACAGCATCCCTCCAGACAAATGTGTGAAATCTCCTTGCCTCTCCCCGTCCAAGAAGGAAGGCTGTGGAAACCATACTAACCAAATTGCTCGCCTTAAAGGCTAGAACACCGGTGCCCATGCACCAATGAAATACTGGACACTATTCCACCTATTTTATTGTCCCCAAGAAAGAGGGAACGTACTGGCCCATCCTGGACCTCGTCGGTCAACCGCTACCTCAGGGTACCACACTTCCGCATGGAAACCCTACACTCGGTCATAAGGGCAGTACAGCCGGGAGAATTCCTGACCTCCCTGGACCTATCAGAAGCCTATCTGCACATCCCAGTCCATCCCGATCATCAGCGCTTCCTACTCTTCACGATCCTGGACTGTCACTACCAGTTCTGAGTGCTACCCTTCGGGCTAGCTACAGCCCCTCAGACGTTCACCAAAATCATGGTCGTAGTGGTGGCGACACTGAGGAAAGATGGAATCCTCGTTCACCCATATCTGGACGATTGGCTGATCAGGGCTAAATCTCCAGAGGAAAGTCATCTGGCGACCACCAGAGTCAAGAATCTCCTGGAGAACCTTGGATGGGTCGTCAACGCAACCAAGAGCTGTCTGCAGCCCTCCCAATCTCTGGAATACCTGGGAGTCCGGTTCGACACCCAACAGGACTAGGTCATTCTTCCCCCTACAAGGAGAAGAAAATTGATGGACCAGTTGCGAAAACTGTTGAACGGTGCTCGCCCACGGTATGGGACTACTTTCAAGACCTCGGACTCATGACATCAAACCTAGAGGTCGTACCATGGGCAAGGGCCCACATGTGACCACTACAACGTTCCCTACTGTCATGATGGAACCCGATGTCCCAGGACTACACCGTCCACCTCCAATTATCGGCAGAGGTACGGATCCAGCTCCTATGGTGGCTACAAGAAGGCCACCTGAGCAAGGGAGTAAGGCTATCCCCACCAACCTGGGTCTTGCTCACTATGGATGCGAGCCTACGAGAGTGGGGAGCCCACTGTCAGGAACTGACAGCCCAAGGACAATGGGACAAGGAAGAGTAGGGATGGAACATCAACCGTCTGGAAGCCTGGGCAGTCAGACTAGCCTGCCTACAATTCAGTCACAGACTCCAGTGCGAATCGGTCAGTCATGTCTGACAACGCCACAACAGTGGCCTACATCAATCGACAGGGAAGAACCAGAAGCCAACAGGTGTCCCTGGATATAGACCCCCTAATGGTGTGGGCGGAAGCAAACCTACAAGGGATCTCTGCCGCCCACATTGTGGGAAAAGACAACATCGCTGCGGATTACCTCAGCAGGGAAAGTCTAGACCCAGAGGAGTGGAGGCTGTCAACCACAGCCTTCCAGTTAATAACAGGCTGCTTCCATCTCTCTCCGCCAACCTCTCCGGCGTCCCCATACCAGCATGGGCAATTGCATTCGCCATTCTTATACTGAGGTCATTTAGGGCACGTGCACGCACCGCCCTTGCTTTTGAATACATCAAGGTGGGAACCTCAGGGGCGTCCCCACCGCATGATGTCACTACCTCTGGGTACTTAGCCTCCGATCTCCGATCCAGCTACAAGTTAGCAAGGATTCCGCTCCAACAAATTTTGACTTCCTTCAGAGATGTCCACTCTGAGTCTCACTCCTTCAAACCCTCCGAGGTTATGCTGTTCCAGCAAGGACGCTCAAGGCAGGCACCCGCTCCTTGGGGGTCTTGCTTCACTCCTGTTTACTCTCCAGGTTTCCCGGCTCATCAGGACCCAAGGTACCTGCTCCCTGGGGCCTTGCACTCGCCTGCCTTCCTTCTGGGTTAACCTGCATCTACAGAGGATATCTTGGCTCCAGCGCTCCAGGCCTTGCATCATCTCTACCTCCGAGCTACAGAGGCCACCTCTCCTACAACAACCAGCCTTCGTGCGTACCTTCTCTCTTCAGTCTCTCTGCCTTGTCTCAACCCAGAATAGATTCTCGACGTACTCCACTCCGCGGACCACTACCCGATCTACCATCGCTGATTACGTCATCTGTGACTGGGTTCACGGCCTATCCCACTCCGCTGACCACTACTGGACCCTTCACTTCCAGCTTCTGGTGAGACCTTCTCTGCATGTGATACAACTCAGTGCCTGGACTGAACTTATTCATCAGAGACCTACTGGCTGAGGAATGCAGCCTGCTCCTTGGGCATTGCCTACTGCTGTATAATAAAGCTTCCATTCTCTCTGTGGTCTTTATTGTAGAGGCAGCCTACTGTTGTATTTTCCCCTCGGGGCTCCTCCCTATGGGAGGAGTCATCAATACAGCAACCAAGGGTCCATAAACATGTCAAACCTACAACACTTGGACAAACCAGTACAGTTCATTCTGCATGTAAAATTTAAATGTACTAATTTATGAACATGGAGATGAATGCTGAGACATTTAGAAAGTCATATTTCCATGTCCTTTGTCCCATTATCCTTCTAGAGCAGGGCTTCCCAATCCTGTCTTGGGGATCCCACAGCCAGTCAGGTTTTCAGGATATCTGCAATGAATATTCATGAGATAAATTTGCATATCATGGAGATATCCTGAAAATCTGACTGTGGGGTCCCATAGACAGGTTTTAAAAACTCTATTCTAGGGGTTCTCTTAGGGACTAAGTTACTTGGCCTAGGAGATTAGTATTTGATTACTCCCTCCTTTGAGAAACTGCATAAACCATATTTTGTACCAGCAGTCAGGGCTGGTGCAAGTGGATTAGGCATCCTAGGCACCTTCTGCCTTGCACTGCCCCCCAACACCCCCTCCCCCGACTCCTACCTCTCAGTTTCCTGGGCCACAAGCAGTGCACAGCCTGCCCAATCTCTACTTGTCTTTGTCGCCGCTGCTCACAGCCCCACATGACTCATGCCCCCTAATGGTTGGCACTCTAGGCCCAAGCTTAGTAGGGGTGTGCATTTGTTCCCTATAAATTGGCAATCTGCAACGTATAGGGCCATATTCATTGTACTCGTGGGGAAGCGAAACATATCGTGATTCCCCACCAATACAATGAATCTTTGCCGAATTATTTGGCCGTCTAAAGGAGCCAATTTAAACAAACCCCCCCACCCTCCTGATCCCCCCAAGACTTACCAAAACTCCCAGGTGGTCCAGCGGGGGGTCCAGGAGCCATCTCCTGCACTCACTGGGGGACTCCAGCCATGGATCTTCTGGCAACCCAGTCAATGCCCAAGTTCCCAAGTTCTTCAGCCACAGACAAGAACCACAATCCCAGGGGATCTATGCCCTCGCCCAGACCTGGCCACAGGAAGACCTGCTGTACGCCTTTCCTCCATGGTCACTACTGGGCGAAATCATCTGCAAAATAGAACACCACATGGGGCTAGTACTTCTAGTGGCCCCGGACTGGCCAAGAAGGCCGTGGTACCTAGACATGCGAAGACTTCTAGAGGGGAACCCTCTTTGTCTATCTCCACACCGGGCCCTGCTCCAGCAAGGACCAGTCCTCCACGAAGACCCAACTCTATTCTCGCTTACAGTCTGGCCATTGAGAGGACTCGCCTGAAGAAGAGCAGATACTCGGGAGCAGTGATTGACATCTTGCTCTGAGCTTGCAAATTTTCCACATTTTTAACTTACATACAAATATGGAGAATATTCGAAGCCTGGTGTGAAGACCGCAACATCCTTCCACGGACAGTCAAAATTCCCATGATCCTGGAATTTCTACAGGACGGCTTGATGAAGGGGTTGTCTCTCAACTCCATCAAGGTTCAACTGGCCGCGCTGGCCTGCTTCAAAGCCAAAGTGGACGGCATCAGTCTATCTTCCCATCCAGACATCTCCCGCTTCCTGAGAGGGGTTAAGCAAATCCAACCACCACTAAAGTGGCCGGTACCCCTATGGAATCTTAATCTAGTACTCTACTTCCTAGTGGGAACTTCTTTTAGACCTTCACGCGGTCTGTCCCTATGGCTCCTGACCTTGAAGACTGCATTCCTAGTGGCAATATGTTCAGCCCATTGCATCTCCGAAATTCAAGCACTATCCTGTCGGGAACCGTTCCTCAGATTCACTCCGGGATCAATATAGCTACGCACTGTCCCCTCCTTCCTTCCAAAGGTGGTTTCTCATTTCCACCTAACCCAAACCATCTCGCTGCCATCTCCAGACGAGCATAAGGACTCAGACTCACGCCTCCTTTGCCATCTTAACGTCGGCAGACTCCTAGTCCAATACCTGAAAAGATCGGAATCCATACGAAAGACAGACCACCTATTCGTCCTTCACAGCGGGAAGAAACAAGGGGAAGCAGCCTCGTGGGCAACCATAACCCGCTGGATCAAAGAAGTAATCAAGACAACCTACGTAGAGGCAGGCAAGCCTCCACCTCTACAAGTCCAGGCTCATTCCACCAGAGCCCAGACAGTGTCCTGGGCAGAAACCAAGATGCTGGTACCCGCCGAGATCTGTAGGGCGGCGACATGGTTCTCCATTCACACCTTCTTGAGGTTCTACTGCCTAGATATATAGGCCCGGGAGGACACAGCATTCGCAAGGGCAGTACTAAGTGAGCCACGGGCAGCCTCCCACCCGATTCGGGAGTAGCTTTTGTACATCCCATTGGTCCTGAGTCAATCTGCTACACGCTAGGAAATGGAGAAATTACTTACCTGATAATTTCGTTTTCCTTAATGTAGATAGATGGACTCAGTATCCTGCTCACGGCTGCCTCAGCATATGGAAATCTCGGGTGACAATCCCCGAGAGCAAGACAAGCACGGGTAAGCCACGCTTTACCTCTAGTTAGGACACCCATAGATACCGGGTGTCGGCGTTTCTCGGTTGAGTGCACTGGTGGTCTCCAGCTAAAATTCATGTCAATCAGTTCAAGTTAATCAAGTTATTCAAACACACATATATCCACAATTGCTTTTCGAGGAGAATACTGAAGAGCAGAGCTTCCTGCAGGGGGATAGGTAGTGCTTATGTCAGATTGAAATCTGACTCCATCTCCAACTGCTATCAGGAGCACACTATACCCATGGTCCTGAGTTCATCTGTCTACACTAAGGAAAATGAAATTATCAGGTAAGTCATTTCTCCATTCTCGTGCCCCACACAAAACTGCTTGATTACCTTCTACACCTTTCGGAGGCTGACTTAAAAACCAACTCCATCACAGTTCATCTGAGTAAAATTGGCACAAACCACCACTTTATAGATGGTACGCCCATCTCTGTACAGCCTATAGTTGGATGATTCATTTATTTATTTATTTATTTATTTAATATATATTTCTATACCGGACTTCACGAATAGAATTCACATCGGGGTCTACTTCAGCTGAAGCCTCCCGCTGTGTCTTGGGACCTCAGTGTGGTGTTAGCTCAGCTGATGAAAGCTCCTTTTGAGTTGCTACGCATCTGTGCTGGAAGGTCATATTTTTGGCGGTGGTCACTTCAGCGTTCAGGGTCAGCAAGCTCCCGGCATTAGTGACTTGTTTACCTTATACTAAGTTTTATCATGATGGGGTGGTTTGCATACCCATCCTAAGTTCCTGCCTTAGGTGGTGATGGATTTCCATTTTAACCAGTCAATCCCAATTTTTAAAATTGTATATTCTTAATTATTGAATGTTATGTTCATTTATTCATTGGCAATATTCTTTTATTAGTATGGTTTCTTATGATTTATTTATATTTCTTGATTTTATTTGATTTATGAGGCCTGGTAATGTTTCTGTTTTTCCATTGCTGTATTTCATAGAGTGTGGCTTGTTGCAATTCCCACTTCTGTTTCTTTCTACATATTTCTATTTATACTTTAATTTCTATTTGGTTGAGGGTCTGTCTGTATTATGCATGTGTAAGCAAGGTGGGCTATTGTACTAGTGTGCAGTTTCTAGGTAGGAATTTATAGTAGCCTGGTTTGTTCTTCTTTCCTAATAGGAGGTGTGTTAGAGCCTGGTGTAATATTTGTAATTATGTTCTTGTTTCTGTGCTAGCAGTAAGTATGGTCTTGGTATAGAAAACTTACTATATTTTTCAGTCAGTTTATGCAAGGCTGTCTGAGAACCAAACACACATGTTACAAGAGGCCTATCCTATATGCATTCTAAGTGTCTTTATTATTTTATTTTACTTATTTTGCAAACCAAGCCAAGGCATGTTTTTCTGTGCAACACACTGGTGGTGACTGTAGGCCCCATCTTGTGACATTTTTATATAGTAGTAGGTGAGGCAAGAGGCGCTGGGGGTTATTCCTGCATAATTTAGGAATTTTGGACCTGTGCAGGGTAAGATATGTTCCAGGCCTGTGTCAATTTTGAACATTTGAATCACTAGAGGGAACATGGCTTTTTGTGGTGGGGAAAAGGGGTGTGGGATAGAGCATCAGCTGTATTTTCTATGATGTGGTGGTTATTTGGAAAACAACAAAAATTCTGTTTAAAAAACACCCCAAAAACCAGAACCATGCATGTGGCAGCATTGTAGCACAGCACCTGTGCCCCCAGCGACTGCTAACTCTGGCTCTGACCATGGTCCTTGCTGTGCCAACATTAAGCATAGTCCCGCAAGGTTCACAGCGCATCTCTTCCTAGCTCTTGACTATTCTAGTTAGGCCTGGGGGAATTCTGCGCTATGGTGGAGGGCAGACTGTGCGCAGAATTCCTCCCCTTCGCAGACTTGCCAAATTCTGTGCAGAAAATGGCATAGAAGATGAAGGCTGTGGTGAACGGAGCGTGCCATTCGCAGTGAAGATGAAGGCCCTGGCCCACCATGAACAGAGTGTTTATGGCAAATATGAAGGCTCTGGCACGCCATGTGCGGCGAAGATGAAGGCCCTGGCATGCTACAAATGGAGCATGCGCATTTGCAGCAAGGATGAAGGCCTCCGTGGGACACACTTCACTCACAGCGTCGTCATAGGCCTTGGTGAGAATGAATGTGTGTGTGTGTGTGAGAGATGAGGGGTTGGAGAGAGAGCAGGGGGAAGGGGAGTGTGAGAGCAGGGGCCTGTGAGAGAGAGAGCAGGGACCATAAGTAGAGGTGTGTGAGAGAGAGAGCAGAGGGAGTGTTTGAGTGTGGGTGCTAGAGAGAGGGAGCCTATAGGAGGAGATTGTGAAGGAGTGTGTGTGTGTGAGAGAGAAAGGGAGCTTCTATGGGTGTGTATGCAAGAGAGAGGGAGTGTGTATGAGGCTGTGTATGTGCACTAGAAAGAGGGAAGATATGCAAGGGTGCTATTCTGTAACTACCTACCGATTATATGAAGCTTCGTAAGGATCTCCCTCCTGAACAATTAAATCACTAAGATATCATCACTGCCTGAGTTCGGGCTGATACCTTTATATTTAAAAAATCTCCCGCTGTGCAAAGAATACACTGTCCATTTCATGCCGTGGTGGTTCTTTCTCTGTCAACCCGTGGCAAAGGTTCTTTAACCAGCTCACTGTTTTCCCAGTGTTGGAATCCATTGTATGGTCCTGGTTGTGACACTGAGTTCAGAACTTACAGAGTTGTGTTTGAACCCTTGCACATCTCCTTAGTTGAATTGTATACAGTCAGCTATTTGGTCATCTTACATTGAAATGCTTCAGTAATTAAGATAAACGGAAGTTCCGGTCCCCCTGACGTAACCCTGAAGCGAAACATGGCCATGTTGCGGTCCTTCCTCTGATACCATATATCATTATTTGCGTCTTTGAATTTGTACCAGTGATGTGACTGTATTTACAATTGTCTGTTTGTTCATATGTATTGACCAGTCGATATTGTGTGCTACACATTATTTATACTGTATTACTTAGCTGTCATGTAAATTGTTATTTTGACCAATATAAAATATGCAGAATTTTAAGCGTATGGTGCAGAATTCCCCCAGGAGTATATAGTGTAAAGAAAAGCAAAAGCCTCTTGTGCTGCACGCTGGCAGTTGCAGTTTTCCAGCCTGTCATACGTAACCTTGAAGAAAGGTCAGCACCTTCTACTTTCATATTCAGCGTGGCTCAGGAAAGCCGCATGCGCAGTACTGCAAAGGAAGCTGCCACAGCCGCCGGCCAGTTGGTTAAGAGGAGACGTCAGTGCTAGAGAGCGCCCGCGACATCTAACTCCGCCCCTGAGTAGCGCAGGTCGATGCCATTATCCAATCCTCTGCGGGAACGTGTGTGGGTGGGGAAGAGAGGGAAAGAAAGAAATAATAATTTTGAGACAGGGACTACCCTGTAAGAAGGGAGTTTGGCGGCGAGAAGAAACCGCGACTGGTGGTTTAACGTTACGGAGGGAGCCGGTGTGGTGGAGCTTCTTTTCTCGGGCGCTGCTGCAGTGCTGGTGGGAAGGGGTCATGAACGGTTTCCTAGGAGAAACTGAGGAGGAAAAGGAGGCAGCCGGGGCGCGGGTGCTGTTGCTCCCAGCTGTGGCCGGACTTCCGTCTTCTGGCGTGGTGGGTGGCCCCGGCCCCGGGCAGCTGTGCTGTCTGCGGGAGGAGGGCCACCGATGCGGCCGGGCTGCAGGCAACGCCAGCTTTAGCAAGAGGATTCAGAAGAGCATCTCCCAGAAGAAGGTGCGCATAGAGCCGGACAAGAGTGTAAGTTCCTGCAGGGAGCCGATCCTCGGTGGGCTGAGCTGCGCAAGACCTGCTAGCGCTTTCGAAAGTAGCAGTCCTGAATAGTTGCATTACGAGAAAAGGCGCATCGTTAGTGTTCCCTGCCACAATAATGCCACTTCTGATCCTGGCGTTCATCGGTGTCGTGTTTACTGTTTATGCTCTGTTACATAAGATACGTGTAAGCTTTTCATAATTCTTAGGATAGATCCAATACAGTGTACCCCCCCCCCCCCCAAAATTTAAAAATCTAATTTGGTGGCATAAGGACATTAGATTATTATTGTGTTGTAGTCCTGTAGAATAGCTGTAAGTTCCAAAGTAAAATTTCTCTGGTGCAGCCTTCAGAAAGTAAGTACTTCAAACTTGCAGGTAAATCTCGAAATGAAAAGTTTGTTTATTTATTTAAATTTTTTGATACCGATGAAAAGTTTAGATACAGATGAAATGGGTAGACATTTTGACAGTGGGTGAAAAGAGTCATTTGAAATTGTCCAGGATAATTTTATGCTAAGGCTCGCTTACAGTATGATACTTCGTTCCTTGGATATATTATTTAACCATATTTTGAATCCGCATTAAAAAAAAGCCTTCTATATCGCAGGTTTCCTTACATGGGAAATAGTGTATTATTGGCATTCTTTCTGGTTTCCATTTTGTTACATTTTTATATCTAAAATCTTGGTGAGTACAGTGCCGCTTTTTTTTTTTTTTTTTACAGGGATGAGCCGATGTTCATAACTTGTGGTTGTGTGTAAAAAAAAAAAGCAACAGGAAAAAACAGCAGTGCTGCAAGATGGTTCTGGGTTAGACGATCAGTAAAACCCTTTAATGGGTGACCGTTAATTGCTCGTTATCTAAACAGGATGCAGGCATTCTTTACAGTCAAAAACAGATTTACCACTGGGCAGATGTCCAAGCAAAACATTTCTTATTGTTACCCAATTACATTGGGTAAACTGAGGATGACCAAAAGGAAAGGACAGAAAAATCCAAATTAATAAATCTTGGCAAAAGTAGTGTGGTTGCTATGTCGGTCCATTTCTGTGCATTCGGGTATAGTAATACAACCACCACACTACTTTTAGCCAAAAAGATGGGAGAAAACATCTGTCCTAAGGAAGTTTCCTGAGATTAGAGTTGTCCATTCATTTCTCTGTGGTGTTATATGCACCTCTTCATTTTTATTCTTATCTGGCAGTGCACTAAAGTAGTTGCAAGCTTGCTTTAAAGAGGTCAGTTTGCTCCCGATTTGTGTTGCTGGTTATTTTATATCTCCTTATAAAAATCATTTTATCAGCAGTAGACTTTTGTGAATACAAACACTGATTGATAAGATGACCTAAAATGCAAGATCAGTCTCTGATTTAATGAAAGGATTTAGTATTTCATTTAAATTTAACATACTGCTTGTAAAATAAAATTATCAATGTTCATAATAATTGGGAACATGTAGTGCAATATGGAGCTCTGTCCGCAAGTTTCCACTTTTGTTTCCTGTTTTCCTGTGTGGAAAATGGATCCAAGATGAATCAGGACAGTTTCTGCCACAGGCAATCAGGTTTATGAGCAGAATTTAAAATGGAAAAAAAGATTTGGGGTTCTCTTTCTCTGAAGACCTTCCATCTTTTGCTTGATGATAATTGTGTTTTGCAAAGTCATTGATTAGTATTTTTACTTAATTCTTCCAAAATGATTGCTGCTTATGTGGTGCTGAAGATTTTCAGTAGACGTTTTGGATCTACCTGTTGAATCTGATAGAGAGAGGCTTATCAGGTTGAATTGATATATTTGTGTATGTGTGTCTGAGTTCTTCATAACTTTAAAAACTGGTGTGGAGCTAGGTCATGGGGGGAAGGGATTTGAGCCTTTTTTATTTTTGTAAATTGGGGAGTGTTTTCAAGGGAGGGGGCAAAGTTGGCATTTTTACCTTAAGAAATGCATTGGGGTTAGAACGGAGGCTATACAGAATATTGCTCCTTCTTGTCATACGTTGCAGACATACAGGCAAATAACTTTATTTCACCTACTTGTTTGTGACCTCACCCATTTTCAACAGAAAACGATGTGCCATGCCAGTTCTTGGAACTATAGGTTACACCAGCTTGTTGACCTTGAATGTGAATTTTCTTTCTTGACATATTAAGATCAACAAGAAGATATTTTGTCCTGATTTTGGTATGAGATGCTGGAGTAGTTAAACACTTTATAAACTGGATAAATCCTTGATTGAAATACATTTTATCATTGAGTTATAATTCATTTAACAATTGTCCATTGATGCATTTTTTTTTTTTACATCTTCTGCTTGTAATGTTTTGAATGGTAAAAACATAGAACCAACATAGAAAGACCATATAGTAGTTGTGTAACATAGGAGTTGGCATTCTTCAATTCTCATGCAGAAAAGTGGAACAGATTCAAAAACTAATGGTTGCAAGGCAACTTAGAACACTGTTAACACTGGGTTAAGAACTGAGAAGTCATAAATTAAAAATTTCAGATAGATATTTTGTGTTGAATTTTGGCTCATATTTGCTAAATTTAACTTGCTGCACAATAAAAAATGGGGTCGTGGTGTTGCTTTTAGCCTTCCTGGTGTTGCAGTCCCGGTCCGCAGCCGGTCCCCCTGCCTACATCCCAGCTGCTCTGCCTACCGCGGCGTCCTCGAGGCCTGTCCTGGCCCATCCACGAGGGAGACGCCACTGACTCTCGGCCTCTGGTCCCGCCCCTTAGGCACGCGCGCAGGGGCTTGCTATTTAAAGGGACCAGCGCGGGAAATTCAACTCCGCCCCGAAGGATGACATCAGACGCCTTCTACTATTGAAACACTGCCGGGACTCTCATTCTTTGCCTTGCAACGGGCCATCTCTGCTGAGAAGTAAGTTGCTGTTCCTGATTCCTGCTCCGTCCTCGCCTGCTCCTGTTTCCTGCTCTTACATTGGCTTGTCCTCCTGGCTCCTGACTTCGGTACGTCCACTGGTATTCCTGCTTCACTGCCCGTCCTGACTCCTGGATTTGTCTCCGGTTCCGCTGTCTGCTGCCTGTCCTGACTGCCGGTCCGTCTCCTCATTTTGCACTGTTGCTGCCTGCCAAGACCACTGAACTGTTCCTCGGATTACTCTTCACCAGTAAACCGCCTAGGTCCTGCCTGGTCTCCAGCCCTAATCCGCCTCTCGGCTACGAGTCACTCTGAGGGCCTCCCTTCAGCGAATCCAATTCACCCTCTAGCCGGCTTAAGGGTCCACAGACTCAACAGTTTGCAAGGCCACGGACTCTGCGGACAATCCGAATGTTCAGGCCATTCCTGGCATGGCCCAGTGAATTCACAGCAGCAACACTGTCTCGACATGCTGGCTGCTACTGTGGAAAGGCTGGCTAACCGTTTGGACGCCACACCACCGCTAGCTCCAATGCCTCCTGGCCAGTTCTAACTCCTGGTCCGTCTGCTTCACTTCACCTTCCCGCACCACCACGATATGCGGGGGATCCGAAACGGTGTCATGGCTTTTTGAACCACTGCTTCATGAGGTTCACCCTGCAATCTACACAGTTCCCTTCAGATCAAGTCAAGATGACTTATATACTGTCCCTTTTAGATGGACGAGCCCTGGCTTTGGCTTCGCCACTCTTGGAGCGGAGTGACTCTTTGACAGACCTACAACTGTTAATCATACGTTCAAGACTGTGTTCGATGAGCCTGCTCAGCAGTCCACCGCTGCCACCGAATTGTTGCACCTTCGTCAAGGAGGACGCCCTCTTGTGGACTATGCTGTCGAGTTCCGCACACTTGCAACAGAGCTGGGTTGGCGTGAAGACAGCTTGCGGAGCATCTTCGTAGAGGGTCTGTCTCCACGAATAAAGGACGAGCTCGCCGCTCGGGCCCTTCCCTAGAAGCCTTGATAGAGCTCACTGGACAGATTGATCGTCTGATTCAACAACGTGCTCGAGAGGTCAAGCTGACTAAAAGACCAGTTTCCTTATCACCTTCCTTCTCTTGTCCATTGCATCCTTCCACGGAGGCTACTACTATTCGGAGTGAAGAACCCATGCAGCTCGGACAAAGTCCCTTGACACCCGAGGAGAGGAGGCTCCGCTGTTCCCTAGGCCTCTGTTTGTAGTGCGGAGGGAAGGGTCACCTGCTGGCCCAATGCAGTGAATGGATGGAAAACGCCAGGGCCTAGGAGTCGTCTGTGAGCTGACCCTAGGCTGCATCAATCCCGCTCCTCAATGTACTGTCTCCATTACATTTGAATACCATGAGGGGTCATTCTCTACCTTGGTGTTTATCGACTCTGGAGCAGAAGGAAACTTCATCCTTGCTGACCTTGTTCAACAATTGCAAATTGCTGTCCAGCCTCGCACTCCTCCACTTCGGATTTCATCTATCCACGGAACTCCCCTTCCAGGGTGTATTTCTACCAGAACGATTCCCTTGAATCTTTGCACTGGAATCCTGCATGCTGAAGAAATTTTGTTCTTGGTGCTAGAAAAGGCCATTCATCCCATCGTCTTAGGCTTACCATGGCTACAAAAACACTCTCCGGTCATCCAAATAGCAGCCTGGAGTCCATACTGTTTTTCGTCATGTCTGGCCACAGTTTCGCGACCCTGCATTTCGCTTCTGACTACACCTCTGTCGTTACCTGACCAATATCTGGAATACATGGATGTATTCTCTAAAGAAAAGGCCAAATTCCTTCCAGAACACCAACCCTTTGATTGTGCCATAAATTTGCTGCCGGGCACCATGCCTCCCAAGGGGCGTGTATACCCCTTATCTCTCCCTGAAACCCAAGCCATGTCCCGTTACATTCAAGAAAATTTGGACCGTGGCTTTATCCGACCCTCCACCAGCTGGGGCCGGTTTCTTTTTTGTGGCAAAAAAAGATGGTTCACTCAGGCCCTGTATCGACTACCGGAGTCTCAATGCCATTACTCAACGCAACAGATATCCATTGCCACTTATTCCAGAACTCTTAAACTGATTACAAGGAGCCAAGCTCTTCATTAAGCTTGATCTCAGGGGAGCTTACAACCTCATGAGAATACGACCAGAAGACGAATGGAAAACTGCATGCAACACTCGAGATGGATATTACGAGTATCTGGTCATGCCCTTCGGCTTATGTAATGCCCCTCCAGTTTTCCCAAACCTAATAAATGAGGTACTACGAGATATGCTGCACACTTCAGTTATTGTATATCTGGACGATGTACTGATATATTCCAAAGACTTTGCTACACACCGCCAACACGTCTGAAGTGTCTTACAAAAACTACGGTACAATCGGCTCTTCGCCAAATTGGAAAGATGCCAGTTTGAGCAGAGTCTCTGCCGTTTCCGGGATATATTATGTCATCCACAGATTTCCACATGGATCCTGACAAGGTAGCGGCAATTAAGGATTGGCCTCAACGCTTCCTTGGATTTGCCAACTTTTACCGGCAGTTCATGCCGCACTATTCGCTAAAAGTGGCTCCACTCATGGCCCTTACCAAGAAGGGAGCGAATGCCAAGGTTTGGCCTCTGGCAGCACAACATGCCTTCCAGAATCTTAGAGGCCTTCCTTCTGGACACTTGTGTACACCATCCAGATCCAGTGCCAGTTCATTGTAGAGGTTGACGCATCAGATTTAGCCGTAGGGACAGTTCTTAGTCAAATATCCAACAAAGGCAAGATACTGCCATGCTCCTACTTTTCTCGAAAGTTCTCACCAGCCAAGAAGAATTATGGCAAAGGAGACAAGGAATTGCTGGCCATTAAATTGGCATTTGAAGAATGGCGCCAGTGGCTGAGGGGGCCCAACATACTGTCTTCATTTACACGGATCACAAGAATCTGGAATTCTTGTGTCTGGCTCAACATAAGACAAGCCCGATGGTCCTTATTCTTTAGCCGTTTCAACTTTTTTTCGCTACACCCGCTTCTAAGAACGTCCGGGCAGACGCCCTATCCCGTAGCACGGTGAGAGAAGACGCACCTAATCCCCCTCAATACATCCTGGATCCAGCCAAGGTCCTCATTGCTGCTACGGATGTAGTTCCCATAGTAAAATCGTGGTTCCTATCCGCTTACGAAGAAAGATTCTGTCATGGGCTCACGATTCCTTGACTGCAGGACACCCTGGTAAAGCTTGGACCTTGGAACTATTAACCAGATATTACTGGTGGCCTCAAGTCAAGGACGTTCAATTGTGTGTCAGCTCCTGTCCCACCTGTGCTAGGCAGAAACCCTTGCCTGGCCGTCCTGGGGTCTTCTACAACCATTACCCATTCCAACAGAGCCATGGACTCATCTCTCCACTGACTTTATAGTGGACTTACCGCCTTCTGATGGGAAGACTGTGATATGGATCACAGTTGAAAGATTCTCCAAGATGGCTTACTTTGTGCCCCTATCCAAGCTGCCGACCGCACCTGAACTAGCTCAACTTTTCACCTAACATATATTTCGTACACATGGCCTACCACTTCACATCGCCTCCGACCGAGGCTCACAGTTTATTGCCAAGTATTGGAAAGCCTTATGCAAAACGTTCGGGGTTCAGTTGGACTTTACTTCTGCAGGGCAATGGTCAAGTGGAACGTACTAACCGGACTTTGAAAGCTTTCCTCTGAATCTTTGTAGTCAAACAAGACGACTGGGTGGCCTTGTTACCCTGGGCAGAATTCTCGTATAACCACCATTGTCATTCAGCTACAGGCCTTTCTCCTTTCCAACTGGTTTACGGGAAACAACTCAAGCCTCCTTTGCCCCTGCCTTTGACAGTACCATCTCCAGCTGCACAACTTACGGCCCAACAACTGCGAGATCTTTGGGGATCCACTCAGACTAAGTTGCAACAGACAGCCGCTTCCGCAAAAAGACACGCAGATAAGCATCTGCGCTCTGCTCCTGTATTTTCCACCGGAAACAAGGTCTGGTTAAGCACCAAAAACATTTGTTTGTGAATCCCTTCCATGCGCCTAGCTCCTAAGTACACTGGTCCATTTGTTATTATGGAGTGTGTAGGCACAGTTTCTTATCGCTTATGCCTCCCGTCCACCCTAAGGATTCACAATGTGTTTTTCATGTGTCCTTACTCAAACTTCTGGTCTTGTCGGTCTTCCACAACAAACCACCTGACCCTCCAAGACTGTGGCAGAAGAAGAGACCATTTATCAGGTACGAGATGTCTTAGACGTACACTTCCATCACAGGAGATGGGAGTATCTTCTCTCCTGGGAGGGTTACGTTCTTGAGGAGAACACTTGGGAACCTGCATCTAACATTCTGGACAAGAACCTTCTCCACGGATTCCATCAGGATCATCCTGCTAAGGCCAGACCCCTGGGGGGGGGGGCATAGGAGGGGGGTACTGTTGCGGTCCCGGTTCGCAGAGGTCCGCGGCCGGTCCCCCCGGCCTACCTCACAGCTGCTCTGCCGACCGCGGCGTCCTCGGGGCCCTTCCTGACCTGTCAGGGATCTTCCCGTGGTGTTCCCTCCACGAGGGAGACGCCGCAGACTCTCAGCCTCTGGTCCCACCCCTTAGGGCGTGGGAAACTCAGCTCCGCCCTGAAGGATGATGTCAGATACCTTCTTCTATTTAAACATTGCTGGGACTCTCATTCTTTGCCTTGCAACGGGTCGTCTCTGCTGAGAAGTAAGTTGCTGTTCCTAACGTTTGCTTGTTCCTGATGCCTGCTCCTGTTTCCTGCTCTTCCATTGGCTTGTCATCCTGGCTCCTGACTTCGGTACGTCCAATGGTATTCCTGCTTCGCTGCCCGGGATGACTCCTGGTTTTGTCTCCGGTTCCGTTGTCTGCTGCCGGTCCTTCTCCTCATTTTGCACCTTTGCTCAAGGCCACTGAACTGTTCCTCTGATTACTCTTCACCAGGAAACCGCCTAGGTCCTAACTGGTCTCCAGCCCTGAGCCGCTTCCCGGCTACGAGTCACGCTGAGGGTCTCCCTTCAGCGAATCCAATTCACCATCTAGCCAGCTCAAGGGTCCACAGACCTAACACCTGGACAGCATGACTCAAGCAAGTACCTGAACTTTCAGCCAACTGAAAGAAACAATCAAGAGGCTTTGAAATCAGAGGCCCTTTGGGTTAATTATTTGCCTGGTTGCTGGTCGTCATCACCACTGTTTTTTGTCCTGAGGGGATTGGCTCCTCCACAGAGGCACACAGACCTAACAGCTTTCTGGCAGGCCGGGCCATCCTGATGAATAATGTCTGCCCTAAGGCCAAGAGCTGCTGCATGAGGAGGTTTGTTTTTTTTTTTTTTTGTTTGTTTTGCCTGATGGCCAACTACAATTTTAAGTGAAATTTGATCCCTGGGCAAGCCTTCAAACTTACTGAACTAATTGAAATGAGTCAACAAGTTTTTTTATTATGGTTTAAACTTCATTAAAATGTAATGTCTCTTATGCCCTTTGAACATTATATACACATAAAAGTGAACACCCGCATTGCACTTAAGATGAATATGCAGATCTTGTTCAACTTTTAATGTGTCAGTAAGGTACCTTGTAAAAGTCTTCACATGCTTGTATGTTGTTTTTTTTTTAACATTCTGCTGTCCAAATATACAAATCAAAATGCATTAAAATACGGTAGTTTGTTTCATTGATCTACACAACATACTCTACAATTTTATCATGAAAGAACAGTTATAGAAATTTTTGAATTTATTAAAATTTATAGCCCATGCTCTTCACAAAGCGCATGGCATTTGAAGCAGAGTACAGTATTAAAATTACATACATAAAATATTAAACCATAACATGACATTAAATCCAAAAAAGGCCCAACCAAAAGTAATTAAAAATATAAACCCAAAAAGTCTTGACTGCATAAGTCTTCACACCCTTTGACGCAATACTTGGTGGAAACCCCTTTTACAGCAATAACAGTCACGAGTCATTAAGGATAAGTGTCTGTTTGTTTATTTTTGCATATATATCTGCCTGCAGCGGTGGACAGCATAGCATAAATTATAACAATTACAGTTCTAATAAAAACATTCCAAAAACTTAAACACACAAACACAACATAAAATCTTACCTGTTCCCTCCATCCCTTAAACAGAGTTACATAGACTAAAATAATCAACCTCCAGTTTTTCTCTACCAACATGTGCAGTGGGATGCTTCAGTTTTTGCCCATTCCTCTTGACAGTATTGCTATGTTGTGACGTCAATGGAGATGTGGGCCTGTGTTGGGATTGGCGCTACCTGGGAGGATGACCTGCCGCAGGTTCCCAACGACAGGAGGCGAGGCAGATGGACGACGGGGGCTGGCTGGAGCTTCACCAATCCCATTCCCTGCGGGTTGAGCCTTTGGGTGCCGGGACCGGCTGGACTTAGGAGGGCCCCTGTAGAGAGAGAGAAGGTGAAGGCGTGGAAAGTAGACAAAGGAAGATCCAGTCCAGTGGTCAGTGGCAGGTGGCAATCAGGCGTGGAGAGGTCCAGTCCAAAGGTCAAGCCAGGGAGATCTGTCTGAAGGAAAACAGGAACTGGGGTCCGGGACAGGCGAAGGGAGGCAGAAGCAGGATCCAAATGCTGGAACAAGCAAAAGCACGCAAGGGAGACCTGTTGCCAAGTCATCTGGCAAAGGTACTACTGGGAATTAAATAGGGCCGCTTCCAACGTAAACGGGAGGGGTCTGCAGCATCTCCCAGCTGTGAGCCCTTTAAATCTGCGCGGGCTGTGCCTGGGGGGGGGGGGGGGGAGGCGATGATGCTGACGGCGGCGTCCATGTCTGCGGCAGGAGCGGAGCGGTCCTGGTAGCGCGGGGAGAGTGTCGGCCCTTCCGGGGGCTTGCCCACACCGCCGCCGGAGGAGTAGGAACAGCGGTGGAGGAGCGAGGAGATGTCCAGAGGCCAGTAGGCCTAACATGCTAAAGCTGATTTTAGCTGGCTGGGGATCATCGGTAGACTTCAGTTTCCAAGACTTGCCACAGATTTTCTGTTGGATTCAAGTTTGAGCTTTGATCGGGCATGCGAGGGCATAGACTTTCTTCTTACTGAGCCACTCCATTTTTTACTTTCTTCTTACTGAGCCACTCCATTTTTTATTTTACTTTGTGCCATCTGTGGAATTTACTATTTTCCATGATTGTGTTTAAAAAGGATTTTTGGAAACTAAACTTTGAGACAATTATGTGACATAGAAATGACGGCAGAAGAAGACCAAATACACTTCTTTTTTTTTTTTTCTCATATCTCATACTTATCTGTTGTTACTTTTGGCTCTTAGTAACCTTTTAGTTCTATTTCCCTTCCACCCCCACTATTAATGTAGAGAGCAGTGTTGGAACTGTATCTAAGTGAAATATCTAGCTTAATTAGATAGGGGTAGTAACCGCTGCAATAAGCAAGCTACACCCATGCTTATTTGTTTACCCAGACTATGTAATTCAGTCCTTGTTGGTTGTTGTCTGTATATAGATCCACTTTTCTTCATCCCCCCCAGCCGTTGAAGCAGAGAGTTATGCTGGATATGCATTGAAAGTGAAGTATCAGACTTTCTCCCCTGCCGTTGACATGTATCACTGCATACAATTTACATTTACAAAAGTTAAATTAAATATAACAGGATACTTTATTCTTATATTGTTTTCACTAGAAGAAGAGTGACTGGGGAATAAACAAAGCCTGTTGCTTCTGTAACGAGAATGGAAGCTAGAGCTTTGCCATTATCTAGAATCACATTTCAGCTGGAGTAGCATCAGGGAATGTAGTAAATTAGTCTGTTTGCTCCAGTTAAAAGAAGATAATGGGTGATAATCTTTCTATAGGAGAAGACCTTGATGAAACTAGCCCTTAGTAGTCTGCACAATTAAATGTAACCTGCATATTAAGACCCTCTTGGGTGCCCTAAAAATGTGCTGTATAGCAAAGCATAATGAGCATGTTAAGATGCTTACTCATGATATTAAGAACATGAGATGTTGCCATACTGGGTCAGACCAAGATTCCATCAAGCCCAGCACCCTGTTTCCAACAGTGGCAAAATCAGGCTACAAGAACCTGGCAAGTACCCAAACACTAAGAAGTGGAGTGTCATGAGCAGATTTGGTTTTACCAGATCTATGGGAAATGGCATGATATGCTTTTCATGCCTGCTATTTTTCATATCTCAGTAAAGGATAGAAACATATTAACTAAAGGCAGACAAAGACCAGTCTGTCCAGGAAGGTGTTTAGGGCTGTAATTGCCACTTTTTGCACCAGGTGTTAAACTTTTCTCTCAAGATAAGCAAGATGGCAGTCCTCACACATGGTTGACATCATCCAGTGAAGTCTGGCATGGAAAATTTATGTCAAAGTTTCTAGAACTTTGACTGAGCCTCATTGAGCATGCATTATGTCATGCATCCATGTGGAGTTCTTCAATAGTTCTTTTTTCCTTGGAGAGTTTTATTTCAGTGGGGATTTTGCCTTGTAAATGTTTTCTCATTTTTTTTCTCTCCCTTTTCTTCATCATCTGACTGTGTTCTTCCCTGATAGTATCTCTAGGCAGCTTTTTTGGCATTTTCTGTACATTTTGGTTTGCTGTTCCCTTCTGGACAGGGTGCCAGCCAACCATCAACCAGCCACTGCCATAGAGTTTGATTTTGCATCTCTTTTGTTTTGCGACACCATGTCTTCAGAGTTCCAGAGATGCCCTCAATGCAAGAGGACTATATCTATTATGGATCCCCGTGATAGATGTGTCCTGTGGTTGGGGACATCACATAATGTCTGAGGTTGCTACAGATGTGCACAAATGACCCCCAAAAGGACACCAGTTCCATTTGGATTTGATGGAACATCTATTTAAGCATTGGAAGACCGATGCATTGGAGGCATTAACATTGATGGTCCAAGGAGAGGTACCGATGGAGGTGGCATCGGAGGGAGGGGGGCCGCCTTTGGTTCCCTCTATGTTGTTGGTGTACAGGGAACCCGGAGATAGGCTGTTGTCAGAATCCTCTCAGTCAAAGAAGACCTTGGGTTCAACCTCTGCATCCAGGAAGACCCCTCCCGAAGAAAGAGGGAAGTGAAAGAAGCATTGACATTGGTCTCCTTGATGCACAGGGATGGTCTGGCAGCTGCCGAGAACATGCCAAAGCAGCCCCGTAGTGAGGAAAGCTCATCCTACAAGAATCCTGGGGGCTCACCACAGTCTCCACTGGTCCTGGTGTCTGCCACCAATCCTCCTCTCGGTTCCAAAGTGCCTCCCAGTCTGTGTTGGCATCGGTGAACTTTGAGGAGGAATTGGAGAGATGTATTCAGCAGGCTGTGGAAAAGGCGTTGCAGGGCCTCTACTGAGGCATCGGTGACACTGAGGGTAGCACAGTTGATTCTCGCGCCTCTGCTCAATTCCTTGCAGGCATTTGGTGCTGCATCAGCATCAGTGCTGGTGCCCCACCTGTCAAAGAGACCTGAAGGGGCACTGGAGTTAGTAACAGCCAATCCACTGGTAATCCATGATTCCTCAGGAGGAAGCCCTCACCCAAGGGGATAGGGCTCCTCGGGGTCAGGGGCCCTCCAGCCAGCTATACTAGACACTTACCCGCTGGCCAGAGATCCCTCCCCTGTGAGCCTCAGTGGATCAGAATCCTCTTACTCCTAGGGGTGTGATGGCTGTCACAATGGGTCAGAAAATGTCATCGACAGGTCTCTGTCTGAACTTTCATTTCCTCCAGACAGAAGGAAGTCCCTGAGGACCTCTCCTTCACAGGGTTTGTGCAGTTGATGGCAGGATTCCTTCTCTTTGTGCAATTTACATTGCACATAGAGAAGGAATCCAGGAACAAAATGCTGGATATCCTTCAGTACTTGAGCATCGTAAGGATATCATGGCAATCCGAGTGCATGATATCCTCTAGGATATCTACTTAACCTAAATTTGGCTATCAGAACCTCCCTCCCACATTTTCCTATGTTGTTGGTACCCACATGTACCACGACAGCTGGCTCCTCCCCAGCATAGTCTAAAATCCTATCTAAGTGACGCGTGAGGTCCGCCACCTTCAGGTAGGCATGTTTACCAGGTAATCCTCACTCTCACTAGCCACCCAGCTGTCTACATTCCTAATAATCGAATCACCAACTTGATAGTCGACCTAACACATCCCTCCTGGGCAGTATCCCTGGGAGACACATACTCTGTGCGAGAGGACAGTGCACCACCTGGAGAGCAGGTCCTTGCTACAGGATCATTTCCTGCTGCACCTGGTTGATGCTTTCCGATTATGTTAAATTAATTGGACATATGGGCAAACTGGATGTGCCATATGGTCTTTTTCTGGCATCATATTTTTATGGATCTGAGCTTGGTAATCTGAAGACTGCAGTGGTGGTATCTTAAGCTTTGGCCTCTTCTCCTGCTGCTTGGACCTTAGTATCAACACTCTAGCCCTGGCAGCAGGGGAAGAAGAAGCCCAAGACATTGGTAGTCTGAGGACAACAGAGACAAACTTCTATCGGTGGAAGATTGGGGAAAGAGGCTTGGCGGTGAGGAGGTTTTTAAGATATGTGTGTGAGTTTGGGAGTAGGAGTTGTGATGTCTGTGTGTGAGAGATTGAGAGAGAATTGGCAGTGGGAGGAGTGTGAGAGAGTGAATCCTCTATCTTTTTCCCTCTCTAATACCCCTCCACCCTGAGATCCCTTCTTCATTTTCCTCCCTTGTCATTCCCTTCTCTAAACCTGTTTTCTGTTCATCTCCTCGCTTCCTAGCACCAATCATGAAGATTCCATCCCCATAATGAACAAAATAAATTTTCTGGGCGCACACATGCCAGAAAATGATCTGTTTTATTTTATAAAGCAAAGTAGAGAGTTACATTATTTAATACATAAATCTATGCAAACATGCCGTATAATTGCCACATAATTTTCTAACTCCTGCTGCAGAATATACCCTTGAGCTGCCATAGGAAACCAGGGACTATGCTCATGCCTTTCTATCAGAGTCTGGTATGGCTTGCTGGGACTTGCCGCTATTCTTTAAGAAGGAGTGCTCTCTAAGCCTTTGACCAAAGCAAGGTCAGGTTCCCAGAGTCTTAGTTTGTTGAAAATAAATGACAGTAACTATAGTTTGAGCAATTCCTTTCTTTAGTGTATGTTCAATTGTTTGGTGCCTTTGCATTTAAGCTAGTCAGCTTTCTTTTCTCTTTATGGATTTATTTCCACTTCCTATACATTTCTCCAGCTTTATAGATATACACTATATGCCTGTATAATTTTACATCTCATTATTTGGACTTCTTGGCATTTTCCCTTAACTGTTTTTTGTTTTGACACCACTCACTCAATTGATGGACTCATTATTTGACCTGCTTAAGGCCATTCCAAAACCACTTCCTACCTTTAATTCTAGGTTAGTTGGTTGTGTTTCGGTGTCTCTTTTTTTTTTTTTTTTCCCAGTCTGTTTTCTGAGTTATCAACCCCTGACCCTTCCCTATTTCATAGATTTCATAGTGCATTTACACACAGAGGTAGCCTTCAGAGAAAAAGTCAAAATGATGCTTTTTACATTTTTTACATGGTACATTAAATAGAACAGCATTTGAACATTCTTAGAGAGAATGCATATAGTTGGTACATTATACAGTATAATACTTTATATCCCTCCTTGATCCAGACCCCACCACTGGAAGAGCTCTGACACAGAACAGAGAGTAGGGTCTTTGAGGTAAAACATCCTGTGATGTTGGGAGCCAACACTGTAAACATACCACCGGCTGCAGCTCCAAATTGGCCCCAGTCTTTCAGAAGGCAATAAAGCTTTAAAAAGTTCCAACTCTGTGCTCTTTGGGTCCCCTTTGCTTGTTTTTTGTTTGTTTGTTTTTTAAGAAAAGAAGAACCCACAGCCAGCAAAAAAAATATGTAGAGACATGGGTTCCTTTTTTATTTTTTTTATCAAATAGCCTTGATAAAAAGTAAGTTGCTCACTGGATTCATATTTCTATACTGAGGATGCTGTTTGTTTTCCTATATCTGCCCAGTACTCTGAAACGATGTACTGTTTCCTCATCTGTTGTGCAACCATTGCATTTTGTTTGTGTAAGACTTTTTCTCTTTAAAACTTGAAAGGGTTTGATTATACTTTGTCCCAGTTAAACAGATGCTGCTCTCAGTGAAGTTATTCTGGTGAAGCCTCCTGTGAGCTGGATCAGTCATAGAAACATAGAATTTGACAGCAGATAAAGACCATCTGGCCCTTCTAGTCTGCTCATACACATCTGCTTAGTTTTATAGTCTTTCTGTCATTTGGAGTTCTTCTGTATTTGTCCCATTTCTTGAATTCTGATACTGTCCTTGATGCCACCTCCATGTGGAGGTTGTTCCATGTGTCTAGCACAGTTTCGGAAAAAAATATGCCTTTGACTTTTTCATGCGTCTACACCCTTTCACTCATCCCATGATCTCTTGTTCTAGAACCTCTTTATCTGTTGAAAGAAGCCCTCATCCTGTGCATTTATTCCTTGGAGGTATTTAAATGCCTCTACAGTGAAACATAACTTCTGTCAAAACAGGAAGAGACAACATAAATAAGTGACAAGAGCCTCTACTGAATATTCCTCAAAATTCAGAATGAGCATCATAATAGGCACTCATGGTTAAAAAATTTTCAGTTACCTTATCTTTTATCATCGTTCAGTGCTAATACCCAACACTGAGTTTTACATTAAAAAAAAAATAATTGTTTGTAAATAAAATTCTTATCTTTCAAGCTGCATCTTGTAATCGACACGGTTTCGTGTTTTGATAGAAAATATGCAACAGAGGGAGCAGAAGTCTAAGACAAGCTGCATATCGCCATCCGTTGACTGTTTCAAGTCCTCATTCCTTCTTCATTTCTTGAAACTATAGGTGTCTACTGAATGTCTCCTGTTTTTCATACATCCTCAGAGCAGACCATTATAGCACCAAAAATTCAAATTTTTTTTTATGCCATAATGGTCAGATTTCCCTATACTTATAGCCTTGCATGTTAAAGAATTTTAAAATCTATCCGACAGCCAGTGTAAATCCTGCAACAATGGGGAAAGAGCATATTTAGAAACACCAAACACTATTTTTGCTCCAGTATTCTGTAGCAGTTGTATACGTTTTAAATGTATCTCTGTGATACCCAAAGATAGAGAATTATACAATAATCAATTTCATGACGGTACTAATGCATAAACTAATAGGGTCAGATCAGCTTTCAATAAAAATGGTGCAAGTTTATGAATCATGTAAAGATTAAAAAAAATGGATCTGGATAACAGCGAAACTTGCTTAGACATAGATAGTGCACTATCCAAGTTAATTCCCAAAATTTTGACTACATCTACAAGGGGTATGACATTTCACATACATGGAGTAAGTTTTACATTGGACTTGCATCTCCCAAACCAGCTTGCTTCATATTTTTGTGGGTTAACATATAATTCATGTTCATATAGTAAACTAGCAATCTTATCTAAAAAGGAGTTGAAAATATTCATATCCTGGACAGAGTTAGCATTAAAAGCTGCCAATACTTGAAAGTCGTCAGTGTATATATTGTTGGAAACAATTCACCAAATGAGAATGTTGAGATGAAACATTAGATACATGAAAAATCAATGTTATATATCAATCAAAATGATCTGAACAAAGTGAACATTATATAGAGACACTGACACATTTCATTTGTAAAGTATTGATAAGACTGCATCTGTATTGTAATCATTGGTCATTTGTATGCATGCTTTTTTAAGACATTTTTTCTTGCAAATAAAATAACTTAGAAGTGACTGTGCACATCTTCTTGAATGCTGCCACCTGACACTGTTGACACTGCCCCAGTGTTTCGTGTAATCTGCATTAGGGGCATAAGAATAGAGATAGATGGTGTTATACTTAACTATGGATTCACAATGGCAAGGTAAAGCATATTAAACACTTATTTTATAATGTCTGACATATTGACACAAGATTCACTTCCTAGTGTAGACCCACTTCAAAAAACACAGTTCCTTAAAGTACTTTGTAATAAATACCAAGCCTAGACGCAGTTGCTCTTACACAGTTCACTCTGTCCACTGTGCTTGTCAGCGTCTTGTCTGGTCAAAACTGGTATACTGGAGGTGTTGCCATTTTAAATGAAAAATGGCGGGAAGCGCTTGCTGGCAGCCGGCTGGCGCGCGTAATTTTACTTAGGCTCCCAAGAAGCAGCAAGAAATAAAATAAAAAAAAAAATCAGGCAAGGTAGGTTAGTTTTAGGGGGTAGAAAGGATAGGGGAAGGGAGGTTAGGCAGGGGGTTAGGGAAGTTCCCTGAAGCCTGGATTGTGTCGCTGCGCAAAAATTGAAAATGTTCACCCCCCCCTTTACAAGCGCGGATTATAAAATCCGGCGCACATGTGCGTGCAGCCACCCGATTTTATAACGTGCACGCATGTTATAAAATCGGCACGTCTATGTGTGCGCACCGGGAACCGCATGCACATGGATGCCTGTGTGTATATTATAAAATCTATCCCTTAATGTCCTTGTGCAAGCTGTTTAGAACAATGGTGTTTAAATGAAAAATAAACCTCTGCTCTTGATTAGTTGAGAAAAGCAGCTGTGTTTCTGCCCCTTGGGGAGGCCCGGACAACTTGTAATATAGTCCATTGTAGATGTGCAAATGTACGATGATCTGTGCAGTGTTTGACCACCGAAACATTTGGAGTGAGATTATTAATTCGGCTTCGATGCTCATCTGACTTTGCTAATTCAAATGATGAGTGTGAATAGCGTCTCTGTGATGGTCACTTTGTTCAGATCATTTTGATTGATACATGAAAAATTTGTTATATCTGTTTATCTCAACATTTTCATTTGATGAATTGTTTCCAACACTATCTATATTCACCTTTTTGGGTTCTTTGGATACAGTATTGGGTTCTTTGGATACAGTACTGTATCCAAAGATATATATATATATATATATCTCATCTGAAGCCTAAGCTTTGCACTCTGGCAATGGAGTTAAAAACAAATTAAAAAGCAGAGAAGATAAAATAGAACCTTATGGCACTCCACAAACATTTTTTAATGATAATATATCTGTTCTTCATGCAAAAAAAAATAAAATTGCCAGTCTTCTAAAAATGACCTAATCCATTTTAGGACTGTGTGTAATTCCTAATTCCTGCAAAGGTGTTAGCAATAAATGATCCACTGTGTCAAATGCTGATCTTCGGCCGTTGTTGAGCCTATTTATTTTCTGTTAAAGATCTCAGAACTTGGACGTATCTTGATATCCGTCAATCACGTTCTTTAACGCATGTTCATACAGCGAGCCTATTCAATTTGATCTGATTTACACCACCATAACTTGAAAGATGGACCGCATAATGGGCTAGATTTTCAAAAGCATTTACTCGAGCACTGGTTTTTGCTCGAGTAAATACACTTTACTCAAGTAAGTGGGCTTTTCAAAATTGCTACAATATATGCCATTGAATTGTCCATAGGATTTACTCAAGTAAGTGCACTTTACTCGAGTAAATAGCTTTTGAAAATTGCTACGATAGTATGTCACATTTACATGCGTAACTCCTTTGAAATTTACCCCCATAGAATTTACTGCAAATGGTTGAAAAGACCGAGCGATCTCCATATTCACAGGAGATACGCTGACTGGCTTGCTGATGCGGTTCGTTCTATATTCAAAATTTATCAAAATTTTCATCTGCTAAGTGGGCGACTATTCTAAGCATTTCCATAGTTTTCCCTGAGTCAATCAAATAGTGAACCACACCATCTGGTGAGACCTGGACCCCAGGTGATCCTCCACTATGATATCAGAAACTCTCCCCCCATTTGCAAGCACCTGGTCCAATATCATTGGTTTGTGTTGGTTCTGATACCAATTGCTGGAAAAGTTATTCTTACAGACGATTCAGGATCTAGATGACACCACAGTTGGGATGTCCCAGTCAGTATCCAAAAATTGAAATTGCGTAACAATAGTACCTCTCCTAATATAGCAATTTTGTAAATTTCTTCAATTAAATCTGCATCTTTTTTCTGCCTGTGAAGGAGATCTGTATATCACATCAATCTAAATGGATTTCCACTTTCCACACTAACCCACAGTGCCTCCTCTCTTCATGCAATGCCTCTCCTCCCTTTCTTGCTAACCTGTCCTTCCTGAATAGATTATAGCCTGGTATAATTATATCCCAATTATGGATCTCTGTGTACCTGTGTCTGTGACCTTCACTTTTTCAGATCTGTCTTCTATAACTGCCTTTAGATCTGGGATGTTATTTCCCATACAGTGAGCATTAGTGTACATAGCATTTCAGATGTTACCCTTTTTTTTTCCTGTTTCTATAAGTATTTAATGTTTTACTTTCCTGAGGACTATAACTTACCTTTTAGAGCTTGTTCATCCATATCCAACAATCCACATTTAAAGCTCTCATTCGGGCCGATTCAGTAAAGTCCGCGGGAGAGCGGGCGAACGACCAGGCCACTCGCCTGTGCGCACGATTCTGTATTTAAATGAGGCCCGGCGGTAGAAACAGGTAAAAGGAGGCGCTAGGGACACTAGCGCATCCCTAGCGCTTCCTTTTGGCCCGGAGCGGTGGCTGTCAGCGGGTTTGACAGCTGACGTTCAATTTTGCCGGCATCTGTTCTCGAGCCCGCTGACAGCCACGAGCTTGGAAACCGGACGCCGGCAAAATTGAGCGTCCGGTTTTCGACCCGACAGCCGTGGGCCGACTTCAAATTTTTTCTCTTTTTTTTTTTCTTTTTACTTTTTTTACCCTTCGGGACCTCCGACTTAATATCACCATGATATTAAGTCAGAGGGTGCACAGAAAAGCAGTTTTTACTGCTTTTCTGTGCTCTTTCCCGGTGCCCAAAGAAATTAGCGCCTACCCAAAAGGTAGGCGCTAATTTCTGAAAGCAAAATGTGCAGCTTGGCTGCACATTTTGTTTTCTGAATCGCGCGGGAATACCTAATAGGGCCTTCAACATGCATCTTGAGGGCGCTATTAAGTTCGGCGGGTTGGACGCACATTTTTGGCACTTTACTGAATAAGGGGTAAGGGAAAACGCGTGTCCAATGGCGGGTTAACAGTGCGCTCCAATGGAGCGCACTGTACTGTATCGGCCCGATTGGTAGGTTTGCCATTCTGTATTGGAAGATACTGCACCCCTTCTTGATAGGTGGATCCCATCTGTGCTCATCAGTACACAGAGATACATAACTGGGATATAATTATACCAGGCTATAATCTATTCAGGAAGGACAGGTTAGCAAGAAAGGGAGGAGAGGCATTGCATGGCCCAGAAAGCCAAAACGATCTTGTTGACCTTATCTGTACAGCCATTCATTAATCTACAGTATGACCTTCTCTGCCTTGACCTTTATCCTTGACTGAGAGGACTGAGGAAAATACCGTCTGTGCCCCTATCTGCTTCACCCTTTCACCCAGAACCATAAAGACCTTTCTGAAAGGTTCTGTATCATTCATGCCAATGTGGAGAAGCAGCATCTGATAATAGTCCGTAGGCTTGATGCTTTTGCAATTTCTTTATAATGGCTCAGATTTTGGCACCTGGCATGCAGCACATCTCCCAGGACAACTTGTCTGCTCGGCAGATGGAGGCCTCTGGGCCCTGCAGAAGGGAGTCGCCAACCACCCTACCTTTCACATCCTAGGTGCAGTGATTGTTGAGCTTAGCTTTGCACATTCTGGTTCTTTCTCTCCCTGCATAGCGGTTCTTTAGCTCAAAGGAAATTGGAGTTAGTGTGTGTAGGGTCTAGTGGTTTTAGTATTCTGGGTGCAGATGTCATCCTGTAATCCATTTTCACCTTCCTGGCTGCTCGGGTTTTCCATCTTTGCTTCATTAAACATTTCTTTGCTGCATTGATTGTTCCAGATTTTTCTCAGCCTTGCCAAATACTCTGTTCCATCACCAATTTCCTGAGGGAGTTGACTTGCAGGCATCTTTTACATCAGGGGGTCTATGCCCTTTGGGCCACATCCAGTCCATGGCCTAATTTTATCTGGCCCCTGGCAACAAGAGGAAGAATAGTTGTAATGTAGCCCGAAGAGAGCCATGGGAGCATGTTCTTTTGCTGCCCTCAGCAAGTAAAAAAAAGGTTGGCAGTGGATTTTCCTCTGGACTGCCCAAGATCAGCAGCAGAAGAATTGTGCCCTACAATTCTCCCACATGCTCAAGTTGCTTGCATCAGAGTGAGCAAAAGTTCCAGTGGGGTTCCCAACCCTCACCATCATAAGTGGAAGATATCCGGGTGTGAGAGGAGGGGAACACAACATAGTAACATAGATGGTGGAAAAAGACCAGCATGGTCCATCTAGTCTGCCCAGCAGGCTTCCCAAGGTAGTAACTGCAAATGTCTTTATTTAGATTTTTATATTCCACTTTTTTTCAGCACCTCAAAGTAGATTATATTCAGGTACTGTAATCTATGTTTGTACCTGAGGCAATGGAGGGTAAAGTGACTTGCCCAAGGTTACAAGGAGCGACAGTGGGACTTGAACCCTGGTCTCCTGGTTCAATAGTCCACTGCTCTAACCACTAGGCTACTCCTCCACTCCAAGAACGGGGAAGAGGAAGGAGGTGAAAGGAAAGGTGAGGCAAGGTGAAGGGCTAGGAGTGTAAAACAGAAAAAAGGGGAGTGAGGCAGCAAGTAAGAGTTTATTGGGGGTGAATGGAAGAGAAAGTTTGCCACTTATTCTGCCCCTCATTCCCTCAGGAGGGTGGATGCAGATGCTGGGGTAGGAAAGCAGGTGGCAGGGTTCATTGGAATGTGGCAAGGTTGCCAACTCCCTAGAAATATTTCAGTGACACCCTGCCTCCCCAGCATTTTGATCCCCCTGGCCCTCTCGGTGTTTTTAAATTTCCCATGTGGCCCTTCCCTTAAAAATTTTGGAAATCCTTGTTATACATGGAACTGGTTCCTTCCCATGGATCAGGAGATCCGTCTGGACAGAGGCAGATTTATTAAAGGTGACATAAGCTTTGGGGGTTCCCATCCTTCTGCTGTTAGGGAATTTTAACATCTGTGAAAGAAATGAGAAAAACCTACAAAAGTCCCTACCCATTCTACAAGTTAGTTTTTAATCAGTTTGTAGTCCTGTTTGCTTGCACACGTGTTGCTTTGCAACATGGAGTGATTTATCTTATCCTTTCAGACTGGAATATGTATTTTTGTATCTGAGGAGTGTAGTTTAGTGAGGCTCCCTTTTGTAGAATCTTGTTGCATAGGATATAAAAGTAGAAATAATTACCACAAAAATCTAATAAGATACTACCAATCAGGTTCCTTCTGAATTATACTTTATTATTGTTTACAGATGACAAAAATTTGAGCTAAATTAGTGTTTTTTTTACTGTCATGCTTCTATGTTTCTAGCAGAGGATCTCTAAGGAAGTGACAGAATTATAATGTTAAATTAATTGGACAGATGTGCAGACTAGATGGATTAGTCTTTTTCTGCTGTTATGTTTCTATGTAGTTACTTATTCATCCCTTTCTAGTACAAAGAAATATTTTCTCCAACCAGTGCTAAGTAATTCTACTTAATCTGTGGGGAGAAACCATAATGCGGTGCCAGATTATTTTTTTTTTTACTTTGCATTATGGCGACAGTAAGGGGACGATGACTGTTTACCTGCATTATGGATTGTATCCTTCAACAGCAGTTTTGACCAAGTTTGTTCTTGCATATATTAATTCCCCATCAGTGAAAAATTATATTGGTGTTTGTAAGAGAGGACACAGTTGAAATTTATAGCAGGAGGTTGCAAGATTTCTGAGTAGAGGTAGGGAAAAGTTTAGTCAGAAATGGAAAGAGTGCTTGGGGATCATTATTTACAACAGCATGCTAGTATGTGAAGCTGTGGTTCCTAGTTGCAGAAGGATTGTCGGAAAAGGTTTGTCTTTTGATGATGATGCCAGAATCAACAAGGTATGGAAAAAAATGAGGAGGGATCTAGTGAAGCTTGAGGAATGGTCTAGGGGTCTGGAAGTTAAGATGTAATGCTAAAAAAAAAAAAAAAAAAAATACAGTTATGCATTTAGGATGCAAAACACAAGGGAGAGTTAGTCGTGGGAATAAAACTCTTTGAAGCACAAAAGAAGAGCAGGATCTGGGGGTGATTGTATTTGTTGATCTTAAGGTGGGCAAGCAGGTGGATAAAATGACACCAAAAGCCAGAAAGATGCTTGGCCGCACAGGGAGAGGAATGTTCAGCAAAAAAAGAGAGGTGATATTGCCCCTTTATTAGGTCCCTGGTGAAACCTCATTTGGAATACTGGGGCGGATTTTAAAAGGAGCGCGAATAGGCCTACTTTTGTTTGCGCTCCAGGCGCAAACAAAAGTACGCTGGATTTTAGTAGATACGCGCGGAGCCGTGCGTATCTACTAAAAAACCTGGATCGGCGTGCGCAAGGCTATCGATTTTGTATAGCTGGCGCGCGCCGAGCCGCGCAGCCTACCCCCGTTCCCTCCGAGGCCGCTCCGAAATCGGAGCGGCCTCGGAGGGAATCTTCTAACACCCTCCCCTCACCTTCCCCTCCCTTCCTCTACCTAACCCACCCGCCCGGCCCTGTCTATACCCCCCCCTTACCTTTGTTGGGGGATTTACGCCTCCCGGAGGGAGGCGTAAATCCCCGCGCGCCAGCGGGCCTCCTGCGCGCCGGGCCGCGACCTGGGGGCGGGTATGGAGGGCGCGGCCACGCCCCCGGACCGCCCCGGGCTGTAGCCACGCCCCCATACCCGCCCCCAAAACGCTGCCGACACGCCCCGAAAACGCCGCAACGACCGGGACCGCCCCCGACACGCCCCCCTCGGAGAACCCTGGGACTTACGCGAGTCCCGGGGCTCTGCGCGCGCCGGTAGGCCTATGTAAAATAGGCTCACCGGTGAGCAGGGCTCTGAAAATCCGCCCCACTGTGTACAGTTTTGGAGACCACACTTTCAAAAAGGTTATAAACTGGATGGAGTCGGTTCAGAGGGTGGCTACTAAAATGGTCATTGGTCTGTTCTAAAGCATGAGGACATACTTAAAGATCTAAATATGTATATCCTAGAAGAAAGGCAAGATTATATAATATTGAGAGAGACAGACATTTTAAATACCTATAAGGCTTCCATGCATAGGAGGCAAGCTTCTTTCAAAGGAAAGGAGGCTCTAGAATGAGGGAGTCTTGTGATGAGGCTGAAAGGGTTAGACTCAGTCTTAGGAAATATTTACAGCTAGGATAGTGGATCCATGGAACAGCTTCCCAATGGAAGTAGTGGAGACAAAAACAGTATCTGCATGGAATAAATACAGGGATCGCCAATGAGTGATGAGCAGAATAGATAGGCCATTTGGTCTTTTTCTGCTGTCACATTTCTAGTTTGTGTGCAAAACAAGTTGCAAGCAATTGGGTTCAAGCTCAGAATAAACAGGTCTCTGTATAAATATTAGTTTCTTAGCATCCAGTCAGATGAATCCAGAACAAGTGGGTTTATGCTCCCCTACCAGCAGATGGCGACGGAATAAACTGACATCACAGTATATAACAGCCTCTAGTGACATCAGCCTGCCAGTTTTCTCCGTCGCTGATGGTGGACATTCAGCTTCCCAATGGGGATTGCTTCAGTTTGAAAAAAGGAGAAAAAAATAATTCACCCCACTCTCCTGCGGTGATATCATAAGGTCCCTCCCCCAGTTGAGAATTCCTAAGGTGATTTACGTGGTCCCTCAAGAGGTGTGCCTTGGTCCGGTAGCTGGTGTGGATTTAGCTGCTTAAGCAGCTGAAAGGCAGCGGGTGTAGGCAGTTGAGCACGGCAGTGACGGCAAATGCCCCCCCTCCCCCCCCTACAACGAGACCATCTCTGTGCTCAGCTAGTTAAGGCTGAGATCCGGTAAGTGTTTTTAATTAAAAAAAAAAAAAAAAATTGTTGCAGAGGCAATGAAAGAGTTCTACTAGGGCTTCCTAACTGACTCCTCAGTTAGGGGTTGGCAGTTCAGTGAGTGCGTCCCAGGTGTCTCCTGGTTGGATACTTCTGCATTTTTCTGGATAGAATTTTTTTCAGGTGCAGTCCTCAACCTGGTCCACTGCTCCTAGAGAAGAGGAGCAGGTAGGGACTTTGTCTGGACATTTTCTTGAGCACAGGAGTGCTCCAAGAGCGACAGCGGATCCTCCTGATAGGGATCTGGATGGCACGGATGATGACGCCAATTCCTACTTCTCTGGCGAATGGTGAAATTCTTCCAGGACTAGAACCATATAGAACTATGCCTCAGTTCTTTCATAGAAATGAACTGAGCTCTGATCTCTCAGACCTTAGACATGCCTGTGAACTCTGGGACAGATTCTGTGTCTGAGCTGAAGAGAGATCCCATTTTGGTGTTCTTGCTTAAAGCCTGTACCCTCTGGATCCAGTGGTAAGAGGGCATGTACTTTTCTGAAGGTAGATGCACTTGTGTGCACAGTCTCCTGCAAGGAGCAGCCTTGAAGGATACTCATGCTAGAAAGATTGAGACTATCTATTTGAAGCAGTGACAATGTCCTTGCAGATTGCTTCTTGTTGTTCCCTCGTGGCTCGCTCTTGTTTGCTTCTCTCCCAGGAGGTTGACCGGTTATGGAACCAGCCGTGGCCTTGGCTGATTCAGGCTGTGATTTGGTCTGCACCTCCATCAGAGGGATGGCTTTATTGGTAGCTGCCAGGCGCCAGTTATGGTTAAGAAATTGGTCGACCAATGCGACCTCCAAGGCTGACCTCCCCAAGTTGTCCTTTAATGGCATGCCTTTATTTGGGAGGGAGTTAGAAAAACTGGCCAGTAACTGGAGCAAATCTCCAGTTTGTTTGCTGGAGGATAAGAAGCAGATGCAGCACCCCTTTAACATGAGAGGTCGTACTAGAGGATCCAGGAGTTTTCGACCCTATAGAAGAGCAACCTTTCAGAGGACTCGGCCTTTTGATAAATCTCAGTGCTTTCTTCCCACACAGCACAGAAGAGGTGCAGGCTTGGGTAGTGGAGCCTCCCAATGAAGGTTTGCCAACCCACCTCCAGGAACAGGAGATAGGGGGACGCCTCTCTCTCTTTTATCAGAGGTGGGTCGATGCGATGTAATTTCACAGTGTTCCTTGGGATGTATTCATGGAGTCACCCTGCCACTCCCTGCAGAAGAAGTAAGTGATGGAAAGTATATTG
The DNA here is from genome assembly GCF_901001135.1 of Rhinatrema bivittatum. Lineage (NCBI taxonomy): Eukaryota > Metazoa > Chordata > Amphibia > Gymnophiona > Rhinatrematidae > Rhinatrema > Rhinatrema bivittatum. Next base: position 94,171,212 of record NC_042615.1, read on the forward strand.
TCAAGGCTCCTCACTCTGAGGGTTGTGGTCCCAGTGTCTGCGTCTCAAGAAAATATGGGGCAATATTCATTTATTTTTTTGTGCCAAAGAAGGTCTCCTTTTACTCCATCCTGGATCTCAAAGATGTCAGCTGTCATCTGCAGGTGAACCAATTCCGCATGGAAACATTGCACTTTGTAATACTGGCTGTGCAGTAGGGAGAGTTTCTGACCTCCCTGGATCTGTCAGAAGCATACCTTAACATTCCCAACTGACTGGAACATCAATGCCTTCTCCAGTTTGCAGTGCTGGGGTGCCATTTTCAGTTTCGGGCACTGCTCTTTGGTTTGGCCATCACTCCCAGAATCTTCTCCAAGGTACTAGTAGTAGTTGCAGAATTATGAAGGGCTGGAATCCTAGTACACCTGTATTGTTGACTGGCTGTTCCAAGCCAAGTTGCTGGAGGAGAGCCCCTGGTAACTTGCAAGTTGATTTCCCTGCTGCAGGAATTCAGCTGGGTGGTGAACCTAGCCAAGTGCGGTTTTTAGTCTTCTCAGTCGCTGAAATACTTCAGAATTCGTTTCAACACAAAGCAGAGCAAGGTGTTCCTGTCGACAGTTGGCCATCAACTTCAGAAGTTGATGGCCACGCTTCACCTGACTGTATGGTCTTACCTGCAGGTACTTGGCTTGATGGCGGCAACCCTAGAAGTGGGCAAGGGCACATATGCGTCCTCTTCAGTGCTCCCTGCTGTCTTGGTGGAACCCGCAGTCTCAAGAATATTTGATTTGACATCTCCTGCCGATGAAGTTTTCCTCCCAACTGCAGTGGTGGCTGCAGGCAGAACATCTGAGGAAGGGAGTTTCCTTAATCCCTCCAGGCAGGCTGGTACTGACAATGGATGCGAGCCTCTTTGGTTGGGGAGCTTACTGTCAGGAACTGACCACGCAAGGCCACTGAAATGCAGAGGAGTCTCTCTGGAACATCGATCACCTGGAAGCCAGAGTAGTCTGGTTGGCAGGTTTACAGTTCAGCGACAGACGGGTGGATCGGTTCAAATAATGTCAGACAACGCTACGATGGTGGCTTCCATCAGTCGGCAGGGAAGTACCAAGAACCAACTAGTGTCGCTGAAAATAGATCAGCTTATGGAATGGGCAAAAGTGGAGCTCCAGATGATTTCGGCCTCATACATCGTAGGCAAAGACAATGTAAGAACAGACTTTCTCAGTAGGGAGAGTCTGGACCCAAGAGAGAGAGCTTTGTCAGACGGGGTGTTTCAACTGAATCAGGATCACTGGGGTCTTCCATTCTTAGACCTGTTGGCGACCTTGCGCAATGCGAAGGTTCCACACTTCTTCGGTCACAGAAGAGATCCGAAGCCCATGAGATCGATGCCCTAGTGCAAGGGTGACCAAAAGACAAGTCGCTGTATGCCTTTCCTCCATGGCCCATGTTGGACAGTTTGATTTGAAGGATCAAGTGCCACAGAGGGATAGTGCTCTTGGCCACTCCGGATTGGCCCAGGAGACCGTGGTATGCAGATCTGCAGAGGATCCTGGTGGAATCGCCTCTTTGACTTCCAGCGCACAAAGATCCAAATTGATTTTTGTCTTACGGTTTGGCCCTTGAAAGGGCTCGCTTGCTGAAATGTGGCTATTCTGCGGCAGTGATTTCCACCTTACTAAGAGCAAAAAAGTTCTCCACTTCCTTGGCCTATGTGGAGAGTGTTTGAGGCCTGGTGTGAGGATCGAGGTACTCTTCCTTCCTTGATCAAGATTCTGCTCATTTTGGAATTTTTGCAGGATGGCTTGCATAAAGGCTTGGCTCTCAATTCCTTGATGGTACAGGTAGCGGCACTCTCCTATTTTAAGGGTCAGGTAAATGGCAGATTCTTGTCGGCTCATCCTGATGTGGCCCGTTTTCTGAGAGATGTGAAATTTCTTCGGCCTCCCTTGCAGTTTCCGGTGCCCTTGTGGAGTTTTAATTTGATATTGGACTTCTTGGCAGGCCCTTTGTTTAGACTGCTACATACTCTCTCCTTGTGTTGACCTTGAAGATGGTAATTCTGGTGGCAGTTCTGCGCGTAAGGTTTCTGAACTGCAGGCTTTGTCTTGCCATGAACCATTTCTTCAGGTGATTCCAGGGACGGTACAGCTGTGTAGTGTTCCTTTCTTTTTACTGAAGGTGGTCACTGCGTTTGTTGAATCAGTCCATCTCCCGGCTGTGCTTAGACAGAGAGCAAGATGTAGAGAAGTATCGTTTGTTGTGACCCTTGGATGTCAGGAGGCATATTGTCAGATATCTCAAGGTTTTTGAACCCTTGCAGAAGTCAGACCATCTGTTTGTCCTTCATGGCAGTAGTAGACAGGGAGAGCCAGCCTTGCAGGCTACAATAGTTCGCTGGATTAATGAGGTAGTCATGGCCTTGTATGTGGATTCTGGGAGCCGTTAAGACGTAGTCAGCTTAGGGCTCATTCCACTAGAGCTCAGGCAGTGTCATGGGCAGAAGTTAGATTGTTGTCCCCTGTCGACATTTGCTGAGCTGCGACGTGGTCCTCCTTACACACCTTTTCCAGGTATTATCTGGATGTGCAGGCCCGGGAGGACACGGCCTTTGCACGTGCGGTTTTGACAGGACTGCGGGAAGCCTCCCGCCCTATGAAGGAGTAGCTTAGGTACATTCCACTTGATCTGGATTCATCTGACTAGACATTAACAAATGAGAAATGACTACTTACCTGATAATTTCCTTTCCTTTAGGACAGTCAGATGAATCCAGCTTCCTTCCTTTGGCTGCCAAATGATTGTATTACAGTCCTCCTCTGCAGCTATGTGTTACAGGGATTACTGGTAAGTGTTGGTCCACTCACTAGACTAGCGTTATTACATTCTTGTCTTGTCTGAGTTCAGGGTTGCCTGTTGGTTGAGTTTTGAAATGGTTATCTGTTTTTAATCAAGTTTTTTGCTAGTCTATCTACAGTTGCTTTTGAAGAGAAATACTGGCAGGCTGATGTCACTAGAGTGGTTATATACTGTGACGTCGGTTTACTCCCTCTCCATCTGCTGGTAGGGGAGCAAAAATCCACTTGTTCTGGATTCATCTGACTGTCCTAAAGAAAAGGAAATTATCAGGTAAGTAGTCATTTCTCATTGCATCTTTGACTGACATAGTGCTTGTTTTTTTTTTTTTTAATTTTTCTTTGCGTTTTATTATCCTGCATGCTTTATATTCCTGTACAGTCATGGAGTGTGACAACTATATTTTCTTTTATAAAAATGTTTTGTAGGCAAGGCATCTTTATATTTGTGACTTCCACAAGAATTTAATTCAAACTTTACGGAACAGAAAAAAGAGAAAAGGCAGCGATGATGAGGGCGAAGACTCCCCTGTGCACGACATTGATGCTCCAGAGGTAGTAATCCCTCCTTTCTTTCATCCCTCAGTGTCCTTTCCTACATTCTAAGAATTGTATAAATGTATTGTGATTTACTTGAGGAATGGCTGTATTCAATTCTCATGATTTGCCAGAACACAGAGAGAATTAATACCTTAGTTATTTGTACTAGCTTTTATTATACTCATCAGAAAATACTGTGTGCAGTTCTGTTAATTATGGTATACCTGAAAGGTTAAACAAGGTTTCAGCAGAACAAACTTGAGGATGATGCATGCTGGTGCCAAGGAAACCTTACTGGGAATCCTGGATCTGTAGAGTACAGAGGCACTATGAATTACAATAAATCTCTTGTGTAAAGCAGATCTCTGTTATCTACATGAGGATCTACGTTCTCAATAGGGAGAACCCAGTTGACCCAATCATTATCCACCACAGTCCAGGTTTCCATGTCAAGAGTTTTTATTTATTTATTTTATTTATATATCGACATTCATCTGAGATATCCCATCAGTTTACATTTAGGTAAACTGAGGCAATGGGTAAAGTGACTTGGGCAATGGGTAAAGTGACTTGCCCAAGGTCACAAGGAGTGACGGCAGGACTCGAACCGTGGTCTCCTGGTTCGTAGCCCACTGCTCTAATCACTAAGCTATTCCTCCTCCCTATTCAGGGCTGGGTGTTGCCTCACACTCGTCCTCATCAGTTCTCTCTAGTAATGAACACCATCTCAATAAGGGGGGAGAAGCTCACATGGGATCGTTTTGATCCCAGGGCTCCTGATGTGAATTAAAGGTGATCACATACATCTTTCTAAGGTTAATGCATCTTCGATGGAATAGCACCTTAATTCAAAATACCTACCAGGTTGTGCTGTTTAATGTCAAGAAACAGGGACGGGCAGAATCATAGCCTGTCTGCAGGGAAGCGTTCAGGATGAAGGAGTTCACAATCAGAAGTTCACTTCTCCTACAGGCTGCCTATCTTTTAGGAATATCCAACACATTGGCGGATCACTTCAGCAGGGTGTTCCAACCACATGAGAAGTCCTTTTGACAATTGTCAACTGACAAGCTATTCATTTTAGGTGTTTGGATATCATTTGACATGTTTGCATCGATATGGAACTGAAAACTAGATCGCTTTGTTCTTGGTTCTACACAGCAATCTGACTGGTTTAGGGCATCTTCCTTTTCCATTGGGGGAATAAGCTTCATTAATCTTTTTTCCACCACTTCTGCTGATTGTCAGGTCAGTGCTCCTGCAGCAGTTGGTTGTACTTCCTTATTTTCTTATAGCTTCAGTGTGGCCCAGACAGGTATAGGGGGGGGGCATATCTAGTACAACTTTCCAGCTATTCCCCTAATTACCTGGAGACACATCTTACATTGTTAGAGCATTCTTTCGTTTAGAATTATCATTCACTTCTTCCATATCTCAAACCGATGGTTGAATGTTAAAATACTGAGTACTTGCTCATTTCTTCTTGTCTAGCGCAATCAATAACATTTTGATTCTAGCTAGAATGCAATACAACCAGAGAGGATTATCCCTTCCCATGGTTTGGATATTTTGAGTGGACCAACAGGAAATCTGCAGCCCATTTTCTTGCGTGCCCAAGCACTTGCTAACATTTGTCTCACCTCTCTAACTTGGACCTACAATACTGCCGGCGAAAGTATACTCATAATCTTAGTGGCTTCCACATTCCAGTAGACACACAATCCCTCTCTACTCATCCACTAATATCTGGCTTTGCGGAAGGCTTGTGCCAGTTTTACCCTCTGCACGACTGTTGCCCCTTCCAGGTAACTTGAATGTTTTCCTTTTTCAACCTGTGGGGCCCCTTTCAGTTTACTGCAAAAGATTTTTCTTCAGTTTTGACATGGGAAGCGGAGTTTCTCACAGTGTTTACCTCACCTCTAAGAATCTGCAGACTTCAAACTAATGTCCACAAAGACCATGCGTACCCATGATTGGGTGGTCCTTCCCAGTCAACCAAAAGTTTTTTGTTTTTTTTTCAACTAAAGATTATCTCGACTTTCCATGTCAGTCTATTCGTTATATGGTCTACCCTCTCTTCTGAGATTTTGTATTCAAGAAAGAGGAAGAATCCTTCATATCTTAGTGTTGTGTCCGTCGGTGCTAGATGGCTTCGTCCTGTTTGCCTCACCTTGTTCACGGCTGCTCCCGCTTCCTTTGGGAAAATGGCTGCCCCCGCGTCTATAAGCAGACCTCTCCAGCGTCCCCAGAACGGCTATGGTGCTGCCTTCCGCCATGCTCCTCCCAAGGGCCTACTAGGGTGCGCGCACGCCACCCACATCTTTATTCCAGCAATGGCGCAAACCTCGGGGGCGTTCCCCTCTATTGACGTCATGCCATCCAGGTATATGGTCTGTACTTTGTTGCTAGCTCGTTGAGTTAGCAAAGGATTGGTTTCGGCCGGTCTAAGCTACTCTGTCGTTTCCGTGCTGCCGCTGGAAGCGCTCTCTCTGCCCTTCGGTGTATTGCTAACCTGGGTACCTGCTCTTCGGGGTCCTCTGCTTTATTTCAGGTGCCTTACAGGGATCAGGTACTCGCTCCTCGAGGGCCTGTTCTCCCTGCCTCGGTGCCAAGTACCAACTTCTTCAACCTGGTGGAATAGCATACCTATAGCAACCATCTAGCGAGTAATCTCTCAGTCTATCTCATCCACAGTACTACCTTGCTGGGAAACCTACACCGGACTTCCCCCTACATCAACGGGGTGAGAAGGATTCCCTCTGCCGAGGGTCCTGAGACTGCTACATCCAGACTACCTCACTACTGCCACCTCTGGTGGTACACTTCAAGCTGTCTAATAAAAGAACTAACTCTGTGTTTGTGCATCTGCGTTTAGCCCAGTACTGTGGTGCCTCACGGGGCTCCTCCCTATGGGCGTGGTCATCTGCCACAGTACCCAAGAATCCACCCAAACACTGCTTAACCATAACACTTAGATTGTAGTAATGTCTTCATCCAGTATAAGAATAGAACTTGCTCGTGTCACCAGGCTTACCCTCACCCAAAAAAAACAACAAATTATCTAGATCCACAAAAGAGGTTGGAAATTACTTTATTTTTATCATGTGAAATCAAATTATTTAATATGCAAAACTGTAGATTCATGCAGATGTACCACGGAATTGGTGCAGACTTTATCCCTGTGCTGCCACAAAAAACTAGATGTCGTGGCAGAAGATGATGTTGGACTACCACACTTGCATGTATCAGAGTGGTGCCTGGATACAGTTCATCGTAACAGTTCATTAGCGTGATAAAGTAGAAGACTTTTCCAAGAACTTTAGGCACTCTGAAATGAATTGTGAATGAGAGTGGAAATGGAGATTTCTTAATTTTATGTGCCATCCAACTGATTACCAAAAACTGTTGCATGTTCTTTGTAAAAGAGGATTCATGGTTTTATAGTTTTTGGCATTTCTCTTCTAGGTTGACTTATTCCAGTTGCAAGTAAATACACTTAGAAGATATAAAAGGCACTTCAAGTTACAAGCCAGGCCAGGTCTTAACAAAGCACAGCTTGTTGAAGTAAGTCTGACTATATCAGGGTTTAATAGATTTCAATGCAGTTTGGGTTGGGGGGAGTTGTTAACATGTAGCACGTTGCAGGAATAAATACATCATTCATGAAAGAAGGAAGAAGCCACAAAGCGGTCTGCTTTCCCTGAAAAAGAAGAGACCATAGAAACTTTATTTTTTTCTTTAACCTTGATTTTCTTTTCTCTTTGGGTCTGGCAATTTTCTTCTGCATATTTGGGTATCTTGTTCAACTGGAACCAGCCTCTTTTGGACTACTCTGCCATGAGCCTTCATTCATGACTATTTGGGGTTTTCCCACCTATTTTTATATACACTGGTTGCCGAGTTGGGAGAGGGACACATTCAGCAGGCGCCATAAACAGGCTCCCTCTGGAACCCGGTTTTCATGAAGCATAAATTGGGCAATGGCTGAAACTCTCTTTCTCTCACAAGGGCTCTGCACGCATTCCCGGCTGGCGTGGCGAACAGAAGTCTCGGGAATTGAACCCAAATCCACTGCATGGCAGTGTGCTGTATTGCTATGAGGCGAGCCCGCCTCTTTATTTATTTATTTTTTTAAAGATATTTATTTTTCATTATAATGCCTTTCTAGTGCATGATGGGGTTAGTCTCATTGAAGACTGCCACCGACCAAGTTATGGCCGCCCTGAAAGCTACCATGGCAGAGACAGATGATGTGGTTGCAATCACAGAGTCTTGGAGTGATAGAAATCAGGATTAGGTAGAGTAGGTAGAAGCTGAATTAATATGGATTGCCTTAGAATCTTCTTCGGTTTTCCATCTACATAGGAGTAATAAGCAGACCTCCATGACAGGAAAAAAAGGTAGATTCAGACAAGATGAGGCAAAAGGTTGGTGCTGCTTGTAGGCAAGGGAGCTTTTGGCAGAGACTAAGATCTGCTATCTGTTATCTGTTTTTGTATTAATGACTTGATACATTTTGGAAGGGTTGTTTATTACAGCTTTTTAAAACTGTGTTTCCTATGTATATTAAACTACATATATCTTTTGGTTATTGATCTATTTCTATGAAATATATTGTATTTAGTAATGCTGCACGTACACATAATGAATAGCAGATCCTAGTCTCTATTTGCCAAAAGCTCTCTTAAATGGCCAAGCTTTCACAATTTTATAAAAAGCTAAATAACTTTAAACAGCCTGGCTTCTAAGGGAAGATTATTCCAAATCATTGGGCCAGCATAACTAAAAGTCCTTTCCTATGTCCCAGAGAGTCTCGAGGTTTTCAGTGAAGGAGTGGCTAACAAAATTGTCAATCTTTTACTTAAATATCCAGGCCCCATTCCTCGTAAGGACTTGAACAAAAGACAAGTCAACCTATAGGCACAAAATAAGGGATATACTGTCTCTATACTTTGCACCTGAGAAACTTCTTGCTGCTGAGTTTTGAACCATTTGGCAGACAGTGTAAGCACTTTTAGAATTACCACTTACAAGCAGTTACAATTGTCTAAATGCGTAAATATCAATGCCTGTGCTACTGTCCAGGCCCCCAAAAAGGGATAACCTGTCGTATAAGCCACAACAAAATGAAACAAGCTTGGCAAATGTCACGGACTTGTAATATTAGCAGGGAGCTATCAAATAGAATCTTCAAATTTCTAACCTGAGCAAAACACTGCAAATATTCCAGTTTCATTGGCCCATCTTTGTCAATCTAGAGAATCTCTGATTTAACAGTGGCTCATTTCTGGCTAATCAGTACTCAATTTCTGCAAAGCTACCTGCTAAAGTCTGCAGTACTGCAACACAGTTTGGACCCAAAAGCAAATATAGCAGTAGATCCTTGGCATAGAAAAAAATACTTGCCCTGATATTTCTGGATCAACTTTCCCAGTGATAATAGATACAAGTTAAAAAGGAATGGGAAATAAGATATTTGAAGGACACTGGAAAGCATTGGGTTAGGTTTAAAATAAATAATTGTCTTGTCACAGATTGTGTTCTTTTGGACAAAAAAAAAAATGAAAACATTTAGAAACCTTTTCTTCAGTGCCACAGGAGGCCAGATATTCTACTTGAATCTGACGATTTAAGAAATTCAATAGCCACTCTGATATTTAACAGAATAAAATTATCTTAAGAACATAAGAAAATGCCATACTGGGTCAGACCAAGGGTCCATCAAGCCCAGCATCCTGTTTCCAACAGTGGCCAATCTAGGCCATAAGAACCTGGCAAGTACCCAAAAACTAAGTCTATTCCATGTAACCATTACTAATGGCAGTGGCTATTCTCTAAGTGAACTTAATAGCAGGTAATGGACTTCTCCTCCAAGGACTCATCCAATCCTTTTTTTAAACACAGCTATACTAACTGCACTAACCACATTCTCTGGCAACAAATTCCAGAGTTTAATTGTGCTCACTATCCCTAGCAAGATAGGATTATAGTAATTATTATCCAAAATATATTAGCTGGACCACACTGAAAACAAAAAAGGTAGGTGAAAAACTTCAAAAAATTCATTAAACTGGTATCTTAAAAACCTGTATTTTAACATTCAGCAAAGGCACAAAGCCTAACGCGGAGTAAAGGAACAGGTATGGAGATAATCATATACCAGAATGTGTGGCGCTTTTGGTTTTCAAGATTTTTAGATTTATGCAGTTAAAAACTCAAGGCAGTCCTGAATCTTGTAAACAGTTCCTTATTGGCAATGTCAAGCATAATCCTCATTAAAGAAATTACTAAATACTTAGTTTGCAGACAGTCCATAGAAGACTTTTTCCAAAACAATCATCATGTCCATGGTCCAAAAACGCCAGCTGTCTGTGGCAAGACGGCTGACACCCCGCTCTGGCAAATGATGCCTGCTTCAGGGGCCAGGACATCACAACTTTTTTTGATTCATTAAAAAGGCCCAGCGATGCGCGTAAAGCCCCGGGACACGTGTAAGTCCTTGGGCTTGCAAAAAGGGGCAGGCGGAGGCAGGGCCAGAGGCTCCAGGCACAGCGGCCCTTTGCTGTGCTTGGGATCACGCGCCAGCACTTGGCCGGTGCGCGCAACTTACTTCAACCCCAGGGCTGAAGTAAGTTTAAAAAGAAAAAAAAGGGAGGGGGCAAAGGGCGGGGGAGGGAAGGGGAAGGTGGGGGGTGGGGGTAGGGAAGTTCCCTCCGAGGCCACTCTGATTTCATAGCAGCCTGGGAGGGAACGGGAGAATGCAGCTCGGAGCGGGCTCGGCACACGCAAGATGCACAATTGTGCACCCCCTTGCAAGCGCCGACCCCCGGATTTTATAATATGCGTGCGCCTGCGTATGCATGTTATAAAATTGGGCGTTCATGTGTTGCGCGCAGGGTAGCACGCGCACATGTACGCCCGCACGCTCCTTTTTAAAATCTACCCCATAATTTGGAAAATAAACATGAACTCAGAATTGACCCAGACAGACATTTCCATCTGTACCTAAAAGTGGATCTAAGTAGAATCGAAGCTATTAACAATGTCTTTCTACTGGTCCTTTAAATTTGTGCATCTTAATATGTTGTCTGGCCTTCATTTATCTGTGTTATTGATTTCATTTCCTTGTATGTTTGTTTTTTTCCCTTCAGATAATCAGCTGCCATTTTAGGACTATACCAGTGAATGAAAAGGACACACTAACATATTTCATCTACTCCGTAAAGAATGACAAGAATAAACCTGATGCTAGCTTGCAATAGGTTGCAACAACTTTGACCTCGAGGCATTTTCGGACTCTAGATGTTTAACAAAAAAAACAAAAACATTTTTGATACATATAGACTTTGCTCATCCGTGTTTCAGAGGAATTTTTCTGACTTTTTCACTAATAATCTCCATGATTTACTTGGAAAAGAATTGTCTTATCTCAGTTGAGGTTCCTTGGAAAATGAATTAAAATAACAATATTGAGGATGCAGTTTTATCAGTTGTGTGTTATTACATATATTACATGACACATTGCCATTGGTGCATCTGTGAAACAGCAGTAAGACTAGCAAAAATAGTTCAGGCAGGTGTTAATTTTGGCCGGCACCGAGAAAGTGTACAGAAAAGCAGAAAAACCTGCTTTTCTGAACACCCTCAGACTTAATCTCATAGTGATATTAAGTCAGAGGCCCCAGGAAAAAAAAATATCAAAAATTTAAAAAAAAAAAAAAATTTAAATCTGCTCGCTGGTCGGAAGACGGATGTTCAATTTAGCCGGCGTCCGTTTTTCGAACCCATGGCTGTCAGCGGGTTCGAGAACAGATGCCGGTAATATTGAGCGTCGGCTGTCAAACTCACTGACAGCCGCCGCTTCTGTCAAAAAGGAAGCGCGAGGGAAGCGCTAGTGTCTCTAGCGCCTCCTTTTACTGCGAGCCCTAATTTACATACCTGGGCTTTCTGTATCACGCACCCAGAAGAGTTGCTCTCCTGCAGCTTAAAAATTGTTCCCCCACTGGTTGTACATAGGAGATACACATTTATCGCAGTTTGCACTAATATATTGTATAAGAGGTAGAAATAGCGCGTCGAAAACATGTGGCCAAACGCGGGCTAACAATGTGCTCCGCACTTTACTGTATCGACCTGAGAGAGAGAGAGAGCTTGATGTTACCCAGGTAAAGTGCCCATCAAGCTAGGTTGAGAGAACATTGCACAAATCTCATCTTTGTGTGAGTTTCCTCACTCGAAGGTCATCAAATCTTCACAAGAGAGCACTGTTCTGTTCGTACGTCTCACTTTGAATGTCAAAGTGGCCCCTAACCCCTATACTAATACCTATATGGCGTTTTCACATGCGTTAAAGGCTTTTTTTTGCATGCGAAAACGCCATATAGCAGTTTGATAAATGACCCCCTTTGTGTGGAAAGTGCTGCAGTTAGGGGTAAACCAGCTGTATGTGCATTCATGATTGGTTGTTTGAGTAACTTCAATGTGACTGTTTTGATTCTTAAAACAGAGTTTGCATTAAGAAATTGGCTTACTCTTGCCCAGCGTTGCTAGATCCATATCTGTTCCCTTTTGGCATCAGTGTTGTTCAGTCATAAATTTACTATGATTGGTTTATGTCTATTTAGAGTATTATAGGCCAGTGATTCTCAACCTTTTTTCTGTCGGAACACACCTGACAGATGTTCTCACATGCATGATACACTGACCCATGATCGTCACTGGGCTAGATGTAAAAGTACACTTTGCATCCACAGGAACCCCCCTGACCCACAATAATGGATGTAAAGCAGAATTACGACATTCCCCATACAACTCACCCTACAAAAAAGATGTTCTGGTGTCATCTCAGTAACAGCAACTCAAACTCCTTCTACTTCCAGGCTCAATAGCCCTACTTATGAAAAGACAGCAGTTTACCACCAATGCATGCCTCTTGAGAAAACACAACAAATAAGACTGATACAAACGCTTGCATGCTAGTAAAATATCTCATCTCGGTAACAGATACAGAACCGACCTAACATATTCCCAGGATCTGTAGTAATGCACATAAACTAATCTGCATACAGTTACTCCTGTATTATGGAATACACTCAAACAGGAGCAACCCTATCTATGAAAAGGCAACACTACAAATATTAAATCAGGCCCTAAAAACCAATACACCTCCTATTAGGAAAACAGAACAAGCCAAGCTGCTATAGATCCCCACACAGAAATAATTGTAAAACTATACTAATAAGCAGAATATATGTTTCAAAATAGCTATGAACAGAATAACAGAATATTAAAAATTCTCCAAACACCAATAAAATATTTTTAAAAAGCAGACACATCACATAATATTAATAATTAAAATTGCAGTCAATCAAGAGAAATAAACTTAAAAAGCCACCTTTACTTACCCCCTCCAGCAGCTCTCCTACTCCTCTTCCATGCAGGCCGTAGCACACACCAGAAGCAGCAGTAGTGGCTAAGCTCTATACTCATGGTCCTCTTCCTTAGGGCCCATGTCTTACACACACACCATACCAGTCATGCCCCCATGACCAGTTTCTGTCTCTCACACACCAATCATTTCCCAGTCTTTGACACACACACCAGTCACCTTCCTGAACAGTTTCTCTCATGCCATACACACACACACAGGCTTCCCACTCCCATGTTCTACTTACATATATAGGCTTCTCACTCTCATAATCACTTTCTCTGTCTCACAGACACACACACCAGTCTCTCACTCCCATGCTTGTTCTCTCCACATGCACAGGCTTCTCATTCCCATAATCACTTTCTTTCTCTCACACACACACACCAGTCACCTGATCTCTCTCATGCATACACACACACAGAGGCTTCCCACTCCCATGTTCTCTTTCAGATATGCAGGCTTCTCACTCCCATGCTGTGTCTCACACACACCCAGGTTCCCTGTACGTACCAGGATCAGTCCAGACTGCTGGGTTATGCCTCCCTTCCAGCAGATGGAGTCAGAGAGAAAACTGAAAAGCACCACCCATATAACCCGGGGTGCCACCTGCGATCCCTCAGTATTTACTCTGACTCCAGCAGATGAGAGACATACCCTGCGGTCCTGATCTTGGTTCCCTTGGGGCCTTGCCCCACCAGGTTTGAACCCCTTAAAAAAAAAAAAAAAAAAGAGAGAAGCTACAATACAGCTTCAGCACCTTTGGGGTCATTAAAAAAAAAAAAATTGTGAGAACTACTGTCATTTTTTTCCCTTTCTAGCTTTTCAAGCAGCCAACTATAGGCAGGCTCGGCAGGGCTTTGTCCTGCTTCCTTTTCCTGGAGGTTTTTTAGTTGGCCCGTGAGCAGAGGGAGAAGATTTACTGGTGGGTCGGTCACTCTCCCCCTCCCTCAGAGACGCTCCATTCCTCTGGCCCCCCCTTACAGTGCCGTCCCCCGTGGGCTGAGTTTAAAAAAAAAAGCAGTGAAGGAAAAGGGAGATTTTAAAGGTCTTAGATTTTTCTGGGGCTGGAGTCCTTTCGCAGCCGCGCCTGCCATCACTCCCAGGCCTCCGGAGGGGGTGGAGTTCTCCACCCGGCTGCAGACCATGCCTCGGGGGATGGCATGCAGCTCCTGCGAAGAGCTGGGGCTCCGGCTCTCCCGCGAAGGCCTCTGCTCGCGGTGTCTCCCTGGGGGCGAGGGGCCTTTGTAACGCACCGATTCGCTGTGAGGGGTGTCCGTTTCGTGGCGCAGGTGGCCGCGGGAAAACCACGAGGCAGGGAGGCAGGAGCCGAGCTCACTCCTGATTATCGCGGGAGCGGCGGCCATTTTGTCTGCCTCCGCGGTTGCCGATGACTCTGAGGAGGGAGTCATCGGCATCCTCCCTCCTCCACTATCCCCGCCGCACAGACTGCGCGGTTTGCCGGCAGAGCCAGCTCCTCCTTCGGGCAAGGCATCGGGGGGCCTTAAAGCGGCGGCAGCCTTTTTCATCGAAATTTATTTTGCTGATGCACAGGGTGTTTTTGGAGGCAGAGTCTGAGTGGGATACTCAGTCTCCCCTCCCAGCCAAGGCCCCGAGGGACTCGGGGGGGGGGGGGGGGGTGGTAATACGTTTCCAGATAGGTTGCCCGATCCAGTGGATCCGGGTTCCCAGCATCACTTCTCTCTGGATGACAAGGGAGATATCGTCACGCCGGTGGAAGGTGATGATCCACAGGGCCTGCGGCTGTTCCATAGGGAGGAACTGGACCATTTAATTTTTCATGTGCTGCAGGAACTGGAGCTCCCCCTGTCCCAGGACGCCTCGGAGGTGTCTACGGGAGATGCAGCGTTAGCGGGGCTTCGGGCTCCCCCACAGACGTTCCCTTTCCACCCAAAACTTTCACAGATTGTGTCATGGGCGTGGGAGGCCCCGGAGGCTTCCTTGCGGTTCACCAGGGCTATGGAAAAGTTATATCCACTCCCGGTTAAGACGCTTGACCTCCTTAAGGTTCCCAAAGTGGATTCTGCAGTCACGGCCATAGCCAAGCACACTACTATTCTGGTGACTGGAGGCACAGCGCTGAAGGACCTTCAGGATCGGAAGCTGGAAGTGTTGTTTAAGTGCATTTTTTAAGTAGCCGCCTTGGCATAAGGCTACTGCGGTATGCAGTAGCCTTATGCAGTGGGCCTTGCTTCGCTGGGTCCAGCAAATGTTGATGGCCCAAGATCTCCCCCCTGGAGAGGCTGAGCAGGCGGCCCGCATGGAATGAGCTGTCGCCTATACGGCTGATGCCCTTTATGATCTCCTTCGGACTTCGGCACGCACTATGTCTTCGGCGGTATCTGTGCGTCGCCTGCTGTGGCTCTGAAACTGGTCTGCAGATGCCTCCTCCAAATCTCAACTCGGATCCTTCCCGTTTCGTGGTAAGTTGTTTGGGGATGAGCTGGAACAACTTATCAAGACCTTGGGTGACAACAAGGTGTTCAGGTTGCCGGAGGACAAGCCCAGGGCGGCCCGCTCCCCTGGTAACTACCGTGGCCGTTTCAGGGGGCAGCGTCGCTTTTGGTCAAATAGGGGGACTTCGAGCTATGCCCCTCGACAGTCGGCTTCAAGGGCACAGTCTTGGCCATCTTCCTTTCGAGGCAGGCGGCCTCAGCAAGCCGGAACCCATGCCATTGCCAGCAACAGCAAGCCTGCACAATGAAGGGACGCCGATCCATTCCGAACATCGGAGGTCGGCTGTCCCACCTTTACGAGGAATGGGTCTGAATTACTTCCGATCAGTGGATACTAGATATTATAAGTCGCGGTTACACTTTGGATTTTGCTCGTCCCCTCCGGGATCTTTTCCTGATGTCACCTTGCGGGCCACCGCGCAAGCAACAGGTGGTCCTTCAGATGCTGGAGTGCTTGAGGGCCCTGGGAGCTATTACACCGGTTCCTCCGTCGGAGCACCGGACCGGTCGATACTCCATCTATTTTGTGGTACCAAAGAAGGAAGGGTCCTTTCGCCCGATTCTGGACCTAAAGCAGCTCAACAAAGCCTTGCAAGTGCTTCGCTTTCATATGGAAACGTTGCGGTCAGTCATTGCGGCGGTACACAAAGGAGAGTTTTTACCTTCTTTGGATCTGACGGAGGCATATCTTCACATAGGGATACAGGAACACCACCAACGCTTTCTCAGGTTCATGGTTTAGGGTCAGCACTATCAGTTTCATGCCCTACCCTTTGGCCTGGCGACTGCTCCTTGAGTATTCACCAAGGTATTGGTGGTCTTGGCGGTGAGCTAACGTAGGGAAGGAATTCTGGTGCATCCATACCTGGACAATTGGCTTATTTGGGCGAAATCGGAACAGCTCTGTCTCGCGGCGGTGCGTTCGGTTGTGTGTCGTCTACAGTCCTTGGGCTGGGTTGTCAACTATGCCAAAAGCCAGCTGATACCCACTCAGATAATAGAGTTCCTGGGGGCTCAATTCGATACGTTGACAGGCAGAGTCTCCTTACCGCTCGATCGCATAGACCGGTTGATGTTCCAGGTGCGGCGTCTTCTCTCTCTCCCCTCCCTAGTGATGTGGGATTATTTGCAGGTTCTTGGATATATGGCGTCTACCCTGGAGCTAGTCCCTTGGGCCTTTGCACATTTAAGACCGTTGCAGAGGGCGCTGCTCTCGCGTTGGGACCCCAAGTCAGAGGAGTACCAGATCCCCCTGCCTCTGATCGAACCGGTCCAGTGGCAGGGGGATTGAGCCACCAGTGTCCTGGTGGCTCAATCCGGATCACCTCCTGAAGGGGGTCTACCTCGAGAGCCCCCAATGGATAGTGGTAACGACAGATACCTGCCTCTCCGGTTGGGGCGCAGTGTGCCAGTTGAGGTCGGCTCAGGGCCTTTGGACCCCGTGGCAGGCACAGTGGTCCATCAACAGGTTGGAGACCAGAACGGTCCGGCTGGCTCTACAGCATTTGTTACCAGTACTACGCAACAAGGCGGTACGGATTCTCTCCAACAACTCAACCGCGGTGGCCTATATAAACAGGCAAGGAGGCACCAGAAGTCGACCCATGTCGGACGAGGCCGACATGTTGATGAGATGGGCAGAGCGCCACCTCAACCGAATTTTGGCGTCTCACATCGCCGGCGTCGACAACGTTCTGGCGGACTTCCTCAGCCGACAACAGTTGGATCCTGGGGAATGGGAACTGTCGGAGGAAGTGATGAGCATGATATTAAGGCGATGGGGGACCCCACACTTGGATCTGATGGCGACTCGACGGAATGCAAAGGCGGCTCGCTTCTTCAGTTGCAGACGAGGCTACGGGTCCGAAGGGGTGGATGCTCTGGTTCTTCCCTGGCCACCGCACATCCTTCTCTGTGTGTTTCCTCCATGGCTTCTCATCGGAAAGGTTTTACACCGCATAGAGTCTCACCAGGGGCCAGTAATTCTAGTGGCTCCCGAGTGGGCCCGGAGGCCATGGTTTGCCGATCTGATCAACCTATCGGTGGACGGTCCGCTACGTTTCAGCCACCTACCCAACCTGCTGCGGCAGGGTCCAGTATTTTTAGAGCAGGCACATCGATTCTATCTAGCGGCTTGGCTTATGAAAGGAGGCGGTTAAGAAGAAAAAGGGTTACTCTAAGGCAGTTATCTCTACGCTTCTCCGAGCTCGGAAAACTTCTACGTCGCTTACCTATGTCCGGGTTTGGAAAGTCTTTGATTCCTGGTGCCGTGAGTTCAGTTTGTCCCCTCGACAGGCCACTATCGTTGACATCCTGTCGTTTTTACAGGAAGGGTTGCGAAAGGGCCTGTCTTACAGTTCGCTTCGTGTTCAGGTTTCGGCCTAGGGCAGCCTCTGGTAAAATTGATGGTCGTTCCATAGCGGCTCACCCGGATGTGATGCAATTTTTGAAGGGGGCTAAGCACTTGAAACCGCCGGTGCGAGTGGTTTGTCCGTCTTGGAGTTTAATCTTGGTTCTCCGATCTCTCTGCGGATCACCTTTTGAGCTGTTAAAGCGAGCGACACTTAAAGACTTGATGCTTAAAGCAGTGTTCCTCGTGGCTATTTGTTCGGCTAGGCGCGTCTCTCTTTGCACAGTACCTTCCTTTTTGCCTAAGGTAGTCTCGGCTTTTCATGTTAATAAATCCGTCGAATTACCAGCCTTTTCTGAAGAAGATAAGGATCTACGGAGGTTGGATGTCCGTAGGGTCCTATTGCGATATTTGGAGGTTACTAATCCATTTCGTTTGTCTGATCATCTATTTGTTCTGTGGAGCGGTCCGAAGAAAGGGATTCAGGCTTCTAAGACTACTATCGCCAGATGGTTGAAGGATGCTATTGCTTCTGCTTACATATGTTGCGGGAGCCCAGTGCCGGAGGGTCTTAAGGCGCATTCTCTTCGGTCTCAAGCGGCTTCATGGGCGGAAAGCCAGTGTGTCTCGCCGCAAGAGATTTGTCGGGCGGCCACGTGGAAGTCCTTACACACGTTTGCTAAGCATTACCGGTTGGATGTGAGGGATCCGAGGGTGGATTCCTTTGGCGGTAGTGTGCTTCGCGCGGGACTCTCCAGGTCCCACCCCATTTAGGGCAGCTTGGGTACATCCCAGCAGTCTGGACTGATCCTGGTACGTACAGGGAAAGGAAAATTAGTTCTCACCTGTTAATTTTCGTTCCTGTAGTACCAAGGATCAGTCCTGACACCCGCCCGTACACAGGAGAGTCCAATCAGCTGTTCATAATTTCTTGACAGGTCGTACTGCAGGTCCGTTTCTGATCTTGAAAGGCCTACATGGTTATCCTTGCGAGTTCATGTTGCTTCATTTTTTGAGCAGGTTTAGTTTTAGCTTGATCTAGTCACTGGTTGCAAAAGTGTATTTAAGGTTCTTATCTTACCGCAAGCCTTTTTTAGTGACAATGGTTTTTACATTCTGCTTTGTTATCAATAATACTGAGGGATCGCTGGTGGCACCCCGGGTTATATGGGTGGTGCTTTTCAGTTTTCTCTCTGACTCCATCTGCTGGAAGGGAGGCATAACCCAGCAGTCTGGACTGATCCTTGGTACTACAGGAACGAAAATTAACAGGTGAGAACTAATTTTCCTTTCCTCACTCCCATGCTCACTCTCTTCACATGCACAGGCTTCTCATTCCCATAATCACTTTCTCTCTCTCTCTCTCTCTCTCTCTCTCTCTCTCTCTCTCTCTCTCTCACACACACACCTCTCTTATTTCCATGCTCGCTCTCCACGTGCACAGGCTCTCATTCCCTGAATCACATTCTTTCTCTCACATTCACACACACCAGCCTTTCTCTCACATACACAGTCACCTTACCAACCAGTCTCTCTCTCATGCACGCACACACACACAGGCTTCCCACTCCCATGCTTTCTCACATACCCAGATTTCTCACGTCCATGCTTTTTCTCTCTCTCACACTCACATACACATCAGTCATCTCTCTGAGCAGTCACTTTCATTGTCTCTCACATATATACACACATCAGCTCTCTGACCAGTTTCTCTCAATCACACACATGCTCTCAACATTCTCTCACACACAGGCTCTCAATCACACACACGTTTTCTCACTTACACACAGGTTGGCTGGCTGCTTCTCTCTTTCTCTCACTCACTTCCTCTTCCCCCCCCCCCCCCCAAGCACAAATGATAGCTGCAGCAGCCTCCTCCAGCCCCTGCAGGCCAAGAAAGAAGAATCCCATCGGCCACGGGAGGCTCATGCTGCTGTCTCCTTTCCCGATTACCGTCTTTTTTGATTGCTCGGGGGCCGCTGCTGCTGCCGCCGCTACTACTTTTCCACGTGGCACGGCCTTTCTCCTTCCTGCGCACCGCTCTGTGTATCACTTCCTGTTCCGGGTCACGGGGGGAGCAGGCACGGGAAGAAGAAAAGGCCAGCCGCGGGTGCCACAGCTTCTTCTAGCACCGCTGCCATTCCCACTGGGCTTGAAAGTGCTGATAGCCCGGCGGCAACGGCAGCAGGGAAGGAAGAGCAGCAGGAGAGACCGGGAGCACACGACACACCTGCCGATACTTGGCGACACACTGGTTGAGAAGCGCTGTTATAAGCTAATGCACCGGGTCGGATTTCCCATAAGGCCAACCTAGGCCATGGCCTAGGGTGCAGCAGTCAGGCGGCCGTATATACAGCAGAAATAACAATCAAACATTTACAAATTTTTCAGTATTATTTTGAAAAGGCCATATAAAATGCTGTTTTTTAAATTTGCATCCATATACTTTAAATAAATTGAGCGGTACATTTACGTTACCCATCTCTACAGTTTCCACTGTCTTGCTCAGTCACAGGCAAAAAGCATTTGCTTTTTCTCTCTCACACACTCAGCGTAAACCACGTGTTAAAGGAAAATTCCAGATTTGGCGTTACAATAGTGATTCATTATGCTCATATCGCTTGTCTTCTACATATCTACTGATAATAGGTACGTAAAATATATCGTTACTACTTTTATATACTGTTTTGTTAACTCAGGGCTGAAAGCCGTAAGTAGAAAATGTTGATGGGGTGTTCGCTAAATTATAAGGGGGCTGCGGTTTTTATTACGAAACATGAAACATACACAACTTATGGCTTGTTTTATGCAGCATCATTTAATGTGGTGTAATGTAAGTTTGACACAAAATGCAAAACATTTCAATAAAATTCTATAATGTCAGATGAGAATCGATGTAAATCTTCTGCATTTTATGTCAGTTTTATTCGCTGTTTTTTGTATCGAATACACCATCTGGGTGAATAATTTGAACTAACCAAAGAAGTAATCGTCGTATCTTGCATGGGTTATATAGGCAGACGTCTGCATTTTGTGGGCTGGCCCGACCTGAACCCGTGGGCCGGGTTGGATTAAAAATATTTCAGGTCAGGTCGGACAGAAGAACTTCCGCGGGGTGATGCTGGTCCCGCGGGCTGAAAATTTTTTTATTGGTTTTGGTCTGTTTTATTTTGCTTCTGGGTTTGCTTGTCGCAAGTTTAAATACGTTTCAAATAACTCGCAGGGGTTATATATTAAATTGAAAATTATAAATCAACTTTTGAGGAGCTTTGGCCTAGGGTGTTGAAAGGTGTAACTCCAGCCCTGCTAATGCATATTTATGTTTGCATTAAGTTGTAACAGCTCTATTCACTCCAGTATCTTTTGGCCTCAGGGGACAAATAGAATGAGAATTGTTTTTTTGGTGAATATCTGGTTAGCAGTATATATTTTCCCCAAATATTCTGGGATAATGGCCCCGGTTTCCCAGATTAGTGGACTGACTATAACAAGTTTGTTGTAACCTTCCCAATTCAAAAGATCAACGGGCATTCGTGTGCTCTCAAACCTTATCTCTTTCTTGCATATTAAACTTTAAGATTGTACTGGAAAATGGTTGCTTACTGTCACATAACAGCTTGCCACGATTTTAGTTTGAGCTCGAGTTACTAGGCTTGTTGCCCATTTTATGGCTTGGGAAAAAAAAAACACTTAGTAAACGAATGTGGGTTTAATTCCCTCTCGTCCTTTTCCACAGAGCTGCTCATAATACATAATTGTGATCCTTGACCTCCCAGAAAGATCTGAATTTCAGATTATCCATATTGAGTAGTCATGAGATACCTTTGCATAGCCTTGTCTAAGAGCCATGTTAATCTGCATATTATGGCAGCTCTAAAAACCACATCATTTTTTATGGGGGGGGGGAGGGGATCTCAAGGACTGAATTTGGTAACCCTGTCTCTGGGATTTGTCTTTCCTAGGACCACATTTGTTCGAGCATCTTCTCATCTTTTCATTTTTTTGTGGCTAAGCCAGAGGAAAGCATTTGGGAACAGAATAACTAGTTGTGTAAAAGACATACCATAAAATGCAAATGAGGCATTTTCATTGATTTATTTGAACGTCTGTAGTTAATGAAATTTGAAAAAAAAAAAGAACACAACTTTATAATGTTTTCCATGCAATTTAAAACTGACAAAGCATAAAAGAAATATCTACAATCATCCAATAGGCATGCAAGCTACATTTCCTTTGTTAAAAAACAAACAGCTTGCATATTGTATGGGAAGGATAAAATGCATTTTCTATTAGGAGCAGAAAAACTGCATATCAAGCAGCAGCATCTGTACATCCTACTGTACGTCAATACAAATATGTTAAAGACTTAACTATTGCATACATACTGCTTACCAGAGGGTTGGAAATGGGGTAGCAAAGGCTAGTCAGTACATAAAGTATACAAGGCAGCGTATTTCTTCACAGTTCTAGTGTGCACAACTATTACATAGAACAGGGTATTAAACTTGGAAACAGATTACATGGGTAAAATAACTTTGTACATGGGTAAATTAAAATGGGTATAATAACTTAGTGCATAATGGAGGATGGAGAAACTGAAAATTATCTTGTAGTAATATTTTATATTTTAAGCTTGGATTGAGGGTCTAATGATAGACTATTTGCTAGTGAGTAGGTGCTGATGTATTTTATTGTCATACATGGCAGGCTGCCTTTTAAATAATGTTGGAAGGCAACAGGCATTTGAGTGAATATATACATTGTAGCAGCTGTGTTACTAACATAAAAAGTGCATAATCTGGTCCAAAGTTGAGCTTGAAATAAGTGCAACACCTTTAAAGGTATTTTTATTTTCATCTTAAAACCAAAGTTGGAGGCAGTGTAATTCTGGTTCATTAAAGCAGAGGCACTGCTTAACCGTCCTCACAATAGCAACTTGCATATTTTCCTGCTCTCTTCCCTCTGATATTGTTTCTAAGTGTGTGGGTTGTTTTTTTTTGTCCACAGATACTTATTGTCTGATATTTTGGCATTTACTTTAAAGGCATGAACCATTTATTATGACCTTGCTTTTCACTGGGCAAAAAGAGAAGTTATTTCCTCGGAAGTTGTTCTTCAGCTGTTTCTCCTCAGAGATACTAGGGGAGGAATGGCAGAGGACTCTGGCACCAATTGGCAAAAGCACAAATCTAGTGGGAAACAGAGAGAGCTACTTCAGGAACCCCATGTGGGTCAGCTCTGCACTCTGGAATGGCTAAGGGAGAGGCGAATGAGAACTTTATCATTGTAGCACAGGATAGTGGGTTATGGCCAAGATGGCTCACAACCAGAAGTAAAAATAAATAAATAAATAAATGCAGACTCTGTAAAAGAGATCTAGAAACAGATGTTATCAGCTGTCAAGTACTGATGTCAGAAGGCACAATAAGGTGACAAGGCTCAGCCACTGGAATTTGTGTAAACACTACAAAAGCAATGATAGAAATATCAGTAACCAAGCCACTGCTCTGAGGATCTTCTCTCCATATGTCTACACATTTCAAATGATGAAATTGGAGACCAAGAAAAATGTGGCAGAAAAAAAATGAAAACATTTCTATATCTGTTGGGTGCCACTGGCCTGATTAGGTGCATGCAACTAGGCCTGCTGCTTGTGCAGATAACAACATCTTATGAACGCCAGAAGGACCTCTCTCTGCCACAAGGCAAGTATTAAGAATGGGCATGGGCAGCACTGCCCACTGACATGATTGTAAAACACTTTATTGTAGTACTGCTTCGTTAACAGAACTCTTTCACAAAGAGGAGGGGTGAGAATGATGTAAGAGGAGGCAGGGGGAAATTTATTTCACAAGGGGAGAGAGCTAATTACCTTCTCTGAAACAAAGGATGAAGGGAGGAGCCCGCTCATTTCAGTCTAGGTACAGCGGAATAAATAAGGGGGAATAAATGTAGCCTGGGTTGGAAGAGAGAATTATTCCTTGGTGAGTTATTGCACTCAGGTGACTCGGCACAGTTACACTGGGAAGGGGGACATAGCTTCCCTTGGAAAAGCTGAAAGTCTGTACTTCATCCTTGTAAGTAGAACATCTGGATTTAAGTGATGACATTGTCTTCCCCCATCAGAATCCTGCCTTTCTTCCCACGGTTACATGAAGATTTTATCGGGCGCTGTTGCAAGGGATCACAAAAGAGATCTTCGGTCCAAAGAAAATGTCCCTGAAAGAATAAACAGAGGTAAAAGGTAAGCTACAGAATGCACAGATTGAATGCAGGCAAGTCAGGGGAGCTGCACTTTGGAAAGTATTAAGCACTACTCCAAACAGACTTGGACTATGTTCCAAAAACAGAAAGTGTAATCTTCTTAGAAATAATTCTCTGACTTGTTAAATACAGTATTTTATAATCACGCTGCTCCTCATTCTATGGCAGCTCCTTCTTACTGGGTAATATTGGTTAAATCGGAGAAATATTTTTTTGTCTTATATTTTGCAAACACAACAAAAATGCCCCTTTTAATTTAAAATTAGGTCATCTGCTTTTTGAATGATTACTTTTTGTGCAGCTAGACACTGAAAAATTGATTAGCAGAGGGGAGGCTTCTAGATATCCATGGGATGGTTAAAGAGAGTTGTACAGGATTTGCCAACAGAGCTATAGCTATCCTCCCCCCCCCCCCCCCCCCTGAAAGTTCAGCAAACTCTGGTGGAGAGGTTGTGGGAATGTTGGTGCTGTGATGGCAGACATGTCTGTTTGGTAGATTATGAAACATCACTGGTCATAGGATCTGCATTAACATTATCCCTTTCACTTTGTCTAGTGGTGTGCAGGGAATCAGGTCCACTCTATTCACAAAAAAATGGTGAATCACTTTTAACACATGCTGCCAGACTTCCAGGTGCTTACTACTGATTTCCCAGACTTTTGGAGGTGCCAGCTAGCAAATATTGTGATAGAAACACTTCCATATTCTTTAAAAGGGGAAGATAAGGAGACATAGCCAGATTTGAGGAGTGTATTGGGAATGGTGCAGTAGAATAAGATAGACAGGGCTTTGTATATTATATATATGGATGTTCAGTTGTTCTGTTAATAGACGGGTCAGTTTTAATTGCGCTGTATAGTGGAATAGGCTGTTTGCACTTAAATGTTAGGTCAAGTTCATAAACTATTTATAGAAAAAAATAATTGTTTTTTAAACCCATTATAGCACACTACTTGGGTATAATCATGGTCATCAGTGCAGCTTTCAGTGCTATTGAATCCCTCCAATGCTATCCTATCAGCATCAGAGAAAAAGAGGAAGAAGCAATTTCACATCAGGAAGTTTATTTTGCCACAGAATTTCAGCCAATAGAAAAGCCTGTTGGCTCAGGTGCTAAGTGCTGTGTACTGCCATGTGGAAAGTCCCCAGTTCAATCCCCATTTTGGGGTCTTCCGCTGCCTGGGTTGACTGGGGATGTTGCCGAGGCAGTGTTCACAGCCCCAGCAGCTGGGGAGGGAGCTATGGTTATTGCTTAATAGGTGACACCTGCTGATCTGATTCAGCTCATGATTGTGGACTGCAATGATCAGAATAGATATGTTGGGAGAGGGGGGACAAGGAATATAAAATAAGGGAGAAAAGCCCTATGAATGAAGGTTCATGCCACCAGCTCCTCACCCTGGTTCTGACTTAGCTGAAATTATAAAAGAGCAGCAGAAAATGCTGGCTAAAATTATAGAAAAATTCATAAATTGCCTGAATTTCTTTTACACTCTCCAGCAGCCAAAACATATGGGTTATGAATGCATAAGGACTGATGGAACCAGGCATATATCCTTTTAAATTGGAGTCTGTCAGAGGTCACGACCTCACTCTCTTATCCTCAACAATGATTCACTCCAGTCTTGGGCAGCTCCAATCAGTGTTACCATGTCCGTGGCTTTCCCACCCAGTTGGCCTAGTTTTAAAACGTAGTTGCAGAGGTTTGTTTGTTTTTTTTTTTTGGGGGGGGGGTTAATATAGGGAAACCTTTCAGCTGGTAAAGTCACATTTGGCCTGTGTGCGCAAAATCAGGCAAGGTTATCAGTGGGTGCTAGCTGAAGGGAAGAGACAATGTGGCATCACTGACCTGTGTGGGCTAAAGTGAGGAGGCTGTAGGTCACTGGTGCACGTGGACCGAAGGGGAGGAGGAGATGACTGAATATGGCATTGTCATTAGCCTCGTGTAGTGCAAGCCAACCGCACTTAAAGTGCCACCATCAGTGGTGTTGGCCCATTTGTCTGGAGTAGGAGACTGTCACTTGCCTTGGCTAGCCACTATGTGGACTTGGTCACTTATGGGGACCAGGATTTGAGTGCAGTCAGGGGCAGGAACTCTGGGATTGGTGAGGAATCAAAGACAGACTGGAAATTGAGAGGGAACTTTGTGTTTGGGTGAGGGTGTTAGATCGATTGGAAAGGTATAGATGGGAGTAAGAGCAGGAGATATTGAGAGATGGAGTGAAGCAGCAGGAGGGCTGGGGAGGGAACAAGAGACAACGGGGGGGTAGGGCAGGGTTGACCAACTTCAGTCCTGAGAGTCACAAAAAAAAAAAAAAGGCCAGGTTTTCAGGATTTCCACAATGAATATGCATGAGAGATTTGCATATGATGGAGGTAGTGCATGCAAATTTATCTCGTGCATATTTATGGTGGATATTCTGCATACTTGGCCTCGAGGACAGAAGTTGGCCACTCCTGGGATAGGGTCTGTGAAGGGGATGAGAGAGGATGGGAATACGGCTGGTAAAGATGTGAAAGTGGCAGTGGGAGGCTGGGCAGTGGGTAAGAGTCAGAAGAAAGGGGCTGGAAGTAGGGGGACAGGATGAGTGATGTAAGGAGTGAAGGCTGATGAAGGGATCAGAAGCAGAGGAAAACAGATGAGGGCTAAATAGGGGGTGAGCACAGAAGATGGAAATAGATTAGGGGGAGTTGGTGAAAGAGTAGGAAACAGGCTGGGCAAGGAGAGCGAAAGCAGGCAATGGGAGGATTCGAGAGGGGGATTTAGTGGTATATAAATGCTGAAATAAAGATTTGGTTGGCCTTCATTGATAACTCTCTGAGAATTTGTCCCATATTATATCTCCCCTTCCACCTCAACTAGCCCTGTCCTTGCAGTCACAATCTGCAGCCCCAAGACTCTTTCCGGACCCCAAAAATCATGGGAGCTAAAGTCTGCCCCTAAGTGTTGCCATTGAATGATTCGTTATGGTATTTTGCAGTAAATGAGTTTTAAATGTTTCTAGGTGAGGAACACCATAATAAATTAATAGTAACTGGGACTCCTTCCCAGAGGGCTGTGAATGTTGCTTCTGCAGTATCCCCAGTCCCATTTCACCTGAGGAGCAGAGGACCCGACCCAAGAATCAAATCCAGGTATTGATAATTTATGATAATGTCTGAGATTGTACTTTTTTTGCACATTTGTAAATTAAGTATGTTTTCTAGTAGAAATTAGATTAGGTCAGAACTTGAATTCAGCAGATTTAAAATAGAAATTATAGTATATGAAGTTGTGGGAATACTGCAGACTTTGGGTCTGATTTACTAAGGCTTTTCTCCCATTATATGTCTGAGGAAAATGTTTAATAAACGAGGCCCTTTAATTGAAAAGATGGACCAAAAGCAGCAAGGCATGCTGCGTATCATAGCCTTGCTTGTTGAAAAGATAAAGCTGAATTTGTATTTATTTTATTGTTTATATTGTTTTATACTGTTTTACTAATGTATAATCATGTTCTGTAACCCGCTTAGCAAATACTATTGTTATAAGTGGAATATAAACATTTTTAAATAATAAATAATTTATAATGTTTGATATTCTGCCTTTTCCCAAAGTTGGTCTCAAGGCCGATTACAATAAATTTAAATGTACAGTACAGAGACATTAGAACAGCTTACAATTAGAGATGTATTATCAGGTAATTGGACTATATTAGCAACATTATAGGGGCAATTTTCAAAATCCATGTAGAAGGGCCCATTGGCTCCTTTCCAAGTAAATGTGTTACTCACAGGGAGGGCATATCATGCTGGTAAGAATGGGAAAGTTGACCAAACCCTGGGAAGGGGGCTCGAATGGACTACTTGAGGCTGCTTTGGGTGCCAGTCATTAACAATTGCAAACTCAGCATCTGTGCTCGGATCCCTGTCGGCTCTACTTTTATTTATTTATTTATTTAACGTGTTGTGTATACAGTCATTTGGTTTCGCCATCAGAACGGTTTACAGTGCTCATGAAATAAGATTGGTTACAAAAGTCAACGCAGAAAAATGTCATAAAGAAGGAAAGTTTTGGTGTTTGATTGTTAGTTGATTACATATAAAATAATTATTACATATTAACAATCTAATATCTCAGCAATGTTCATACATGTGGTACTGTTGATACATATAAAAAGAAACTGTTACATATAAGCTAGGGGTAGTGAGTGAGGTCAGTTGCACCTTGACTTAGGTGTTCAAATGGTGGTAGTTATTTAATTGATTGAAGGACGGAGCGTTTTTCTTGGTGTTAGGTTGCATGGTTGGATGGTGGTCTTGTTGATTGAGTGAGTTTGAGTAGGCTCTGGGGACATGCAGAAAAATCCCACTTTACTCGACCAAGCAGAACTATTAAGCAACTCACTAACTCCTGTCCCCCATAGCTCTCACCCAGGGGCGGATTGGCCTATCGGGGGATCGGGCATCCCCTGGTGGGCCGATTGCTCCAGTCACGTGGTCTGCCGTGTGCAGCCTTGACAGAGCCACGCTCAGAAGACCACATGACGTATCCTGGGCCAGCCTGGGCGGAGAATACCCGGGCCGGTCCGACATCATGAGTCCGCCGCTGCTCTCACCCTCTACCACTGGGTGCCACTATACCACAGAATCTATATTCAGTGCAAATTGAATTATTATGTTTCTTTCTCTTAAAGCCTGTAACTCACTTTGAACTAATGAGTTTTATATACCATCATTCGGAAACGTCAAAATAATGCCACCATAACGGTTTACAAAATAAGGTTACAGGGATAAGGGGGGGTTAAACAAGGGATGCAAAGTCAAACTGTTATTAAGCATAGGGGATAACATGTGTAAGGATTTAGTTCAGTTTTTTGTTTCATTTCTTATTTGTGATGAATTTCATTTATTTATTCATGAGGTTGGATTGGAGGGCGATGATGTTGTGTTGTTCATTGGGTGAGTTGGTATGCTTTGTTGAACAACCACGTTTTTAACTCCTCCTTGAAGGTTTTTAGGTTTTCTTGAGTTCTGAGCTTAGTTGGTAGGGAGTTCCAAAGTTTTGGGCTACCAAGGGAGATTGCTCTTTTTTGGGTTGAGGTGAGTTGATTTGAGTGCGTTGGTGGTGTTTTTAGGAGTCCTTTATTTGCTGATCTAAGGTTTCTGCTTGGGGTATGTAGTTGTATGTAGGGGCTTAGCCAATTTTCTTGTTCTTCATATATAATTTTATGTAGGATGGATAGAATTTTGTATTCAATCCTGTATCTTATTGGTATTATTATAAATAAATGATGATGACGAGGATGAATGCATTATTCCAGTTATAGGGTGAAGTACCCCATAGAAAGCAGCAGCTACACAGCACAGAACTAGCAGCCTCAAAGTAGCAAGGGGGGGTTAATTGCAGCCTTTACCCTTATCTTTAAAGAACAAAGAGCAGAAAAAGTGAATCTAAAATTTTCCAATTCTATTTTGCTTTTTACCTGCTGATTTTGTGTCAGGGGTGGTTTGCCAGAAAAGGAAACTTTACTGTGGCCTTTTATGTGCTTGTTGAAGAGAGGGAGAGTTTATATTCACTTCTCCAGTGTACAGTGTTCAATCCAGCTATTAACCCTGAGGTGTGCAAGGAAGCGTGTACAGCCCGCACTATCAAAAGGAGAGGGAGAGGATTGCACAGGATACTAAGCAGAGACAACAGGTACCGGAGATTCTCCCATACAGGAAGAGAACCCTAAAGCCTTTCCTATCTAAGCTCTGGAAGGGATTTTCCAATATACCCAAGGTGGCTGTAACAATGTAAAGTTGAAAGATTCATTTTACTTCAGCAAACTTTACTTTTGTTGCAGCAAAAGGGCCCTGAAGCAACTTTCAAAGCGAACCCAAGCTACTGCACCGAGTTGTCAGTTCCCGGCAGCTCTGTAATGATCCCCTTCCCGACTGTCTATAGTGAGACCACTGGAGGGGACCAGACCAGAGCTGTAGCTACTTTGTATCCCTGGGCCTTGTGCCTAGTTTTCATACGGGAATTATGTGAGTGCCTTCCCTTGAAAACTGCCACAGGTCCTTTGCTCCTGCTCTGTCTGCAGAGAGATTTTTGCCGGAAGAAAGCAGGTGTAGGCTTGAAAATCAAATGTACGCTGCTACGTTATTTTCCACCCCTGCCCTACTCACGCTTTCGGGAACAACTTTCAATCCAGCTAAGAGTCTGTGCCCTGTGGACCCCCGCAGGGTATGTTGAGCCTGACTGGGAGTGCTTTTCAGACATGCGGTCTTTACCTAGGCAAATGGCTCGGAAAATGGTCCTCCCTGTGACCTGACTGCCATTCTTCTTCCACAAACCAGAAAGTCCCCTGAAAAAAGCGCGACTGGCTGGTGCGTGGCCTGGCAAAGCTCTTGCGCGCTCGCTCTGTGCCCCCCCCCCCCCCCCCGATTGGGCGATGATCTCTGATCCAATTTCCAGCACCTCCGCCCGTGGCAGACCTCTGATCTCCTTGCTACGGTTTGTTCTCCCCCCCCCCCCCGGCAGACATCCCGTTTCCTCTCTGCGGCCCCACGTGGACATCCGGGCTCCGGCGGCGCTGTCGGCATAAAGCGATGAGCACGAGGCAGGGAAGTCAGCGGGTGCTCGTTGGCCCTGCTGCAGCCATGCCCTGCGCCAGGCGGGTCCTGCCGGCGCATTTAGCTTGCTGATTGCCTTATACTGATAATGCGGCCAGGGCTCCGACGGCCAAGAGGCGTGGGAGGCCTGGGTTTTGATGGATGGCATTGGAAGTCTTGAGGGGGATTGTGGAGGAATGAGGGATCAGGTCGGGGGGGGGGGGGGGGGGGGGGCAGAGTGTCACCAGCATAAACAGTGCCCAGGGGCGGTGAAAGTTGAAATCTGTCACTGTGGCTGTGCTAGTGAAGGGAACATTCAGTAATGATCAAGCAGGTTATGAGCGGAATTAAATAAATACATGAAGCGGGTGAATATAAAGTACAAAGTATTCAAATAAAATGGCACCAGTCAAACAAAAGAGTGTTGCCTTACGTTGGGCAGCAGAGCAATTCACTAAAATTGCAGTAGCAGACCAGCTCGCAGCCCTTCCCATGCCAGAAGTGATCCTGCAGCTTTCCATGCGTTTGCCGTAGACCGGCCAGTCCCTCAGGGATGTTGTGGCAGTTGCGGTCTCTTAAAACCTTCTTGTAACAGGAGAGGCGGGTGGTGGGTGTTGCGCTGGCCTCGAGCAGTACACACAGCAAACCAAAGGCTACAGGAACCTTCATGATCTCCCTCTGAAACTGTGTTGATGAGAGAGGAGTCATAATAATCCAATAAACTGGTTGAACACTTTTTTTTTTATCCTCTGCATGGATTTCTCTCCTGCCTTGGTCCTCCTGACATTCATTAAGATGCAATCGTGCACCGCTTCTAGGATTCTCCCATTTTCCCACCCCAGTCCTTCCCCCTATGGATATGCCAGTCCTACTCCAGCAGCTGAGAAAGTGGGATATAATCCTCCTTCTGGGCTTCTTCCAGGATCGGGCAACTAAACTAGGTTTCAAGAAGTTTATTGGTCTAATCTACCCACTGTGCTGTGCGAGTAGTCTATTATTTACAAGGATATAGCTGCAGCATTTTTATGCTAAACTTTTTTAAAGTCAATATGGAATTATTTGCTTTATTTGTATAACAAAGCAAGTAGGTAAATAATAAATCAAATAGACAGGTAACGGTACATTTAAACGAAGTATTTATGCCTCAACCTCCTCCCACCCTAATGCCACCAAATTTTTAGTTGCAGCCTATTACAAATACCTGTACAATACAGGTAAGTAAATCTTTCTGTAATTAAAATTTTAAATAATTTAATGTTCAATGTCTTGATCTTATAGGGAAGGACATAATATAAGGCTCTGAAACTCAAAAAAAGTGTTTCCTTAAGGCAGGGCTTCCCAAACGTTTAGCCAATGTAACCCCATTTTAGCACTTGAAAATTCACACGACCCCAGAGGACAACCAAACCTAATTAGCACTCCATTCCTGCACTCCAAACTGATCCCCTGTCTCAACCTCCATCCCCATCCAGAGGGCCTCAATCTCTGCTCCTCCAGTTGATCCCCTCTTACATCCCCCAGTTCCTCTCCCCTTCCCAGCCTAGCCGCTCGATCAACCACTCCAGCTTTTTACATCCTCCCCACTGAACTTCTCTCACCTCCAAGCCATTTTTGTAACCCGTTTATCATCTGTCATCCCCTTCCTCTCTCTTTTCTCACATACCTCCCCAGTTGATACTCTCACCTCTAGCTCCTCTCTTGCATCCCCCCTCTCACTCACTCAGTTCTCCTCCTCTTCCACACACACACACACACACTCATCTCAGTAACTGCAAACCCTTCACTGCCAAACACTTTGAGAAATAACACAAACCCCTGCAAAAAAAAAGACACCTAGAACCTTGCCGTGCCATACCAGCACTATCTCAGGACTCAGCCTTATCTATGACACGGTAGCAATGCAAATATTGCACCATACCCTAGAACACTAATACACCACCTACTGCTTCAAAGCCCCACAGAAAAACTACATGGCAGTAGCCAAACTGCACCTGTCACACATGCAGAACACACACAGATCCTCCCCAATACAGAATAAGGGACTACAATTAGAAACAGAAACAGGCAGAAAAAATATAATGGAAAGCCCAAGAAACCAGACTCTAAAGAGTGGAATACTGAAGAAAGAACAAAATACAAATATGTAATGCACATTCCCATATGCCAATCACTAAAAATTAAAAAAAAAAAATTTACCTTTGTTGTCTGATCTTATTTCTCTAATCGGTTGGTCCCAGGCTTTTTTTCCCCCCACATTCCCTTTCTGGGACTTTTCCCGGCGTCAGTTTTCGTGACCGCTGTACGGTCACCCGTCTCTGCTTCCTCCCCCACCTTTCTTTTTCTCTCTCTGTCACCTTGCTCCTTCCAGAGCAGCAGGGCCTGCCCTCCCCATCTTCTCTTGACAGTTTCTGCTTTCAAACGGCGATTTCCTGCTGTCCGGGGCTTCCTGTTTAAAAGAATGACAGAGAAGCAGCAGAGGCTGCCTTGCCCCCCTCTCCCGGGCCCCTGCTAAGGGGGTGTCTCAGCGCCTTTTCTCCCGGGGACCGCCCACCACAGCCTGGGAACTCCACTCCCGCCACCGCGGGTCTCCCTGGCACCGTCCCTGCTTCCTCCCCTGCCTTTCTTTTACCTCGCTCTCTCTTCCCTTCCCCGCCCCCATTGACAGACTCGAGCCCGACCTGGTCACGTGGAACGCCATGCAATAGGGGGGTTTTAAAACCAACGCCGGGTTTATCAGCGTCAGTTTCCCTTACTGCCATACGACGGTCACAAAAACAGGCACCGGGTTTATTGGCGTCTGTTTTCGTGACCGGTGTACACGACCCTAGCACATCCTTGCTAATGCGACCCCCATAATTTGAATATTGCATGGCGCCCCCCCCCTTTGGGGGGCCATGCGCGTGTTAAGAGAGTGGGCGCTGACTGTTCAGTGCCCATTTTCTACGCGCCTTTATTGCATCGGCCCCTGAATATGCAGCAGCTCCTCCCCCTCCTGGAGAGAGAGACGCTGGTCTTGTTGGGGTGGTAGTTCATAGTGACTGCTGAGAGAGAGAGACTGCTTTAGGGGATGTGGGTGACAGTGACTGGAGAGAGACAGACTGCTCTGGGGGTGACAGTGACTCATGAGAGACTGGTCTTGGGGATGGCAGTGATGAGAGGTACCGATCTGGGGGAGGGTTGATAGTGGTGAGACCGGTCTGGGGGGAGGAGTGACAGTTGCGAGACAAAGACTGGTCTGGGGAGAGAGGTGAGAATGGAGAGTGGGGAATTTTTTTTTATTCTTATTAGACTTAATTGAATGTTATTTGATGTGTCTGTTTTGAAATATTTTATTGTTTTTTGAGAACATTTAAAAAAAGTTGATATCCTGTTCATCATCCATTTTGAAATATTTATTCTATTAATATAATTTTACTATTATGATTGTTATATTTCTTGATTTTATTATTATTTTATGAGGAATGATGTTTCTGTTTTCCATTGTTGCAGTGCATACAGGTCTGGCTTCATGCAGTTTCCAGTTCAGTTTGTCTGCACATTTCTATTTCTATTTTATTCTATATTTGGTGTCGTTCCATCTGGGTTCTACATGTGTGATAGAAGTGACATTCTGTTGGCATGTAGTTTCTGTGTAGGGAACTGGTAGAGCTGTAGGAAGGAACTGAAAGATTAGAATTGCAAGACTGAAGTGACAGACTGGAACCAGGTTTTGACACAAAAGGTCTAGAGAGTCCGGTTTTGTGTAGCAAATCTGATAGCAAGAGGGCAAATCAGCCTTTGGATTACTGCAAAGAAGTTCCTGTTCCTCTGCAACCCTTTTTGACTGAGCACCAGCCAATCCCCATTCCCTGGATCTGTGACCTTTGGAGCTACCTGAAGCAGTCCTCTGCTGCTTCTCCTTGTTTCAAGACCCCTTCTTATCTGAGGGTTAGAAATACTGTCCTGAGCCCCAGGTCTGACCCCAGTTCAAGTCTCTGGCTGGATTGCACACTAACTGGTGTACAAATTTAGCCAGTCAGAGAAAGGAAAGTTCTAGAGGCATTCCGAGGGTAAGGCTTCTGAAAATTTCCCCTTAAAGGACAATGTTTAAAATGATTCCTTTTCATCATCCAGGCTGAACCGATTGAAATAGGCTGCTCTCTTTATCATTGAAAGGTTGACTGCTTGGTTTGGCCTGTACAACATATGCCAAATATAATGGATTGACCAGCTGCTTTTGCAATTCTATGTCACTATACATTAAGAGTCCATCAGCCAGTCTTTTTCACGTCATATTAAACATGCTAGGTTGCATGCTGTCAGGTCTGGAAGTATCAGCACCTGTCTGTAATTGCAAATTCAACAGAAACAGATAAATATGTCTGCTCTACAATCCCTACCACTCCATACTTTCTTGAATTCAGATACTGTCCTTGTCTCTGTCACTTCCATCTACCACCCTCACTGTAAAGAAATACTTCCTTTCCTAGCGTGTAGACAGATGGACTCAGGATCAGTGGGTTGTCCTCCCTTGCCAGAAAATGGAGATGGAGCAAGCTGACATCACATTATATATACTCCTGCAGTGACACCAGACTGCCAGTATTCTCCATCTCCAGCAGATGGTGGCCATGCATCTCCCTATGGGGAATGCTTCAGATTTTGGAAGGAGAATTAAAAAAAACAAAAACCTAAAAGCCCCGCTCTCTTGCGGTGATACCAGATAGTCCCTTCCCCAGCTGAGAATGAGGAAGACACCTGTCACTCAAGCATTCCTGCCAATCATTTCACACCCTTTGGGTGAGGGCAGATACATCAGCCAATCAGCCATGGTGCTATGCAGCCAATAGCAGGAGGTACAGAACAGGACTGGAAGTTCGTGTATGACTGTCTGTGAGATTAATGGAACTGACAGGGTTAAAAATGCAGGGTGAATCAATGCTGCGGCGGACTTATACTCTGTCTCTGATTTGTCACCAGGTGCAAGTGAATTTTGTATGGGGAGGCCAGGTCTAAATTAGAGAGAGAGAGTGAGCATGTGCCTGTCTGTATGAAAGAGAAAGGAGGGGAGAAAGATAAAATGTGTGTATGTAAGAGCATGAATAGCAGGAACTGGAGGGTACTTAATATGAATTCAGGTTTAAGGGCATTGGGAAAAAAATATGCAAATGAGGGGGCTCCCCCTCAAGTGTCCTCAAGTGGAAAAGTTGGCCACCCTATTTGGGAAACCAGACAGCCTGGCGGGTTGAGCTGCCCGGGTGGGCTAGGCCCCGCAGTTAGGCTTTTTCCCTGCACGCCATGTGGTAGGCCGTGGCAGCATTTTCGCATGCATTTGTGCATGTGTGACTGTCCTCTAAAGTAATGTCAGTGTGCGCAGTGCATCCAGCGCTGCACACATGTTGTTCGCCCGTTTTGGGCGTGACCTTTGAACAAATTTTCACGTAATTGGTGGTGCGCCCAGGATTTGGTGCACAGTTTGTGCATGTGGTTTTTGCAGCACTTACCCTTGGAGCGCCTAATTTTTGTACATATAAATTTTGTGCACTTAACTTTTCAGCACGAGCCGTCTGGATGTACATTCTCTGTTGGCTGTGCACTGGTGGTGCTGGTGAGCAAGAAACATAAGCGCCATTCTCTCTGTGTTGCCTGTCATATTCGGGCATCTCAGCCTGATGTGTCCTCTAACATGTGTCAGCGCTGCTTAGAGACTCAGGGAGCATTGTCTTCCTTTGATTTCGCTAAGCCTGGGTCCTCCCAGCCTGATGATGGTCTGGAGGTATGCCAGATCTTGGAAGTTCCTTGACTGGTTCCTCTGCAGGAGATGGCAGCTCAGTGGGCTCTGCTTCAGTTCCTTCTGGGATTGGCCTGGATCCTACTGCCTTTTCTTGGGTAGAGGTTTATCAAGGCTTACAATCCTTTCATCAGGTACAGTCCTCAGCTTTGACCAATCCTGTCAGGTCGGATGCTCAGCTGGTGGTCCCTCCCTCTTCCAGTCCTATGTTTAAGGGCCGAAGCATGCCTCTGTTCACTGTGGGTATTCCCGACCGGAACTCGGATGGCACTTATGATGAGGCAGATCCTGACTCCCTGGAAGATGGGGAAATTCCTCCGGGACTGGAACTGTATCAGACCAGGTTGATGTTCTTTCATAGAGATGAACTGCCAGCCCTGATTTCCCAGACACTGAAGATGCTGGGTGTTCCTGGTGCAGATTCCATGTCTGAGCCGAAGAAGAATCCCATTTTGGTTTCCTTGCATAAAATCTCTTGCTTTTTCCCCATTATGGACGCCATTCAAGAACTGATTGATCTTGAATGGGGCGCTCCTGAGGCAAATTTCAAAGGGTGTTGGACATTGGGAGGCCTGTATCCCCTAGATCCAGCAGTGAGAGAGCATTTGCGTTTTCCGAAAGTAGATGCACTGGTCTGTGCTGCCTCTAAGCGGACTACTCTCCTCATGGAGGGAGGAGCAGCCTTGAAGGATGTGCATGATAGGAGGATTGAGGCCATCCTTAAGCAAGCCTTTGAAGCAGTGGCGATAACTTTACAGATTAGTACACCCTAGTGGCATGATCTTGTCTACTTCTCTCTCAGGAAGTTGATGACTCTAGAGTGAATTCCAGAGCAGTTATGGAACCCGCTGCTGCCTTTTTAGCAGATGCAGGATGCCGATTTGGTCCATACCTCGGCTAGAGGACTGGCTTTGGTGATAGTGGCCAAGCATCAACTATGGCTGCAAAATTGGTTGGTTGATGTGATCTCCAAAGCTAATCTTATGAAAATGCCTTTTAAAGGCTTGCTCTTGTTTGGGAGCAAGTTGGAGAAATTGGCCAGTAAGTGGGGAGAATTTCTGGTCCCTCAGTTGCGCCCTTCTGGTATGAGGGGTCATCTCCGTGGTTCCAAGCGTTTTTATCCCTTCAGAGGGTCAATCTATCAGAGGACTCGGCCTTTTGGCAGGTCTCAGTCCTTTTGTCCTAGACAGCCCAGGAAAGGAGCGGGCTTGAGTAGTGAACACTCCCGAGCTTCCCAATGAAGGTTTGCCGGCCCACCTTTGGGAACAAGAGATAGGGGGATGCCTCTCTCTTATCAGAGGTGGGTCAAGATCACACAGGATCAGTGGGTCCTGGAGGTGATACAAGATGGATATGCGCTGAAATTTCATAGTATTCCTCGGGACGTGTTCCTGGTATCTCCTTCCCACTCCCCACAGAAGAAGCAGGCAGTGGAATCTACGCTTCTAAGGCTCCTCAGGCTGAGGGCTGTGGTTCCAGTGCCTAAGTCTCAGGAAAGTATGGGGCAATATTCCATTTATTTTGTTGTGCCCTAGAAGGAGGGCTTCTTTCATCCCATCCTGAATCTCAAGTATGTCAACCATCACTTGAGGGTGATTCATTTACGCATGGACACCTTACGCTCAGTGATAATGACCATGCAGTCGGGAATTTCTGACCTCCCTGGATCTGTCCGAGGCCTACCTTCATATTCCCATCCGTTTGAAGGACCAATGTTTTCTGTGTTTTGCGGTGTTGGGGTGCTTGTATCAGTTTTGGGCACTGCCTTTTGGTCTAGCCACTGCTCCCAGAATGTTTTCCAAGGTTATGGTGGTAGTAGCAGCGGTGTTGAGAAGAGTTGTGATCCTGGTACACCCGTATTTGGACGACTGGCTGATTCGAGCCAAGTCTCTGGAAAAGAGCCGCCTGATGACACACAAGGAGCTTGGTTGGGTGGTGAACCTGGCTAAGAGCAGTCTTCAGCCATCTTAGTCATTGGAGTATCTGGGTGTTCAGTTCAACATGAGGCAGGACAAAGTTTTCCTGCCAGAAGTGGATGTCACAGGTGCATCAGTTGGTGAGCACTATATGCCCGACAGTGTGATCCTATCTACAGATGCTCGGTTTGATGGCGGCAACCCTGGAAGTGGTGCCATGGGCAAGGGCGCATATGTGACCTCTTTAGCGCTCATTGCTGTCTTGTTGGAACCCACAGTCTCAGGACTATTCAGTTCGGCTCCACTGACTGATGGAAATCTGCTCTCACTTCCAGTGGTGGTTGCAGGAGGCTCATCTGGGAAAGGATGCTTCCTTGACCTCTCTGAACTGGTTGATACTCATAACAGATGCGAGTTTCCAGGGTTGGGGAGCTCACTGTCATGAGCTGATGGCCCAAGGACGTTAGAATGCCAAAGTGTCCCTCTGAACATCAATCGCCTGGAAGCTCGGGTGGTCTGATTGGCATGCTTGCAGTTCAGCCACAGACTGCAGGGTGAAGCGGTCCAAGTGATATCGGACAACGCAATAACGGTAGCTTACATCAATCGACAGGGAGGAACCAAGAGCCAGAAAGTGTCGCAGGAAATAGACCAACTTATGGAATGGGCAGAAGGACATCTCCAGATAATCTCGGCCTTTCACATTGCAGGAAAAGACAATGTAAGAGCAGACTTTCACAGCAGGGAGAGTCTGGACCCGGGAGAATGGGTGTTATCGGATGAGGCATTTTAGTTGGCAGTGGATTGCTGGGGCCTTCTGCTCTTAGACCTGCTGGCAACTTCTCACAATGCGAAGGTTTCTTGATTCTTCAGACGCAGGAGAGATCCGTGGTCCCTGGGCATAGATGCTCTCGTTCAGGTCTGACCAGAAGACAATTTGCTTTATGCCTTTCCTCAGTGGCCCTTGTCAGGCAGCTAGTTCGCAGGATCAAAGGCCACAGGGGATGGTACTCCCAGTGGCACCAGATTGGCCCAGACGACCTTGGTATGCAGATCTGCGAAGACTCCTGGATCCCCTTCGTCTTCTGCCGCACAAGAATCTGTTGCAGGAGGGATCTGTCTTTCAAGAAAATCCGACTCTGTTTTGTTTATGATTTGGCCCTTGAGAGGGCTCACTTGTTAAAGTGTGGATATTCTTCTGTGGTGATTGCTACCTTGCTCTGTGCTCGGAAGGTCTCCACTTCCTTGGCCTATGTGCGGGTTTGGAGATGGTTTGAGACCTGGTGTGAGGATTAAGGTGTTCTTGCTCATTCGGTTAAGATCCTGCTCATTTTGGAATTTTTGCAGCATGTGTTAAATAAAGGATTGGCCCTTAATTCCTTGAAGGTACAGGTTGCGGCTCTTGCCTGTTTCAGGGGCCCAGTGAATGGTGATTCCTTATCTCATCCTGATGTAGCCCGTTTTTTTGAAGGTAGTGAAAGAATCTTCAGCCTCCCTTGAGGCTGAAGTTTACCAGTTTCATTGGAGTCTTAATTTGGTGTTGGAATTCTTGGCAGGCCCTATGTTCCAACCGCTGTGAGGCCTTTCCTTGTGGTTAGTGACTTGAAGACAATGTTCCTGGTGGCTATATGTTCTGCGCATTGAATTTGCGAGCTGCAGATCTTCTCTTGCTGGGAGCCGTTACAGCCGTGTACCATTCCATTCTTCTTGCCTAAGGTGGTCTTGGAATTTTGTTTGAATCGGTCCATTTCCTGGATAAGGTCAGGAATTTGGAGGAGTATCGCCTCTTGCATCCCTTAGATGTCAAAAGACTTTTTGTATGGTATCTGGAGGTTTCTGAACCTTTCCGAAAGATGGATCACTTGTTTGTCCTTCATGGTGGAAGGAAGCAGGGCGAACCGTCTTCGCAGGCTACAGTAGCTCACTGGATTAATGAGGTAGTCACGGCAGCATATGTGGATGCTGAAAAGCCATTGCCTACTCAGGTTAAGGCTCATTCCACTAGGGCTCAGGCAGTGTCATGGGTGGAGGTTAGATTGTCTCCTGTTGACATTTGCCAAGCTGCAACGTGGTCCTCCTCACATACTTTTTCCAGGTTTTATGGTCTGGATGTGCAGGCCCGGGATGATGCAGCCTTTGCAAGTGTGGTGATGACTTGACTGTGGGCAGCCTCCCACCCTGTTTAGGAATAGCTTTGGTACATTTCACTGGTCCTGAGTCCATCTGTCTACACGCTAGAAAAGGAGAAATTACTACTTACCTGATAATTTTGTTTTTCTTAGCATAGACAGATGGACTCAGCGTCCTGCTCTCGGCTGCTGAATGACTGTGTCAGTGGTCCTCCTGTGGGGCTACGTGTTCCAGTGGATTACTGGTAAGTATTCATCCAGTCCCTAGATTGGGGTACATACGAAATGGCAGATGAAATTTAATGTGGATAAGTGCAAGGTGATGCATATAGGGAAAAATAATCCATGCTATAGTTACACGATGTTAGGTTCCATATTAGGTGCTACCACTCAAAAAAGAGATCTAGGTGTCATAGTGGATAACACATTGAAATCGTCGGTTCAGTGTGCTGCAGCAGTCAAAAAAGCAAACAGAATGTTGGGAATTATTAGGAAGGGAATGGTGAATAAAATGGAAAATGTCATAATGCCTCTGTATCGCTCCATGGTGAGACCCTACCTTGAATACTGTGTACAATTCTGGTTGCCGCAACTCAAAAAAGATATAATTGCGATGGAGAAGGTACAGAGAAGGGCGACCAAAATAAGGGGAATGGAACAGCTCCCTTATTTATTTATTTATTTTTAATTTTTATATACCGAAGTTCTTGTATCAGATACAAATCACTCCGGTTTACATAAAACAGTGAGATGCCCAAACGGAAGGGGCTTTACATATAACTTTAAACTATAATAATAATAATAAGACTTAAGAGGAAAGACTAAAGAGGTTAGGACTTTTCAGCTTGGAGAAGAGATGGCTGAGGGGGGGATATGATAGAGGTGTTTAAAATCATGAGAGGTCTAGAACGGGTAGATGTGAATCGGTTATTTACTCTTTCGGATAGTAGAAAGACTAGGGGGCACTCCATGAAGTTAGCATGGGGCACATTTAAAACTAATCGGAGAAAGTTCTTTTTTACTCAACGCACAATTAAACTCTGGAATTTGTTGCCAGAGGATGTATTAGTGCAGTTAGTATAGCTGTGTTTAAAAAAGAATTGGATAAGTTCTTGGAGGAGAAGTCCATTACCTGCTGTTAAGTTCCCTTAGAAAACAGCCACTGCTATTACTAGCAATAGTAACATGGAATAGACTTAGTTTTTGGGTACTTGCCAGGATTGGCCACTGTTGGAAACAGGATGCTGGGCTTGATGGACCCTCGGTCTGACCCAGTATGGCATGTTCTTATGTTCTTGCTTGAGTTCATTGTTTCTTGTTGGTTAAGTACAGTAATGTTTGACTTTTTTTATCAAGTGTTTTGCTAGTCTGTCCATAGTTGCTTTTGAAGAGAATACTGGCAGGCTGGTGACACTGCAGGAGTATATATACTGTGATGTCAGCTTGCTCCAGCTCCATCTGCTGGCAGGGGATTAGAACCCACTGGTCCTAACTCCATCTGTCTACACTAAGGAAAACAAAATTATCAGGTAAGTAGTCATTTCTCCTTAGATTATTCCTGAGTATATTCCCTTTCACCCTCATCCCAAGACCCCTCATCCCCATCTCCCTTCCTTTGAATGCACCTCCTGTGCATTGATACCACTGAAGTATTTAAATATCTCTATTATATCTCTTCTTACTTTTCCTCTAGGTTGTACATGCTTAGATCTTTAAGTCTGTCCCCATATGATTTACAACAAAGACCACTGATCATTTTAGTAGCCATCCTCTGGACCAGCTCCATCCCATTTATATCCTTTTGAAGGTGCGGTCTCCAGAATTGTACAGAGTATTCCAAATGAGGTCTCACCAGGGACTTATACAGGGGCAATATCACTTCCTTTTATTTGCTGACCATTCTTCTCCCTATACACCCAAGCATCTTTCTGGCTTTTGCTGTCACCTTATCCACCTATTTGGCCACCTTGAGATCATCAAACACCATCAGCCCAAGATCCCCCTCTTGTTTTTTGAGAAGAATTTCACCTGCTTGACTGTACCATTCCCTTGGGTTCTTGCAGCCCAAATGCAAGACTCTGTGTTTTTTTTAGCATTAATTCTTAGCCTCCAAACTTTAGACCATTCCTCAAGCTTCACTAGATCCCTCCTCATATTTTCCACACCTTCCTGGCTATCTATCCCGCTGCAAATTTTGGTTTCATCCACAAAGAGATTACCTTTTTTGAATAATAACCTAGATTACTTCTTCCTCAAGATTAAACTATGATGTAGCTTTATTAATTTTCTGAAGACCCAGTTTAAAACATATTACTAGTAACAACTGTTAAGACATATAGTTAATTTGGTAGGATAAACATAACAAATCTATCCTACCAAAGGGAGGTTCCGCCAACTCACAAATATGCTCTCAGTATTTTTCAGCAAAGTTGTAATATTCCCTACATACAATAAAGTTAGGACTAAGTATTCCTAAAAACTTAAGTCCTCCTTAATATTCTCATTTGCCCAGGAAAGTAGAAAATGACCCAACCAGCTGGCTTTCAAGTTACTGATGGAATCTAAGGCTTCAGATTTTTCTATAATTATCAAACCCCCCAAAAATCAAAAAGGCCAATCAATGAATTTATTGAATTAAGGGAGGAATATGGCTCTGCAATAATAATAATAAAAAAATTGTCTGCAGAGAGGGCAATTTTCACATCCACATGATCAGTCTTAACACCTTTTATATTCACTATCTGCAGAATATTTGAGGCCCACCAGCTCTAAACTCAAAATAAACAAAACAGAAGAAAGAAGGCAATCCTGAGACATTACCCCATTGTGCTTCAGATTTCTGAATACACAACCGTAATTTTTTGTAATATTCCACCAATCAATCCAAATTTCTCCAAGGAAAAAATAAGTGATTCCAAGATACACAGTCAAACACTTTCTCTGCATTAAAGCTTATCAAAGGGAACTTCAATTCCTGCCTTCTTTCTAGCTTGTTCAATAACAGCTGCCTACTACCACTTTCCAGCCACGTACAAATCCCACTTGTTTGCTTTAGTTTTGGCAGGATGAAAACCAGCCTGTTGGCAGTAGTTTTTATGTATATTTTCATATTTAAATTTAATAATGAAGTGGACCTGTGTGAACTTGGTTTATCAGAGTCCTTCTGTTTGTTTGGATTCACAGTAATTAACACTTTATTAGAGTACACTGAGAAGCAACCTGATTTCACCACATCATCAAACACAGGATATAATGGATTAACTAACCAAACCAATTAGTACTTTATAAAACTGAGAAGTAAAGCCATCTGGACCCTGAGATTTGAAAACCATTCAACTGTTTTATAGTGCTCCTAATCTCTTCCAGAGATATAGAAGTTGAGAAATTGCAGCTCATCCACAGAAATCTAAAATGCACCAATAAAGTTCACTTCTTGCTGGAAGAAAGAAAGGAAGAGGGAACATAATAGAAACGTTCAAATATGTAACGAGCTTCAGTAAAGCATGGGAGTGTGAAATTTCATATTAAAGGACAAGGGGGTCATGATGTGAAGTTTCAGGGAGGAACTTGTAGAGGAAACTCCAAAAATATATTTCTTTCCTGAGAAGGGTGGTTGGTGTCTATAACAGTTTACTGGTAGGGGTAGGCATAAAACATAGTGGTAAAAGGCTGGTGGGAGGAGGGGCAGAAGGTTTAAAAAAAAAAGGATATACTCGGGATAATTATGAAGGTTAGTAGTAGGAGCAGGGTTGAGAGGTTGGATGGAGGGCATTGGGAAGAGAGCTGGTGTTGGTTCAAGCCCTGGGAACTTCTGTGCTCATTTATGCAAGTGATCGAAAACCAGAGAGAGAGAGAGAGTCTCACTCTGGGTAGATTCGATGGGCCAGTTGGATCTTTGACTGCCGTTTGTTTACTATGGCACTGCAGTATTCTAATAGCTATAGAGGTCCTGGAGAAAGCGGACTTCTTCAGAGGCTGCCATACCAATGCAAAAAGAATCTGCAGAGCTCTTGAAAAGACCTGGGTGGTCTCACACATGCATGCACAACAATGTCTTTGGATTATTATACTGTTGATGCATGCATGGTTCCCCCTCTGCTTAGCTTTTACCGGACCAAAAGTTAATAGAAATATGTCTCCCTGTCAATATTGCCCCAGCACTATGACACTGAGGGGCCGATGCAGTATTGTGCACTCAGGCTAGCGCACAGCTTAACCAGTGATTGGATGCGCGTTTTGGATGTGTTAGACGAACACCTGATGCCATAAGGAGATTAGCATGTCCAAAATGCGCATCCAAACTCACAGGTAGCTAATAGTGCTCATCACATGTAAATGCCATGTTGATGAGGCTATTAGCTTTTACCCCGCCAATGCAAAAAATTGCTGTGCGCCCTATATGCACTTTTTAACACAGCAAATTTTAACACCAGCCCTGGAGCTGGTGTTGTCTTGCC
Source organism: Rhinatrema bivittatum (assembly GCF_901001135.1). Taxonomy (NCBI): domain Eukaryota; kingdom Metazoa; phylum Chordata; class Amphibia; order Gymnophiona; family Rhinatrematidae; genus Rhinatrema; species Rhinatrema bivittatum. Next base: position 94,215,962 of record NC_042615.1, read on the forward strand.
AGGCACCAAGGGCTCACTAAAAAAAACAAAAAAAAATCCTGCTTTGTGGTTCTTCCTACTTTTAGTATCATCGCGATACTAGGTACGAGGAACCACAGAAAGCAGCAACATGAAATAAAAAAAAGTCTTGATGGCAGCCAGCTTAGGGAAATGGACTCTCAATTTACCAGCAACTCTTTTCCTAACCTGTGTCCGTATGCAGGTTAGGAAAACAGATGCTTGTAAATTGAGCATCCATTTCCCTAACGCGTGGCTGTGCACACAGCCCTGTCTCCTGGGTGCACGATGCCAAAGATGTGCTAGGGACGCACAATTGATCCCTAATGCATCCTTTTTAGCACCGGTGCCCAGAAGACCTGGCTGTGTGCACGTTAAAAAAAACAAAACAGGTGCCCAATTTGGACTCACATTTTTACAAGTAGCTTATTGCATTGGCCCCTGATTGTGATATTATAGGAGAGAGCTCCGCAGGTTGTTTTCCAGGTGAGTCCAATTAAAGGGTTCATAATCTACAAAAAAATGGGGCCAGAAAATGTATTTATTATTATTATTTTTTTTACTGGGTTAAAAAATGATTTGAAAAAATAACAGAAAAGACTTAAATATTTTCCTTTTGATTATCATGCAGAGAGAGTGGTTAGGCAATTAGAGGAAGACTGAACGTCCATTAATCTTTTTCTCAGCTAACCATCAGGCCGATACAGTACAGTGCGCTCCGGCAGAGCTCCAGCGGAGCGCACTGTTAACCCGCGTTTGGACGCGATAGCTTTACCCCTTACTCAGTAAGAGGTAATAGCGTGTCAAAAACGCACGGCCCAACCCCCCCCCCCCCCCCCCCCCCCGAAACTAATAGCACCCGCAACATGCAAATGCATGTTGATGGCCCTATTAGTTATTCCCGCGCGACTCAGTAAGTAAAATGTGCAGCCAAGCCGCACATTTTACTTTCATAAATTAGCGCCTACCCAAAGGTAGGCATTAATTTCTGCCAGCACCGGGAAAGTGCACAGAAAAGCAGTAAAAACTGCTTTTCTGTACACCCTCTGACTTAATATCATGGCGATATTAAGTCGGAGGTCCCAAAAGTTAAAAATAATTAAAAATAAACAAATTTAAAAAGCGGCCCGCAGGTTGAAAACCAGACACTGAATTTTGCTGGTGTCCAGTTTCCGAACCCGTGGCTGTCAGCGGGTTTGAGAACCGACGCCGGCAAAATTGAGCGTTGGCTGTCAAACTCACTGACAGCCACCACTCATGTCAAAAAAGAGGCGCTAGGGATGTGCTAGTGTCTAGCGCCTCTTCTGACCGCGGGCCGCTACTAAATTGCGTGCACAGGAGAGTGGCCTGTGTGCGTGCCGGGAGAGCGGGTGCTCACCCGCTCTCTCGCGACTTTTACTGTATCGGTAAACAGAATGCATCTGAATATCTCTTCCCTGCTTTCATTTACATATTAAAAGCTGATCAGCTGATAAATATATAGGTGAAAATACCCACACAGACTTCTCTGATAAAGGAACAGGACATCACTGAAGTTCTAAAAGCTCTTTGAAAGAAGGATTTTAAAGGTTTTGCTTCAAGCTGTCAGGGGGCTAATTTGTAAATTCAACAGAATTAGAGAAAGTGTGGTTTGATAACGGAGTGGCTTTTAGTCTCAAAACTTTATCATGCTTATTTAGCAAGTTCCAAATTTTCTTTCCACTTGGCTATGAAGTTTGCTGCCACTTATTCCCTGGAACAGTAAAATCCAGAGAGACTGAAAAAAACCAAACATTCTTGGTATAAATGGCCAAGGAACCAGATCAGTGCTTGAGAATATTCAGGCTCCCTTAGGGGCACTAAGCTGAAACCGAAGTGACTCAGTCTAATACATGGGACGGCTCAGTTGGGGAGATTTAGCTACACCAGAGTGGGTAAACAGGCTTGGAATGAAATTCTGAAGGTTATGTTAAAAAGTTCTTCAGGCTTGCTCACCCCAGAGCCTTGGAAACGCTATGGTTTGATAAGGGAGTGGCTTTAGAGCTTTTCTCTTTCATAGTTTTTTTTTTTCATAAAATGATCACATCAGAAAACAAACCCAGTAATGTATTGGAAGAGCCTTTCAACTTTACTTAAAAGACTTCCTTATGTCATAAACAGCTAAAATAAAAAAAAAGACTCAGATGCCGAATCAGCCTAATTTCCAGAAAACTCTTACACAAGCATAGCAGCAGAAATCGAAGAGTTCGCATGCTGCTTGCTATTTACAGCTTTTACCATTTAACAGCTTTTTTTTGTGAAAATAAATGACAAGAGCGTCTCCCATTAGTATAACATGGAAATGGCATCTCCTAGACCCAGAGTAGAGAAGTTCAGGGCATTACCTTTGCACTAATTTCAGCTTCATTCAAACGAGTCGTCTCTAATGCACATCATTTGAAATCCAACCTACGTATGAGCTGTAAGTTCAGTTTTATTTAGCGACGGGGAGGCGCTGCAGAGAAGCCTTGTTTTCTTTCCTTTCCGACCGAAGACGAGGAGAAGAAGAATCACGGAGTCTGGGGCATCCCTGCCTGTGGCGGGGAGCGAGGACTTACCTTGCCCTGGCAGCTGATCTCCGTCTGTCTAACTGTGGTTTCAGTGGAGGGAGGGAGGGACGCTATATATATATTTAATCTAAGAAAAGCCACTTTGTTTCCTGGGATCGAGGCTGGAGGCTTGTCCCCCTGCAGCCAGTTATCTAGGAAAAAGGACCTCCTTCAATCCCTTCCAGCCCCCAGGAGATCACTGAGCACCTCCTTTCTGGCGGCGGCTGCAACAAGCACTCGATACAGAAGGGCCAGGGCGGGAAATGTACTGCTCCCGCCAGCGCCCATCTTGTAATGCTGCAGACAAGCAGAGGAGGGAGAGGGGGAGCTATAGCAAAATATTTCAGTCAAGAGATACCATTCAACAGCTGTTTCTTCGGGGGGGGTCTGTGCCATTATTGGGTTTAAGGAAAGATGTTACAGATGTTTTGGAGCTTCTCCACTGCCAACGCTTGATAAAAGCTACAAGATTCATTGAAAACTGGTTTGGGAACAGTTTAAAGGGACACTAAAAATGTTGGTAAAATAGGAATTTGGAAATTTCTAAAATATATTCCTTCCTACCTTATTATGTGTCCTTTGTTTACTGATGCCATTCATTTCCTTAAGCTTTCTTGAAGTGTCTGCTGCTTTTTAATGAAAATTTAGGGTTTAGACTAGCACCTGAAGTAAAAGATTTTAGGGCCATAGTGTGGCACACTTACTATTTAGGGCTGATGTAATAAAACCCACACTAAAATCAGAATTACATTTTTAATGCAGGTTTTATTTAATGTGTGTGTTGCAAACAAGGGTCCCCGTGGGATGCAGTAAACTAATGGATGCAAATCAAGCAGGAATTTCAAAAGCACACTAACTGAGAAAAGTACACAAACATGTGAGTTAGCCTGAAAAATCTACACTGATGTAGAAAAGTGCTGTAACACAGGAATGGGCAACTACAGCCAATAGGGATGTGTACAGCACCAAAGTGTGTACTCTTCAGCTGTGGGTGCCTTCCCTAGAGAGCTTACCCTTTGATTTCACTTGGCATGCCTTGCCCAAATGGCCCTGCATGTGAGATTGTGCCCAGGTTGGGAAGTCCAGTACCAATTTTGCATGCAATGTCATTTTGGTCTCACTCCTTCCAGCTTCAAGCACTTATCTCCTTACTCCTGTGTGTTGTTAACTCCATGGCCTTACATTTCTGGTGGCCATGATAGTCTATTGCTGTGCCCATTGGTAGTTTCTAGCTATTTCTACCACAACTGGGAGCAGATTAACTTTAGCCACCAGAAATATGAATTTACTCCACCTCTGACCAAAGAAGGTGATGCATTTCCAGCATAAGCTCTCTGAGGATTTCATCTACATCTGAACAAAACATAAGCTGTCTGGAGAAGGCATTTTCAGATGAATAGCATGGACTTTGGTATTGGGTGCTAGGGATGTGCAGAGGGACCGCATATGTTGCATTCGGTATTCGTATTCGTCGGGGGGCAGATACGTTGCATTCGGCAAGGGGGGGCCCCCGATACGTTCATGCGTTCATTCTTATTCGTTTCCCAGCTAAAATTTAATTAACTACAACCCCCCACCCTCCTGCCCCCCCCCCCAAGACTTGCCAAAAGTCCCTGGTGGTCCAGTGGGGGCCCGGGATCGATCTCCTGCACTCGGGCCCGCGGCTGCCAGTAATCAAAATGGCGCCGATAGCCTTTGCCCTTACTATGTCACAGGGGCTACCGGTGCCATTGGTTAGCCCCTGTCACATGGTAGGAGCACAAGTTGGCGCCAGCCGTCCATTGCTCCTACCATGTGACAGGGGCTGACCAATGGCATCAATAGCCCCTGTGACATAGTAAGGTCAAAGGCTATAGGTGCCATTTTGAATCCGACGGATGAGTGCAGTAGATGGCTCCCGGACCCCCTGCTGGACCACCGGGGAGTTTTGGTAAGTCTTGGTGGGGGGGTTGTTTAAATTCGCTCCTTTAGACGGCCGAATAATTCAGTGAAGATTCGTTGTATTCATGGGAAATTGCGATTGCGATACGTTTCGCTTCCCCACGAATACAACGAATATGGTCCTATACATTGCGGATTACCAATACATTGCAAACGAATGCACACCCCTATTGGGTGCTTGGTGTTTGCTGTAGCTGTTCACCCCAGAGAGTTTAATCATTGTTCAGCTGTAGGTTCCAGCCCCTGAGAACTTAATGTTGGAAATGTAAGTTCTTCCAGGTGGAGTACCACACCGGGCACAACATTAGACAACACTGGCTACCAGAAATGTGAGTTTACTCCACTTCAGACCCAGGAGTTAAATTTCCAATGTAAGCTCTCTGAGGCAGGCACCAGTCACAGGTTTTCTTTGTTTTCCTGAACAGCTGGACATATGCTCACAGTGCTAAAGTGTGTACTCTTCAGCTGCCTGTGCCCACCCAGACAGCCTGTATTTTGTTCATCTAGCTGTAGATGCCCTCCCAAGAGAGCTTATTCTTTTATTTTCTTGTCATTCTTTGCCAAAATGGCTTTGAATGAGAGAATGTGCCCACAAGTTGGGATGCACAGCACCGATCTCACATGCAATGCCATTTTGGGAAGGCATGGCAAGAAACATCAAAGCATAGGCTCTCTGGGGAGGCACCTTTAGCTGAACATTATGCACTTTCGTGCCTTAGGACATCTGACTTTGGTATCCTGTTCAGCACAGATTCCCCTTGGAGAGTTTATGCTTTGTTAAGCTGGCTGTAGGTGCCTTCCCCAGAGAGCTTATGTTTTGATTTTAATTGCCATTTATTGTCTATGTAGCCTTGGATGCAAGAATTTGCTCTCTGGAGTGGACTCTTAAAGAGAACTCAACAAAGTGTAAGCTCCCTGGGTTGAGCATCTACAGTTAAACAATATTCCAAAGTTGGGATGCCCTGCGCCAGTGCACAGTTTTGGGTCTGAGGTGGAGTAAACTCACATTTCTGGTGGCCAAAGTTATTCTATTGCTGTGGCCAGTCTGGTAGAAGCAGCTAGACACTACCCCAGCAATAGTATAACATGGCCACCAGAAATGTGAGTTCAATTTTACTCCTACTCTGACCCAGGAGTTACATTTCCAGTGATAAGAAAATGTGCTTTAAGCTCTGCCGTTTAAGACACCTCCCTGCACTGCTGGGGAATAGCTAATTCCAACTTTTACACGGGATTTGCATGAACCTAATTTTAGTGCTGGTTTTTACACCTGGTTTAATGTGCATTTTTTGGGAGTTAAATCCCCTTTTGAATAATAGTTAACTTACCACAGATAAACGCACACTACAACAGGAGTAAAAACCTGCGCTACTGCCCCTCGAATGGCAAACTTTCTGCATCTCATGGGAGTTTCCCCACTCTGCGGTATTGGAGCAAGAAGCTCCTAGAAAACAGATGGCACATAAGAGTGGCCACCATTGGCAATGTAAGAAGTGCAGCATAGCTGGAATGGGTCACAGGACCTTTAGAAGGAAGCGCCACTCACAGCTGGCAATGGAAGGGGAGCACCTATGGCCAGTGTGGTTGGAAGTGGCCATGGGAAGGAGGAAGAGCAACAGGGGTGATTTAAAAAAAAAAAAAAAAAAGGTACCAGATTAGGGGAGGGAGGAGTGTGTGTCAATGCTAGCTTCTCTGCCACAACTCCCTCTGACCCAGACCTGGTTGCTCCTCCTCCTCCCCCCTTCCTTCTCTACCTTCCTGCAAGGTCAGCTGCTGCCAAAGAGGTTGGGCAGTCAGCAGTGGTGTACCGACGGGGGGAGCGGGTGGGGGGGGGGGGGGCAATGCCCCCAGGTGCAGAGCCATAGAGGGGCACTGATAGCCGACATAGGGAGGCCCTTGCGGCCGCTGGTGGACCTCATCCCCCCAGGGACTGAGCAGGGAAGTGTGCTGTTCCTATGCTGTGCGCCGGCCACTGTCCCTTCTAAGCTGCATGTGTGCATAACCACGCACAACTTTTCTCGTGGCCATGCACAGTTGGAGCTCATTCCAACATGGCCTGAAGAAAAACACACTTCTGCTCTTTCTCCTTCCTGCCTGTGTGGCCCCAGAAGAAAAACATTGTCGGTGCCGCACAGGCATGGCCTGTGTGCAGAAGAGGAGCAGCGTTTGTGGCAGGGCCGCTGCGGATCCTACCTCGCGGTGGCCCAAGAAGATCAGGCTCGTTGTGGAGCCCATTCTGCAGGGACCCGCAAAGAGGAGGCCCAGAGATGAGAGGGATGCTGAAGCCCTAAAGAATGTGAGTGTGAATGAGTATGAGTTGAGAAATTGTGTGTGAGAGAGAGTTGAGAGACTGTGTGTGGGAGTGAGAGCCTGTATGTCTGGAGAGACAGCATGTGAGAACATCTGTGTGTGTGTGAGAGACAGCATGTGAGAGTGAGAGCCTGTGTGTTTGTGAGACAGCATGTGAGAGAGCCTGTCTGTGTGTGAGAGTGAGACAGCATGTGAAAGAGAAAGCCAGAGTGTATTGTAAACAAGTGAAACAATATTTGCATTCTGTATGCCATGTTGAAAGAAATCCCAGAAATGCTGCAGTGGTTAAAATTAGGGAAAGACAGGCTGAGAGAGCCTGTTTTTCTTGTCTCATTCATGCCTGATTACCTTCTATGGTTCTGAAAGGACAACAAAAGCAGGCTATAGCCAGGGCAGAAATCAGAACAGAAGGGATTCAGCTCCTCTTTTTGCAGAGGAAGCAGGACTTACAGAAAAAAAAAAGCAAACAACAACAACAAAGATAGTGCACTGAGAAAGTTGCAGTTGTACCTTTTGAATCAGCTGGGTCTGCAGGGAAGGGAAAAAGGAAGTGACATCAGCACAGGTCTCCGGTAATGTAAACCACTCTGAGAAAATCAGAACAAAAGTATTGAAACCAGTGCCAACCTAGATGTGAGCAAGTATTGAGAAATCCCTTCATATAATTTTTATTTCAAAATGAAGCTTTAAAAATGTTTTAGAAGATAAAGTTAGATGGTGTTTAACATGAAGCAGATGGAGCCAATACAAATCTATGGGAGGTCAAGGAGCTGCACCATTCAACTGGCACCACAAGGTTCCATGTGTCAGTACTTCCCCTGTGACAGGCTAATTTGCATGGACACAGCCATCAGTTTCTCATACAGAAAAGCCTCGTGTTTAGTTTTTATTTTGTAAAAAGGCTGTGGTAGAATCAAGGGGATGTACGTTGACTGTGTTTCCTAACACCCAGTTAGAACTGTGTATAACAAAAGTTTTAACTGGATGATATTAATTGTCAGACTTCTGCCATCTTAAGGAGGTTATGAAGAAGTCCAGTAAGAAGTGTTTAAGGATATATTAGCACTATATGAGGAACTATTTTCTGTTTGTGATCTCATTCAGGGCAGTAATCCTCCATGTGGAAAAAAAAAAGCCACGTGCAGAAAGAGACTGGTCTTGTACAGAGGCAGGAGCTTACAGCTGGAGCTCTGTCTTGGAATCAAGGGACAAGGAGAAAACCCTGTTTGAGACAGAAATAGTGGGAATAGAGAGAGAAAATCTATTATTGTTAAAGCCTGAGTAAGTCAAAGAGTGGAGGAGACTGTGAAAATAAGAAAATCTACTGCCAAGGTAAGGAAGAAGTACAGTCAAAATTAAAAATAATTAAATGAACAGGAACGTGGAATTTACCTGTTCTATTCAGGAGTTAAAATGTTACTGGGAAAACTATAAAGTCAAGATTTCAAGCAGAAGGAGAATTAAGTGCATGAGTGATGCATAGCTCTGAAGCCAGTTATCTCTCAGGGTGAAACTTTTCTGCTAGAAAGGACGAAGGGGAAAAAGCTGGACTGAATCAGTGGCACATGACTTTACCCCATTATGCCTTCTATATACTGAGATGTAATTCCACTGAAGATAAATCAATGTTTTGAGCCAGTGTTACTGTTTGGTGAACAGTCAAAAGACATTAAGCGAGACAATTAAATTGTTTTCTTTTTTTACCAATCCAGGCAAAAGGCCAAACTTCGAAAGGAGATTCCAAATCCAAACAAACTCCTCTCTGAACAAGGAAGACATGGGACATTTTGAAACAGCGACTGGAAAAATAACTAAAATATTTTCTGTTCCCACAGAAAGAGAAAGAACCAGTAGTTAAAATCAAAGAATAAGCAATTGTCCTTATTAGTTAGAATTTCAGTACATGGTAGGGACCTGTTGCACACATAATAGGGCCACATTGTTAGATTGCTGGAAGATATCTGGTGAGAGGCAGATAGTTTCTCTTTTTCATTTCTTAAAGTCAGGCCATTAGGTTGTTCCTGTGGTTTCTGGAAAGTGACCAAAAGAAGAGGGCCAGAGTAACAAAGCCAGGAGTGCTTCGCTCTCAATCATTGCCACAAGCACCTATTTGGAGCAAAAAAGACAATGCACCATGCATCCTACAGCTAAGTTTGAACTCTCACAACAGCCTAGGTCTGGCCAGACACTAGTGACATTCACTCAAAAACAAAAGAAATACATTACAAAATTGCAGGAAGAACATTATACTGACCTAAGAGAAAATGTTCAAAGATACTGAAAGAGAGAGCAGTAAAAAGCATCAAGTTCACAGAACGTACTGGTGTTAAGTAAAATACAGTAAAAAGAGTGGACAATATTGTGACTTGCCTGAATAAGTGTTTTGAATGCATCTTGCTTCTTTTAAGAGAAGAAAATGCTAATTACCATAGTGACTTAGATGGTAAAAATTGTTCTGATAACTGTTCTGATTTCATAATTGTTACCACAATAAAGCTTCTGTCAATTTTAAATTATTCTTTCCTATATAATATCTTTCTTACTCTCTGCTTCTCCTCCCAACCTCTGGGAGCTCCACTGGCTGGGTGGGATTTCCCATTTCTTCTAAGTTACCCAGTCGGGAAGAAGGTAATGTGTAGAACCTCTTTAGTTGCAACTCAACTCCAATACCAGCAACCTATCCCACTGCCACTCAGAAACTTGAACCACCATAGCAGAAGAGAGTCGCCATTTCCATTAATTTGCAGCTAGGGGGTGCTACAGTATGTATGAGAGAGAGAGACAACATGTGAGAATGAGAGCCTGTGTCTGTGTGCGCGTGTATGTGTGAGAGACAGTGATAGCATGTGAGAATGAGAGCCTGAGTGTGTGTTTGAAGGAGGAAGGGAAGAAAACACGTGGAGAGAGAAGAAACAGAAAAAAAGAGACCCTGTAAAAGGAATTGGCAAAAGACCAAGAAAGGGAACGTGAAAAAAAAAAAGCCTGTGACCAACTGATTAGAAAACTAAGATCAGACAGCAAAGGTAAAAAAATAAAATAAAAAAATTGGAATTTTTAGTGATTGGCAAATGTTATCTTTGGGAATATGCAAGAATAGCACTTTCTCTATGCTGATCTCATGATGTATGAGATCAGCATGGAGGAATTGGAAGCCCTCCTAATTTTAATACTGTGGGGCCTGCACAGAGGAGGCAGCAGAATGAGCTTCAGTGCCAGTAGAAACAATCGGCACCTCCCTAATAGCCACGTGACAGCAGTGACAGTGGCAGCAGCAGAACCAGAGAGGCTCCGAGGTTGCTGGCAAAAGAAAGAGAGGGAGTCTGCCTTCAGTGTGTGCATTTGTATGAATGGGAGTCTGCCTGGGTGGTGTGTGTGTGAATGAATAGGTACCTTCCTTGGGGGTGTCTGTGTATGAATGGGTGCCTGTCTGGTGGTCTATCTCTGTGAGAATGGGTGCCTGCCTCAGGGTACAGGTGTGTATAAGAATGAATTGGTGCCTGCCTGGGTGTCTGTGTGTGTATGTGTGAGAATGAATGTGCGCATGTCTGGGGGGGTGAGAAGGGGGGGGTGGTGTGAGAGTGAATGGGAGCCTACCTGAGGGTCTGTGTGTGTGTGTGTGTGTGTGTGTGAGAATGAATGGGAGCTTGCCTGGGGGTGTGTGTGTCTGTGTGTGTATGTGAGTGAGCCAGTGATAGTGTGTATGTGTGTACGTGTACGAGAGATTTCGGGGAAGTAAGAGCTTGTGTTTGGGAGGTGAGGGGAGAGAGAGGATCATAGAGCCTGAAAGTGTGCCTGGGTCTGTGAGATAGGTTGAGGGTGTGTCTAAGAGCATATTTGTGTTTGTAATTGACAGTATATGTGTGAGAGAGAATGGACATGCAAGCGTGAGAGAGAGAGGATAAAATTTGTGTTGCCCCCAACCCCTTAATCCTTGGCAATCTCACAGTGACTGGAAATAGAGTTCCCAGGGGTTTTTTTTTTTCATCCTTACTAGTTTTAATTACTTGGTCTTATTTATTATGTGTGTTGTTTTGAAATATTTTGTTGGTGCTTGAGAAATTTAAAAAAATGTATATGATTTTAATAGAAGTTATTCTATTTTTTAGTAGTTTTTAAATATTATTTTATTAATATGGTTTTACTATTATAATTGATGCTTTGTGTTTCTTGATTTTATTTGTTTTATGAGGAATGGCGGTCCTGTTTTTCCATTATTACATACAGATTCTGGCTTCTTGGGGTTTCCATTTCCATTTTTGTCTAATTTTTGATCCTTTATTTTGTATTTGCTGAGGGTCTGTCTCTTTTCTGTGCATGTGACCATGATGAGAGATTCTGCTAGCGTGTAGTGTCTGTGTAGGAATCTATAGTAATCGGGTTTGTTTTGTTTCCTCAGTAGGTGGTGTATTGGTATTCTGGGACCCAGCGTAATATTTACCAGTGCTTTTTCACAGGTAGTGTTCTTGTTATTTGAGTTCTTGGAGTTACTACTGTTACGTTATAATGTTTGCTGTATGGATTTCGAGTCTCTTTTTGGCAGGGTTTTGTGTTAGTTCATAATGTGTCTGGCAATGGAAGGTGTTTGTGCTGCTATTACAGTGAGATGACACCAGAATTTGAAAATATTTTTGTAGGATTAGCTGTAAGAGAAACATCCAAGTTCCATTGTTAGAACATTTCTGTGGATGCACGGTATGTTACAGAACTGGAGGTACAGGATTTATATTAGTGACGACAAGGAGAATCGGATGATAGCAAGCCCTTTATTAAAATGCCCGACTCTGGCCGAGTTTCGCTCCCTTGCACAGAGCTGCCTCAGGGGCAATTCATTTATCCAGGACTTGATTTGATCAATGTAGAAGATATCAGATTGATTATGCCTTTGTCACAGATGAATTCTTACTCAGACTAATAGACTTTCTCTTATCAACATAGCGGTGCTATGTGATGCCAGCGTTGGAGTAAAAAATGTTCCGTATATAGCAAATTCAAACGGACCAGCCGTCCTTCAGCTAGTCAAGAAGCTTCTTGACTAGCTGAAGGACGGCTGGTCGGCTGGTCGGCCAGAGTCGGGCATTTTAATAAAGGGCTTGCTATCATCCGATTCTCCTTGTCGTCACTGTTACACAGCTCACTGGATCGGTTACCGCTTTGCTTTACAGGATTTATATTGACATTCTTTCCCTTCCTGTATACATTCCAGACTTCATTCTTGTAGCCATATAGAATTAGTTGAATGAGACCAGCAAATAATTTTAATAGTAGCTTTACTAGAAGTGTGAACTAGCCAGCTTTTTAACAACAAATATTTGTAATCAGTACAGTCTGTATTAGATTCAGAGGTTTTGCATGTGCAAACATTAACTCATAGGAAGCAAAACTAATCACACCAAGGGTTATTTTCAAACTGCTTGTGTTTTAGACCTGTACATTTGCACCAGTTCTCATAGTGAAAACACGTGAGTATGTTCACTTTGGGAGCTGCAGAAGGAAAAGGGGACAGCCCAACTCTACACCTCCTTTTCTTGTGGAGTGTTCTTTCAAATAAAACAAGTCTTATACTTCTGAAAATTAAAAAATATGTGCACGCCCAACCCCACTCCCCAGAAATGCCTTTCTCTGACGGTGGGTAAAACTCTGTGCGCGGCGGCACTATAGGCACACGTTTAACTGCATATGGGGCAGGGAATTTTCAAAGGGTTGGTTTGCTTTCCATGGGTGAAGCACTGCTTTTCACCCGCAGAAAATGATCCTCTGAGAGACCTAAATTGTACATGCGGTCAAGGGAGTGTTACGCCTGTCGGTCACAGATGGCTGTGACCACTCATGCTCACCTCCTTTTTTCCTGCACCGTCAATCCTAGGAAGAATGGCGGCATCCGCCAGCCACCGCCGACCTCCCCGGCGTCCCCAGGTCGGCGTGGGCACTGCTGACCGCCATCTTGTCTCAGGAATCACCTAAGGCGCGCGCGCAAGGGCCTCCTTTGTACACGTCATGGTGGGAATCTTGGGGGAGTCCCCTCCGGATGTCGTCAATCTGCTGCTGTACTTAAGCTGACCGGCCCTTTGCTTCAACGAGTGAGCAAGGAGTTCCCTCGTTGCTGAATCCACTCCATTCTTGGACTTCCAGTTCCAGATTCCTCTCTTGGCATGTGGACGCTCTGGGTACTCGCTCCTCGAGGGCCCTTCTGCGTTCCTGGCTATCCGCTCCTCGGAGGGCCTTCCTGCCTTGGACTACTACCTGATCCGCTTCTTGGGTCACTCTCCTGGAACCACCACTTGTGAGAACCTTACTACAGACTTCAACAATACTAGTTTTAGTGAAGCTTCTCTGCTGTGTAACCCATGCCTCGGGCCACTACCGTTTCCTCTTCAGTAGTAATTGTTCCATTATACCCTGTGCTGCAGGGTATCGTTGTACCAGCTACAAGATCCACTTCTGGGTTCCTGCATCTCAGTCTGTTTCATCATCATCAGTACAGTCATCATCTGAGGTAATTTCTACTCATCTGAAGGGACTTCCTGGCATACCCCACTGTGCGGGCCACTACTGGATCTTCACATCATTGGTATCACCCTGGGTATACCCCACTGCTCAGAACTGTACTTATTTGCATCTCCCGCTCTGCTTTTCCTTCCTTCATAATAAAGTCTCTATCATACAGTTGTGTCCTATGCTGCTGAGGCTGTGCCTACCAATGTTGAGACTCACAGGGCTCCTCCCTGTGGGCGGTGACATCTCTCATCTTGGCCCAGGGTTCACATCCTTACAAAAACATAACAGGGAGAAGCCTGCACCCTCCAACATGGCAGATCATCCGGATCCGTGCCCCATGCTGGCCACAGTTTATTAAAGTCCCTCTGTCAAAACCATGTTATTATAACAGTACAAGTTAGGAGGAAAGGGGAGGGGAGTGTTCACAGAAGCTTGTAAAGTAACCATTGGCAGTTATTATTATTCTTCTCTACAATCTAGCATTTTATCAGAAATCTGTTTATTGACATCGTACAGGAAAAATCAGAAACAGCCTAATACATATGGTTCATATTGTATCTGATACATACCACATGTTCTGACAATGTTTAACATTTCTCAAGAAAGAAAGTGAACCTGCTCCCTCCCAACCCCCCACTCTGCTGCTGAGACAGCATGAACATATACTATCCAGCAACAATCAGTAATCTATATCAGTCAAGATGTAGCTCCAAGCTCTATGTGGTAGAGATATGATGTAAGGCATCCAAGCGTCTATTGTTCTCTTCTTAAGCTGGAACGAGGAAGAGTGATGACACACATAGATTTCCATAACTAACAAATTGTGAATACTGTTGCGCCAGAGAGTTATGGATGGCTCATCTGGTTGTCTCCCTATCCGAAGGATAGTAGAGGTTGCCAAAATGAAAACTTTATTAATCCACAGTTTTTGTAGTGAAGTCCTAGGAAAGGATGTAGAAAATATGCCAGACAATGCTGTTTGAGGTGAAATAGGCAGGTGGAGATCACATATAGCACTCGTGCACAATCCCACAAAGAATGATCCAAGTGAGCAATTCCCTGATTACATTTGAGTTTAGCTAGGCGAGCTTGATGTTGTGAGATGAAAATCTATGGAGAATGTTATATCTTGTTTCTCTCATTAAGGTATTACAAGTGACAGAGCGGACAGCTGAAAAGCAAGCAACATAATCTGGAAGCAGGACTTGAGTTCTCAACTCTTGTTGCTACTTAGCCCATGCATTGTCCAAGGACCAATTCGTATACTTGTAGAAAAATGATGAATATGTTCCTCCTCATTAAACCAGTCCAGGAGAAATTGCCAGTTCGGATTTTGGAGATCAGAAACATTGAGGGTTTTGGCATAATGGAACAATTGATAATAAAAGATAAGGTCATTTGAGGACAACTGAAATTGTGTACATATATCAGGAAAAGACATAATAGACCCATCTGTTTGAAACAATTGACTTAAAAAAAAATTAACCCCTTGAGTTCCCAGACATGAAAATGAGAAAAACCCAGACCTGGAAGAAAGCTCACATTTCCCTGAATTGGTAAAAAAGGGAATGAGCAAGAATGCAAAGAAGAACTGGACAGAAGCCACTTCCATGTTTTGCGAAGGGGGAAACAAAAATTGAAGATTATACATATTGGGAGACAAGAGGAGAAACCTAGGAGAAACAGGAGAAATCAGCTGCGTATTTAGATCAATCTTCGAATAATCATTCATATTTAAAATCCAATCTCCAATATGCATGAGATTAATCACATGAGTGTATACCTGCATACCGGGTAACCCAAAACCTCCTTTGAATAGGTTTCATCATAATCTGCAGCCATACGACCTTTTAAGAGTAGATCCAGAGAGAGAGATATAGGTAAAACTCCCAAAACATATACAAATGGGAAAGAATAGTCATTTTGAACAAATGGATGTGGTCTATCAAGGACAGAGGTAAATGTAACCAAGCAGATATTGATTTCTCAGTTCTCTCTTGTAAATGAGAAATATTAAAATAATAAAGAGTGGAAATGTCCCGGGGAAGCCATACTCCCAAGTATTTAATTTGATCGCCAGCCCATTTAAGAGGAAACCTATCCCCCCCATCAGCAACATCCCAGATGTCAATCGCTATAGCCTCCGATTTATTTAGGTTTAGTTTAAAACCAGCAAGAGGGCCCTAATCTACAATTTGCTGTAAGGCTGTCGCTAAAGACCTAATGGGGTCTGTAACATGAATCAATAAATCATCAGCAAAAGCTGCTAGTTTAAAAGTTGTACACCCAAACTGTATCCCCTGAATACCTTCCGAAGAACTTAAAATCCTTAAAAGTGGGTCTAGGGAAAGCACGAAGAGTAGTAGTGATAAGGGGCACCTTTGTTGCATTCTCCTAGATAGCCCAAATTCCCTAGAAAATTCTCCATTGACAAAAATGGCAGCTTGTGGACTGGAATAAAGTGTATTGAGAAAGGAGATTAATTGGCCATGGAAACCTTACTTTTTGAGAACCTCAAAGAAAAACAACCAATTAACTGTCACATGCTTTTTCCACATAGAAACTAATAGAGAATTTAAACTCTTTTTGAGGGAAAGATCTATGAATGCCAAAACCCTTCAGACATTTACCATTGCCTGTCTACCCCTGACAAACCCCACCTGCATAGGCGAAATCAATCTAGGAAAAAAAGAAGACAAACGATTCACCATAATTTTTGCCAAAAGTTTGGTATCACAATTCAAAAGTGAGATAGGACTGTATGAACTAGGTAACGTGGGATCCCACCCCGGCTTCGGTAGAATCACTATAGTAGCCTTATTAGCCGTCCAACCCGTAAACATCTGATTGGACAGGGTTTCAAAAAGTTTACCCAGTGGCAGACAAACAGTATCAGCTAAAATTTTATAAAATTCTTTGGGTAAGCTATCTGGACCAGGAGATTTAGAAAGGGCAGAAGACTTTATTGCCAGTACCATTTCTGAAGGAGAAATTGGAGTGTTAAAACATTGCAAATCCTCCATACTCTAGAGATGTAAATCGGAACCGGAATCGGTTCCGATTCACATCGTTAATTTTTTTTTGTGCGGCCCGATCGCGGTTTTGTTTATTGGCTGCACCCGAGCCGATAAACAAAAAAACCCACCCAACCCTTTAAAACTGTTCCCTTAGCTTTCCCTACCCTCCCGAACCCCCCCCCCCCCCCCCCCCAAAACCTTTTACAAGTACCTGGTGGTCCAGTGGAAGTCCCGGGAGCGATCTCCTGCTCTCGGGGCCGTCGGCTGCCACTAATAAAAATGGCGCCGATGGCCCTTTGCCCTTACCATGTGACAGGGTATCTGTGCCATTGGCCAGGCCCTGTCACATGGTAGGAGTAATGGACGGCCAGCGCCATCTTTAAAAATGGTGCGGGCCATCCAATGCTCCTACCATGTGACAAGGGCCGGCCAATGGCACGGATACTCTATCACATGGTAAGGGCAAAGGGACATCGGCGCCATTTTGATTAGTGACAGCCAATGGCCCGAGAGCGGGAGATAGCTCCTGGGATCCCCACTGGACCACCAGGTACTTGTAAAAAGTTTTGGAGGGGGTTCGGAAGGGTGGGGGAAGCTAAGGGAACAGTTTTAAAGGGTCAGGGTGGGTTTAGGGATTGTTTTGGTGTGCCATTTGTCCCGCCCTCCCCCAAAACGATAAGAGAACCCCAGGAACAAAATTGTGGGGTTCTCTTATCGGGAGCCCCCGATTTCTGACGATTTTGAAAACATCATCCGATATTTTCAATCGTCCGAAGCCCGATTCACATCCCTACTCCATACACCCCCACAGCCACATATACACCCCCAACCCTAAGATACAAAGAATTGAAGAGGAAGACAGAGATCAAGTGGGACCTATGGCAATACAACAATAATTAAATTGGGTAGACTAGATGGGTCTTATGGTCCATATCTGCCATCATATTATGTTTCTCTGACCTGAATGGAGGCATCATAATCTCCTATGTACCTTAGCATTCTAAGGGCTCTCATCACTGCCTTATCACACCGTTTTGATATTTGAACTCATTAAAGATGATAGCCTCCATTCAATTCCTCACAACCCCTTCCTGTTTTCTTTAAGGGTATCCTCCAATAAGGGCGAGCAGGAAAGGGTGAAGATCAAAAGGGCTTCAATAAAAGAGCACCGTGAACAAAGGCATGGCTTAATAAAAGCAACGATAAAGAACGGCGAACCTCATAACGGCGATGAGATTAAAGGCCCATGCTAATAAAGATGGTGATGAATATGGGCGCCTCTAACAATGGCGAATTATTGCACATCAATAGCTTTTTATTTAGGGCACTACGGACTCTTGCACCGGCCCTGACTGGGGTGTACCAGGTGTGTGCTTTTGGTTACAGATGGACTTCACTCCTGAGCTCCTGAATCAGCCTTACTCTGATCAGTCAGAGGTAAGGCTCAATTGAAGCAAATCTCCATTCGGTCAGTATATAGGACAATGCTGATTATGGCCTCCTTTTTCAAGAGGATAACATTGTCATTATTGTCTCCCCCCTTCTTCTGCCTGTCTGTACTGAATAGAGAGAGACCTGCTGACCTCTGAAAATTTATTTTGAGAATAGTATCTTTCTGCTCTATGGAACAGATAACTACAGGTTCCTTCTCCCCTTGAACAACTCTTCTGTATGGGAAAGGGTGCCTTACCTGAGTCCACATTCACACAATCAAGAATGGGGGATAGCCTCATGAGGCGTTCATTCCCAATTAGGAATTCTTCACCGGGGCTTTTGGTGATCAGAATTGGGTGCTTCACTTTCATCTTCCCTAACTCAATGGTGAGCTAGGCCTTATCTCTGATCTCCATGGGCGTTCCTCCATAGGCCCTGGGGCCATATCACACAGGACTACTCTTGGAGTGGACCTTTCCTCTAAGGAAGCAGAGAGCTTGTCAAACAAGGGTGACCTTGGAACCACTATCTAGAAGACCCTCACAACTGAATACATTTATATTCGGATGGGGATCATGTAGCAGAGTCCCTGAGGTTTTAATTTTCCTAAGAAATATTTGTGCTTCCTGATAGAGTCCATATCCAGAATGGGGGCAGAGCTCTTGTGCGGCTGGATGTCACCTAATACTGCAGAGGTGTTGGTATTGGTGGTTTCAAACAGGGAAGAATCTTTGGCACTGATGGTAGAGACCTGGGGAGAAAAAACATGATTGATTAATCACGGTTTGCTAGTAGAGGGCCCAGAGGTACTGGGGCCCTCTTGCGGGGGTGCTAGGCCTAGTGCTGCTCTTAGATTCTCCAGACCTTTTCTGATTTTTCTGGAGAACCTTCTCAGGCATAGTGGGCCTACTGTGCCTTTGGCTGCTGAGGTTCTGGAGGGCATCCTTCAGCTCTGCCAGGTGACTCTCCAGAGATTGCCACTGATTATAGTTTTTCCTACGCCTCCAGTTACAGTTCCTTCAGGGTGAAGCCGGATCACTGGGGCCCTTTTCTGCATTTCCTGCCAGGGCAGCAGATTGTTCCTTGGAAGGAGGCTTCTTGGGCCTGTCAGACTTGGGATAAGAAGATAGAGAATAAATTTCAAGGCTCATAAATGGACTATGAACTATGATAGACACCTGATTTCATTTCTCTCTTTTCATCTGTATTTTGCTCTCTTGTGGCAGTTTTTCTTTTGTGGCAAATGACATGTAGCTTCCTCTACTAGGAAACCTAAGGGAGCCACCCTGTGGAGATGTAAGCAAGCTCTAAGAGTGAGGTTCTATAATGTGACCTTGTTAGCCCTCGTGTCACAAAGCTCCCCGTAAAAGACAATTTGCCTTAGGCGTGGGCTAAAAGCTCAGGGCCTTTTCTTGGGGCCACATGTCATTTGTAAGCAGCCTGTTGTGCCATAGCATTTTTGGCATCAGTCTCAACATGCTCATTGAGGGTGGGCTTAAATATTTCTAAAGAATCCTTAACCTCTACGGGGATGCTGGTGATATACTGTCGAGCTTCTTCACTAAAGCTCCAAGGGAGGAGAGCTACCTGGTCTTTTTCAGAACAAATTCCTAATACGCTAAAAACTTCATGCAAACTGGCTAGGTGCTGCAGAATATCTGAACCTTTTTTTAGGGATCCACTAATGTCCCTCTAGTGTCAACTGGTGGTAAGTCAGCCTGGGTGGTAGCTTCAGATCCCCAGCCCCTGTTAGTCCCTCTTATGGGTTGATTCACTCCCCTTCTGGGAAAACAGAAGGGGCATCCCTCCCTCCTCAACCCAAGTTGTGAAAGGGGAAGCAGAGGCCTGTGCTCCATGGGGAGAAGCTGCGGCTGTGTCCTTGGCTTGGCCCCCATGCACTAAGTTTTCCTTTTTGTTCTCAGGCTTCTCTTGGTGTCTCTTCCTTCTTGCTGTCCTCAGTGAAATATGGGGGAAGGGACGAGTCCTGGGCTGCACCGGGATATTCTGATTCATGCCTGCTTTGCTTTAGATTAATGGGACCTGTCATTTCTTTCAATAAATCAATCATGTTTTGGGACAGCTTTAGCATTGGGATTCTTTTAAATTGGCTGATAGCTCCCGTTTCTCTAGTTTTAATTGTGAATTGGCTCTGTGCAGCCCCTCTATTTTGTTCTTACTTTGAAACAAGTTTCTCTATAGCTGGCTGAACAGAGCTGTATGTTGATTGTTTTGCTTATGTGAGGAGAGCTGTCTTTCCTCCTGAGCTTTCACAAATATTTTAATTTCATTAAGATCTTGGGCTAATGCTTTCTTTCTTGCTCTGAACAACTCCATTTCAATGCTGTGAGCCTTTTGTATGTTCCTCAGGTGCCCTTCAGAGCTCTGCGTTTTCTTTTCTGTGATTTGCTTTTGAAGATCTGATAGCTGTTGTTCTAAGGTATTTGTTTCATGATCAGAATCTGGTTTTCCTACGCTAACTGCTTCTGATCTCTCTCCTGGTATACACAAGTATTTATGACTTCATTAACTTCAGCCATTAGCTGGCTAATATCTTTCTCCACTATCTGATTTAGTGATGCTAGGTGTGATTTATCATTTTGTAATAATTCTCTTTTTCTTTTTTTTTTTTTCTCTTTTTTTTTTTTTTTAAATTTATTCTTTATTGAATTTTTTAAATCATTACAAAGAAAAGACTTTGCACAGAAATTCTGTAACATTATTTTCAACCTAGAAATACAATTTAAGACATCATCTAGTGTTCAGACCACTAACATTTTGAAAAAAATAATAAAAATAATAGAGGAGAACCGGGTCTTTGGGAGTTACATAGAAAGGATATCAAGATATCTAATCAAATAATAAGTCACTCCTAAATATTTACCACACTTTCATATGATCTGGATATCTAGCCCGTTCCCTGGTTGGGAGAGGAGGTTGTAAAGGCCACCTTCCTAGAGTCTATGAAAACTCTAAGTTGTTCCGGGGCATAAAAAATATATACATCTCTATTCAAGGTAACCACCCCTTTGCAGGGGTATCTTAGAAGCAACTTTGCCCCAAGAGTATTCACTTCTTGTCTCATAGTAAGGAAGGCCTTTCTCCTTTCCTGAGTAGCTTTGGATAGGTCTGGGAATATTTGGATTTTTTGACCCATAAAACTTTCACTAATATGTTGAAAATAACACTTCATAAACAAGCTAACTTCCATTTCTGTAACAAAGGATATCAGTAAGGTCGCCCTTTCATATATTTCTGTAGAAGATTCTAGTAATTCTGTCAAGTTATTTAAATCAACTTGTGGTGGATTACCTTCCCTATTTCTGTTAAATGGGAGAAAATAGATTTTATTTATACATGGAACCTGATCAGATGGCATCTTCAAGACTTCTAAAATATATCTCCTTAAAGTCATTCGGGGAGATTCCCCTATTACTTTTGGGAAATTCAAAAGTCTTAAGTTCAACCTTCTAAGTTTGTTCTCGATGAATTCCACTCTTCTGTTAGTTATTTGTTTATCTTTTATTAACACTTGACATATATCTTGAGACAATTTTACTGCATTTTGTAATTCCACAATCCTGCTTGAATTTTCATTAATTCTTACATCGTGTTCCTGGGCTACTTTATCCAATTTCTCAGACATTGAATTAAGCTGCCTCGTAAGCCCTTGAAAACGTGGGCTATATGAGGCTACTAATTCCCAGAGAGAGTCTAACGTCACCGGGCCTTCTTTAATTGGATCAATAACCGCAGCTTCACCTTGTGCCCCTATTAGATCTTCCTTTACTATAGATCCACCAGATATTAGTTGTGGTCTTTCTCTACCTTGAATAAGGTTTTGCATTGTAGGGGACCCCCCGTGGTGCAGTATTGAACTCACATGCTCGGCAGTTGTACCCAGTTCCTGATTCACTGCATCCACACCCTCCAATTTGTTCACTGGACTCACCGGTACTGTGTGCAAATTTGTGGTCGCAAGCGGCGGAGACTGACCTGGAGCAAGTGGTATCCTCAGATCTGGAGGGCTCAATGATGTTTCCCCGGACAAACGCGATGCTCCCAACAGCGCATCATCAATGGGGACTTTGGCGGCGCGCCGGCGGCAGTGGCGCGCCGCTTTCGCGCCGCTTTTATGGCGCGTAGGCCCCGCCTGGTGACGACGTCAGGGTTGAGCGGAGGAGGTAAGATGATATTAGCGGGAGGTTCCTCACCCACTGGCTCTCAATCCGGGCTACAGCTGCCATAATTCTCTTAATAAATGAAAAGTTGTGGTATACTCCACTAGCATCTTAATTGTTAATTTAGATTCACTAACCAAGAATTTCAGGGTAGATACAATAAAGTTAGTGACTGTCCCTAATTGTAGGTGTGTGTCTGTTAAATTCTCATATACCCTAGATATTTCATGCTGGACATCCTCTTTATTAGTATAAACATGTGTGATTCTCGCTAATGCTTGTTCTTCTAATTCTGGTAAATCTGATAGCACATTCAAAGTCATGTCTATGGATGGGTGTGGTCTATTCTATCTCAGTGGAACCTCCAGTTATTTGTAGGAAAATATAAGGGTATTCTATTTCTGTGGATTGCTGCCAGCTTTCTCTCCCATCTCTTGTCTTTCTCTGTCTCTAGGGGAAGAGGCAGAACTACAGAAACTGACCTTACCTCCTATATTATATGTAATATGAATAGTTTGGAAATGGACACTGCTCTCTTCTGAATTAGACTTTTATTAATCAGATATTTCAGGCTTAGAAATTAGAATAAGATAGACAACACTTGCTTCTGCAACACAGGCTCATACTTAGTAAAGCTCTGCATCATTAGTAAATTGAACATATCAGAGACTTTGGTTTGCTTAGAGTATGTTAATATGTAATTAGCCAACTAGCCCCATAACTTTAGGAGATTACCTTCAGTTTTTCCCTGGTGCAGTCTCTGTAGTTGGAGGTCTTGGAGAAGGTCTCTGCTGGAGGAGGCATACTTTCTGGGCCCCTGTTGCTTGAGGGACGAAAGGTCTTTGTCTGAGCCCTGGAAAAGAGAAAACAGGTTTGACACAAACAGCAGGGCTTTCTTATGTGCAGACTTCCTGGACCCCATAGTTCATCAGCCTTGTCACAGGGAGGGGCAGGGGATGATGGCTCAGGCACCATCTTCAGATGTTAATGGTTCTTCTTTCACCATCTGCCTCCTTGAGCCCTCTACCTGGCTGCTTTTAACAGGCAAAGCATGAATATGTAAGAGCTCATGGGATGGACATGATTGTTTCTTCCTTTCAGACTGCTGGTCCTTCTTTTCCTTTGGGAGGGGGGGTCACTGCTCCTGCCATATGGTGACTCTGAACTAGAGTCTGATCTCAGTCCTGTAACCTCTTGACCAGAGAGCTGCCCTGCTGTGTCAGCATTTTTCTGTGAGCTGACTTGATAAACTTGCCCTTTGGATAGGCTGTTTTTTTGTCTCCAGGCAGATTTGGGCTGTTTTTTTAGTCTGGGACCTATCCCATACACCTGGGCAGCTTAGCTCTTTGTTTGTGGAGAAAATCCCCATTTCTTAAGTTAAACAGGCAGATCAGATAACTTGGGCACATATCATTATTCTGGTCAGAGTTCTTCATCTTGTTTTTCTGCTGAAATATACATTTCAGTGACCATCATATGAAGTCTATGAACCTCTTATGGGCATCACTATTCATATTGGGGCAGATTTTAAAACCTACGCACGGGTGCAGATTTGTTCACTCAACCCGGTGTGAACAAATCTACGCCCGATTTTATAACATGCACGTGCAGCCATGTACATGTTTAAAATCCAGGATCGGCGCGCACAAGGGGTGCACAATTGTGCAACTTGCGCGTGCCTAGACACGCAGCCTGCCTCCGTTCCCTCCGAGGCCACTCTGAAATCGGCGCGACCTCAGAGGAAACTTTCCTTCCATCCCCCCGCACCTTCCCCTCCCTTCCCCTACCTAACCTGCCCCCAGCCCTACCTAGAACCCCCCCTTACCTTTGTTGAAGAAGTTACGAGTGCCAGCCGGTGGCCGGCCCATGATCCTGGGCAAAGCGGCAAATGGCCGCTGTGCCTGGAGGCTCAGGCCACACCCCACCCTGGACCGGTTTTTTTTGTAGGGGTTTATCTTATTTCACAAAGTGTTTGGCAGTGGAGGGAGTGTATTTTGTTGTCACTGAGGTGACACCAGAATTTGAATATATTTTTTGCATGTCCTAATTCTGTTCTGTACCAATTACAAATCTTCTTATGATGATGGTTATGATTATTGATGTTTTATTGTAGTTATGATAGTCTCTGCATTTTTGGAAAGAGTTTTCATAAAAGAATACATTGATTTTTGTTTTACTACATGATTGGATCTGATGTTTCTGTTAAATGTTCGATGTGTATTTATGAACTGCAATAAATATAAACTAAATTAATACAGATTAATAGGGTATTATTAATGTTGGTAAGTGCTTGAAATAATAGAATTAAAATATTTTAAAGCATCATCATGATGAGACTACTTAGAAATTCATTGTCAGGTATACCCTGAGGCATTATTTATCAATAAGCGTATAACTAGTAGGGCCTAGACCTGTTTGTTAACTGCCCACATATTTTAAACTTGGGCCCCCCAAAAATTCATTTCTGCCTATGCAACTGTGCTTGAGGGAATATTATGATCAGTAAGCTGATGCTTATTGTTGTTAACATAATTTCCTTTATCTAATTAAACTGGTATGGAAAACTGTTGAATTAAAGTAGAAAGACCCTTAATTTATGGGTGTTACGTGGGTCAGCTATACAGAGAATGTTATGGAGGAACATATATTTTGCAAAGCTTAGCAAGTCAGTTGTTTGCTATAAGTTGCTAAAGTCTTATGATATGATGGTGAAATTGTGTTGAAATCAAAGAAATAAGGTTATTGTGGATCTGCACCTAGACCAAACTTTGCTGTTTGCTAAAATGAAAAACACCACGAGGTATTGCATTAGTATTGCTACAAACACCCAGCATGAGATGGCTTTCAGAATGGAAGGCCTAAGGACACTTCACCTTAAAGCATGAAATGGCTGATGAGATCTAAGATGGAGGAAAAAAGATATTGCTTTAGCTTTAGGGCATAGGTATATGGAATAATAAGTGACTGGGTGAAGATTTTAAATGAGATCCATGACTGGGACCAACTGTATGGTAGCAACTGAACATTAGAATATGATGCAAGGAAATATGTAAGAATGTTGCAACATGTTGATTGTTTTGATATTGTTGCGCTCCTGCATGCAAGCCTAGCCGTGAGCAGGCTCTTATTTATTTATTTTATTTTTTTAGATTTTTATATACCAGTGTTCCTATATGAAATAAAGATCACATCGGTTTACATTGAAACAGAACATGAAAATTGCCAAAAGGCATTACATAGAACAAGGTTATGAAACTTGGAACAGTGTACATAAGTTCAAAATTTAACAATAACGTTGTAACATTGATGACCAAAAGATAAAGGAGAAAAAAAAAAAAAAGACTTAAACAATTAAGTTGACAGGTCTTATTGAGCATAAAAATTATAACGTATAAGTGAGAAAGTCTCAAGTGTCCTGCAGCAAGAGATTAGATACCGAAGTAGGTAGTGGTATGGAAAATGGGGGTTTGTGAAGAAGATATGTTCTTGCTGGTTGGAGGGGAAAAAATGATGATCATGGTCCTGGAAAAGCTTGGCTAAAGAGCCAGGTTTTAAGTTTTTTTTTTGAATGAAGAGTGGCAGAACTCAAGCCGAATGTCTGGTGGGAGCGCATTCCATTGAATGGGGCCTGCTGTAGATATGGCACGTTTATGATGCGAGGATTTTGTTGAAGGTACATTGCGGCCCAGAGGCTGCCGTCTTCGCAACTCCTGCGGTTGGCCGGAGGCCGCAGCCTATCCCTTCCTTCACGGCATGGAGCCACTTTCAGCTGCCTTCCTTGTGGCCTGGAGGCCACCGCCATCATTGCTGACGTTTGTGGCATGGAGCTGTCATTCCGCCTCCTCATGCGGCCTGGGGGCCATCCTCTGGCTCTCCTCCATGGCGGCAGGGAGCCGCCAACATCGCTGGGCCTGGTTGTGGCCTGGTCCGGCTTCTGCTCCTCTTCGCGGCATGGATGCAACTCTCCAGGGTCCTGCTTCTCTCTCCTAGGGGTGAGGCCGCGTCTCTCTTCCTCATTTAAAGGGCCCATGGCTGGATATGCCCTGGACCCCACCTGGTACTCCTCCCTGGGCGTCTCCTCCTTCAACCCTGTATCAGGGCTCCTCAGTCAGTTCCTCCTTGCCTTGGAAAGGGGCTAGCCTCCTCTGGACTTCTGCTTCCTGCTCCTGCCCGGCATCTCTCTTCTTCGTGGGATCCCTCATCGTCCATGTTCCTGGTCTTTCCTCTGGATGTCCTTCGTCTCATCCTGTCGTCTGTCATGTTTCCAGATGTGTCCGAAGTCCATCGTATCTCCAGTTTTCCTGATCCAATTCTGAATCTGAATCCAAATCTGAATTCTGATGTCTCTTCCTGATGTACGTCCCGTCCAGCATCTGCCAAAGTTCCATGCTGTCCTGTCCCTGCATGGTCCACGACCAGCCCGGTTAGGAGGATCTTCCACCTCCGTCGTCAGTCCACGTCCATGGTCCGGAGCCTTCCTGATGTCCTTGCCTCGCTCTTCCTCGCTGCCCTTCATTGAGTGTCCTGGAAGTCCGATGGGATGTCTTGAGCCCTCACCGTGGAGGCCTGACGTTTTTAGCTTCCTCTGATGTCTTGGACTCCAGCTTCGCCTAGCCTCCAGCGGATTGTGCTTAGTGGATAGCTTGAGGGCCGATCTGGCCACTGAAGCCTCCTTTCCGGCTGTGTGAGTTAGCGTGCTATCCGGATTCCACTCCATCCTGAGTTTTACTTGCCTGATTTTAGCTTGTCTTGCTTCCTGTGTCTTCATCTTCGTCTGCTCCAGAGTCCTTGTCTTCGTCTACTCCAGAGGTCTCATCTTCATCAGCTCCTGGCCTTCGTCCACCTCTGCCTCCTGTCTGGCCTGCCGCCTCTGCGTTACCCAGTGGCAGGTCCGAAAGGGCTTGGAGTGGTCGGAGGACTACTCAGAGACCAACCTTACGTGGTTGGCCTCCCGGAGGCCATGCAGGTCGGCAGGGGCCTGGGCTTCCGGTCTCTGCCCAGACCAGGCTCCATCTCAGCTCCCTCGGCGCTTCCTCGGATCTCCTCTCCCGGTTCGCAGAGGTCCGAGGGCACACTCCACTCGTCCCAGTGCATCAGGTTCCCAAGGCCCTCGAGCGCAACAGATATATATTCAATGAAGTGTATGATTTATATAACTGATTGTAAGTGCTTAGAGATTCAGAACAGCTTTAGTGATTGCCACTGATTCTTTTTTTTTTTTTATATATCTTTCATAATAAATAAGAAAAGGGAAGTTGTAGTCTGATGTGAAATTTTCCTTTTAAAAAGCCCATAACCTTTAGTTGTTTTCCTGGAGCACCTGGTACCAGGGGTCTTTGCTCTTAAAAACGGCCCATTTTGGTAATAGGAAATGACAGAATCTCCATAGTTATAAATTGTGGACTGGAGCTGGTGTAAATTCTCCAGTTAAAAGAAAGAAAGTTCTAACTCTCTTAGGGAAATTGAAAATGAAGTTAACTTTCTGACAGAAGACTTTTCTTTCAGATTTAGAGCATATTAGATTAAAGTGAAAATGGGCTCGGGTTTTTTTTTTTTTTGATCTGATACTACAAAGAGCTTGTAGGATTCCAACATTAGTGCATAAAAATGAACCATTCTAGTGGAAGAAGTCAATTCTTATCCCAGAAGGCTGATTTGTGATAATACTGAGGATGTTGTCTGGGAAACAAACTATTTTGGCCTGATTACCCTTAATAAGTATACACCTTTTTGTTGGAATTATTGGGCGGAGGAATTACGGTATTACCTGTCTTATAACTAAGCAAAAAAAAAAAACTCAGCAAAGAAAGAGTTGACTTGGAAATCAAACTAAGTCAAACTAAGAGGAACATGATTGTCAGTGATAGCTAGAGAAGAATTTATTCATCTACAGCAGGTATTGAATAATGTGGAAAAACAGAGAGCATATTTATCTTTGTGGTCCGTAAAGCATAGATTTTTTTTTCTATATGGCAATAAATCAGGGAAGCTGCTGTTGCGATTCGGCCCGTGGCTGGAGCCACGAGCCTCCTCTTACCTTCGCGGTCCGGAGGCCACCGATGTTCGCGTGTCCTTCCTGCAGCTGGAGCCACCCCCGGACCTCTCGCGGCAGGAGGCCGCCAACATTCCCCAGACCTTCCAGCGCAGCTGAGCCGCCGCTGACGTCATTCCTCCATTCCGCGGCCAGGAGGCTGCAGTCGCCGCTCCCAAGCGGCCCGGAGGCTGTGAAGCCGCTCCCACCTCCGTGGCAGGGGCTGCTGACATCATCATCTTCTTCACGGCCAGGAGGCTGCAGTCCCCAATGTCCTCCACAGCAGGGAGCCATCCTCTGTCCATCCTGTGCGGCAGGGAAGCCACTTCCCATGTCAGGGCCTGCCTGAGGTCTGTTCCTCCTGCTCCTGCACTTCTCAGCGGCACCATGGCCACTGTCCAGGGTCCTGCACCACTTCCTCCTTCCTTGTGTCCTGATGTCTCCAAGACTTGCTGTTCCTGATGTGTCCTGATGTCTTCGTCTATGTTCCCGAAGTTCTTCCTCCAGAGGTTCCTGAGGCTCTGTCATCCTATCCCTCATGGTCCGTGACCAGCCCGGCTGGGCTGAGTAGGGCATGTAGTGGCCCAGTGGTCCGCGACCGCCCCTGCTGGACTGTGTAGGGTGCTGGCGGGATTCCTCCATCTCACGGGGCTGAAGATCCTCCTCGTCCATCATGTCCTGATGTCCTCATCTCATTCCAGGTTCCAGATTGAACCCTAGTGGCCATCTTCAGCCCAACTTCAGGATTCCTTGTTGCGTCTTCCACGCTGGGTCGGAGGTTTTGTCCTCCATCTACTGACCTGTCAGGTGCTTCGATCATGCTGGGTCCTGAAGCTCCGTCCAGGACGTCGCTACTGGGAGTTGTCTGGATTCCTTCTGTCCAGATGTCCATCTTCTGCTCTCGGATTCCTTGTGGGCCGTCGTCCATCCTGTGCTCGTTGCTGCTCTTCAGTGAGTGTCTGCCAGTGGCGAGAGGCCCTCTGCTCTCCTGGAGTCCCGGACTTTTATCTTGTCTGCTTTTAACCTGTCCTAGTCATCGTCACTCCCTGACGTGTCTTCATCAGCTCCGCTGTCTTCAGCATCCACGTTCAAGTCCTCATCCACCTCTGCCTCTTGTCCGGCCTGCCGCTTCTGCCGTTACCCAGCGGCAGGTCTGAAAGGGCTTGGAGTGGTTGGAGGACTACTCAGAGGCCAACTTTGCGTGGTTGGTCTCACTGAGACTGCGCAGGTCGGCAGGGGCTTGGTCTTCACTCCGCTCCCAGACATGGACCTGTCTCACCGCAAGGGCACACACCTCTCATCCCGCATTGGGGAGCGCCCCCTAGCGCTCCCTTCCATCCCAGTGCAACAGCTGCAGGTGCTAGCTGGATAAATAAAAGTATCCATAATGAGTTCAAAATGGGGATTGGCCCACTCAATCCTAATAAAGTGAATAAATTATTACTGTGCCGATAGAATAATGAATAAGCAGATAGATTTGCACACCATAGTGTGGAAATCCAGAAAACCCACCTGGCTAGGTGTGCCTCCAGGAGAGGTTTGGAAACATTGTTTTAAAAAATCTTTTTTTTTTTTTTTCAAGGAAACTTTCTTGAATATGACAGGATTTTTTGAGTACCTTGTGAAGCTGCAAAGTTGCAGACCTTTGTAGTTAAATTTGTAAAGATAAACTACTTGGGTAGTTTCTTTTTGAAAATTAACAAGCGCAAATTACACCTGCTAAAAGCACCTGTGCCTTTTGCAGCTTCCGGATGTGAGGAAGCAGAGGGAAGGGGCAGAAGGAAAATAGCTTGCATACTTCTGAAAATCCCTTTCCCCAATCTAGATATGGAATGTATGCTATGGAAGCCCAGGTGTATGTAAGGGAGTGTCCCTTTTTTGCTCCTAAGCAGTAGTGTTCCCCTTATAAACATGTCAGTCGTGGCTTTAGCTGGTCTGAGTGCCCTCAGTGTGTGTGTCTGGGGTTCTCAATAGACCCTGCCCTTAATGTGATGTGATGCTAGGGAGCTGTCTCTTCAGAGAGTGGTGCCAGTGGGTCTATTCTTCCACAGGGAAGGATGGAGAAGAAAAGAAATGGTTCCCACTCAGGGAAAGTGGCTAGGATCTGAAGGACAGGTTGTCCGGGCCTTACTGAGAGGAAGGAATTCCAGGAGAGGAGAAATCCTGGGAGTTCCAGAAACTTCTAAAGGAAGAATTGTTCCTGGAGAAAATCAGAGGAGCCCTGAGATGAAAAGGATCCTTAGAATCTATAGGACGAGCGTCCTGGGAGATTTCAAACATAAGCCTGCCTAACCATGAAAATCTGCAAATGCTTGCTAAGAGAAAATAAAGAAAGGAAGGAACAGAGAAGATAAGAGATGTCAGCTACCCAAAAGCTACTGGATGGGCCCAGGGTAGAAGGGTACCTTCCCAGAAGATCTTACCTGTTTGGGGAAGAGTGTGTGAAGAGACTAAACTGATCTGGAGTTTTTGTTACAATTTTGGCCTCTGTGGCTGTCGGAGCGCTATCAATTAGTACATTCTATTGGACTTTGTTTTCCCAGTTTTTCAATAAAGACTTTAATTTGAACAATACCTGTGGCAGTGAAGACTAGTGCTTTGTGGTGTTTTTAGACTGGTGTGTAGAAAATCAAAACCCTAACATCCTTGAAAAGACTGAACATTTCCCCCCATGCAGGAACTGTGGGAGGCCATGGGGCCTTGGGTAGTCTGGGACTGGGACGGGGGCCTCGTAGGAGGGCAGTTTTTTAAGCAGTCCAGTTTATCTGGGTAAATTGCCCTCTTTACTGGGATGTGTAGAATTGCACGGTACATTATGCACAAGTGACAATGTATCTGAACACGTAGAAACTGTTCAGAACATCCTTGCGGTTCTCTCCAAGGTGTTAGTGGTTTTTAATATGTAAAAATGTTCAGAATGTGATGAATTAAATTCTGTTTAAAGCAGTGGCAGATTAATCCAGTCTGATGGTCATTTAGCTCACAGTTCTGGCTTTGTAAGTGCATTAGGAGATGGGTGATTACAGTCATAACTGCAAATTCTCAGTGCAGCTAAATGTAACTGCTGTGCTCCCCTGCCCTGTATGATTCTCCACCTTCTCTGTAGAAAGACTGATAAATACACTGAAAGAGCTGTTTGTGTCCTGCTCCACAAAATGATAGAGCCCTGTGTGATGAATGGATCAGTATAAGGAAAGTTTGCTTTCAGAACCACAGTAAACTTCCACTGTATAAAATTATGTGAAGAGGACTGTGAGCCTTGTTGAAGTGGGAAAGGTGAGCCAAGTACTCTTCTTACACACATGCCTTGTGGTCGGCCAAAGAACAGTATTAGAGGTAGCGTCTTGCAGTCTTAATAAGAAAAGTTTCTGGATAGTTCTTCCATGCAGGAAGGATATACTTGGTTTCTCCGATGAAACCATCTTTCTTACCCTGTAGAGTAGCAGCGGTCAGGCCTTTAAACCTTTTAATGTATGCCCAATACGGGGAGTAGGAAATCTCACTGGATGACTGCTGTAAAATTAGAAACAGAGGTATTCAGTTGGGAAGATGACTTAGTTGTTTCTAGACTCTCCTAGAGGCCATGTACATGGACCAAATGTGGGCCTGAAAGAAAGAGGAACTTAAAACTTAGTGGAGAAGAGTGCCTGGACTTTATCCAATGCCATGATGTAAAGGCACAGAGGAGAGAAAGTGGGTAATTATGACCTATTCCAATGCTGTCTGACCCTAGTTTTCCTTCAGAAAGCTTTGCAAGGCTTATAAAATGACAGAAGTTTTCTCCTTCTTTGGTAGTTCTGATTTTCTTAGAGACATCAATGGGACAGTCAGAACTACAAATCCAAGCATGCAATGGGGCAAAGCCAGGAGTGGATCAGCCTGATCGGTCGACCTGGAGTCAGTTGTCAATCCTAGATGTATAGATTTGTTCAATGTCATCAATGAAAAGGCCCCGTTCAGAAATGTAGGTGCTTTTGACCAAACAGCTGCCTTCTGCCACAGACTGGGGTGAGAGTTCCAGGGAAATTACTTATAAAAGTTGAACAAATCTTCTTTCTTGAATTCTGAATTCCTTTGACCACCATTCTGAAGGTCAATGAGCTCAAGCAGTAAAACTGGATAAGGCTTCGAAAGGACTGGAAAATATTTTAAACGATATATTTTATCTCATTCAAAGTCCAAAAATCACTCCTCAAATGACTGTTATAGCTTTTCAGTGTGCATGCAACTGTTGGCTATTCATCTTGTATTGTTGAAATATTTTCTGACGGTTTGGAAAGGGACAGGTGGTGGAGATGGTGGTATTTAAAAGACGTGACTGAAATAATGCTAATTTGATTTGGAAATCTGCCATGTTGTTAGTAAATTCTGGAATGGGATGGCCTTTCCCCTGTGGCACGAGATTTCGCGTCATTTAAATGGGCAGAAATGCCAGTTACAGAGGCCAAATTATATATCCATTTTGCATTTTCAAAATTTACTACTGGGTTTCCTTTCCCTGTTAAAAAAAAAAAAATTACTTCTGTCACTGAATAACCACAGGAAATATTGCAGTAACTTTTCTTCTGCTAAGCAAATGAACTTCACAGTAGTATACAAAGTTACTATAATCAACTTCTGCTTCATCAAGAAGTGCTTTTAGCCAATGACATCTAACAAAATTAAGTACATTCAAAGCATCGCTCATAAAATTCTTGAATCCTAGATCTTTGCCTGTTAGGTTTTATTGGTGAACAATGCAATGATATTTTATCAAGTCATGTTGAGTCCATATGCTTGGAAGGAAGAGCTTGGTAAGCCATTCATAGGCAGCACACCACCAGTAGTTAATATCAATCCAGACTTCTCAAGACAGTGAACTAAATCTGCTCCCTTTTGTCTGACTGCACAATAAATTGAGTTTGACAAGTTCTTCATTTATTTTAAACTCAGATCAGGGCCAGTGCTAGCTTTTCTTGCTGCCCTGTGATTCCCCCTCCCCCGTTCATTCAGTCTCTGTCCCGCACCCATCACAAAAAGCCCACACTTCTCCAGCGATGCAAACTTTTAAAAATCTGGCACCTCCTCCAACTCCTGGGTCTTCAAGCCTTCCTCCAGTACCCCAGCCAGTGCAAGGGTATTAGGTGCCCTGACCCACCCCCCATCTTTACACATACAGTTAAGAAATATACATTTATAATAGATTTTACATGAAAAAGATCAAAGTACAGTATTATAATACAACTCCATACTAAAACAGCACTAAATACCAGCACTTAAAAATCATCAAATCTACCTATAAAAAGGCAACACTACAAATATTATTACTGACCCTAAAACACCAATACATTTCCTACTAGGAGAATACCTAAACTCAGTTACACATGCAGAACACAAACAGACCCTCACCAAATACAGATTAAAACAACCATAAAGTATAAATAGAAACATACAGGCAAAAACTATAGACCGGTGAGTCTGACTTCAGTGCCGGGAAAAATAGTGGAAACTATTCTAAAGATCAAAATCACAGAGCATATAGAAAGACATGGTTTAATGGAACACAGTCAGCATGGATTTACCCAAGGCAAGTCTTGTCTCACAAATCTGCTTCATTTTTTTGAAGGGGTTAATAAACCTGTAGATAAAGGTGAACCAGTAGATGTAGTGTATTTGGATTTTCAGAAGGTGTTTGACAAAGTCCCGCATGAGAGGTTTCCAAGAAAACTAAAAAGTCATGGGATAGTGTAGGCCTCCTTTCTGAGATTAGAGACGGTTACAATAGGAGGCGGTGTCCTTTCGTGGATTACAAACTGGTTAAAAGACAGGAAACAGAGTAGGATTAAATGGTCAATTTTTTCATTCAAAAAGGGTGTACAGTGGAGTGCTGTACTTGGACCAGTACTTTTCAATATATTTATAAAGATCTGGAAAGGAATACGATGAGTGAGGTAAGCAAATTTGCGGATGATACAAAATTATTCAGAGTAGTTAAATCACAAGCGGATTGTGATACATTACAGGAAGACCTTGTGAGACTGGAAGATTGGGCATCCAAATGGCAGATTAAATTTAATGTGGAGAAGTTCAAGGTACTGCATATAGAGAAAAATAACCCATGCTATAGTTACATGGTTAGGTTCCATATTAGGAGCCACCACCCTAGATCTAGGCGTCATAGTCGATAATACATTGAAATCGTCGGCTCAGTGTGCTACAGCAGTCAAAAAAGCCAACAGAATGTTAAAAATTACTAGGAAGGGAATGTTGAATACAATGGAAAATGTCATAATGCTCCATGTGTATTGCTCCATGGTGAGACCGCACCTTGAGTACTGGGTATAATTCTGGTCACCGCATCTCAAAAAAGATATTGTTACACTGGAGAAGGTACAGAGAAGGGCAACCAAAATGATAAAGGGAATGGAACAGCTTCCCTATGAGGCAAGGCTAAGGAGGTTAGAGCTGTTTAGCGTGGAGAAGACACAGCTGAGAGGGGATATGATAGAGGTCTTTAAAATCACGAGAAGTCTAGAATGGGCAAAAGTGAATCATTTTTTTACTCTTTTGGATAGGGAGCACTCCATGAAGTTAGCAAGTAGCACATTTAAAACTGATCAGAGAAAATTCTTTTTCACTCAATGCACAGTTAAGCACTGGAATTTGTTGCCGAGGATGTGGTTAGTGCATTTAGTAACTGGGTTTAAAGAAGATTTGGATAAGTTCTTGGAGGAGAAGTCCATTAACTGCTATTAATCAAGTTGACTTAGAGACTAGCCACTGCTATTACTGGCATCAGTAGCATGGAATAGACTTGGTGTTTGGGTACCTGCAAGTACTTATAGCCTGAACTGGTCACTGTTGGAAACAGGGTGATGAGTTTGATGGACCCTTGGTCTGACCCAGTACGGCAATTTCTTATGTTCTTATAGAAACCGTGACAAGCCACACTCTCTATGTAGTGCAACAGTGGAAAAACAGAACCATCACCATTCCTTAAACATCAAAGAAAAAATCAAGAAATATAATAAATACATAATTATAATAGTAAAAATATACTAATAAAAATATTTCAAAAACAGCACACAAATAGATCGAAAAACTAAAAACTCATATACAGTTTTTTCTAAATTTCCCAAACAGCAACAAAAATTTCAAAAACAGCAGAAAATAATATCCCCAAAGTAAAATTAATAAAGAGAAAAAACGATTCATGCTGTTTATCCTTTGGAACTTTTGATTTTGATTTGCCCTGAGATTTTCATGGATTAGTAGGATTGGGGTGTACAAATTTCTCCTTTCTTATATATCTATACATATAAACTTATGTAATCCCATCCACCAGGTGTATGCTAGACATAGATGGGGCCATACAAGTTTTTATGTCTCTTCAGAGTTGGAACCACTCCCGTCAAACTCTGTTACTGTCCCCTGTCCCCAGGATCTGGATTCTTTGTAAATGGGGGAATGGAAATAACCCTTTCAATGCCCAGATGAGACAGAGGTGTTCTGGTTGTACTTTCTTTTCCCTGGAAGAGGTACACTTTTCTCCCAATCTTATAGAAGCTATAGGTGCCAGAAGAAACACACTGGAGACTTTATTTTTAGTGTCTAAAATTAAAGTCTTTACTGATGGGTAATCAGGTGAAATATTTGCATAGTTCAAAACAATTCCTTTGGCTTCCAAGGGTGACTGTTAAAGTTTTGTCTCTCTCTATCTGTGCAAGAGTCTTTTAATCAGGGTCCAAGGGCAAGGGAAACACTCACTATCCAGAGATTGAATGAATGAGGTTCCCAGGTGGATAAGGGCATTCTTGATAGGATGGGACTTCCTGAACAAGGCCCACCCCACAAACAAAACTTTAGCTATAACCAGACATCTCTGAAAATAATTCCAAGAACACTGCATTTTTCAAAATACAATCTATTTTTCCATTTTTATAGAAGTATTTTCCTGCTTTTCCATAAAAATACATTTCCCAAATGAAAACAATGCATTGTTTATCAAAACATTTTCATTATTTCAAATAGTACACAGCACACTAAAACTCAAATTAAATTAAATGCCTTGGCATAAAATTAAGCATTAAGACAAAAATTAATGTCCCACTGTAGAGGCTTTCATCAAATCTTCTAGCCTCTTGCTCAGCTAGGTCATCTTGTTGATTGGATATTAGTTCTTATAGCATACTGTTGCTCCTGGAGGTGGATCCTTGTCCTGGAGCAGTGTAGGACTGCTCACTGGTCAGGCCCAGGAAGCACCTGCTACCAGGTGGCGGAGCACAAGAGGAGACAGAGGCTAGCTGGAGATTCACCACTGGAAGCCCGCGGGACCCAGGCCGCTTGGACTTAGGTGGGCTTCGCAGGGTCTTCCAGATAGGAAGTATAGAGGTGTGCCCACCAGGATCAAGGGTGTGCGGTCAATGTCTTGACTAGAGGCCTGAGGGACCATGGAAGGCCAGTACAGTGTCTGTGATGACAAGGCTAGGAGCAGGGCCAGAATCAAGGTGGTGTGGTCAACAATAGCAGAGGTCAAGTTCCAAGGATCAGTCTGAGAGTAGTTAGCCAAAGCAGGGGTCAGGTTCCAGAGGTCAGACATGGTCAAGGAGGTAGGCAAGGTCAGAATCCAGGCAGCAATCAGCATGGTCATGGAGGCAGGCAAAGGTCAGTATCAGAGAGTCACTCCAAGAGGTACTATGTGGGGGAATGCAGGAACAGACAGACACTGGAACAAGCAATAAGACACGGAAGCAAACTAGAACACACACTGTGTCGACCCAATGCGGTGCTCGATGGTAGTCCCAACTGGGCCAGGCTCTCTGGTCACTGATGAACATGGGATACCAGACAGAACGGCACAACTCTAGGAGACGGTCGACAGGAGCAAGGTCTGGGGCAAGCAACTGAACAGGACAGCAATGTTCCGATTGGCATCGATATTCTTGGAATTCTTTGATGTGGGGGCTTGAACCCATGAGCTTGGAATTAATTGTTCTTGGAAGCACTGGTGTGGGGGCTCAAACCCACAACCTTATGATCAGTCTCTTATTGACTCTATGGATGGATCAGAGTCTCTTCGGCCTTAACCTCTGCGCCACGAGTGAGACCTGGTGGGCTGAGGAAGACCCGTCGACCGTCGCCACGGGACACCGAGGCCTGGAGGAGCTTGCAGCTACTGCCGAGGAGACCGACCTGGGACCCGCAGTGGAGTTGGAAAGGTGAGCAGGCCCGTGTGTGGGCCGAGCGCAGACGGGGCGCGCAACACATACCAGTCCATATGGTGAA
This sequence comes from Rhinatrema bivittatum, assembly GCF_901001135.1. Taxonomy (NCBI): domain Eukaryota; kingdom Metazoa; phylum Chordata; class Amphibia; order Gymnophiona; family Rhinatrematidae; genus Rhinatrema; species Rhinatrema bivittatum. Next base: position 94,253,196 of record NC_042615.1, read on the forward strand.
ATAATAAGCACGTTCCTTAGAAGGACACAAATAAAGGCATATGATGTAAACCAAACACATTAACTCCCTTCCCCAATGGGTAAGAGAAAGGAATTGCACATATTTAAACAGATTTAGTGACACAAGAAAACAAAATGCATTAAAAAATGCCTGTTACTGTGAAGGTGGCTTTGCTGGTTCTCACTCATAATGATCTGGCTGGAGTTTGTAGATGGTTACTCCATTCAGACCCACAACATGGTTATAGCACTCAGCATGCTTTCTTATATTCTGCCCAGGCTCATCTTTTTAATTTTCCTATCCATTTCCTTTTCATAGTCTGGATGACTTCTTACAAATTCTGGATTTGAATTCTTAACAATCTTCTTATTCACTTCTTCTCTCAGATACTCTTCCCAGTGTTCTTCCACATAATTCATTATGTATACTGAGACAGGGATAATAGAGGCCGAAATCAGATCTCACACACTTCCAAACTACTCGTTCGGCCTGTGAAGCTTTCAAGGGGCTTTTGATATCTATTACCTCTCTGGAATATTGATAAGCTGCTTTATCCTGACCTGGAGGATAGAGATTAAGGAGACCATCCCATATCTCTTCCGGGAGAAAAACTGAATCTGTAAGAGGCACCTCTTCTGGGCCTATCCCCATCAAAGGCCTCCTCAAGGCAAATTCCATGATTACTTATAGTCTCTGCCTCCCACGCCAAAGGCCAGTGACGTTCTTTCCAACTTGTTTCTTCTGCAGCTAAGGCTCTCTCCTCGGCCTCCACCATATCGCTCCAGCTGGTTTAGATATCTTTTCTTTGACCCCCCTTTCCTTTTCTAGGAGGCCTGGTGTTGTCTCTCTCTCTTTGGCAGTCGGCTGTAACTCCACCTCAGCCACTTTAACTTCCAGAGGCTTGATAGGCAAAACTTGCAATAATTCTTTAACGGAGATGGTGGCATCTTCCACCCTAGGGAAAACTGGTAATCCTTTAGCTGTGCTGCTCACTGATTTTGTGCTGTGATCCCTGCTGATGTCTCAGATCTGCGAGGGGGACACCGACCTTTCTTGTTGGGCCACTCGCTCCTGCGTCATTGCTAGTTGGTGGCCTGAGATGGCGGTGGGATGAGTGCTGCCAGGTTTAGCCTTCCAATAGAGCAAGTAAGGACAGCTGCAACACTAGAGACTAACTGGTTGGGGATGTTGAAGCTTGAAACAATTTGCATACTCTAAAGCCCCCATGGACTGGCATCCTCGGAGGGTTAGTCATATCCTCCCTTGTGGGATGAAGAAATTAGCAACCTTGCCCGCCTGAGAACAATGCTGATGATCGGACTGGTGCATTCCCTCCGACCCCGATGTTGGACTGGGTTCTTCCTCTTCGGAGCGCAGCAGCAGAGAGCTGCCTCCAGCCCCAGACTTTAGGGACTCGACCATGACTCCTTTGATCTCTTTCCCCGCAGTAGATAAATGAAAAAAGTTTCAGAGGCATTTGCTCTCAGTCGCGGCTCTGCTTACCGTGTTCTCCGCTCTTGTTCCTTGGAGACCACTCCACGTGTGCGGCTTATAATGGCGTGGTGATGTTGTGCATTCTTGTCGTCACTGGGCCGCCTGATGACGTCATGTGCCGACACCGTCCCTCCTCCCATGCATGTTCTTGGTGTGCTTGCTCCTGTTGCTTGCAGTTTTGGCGGGAACAGCAGCCATGTTTCAGAACTTTGCAGTATTTTTTCCTCAGCACAGCACAAGTCACAACACTTGCAAAACAGCAGTTTTCAAATCCAGATTTTCACAGTTCATTCCCTGCACATTTCCTAGCCCCACATTTCTGGGCGATATTTTATGTAACCTCATCCACCAGGCAAACGCTAGACACAGATAGGGCCATAAAGGTTTTTAAGTCTCTTCGGAGTTGGAACCACTCCCGGCTAACTCTGTTACTGTCCCCTATCCCCAGGGTCTGGATTCTTTGTAAATGGGGGAAAGAAATGACCCTTTCAAGGCCCAGATGTGACAGAGGTGTCCTGGTTGTGTTTTCTTTTACCTGGAAGATGTACACTTTTCTCCCAATCCTGTGGAAGCTGTAGGTGCCAGAAGAAACATGGCATGTTCTTATGCGCCGATGGTAGCTCGATGTTAGGGCTAAGGGAAGCCTCCTCTGCAGACACGAGCTTTCCTCCCAAACTGCTCGGCACATCAGAGTCCTCGGTGTCCAAATTTTTTGATATAGGTGAAAGCATGAATCGGCTTATCTCTGATTGTATAAGTGAAGGTAATGGTAGGGAAGGGTAAATTCTCACCTTCCCCTTCCTCTTTGCTGGCATATCAATTTACAAATGCTTTAACCTAAACAACAGAGATAAGACCGAGCTAAGCCCCCAAATATGCAATATAATATATTAAGGCCTTATCATGTCTCTGTTGGCTTAGAACAGTGATGGCCAACCTTTTGCTCTCAGTGTGTCAAAATTCATAAAAAAAAACAAGCATAACTCGGGTGGTGTGTCACTTCTAGAAAAATCCATAATTTTGTGATATTTGTAGCTCTAATATTAATAACAAAAGTTATAATTTTAATATATGTTCTGTATTTATTAATAAAGCAAAAACAAATAATTCTTTACCTAACCTGCTTAGTGACTTTTTTGTTGCTGAATTTCATTGGCTAAATCTTCAATTAAAACACTCTCTTCCCCTCCACCCCCCCCCTCCACACACACACAAACTCTCACTCCCCTGCATTCTCTCATACACACTCATGCTCTCACACTCACTGGCTCCCTCACATACACACACCCAGGCAAGTTCCCAGTCATTCTCACACCACTCCCGCTCCATCCTCCAGGCAGGCACCAATTCATTCTCACACACACAGACCCCCAGGCAGGCACCTATGCAATTCACACACATACACCCCCATGCAGAGTCCCATTCATTCACATGCACACACTAAAGGCAGACCCCCCTCTCTTTTGCCAGCAACCTCAGAACCTCTCTCATTCCTCTGCTGCCACTGTCACTGCTGCCGCATGGCTATTGGGGAGGTGCCGATTGCTGCTACTGACACTGAAGCCCATTCTGCTGCCTCCTCTGTGCAGGCCCCGTGGGTTTCCACTTTCTCCATGCTGATCTCGTACATTGTGAGATCCGCATAGAGAAAGTGCTATTCTTGCACATTCCCAAAGATTACATGTGCCAATCACTAAAAAATAATTTATTTTGTTTTTTACCTTTGCTGTCTGATCTTCGTTTTCTAATTGGTTGGTCACAGGCTTTTTTTCCCACCTTCCCTTTCTTATTTTTTCCCACCTTCCCTTTCCTATTTTCTTTTTTGCCAATTCCTTTTATATTGTCTTTTTTTCTGTTTCTTTTCTCTACATCTTCTTCTCTCAAACACACAGGTTCTCATTCTCACATGCATTTCTCTCTCTCTCACACACACACAGGCTCTCACTGTCACATGCTGTGTCTCATACAATCATTCATACACTCAGTCTCTCACTCCCACATACTGTCTTGCTCAAGCACAGGCTCTCACTGTCACATGCTGTCTCTCTCACATACACAGAGGCTCTCACATGCTGTCTCTGCAAACATTCAGGTCCTCACTCTCACACATAATCTCTCAACTCATCTCATACACGCACACATACACACACCCTCTACAGACCCTCAGCCTCTCTCTCACCTCTGGGCCTCCGCGGGTCGCCGCAGGATGGGCTCTCCGGTGGCCCTGCTACCGGGCCTCCTCTTCTTCTCATGCCGCTGCGACTTGAGATTTGCGGCGGCCCGTAAACGCAAGTGCTGCTCCACTTCTGCACGCGCTGATGCTTCCCCTCCTTCCTGCCCACGCGGCTCTGGCAACGTTTATTTCCGGGGACGCACAGGCAGGAAGGAGGAGGAGCATCAGAGCGTTTAAACGTGATCTTTTTCTTGGCCTTGCCAATCTGCCTGTCACTGCGCCCGGTGGCATTGGGGGGATAATAAAAAACTAGTTTTAAAGGGTCAGCGCAGCCGATTAAAAAAAAAAATTCCCGATAGTCCACAAAACGCTGCGCGTGTCAGCAAAAAGTCTCGGCGTGTCACCTCTGACACGCGTGTCATAGGTTAGCCATCACTGGCTTAGAAGAAGGAGACTTAAAGAAATTAAAGTTCACAAAGAAAAGAGAACCCACAAGGTGATCCTGTTGACATTGAAGGAGTCAGAATCCGGACTGCTCTGGATGAAGCTAGACAAAGCCGCTCACCCCGCGACGCGGGAAGCCTGATGATAAAGGGCTCACTTCCGGGTCCTGCCTCCAGGACCCTCCCCCGACGTCGGCAATCACAGCTGCTCTGGGTTACCGTCTGGGCAAGCAGGTAACTCACCCCCGGACACGAGCAGCCGGACACGAGCAGCTTCTCGCAAGCCAGAATCTTTGTTTTTTTGGATGAGTCCTTGGGCATGGCATGCCTTAATGCCAACTCCCAGGCTGTTGTTAAATTTTCTGCTTTACAATGGGCACATTGATCGTGTGGGGACTTCTTTGAATTGCAGGTTAATAGCTAATAGCCTCATCTACATGGAATTTACATGTGATGAGCGCTATTAGCTATGCGCACTCAGGTCAGCGTGCCCCTAAACACATGGTTAGACACATGTTTTGGATGCATTAATCCCGGTATTACATCGGGTGTAAGTCTAGCGCATCCAAAACACGCGTCCAACCATTCGTTTAGGGGCGCGCTGACCTGAGTGCCGATATTGCATCGGCCTGCAAATGAAAAAACTAAATATTGTTTCCATCAATTTGCCCTTTTATTTTTAATATGGATCAGACCTATCACATCATAATATGTGATTTGATTTTATTCTGTTTTTCATTTCTGCACTGATTTGAAACTATTGAGTAGCAAACATAACTTCTATTTTTGGGTTTTTTTTTTAAGTGAACAATCTGAGAATGCTCCTAGGGATTTTTTAAGATTGTTGTTTGGTGCCACCTAGTGTTTGAAAGTGAAATAAGACCAGCCTGTCAAGCAGGCCGATTCAATAAAATGTGCGGTAGAGCCGTTCTCCCGACGCGCACCCAGGCACCTCTCCTGGGCGCGCGATTCTCTATTCAAATGAGGCCGGGAGCTAATAAGGAGGCGCTAGGGACAATAGCGCGTCCCTAGCGCCTCCTTATTAGCGGAAGTGGCAGCTGTCAGTGGGTCCGACAAATGATGCTTAATTTTACTGACATCGGTTGTCGGACCCACTGACAGCCATGGGTTCGGAAAACAGACGCCGGCAAAATTGAGCGTCCGTTTTTGAACCTGCTGACTGGCGGGCAGATTTTTTTATTTTTTATTTTTGGTGCCTCTGACTTAATAGCGCTATGATATTAAGTCCAGAGTATACAGAAAAGCAGTTTTTTTCTGCTTTTCTGTATACTTTTCCTGGTGCTTTCTAAGTTAACGCGCATCCAAATGGGTGTTAAATGGTGCGCTCGGCCAAGCACACTGTACTGTATTGGCCTGAAGGAGAATTGAACATCAAAGTAAGCATTGTCTCTTGAGGTCTACAATAAGAGATTCATCCAGGTTTATCAACTGGTTTCATTTTGGTAAATTTTGCAAAGTTACTTAGCTTTTTTAAGACTTTGGGACTTATGCAATAATGCATAATATTAATAATAATAATAATATTAAATAATTAATAATAATAATATTAAAAATATTATGCATAATAATAATAATATTATGCATAATATTTTTAGCATGAGTTCACAAACATTGTCACAAGCTTGTTAAAAAGCCATTTAATAAGAAATATAAAATATGTGAGCATGGGAATAATTGCTCCCAACAGAGTGGCCAAAATCTTCTCATGCATGAAATCCTGAAACTACATTGGTTAAATGGCGTGAATATGTTAGTTGTTGAGGGGAAGCTAAATAATGTGAATATGCTGAGCATGCTCAGCTTTTTCTCCTGAGTCCAAAAAAGCCTAGCGCGTGGGAATTGATTTTCAGTGCAGATGAAAAAAAATGGAAGAGCTACTACACTTCAGGTGAGGAGATCAAAAGCGAGTGAAAAATTCCAGGAGCATAAAACTGACATGACTACATGTTTAGAACCATCTGTCTTATGTGTCAGTAAAGATCTTCAAAGTGCAGCATGAGATGATGTGGTTGAGGACAGAAGCAAGCATACAAGGGGGTGAGCGAGGGAAGAATGTGGCCACTATGACTCAGAAAGGGGCTGGCATCTGACCGTTCCCCTCTCTATAATCACCATGAAGCATAGGCCAGTGGTTCTCAACCCAATCCTCAGGTTACATCCAATCAGTCTAATTTCAGGATATACATGATTAGTATGCATGAGTTAGATTTACTAACACGGTTTCAATTTTATGCAAATCTATCTCTTGCATAATCATTGTGGATATCCTGAAATCCAGACTGGCTGTGTCTGTCCTGAGGAGTGGACTGAGAACCAATGCCTGCATTATACAGTCTAATACAGTGGATCCATGAATAGGTTCACTATGGCCTATAACTCTACCAGTTCACCTGAAGACTTGACACTGTCACCCCCATCATCATTAGCCTTAGTGCTGAGGCTAAAGTTGGGCACCTTTCTTTCTTCGGTGATGAGCAGCCGATATGAATTTTTTCCTTTTGCTTCTCTTTTCATTTTTCCGTAGTAGTGGTTTCTTTGCTGAGATTTGGTCTAGATGTAATGCAATGAGGTCGTGATATGGAGATACTCAGTGAGACTTGACTTGAGAGATATTTATTCAGTTATAAAACTCACAGAAATGAGCTCCCTGTGCAAAACAAAACAATTGATCAGCTGAAAATAAGTTCATCCTCAAGCTTCTCAGCACCTACAGAGTTTTTGCCCATAACACCAGTTTCAATGACAGCAAAGAATGTTATCCTCTGGCATTCTATTGCTTGGAAATATATTTGCATTATGCAGTGGGATTTAGGATTTTGGTATCCCTAGGCATTGTTGATGCTGTTGCCACACCCCCCCCCCCCCTTACCTCCTCTCCCACTTCTCTCTCTCCTTCTCCCCACCCACCAAGGTTGGACAACAGGGAACAGGTCTAAGTCCCCTAGTTTCCTGTGGCAGTTCAGGGATAGATCCTGTGGCAAAAATTAAAAAATTCTGAAGGAAATTGGAAAACATTTCCATCTTTTATATTATATTATAAAATTAAGTCATTTATGCTATAATTACTAATATAAATTAATTTATTTTTTGGGGGGAAGAAAAGTGATCTCAGGTATCAGCACAGGGAGGAGACCACAGGGAAGGGAGGAGGATCAGGAATTGGGATGAGGAGAAAGGGGGAGGAGTATGAGAAGGAAAGATCTAGGGATAGGGAGAATTGAGAAGATTAGGAATCTGAGATGGAGGAGAGGGCGGAGAGAGAAGGAGGTTCTTGGACTGAGGAAGGGGAGGGGGGAGCAGAAAGGGTTGGGGAGTGGGTTCAAGATCTGGGAAGAAGGGAGAGGTAGGAAGGAAGGACGGAAGGAAGGGAGGTTCAAGGCTCTAGGTGACAGAATCTAAGATCAAGAGAGGGAGGATTTGAATTGCAGTGGGTAGAGAGATGAGGAGGGAGGTGTCCCTTCCATGCTCGTGTCCTGCTTCTCCTTGCCTCCCCTCTCTAACATCCCACCCAATATGGCATAAGCATACATTTGGCACCAATCCCTTCTTTCTCTGGCACACAAACATTTGCCCCCAACTTCCAGCTCATACCCCTCTCATCCCACCCTCCAATGATCTCTACTCAGCCCATCCTAATCTCCCTAGAGTGATCTCTTTCTGGTCTGTCTGTCGCAGGCTCTCCTGCTCCCTGCACCTTGCCTGGATGAGAGGGGCTGGATCAGGAAGCAGAGAGCTGCTGAGTGAGATGCAGCACGGATGAAAGGCAACAAATCTTTAGCCAGCCTGCTGCCCGTCCAGAGTTCTGCTGCTCTAGGCACAGGCCCTGTGCGCCTATTGACAATCCTGGCCTGGCATTATGCAAAGAGAGGTGGATTTAGTTTTTAAGTGTGTCTCCTCTGTTACCTTCTGCTCTGCATCATCCTCTCTCTTCCCTCCATGTCTCCCCTATCTTGCTGGTGCCCTGTAAAAACTTTCTTTTCATATTGGAGAGGGGAGAAGAGAGTGAAGGATAGATGGGGGGGAGGGGTCCAATGGTTAATTACTTGCCCCTGGGGGAAGCCCCCTGCATCAAAAGCTTCTCTGATTTTATGACTAGCCAGGGGGTGGGGCTGGGTTCCTTACAAAAAAAAAAAACAACAACCTGTTCGTGGATAGAGATTTGAGTCCCACCAGAGCTCACTGGCCAATGCAACCACAGCAAGTGGTTGCATTGGCCAGCATTGCAGTGCTCCTAAGAATCAGGCCAATAACTTGGACCCTGTCCATGTCTAGACTAATATGAAATCTTTGTGTCTTGTACTCTGTGAGATGGGGAGGGATGTATGAAGAGCCTTTGATCTGAAACTTTTGTTTGAGAAGACATAGTTCTGGTGTGAAGAATATTCAGATGTGTATAAGAACTCCATCGAGAGGTATGTGCTGGTTTTGTTTTGTTTTGGCAAAGAGAAGTGTGGTCAAATGTACTCCTCATGAAAGGTCTATGGGTACACAGAACATATATAAAGACATGGTTTAATGGAACAAAGTCATCATGGCTTTACCCAGGGCAAGTCTTGCCTCACAAATCTGCTTCACTTTTTTGAAGGAGTTAATAAACATGTGGATAAAGGTGAACCGATAGATACAGTATACTTGGATTTTCAGAAGGCGTTTGACAAAGTTCCTCATGAGAGGCTTCTAGGAAAAGTAAAAAGTCATGGGATAGGTGGCGATGTCCTTTCGTGGATTGCAAACTGGCTAAAAGACAGAAAACAGAGAGTAGGATTAAATGGGCAATTTTCTCAGTGGAAGGGAGTGGACAGTGGAGTGCCTCAGGGATCTGTATTGGGACCCTTACTGTTCAATATATTTATAAATGATCTGGAAAGAAATACGACGAGTGAGATAATCAAATTTGCAGATGACACAAAATTGTTCAGAGTAGTTAAATCACAAGTAGATTGTGATAAATTGCAGGAAGACCTTGTGAGACTGGAAAATTGGGCATCCAAATGGCAGATGAAATTTAATGTGGATAAGTGCAAGGTGATGCATATAGGGAAAAATAACCCATGCTATAATTACACAATGTTGGGTTCCATATTAGGTGCTACAACCCAAGAAAGAGATCTAGGTGTCATAGTGGATAACACATTGAAATCGTCGGTGCAGTGTGCTGCGGCATTTGCGGTCTGCACCGCTTCCCCTTCTTTTGCTCTGAATAGTGCCTACCTCCACTGCTGGAAACGCCGCATTCCGCATGCCCGGGACTCCTGCGGCTCTGCCGGTTCCACGTGGCGTCCGCCATTGCTTGCCCGTCTCCCCGCTGCCTCGCGCGCGCGTGAGGACGCACACCATGTGCACACAGCTCCCGGAAGTCTGGCCCCGCCTGTGCTAATGTCACCACGCCCTAAGCCTGATATAACCGGCGTCCGGACGCCTTCTCTTTGCCTTGCAACGAGGTTCATTACTGCCTAGTAGTTCTGAGTTGCGCTTCGTCTGTTCTCCGTTCCTGACTTGACCTTTGGATTGCCTTCGACTTTGCTTCAGCCTGCCGCCTGCCTCTGACCTTGGTCCGTTCCTGACTTCGCTTCAGCCTGCCGCCTGCCTCTGACCTCGGTCCGTTCCTGACTTTGCTTCAGTCTGCCGCCTGCCTCTGACCTCGGTCCGTTCCCGACTCCGCTACAGCCTGCTCCAGTTCACAGCCAGCTACAGACTCCGTTCCAGTCTACAGCCCGCTCCAGTTCACACCCTGCCTCTCGGCCCAGCTTGCTACAGGTATCGCTGCCGCCCGCTGTCCTGTCATCAGCTGGCCCTCGACCTGCATTGCCGGCCTACAGACTATCTCTCTCTCTTTGGACTTTTCTTACTACACTCCCTGCCCAGGCTTTATCTACTATTTGACTCTGAGCATCCTCCCAAGTCCCAAGGTTCCAGGACCCTACGGGCTCCTCCTGGGGGGCTTCTGGTTCCCGGGTGAACACCGCCAGCCTGTGGCTCCGCCTCCCGGCCTATCCTGTCACCCTGGGTAGACCGGCCCAAGGGTCCACTATCCTGACTGCAGCCCCCAACTGCAACAGCGGCAGTCAAAAAAGCAAACAGAATGTTGGAAATTATTAGAAAGGGAATGGTGAATAAAACGGAAAATGTCATAATGCCTCTGTATCGCTCCATGGTGAGACCGCACCTTGAATACTGTGTACAATTCTGGTCACCGCATCTCAAAAAAGATATAATTGCGATGGAGAAGGTACAGAGAAGGGCGACCAAACTGATAAGGGGAATGGAACAACTCCCCTATGAGGAAAGACTAAAGAGGTTAGGACTTTTCAGCTTGGAGAAGAGACGACTGAGGGGGGGATATGATAGAGGTGTTTAAAATCATGAGAGGTCTAGAACGGGTAGATGTGAATTGGTTATTTACTCTTTCGGATAATAGAAAGACTAGGGGGCACTCCATGAAGTTAGCATGGGGCACATTTAAAACTAATCGGAAAAAGTTCTTTTTTACTCAACGCACAATTAAACTCTAGAATTTGTTGCCAGAGGATGTGGTTAGTGCAGTTAGTATAGCAGTGTTTAAAAAAAGGATTGGATAAGTTCTTGGAGGAGAAGTCCATTACCTGCTATTAAGTTCACTTAGAGAATAGCCACTGCCATTAGCAACGGTAACATGGAATAGACTTAGTTTTGGGTACTTGCCAGGTTCTTATGGCCTGGATTGGCCACTGTTGGAAACAGGATGCTGGGCTTGATGGACCCTTGGTCTGACCCAGTATGGCATTTTCTTATGTACAGTGTCAGCTCCTGCTCATGGCCTTCATTTTTCAGGCCCTCTGTTTCCACGAGCAATGGGGAATTTATGCCTCTCTCCCCCCGTTCTCCTTAGGTATGGGGACAGCTGGCTGCCCACGCCCCAAGATGGCATGGAGCTAATGATATCAAATGACTTACAGAGCAGGGCAGCTGTCCACATGTGCCTGCTCTGCCTCTTGATAAATCCATCCCTGCTTAAGATCATGTCAGATTAGTGTGAGCACGCTTTTTTTGCTTCCCCTTGGTAAATAATAGGCTTACATTAGTAAGTTAACCCCAGTCTAAGGGAAGTATTAAATAGCAATCGTTGACCAGGTATGCAGTAAATAGTGTGGAGGATGAACATGCCATGTTATTTCCAAGCACCAACTAAACCCTGATTTGCATATGATGTTCCTTCATTTGCATGTGTGGAAAAGTTAATTTTAACATGTCTTTTCAGACCCCTTTGAAATGCATGCTAATGCCTTTCTACAAAGCTTGCTCTTTTCAGCATAGATGCAAGAGTCTTAACATGCATGCTAAAATTTATTGCATAGATCCCTTAGCATATTTTATTGTGTTTGGCAAAAGCAGGCTTTCTGTGCAATCATATTTTCTGTTCATTAACACAATTATGCAAAGCAGCATGCATAAAACTTGAAATTTTACATATTTTTTTCAATTTTAAAGTGTCTGGTAGGGGTGGGTGGGGGGGAAGAGCTTTTCAGCATTGTTTCCTGCACCTGATATCATTTCCCTGACAAATCTGTCCTTGAGAAAAAAAAAGCAAGGTTTTGTATATGATAAACTGATTGATGACCTCTTCTGGTTATCAGGTGAAATTCAGCATACGAAGGCCAATGAAAAAACCAAAAAACCCTTTACTTACTAACAGGCCAATTCAGTACGGTGCGCTCAAGCTGAGTGCACTGTTAGCCCCCATTTGGACGCGTGTTTTTGACGCGCTATTATTACCCCTTATTCAGTAAAGGGTAATAGCGCGTGGAAAATGCGCCTCCAACCCCCCTGACACTAATAGCACCCGCAACATGCAAATACTCAGTACAGAAAGTAAAATGTGCAGCCAACCCGCACATTTTACTCTCAGAAACTTCGGCCAGCACCGGTAAAGTGTACAGAAAAGCAGAAAAAACTGCTTTTCTGTACACCTTCTGACTTAATATCATAGTGATATTAAGTCGGAGGCCCCCCCCCCCCCCCCCGAAAAAAATCTTAAAAAAAAAAATCTGCCCGCGGGTTGGAAAATGGTCGCTCAATTTTGCCGGCGTCTGTGTTCCGAACCTGTGGCTGTCAGCGGGTTTGGCACCCGACGCCGGCTCTCCCGCGCAGTTTACTGAATTAGCCTGTAAGAAGGTAATTTTCAAAGGAGTTACACGTGAAAAAATGTAACATACTATCGAAGCAATTTTCAAAAGCCATTTATGCGCATAAACTGGTGAATTTTAAAAGGACTTATGAACGTTAATATAACATACTATCGTAGCAATTTTCAAAAGCCTTTTACGCACGTAAAGTGTGCTTAGGGAGTAAATCCTATGGACAATTCAATGGCATATATTGTAGCAATTTTCAAAAGCGCACTTACTCTGGTAAAGTGCATTTACATGTTTAAAATCCAGTTTTAAGCTTGTAAATGCTTTTGAAAATCAGGCCTAAATTACACTTACACATGAATAACATATGGACAATTCAATGGCATATATTGTAGCAATTTTCATAAGCCCACTTACATGCATAAAGTGCATTTATACATGTAAAACCCAGATTCATGCATGTAAATCCTTTTGAAAATTACGTCCTAAGGCCTTAGAGCATGCAATACTGACTAAAAGGGTTCTTTCATTCCAAAATCCCTAGTAAGATACTACTTATTTATTTTAAAAAACATTCACATTGCACTGTTCCTTAAAGTCTGGTTCTTGCCTCAAGAGGTTCCCTTTTCTTTTAAAAGAAAAGAAAGGCACCGGAGGACTCCAAAAGTCTCCATTATATCCATAATTGTATTACTTTTAGAGTTTCTAGCTGTCCTGCCAGTGGGTTTCTAGGTATGTGAATTCATTCCACATTTGTTTCATTTCTGTGCACGTATTGTTGCGCTGGAGGTGGACCCTTGGCCTGGTGCAGGATTGGTAGGCCCTCTGGTCGGACCCAGAGAGCGCCTGCCACCAGGAGGTGGAGCACATAAGGAGACAGAGGCTAGCTGGAGCTTCGCCAATAACAGTCCGGGGTTTCCGCAGGTTGAGCCCTTGGGTACCCGGACCACATGGACTTAGGTGGGCCTCAGGTGATCTCCTGGAGAGGTAGCGGAGAGGTGTGCTCATCATGTGCAAGGGTGCACAGCTGATGCAGAGAGGATGGACTAGACCTGAACTGGAAGCTCCCGAGACCTCAGGGAGGTAACAGTTCAGGAAGGTTCTCCGGGCAAGACAGGCAGCACATGCGGATCTAGTCAGGTGGAAGCCGTGGGTAGATTCCAAGCAGGTTGGTCTGGTAGTCACAGTAGGCCAGAAGAGTGTCTGAGTGAAGCGCAAGAGTCAGAGCCAGAGTATCAGTCCAGAAGTGGTCAGCCAAAGCAGGGGTCAAATACCAAGGTCCGAGCGTAGTCGAGGTAAGAGAGGGTCAGTTCCAGACGGCAGATGAAGAGGATGGTCAGGCAGGCAGTGGTCAATTCCAGGCAGCAGACAAAGAGAATGGTCAGGCAGGCAGAGGTCAGTACCAGAGATAAGTCCGGGAAGGTACTACCTGGGAAGTACACAGGAACACACGAAGGCTCAGGAACAAGGAGATGCTGGAACTAGGAGACACTGGAACAAGGAAACACTGGAACAAGAAAACGCTGGAACACGGAGAAGGCAAACTCAGAACACCACGTGTCAACTCGATTGCTAAGGCGAGGTCCTGGGGACAGGTCCTCGCTATTTATACTAGGGGCTGGTGATGTCATCAGGGCACATCCGAGCCGGGTTCCTGCATTCGTGATAAAAAGCCCGACTTAGGCCGAGTTTCGCTCTATTTAGAGCTGCTTCAGGGGCTCCATAGAGACAAATGAAATCAATATAAACATTCACATATACAACCATGCTGAACAAAATAATAAAAAAATAAGAAATGATATAAAGAATATTAAATATTAAAAAATAGCAAATAGAAATATTAAATGAAACTGAACAACAAAGAACAACCCATAAATTAACAGGTATGATATGATAAATGGTACAGAGTTGATTCAAATTTAACCAACAACTGAAAGACAAACTGGTCAACTAGTGATGATATATTTAAAAGAACAGCAGTTTTTCAAAACAGGGGTAGTATATTTCTATAGGGGTGGGGCCGAGGAGCAAGAGAACGCAGAGCCCCGGCGGGAGCTCCGCTGTGAGGCCTGCGGTCTGCAGGAAGCCGGAGAGGGCCGTGGTGAGCGATGGGGATAGCGGGAACTGGCGGCAGCGGCGAGACCGGAGCTGGTTGAGGGCATGGCAAGGTGAGCACGCCCGGTCGTGGTACCCATGCAGCCAGGACACACAACACGTATAACTTTTTTACACATATAAGGTTGTATTCAAGTGTTGTGGAGCGCTAGGAGAGCGATCCCACTTCCTGAGAGATGTGTGTCCTTGGGCCACGGCTCGACCCCAGAGGAACTCTGAAGAGGTGCCGCGGGAGGCGTGGCATGCCCGAGCATGGGCTGGACGGAAGCAAGGCTGGAGTGATGACTGGAAGACAGGCCCTCCTCCGGACCTGCACGCTTCGGAAGACCCAACAACGCAATGTTGGTCTTGTGAACAGTCCTCCGACCGTTCCCAGCCCTTTTGGACCTGCCACAGGGTACGGCACGAAGCGGCAGGCCAGATGGAGGCCAGGGCAGTGAAGACTGGAACATGGATTCAGACGAGACTCAGGAACGACGTAGACTCAGGCATAGATGTGGACTCAGGAACGAGGTGCAGGATGCATAGACGTGGACTCAGGAGCAGACGTGGACTCAGGACAAGGTACTGGATGCACAGAGGTGGTCTCAGGAACGAGGGCTGAAGGAAGACATGGGCACTGTCCCTCAGGGCGCCCTACTCAGACCACCCGCGGGACTGAGTCACGAACCACCCTGTCCCATGTGCACCCTACTCAGCCCGGGAAGGCTGGTCGCGGACCACGCTGAGAGCGGGAGAGCACAGGGAAGAAGCAGGTTGCTGCACTCCTGGCAGCTCAAGGCAAGGTTTGCTGCACTCCTGGCAGCTCAAGGCAGGTTAAAGCATCAGGATCAGGAACAAGGATAAGACAGACCTCAGGGCTGGAACAAGGACATCTGGAACAGCAGGTAACATCAGGACTGGAACACGGATACTGGAACAGGAGTCACACCTCAGGGCTGCAACATGGAACTGGAACAGTAGGTAACATCAGGACTGGAACACAGGTACTGGATCAAGAGACAAACCTTGGGACTGGAACGGCAGGCAAACATCAGGACTGGACGAGGAGCTCCAACAGGTAACAAGAAACACAGGACCTTGCAGAAGGCTGGACCACAAGGCAGCTCCTGGAACGAGGATCTCAGGAGTGACCAACTCCTTGCGAAGGCAAAGACAGACTGAAGGCTGAGCCCTTTAGTAGAGCTGAGGTAGACAACGCCTAGGGAGGGGTCAGCAGGGGGCCACACCTGGCTGGCCCTTGAAGAGGAGCATAGAGGTGCGCGCCCGTGCCCTAGGGAGCTGGAGAGAAGAGCTGGAAGCTGGTGGCGTCCTCAGCCACGTGGAGGGCCCAAGGAAGCAGTGGAGCAGCCCTGGGCTGAGCTGGGTGAAGGCAGGTCACTGGAGCAGCTCCCAGCCGCAAGGACTGAAGCAGGAAGAAGCAGAGAGAGGTAAGGCTGGCTGCAGGCACCGGCAGGGAGAAGAGAGAGCTGCAAGGACTGAAGCAGGAAGCAGGAGAAGGGCTGACTGCAGGAACGGCTCATGCCATGAAGACAGCCCCAGGAGGAGAGGTAAGACTGCAGGCAGAGAAGAGAGCTGTAGCAGGCTGCAGGCACTGGTAGGGACGGCTTCCCTGCCAGGGAAGGACCCGGGCTGAAGGTCCCGGGATCACAGCAGCACGTCGGGGAAAGGCAGAAACAGCAGCAGAGGAGCTGGCCGCATGGCAACAGCTGTGGGGTCGGCCCCAGCTGATTCAGGGAAAGAGAAGCAGCAGCGTCAGCAGCCCGACTGGCTGTGAGAAGGTAAGAGCCTGCCCGCGCTCCTCACGGGCAGGATCGCAACATTCAAGTGCATAAAATTGAATTTATGCATAAATAGAATTCTATGCCCATAACACAGTAAACTATATTAACTACTTTGAATGCTCTTTTGATTAGGAAAGTGGTATAAAAGCATTTCTAAATAAATTAAACAAAATAAAAAGAAAGCAACAAATAAAAGAAAGGGAAAAACAAAAATGAAATTTTTGCTGTGCACATCCCTATGGGTTTCTTTACAGTACACTAGTGGAAAAAAGATTGACTTTTTAGTTGCATGTCAAAATTTGCCCCTATATATTATACTTTAGCTGGCAGGACTGGAACACAGATACTGGAACAGGAGTCACACCTCAGGGCTGCAACATGGAACTGGTGCCCCAAAGTGCTTTCTTTCTTCCAAAGAACAAGGTAGTCCCCAATATGATAATCATATTTTATAGCATTGTAGTTAAAAAAAAAAAAAAAAAAAAAAAAGGAAAATTGTAATAATTTAGTACCAATGAAAGGTACAAATCGAACAGCACTGGTCACCAGAATTCTTGATTTATCCATAGAACTGGTACAGCAGAGGCAATGACATCACAGGCTTTCTCACATTCAGACTGATGCAATACAGTGCGCTCAGCCAAACGCACTAGTTAACCTGTGGTTGGACGCATATTTTAGGTAAAAATGTGCGCCTCCACAGCCCCTTATGCTATAAGGGGATATTAGCACGTCCCAAATGCGCATCCAACCCCCCCCCCCCCCCCCCCCCCGCAAAGCTAATAGCACTCATCACGTGCACATGGATGCTACTTAGCAGCAACTATATGAAGTTCATCTCATAAGTTAGGTTGGTTCCAACTAATCAGAAAGCAGGTTCAGTTTGGGTTTCACCAATTGGAAAGTTATTTATAGGTTTCTTGTTGATCAGCAGTTCTCTTTTTTTTCAACCAAAAGGAATACAAGAAAGAAGAGAAAACATTTTTTTCCCTTTTGGATTCCCTAGCTTATTTCCTTGTGTGTTTTTTCTTTTTTTTTTTCTATAAAGTCTATAAAGCTATTTTTTAACATTATATGCACATGCTGGCAGCATCTCAGTTATACGTAAAAACAAGCTGACTTGCATGGCCTGCTGTCCCTAGCTACATCATTCAAGGAGTGTCTTTTTGATCTGCAAGCTTTCTAAATTCTCTCTTTTTGTGGTTAAAGCTCATTATTGGAAAGTTGAGTAGAATTTTTTTCGTAGATGAAAATATTCATTTGCATGCTCACCATTCTTTTATTTATAAGCTGTTGCCCAAGATTAATGTCTGTGTAGACAAGGGCTTAAAAAGAAGCCATGACCTTGGGATTTGAATGTGGTTCTCTAATATTTCATTCCTATTCTTCCCAATTAGAAACAGAGTTACTTATATCCACAGTTTACTAAACCATGAACTCATTTTCAGCCTCATTTCAGCTATAAAAAAAATATCTGCACAGCAATGAATTTGTGGGTGAGATAACCAGACTATAAAATTTGGTGGCATTATATTGGTGGCATCAGGCTGAATATCCATTAGGTGAAGACAACTACGTTTCTATACATTTCTTCTACTAGACTCATTTAATAAATTCTTATAGTTGTATTCAGCTTTTTAATTTATGATAGTTAAATTAATGGAATTGTGAATTGGATTTGGGTACGTCTTCTGGAAAATGTATAGGAAATATCACTAAAAAATCAGAGGATTCAAACTCCTAAATTACAAAACCATGACTGGGGAAGGGATTTATGAGAGAAATATATGGAAAACAGTCCTAGGAAGCAAACAGATTTTCACCCTATGTTGTGACCGTCACTGCCCGACGTCTCCACTCCTTACCTCTTTGTCGACTCCCTCTTTGGTTGATGGAAGTTTGGCTGCTGTGGTGTCATCTTGCTGACCTCCTCCGGCGTCCCCGGACCGGCTAGACGCTGCCTTCCGCCATGTTCTCCTGAGGCCTAAGGGCGCGCGCGTGGCGTGGCCCTGACTCAAGTACCAGCTGTGGCTCTCTGCATACCTTGCTACTCTGCCTCCTCGGACTTTACCAGGGGTACCCGCTCCTCGGGGGCCTCGCTCTCTCTCTTACTTTTCAGGTCACAGTCTGGAACCGGTACTCGCTCCTCGAGGGCCCACGTTCCCGGACCTGCTACCGAAAACTACTTCTGCCAGGAAGTCATCGCTGCCTACAACTCCAGTGAGTTACCATCTCTCTCTCAGAGCTTTCCCTGGAACTAGGTACTCGCTCCTCGAGGGCCTACTTCATTCCAGCCTCTGGGCTGCCTCAAGAGACTATTGTGTGAGTGTCACCATCCAGGTTCTGTTCCTGAACTCTGCATACTCTGCCTACTCACTATATTTCAGTTTCTCTACAGCTTAGCCATCCTGGGATCGCTGTTCCAGTACCTGAGGGACTACAGCTCAGCCGGGCTCTTCCAGCTCACTACTGCCACCTCTGGTGGTTCACTTACAGTTTAATAAAAGAACTAGTGTGGCTCTGTCTCCCAACTCTGAGCCTGACCGGTGGCCCTCTTGGGATCTTCCCCCGGGGGCGTGGTCATCTGCCACCGGCCCAAGGATCCACCCACAAATATCACAAATAATAACACCCTGACTAACAAGGGTATTCAGACATGTGGGTACCGAGATCCTAGACAACAGGGGGATTGGCCAGGCAGGATAGATGGATGTGCAAATGGTCTCTCTCTATGGTCCTGCCTGGGGCTTAGCCTTTTGGCTGAGAGGTGACCCATACAGGGTCAGACAACAGATAAAGCAAAAGCCAGGCTGAAAAAAGATGACTTATCCAGGCTGGGTAATAGCACATGACTGGCCATGACCTTAGCGGAGCTAAAATCACTGAAAGCTGAGACTATGGAGGGCCAGAACCACTGAATGCTAAATGAGCCATGAGCCTAGTAGAGCTGTAAAGCCAAGCCACAGAAAATCCTCCTACCAAAGGAGGAGAACTGAAGGACAGCTGCAGGCCTGGAGTGGTCCTCCTCCAAGTGAGAAAACCCCAGCGGCAGATCTGAAAATCAAGTGGTCCCACCATGAGCAAGGGGAACCCAGTGGCAGACTGGGATGTGGAGTCAGGTTCCCAGGAGGGAGGAACCACAGTGGTGGACTGGGAGGTGGAGTCAGGTCCCCCAGGATGGCATGGACCCCCAGTGACAGACTGGTAGGCAGAGTTGGATTCCCCAGGAGGAAGTGGACCCCAGCGGCAGACCAGGAGGCAGAGTCGAGTTTCTCAGTAGAGTGGAAGGAGACGGTTTAAATACAACGGACTCCCCCAAGCCAACATTTCCTACCAGCCCAGTTGCATCTTTCCACATGGGTGAGACTTGGGAGGAAGCGGGAAGGATAATAATAATAATAATACTTGAGTAAGCAGTATTACAAGAGGTCCCTTCTATTCTATAGGGTGGTATACTGTGGGGGCCAATAACCCCAAATTGCCAAATATTAAAGGCCGGATTTTTAAAAGGTTATGTGTGTAAATCGTCATACGCACGCTGGGCCTATATTCAAAAAGCCCGGCGACGTGCATAAAGCCTCAGGATGCTTGTAAGTCCTGGGGCTTGCAAAAAGGGGCAGGGAGGGAGCGGGGTATGGGTGGGGCAGTCCTAGGGTGGGGCAGGGGCAGGGTCAGAGGCCTCTGACACAGCAGCCATTTGCCGCTGTGCCGGCGCGCACAACTTACTTCAGCCCCAGGGCTGAAATAAGTTTTGAAATAGAAGACAAAAAAAGAAAAATGTAGGGGGAAAGGGCGGGGGAGGTAGGGGAAGGAAAGGGAAGGTGGGGTGGGGGGTGGGGAAGTTCTCTCCCAGGCCACTTCGATTTCGGAGCGGCCTGGGAGAGAACAGGGGAAGGCAGCGCGGCTTGGCACGCACAAAGTGCACAATTGTACACCCCTTTGCGCACGCCGACCCCCGATTTTATAGCGTGCGCATGTTATAAAATCACATATCCATGTGTGAGCGCAGGTTTAAAAATCTACCCCTAAATGTTCTTGCTACCTTGTAGAAATGTATATAGTTATGTAGACTGAGACTATTAATCACGAGTAGATAAGTGTGCTGCTTGACATCCTATTAGCAATGTAGATAGTCATGTAGAAATGTATGTATTTGTTTTGTCTAATAAACCTGTATTTCTTTGTACAAATTTCCAACCTTGTTCACAGTCCCATTTGTTTTCCTGGGGTGAAGGGAATGAAATCCCACCCACTAACACCTTCCCCAGGTGGAGGCACCAGCCGCTAAGAATGTGAGGACCAACGGAGTCTGCCCTGGGGGGGGCTCCTGCCAGGTCAGTCTTGGATCCAGGAATGCCCTGCGAGGTAAGTGGTCAAGGGGGCATTACACACACTTACATGTTCATTCTCTCACATACCCAAGCTCTCTTTCCTTCATATAAACACACATGTACATAGGCTCTCTCACACACACATACATGCACACACACACACACACACACACACATGTTCATTCTCTGATACATTCCCTCTCATACACATGGCCATGCAACAACCCTACATTTGAAAAGGCAGCACTGCAAATATTACACTAGGCACTGGAACACCAATACACCTCCTATTAGGAAAACAGAACAAGCCAGGCTGCTATAGATCCCTACACAAAAACTACTTGATAGCAGAATACCTCACCTTGGTTACACCTGCAAAACACAGACCGAATCTCACCAAATACAGAATAAATACCATAAAGTATAAATAGAAACAGGCAGACAAAAACTGAAATCAAAACCACAACAAGTGTTGGGAATCCCAGCTGTGGACCACCGCAGCCGGGTCCCCCTACCTTTACCAGCAGACGCTGGCATCAGCCTTCCTCTGCGGCGCCCCGGTGTAGGACGCTCCGGGGTCTTGCCACGGCTTCCTCCCCACGAGGAAGATGCTGCCGACTTCCTCCTGGGTTCCTCCACCTTAGGAGCGTGCACGTGGCTAAGCCGGCCTCTTAAAGGGGCTGCGGCGAGAAACCTTGGCCCGGACCCCAACTTGGACGCCATCAGCTGCACCCATTCTTTGCCTTGGCAACAGGTCAGCTCTTTGGAGTAGTTAGTTGCTGCGTTCCTGCTTGTTCCAGCTTCCGTTCCCGTGTTGCTGCTTGTTCCAGCTCCTGTTCCTGTGTTCCTGCTTGTCCAGCTTCTGTTCCTGTGTTCCTGCTCCCGTGGTTCCGCTCCTTCCCCTGGTTCCAGTCCTCTGATTGTCTCCTCAGTTCTGACTTTGGCCTGGTTTCCTGATTCTTCTGTCTTCTGCCCGTCCTGACCTTTGGCGGGTTCTCTAGCTCCTGCTTGTCTTCTGCCTGTCCTGACGCCTGGCCTGGTTCCTCGTGCTGCACCGCTGCTGCCTGCCCTGACTCCTGGACCATCTTTGTTCTTCCGGACTTCCACCAGCCCCGACCAGGAATGCCTACTCAGCTTCTCTCCGCCAGAAGACCCTCGCCTAAGTCCTGCAGCCTGAGGGGAACCAGGGCTGGTATAGGTGAAGTTCCTGTCGGGTCTCCTGGTCCTGCACTGCCTCCCTGCTAAGAGAACCACTGAGGGCCTTCCCTCAGTGGATTTTCCAGCTCTCGAGCTGGCTCAAGGGTCCACAGCAATAACTCAAATCAGATGCTGTATACAATGCAACAATGGAAAAACAGAATCGCCACCTTTCCTTACAATATACTAGAATTGAGAAATATAATATAATAGTAATAATCATACTATTATAAAGAATATTTCAAAACAGCTGATGAAAAGATCATCTAATAATTAAAAACTCATATAAAAATATTTAAAATTGTCCCAAACATCAATAAAATATTTCAAAATAGCAGGCACATCAAATAAAACTCAATAATTATAACTAGAAAGTAAAAAAACATTCTGCTTTCCATACCTGGGAATGTTTTATTCCAGTCACCCTGAGACTATTGTGGATTATTTATTTATTTACTTATTTATTTCAAAGTATTCATATCCCACCCCTCCAAATAGTTTGGGGCGGGTTACACAATAACATACATATTATATTGTCGGGGTGAGGGGGTATGCACAAAATTTCTCCTCTCTCTTATACACACACATTACCATTCTCATACACACACTCTCATATGCCCATTCACAAGCACATGCTCAAATACACATGCATTGCTCACTAACACACACGCACTCTGTCAGATTCTCATAGACTTGTTCCCGCACACACACACACACACACACACACACATGCTCTCAGAGGCTCCCTGACACACGCATGCTCTCTGACTCATATTTTCTCATATGCTCTCATATGCTTTCAGACACTCCTGACACGCACTTTCCCTCCCTAACACATTCCCACCCATGCTGCCTAATGCACACATCTGCCCTCTCTCACGCTTCTCCCCTTCATAAAACAAAATTTTTTTTTACTTACATTGGTGGTCAGGGAGGGAGGATTCAACAAACATGTTGGCCCCAAATTAATTGGACTGGGTGGGCTCCTGCTCCTGGCAGAAAAGTTGTGTGCCTTGCTGTGGGAAGGGGCTGGAAGGCCCCTATGGTGGTTTTTTAAATTATTATATTTTACCCTGGGCCCAGCATGAGGGGAGCCGGCAGCTGAAAGCAGTAGTGAGACAGTGGCAGAAAGTCCCTGTGTTGCCTCCCATGGTCACTCCAAGGCCTCCCGTGGGCTACTGCCGTCGTCGCATGGAAAAAATGCTGCTACAGGGCGTGATGTAGATCGCAGCGGCTCTGCAGGCACAGAGCCATTGGGACCAACACACCAACCAATTCACTGGCAGCGGTGACTGCTGAGCCTCCTGACACTGAGCCTTGCGTCTTCCTGCTCCTGCCGCGCTGAACAGATGGTGGCATTTTGCAGAGCAGAGCAGTCTTGTCCCAAGCCACACTGGACTGGATGCTTTGACTTCCTCCTAGGCCAGGGCTTACCCACATGATGCTCCAGAACGCACCTCCACCCAGACTGTTCTTGGGCAGTGCAAGATGGACAGGAGGGAATGAGTGTGAGGAGGCTGCCACTTGGAGGGGTGAATAAGGTTGAGTGGGGGCCTGAGGCCGTAAGAACCTACCACTGATTTCTGGTCACCGCTGCTGCTAACTTGTACCTGGCAGGCAGCTAAGCTAAGAGTGTCCCATCGGCTGTTGATTCCCAGCCCACAGTGGTCTTTTACCAGCCTGGTAAGGTTCCCTGGTTTATTTTGCTGCCTCCACAGACTCCTTAGTTTTATGCTGGGTGCTGCCCTGTTGCTGATGTGGTAGGCAAGTTCCTATTGGCCCTGAAAATAAATTAGGTGGGCCTGAGCAAAGAGTGGGTGGGCCATGGCCCACCCATGGCAATGCCACAGTTGTTAATGCTCTATATGCCTGCCTTACTCCTGATACCACCACAGAGGCCTGACTGTTACCACTCTGCCTGCTTGGCATGGCTATTAAGTATGAGAATGCATGAAGAATAGCATGGGAGTTTGTTTGCTGTTGTTTGTTTTTTGGTTATACTGGGTTGTTTATTTTTCCCCAGGAAATAAAAATGAAAAATGTGAAAAAAGACAAAAGATACAGATTACTACTACCATTACTACATCTGCTCTAAAATTCTTCTTTTTCTTTTATGCCTTCACAGTCCCATTCTGGTTCTCTCACCCTGTTTGTTGATTGATTATTCTGAGGTAGATTGTTCACCAAAACCCTGGTCTGAAGGAAGAAATACAGGCAGAACAGACAACATAGAGGAGAGAAACAATTTGCATGTTCTAAATGTAATAACAGTTTCATTTAGACAGCACATGTCACAAGAAAATCAAAATTCTACCCAACAGCAGGTTCAAGCAGGGAAGATAATAAAAGCTTTCTTAATAAAGCAAATCTCATGAATACTAGGAAAATCTCACAGGGGAGAAACAATTTGCACGTTCTGAATATTATACAGTTTCCTTCAGATAGACCATTTCACAACAAAATCAAAATTCCACCCAGCAGCTAGCTCAAGTTCAAGCAGGGAATGTAAGAAAAGCTTATGCCTAGAAAATTATAGTTTTCACAGTTCATTTTCTTGTACTGAATCTGACAACTGGCTAGTGTGCTTCTGCAAAACGATTGAATCTCCCATGACACTCTGCCTCACTGCTATATCCTCATGGTATACCTTGGGGTGCTTTCTGCCACTGTGCCTTGTTGCCAATATGCTAGACTGGCAAATAAATTAATAAATAATTTCTATCTTTCAATTTTCAAACTTAGGCTATTCATGCCACATTTTTGTGCTACTTGGCCACATTCTAGGTACCTTGGAGTTATTTCCCCCTTCTGATGTTTTCTTCCCACAAGGTTCATGAGAATTGATAAAAAAACAAAACAAAACACCAATTCTGGAGCCCAAAATAGGCTGCAATGCTTCCCCGTTGATTTTAATGGCCTACCAAAAACTGAATAGAACATGAAAACAAATTTGTTCTTTTTGTTTTGACAAATGAAATGAATTTAGGTCCTTATGAAATGAATGGGAAAAACAAAATGATTTTTATCCTTTTGCACATCCCTACCCTTCATGTTTATTATCTTTATTGAAATTTTTTCTTTTAACATTTTGCATTACATACCAGAGAATACCAATGTATCCTACTGTAACAAGGCATTTCAAATTACAATGAGCAGAAATTGAGCATCATTCAGCAAAGTTTTTGAATTACTTCGTGCTGGAAATTTTTTAAATTCCCAAATCTGTATGAATCAAACCCTTCGCAATTTGTTTTTTTTTTATTTTATTTTTATAATGGTCATCTCCTTAAAATTGTTTTGTCATGTGATCCACTTCCACAAACCTCAGCAAGGAGACTTGACTGGGACTGAATGTGCAGTTATGGGATCATTCCTTCTGTTTTCTTTGCTAATAGCATGCATGTGCTTTGCAGCTCCAGACTTCTTTTAGTCTTTCACAAACATTACTTTTGACATGAACACCATAATACATAAATTACAAAATGAGCTTGACAATTAGCAAAACCTCGCATTTTCCTTTTATAAAAAGTTTCTGATTGTTTTTTCTTTTTTTCCCTGTATTGGGGAAATAGATACAGTTCCCAGAATTTAAGCTAGCCTTTGAAATTCCTCAGCTGATTTCTCTTATTATTAGCTGCTGGCACATTGTGACTTGTCTTCAAATATTCCCTCAGACTTTTTATTGCATCTGAGTGCAATTAGTGGTTGACACCTTGTTACCTATTTGAAAGCTGGTTCTGATTTAAAAAAATGTTTATTAATTACACTCTTTGCTCTTATTTTTTTCTTTCTTTACTTTTATTTATTTTTTAATAAATAATTCCTGTATTTCAGTTTTCAAACATTGCTTTCTGGCTTTCTTAGATGCTCCATAGTCACTGCCTCTGCCTCCCAGGGGGCATTTTTTTAAACTGGTTCAGTCCATGGCTACTTTTAACCTGAGATCTTTGCACCAGTTTTCAAAGGGAAGGTGCACATGTACTTTTGCTATGAAACTTGCTGTGGTTACAGAGTCCATGCAGATGTTTGTACCTGCTTTTTCACCAGTTTGATGTTTTTGCCGGAAAAGTATGCATGAACATTTGAAAATGCCACCTGCAAGCATATGTTCCCTTTCTGGACCTAATCACAACACTGGGAGCACCTTCTCTTAATGCTGATAAAAGTACATGAATGCCACAAATTTAAGTTTAATTGGCATAAAAAATATAGACCGATGTGGCCCCTATCACTGCTTGTCATTTTTGGATTTAAAATTCCCTTTAAATGTGAAATAATTATGCTTTAAAGCCATATTAATTATAACCAAAAAAATCATTGTTTGGAGGAAACAATCAGTAGGGATGTGAATCGTTTTTCAACGATTAAAATTATCGTCCGATAATGTTTATATCGTCTTAAATCGTTATAGAACACGATACAATAGAAATTCTAACGATTTATCGTTAAAAATCGTTAAATCGTGTTAGTGCGCACTAACTCGAGTTAGTGCGCACTAACTCCCCGTTAGTGCGCACTAACTCGATTTAGTGCGCACTAACTGAAAATGATGCAAATAAACACTTTCCAGGTCACTGAAGGTCAGTTAGGAATGAATATGTGTTCCTATTGGCTGGCTGCCCTCTTATCTATTGATATTACCAAGGTTACCACTGAGGTGATGGTTGGGGGGATGGGAAATGGAACTGGAAACTAACGAACACCAACAGAAAATGAAACAAAGTGTTCACACTTCCCAGGTCAGTAAAGGTCACTTAGGAATGAATACGTATGTATGTATTCCTATTAGCTGGCTGTGCTCTTATCTATTGATGTTACCAATATGGTTGGGGGGATGTGAAATGGAAACAGTTGGAAGCTTGACAAAAAAAGTAATGTAATGATCAGCACTCACGTGACTAGAACTTGTTTGTTTATTATTTTTGTTAGCAGGCACCTGAAATGCTAGTGCATGTTGAATTTGCCAATCACTGTGCATTTTAGAAAGGTGGTCCTGGCTGGAACTGTACACAGTTCAAATATATGTAATTGATTGTTGGTAAGTGTATTTTTTAAGTAGCCACACTGGCACCAGTATGTTTACTTTTCCTCCTACTTAACTCACTAGCTCAGCTTTGTAAGAAGGGCTTCTCTGCTTGTGTGTTGTTTTTGTTTGGTGTGAGGAGAGCAGAAACATCAGATCTTTATTCAATCTACTACAGTCATCTCTTACAGTGCCCTATCCCTATTAATACCAGGAGTGTTGTGATCTTCCTGCACACAGTGCCCTAACCCTGATACCAGTCTGAGACAGCTCCCTCCCTGCATTACTAGTGAGAGGCTGGCTTCACAGACAGGGGGGAGCTGCCTGACCCTCACTCCTGACTTCCCCCATGTCCCAGCTAGTGAATGGTGTGTGGGTGAGGGGGGGGGGGGAGGATGGTGAAGTCTGAGACAGCTCCCTCCCTGCATTACTAGTGAGAGGCTGGCTTCACAGACAGGGGGGAGCTGCCTGACCCTCACTCCTGACTTCCCCCATGTCCCAGCTAGTGAATGGTGTGTGGGTGAGGGGGGGGGGGGAGGATGGTGAAGTCTGAGACAGCTCCCTCCCTGCATTACTAGTGAGAGGCTGGCTTCACAGACAGGGGGGAGCTGCCTGACCCTCACTCCTGACTTCCCCCATGTCCCAGCTAGTGAATGGTGTGTGGGTGAAGGGGGGGGGGGGAGGATGGTGAAGTCTGAGACAGCTCCCTCCCTGCATTACTAGTGAGAGGCTGGCTTCACAGACAGGGGGGAGCTGCCTGACCCTCACTCCTGACTTCCCCCATGTTCCAGCTAGTGAATGGTGTGTGGGTGAGGGGTGGGGGGGGGGGAGGATGGTGAAGTCTGAGACACCTCCCTCCCTGCATTACTAGTGAGAGGCTGGCTTCACAGACAGGGGGGAGCTGCCTGACCCTCACTCCTGACTTCCCCCATGTCCCAGCTAGTGAATGGTGTGTGGGTGAGGGGGGGGGGGAGGATGGTGAAGTCTGAGACAGCTCCCTCCCTGCATTACTAGTGAGAGGCTGGCTTCACAGACAGGGGGGAGCTGCCTGACCCTCACTCCTGACTTCCCCCATGTCCCAGCTAGTGAATGGTGTGTGGGTGAGGGGGGGGGGGGGGGGGGGAGGATGGTGAAGTCTGAGACAGCTCCCTCCCTGCATTACTAGTGAGAGGCTGGCTTCACAGACAGGGGGGAGCTGCCTGACCCTCACTCCTGACTTCCCCCATGTCCCAGCTAGTGAATGGTGTGTGGGTGAGGGGGGGGGGTGGATGGTGAAGTCTGAGACAGCTCCCTCCCTGCATTACTAGTGAGAGGCTGGCTTCACAGACAGGGGGGAGCTGCCTGACCCTCACTCCTGACTTCCCCCATGTCCCAGCTAGTGAATGGTGTGTGGGTGAGGGGGGGGAGGATGGTGAAGTCTGAGACAGCTCCCTCCCTGCATTACTAGTGAGAGGCTGGCTTCGCAGACAGGGGGGAGCTGCCTGACCCTCACTCCTGACTTCCCCCATGTCCCAGCTAGTGAATGGTGTGTGGGTGAGGGGGGGGGGGGAGGATGGTGAAGTCTGAGACAGCTCCCTCCCTGCATTACTAGTGAGAGGCTGGCTTCGCAGACAGGGGGGAGCTGCCTGACCCTCACTCCTGACTTCCCCCATGTCCCAGCTAGTGAATGGTGTGTGGGTGAGGGGGGGGGAGGATGGTGAAGTCTGAGACAGCTCCCTCCCTGCATTACTAGTGAGGGGCTGGCTTCACAGACAGGGGGGAGCTGCCTGTCCCTCACTCCTGACTTCCCCCATGTCCCAGCTAGTGAATGGTGTGTGGGTGAGGGGGGGGGGTGGATGGTGAAGTCTGAGACAGCTCCCTCCCTGCATTACTAGTGAGAGGCTGGCTTCACAGACAGGGGGGAGCTGCCTGACCCTCACTCCTGACTTCCCCCATGTCCCAGCTAGTGAATGGTGTGTGGGTAAGGGGGGGGGGGGGGAGGATGGTGAAGTCTGAGACAGCTCTCTCCCTGCATTACTAGTGAGAGGCTGGCTTCACAGACAGGGGGGAGCTGCCTGACCCTCACTCCTCCGAGGTATTGTGATCTTCCTGCACACAGTGCCCTATCCCTGATACCAGGGGTGTTGTGATCTTCCTGCATGCAGTGCCCTATCCCTATTAATACCAGGAGTGTTGTGATCTTCCTGCATGCAGTGCCCTATCCCTATTAATACCAGGAGTGTTGTGATCTTCCTGCATGCAGTGCCCTATCCCTGATATCGGGATGTGTGCAAGAAGATCACAACACCCCCGGTATCAGGAATAGGGCACTGTGTGCAGGAAGATCACAACACCCCCAGTATCAGGAATAGGGCACTGTGTGCAGGAAGATCACAACACCCCTGGTATTAGGGATAGGGCACTGTGTGCAGGAAGATCACAACACTCCTGGTATTAATAGGGATAGGGCACTGTGTGCAGGAAGATCACAATACCCCTGGTATCAGGGTTAGGGCACAAGTTCTAGTCACATTGACTGATCACATTACTTGTTTTGTCAAGCTACCAACTGTTTCCATTTCCCATCCCCCATATACTGTCAGTAGGAAACTTGGTAACATGAATAAATAAGAGGGCAGCCAATAGGAATACATATTCATTCCTAAACTGACCTTAACTGACCTGAAAAGTGTCAAATTGTATCATTTTCAGTTAGTGCGCACTAACTCCCAGTTAGTGCGCACTAATCGGAAAAAACGATTTTTAACGATTTTTTAACTAAAAAAATCGTGCCTAAGACGATTTTCTTGCCCTGCCACACGATTTCTATCGTTAAGACGATATGGAAAACGATTCACATCCCTAACAATCAGTGGTTTCTGTACTCTGTTTATTATCAAGATCTAATGTTACCAGCCACAGATCTCTGTCCCAGGATCGCTATTTAACTGCATCTTTTCTATCCTTTGCACAAGATGCTGGAGCCTTCACAAGTACAGATGGGCACATGATCTCCATTAGAGAGCCAGCCCCTGCAACCATATGATGTCCTGGGGGAGGGTGTCTGTTTTGGGGAATTTTTGGCAGACAGTAAAATATTCCTATAAATACAAACATATCAAGTCATCCTTTTTTTTTTTTTTATAAACATCAGCCATGCTTTCTTTTACTGTATAACTCCATTCTCTTCTGTTAATAATGTCATGGTGTCTACCTCTGCATCAGTTAAAAAGACCACCACAGATTTGTTAAGAATGTTATGAGGAATGAGCACTGTAATCTTCTTTACCAAAACAAGGTTGTGGTTTTCTAAACTATTTTTAGATCGGTCTTTCTTTTCCTACTGTATCTATTGCCCAGCAGCATTTTTCTGCTTATTCCAGTTCCATCAGTCTGCCCAAACTAAGCCTACAGCACCATAAGCCTTCATTCTCAGCTTCCCCATGGTTTTTTCTTAATTTTTATTCCCATCTAACACAGCCATTGACGTGACAGTCATTTGACTGAAAGGCACAGGCTGTGGCTCCCTTTGGTAAGGCAATTGTCTCATTTGCTATGCAAATGGTGGGAGAGAGAGAAAGAGAGAGAGAGAGAACCTCTGTAGGGGCCAACATGTAAGGTTACTATTTATATCACTGTAAGAGGGGGTACTTTAACTTGGCGTGAGATTTGGAGGGGTGGGGTAGGGTTGGGGGCAGTTTTACATACATAGTCAGAGGTATGAACAGCAAAGTTGACATCAGTGAAGATCTTCTGTCATTTGGAGTGATGAATGGTAAGAGGAAGTGATTTGTACAATGTACTCTCTACCTAGCTTGATGCACTCTCTATCTACCTTAATCAAGAAGCCTGATACTTCTGATGCAACTCCAACATTGCTCTCTGCTTCAACGGCAAGAGGGAATGGGAAATTGGACTCAGACAGCAACCAGCAAGGGCCCTGACATTGAAGGTTTTGGGAAACTAAATATGGGGGTGACCTGTATAACACGGCAGATGCCATACGGCAGATACTAACATAAGCTTACTGGATGGACCAATTGGTCCTTTTCTGCCATCATTGTCTATGTTTCTATGTTTCTATTCTTTTAGCCAATACAATAAAATATTGTGATCAACTGCGTCAAATGGAGCTGAAATGTCTAAAGAGTCAAGGACAGAGCTGTGCCCACAATCCAGACCTCATCTAAAAAACTCCAATGAAGATGTCATTAATAGTTCGGCACTGAGAGATTCCCTAAAATAAAACTGGTGAACTTCCAAGACTTTATTTTCTTCAATGAAACCGCAAAAACACTCTTTCTGAAAGCTTGGCTATAAAACATAGAGAAGAAATGGGCCCAACATTTATTAAACTATTTTCATGGAACAGAAATAGTGCATTAAAATGTTCTCACAAGGGAGGAGCTGAGTTATAGTGGGTTGTGATGTTTGTGAAAAGGAGTATGGGGCTGGCCCAATGGCTACATACTGTCATGTGGAAAATCTCTGTGTTTAGTCTTCCATATCTTGACTTGGCTTGGAATGTTTTGGAGGGGTGGGTGGAGGGAGTTATGGCCATCTTTAAGGGTGAAACCTGGTGGCTTCCAGATTTAGAGCCCATGATACAGAGTTCTGGAAAGAGACCTGGTGCATGCCTGTCAGCTTTCGGCCCAGTGCTGCAATGACCAAACTAGAAATGTTGGCAGTGGAGGGGATGAGATTATTAAAATAGGGGGAAATTCCTGTTGTGAATGACTGCTCATAGCACTGGAATCTCAGCACCGGTTCCGACTGAGATGTAAGAAATAAAAAGGAGGAGCTACCAGACCAAAAATAAAGGAAAAGAAGCATTTTCTTAGTTGCATGGAAGGTGTGATTCTAAGAGCAGCATCTTTATTTACAAACTCAATCCCTTTTTTAAATATTTGATTCAAACAATACCATGAGAGAGGAAACTTGCCATCTGTTGTCACTGGGTATTCAGTTCCATTAACATCAGATTACATGCACACAATACCACATTAAAAGAAGAGAGAGAGAGAGCCTCTGTAGAGACCAAGATGTAAGATTACAATTTATAACACTGTAAGAGGGGAAATTTATAACTCAAGGTGAGGTTTGAGGGTGGGGTAGCGTTTGGGGGGCAGTTTTACATACACAATCAGAGGTATGAACAGCAAAGTTGGCATCACTGCAGATTTTCTGTCATTTGGAATAAGGAAAGATAAAAGAGGAGTTGTTTTGTACAATGTACTCTCTACCTAGCTTGTTGCACTCTCTACCTAGTTCAATCAAGCTAGGTAGAGAGTACATTATACAAATCAGCTACTCTTTTACCTTTCATCGCTCCAAATGACAGAAAAACTGCAGTGATGTCAACTTTGCTGTTCCTACCGCTGACTGTGTATGTAAAACTGCCCCCCCCAACCTACCCTAACCCCCCCCCCTCCCCCAAATCTCACCCTGAGTTAAAAGTGCCCCCTCTTACAATGGTATAAATAATAATGTTAGGAGCTGCTTATTACCATCAAC